>NC_073313.1:334306893-335506893 GCF_027595985.1 Sorex araneus | reverse complement strand
CGGGTGGTGGAGAATGGGCACTGGTGAAGGGATGGGTTCCCGAACTTTGTATGAGGGAAGTATAAGCACAAAAGTGTATAAATCTGTAACTGTACCCTCACGGTGATTCTCTAATTAAAAATAAATAAATTTAAAAAATAAATAAATAAATAAATAAATAAATAAATAAAAAGTTTACTCCACTTAAAATAGTACCCCAAAATATTAAATACCTAGGAATCACCTTAACAAAGGAGGTAAAAGGCCTATATTGAGAAACCTGTAACATTTATGAAAGAAATAGATACTTTGAAATGGAAAAATATTTCATCTTCATAATTTTGAAGCGTTTTTTTCCCTTTTTGTTTTTTGACCATAAACAGCTATCCTTCAGGATTAAATCCTGGCTCTGTGCTCAGAAATTATGTCTAGCAGAGGTCTGGGAAAAATATGGGGTGCTAGGGATCAAACTCAGGTCAGCCATATGCAAGGCAAGCACCTTACTGTACTATTTCTTCAACCCCATGACTAGAAGAATTAATGCTGTTAAAATTCCTATCCTATACAAAGCATTTACAAACTTAATGAAAATCTTGATGGCATTATTCAAAGACTCAGAACACTACAAAAAAATGGATCCAGCGATAAATTTTAAGATATTCAGAAAGTTAATTTAAAACAAAGTAGGAGAGTACACGAAGTAGAGCAACAAAAACTTCTTCAACAAATAGTGCTGGGAAAACAGGATCATGATTTGTGAAAGAACTAAACTAGATCCATATCTCACACCTTACACAAAAATTAATTCAAAGTGGGTCAATAACAATGAGGCATAATCTCACACCAGTAAGAATGGCATTTATCAAAGCAAACTGGAAACAAGTGCTAGTGAAAGTGGACAAAAAGTAACCTCCATTCACAGTTGGTGGGAATAACCACCAACACCTACAATATAAAAATTTCTCAAGAAAGAATGATGCGTTCATTTGACCAACTATCCCACTTTTAGGTATCTATCCCCAAAACATTAATTTTTTTAAATTACATATATTCATATACACACATACATATATGTACATCTATGTTTAATGCAGATCTTAGTGCAATAGCCAGAATATGGAAGTATCCCAAATGTTAAAGAACAGATGGATGAAAACATTGTGGCATATATAAAGCAATAGAACACTGCAGTCACAAGAAATAAAAAAGTCTTAAGTCAACTTCGGTTGATTTACTGACTGGAGGATACCATGCTGGCTGAAGTAAGCTAGATGTAGAAGGATATATACAGGATGATCTCACTTGTGTTATATAGAAAGAAACAAATCAAGGGTATTGACAATATCCATTGATAACAAACCATGGGCACTGAATTATAGAGCAGAGAATGTCAAGTCAGCGGGGAAAGAGTAAGTTGAATGGACAGGTTGACTGGAAGTAACATATATTAAGTAGAGGATCTGGAATACAAAGATGGTGGCTTAAAAAGGTAATAGTATGCACTGTTAAAACATAACTGTCAATCAACAAATAACGGCAGGATGGGTAGGAGAAAGGGGGTTCTGACCAGAGGTGACACAGGGATGAGGTGAGGGTCATGAGCACTTTTATGGTGATGGTGTGCTGGCTGTAATTTTGTACCCCAATACCATCCATTTAAATACTATTCTAACCTTACAACCCAAACTATAAGAAAAATATACATATATATATACATATTTAAATATGATTTTACCAGTAAATTTATAATGTCAAGAAACCATTTTGTTTTTGTTGGTAAAGTGTGGGAGCATCCCCTCCCCCAAATAGTGCTAAGGGAACCCAGAGATCCACTGCTGGTAATACACCAGCCAATGTGGCAGGGGCAGTAAGGTCTATATCCAGTGGTACTTACAAGAACGTGAGGCCCTGAGTTTAACACATGGCACACATACTCATATACACCACATCTCAATAAACCTTTCTATGTAAAAAGTGGGAGCAAAAGATGAGAACATAGATGGGAAGTGTGGGTAGGTCTTGAAATTTTTCACCTAGCAGATACAGGATATTAAAAAGATAGTAGCTAGAGGGGAGAATGAGATACCTATATTCTAGTTTCTGGCGATAAAACAGCCCTGACCTTGTTTTCAACCACTAGTCCTCGGATTGGTGCAAATAAAAATGTTGACAACCACTGGTATACTGCAGTCGTATTAACTTATGAATTTCAGACATAAAGTTGAAAATCACTGTTATACACTATTGCCATGGGAAGAGTATTGGGATATAGTAAGAAAATTGTTCATGGTTTGACCTGAGTTTCAGGTGTTGGATATAAACCAGTAAAAGCTGAAGTGTAAGAAACTAAAATAGAAGACAGTATAAGGCTGTAAACAGAGTGAATTTGGATAACCGCAATGCAGACAACTACATAGAATAACCAAAAGGAAAGAAAGAACAATTAATAGTTGATAGAACAGGACAAGAAAGGCAGTACAGGGGTTAAGGAACTTCTCTTTTATTCACCAGGTCCTGGCTCAATTTCCAGAATCACTGGGTTCCCTGTCAGTCAGATGTGACCACCCACCCCCACCCCAAGTACCACCGCAGGGTCTGAGCAATGGTGTATCTCAGCCCAGTTGGTGAAGAATCACTGGGAAGAGCTTCCAGGTCTCCTGAGCATCAACTAGAAGGCACCCTGCAACACACAGTGATGGTACAACTTCCTGGTAGCCACCAGCACCACTGGGTCTAAGCAGCACCACATCAGCAGGCCCTAGCATTGAAAAGTCAGGCCCAATTGCCAGAAGTGGCCCCCAGCTCCTAAGCATCCTGGCTAAGTCAAAATTTAAGTAAATTAAAAGTGGCATAACATTCCAGTTATTGACTAAAGTAGGCCATTCAAACATATAGAAATAAAGAGCTACAAAATTCATCCATCCTGTATGTAAAACACATAAGCAAGCCAAAGGATGACATCTATTTTTAAACTCTGCTCTACCATAAGTATGCCCTAAGAGAACATTAAACCATTTAAGGATATTTGTCTCATTATTTATTTCCTTCGGCTGCCATAAAGGGCAAAAACACTGGAGGACTTAACAGACATGTATTATCTTACAGTTCTAGAGGCTAGAAGTCTGGTATCAAGGTTTTGGCAAGACCATGCTCTATGCAAAGCCCTTTTGGGAGGATCCTTCCTTCCCTCATCTTCCTCCTGGTAGCCTCAGACACTTATTGATTAACCAGCAGTGCAATTCTAATCTCACCCTCTACTGTCACAAGGCAGACCTCTTCCTGTTATCTTTTCACATGGCACTTTCCTCTTATAAGAATACCAGTCATAATGAATTAGGGTCCCCTCTTCTCTAGTATAATCCCACCTTAAATAATTACACCTGAAATTACTGAATTTTCAAATAAGGTCACACTCTTGAGGTCTGAGACATTCTGACAGGCAAAATTCAACTCATAACAATACATCTTCCACTTAAAGTTCTCAGCATGATCACTGTATCACTGTCATCCCATTGCTCATCGATTTGCTCAAGCAGGCACCAGTAACATCTCCATTGTGAGACTTGCTGTTACTGTTTCTGGCATATCGAATACGCCATGGGTAGTTTGCCAGGCTCTGCCGTGTGGGCGAAGATACTCTCGGTAGCTTCCCAGGCTCTTCGAGAGGGACAGAGGAATTGAACCCGAGTCGGCCTCGTGCAAGGCAAATACCCTACCCACTGTGCTACTGCACTATACTTTTATAAATCAGGATTTCTCAAAACTATTTTCTCTTAATAGCAAATTTTCTAAATCCAATTTTGCACCTACAGGTTATCACTACAGTTTCGGGGGAAATGAAGAAAAATGATATCCAGTTTATTAGATAACCTTAAATTTAATCAACCTTAAATATGTAACTATTTTGAATAAAACTGATTTTTCCTCCACTGACACATGAGTGCTTTTTTCCCTATTTGCTCAATTTTTTTATTTCTCTTAAGTATATATAACTATATAGTATATCAGTGATTTGTAAATGTGGAAAGTATATTGACACCTATAATAAGCCTTCCTTCTCTAATAATGAGTATGTAAAGCCATATTTTCTTCACAATATTCAACCAAAACAATACATTACAAAAGACTAACTGCAGAAGCAGCTACAAAAATCTAGCTGTGATGACTAATTTGTGTTCCAATTTAACTGGGCCATAGAATTCAGAGATAATTGCTTAAACATTCTAGGTATGTCTGTGAAAGTGTTTCAGGACAAGATAAATATTTAATCTTAGACTGAGTAAAGCAACTGCCCTTCCAATATTGGTAATATTTACTCAATTCATTAGAGGCTTGAATAAAACAAAAGTCTGAGCAAGGGAGAATTGGCTGTCTCTGCAAGATGGTCTTCAAACTGAGATTATCAGTCCTCTGCTGCCACTGGTCTCATATTAAAAGTGTGGTTCTTGGGCATTCAGACAGGCCTTTAACGTCCTCTGTAGTTTTACTCCTCAGGTAGGGCTTCAGATTTAGATGCGAACTCTATTATCAGAGTTCCTGAGTCTGCAGATCGTAGACTTCATGAATTTTCAGCCCCCACAGTTACACAAGTCAATTTTTTACATTATAAATGTATTTTGCATGTACGCACATATATATATATTTTTAAATATATATATTTTATATATAGGTGTATGTATAACTGTCTCTTACTGGTTCCATTTTTTCTGGAGAACATTGTCTTATATGCCAAGTCCTCTATTAAAAGCTCAGTTTTATTAAGAATCAAGTCTTTATTAAAAGCATAACAACTATATTTTGTTTTGAGAAAGTCCTTTTTCCTTTTAACATAAACTAAAGGATATAAACAAACACATGATAAGAATAACAAACGGCCAAAGACAACACAGTCTGAGAACCGGTCTACAGAACAGAGGTTAACATGATGGTGATGGGGAGGGAGGGTAAGCTGAAGGGAGAGACACTGGGGGAGGCTGTAGTGCTGGAACACTGTACGTATGAAATCCTATTATGAACAGCTGCAAACCAGAATCTAAAATTATATATATCTTATATATAATTTTTATATTACATACATATTACCTCTATTATAATAGTTTTTCATTTATTTTGGTCTTGGGGCCATACCAAGCTGTGCTAAGGGTATATTCCAGGGCCTGTACTCAGGGAATCACTCCTGGGAGTGTTCTGGGAGCAAACACAGGTTGGCTGCATATCAGGCAAGCACCTTACCCACCTGTAGTAGCTCTCTGATCCCTAGGTGGTTTACTTTAAAAGATACATCTTTTAATTCCATAAAACTAAATATCAACATAGATAACCCATATAAAGAAAGATTCAAAAAAAATGTAAGGGGCTGGAATGATAGCAAGAGGGTAGAGCATTTGACTTGCACGCGGCCAACCCGGGTTCCCAAGCATCCCATATGGTCCCCTGAGCACCACCAAGAGCTAATTCCTGAGTGCATGAGCCAAGAGTATCCCCTGTGCAACACCGGGTGTGACCCAAAAAGCCAAAAAAAAAAATTAAAAAGTGAGGTGGGGGTACAGTAGGTAGGGTGGGGAGAGTAAACTACTATATAATTAAGGCTGCCAACGCTTTATGAGAAAAAATGGAATGTTAAAGTAACTATTTCCATTCTACACAATTATACTGGAATTTTTCATAGTACTTACCAAAAGAACAATTTGCCAGTTATACAAGACATACCTTATCATCTTTAGAACTCTGCTGAATTTTCCCCAAAGGAAACACGTGACTATCAGAAATTTGTTTTCCACTTTTATCTTGACATACTGACTGTTGCCTCACATGAAGAACCATCTGAAAATTTAAAGCAGATTTAAATACAGTAGTTATAGTCACTATGATTAAATAATAATAAACAATAACTTAGCCCTGCCTATATTAGGTTATTTCTTAGCTGGGGAGTTTCTTTTCCTTTCACTTTTACTTTGCAATAAACCTTTCTATCCTTTCTATTTTTTTTTTAAAAAAAAAGCCAACAACAATAATGAACAAAACCTAGTACTTAGATTTTTTATCTCTAAGTTTATAAAACATGGACATTTACAGTAACATTTTGACTTCACAACCATTACCTGAGTTATAATCTTCCTTTAAATAAAAGGTTTTTAAAATCACGCAGTTAAGACTCATCATACTTACCAATAACCCATACATAACCAATATTGAAACAAGTATTTAAGATGAGCAAATAGGTTTTTTTCTATTATTTTTTTATTTATTTATTTTTAATTAGTGAATCACCGTGAGGGTACAGTTACAGATTTACTCAACTTTGCGCTCTTATTTCCCTCATACAAAGTTCAAGAACCCATCCCTTCACCAGTGCCCATTCTCCACCACCAGTAAACCCAGCATCCCTCCTACCCTCCCCAATCCCATCTCCCCCCACCCCACCCCACCACTGTGGCAGGGTATTCCCTTTTGTTCTCTCTCTCTAATTAGGTGTTGTGGTTCGCAATAAAGGTGTTGAGTGGCCACTGTGTTCAGTCTCTAGTCTACATTCAGCCCGCATCACCCTTCCCCCGCATGGCTTCCAACCGCATTATACTTGGTGATCCTTTCTCTGAGTTGCTCTCTCCCCAGAATGTGAGGCCAGCCTCCAAGCCATGGAGTCAGCCTCCTGGTACTTATTTCTACTAGTCTTGGGTGTTAGTCTCCTACTCTGTTATTCTATATTCCACAGATGAGTGCAATCTTTCTATGTCTGTCTCTCTCTTTCTGACTCATTTCACTTAGATGATACTTTCCATGCCGATCCACTTATATGCAAAATTCATGACCTCCTTTTTTCTAACAGCTGCATAGTATTCCATTGTATAGATGTACCAAAGTTTCTTCAACCAGTCATCTGTTCTAGGGCACTCGGGTTTTTTCCAGATTCTGGCTATTGTAAACAGTGCTGCAATGAACATATAAGTGCAGATGTCACTTCGACTATACTTTTTTGCTTCTCTGGGATATATTCCCAGCAGTGGTATTGCTGAGTCAAATGGGAGAAGGTGAGCAAATAGTTTCTGGAAAATATGATATGATATTTAGAAAATTCTAAAGATTTGAAATAAAAGCTACTAGAAGTAATGGATTTGTATATTAAAGTGGCAAGTTACAAGATTAATACACAAAAGTCCACGGCTTTCCTGTACACAAATATTGAAACAGAAGAGAGACTTTAAAAGCAATCCAAGGAACTGGACTGATAATACAGAGGATAGGACCTCACAAGCAGCCAACCTGCGTTCAATCCCTGGCACCTAATATGGTCCTAGGAGCCTGTGAGGAAGTAATACCTGAGTGAAGAGCCAGGAGTAAGCCAGATATGGCCCTAAAACCAAAAAGATAATAAATTTTAAAAATCCCATTCATAATTCAGAAAATCGAATACCTTGAAATCAGTTAGAGAGATGAAAGACAAAGAAAACACTGAAAGACACTACTTCAAGAAATAAAAGAGGGCATGAAGAAATGGAAATACATCCCATGTTCATAAACTGAGAGGCTATCATCAAAATGTCAATATTTCCCAAAGCACTGTAAAGATTCAATGTCCTACAAGGATACTCGTGACATTTTTCAAAAATAATAGATCAAACACTCCTAAAATTCTTACGGAACAATAAACACCCAAGAATAGTTAAAGCAATCCTTGAGAAAAGGAACATAGGAGGCATCCCTTTTCCCAACTTCAAACTGTATGACAAAACGACAGTAATTAAAACAGTATAGGGGCTAGAGCGATAGCACAGCAGGTAAGGCCTTTGCCTTGCACGTGACCAACCCAGGTTCGATTCTCAGCATCCCATATGGTCCCCTGAGCACCGCCAGGGGTAATTCCTGAATGCAGAGCCAGGAGTAACCCCTGTGCATCACTGGGTATGACCCAATAAGCAAAAATAAAAAAAAAAAAGTATACTGGAATAAAGACAAACCCTCAGATCAATGGCGACAGACTCTCAGCTATAAGTTAATCTACAGTAGAGAAGAAAAAAATATGCACTGGAACAAGAAGTCTCTTCAACAGTGGTGATAGGAAAACTGGTCAGCTACAAACAAAAAAATTAACCTAGATCTTTTTTCCAATGCCATGCACAAAAGTCAAATCAAAATTAAAGACCTTGATAACAGACCTGAGTCCATAAGTTATAGAAAGAAAGCATAGGCACAACACTCTTCAAGGATGAAACACCACTGATCACTGAAAGCAAAGATGGGACATTAGACTACATTAAATTAAGAAGCTTCAAATCCAGGCCATTCTGGCAGCACCACAGGCCAGAGAATGCTCCGGATCCCAGACCAAGCCAACAACACCAGGGTGCCAGACAGAGAAGGTACAGCCAGCACGCCTTCTCCAGATGGAGCCCCGGCGACACTGAGCTTCTACTAACACGGCTCCGGTATGCGGGACTGGACATCTCCAAACCATGCGGCCACTTATATGGCCGCACGACCTTTCCTGATATACAAAATATATGCTCAGGAATGGCTCCGCCACTCCTGAGCATCCATTATCCCAGAGGCACAGAAGCCAATCTCAGAATGCAGCAGCTGCTGCCAGATATACTCCTGGACTCTGAACTAAGCTACGGCCCCATGCAGCCCCGGGAGGAGAAGGGTTTCTGTCCCTCAGCCTTTTCTCCCCTGCGACAGCATGGCGAACGCCACCGTTCAGAACCAATTGGACAGAGAATACGAGTTTGCAGTGATGCGATGGGATGCATGGGGAATCTTGCGATGGGGGAGGCAGAACCAGCCCTGCCTCCTGCCCTAATGAGACCCCAGTGGTCGCCCATGGACAGCTCCTCCACTCCTGAACAGCCATGATCCCAGCACCACAGAAACCAATCTCGGAATGCAGCGGCTGCTGGCAGAAATACCTCAGGACTTAATACCAGAATTCCAAATCTGGGCGGCCGCTTTGCGACCATGCAACATCATTTGCTCTTTGTTACCAACAACAGAAAACATACAATCTAATGATGTCATTCTGACAGGTCTGACTGTTGGGGGTAAAACACCAAATAATGATAGTGAGTTTCCTGTCGAAAACTGAATGTAATCAAAGAAAGGAAAGAGTAAAGTGATAATCATCTGCCACACAGGCAGAGGGGGAGCAGATGAAGGGGTATGCTGGGGTTATTGGTGGTGGAACATGTGCACTGGTGAAGGGATGGGTGTTTGAACACAGTATGACTGAGACTCGATCCTAAGAGCCCTGTAACTGTTCTCACGGTAACTCAATTAAAAAAATAAATAAATAAATATTTTTAAAATAAAAAATTAAAAAAATAATAAATTAAAAAGCTTCAGCTCCTCAAAAGCAATGATGATCAGGATACAAATATAGTCCATGAAATGGAAGAAATTATTTGCCCACCACCCATCTGATAAGGGGTTAATATCAAAGATCTATATGACACTGGTAGAGCTTTATAAGAAAAATAATTCCCAAAATGGGGAGAATAACAGAAACTTTCTCAAATAAGAAATACAAATGGCCAAAAGGCATATAAAAAACTGCTCTGCCTCACTAATAATCAGGAAGATGCAAATCGAAACAACAATAAGGTATCACCTCACACCAGAGACTGCAAATATCAAAAAAAAAAAAAAAAACAAGAATAACGACTGTTCCTAAGAACTAAGGGGAGGAGGGACTCTCATTCACTGCTGGTGGGAATGTCAACTGGTCCAGCCTTTCTGGAAAACAATATGGACATTCCTAAAAAAGAACTGAGCTTTCATATGACCCAGCAATTCTACTCTTTGGAATAGCCCCAAAGGGCCCCAAAACACAATGCAGAAAAGACATCTGCACGTCTATGTTCACTGTAGCACTACCCACAATAGCCAAAATATGGAAACAATCCAAGAGCTCAAGAATTGATGACTAGATCAAGAAGCTATAGTACATACACACAATGGACTATTACTCGGCCTTCAGGATAAAATGAAGTCATGCAATTCGCTGCTTTGTGGAAGGACTTGGAGAGTACCATGCAGAGTGAAGTAAGTCACAGGGGAAGAGAGACTGACAAAAAAATGATCTCTGTCAAATGCAGGATAATGGTGGAACACAGACTGCTCAAAGACGATGGGAACAAAGAACATGAAAACTGGTATTAGGTAACATGCCACTTGGCAGGGGGAGGAACAGGGCAGGGAGAGACCAACAATGATGGTGGAGGGAAGCATTTAACCAAGAGAAGGAGGTGGTAAAGTGTTATGTATGAAACTATCAGCAACAGTACTATAAACCACAATGCAAAAAATATATATATTTATAATATACATGTTTTTTATTTTATATATATATAAAATTTTAAAAAGTGCCTCTCATAGAGGCAGACTGGTGGGAAGGAGACAAAAGTGGGGAGAGGCAGCACTGGTGAAGGAAAGTGAGACACTGGTGAAGGGATCAGTGTTGAAACATTCTATGCCGGAAACCCAATCATGAACAACTTTGTAATTTCCTGGTGACTAAATTAAAAAAATATATTTTTAGAAGTAACCAGAGCTAAGGAGAAATGGCTAAGTGTATACCTGCCTTTCACTCACACACAAAGCCCTGGGTTCAATTCCTAGAATCACATGACATTTTAAGACTCACTGGGTAAGATTTTCAGAGAGGTATTGACGGGCAACCAACCCCCATCCCCTTGTTGTTCTGGGAGCCTGGCAGTCAAGCCCATGAACTGCATCTGGCACAATATAAGCTCATTTGCTGACCTTGGGTTGGAACAAGCTACTAGAGGTACCTCTGGACCCCGCACCAGGCCATATCCCACATCCAGGGCACCCAGGAGCGAGGTGGGTGACTCCCCGCCATATCTGCCAAACAGAACCCCAGCAGCCAAAAACCTCCAGAACTTGGGGCTGGAGCGATAGCACAGTGGGTAGGGCGTTTGCCTTGCACGCGGCCGACCCAGGTTCTAATCCCAGCATCCCATATGGAACCCTGAGCACCGCCAGGGATAATTCCTGAGTGAAAGAGCCAGGAGTAACCACTGTGCATCGCCGGGTGTGACCCAAAAACCAAAAAAAAAAAAAAAAAAAAACCTCCAGAACTCAATTGCTGCCATGGTCACAGCCAATCTCCACAGTGCTTGAACAAGTCTCATCCATGAATGAACCTGCTGAAAAACTCAGGTATGTGGGTTTTATGACCCAAATCTTCAGGCTCTCAGAGTCAGGGATGAGTGACCTCCCCCATTCCCCCATTTTTCTGGGAGCTTGGCAAGTCATGCCCACAAACTCCTCTGGCACCATATAAGCTCATAACTGGCATCCAGAGACTCACAAATAAATCATGGAAGAGATCAAAAAGCTACAGAGATGCCTCCAGACCCCAAAGTCACCATCCAGTTACAAATTTAACTTCAGCTGTATCACCCCATTTAAAATTTTAGAATTCCTGAAGCAACATCTCATCTCTATACCACTGATCGAGTAGTACACCACATTGGATGGGTTTTTGAAGCAGAAAGCAACCAATCTCAATTTAAAAAAATATTAGCATATAAAGGCTCAACCTGTAACAACATATTCATAATCTCTTATACAAGTGCTTACTGGTTCCAAGGTGAGATACAACGATTTTCACACAATTTCTTCTAAGGACACCTTTTTTTGATCATTTTTAGTGAATTATTCCTAACAAGTAATACACAATAAATTATTTATGGTCTTCTGTAAGGGCAGGCTTGGGTGGTGGTTAGGAAAATTCAAAAAAATGGTGGTGGGAAGGTGTAATGGTGGTGAAATTGGTCTTGGAATGTTGAATGTAATAAATTATTGCAAACAACTTTATAAAAATGAAATTAAATTTTTAAAAAGATGTGAGTAAGACAAGAATGTTGATCACCATTTTTACTCAGCAGCTTATTGGAAATTTCAGTGTAACAGCCAAGAGTAAATTTAAAGGTATAATGATTCCAGAAAGATATAAAACTCATTGTGTAGAAAAAAAACAATAACATGCTGGTTAAAAAAAAAAATCACTGGGTACAGCCCTAGGGGTCTCTAACATCACTGGAGAGATCACCCACTAACGAGAAAAACAAAAATTAAACAAGCAAGTTATTTGTTTTAATTTAGTGCCTAAGAACCAAGAGATATCTCAGCAGACTAAGCACATAATTTTAGAACACAGGAAGCCCAGGTTCAACCACTGAAACGATTATTTCCCCATCCACCCTCCGCCAACACACAAACAAGCAAAAGACCCCTGCGCACCACTGGGTGAGCCCCAAAACTGAAACTAAAACTAAAATCTAAGTGTTTGAGACACCTAAGAAATTCACTATTCACTAGTTATTCACTAGAAATTCACTAGTTATTCAATAGTTTATCTCATAGCACAGACTATTAATAGGAAATCAGGCTCATTTTGTGATATAATGGACTGAAGGAAATACTCTCCCCTATGTGTAATAGTTGTAACTGCTGTTTTTAAACAGTAAGAGAGCTTAAAAGACCAATTAAAGCAAAAATAAAATCTAAGATCTCAAAGAAATAAAAGGCACGGTGTTCAAAATAATGGGGGACAGTTTGTACAGCAGGCAAGGCATGCTTGCCTTGTATATTTGACCCCTTGCACACCACGTGGTTCCCTGAGCCTTCAGGAGTGAGACTGAGCTCTGAGCTAGAAGCCCTGAGCACAGCAAGGTGTGGTCTACCAGGGAAGAAAAGAGGTGAAAATTTAAGTTGTCCAGTCTTAGGATCAGAGAGATAATACAATGAGTAAGGTGCTTGCCTTGCACACAGTGGACCAGCAGGGTTCAATCCTCAGCACCCCATACGGTCCCCAAGTCCTGCCAAGAGTGATACCTGAGCATGAAGCAGGAATAAGTACTGACATTGCTGTATGTGCCTCCTCAAAAAAAAAAAAAAAAAAAAAAAAAGCTTATAAAAGTAGAACAGGCACCTTGAGTCATAAGAAAAAAAAAAAAGTAACAAAGGGGCTGGAGCAATAGCACAGTGGGTAGAGCGTTTGCCTCTCATGCGGCCGACCCGGGTTCGATTCCCAGCATCCCATATGGTCCCCTGAGCACCGCCAGGGGTAATTTCTGAGTGCATGAGCCAGAAGTGACCCCTGTGCATCGCCGGGTGTGACCCAAAAAGGAGAAAAAAAAAAGTAACAAAAAAGTAATAACCACAAATTGTAAAAGAGCTGGGCCTGAGCGATAGCACAGCGGGTAGGGCGTTTGCCTTGCATGTGGCCGACCCGGGTTCAATCCCCGGCATCCCATATGGTCCCCCAAGCACCACCAGGAGTAATTCCTGAGTGCAAAGCCAGGAGTAACCCCTGAGCATCGCTGGGTGTGACCCAAAAAGCAAAAAAAAAAAAAAATTATAAAAGAGCCTCAAGAAGTCATCAGGTATTTTTCCAGAATTAACAGTTATTACACTAATAAAAAAAATTTTTTTACAGGGTCAGAGAAATAGTAAAGCCTTCACATGGCCAACCTGGGTTCAATCCTCGGCATCCCATATGGTTCCCAAGCATCACCAGGAGTAATTTCTGAGGGCAAGCCAGAAATAACCCCGAAGAATGCCAAGTATGGCCTCCCCAACCAAATAAAAAAAAAAACAAAGATTAAGAGCATTTACAGACATGTGCTTTGGATCATAGGAAGGCAAGCATAATTTAAAATCCATTCTGTGGGGGTATGGTGCCGCCAACAGATTAACCTATACCTGCGGGGCAAGTCCATCAGCATCCTGATGGTGCCTTCAGGCTTCCTGACACACCAAAACTGCCACTGTCCCAGACCCCAACAACTGGGGACCATGTTTACCAAGAAATTAAACAGCCAAAAGCTTGGTATGTGGGAACCACACCCACAAACCACCTCTGGCTCAGCTATACAAGCTCATTTATTGGCCTTATTTCAGAGAACAATAGATAAATCTCAAACGAGATCAAAAGCTGCAGATAAGCTCAGACATGTACATGGCTGAACAGAATGGGGTAAATCAGAGGGGAGCAGATTGGCCTGGTGGCCCACCCAAGCAGAGCTCCCAGCAGCCATTTGCTTCCACAATCCAAAATCACTGCCATAACCCCAGCCTGACTTCACCATCCCAGGACAGACCTCACCAAGATATAATCTGCTGAAAATTCTGATATGCAGGTTTTGTGACTGAAATATCCAGGCTTTCTCACAGCTGGGATGGGCTATCTCCCCCCACTTCCCAGTATATATGGAAGCACTGGCAGTCACCCCCACAAACCAACTCCAGCACCAGCCTGTAAGCTCTCCTGCCGGCCTTGCTTCAGAGACCCCTAAACAAATCTCAAGAGATCAAAAGCTGCAGTTAACCTCAAACCCGTGCATGGCTGGACAGACAGGGGCAAACTGGAGGGAGGCAGGTTGGCCTGTGCCTGCCCAAGCAGAGCCCCCCGGCAGCCACTTGCTTCCACAATCTAAAATCGCCGCCATACCCCCAGCCTGACTCGTCTCAGGATGGTCCTCACCAAGATATAATCTGCTGAAAATTTTGTAATGTGGATCTTAGTGCACCAATAGCGTTGGCCCAGGGACAGAGCAGCAAGTCCCGGAAGACACCACAGCGCCGGAGATCTCTCTGGGCCCCATACTGAGCCAATTTTACCAGAGCACCCCAGATGGAGCAGGTGCAGTCTCCCCGCCTACTCCAGATGGAATCCTGGTGACCAAAAGCTTCCACAAGCAAGACCTAGATATGCAGGTTCCAGGACTAAATCTCCAGGCCACATGGCAACAGAGGACCCGGATGTCCCTCCCCGGCACCCTGCCGCGCCAGCAGAGTGGCTGTCATGCCGACAATTTGCCTCCAGGTGCCATCTTAGTGCACCAATAGCCCTGGCTCAAAGACACAGCAGTGAATCCCATAGAAGACACCACAGGCCAGAGATCTCTCCAGGCCTTATACCAGGCCAATTTCACTGGGGTACCCCAGACGGATCAGGTGCAGTCTCCCCAACTACTCCAGATGGAATCCCGATGACCAACAACTTCCACAAGCAAGGCCCAGGTATGTGGGTTCCAGGACTAATCTCCAGGCAGCATGGCGGCAGAGGACCCAGGCTTCCCCTCCCCGGATCCCTGTCCACCCAGCAGACTGCATGCCATGCCTATAATTTGCACCTGGGTGCCATCTTAGTGCAACAACAGCCCTGGCGAGAAACTCCCAATTGAACCCCAAAATGGATTAGTGCCATACAAGAGATGTTTCTGGAACCTAACCATTTGCAATCTAGAAATTTACATTTACAATCATGGTCATGTGAGCTCTCATGATATTCAAAATGAGCAATCGAAAATAAGTTATCTATTGTTTGTCCCTGGCAGGTAGGCTTGAATTGTGGTGGGAAAATTCAAGCAAAACATAATGCCCAAAATTAGAGAGAGAGAGTATTAGGGAAAATGTCTGCCATAGAGGCAGGGTAAGGACTGGGATGGGGGAGTGGGGGTACTGGGGACATTGGTGGTGGAAAATGTGCACTGGTGGAGGGATGGGTGTTTTGTCATTATATGGCTGAATCTCAAACATCAAAGCTTTGTAACTATCTCACAGTGATACAATAAAATAAATTTTTTTAAAAAAGTAATGTGGAATTCATGCCCTATTCAATCAGCTTAATCAATGGCTGAACAAATAGCAGTACTCCTACATTATTAAATTAATTAATTAATTAATTAAAATCCATTCAGTAACTTAAAAACAAAACATTAACTCTTCTAAAAAACTTTTCTCAAAAGAGAGTACACAAGACACACCCACCTTGTTTTAATGGCAATTTTTTAAAGGTAAATAATAAAAAGCTGAGAAAACCATTTTAAAAATTTATTATGACAATCTGAAATCTTAAAATATGTAGCAATACAGCCAATGTTTTAGCACAGCTGGGTATGCTTTTAGCCCTTCCATAAAGAAAATGCTAAAATCAATGTTCAAAATGACTATTCAAAGTTCAATTGCTAGGTAAAGAGCATGGAGTCTTGCCTTTGAAAACACTATTTCATAAAAGCTTACAAAAATAGAGCTCAACTCACTAGGATATTTGTAGAAAAATAATGACACAATATTCAAAAACTAGTACATTGACAAGCAAATGTGTGAGAAAAAAGAAAGCCTTCATGTTTATATGTTCAAAGGAAGCCCAAAATTTTCTTAAAGTTAAAAATTATTTAAAATATCCAGTTTAGGCTTAGGAGATTGATTAAACTTAGAGCACAATCCTATCATCCCTGGCACTGTATGTCCAACAGAACAATCAGATTTAGCTCTGATGTTTCCAAATATTATTGAATATGTCCCTGGGAGACCCAGCACAACCAATTTGGGCCCCAGTAATCTCTGACAATGTGTATATGGTCCTAACTACCCCAAAAACCTCTATATTATTTTTTTTCTTTTTGGATCACACCCAGCACTGCACAGGGGTTACTCCTGGTTCATGAACTCAGGAATTACTCCTGGTGGTGCTTGGGGGACCATATGGGATGCTGGGAATCAAACCCGGGTCGACTATATGCAAGGCAAGTGCCCCACCCGCTGTGCTATCACTCCAGCCCCTGTATTATCTCTTCGAGTTCATCATGGTAACTAAATTTTACTTTATTCCCAGAAGTTTGTTCAAGCTTCCCAGTTACTTTTGCTTAATGGTACAACCCAAATACATAGCTGAAGGGGGAAACTTTTTTTAATTGATTCACTATGATTTACAAAATTACAAAGTGATTCATGATTGAGTTTCAGGCATACAATGTTACAATACCGGTCCCTCCACCAGTGTCTACTTCCCTCCATCCATGTCCCCAGGTTCCCTCCCACTCCCAAGCAAGCATCCATAGCAAGCACTTTTTACTTGCTTAAGTACTTCTGTCCTCTTCTAGAGTGACCACTTCACTATATATTGTTGTGTTCCCTTCCCTGACCTATCTGCCCCACTCCCCAAACCCAACTCCAATAGTACACTTTATATACCATGGGCTGGAGCCATAGCACAGCGGGTAGGGCATTTGCCTTGCATGCGGCCGACCTGGGTTCGATTCGGAGAGCCCGGCAAGCTACTGAGAGTATCCCACCGCATGGCAGAGCTGACAAGCTACCCATGGCATATTCGTTATGCCAAAAACAGTAACAAGTCTCACAATGGAGACCTTATTGGTGCCACTTGAGCAAATCGGTGAACAATGGGACAAAAGTGCTCCAGTGCTACCATGTGAGAGAGATCATTGTGACTGTCCCTCTTCCTCTAACTTCACTAACCCCGATATTCTCTAGATCCATCCATGTAGCAGCAAATTGCATGACTTCAATTTTTTCTTACCACTGAGTATTATCCCACTGTGTATATGTACCACCGTTTCTTTATCCAGTCCTATCAACTCTTGAGCACTTGAGTTTCCAGATTTGGGCTATTATGGGTAGTGCTAAAATGAACATAAGAGTGCAGATCGGGCTGGAGTGATAGCACAGCAGGTAGGGCATTTGCCTTGCACACAGCCTACCCAGGTTCGATTACCAGCATCCCATATGGTCCCCCAGCACCGCCAGGAGTAATTCCTGAGTGCAGAGCCAGGAGTACCCCTGTGCATCACTGGGTATGACCTGAAAAGAAAAAAAAAAGTGCAGATGTCTTTTCTGTATTGTATTTTGGGGTCCTTGAGTGGAAATGCTTGGTCACATGAATGTTCAAGTCCCAGTTTTGGGTTTTTTTTGGGGGGGTCACACCCAATGGATGCTCAGGGGTTACTCCTGGCTCTGCACTCAGGAATCACTCCTGGCAGTGCTCGGGGGCCCATACGAGATGCTGGGAATCGAACCCGGGTTGGCCACATGCAAGACAAATGCCCTACCGCTGTGCTATCGCTCCAGCCCCAATTCCTAGTTTTTTTCAGCAATATCCATATTATTTTCACAACAGGTTGGACCAGTCAAACTTCCCACCAGCAATGAATGAGAGTCCCTTCGCCCGCCCCCTGCCACCCCTCCATAACAACACTAGTTGTACTTTTGATGTATGCCAGTCTCTGTGGTGTGAGGTGGTAACGCATAGTTGTTTGGGACTGTCATTTCCCTGATGATTAGTGCTGAAGAACATTTTTTCACGTCTTCTGATCCTGTTCATTCATTCTCCCATTTTTTTGATGGGGTTGGATGGTTTTTTTCTTGTAAAGTTCTACCAGTGATTCATGTATCTTGGGGTTTGTGGAGCTGGGTGACAGACACTGGTGCAGATAAGACCTGACCTTGCAAAGCAGCTCAGAAGCAAAGTCTCGCAAGAGGGAGCATGCGGGCAAAACTGACAAGAACAGGGTGTCAGCCAACACCAGGTGTCTGGCCTTGAGCCTCACTCGACCTCCTAGTTATATGAGCCTTAGACACAGAAACTGTTACTTATACTTAGCAAGTCATCCTAACTACAGCATCTAGCATTGACTGGCATTGGACGGGGGCATAGCAGAGAAGGAGCAGTGACAGGCCAATAATGCTGAACTTCATGTGATTGGACGTTCTTGTAAGCCGAGACCCTCTATAAAATATGTGTGTATTTGGCAATAATGTGAACAGCCATCGGCTGCTCCCCAAGGGTGTTCCTCTGCGTGCCCGTTATCCTTCGCCCCATGTCTGCCCGGACCCGGTACGCAATGTGTCCAGGCACCATTAGAGGGAAAACTGTTCCCCAACAGGGGTTAAGCCTTTATCAGATAACTGGCAGACAATATTTTCTCCAAGTCTGGGGTGTTTGTATTCTGGTTATCACTTCCTTTGAGGAGAACCTTAATTTAACAGTCTTTTTATTATTTGTATTACTTATTATTATTATTGTTATTATTATTATTATTATTATTGAATCGGGACTGGAGCGACAGCACAGCAGGTAGGGAGTTTGCCTTACACACGGCCAACGCGGGTTTGATTCCTCCATCCCTCTACCGAGAGTATCCCGCCTGCACAACAGAGCCTGGCAAGCTACCCGTGGCGTATTTGATATGCCAAAAAACAGTAACAAGTCTCACAATGGAGACATTGCTGGTGCCCACTTGAGCAAATCGGTTAATAACAGGACAACAGTGCTACAGTGCATTATTGAATCACTGTGAGAACAGTTACTAAGCTTTCCAGTTTAAGTCTCGGTCATACAATGATCAAACACCTATTCCTTCACCAGTGCACATTTTCCACCACCAAGAATCTCAGTGTACCCCCCATCCCACCCCTCCCCCAATGTCAGATGATTTCCACTTTACTCTCTCTCCACTTTGATCACATTCAATATTTCGACAAAAGACCCACCATTAATATTTACAATTTTCCCCAATGATCAGATCTGCCAAAAAGGCATCATTAGATAATTTGTTTTCTATTGCTGGTTATGAACAGTATATGATGTTGCACGGCCAGCTGCGCAATTTTGGATTTCTGATATTTTAGTAATAAGTCTGGAGGGATTTCTGCCAAAAGCCACTGGGTTCCAAGATTGGTTTGTGTACCTCTGGGATCATCCCCATTCAGGAGCCAGAGGAACTGTTTGTGGGCGGCAACTCAGGGTCTTGTGGGGGTGGTGGGGGAGAGGGGCAGATTCCACGCCCCATCCCATGAGGCCCTGCATACCTCATCACTGTAGTCTCATACCTGGCTGGCCAATAAGCTCTGAAAAGGTGTTGGTCACCGCGCTGCCGGGGGGAAAGGGCGAAAGGGACAAACACCTTTCTCCACCCTGGGTGGCATGGTGCTGTAGTTTAATGCTCAGTCCAGATGCATTTCTGCCAAAAGCCACTTGGGTTCTGAGATTGGTTTGTGTGCCTCTAGGATCATGGCCGTTCAGGAATTTAATATACTCTGACATGTTTATTTTTGCTTCCACTTGTTTGATAAAAGGCATTGTAATCATTAAAAATGTGTCTATGTCATTATATGACTGTAACCCAATCACGAACGACTCTGTAACTGTATTTGCACTCTGATTCAATTTTTTAAAAAATACCTCTAACTTCAATATCATGGAGATTTCTGCCTATGTTTTCTTCTATGTAACATGAATATAGGTCTAGTATCAAGGTATTTAATCCATTTTTATTTGACTTTTCTGTATGGCATTCAACAAGGGTATGAGTTCACTTTTTTGCATGTGACCAACCATTTTTCCAACACCACTCGTTAAAGAGGCTTTTCTTGATCCACTATTTTTTTTGCCTCCTTTATTGAAGATCAACTACCATATAACTAAAGTCTCTCGATTTTTAATTATACCCCCAGAGGGTCTATCTTTGTTTCAGTACCATGCTATTTTAATACCAACTTGTAGAACAGTTTGATGTTGGGGAAAGTGATGCCTTCCACCTTCCTTTTCCTGAGGATAGCTTTGACTATTCACATGTATCGTTCTCTATGAATTTCAGAAATGTCTGATCTATTTCCTTGAAGTAAGTCATGGGTATCCTCTGGGGGTGTCACTGACTCTGTGCAATGCTTTACGGAGTGCTGCCATTTTAACAATATTTAGCCCCTCAAATCCATGTGCAGGAGGACATGTTTTCCATTTCCCCATATCCTCTTTTATTCCTTTTGGTAGTGTTTTGTAGGTTTTTTGCATAGATCTTTCACCTGTTTTGTTAACCTGATTCCTAGGTACTTGATTTTTTTTTTTTTTATTCAATCACCATGTGGAAAGTTACAAAGCTTTCAAACTTAAATCTCAGTTACACAATGCTTGAACACCCATCCCTTCACTAGTACACATATTCCACCACCAAGAACCACAGTAAACCTCCCCCCCACTCCCCCACCCCGCCTGTGTAGCTGATAAATTTCACTTTACTTTCTCTTTACTTTGATTACATTCAATATTTCAACAAAAAAACTCACTATTGTTTGGAGATCCGCCCCCCGGCCCAAAGTCGGACCTGCTGGAAAGGAAGCATTTGATAATTTGTTTTTCATTGCTGAGAATGAAGAGATATGAGGTTGTGTAGCCACAATAGCAGCCGCGAGGTTTTGGATTTCTATATTTTAGTATTTTAGTAACTAAGTCCAGGGAAATTTCTGCCAGAAGTTGCATCATTGCTAGCTCATACCTCTCTGCTACTTTATATTCCACATGAGTGCAATCTTTCTATGTCTGTCTCCTTCTTTCTGACTCATTTCACTCAACATGATACTTTCCATGTTGATCCACTTATATGCAAATTTCATGACTTCATCTTTTCTAATAGCTGCATAGTATTCCACTGTGTAGATGTACCAAAGTTTCTTTAACCAGTCATCTGTTTTTGGGGTCTCTGTTTTTTTCCAGATTGTGGCTATTGTAAATAGTGCTGCAATGAACATAGAAATACAAATGTCCTCTCCGCAGCTGCACAAGCGTGAATCCAGACCCAGCAAAACCTCTTTCGGCGTGGGCAACTCCTCGCAGAATGTCTCCAGCCTGAGAACTAAGCCTCGGCCCCGTGCCCGCCCAGGAGGGGAAAGGTATTTCTCTCTCTCGCCTCTTTGTCTCCGGGGATGAAGGGCGCGGTGGCCGCCATATTAAGACGACCACAGATTGGGTTTTCAAGCCTGCAATGATCCAATATCTGGAAGAAATCTTCCTGGACTTTGTGTCAAAGTACAGAAATTCAAAACCGCGCGGCCGCAGCAGACCTTATTTGTCTTCACAGTAGGTCTGAATCTAGTGGGGTACTCCTAACAACAATAGTGAGGTTTGTGTTGAAATATTGAATGTAACCAAAGTAAACAGAATGTAAAATGAAACTTATCAGTTACAAGGTAGGGGGTTGGGGGGTAGGATGGGAGGTGTACTGTGTGGGTTGTTTTTTTTTTTTTGGGTGGTGGTATATGGGCACTGGTGAAGGGATGGTTGTTTCAGCATTGTATAACTGAGACCTAAGCCGGAAAGCATTGTAAGCACCTTCTTCCACACGGTGATTTAATAAAATTTTAAAAAAATTAAAAAAAAGAAATACAAATGTCATTTCTATTATACCTTTTTGCCTCTCCGGGACATTCCCAGGAGTGATATTGCTGGGTCAAATGGGAGCTCAATTTCTAAGTTTTTGAGAAGCGTCCATGTTGTTTTCCAGAAGGGTTGAACAAGTCAGCATTCCCAGTAGCAGTGAAGAAGAGTCCCTTTCTCCCCACATCCACGCCAACACCGGTTGCTTTTGTTTTTTTGAATGTGGGCCAGTCTGTGTGGTGTGAGATGGTATCTCATTGCTGTTTTGATCTGCATCTCCCTGATGATTAGTGATGTCGAGCATTTTCTCATGTGCCTCTCAGCCATTCGGATTTCTTCTTTGGGAAAGTTTCTGTTCATTTCATGACTCCATTTTTTGATCAGGTCGGCAGTTTTCTTCTTGTGGAGTTCAACCAGTACCTTGTATACCCTTGATATCAACCCCTTATCGGATGGGTATTGGGTAAATATCCTTTCTCATTCTGTAGGCTCTCTTTATACTTTGGTCACTGTATCTTTTGAGGTGCAGAGGTACTTGATTTTCTGAGACACAATTGTGAATGTGATTTTCTTTCCCTCTCTTCTTTTTCATTACTTCATTTATACATACATAAATGTATCATTCTATTTTATCACATATAAAAATATGTATATAGACATGTATACATATAAAGAGAAAAGTCATGGGCTTTTGCATGTTGATTTTATAGCCCTCTACTTTACTATACAAGTCTACTGTTTTTTGCAGTCTTTAGAGTTTTCTTAGTATCGTATCATCCATAAATAATGAGCTTGACTTCTTTTCCTATTTGGATGTCCTTAATATCTTTTTTTTAACCTAACTGTTGTGGCAAGAACTCCAATACTATTTTGCACAGAATGGAGTGGGCAATCATGTCTTATTCCTGATCTTGGATGGCTTTCGGTTTTCTACCACTGAGTATAATACTTGTTGAAGGCTTGTGGTAAGTGGTTTTGACTGTGTTGAAGAAAGTTCCTTCAACTCCCATTTTATTGCAAGTTTTTATCATAAGTGTTGGATCTTGTCAAATGCTTTTTCTGCATTTATTGATAAGATCACTTGATTTTTTTCCTTATATTGATATGATGTATCACCTTGATTGACTTAAATATGTTAAATTATCCTTGCCTTCCCAGGATGAATCCCACTTGGTGATGGTACGTGAACTTTTTGATGTGTTATTGGTTTCAAATTGCTAGTATTTTCTTGAAATCTTTACATCTATGTTAAGCAGGAATATCAAATATCAGTCTTATAACTGTCTTTTTTGCATGCTGTCTCTGTCTGTTTTTGGTATCAGAATAATGTTTACCTCATAGAAACCTTTAAGAGCCCCTCACTGCCAGGTGGGTCTCAACAGCCTCTACCACCAACCTGTGCCATATTTAGGGCCCACACAGCTCCTGAAGCATGCAGCCACTTTCACAGATGCACAATAGATCCATTCAACAAATTACATGATGCTCAGATATTCTTCCTGTCATTCTGGAGGACAGGACGAGATGACAGAGAGGGGGATGCAAAGCCCTCCATTTCATCCTTCAAAGCCAGTATTTCCTTACCGAGTTTTACTTAATCTTTTGAGCAGTGCTAAAGTCTCCTGATATTATTGTGTTGCTATCAATGATACTAAGCAAGGGGGTAGAGAGATCGTTTAATGGGCTGCATACAGGAGCTTGGATTCAATCCTTGTCATAACATATGGTCCCCCAAGCACTGCCAAGAGACTCCCAAGCACTGAGTGGAATAGTCCTAGAGCATAGCAGGTATTTAAAAATAATAATAAATAATAATAATAATGGGCTGGAGTGATAGCACAGCGGGTAGGGCGTTTGCCTTGCACGCAGCCGACCCAGGTTCGATTCCCAGCATCCCATATGGTCCCCTGAGCACGGCCAGGGGTAATTCCTGAGTGCAGAGCCAGGAGTGACCCCTGAGCATCCCTGGGTGTGACCCAAAAAGCAAAAAAAAATAAAATAAAATAATAATAATAATAGACATCAACAGCAACTCCTAGCTCTGAAACTAAAAGTCTTCTTTTGAAATAAATTCACAGTTTTAGAATCCTTCTCTAAGTCAATTTTAATTTAACTTATTTGTGGAAGTGGTTTTAGGGATTCTCACATAAGACATATACTCAACCAGTGAGCCATATTCCTTTCCTGGTCTTGAGTCAACCTCTAATATTAAAATTTAGCATTCATGGGTGAGGAAGCTAGCTTAATGGACTAAAGTATATATTTTGCATGCAGGAGCTCCTGAGCACTGCACCTAGAGAAGCACCCTGCGTTGACTGGAATCTCCCACTCAAAAAAAAAAAAATTAAGCACATTTCAAACTATATGCTATCTACAAGAGAAACATTTTAGATCTAAGAAATATGCATGATGAAAGTAAAGATGATGGACTGGAGTGATAGTATAGAAGGTAGGGTGTTTGATTTGCACGAGGCCAACCTGGATTAGATGCCTGACAGTTCATATGGTCCCCCAAGCACCGCCAAGAGTGATTCCTGAGTGCAGAGCCAGAAGTAATCCCTAAGCACTGCCAGGTGTGGCCCAAAAACAAATCAAAATAAAGGATAAAAAAGACATTTCATGCAAATTGAAACCATAAAAGTTATACTTTTATCAAAGTAGATTCAAAATAAAATTGTTGAAATAGCATATCAAGTAATGACATAAGGCTAAAAGTGCATTTAGCAAGACAATTTAACAATTTAGGTAAATATGTGGGCTGGAGCAATAGCACAGCAGTAGGGCATTCGCCTTTCACTCGGCCGACCTGTGTTTGATTCCTCTGCCCTTTTCGAAGAGCCTGGCAAGCTACCAAGAGTATCGCGCCAGCACGGCAGAGCCTGGCAAGCTACCCGTGGCGTATTGGATATGCCAAAAACAGTAACAATAAGTCTCACAATGAGAGACGTTACTGGTGCCCACTCGAACAAAATGATGAGCAACAGGATGACAGTGACAGGTAAATATGCACCAAACCTCAAAGCTCCCAAATTAATGAGGCAAACTTTGAACAAACTGAAGCGAGAAATACACTGCAGCAAAATAATAGTAAGAGACTTCCACACCCCTTTCAATTATAAATAGGATCACCAAACAGAAAAATAACAGAGAAATGTCTAATTTGCTTAAACAAGTATAGGCAAACTGGACATAACCTATATACGCCAACAGTAGAACAGAACTTAAGACCACAAAATTATCTTAAATCTGGGAAGGATAAAATTATCTATTGTTCCTAATCACAATGCAATGAAATGAAAAATCAACAACACAAGAAAAAGTGCAAATTTCAAAAATATGTGGAAATTAAATAACATTCTTAGGAAATTAATGCACAAAACATAAAGTCACAAAGAAAATTTAAAAAACTATTAAAAAAAAAAGAAAAAGAAAAGGGCTGAAGCATATGAGGGGCAGGGTGCTTGCCTTAAATATAGCTGACCCAGGTTCAATCACCTGTACCCTATATGGTCCTACAGGTTTGCCAGGAATGGTCCCTGAGCATATATCCAGAAGTAAGCCCTGAGCACCACCAGATATGGCTCAAAAACAAAACCAAGGGGCTAGAGTGATCGCACAGCAGCTAAGGCATTTGCCTTGCATGCGGCCAACCCGGGCTCGATTCCCAGTATCCCATATGGTCCCCCAAGCACCACCAGGAGTAATTCCTGAGTGCATGAGCCAGAAGTAACCCCTGTGCATCACCGGGTGTGAACCAAAAAGCAAAAAATAAATAAATAAATAAAATAAAAACATATCAAAACATAGAGAAAGTTTATAGCTTTAAGTTTGTATATTAAAAGAGAAGCAAGATCACAAGTCAACAACCAATCTTATACCTGAAAAAATTAGAGTACGGGGCCAGGAGGTAGTACAGTGTTTAGGGAACGTTGCCTTGCATGCATCTGACCAGGAATCAAGTCCCAGCACCACATGGTCCTCCAAACCTCAGGGAGTTCAGTCCTAGAGTACCACCAGGGTGGCCCTGGTCCACGCAGCATCACGTACTTGGGCCCTAGCACTGAACCACCAGCCTGGTCGACAGAAAATAGCTGAGCCTCCTGCGAAACACCTGGGAGGCCCCCACCCCAAGCCCGCGAAAGGAAAAACGCCAGGAGAATACTAATGGTTACAGCAGTTTGCCTCGTATGCAGCTGCAGCCTTGACTCCAGTTCAACTAAGCGCTGCCAGCTGAATGAATTTTTTGGTTTTGGGCCACACCTGCCAGTGCTCAGGAGTTCCTCCTGGCGGTACTGGAGATGGGGGAGAAAGGAGGGAACCAGGTGGGGATGACAAGGATCGAACCCCGAATCGGCAGCGTGCAAGACAAAGAAGGCCATGACCTCAGGCCCCCTTTAACGCTCTCTTTTCTATTGTTTTACTTTAATGTCTCCCGGGACACGGTTTGCTTAATGCCCCAGACTCTGGCGTTTTGTTTTGTTTTGTTTTGTTTGTGCTCACGTGGTCTCCTGCACAGACCTGCAAACGCATTAAGGAGGTCTCGATAGCTCAATTGTACGGCAAACCTCCTCTGCCTCCCGGTGTAGTAATACAATTAAATGCAATTCTGCCCCCCCCAGCCCCCCCAAAAATAAATCGGCTCTTTTTTCTCCCTGGTGCTATTCGCCGGCTGCTTTCGAGTTGTCCGGGCCGCCTGGGTCGGCCGTTTCCCGCGCGGCTGAAGGAAGCTCCCCTTTCCCCGGCTCCCCACGGCCGGGCGCTGCAGGAGGAGCCGCGCCGCGCGCGAGGCGGGGACCCCCCCCGCCCCCGCCACCTCCCCGGGGGGTTCGAGCACCTGCCGCCCCGGCGCCGCCCACCCGCCCTCACAACCCGCGCGGCGGAGTAACCGCTCTCCCCGCCCGCCCGGGGCTGGCACCCTCCCCCTCTTCCCCTCCCCCCTCCCCCCTCCTCCCCCTCCTCGCGGGAGCGCTTCTCCACAGCACACCTGGGAGACCCGCGCCTCAGAGCATCGCCCTCGGCGAGCGCCGCACCAAAGGGAAGGCGGCCCGGGCCCCTCGGGAGCCCGCGGAGCTCCGGGCCGAGCCCCCCACCCCACCCCACCCCAGCAGGCCGCCCCCGACCCCCTCTCTCCCCGCCGCGCTCACCTGGTGAGGCGGGCCCGGCTTGGCGTGCGGGGGGCGAGGCTGCGGGATGGACCGCGCGGGCAGGACCCGGTCGGGGCAGGCCTGCAGCCAGGCCCTGGCGCCCTCGTCGTCCTCGTCGTCCGTACACTCGCGCTCCTGACACTCGTCGCGACACCCCCGGGGCACGCACCGGTAGTCGCAGTCCGAGTCCGTCCCCTTCTCATCCTCCACCTCCTGCACCACCACCACCTCGTCCTCCAAGCTCTCCTCCGTCGCCGCCGCCTCCTCGCCCTCGTCCGCGTCCTCCCCCTCCTCCGCCTCCGGCTCTTCCTCCTCCAGCTCGCCGGGCCAGGGCAGGTCCTCCGGCTCCATGTTGGCGTCTCGCTCCCGGCGGGCCCGGAGGAGGGAGAGGGGTGGGGGGGAGGAGGAGGAGGGAGTCCGAGTAGTCGGGAGTTAGCGGCCGCGCGCAGGCGCAGAGAGACGGCTGCCGTCTGGCGCGCCGCGCCGCGCGCAGGGGAGGGGCGGGGCTGGGCGGGGCTGGGCGGGGCCGCGCGGGCGCGCGCGCGTTGCTAGGGACGCCCCGCGGGCGGGAAGGGGGGGCCCGGTTAATGACGGGCGATGCCATCGCCTCCATCCATCCATCCCCGTCACCGGCGGGGCTCTTGCTCACAGTGCTGTAAGCTCACAATAAACCCACACTGTGCCTCTCTCCGGGGAGGGCAGAGTGTGTCCTCGGCGGGATTAGGCCAAAACGGCCTCGCAGCGAAGGGAGGGTCCGACCTCAGGAAACAAAGCCTTGATCATCAACTCCGCAAATGACGATTTTTGATTTTTTTTTTTTTTGCCAGATTGGTAGTCCGCTTTCCGGCGGGATGTGTGGTGGGTGGCTTGAACCTGGCAGTGGAAAAATATCGGTGGTAGAGGCGTTCAATGAGAACTGGCGCGGGTACCAGAAAGATGAGAGTTTGAATCCTGACGTAGAAGCGTTCTGTGTCAGAGGAGAGTCGGGAGCGCTTCATCGCGTTACGGAATTAAAGGAGATGACCAGTGTGGAGGACTTAAAAAAAAGTGGTCGTTTTTGTTTGTTTGTTTGTTTGTTTGTTTTGTTTGCTTTTTGAGTCACACCTGGCAATGCACAGGGGTTACTCCTGGCTCTGCACTCAGGAATCACCCCTGGCGGTGCTCAGAGGACCGTAGGGGATGCTGGGAATCGAACCCCGGTCGGCCGCGTGCAAGGCAAACGCCCTACCTGCTGTACTATTGCTCCAGCCCCATTAGTGATCGTTTTTAATTGTTGATTATTGTGATGAAAAACTTGTGTTGAAGGCTCAAAAAAAATACTCAAAAAATATCTATTGTGTTGAAGACAAAAAAATAATTCACCCCCAGTGACAGGCTTAGTTAATGGCTGGGTTTATTCCAGGTTTTCTCTAAATCCAGTAATTTATTAGTCAGCTTAAAAAGGATGAAAGAACAAATAGTTATGCTGACAGTAAATTAATTTGGGGTTGATCAATGGCTTTGAAACACTGACAGCTTATAGAATCTAGAGATGCATTGCTCTAACCTAAGAGGATTGCTGTACTTAAAGCAGAGTCCAGCAAAAATTCTTCATAGTACTATGTATCTACAGTAGCAGAGATAGCCAGAGATATAGTACACAGGTTCAGGCACTTGCTTTGCACAACACGGACCCTGGCTCGATCCTGGGCATCCCATATGGTCCCCCAAGCCCACCAGGACTGATCCCTGAGTAGAATAAGGAATAAGTCCTGAGCATCACTGGGTATGGCACAAAAACACAACAACAACAACAACAAGAGAAATTGGCAACAGTACTGAACCAACATTTGTGGGCTAACTTTAAATGTATTGCGAGAAGCAGATGTCCTATCTGACAGCTTATCCTGGCAAAATAATAAAAGTTAAACATGAACTGGAACCCAAAGCCTCGGGACTTATTTGAACATCTCTAAATGGGAAATTATATTGAGATACAACTCTTTTAGTTGTAGGTTGAAAATTTTCATGACTGGAGTTTTATGGCTGGGGGATGTGGATAGAGAGAGAGTGAAAATGTAGAACATGACTGAGCTAAAAGAAAAAAGCACCTAACTCTAAAACACATTCGTCTGGATTCTGGGCCAGGCTTTCATTGACAGGGTTTTATAATTTAGGCCCCTGGCTTTGAGACTTATGAAAGTGAGTGTTAATTTTTTTTCCAGTAATTGCTTTTTCTAGTAGTTGGTCGCTGTGTCCAGTCTAAATGGTTTTGTCATTAGCATTGGCTGGAAGAGAAGGAGAAAATAACTCTGATCCAACTACAGACCTATAGAATCTAGTACCTATAGAATCTCGTGGTGAAAAAAATTGACGATCATAAATTAATATCCTGTGGCCTTTGTATCTGCCCTTGACCAAAAATGGTGGGAACTAATTAAATAAACATCTTGAATTATGTAACTAGTCTCACACTAATAACTAAACCTGATCATTAGTAAGAGATGGCTTTGCATTCACAACTGTGCTGAGATACTGGGGAGTGAGTGAGTTTTTGGGTCACATGTGGTGGTGCTCAGAGGTTACTCCCAGCTCTGTGCTCACTGAGTCACTCTTGGTACTCGTGATTTAACTGGGGTCAGTTACATGCAAGGCAAGTACCTTAACTATTGTACTAATTCCAGTCTTCAGAATATTTTTTTGTTTCACATAAGCAGACTCACAGAACACCAGTATCACACAGGCCACTCTAAGATAAAGGGAGACATAAAATAAGACTTCAGAATCTTGTCTAAACACAAAAACTATATACATAATAAAACATTATGCAAACGATAAACATACTAAACATCTCTGTCTTGCAATAATTTTTAGCTATTGCTGGCTCTTTACCAATTATAGATCTAGAATCACTCAATTCTTCTCTTCCTCTAGATTAATGGAGTTAATTAATTATAGAATCGTCCCCCTGGGTCTGCAGAAATAGTCCAAAGTGCTGGAGCACATGCTTGGCATGAACAGAGCCCTGTACTTAATCCCTGCATTGCATGACCTTCTGAGCACCACCGTGTGTAAGCTTTCATAGCCTCCAGAAGCATTGGGGAGACACAAAACAAAACAGAACAAAATTATCCCAGCATTCTTTTTTTTTTTTTTTTTTTTTTTGCTTTTTGGGTCACATCCGGCAACACACAGGGGTCATTCCTGGCTCTGCACTCAGGAATTACCTCTGGCGGTGCTCAGGAGACCATATGGGATGCTGGGAATCGAACCCAGGTCGGCTGCATGCAAGGCAAACGCCCTACCCCCTGTTCTATTGCTCCAGCCCCTATCCCAGCATTCTTACATAAACCAATTCAGAATAAATATCTGCTTCTTAGGTGGGGATTGGATAACATTGGGTTTTCCTTGCTCCTCCTCCAGGGATCTTAAGCTTTATTGAGCCACTCCCACAACAGTGCAACTGAGGCACACTCAATTCCATCAGGCTCTAATAATCCTATAATGCTTTCTCCCTTTTTCAGCTGGTAATCCATTTAAACAGTCATAGTAAATGTACTTCTTATAATATTTCTAGCAATGTCATTTTGTATGAACACAGTAAGAGATATATTAAGTTTAAAGTTTGGCTCTGGGGAACTCGCTATATATTCCAGACCACAGTCCACAAACCAGGTTCTTCATTATCATCATCATCATCATCATCATCAACATCATCATCATCCTGTTGACCATCGAATTTCTCGAGCAGTCTCAGTAATGTCTCCATTCATCCTAGCCCTGAGATTTTAGAAGCCTCTCTTTAATCATCCTTTCCAATGGTGCCACATTAGAGGCTCTTTCATAGTCAAAGGAATAAGGCCCATCATTGTTACTGGTTTTAGCATATGAATACGCCACGGGAAGTTTTCGAGGCTCTCCCATGTGAGCAGGAAACTCTCGGTAGCTTGCCAGGTTCTCCCAGAAGGAGAACTAGGCTATAAAATGTCCGGGAGCTTGGTTTTATAGTCTCTGGATGTTGGCCATTGGTGGGATTACACGGTGCCGGGGGCAGTCCCTGAGTGTGACTGCCTAGCTATTGGAAAATGGAGAATCTAGGCGGAAGAGGCCCAGTCCTGATCTGAGCAGGCTTGGAGGTCTCAGCCCGGGGTCCCACACACCTGGGTTCCTCTGCCAGTTCCTTCATGCATGAGGCTCTTCCAAACGTGTGGAGAGGGTCCTTGAGCATGGCTGTGGCTAGGCTCCGGAGGTCTTTGGCCTTGGGAGCTCTGCTCAGGTAGGGAGGGAAACCGAAGCCACCCCCTCAGAGGGGCCCCGGGGAAGACAGCCAGGTGCGGGGGCAAGAGACTGTGCCAAACCAGGTTAGTCTTTCCTAATCCCATCAGGGTCCTTATTCAGTTACTTCTTTTTGGGTCATGACAGAGTTTGTCCATAACTGTGCTCTTAACTTATAGTTAAGTATTATGGCACTTGGCCTGGCCCATTTCAATGCCAGGGTAGCTCACAGCTTGCCCTGGGTCCATCCAGTCCCTCGTCAGGACTCTGCTATTGGAGTGCTAGGAACTAAGGGAAACTGAGGCTTAAGTCAAGTAAATATGGATGCCCAGGAGCAAATATTATTTTGGAGTCAATTAACTCCCATGTTACATAGCATAGCATCAACTGTCTTCCTGTGTCTATACAAAAAGGACATTTGCTAAATAAACCATACAAATGACATAAAGGAAAGAGAAAAGCAATATAGGATCATTAGTGCTTGATGGACTTGGGTGTGCCTCAGTTGCACTGTTGTGAGAGTGGCTCAATAAACCTTAAGATCCCTGGGGGAGGAGTAAGGAAAACCCAATGTTATCCAACAGTTTGTTTGGAACAACACTCTTCAGTACCTAGGAGTTACTCCTGGCAGTGTGGAGAGGCTACTCCTAGAATGTTGCTACTGGGAGTTGCTCCCATAGTACCTGGGAGACTTTGCATAGGTGAGCATCAGTAACTATCAATTCTAGGTCTACCCCATGCACACTACCTCTTTTTTGCGGGGGGGGGGCATATCTAGTGATACTTTAGGCTTAGTCTTGACTCTGTACTCAGGGATTACTCCTGTCAGTGCTCAGGGGACAATATGGGATGCCAGAGATTGAACTCCAGTTCAATGCAAGGCAAATGTCCTACCCACTGTACTGTTGCTCCAACCTCACCACACACTTCTACCAGGCCTTAAAGTCCTGCTTCTTTGAACCTTGCTTCAAGTTATCAAACACAAAGTCCAAACCCTGAAAGTCCTAACAATATCCTATGCCTGAGATACTCTACTATTCCCCATGATACTTTTTCTCCCTTATTACATTGACTAATAAACCCAAATCTCTTAACCGTAAATGTGTTCCCAGGAATCACTGACTGGAAAACATAGCCACATTAATCTAAAAAAATTATGCATGTCCTATGGCACCTTTAAACTTATTAAGTGGAGTGCATTCCCTGTTAGTAGAATTCGTATTTCTTCTCAATATTTCCATATCAAATATTTATTTATTTGGGGTGGGGGGTTTGGCTCACACCCAATTAGTGCTCAGTAGCTCTTCCTGGTTCTGTGCTCAGGACTCACTACTGGTGGTGCCAGGGACCAAATCAAAGTTGACTCTGGCACCAATGACTTATTTCGTGCTTCCTAGGTTCAAAGTAATTACTAGAAAATAGGAATCCCACTTCCTGGCACCAATCTTTATACAGTCAAGCAAGTGCACCTGTTGGTCTTTCCTTTTAGTTGTAGAGATAATAGCTTGTGTTTGTGCTTCCATTGGAGATAGAGCAGACATTTCTGGTTTTTCCTAAGAACACAGAGAATTCTGATTACCCACTATAAGGGGTTAAAACCCACGCCTTATTACTCAGTCTTCCTATAAGCTATCACTTCCCGATTCCTAGTCCTTAATGGAGTTCAGCATTTGCTTATACAGAAATTCAGACATTCCTATTTCTCTGGGAAGGAAGAAACTAAGCAAGGGGCATGCACAGCATGAACAGAGTTTTAAGCACTAGAAAAGAATTGTGATTCTATGTACAGAGTGCCTTCCTAGCCCTAAACTTCATCTTCTATCAAAATCACCTTAGATACACGTTTGAAGCGTTGTAGGAGAAATATATAGATGGAAATCTTAGAATCATCAGAAACCCAAGGTGCACACAGTTTATTTCCTATTTTGTTTTCATTTTTGTTTTGCAGTATGGGAAATCAAACCCAGGGCCTCACAAGCAAGGCCTGTGCTCTTTTACTAAGAGATATCTTCAGCCCTGCACATACTGTTATCATTCATAACATATTGTCAGACTTCAGCTCTCAGAGTACTAAGCAACTGTTGTTTACAGATAAATACACAGGTTCATCTCTGAATAACACGTTTACCTAGTATGCTTCCTAAGATTAAAGTCATAGCTATACATATATATGCATATGTATATTGAACTCAGAGGGGGAAGTTACCATTATAAGTAATAAAGTAAAAAGATGGAAAAGATGAACATGATATACCACAAGGCATGTCAGAGAAGAGTAGAAGTCCTTGTAGAGTCTTGTAGAGTCTTGGGGAAAAATTAATGACCCAGAGATTAAACAATCCAAGAGACACTTCAGCCAGATCTGGTGAAACCAGTGTAGCTATGCATGACTGTGCACTGCTGGAGTACAACGTTGGATATATGCTATCTAAAATAGTGTCTGAAAAGTCAGATCAAAATGGATTAAAAGACCTCAACATCAGAAGGATATTGGGTGAATATCCTTCCCCATTCCATAGGCTGTCTTTGTATCCTGGTCACTGTTTCTTTTGAGGTGCAGAAGCTTCTTAGCTTAAGGTAGTCCCATTTATCTCTGCTTCCAGTCGCTTGGTCAGAGGGTGTTTCATCTTTAAAGATAACTTTAGCTTCAATATCATGGGGGGTTTTGCTGACCTTTTCTTCAATATGCCTTATGGATTCTGGTCTGATGTTGATAAAGGGTAAGTATCAAAGATATACAAGGCACTGGTTGGACTTGACAAGAAAAAAAATTCAACTCCATCAGAAAAAGGGACAATAAAATGAACAGAAATTTACTCTAAGAAGAAATTTGAATGTCCAAAAGAAACATGAGAATACTGACTGGGCCAGCCTTTTTGGAAAACAATATGGACATTTCTCAGAAAACTAGAAATTGAGCTCCCATTTGACCCAGCAATACCACTCTGGTAATATACCCTGGGAGCCCAAAAACACACAGCAGAAACACCACCTGTTCATTGCACTCCCATGTTCATTGCAGCACTATTCACCATAGCCAGAACCTGGAAACAACCTGAGTACCCAAGAACAGATGAATGGATAAAGAAACTATAGCACATCTACACAGTGGAATACTATGCAGTGCAGCTGTTAAGAAAAATGAAGTCATGAAATTGGCCTATAAATGGATGTACATGGAGAGTATCATGCTGAGTGAAATGAGTTAGAAGGAGAGGAACAGATATAAAATGACTGCATTCATTTGTGGCATATTAAATATATAGTAGAAGACTAATATCCATGGTCAAGGAAGAGAGGGGCTAAGAGGATTGTCCAATGGTTGGAATCAAACACAAGTGGTGTGGGGTGGAGGATAGGTAAGATAGAGAAGAGACCAGTATGACAATAATAGCTGTACAAGATCTGAGAGTGAAAAGTATGTAAGGGATATTCTGAATAACATTTCAGTATCAATATTGCAAACCACAATGCCCAAAAGGAGAGAGAGAAAGAAAGGGAAAGACAGACAGAGACAGAAAAAAGCCCCTGCCATAGAGGCAGGCTGGGGGTGGGGGTTGAAGGAATGATAGGAGGGAATCTGGGGACACTGGCGCTAGGAAATGTACACTGGTGAAGGGATGGGTGTTGGAATACTGTATGACTGAAATTTAATCATGAACAGCTTTGTAAGGGTCTATCTCACAGTGATTCAATAAAACAAACAAACAAAACAAAACAAAAATAAATAAAATAGTGTCTGGCATATAAGAAGGGTGCTGATTAAATATGTTGAATAAAATAAATGGAGCTTGAATTCAGTTGAATGGATTTTGAACAAAACTTCAGAATAAATTAGGCTTTGTTCCCCAGTAGTGCCAAGTGTGGGACCTAGGGCTTCATGAAGTGCTCGACGGCTGCGCTGGACTACATCCCAGGCAGAACAAATCCGGTTTCACCAGACCTGATAAAGATGTTGATCCAAAAAAGCTGGAGAGGCTTGCTCGGAATTCAAGCCCACGTTCTCCCTTGAACACGTGTCTCGCTTGCTTGTCTATATGTTTCTTCACTTGCCGATTTGCACTCTGGAAAAGCCTGTGTTCTCTCTATATGACATACTTCTCTCTTTCTCTCCCCTCATATCTTTCTAAATAGATTTTTAAAACTATCTTGCTTCATAAAATAAAAAGGAAGGAAGGGTTCAACAAGGAGGAAGTGGAGACTAAAAGGTTATACGTGAAAGTGTCATACATGAAACACTATCAGCAACAGTACTATCAACCACAGCTTCAAAAGTTATTTTTTTAAAAGTGCCACATATAGAGGCAGGTGGGTGAGTGGAAGAGGGGAATGAAGTTGGGAGGGTATTCGGGGAGGGAAGTGGACACTGGTGAAAGGAATGATATTGATAACTTTGGACCTAATCATTAATAACTTTGTAACTCATGGTGAATTTTCTTTTTGGGGCACACCCGGAGATGCACAGGGATTACTCCTGGCTCATGCATTCAGGAATTACTCCTGGCAGTGCTCGGTGGACCACGTGGGATGCTGGGAATCAAACCCGGGTTGGCCACGTGCAAGGCAAATGCCCTACCGGTTGTACTATCACTCCAGCCCCGAATTTTTAAAAAAAAAAATTATTAGAGAATCACTGTGATGTACAGTTACAAACTTATGAACTTTTGTGTTTGCATTTTACTCATACAGTGATCGTTTACCCATCCCTCCACCAGTGCCCATTCACCTCCACCAATGATCCCAGTATCCCTCTCACACCTCCACCCCATCCCCCACCACCCCACCCTGTCTCTGTGGCAGGGAATTCCCTTTTGTTCTCTCTCCTTTTGGGTATTGTAGTTTGCAATAGAGGGATTGAGTGGCCATCATGTCCGGTCTATAGTCTACTTTCAGCTCACATCTTCCAACCCGAATGGGTCCTCCCGACATCCTCTACTTGGTGTTCCCTTTTTTATCTGAGCTTCCTTTTCCCCTAACATGTGAGGCCAGTTTCCAAGCTGTGGGGAAGACCTTCTGGTCCTTATCTCTACAACTCTTGGGTGTTAGTCTCCCACTATGTTATTTTATATTCCACAGATGAGTGCAATCTTTCTATGTCTGTCCCTGTCTTTCTGACTCATTTCATTTAACATGATACTTTCCATGTAGAGACCCAAATTTTTAAGAGAAATTTTAAACTCCCCTGTTCCACCAGAAATAAAATAAAATAAAATAAAAGGCTAGAGCATTTGTTCTGCATGCAGGAGGCTCAAGTTAAATTTGTGGCACCACGTGGTTCCCTGAGTACTGCCAGGAGGAGTGATACCTGAGCACAGAGTTGGGAGTAATGTCTAAGCCCTACAGAGTGTGACCCCCCCAATAAATAAATAGAAGGGTTCAGTGGACTGTGGCGGAAGAATATTGGCATCTGAGCAGGTAAGATGTATACCTAAATCATAAACATCTACATTCTTGTGAATAAATCTTGCCTCCAATTTTTTAAAAATCTATTTCAGAATCTTTTCAATTCCTTTCCCAACTGGCTTCTCAGGGGCTGAGGTGGTCAGACAGCAACGTGTGTCTCCAGGTGCTTGGGTGGGTGAAGGTGAAGCTAATTAGGCACTTGGGTGGTTGAGTGGGTGGAGCAAACTATCCTTTGTGATGATGTTCACAGACTAAATTAACCCATTAATGGTTCTCTTCCCTTTGTTGTTGATTTTGATTTTTACTGACTGTTGGGTGGTGGTGCTTACTGAGTTACACACATACTGGCTCTTGTGCTCACTCCTCTGGTTGTGCTGCTTACCAGAGGTCGTACACCTTTAGTTGCATGCTCACAAACCTAGCTCTGCTCCAGAGATATACACACTACTTCAGCATGGGGCATCGGGGTGGTGGGGGGAGGCAATCACAGAGCCACCAGGATTGAGCTCAGTGCATATGAGAGCGCCAGGGACAGAACTGGCAGTCTCATGTTTGCAAAGCAGACACTTGTACCACTAAACCATCCCCTGGACCTCAACAATTTCATTTCTATCAAGTTTTTCACAACTAGGGGGGGAAATGAAAGTTAATATGTGGTGTATGTAGAGAGAATTTTTGTATCTATATGTATGTCTGCATGCATGTCTATATAATATATTTTTATAAGCCATTGAGATTGACATGGAATATACAACATGCTTCTTATTTTTGAAGGGACAGGGGGTCACATTGGGTGATGACTGAACATCACTTCAAGTACTACTAGGGAGCTAACTCAAGATTTCCAAATACGTCTCCATGGCTTGGAGGCTGGTCTCTCACTCTGGGCAACTCAGAAAAGGGAACACCAAGTAAAATGTGGTCGGAGGTCATGCGGGGGGAAGGGTGATGTGTGTCGAATATAGACTAGAGACTGAACACAATGGCCACTCAACACCTTTATTGCAAACCACAACACCTAATCAGAGAGAGAGATCCAAAGGGAATACCCTGCCATAGTGGCAGTGTGGGGTGGGGGGAGATGGGATTGGGGAGGGTGGGAGGGATGCTGGGTTTACTGGTGGTAGAGAATGGGCACTGGTGAAGGGATGGGTTCTCAAACTTTGTATGGGGGAAACATGAGCACAAAAATATATAAATCTGTAACTTTACCCTCACGTTGATCCACTAATTAAAAATAAATAAATTATTAAAAAAAAAAGATTTCCAAATACAAGGCATGTGCTCTAGCCCTTTTAGTCTTCTCCCTGGCCCCCAGGCTTCTATTTTTATGAGAACAAAATTACCACCTTTACTCACTGATTCCCTTGTTGCTATCATATTACTGGTCCACAGCTGGGTACTGTTGTGGGTAATTGGGTATTTAAGTGGAGCTAGGGAGATCAAATTTATTGAAGGAAAGATTATATTGTTAAGTTCATATACAATGATCATCCTTGCCACAATGACCAGTTTCTTCAGTCGTTCACTAAAGCATAGGACTTTTCTGCTTTTCCATTGAGTCCAGAGAGCTAAAAGTTTCCTCTCCCCAAATAGTAATTGGAGTCTCACTGTTGCTTTATCTTGCCCTGATGATTACTTCTAAATATCCCATATTTCTTCTGGAAATTTTAACTTGGGGCACACTCCCAGGCAAATCTCTTCTACTTACTATTCTCTAGTTTTCAGCATTGCAGCTATTCTGCTCAATAGTGGCTTTTGTTTTAGTTTTTGTTTACTATGTCACACCTGGCATTGCTCAGGGCTTACTCATGGCTCTGTGCTCAGGGACCATTCCTATTGGTGCTTAGTAAACCACACACATTGCCAGGATCAAACTGTAGGCAAGGCAAGCACCCTAACTCTTGTGCTATTGTTTCAGTCCTTAACTTAGTTTTTAAAAGATACACTAGATGAGATAAACTTGAAGATCTGGAAAACATGTTTGGCATGCACAAGGCCCCAAGTTCTATCCCCAGAACTACATGGATGGACCATAAGCACTGCCCAAGATAGCCCGGGGCTTCCAGCACCATCAAGTCCACCACCAAAAATATTGGGTCTGCACTGCTGACCCAATTATCAGATTGAGAATCACAAGAAATGACCCCTGAGTCTCTGAACACTGCTGGGAGGACCAAAAAAAAAAACCTATTGGAATAGTATAACCTTACTGACAAACTGTGAATCAGAAGTAGTCAACACACAGAACTTACAACATAATAAAGAGGAATTTTGTTTTGTTTTTGTTTGTTTTGTTGTAGGGCCTCACCTGGTGGTGCTCAGGGATTTCTCCTGGCTCTACATTCAGAGATCACTCCTGGCAGGGCTCAGAGAATCATAGTTGGTGCCAGAGATCAAACCCAGGTTAGCTGCATGTGAGGCAAATACCTTCTTTGTTGTATTCTCTCTAGAACCCTAAAATGTTACTTGAAATAATTAAATTTGCATTTTTTGTTATAAGAATAAGATAATTCAAACATCCACCTTACATAAAATAGTATCAGAGGGGCTGGAGCTATAGCACAGCAGGTAAGGCATTTGCTTGCACAAGGCTGACCCGGGTTCTATTCCTAGCATCCCATATGGTCCCCTGAGTACCGCCAGGAGTAAATCCTGAGTGCATGAGCCAGGAGGAACCCCTGTGCATCGCCAGGTGTGACCCAAAAAGCAAAAAAAAGGACCAATAAAATTAAAGTCGATGGTTCTAAAATACATGAAAAATTGCATATGAATTTTCAAAATAAAAATAAAATAAGATCTCTTACTTCTGCAGTTGGACATATTACTTCTATAATTATAACTATAAAGCTACTCCTATTTCCTTTATCTCTCCTGCCATCTCAGCCAGTCAGGACTATTCCTCTATTTAGTCTTAACAGACAAGTCATTCCTAGCAATTTTCCCAAAGAGTTGCTTGTGCTCTAGGCTTATTCTTCTCTCACTCAGTTTTGTATACATAATCCTATTTTCCTTTTAGATTATATAGCTTTGATAATTCCAGCCAAAGAAGATCTCCTTTTTTGTCTTATTAATCAGCTGTACAAGGAACACAAAATGATAAGGTTACAATTTCAGCTTTCAGTTCAATGAAACCCTTGTTCTGTATGGCAGTACAAAATAGTCATCATCGTCTTCCTCCTCCTCCTCCTCCTCTTTCTCCACCTCCTCCTCTTTTTCTTTTTGTTCTTCCTCTCTGAGGCTAGAACTCAAGTATATCCCTTGGGTACTCAGTTTATTTTTTCCTTAGGTATACTAAAATGTCTATTTTTTTTTATCTTTTTGGGTCTCACCCAGAAATGCTCAGGAGTTACTCCTGGCTCTGCACTCAGGAATCACTCTTGGTGGTGCTCAAGGGACCATATGGGATGCTGGAAATTGAACCCAGGTTAGTGCAAGGCAAACGCCCTGCCCGCTGTGCTACCGCTCCAGCCCCCTAAAATGTCTTAAGAACAAGAAGTAAACCAAGAATTGAAAGAACAAGAAGTAAACATCTTTTTTTTCCTATTTTATTTTTTGTTCGGGAGGCCACATCGAGCAGTGCTAAGGAGTTACTTCTGGCTCCGCTCTCAGGAATCACTGCTGGAAATGCTCAGGGAACCATAGGGGATGTTCCCATATGAACATTGAAGATATGGGAATGTTTCAGTGGGATTGAACCCAGGTCGGCTGCATGCAAGACAAATGCCCTATCCACTATTCTATCACTCCACCCCCAAGAAGCAAACATTTTTTCAAGTGAGTTGCTAGACGTAAACACTGAAAAGTATTTACTACCATTTTATCCCTTTGGTTTTCAAAACCATGTGTTTTGATTGTAAGAAAAAGAGCACTGTATCTCAATTACAATACCTCTTCTCAGAATTTCCTATTGGCTCTTAGTTGGTTCAGTAACTGATTTTTTATTGTAGTTTACATAATATGGTTATAATAGTGTTAACTTTTATGATTTTTTTATGATTTTGCTAGAACGTTATAACACCTTCATCACCTTCACCACCTTCACCACAGCCAAAGGGTCTAAGACCTCCCACCACTGTACTTATGTCACTTCAAGTGACACCCAGTAGCACTGTAGCGCTGTAGCACTGTTGTCTCTTTGTTCATCAGTTTGCTCGAGCAGGCACCCGAAACATCTCCATTGTGAGACTTGTTGTTACTGTTTAGGCACATCAAATACACCACAGGTAACTCGCCAGGCTCCACCGTGCTGGCGGGTTACTCTTGGTAGCTTGCCGTGCTCTCCAGGAGGGACGGAGGAATCGAACCCGGGTCGGTCGCATGCAAGGCAAACTCCCTACCTGCTGTGCTATCGATTCAGCCCCTCTGGTACTATCTTATGTAAGTGACACCCAGTAACTGGCTTTTAATTGATTCTTTAACTATTCAATGACCTCAAGTGTTTCTTGGTGATAAGGTACATGACATGCAGCTATTTCTGCAAGCACCAACCCTTTATATTGCTTTTTACCCAATGATGTTCCTTCCAAGTCTTTTGCCTAACCGGCCAGACAATTAATCACTGCACGTTAATTGGCATATATTTATACTTCTCTTTCTAGGCAAAAGGAAACAGAATGTACTAAGTAAATCCTGCCAACCCAGCAGATTATCCTTTACTGGTCCTGGAGAACAGCCTGAGCACTGCTATAATGCTGCTACTTCATTTCTAGCTCCCCAAGGAACACTGGTTGGTATCCACTATAAACCAGGTTTAGGATTTCCTCCTCAGTCAACTGGTTACTCAGAACTCTCTAAGAGGTCAACGCTGTGTGTTAAGGGATAGTGGGACGCACAACAACAACAAAAACAAAGAAAACTAATTGAACTTCTTTGAAATACATTTTTTAAAAAGGAATACAAAACAACCCCTGGCCAAAATGGTGGCTACAGAGAAGAATAGATAGATAATTGCAATATAGCAAAATGTTAATTGTAGGATCTAGGCAGGGAGTACATGAATTGTCACTGTAGTAAGTCTTTGCAATTTTTCTGTTTGAAAACGTTTATAAAACATTAATAAACAGGTGTTCTGGGATTTTTTTTTACACACACCCGCAACCACCCCTATTCGACGACATTATGCATCCTGGAGCTGATAAAGCTCAGATTGGGGGATTTTTCTAAAAGGGACTACACCTAGCAATTTTGGGCACCATCAGGACCACACCTAAAGACCCAATTTTGTATACACTTCTCCTTTATGACGGAGAATGCCCATCACTTCAGGGTGTAGGCATTTTGACAACACCCAGGTTATGGACTAATTCAACTCTCCTGGTCTTATGGTTATTTACATTACATTCAAGTATTATATCTCTGTTAGTCTCAAGAAAATCACAGTGGCAAAAGGAAAACAGTTAATTTTTCCTCCCACATGATGTTTTACTCCACATATTAGGGGACTACATCGTGATTGAAAACTTATTTGGCCTACTGACCCCTTTCAGAAGAAACAAAAATCCCCACTCTGGAAATTTTCTTTCTTTAAGCAAACAAAAAGTAGGGGCTGAAGTGATAGTTCAGTGAGTAAGTCACTTTCCTTGCACGTGGCAAACCTGAGTTCTATCTCTGGCATGCCATATGGTCCCCTGAGCACCTCCAGGAGTGATTCCTGAGTGCAGAGCCAGGAACAAACCTTGAGCAACTTCAGGTATGCCCTCCCCCCAAAAAAGAAAGTGTCTTACCCAAATGTACACAATAAAAACTACCTGCAGGATAATTCCAATGCCCCCACAGAGGGACAACATCACCCACTTTGGGAAACACTAATAGGCTTTCACAAAATTATACAATATTCCAATCTGCCATAAATACTCCAAGCATCATCGGATATTTGGGCTATACTGGAAGAATAGAAGAACAACTGAAGTTTTTCTTATTCTGGACATATAATTCAGCCATCTTTCAGATACTTAGTGAATGGTGTAGAGGTTACTTATATGTTGTATAGATTGCCTCAAAAATCAAGAATTATATGGTATTAATTATTCCTTTTTCTTAAGAGTAGGGGCACAGAGTGTTTTTATTTTGCACCTTATCTTTCACCTTGAAGGTGACATCTCAATATTCCTAGGCCGCTGGATGAATTCCCAAACACTTCCTTTAAGGAGACACTTTGAAAATTTTGTGCAGTTTTTTAACCACACTCTACCATGGCTATACATTATCAGTTCATCAAAGATACTTGCTGCTTTTTGCTCTTTAGTTCCACCAGAATGAATGCCATCCATGTATTGTATTAAAGCAGCTCCTGTAGGATGGTGAGATAATCATGAACAAAAGAGCAAATTATAACCTGGTACAGAACTGAAGTAGCCTTGAGCAAAAAGAATAGTTATATAAATAACATTCCATAAAAAGGCAACAGCCCCACCTGTTCTCCCTTTACTGGGAGATAGAATAAATGCAATTTCAATGTCAACAGCAACCTAGAAGATACCAGGGCCTGGGCTGCCTTTGCGTTTATTTGCTTGTTTGTTTGTTTCACAGTATGGATATCACTTTGTTTTCTTCAAATTTTATTTTACGCCCCATGATTTGCAATACTGTTAGTGGCAGGGTTTCATGTATAAAATATTCCAGCATCACACCCTACACCAGACTGTCTGCTTCCCTCCACCATTGTCCCAGTGTCCCCCACCTCTATCCCATCCTTCCCATTTACCGTCCCCATGGTAAGCTTCTTACTAAAGCTTCAGTAGGAATATCTTCACTTTTTATTAATTGGGTGACACTACCTTTTAAAAATTCAATTATCATAACTAAGTTCATATGGGTCATACCTAGCAGTGCTCAGGGTTTATTCCTTGCTCTGTGATCAGAGATCACTCTGGTAGCGCTTTGGGGGGGACCATATGTGGTACCACGGATCAAACCAGAGTTAGCAGCATGGAAGGCAGGCACTTTAACCACTGTACAATCTCAGGTCCCAACATTTATGGTTTTGATGTACATAGTCACCAATCATCATCTCCACCAAAGTGCTCATAACCCTCCTTCTGTAACTTTCTAGCCTACCTCTCATACATCCTCCCTGCTCCTCCGTGACTTGCTTGGAAATTTAAGTTTTGAAATTCAAGGCAAAGGGTTTGTTACTATTCAGTACTGTCTATTTCCTTGTTTTGTGTCTCTATATTCAACAGATGAATGAGGTAATCCAGTATTTGTCCTTCCTCTGACTTATTTCACTTAACATGTGAGACACTCCATTTCAATTAATATTGCAGTGAACTGAAAGATACTTCTGTGAGATGTGGAGAGATTTCTTCAGTTGATTTTTCATTTTTTTGTAGTGCTATGGATTGAATCCGAAGACCCCATATGTGTAAGGCAACTACTCTACTGCTCTACTGAGCTCTCTCTCTCTCTCTCTCTCTCTCTCTCTCTCTCTCTCTCTCTATATATATATATATATATATATATATATATAGCCCCTGGGGATATTGTTTTATTTTTAGGTTTTGGATGCCCTGAGCATCCACATGCAGAGATGCTCAGGGGTTACTCCTGGCTCTGCACCGAGGAATTATTCCTGCCATACAAGGCAAGCACCCTATCTGCTGTACTATCTCTTCAGCCTTCAGGATATTGTGGGTTTTTTAAATTTTTTTAATTTTTTACTTTTACAAAACTGTTCATGATTGGATTTCAGTCATACAGTGCTCCAACACCCATCCCTCCACCAGTGTACACTTCCCAGCACCAGTGTCCCCAGATTCCCTCCCATCACCCCCCACTCCCCACCTCCTGCTTGACTCGATGGCAGGTGCTTTTCTTCTCTCTCTTTCTCCTTTAGAAAACTGTGGTTTGTAAAGCCAGGAGTAACCCCTGAGCATCGCTGGGTTGTGACCCAAAAAAGAAAAAAAAAAAAGAAAACTGTGGTTTGCAATATTGATTCTGAAAGGTCATCCAGAATATTCCTTACCTACTTTTAACCCTCAGATTTTGTCCAGCGTGATCATTCCCAGCTATTATTCTCATACTGGTCTTTTCTCTATCTTACCTACCCTCAGCCCCACATATACTTGTGGTTAGTTCCAACCATTGACCAGTCTTCCTAACCCCTATTTTCCCTGGCCACGGATATTATTCTTCATATATATGTACATACATATATCACGATCACGATCATGAAATCACGTTAATCGTCGATTTCTCGAGTGGGCTCAGTACCTCTCCATTCATCTTTTCCCTGAGACTTTAGAAGTCTCTCTCGACTAGACCCTCCCATCGATGTTGCACTGGAGCTTTTAGGGTCAGGGGAATGATCTCCAGCTTTTTACTGGCTTTAGCATATGTTTATTTATTTATTTATTTTTGCTTTTTTTGGGTCACACCCAGCGATGCTCAGGGGTTACTCCTGGCTTTGCACTCAGGAATTGCTCCTGGCAGTGCTTGGGGGACCATATGGGATGCTGGCGATCGAACCCAGGTTGGCCGCGTGCAAGGCAAACGCCCTACCCGCTGTGCTATCGCTCTGGGCCCCTGGCTTTAGCATATGAATACACCATGGGAATCTTGCAAGGCTGTCCCATGTGGACAGGAAATTCTCAGAAGCTTGCTAGTTTCTCCCAGAAGGGGATGTAGGCTACAAGATATCTGGGAGCTTGCTTTTAAGTCTCTCTCTGGATGTTGGCCGTAGATGGGATTACACACACCTGGGTTCCTCTGCCGGTACCTTCATGCGTGAGGCCTGTCCAAACGTGTGGAGAGGGGCCTCGAGCATGGCTGTGACTAGGTTCCGGTAGTCTTCGGCCACTGGGAGCTCTGCTTGGGGCGGGGAGAGAAGCTGGAGCCCATCCCCTTCCAGGGGCCCCAAGGAAGACAGCCAGGAGTGCAGGCAAGAGTTTCTCTGCACATACATATATATGAAGAATAATATGCATGCCATAAATTAATGCAGTCATTCTATATCTGTCCCTTTCCTTCTGCATCTCAGAAGTATGATATTCTCCATGTCCGTTCATATATATGCAAATTTTATGACTTCATTTTCCTGACAGATGCATAGTATTCCATTGTGTAGATGTGCCATAGTTTCTTTATCCATTCATCTGTTATTGGGCACTTGGATTGCTTCTGGATTCTGGCTATGATGAATAATGCTGCAATGAACATAGGAGTGCAGATGGTGTTTCTGCTGTGTGTTTTTGGGACCCCAGGGTATATTCCCAGAAGTGGTATTGCTGGGTTAAATGGGAACTCAATTTCTAGTTTTTTGAGAAATGTCTATATTGTTTTCCAAAAAGGCTGGCCCAGTCGGTATTCCCACCAACAGTGAAGGAAAGTCGTTTTCTCCCCATGTCCACGCCAACACCCATTGTTTTTGTTCTTTTGGATGTGTGTCAGTCTCTGTAGTGTGAGATGATATCTCATTGCTGTTTTGATCTACATCTCCCTGATGATTAGTTATGAAGAGCTGGGGCTGAATCGATAGCACAGCAGGTAGGGCGTTTGTTTGCCTTGCATGCAGCCGACCCCAGTTCAATTCCCAGCATCCCATATCATCCCCCCCCCCAGCACCACCAGGGGTAATTCCTAAGTGCATGAGCCAGGAGTAACCCCTGTGCATTGCCATGTGTGACCCAGAAAGCAAAAAAAAAAAAGCCATGAAGAGCAGTTTTCATTTTATTACCCCATTTTCTGATGGGATTGGATATTTTCTTCTTGTAGAGTTCAACCGGTGCCTTGTATATCTTTGATATTAACCCCTCATCAGAAGGGTATTGGGTGAAATCCTTTCCCATCCATAGGCGGTGGTCTTTGTACCCAGGTCATTTTTTCTTTTTTTGACGTGCAGAAGCTTCTTAGTTGAAGATAGTCTCTGCTTCCACTTGCTTGGTCAGTGACATTTCATCATTGAAGGTACTTTTAGCTTCAAAATCATGGAGGGTTTTGCGGACCTTTTCTTCAATGTATCTTATGGATTCTGGTCTGACTTTGAGGTCTTTTTTTTTTTCAAATGGAGCAATAGCACAAAGGGTAGGGCGTTTGCCTTGCAGGTGGTCGACCTGGGATCGATTCCTGCGTCCCTCTCCGAGAGCCTGGCAAGCTACCAAGAGTATCCCGCCCACATGGCAGAGCCTGGCAAGCTACCCGTGGCATATTCAATATGCCAAAAACAGTAACAACAAGTCTCACAGTGGAGATGTTATTGGTGCCCGCTCGAGCAAATCGATGAACAATGGGATGACAGTGCAGTGCTACAGTTGAGGTCTTTAATCCATTTTGATCGTTGGGAGTAGCCCACGATCACCAGTGGGTGTGGTCCCAAAGCAAAATACAAATAATAGCAACAACAAATAAGTAGGGGTGCCAGACTAAGCAAATAAAAATACAGGATGACCAATGAATTTTCATGGTGTTAGGTAGAGGTCTGAGCCCTTTTTTTTTTTTTTTTTTGCAGGTAGCTGTCCAGTTTTGCAAGCACCATTTGTTAAAGAGGGTTTCCTTGCTCCACTTTATATTTCTTGCTCCCTTATCAAAGATTAGATGATCATATATTTGAAGATGTGTGTAAGGGTACTCAACCCTATTCCATTGGTCTGCGGATCTGTCTTTGTACCAATACCATGCTGTTTTAATTATTACCGCTTTGTAGTACAGTTTGAGGCTGGGGAAGGTGATGCTTTCCATCTTTTTTTACCCCAAGAATTGCTTTAGCTATTCATGGGGGCTTGTTGTTCCATATGAATTTCAGGAGTGTTTGATCAATTTCTTTGAAGAATGTCATGGGTACCTCAGGGTATTGTTGACGAGAAAAGAAAGAGGAAGAAAAACATTCATATTTGATCTAATTTTTGTTTAAAATTTTAAAACTAAAACTATATATGTACATAATGTATGTAATATTATATACATACATGTATGTATATCTATAACATGTATATATGCCTATAAATATAACTAATAAGTATATCATATAAACTGTGGAAACACATACACCATATGTTTAGAACATAGGCTATATGAAGGGAGGGAAGAGAAGACTAACCAGGACAAGGAAGTAAAGTAAGAACGTTACAATTGAAAATTTTGTAATGGATTCTGGGAAGCACCAGAATAGTCTTTCAATCTCCATCCTGAAAACAGCAGAATAACTAAATAGTAAAGTCAAAGCGTATGAAAAATATTTACAATTTGAGCTGCAAGGTACTGGAGAGATAGTTCAATAGGCTGCATGCACGCTTAGCATTCTATAGGCCTGGGTTTTGTCCCCAAAACCACATGGTACCTTGAGCACCAGAAGTTACCCTCAAGACCAGAGTTGGGAGTAGCCCACGATCACCAGTGGGTGTGGTCCCAAAGCAAAATACAAATAATAGCAACAACAAATAAGTAGGGGTGCCAGACTAAGCAAATAAAAATACAGGATGACCAATGAATTTTCATTTCAGGCAAACAATAAATATTTTTTTTCAGTATAAGCCTGTCCCTGGATTGCATGAAATGCAAAGACTAGAGCTAAATGGAGGAGGGGAACAGAAAATCCCAGCAAACCTCCATATTTTTTAACAATATACAAAAACAACAGAAGAGGGCGCTCTATGAAATTAGAAAAAGCTTCCTGAACTCCATTTTTTTTTTTTAAGGTCAGAAGAACTAATTATAAGCAAAAATGAAAAACAATAGTATCAAGATTAAATTTCACATAAAGTTATTATATTAAAAAAAAGAGGTTGCGGCCAGAAATATAGTTTAGTGGGTAATGCTCTTGCCTTGCATATTTCTTACCTGAGTTCAATCCCTGGCACCATATATGGTCCCTCAAGCCTTGCTACGGATGATCCCTAAGAACGGACTCAGGAGTAAATCCTGAGCACAGAAACCAGTAATAAACCCTGAGAACCACTGGGTGTGTCCTCCAAAAACATACAAACAAAAAAAGAAGCTAGTGAGAGAATTCAATAAAGAGAAAGAATCGGGGGCTAGAGAGGTAACTCAACAGGCTGTAGCACTTAGTTTGCATACAGAAGAGGTGGGTTCAATATCCGTAGCACTTCCAGGAGCAACCCCTAGCACTGAGCAGGAAGTGATCCCCAAGCACTGCTAAATGTGTCCCAAATGCTTTACCTCCTCAAAAAAGAAAGAGCGAAAGAGGAAGAATCAAAAGAAAGAAATCCTTTCATAAATAAAGATAAAACTAGAAAGATAATACCTGTTTAAAAACAGAAAGTGAAAAAGGGAGAAGAAATAAAAATCAAGAAAAATGATATGAGGGGCTGGAGTGAACAGCACAGTGGGTAGGGCATTTGACTTGCACGCGGCCAACCCGGGTTCGATTCCCAGCATCCCATATGGTCCCCCAACCACCACCAGGAGTAATTCCTAAGTGCATGAGCCAGGAGTAACCCCTGTGCATTACCGTGTGTGACCCAAAAAGAAAAAAAAAAGAAAAATGATATGAGCCAGGGATAAAACTCAACAGTAGAGGACTTGCCTTAAGTATAGGAGATCCTAGGTTCAATTCTCAACACTTTTATGAAGATGAAAAGGAAAAGAGAAAGTTGAACGCAATCAATCACACAGGAAATAGAATTGAATTCCTAAAGGAGAAAATCAAGCAAGGTCATTGAAAAAAATTTATGTCCTATGCATTTTCTTATTCACCAAAACCAGTTAAGGCTTCTGAATAAATGGCTGACCCCAAGCCTTGGGCAAGAAATGTGCGCAGTGAATGTAGAGCATCCTGTAATATCATGTTTCAAGAAGCTTCCAAAGACTAGGAATATTATGTCCAAATGACTTGGGGACCAACTTGAAGAGGATCCTACTGGTTATAGGATGATTAGGGCCTAAATAATTATATCATGGCAGTGGTTTATAACTCACAAATAAATAAATAAATCACTGTCACTGTCATCCCGTTGCTCATCGAGTTGCTCGAGCGAGCACCAGTAACATCTCTCATTGTGAGACTTATTGTTACTGTTTTTGGCATATCAAGTACACCATGGGTAGCTTGCCAGGCTCTGTAGTGTGAGCGCGATACTCTTGGTAACTTGCCAGGCTCTCCGAGAGGGGCGGAGGAATCGAACATGGGTTGGCCGAGTGCAAGGTGAATGCCCTACCACTGTGCTATGGCTCCAGCCCAAATAAATAAATACAAATAAAAAATAAAACTCACCAAGTATCAGATCTAAGTGTTCATGATAATGCTTTAAAAAATAAATCAGTCACCTTAAGAAAATAATTGAAATGAATACAGAATTTTGAAACTGGTAAATAAAAGGAATAAATAGAACTTTATCCAGTCTATTCTAAATGAACAGTACTACTGTATAATGAAACAGTGAATGAGGGAAAGTATGGTTTTATAAAAAGTATTCCAACTAAAAATGAAACAGAAATGAGAGCATCAGTATATCAACATTTGGCAACAACCCCCCAAGTGAATAACAAATATAGGCATTATGCATCTGTTAAGCTCACAAAATATGACAACCAGATAATGCGTGCTTCCTACCGCCTTGCCATGTAATATATATTCTGATACATGGCAAGACTATACATTCATTTTGTCAAAGAGAGGAGCTTGTATCTGATCCATACTTTATTTTTATAAAGTTTCTCATTTGCGTGTATTTTTTTATATTTAGTGACATTGAACATTATACAGAACGTCTTACCACATACACTTGATTTAAATATTTTTTTCTCTCCTGACTTTTTTATTTTATTTATTTATTTTATTTATTTATTTATTTATTTATTTTTGCTTTTTGAGTCATGCCTGGCGATGCACAGGGGTTACTCCTGGTTCTACACTCAGGAATTACTCCTGGCGGTGCTCAGGGGACCATATGGGATGCTGGGATTTGAACCCGGGTCAGCTGCGTGCAAGGCAAACACCCTACCCACTGTGCTATCGCTCCAGCCCCCTCTCCTGACTTTTTTAAAGGTGAGTGGAGTATAATTTCTTGCTATTGTTTATTCCCAAGTTGAATAATTTTGTGTTGTTGATCCTCAAAAATCATAAGATTAAATTGTTTATTTTATTACATCTATAAGTCCCCTCTCTTTGAAGTTTCCCTCAGGCAAGGAAAGGTAGTTTAAAATAGGCATCACAGATTAGTGGACTGAAATGGGTGCCATCTCCTCTGTGCCTGCACCTCCCCCCCTCCTTTGCCACCTAGCCCCTCGACACCCTCCAGCGCCACCACGCCAGTTCGCTCCGTCCCTGTGGCCACCCTGCCACATTGCGGTAGTGGGCGTAGCCTCAACAAAAGTAGGCGTGTCTTCAACAAAGTGGGTGTGGCCTCCTTCTGCGGCCGCACATATTTTCAAAATACCAAGCAATTATTCAGTACATCTCAGTGTTCATCACCTATATCCCCGATCATCTTAGCTGTCCCAAAAATATTTTGCAAATATGTTGCTCGCTAATCCCAATTTCCAAAAGTACCAATGAATATAAGCAGCTCTTCAAGCCACAGCTAAAGGAGCCCACTCTCAAAAAGCATCACTTGAAGCATCACATAAGAATAGAGGAACATCAGAGAGGGACATGTTCTAGAGGGGGTACAGAAGAAATTGATCACCATTGACCAAGCCCATTCAGAATCCTTTTCGCAACCAGAGGTGAACTCGAAGGTCCCTCTTCCATACCACCACAATAATATGAATAAACAGCACAAATCTCCACCACAAGGAGAAGATGATGAAAGGAGTCCAGATGCCTCAATAGATGTTTCCTACAAACTTGAGCTCTCCAATAAAGAATTCAGAGGTGAAATCCTCAAGATGTTCAATGAACTCAATGGAAAGATTGACAAGTTAAAGGAGGACCTGACAGAAACGATACAACGACAGCCGAGAAATAACGGGAAGAAATAAGAGCAGAAATAAAAAACCTACAAAAGGAAATGTCACAAATAAAGGATTCGGTAGATGAACTAAAAAACTCAATGGATGCTCTCAACAATAGAATGACTACAACAGAAGACAGAATCAGTGAGCTTGAAGATGAGCTGCAGGCAGCCTACAGGCAACAACAATCAATGGCGAGAGACCTCAAAATAGCTCTAGGAAGAATCAGAGTCCTAGGGGATGAGTTCAAGAGGAGCAACATTAGAATCATTGGAGTACCAGAAGGACAGGGAACCAACCCCAATGAAAAAGCAACAGTCAAAAAAATCATTGCTGAAAAGTTCCCAGAGCTGGAGAATGCAGACATCCAGATTCAAGGAGCCAGAAGGGTGCCAGCTAAAAGAGACCCTAACAGAAAAACTCCAAGACATATCATACTTAGGATGATGGACTTAACGGATAGAGACACAATACTGCAAGCAGCAAGGTTGAAGAAGGAAATAACATTCAAAGGAGCACCCCTTAGATTCACAGCAGACCTATCGAAGGAAACCCTTCAAGCCCGAAGGCAGTGGTGGGATATAGTGAAAAAACTCAATGAAATTAATGCTTCACCAAGAATACTTTATCCAATCAAACTCTCATTCAAACTCGAAGGAATGGTACACTATTTTGCGGATAAACAAGTACTCAGGAACTTCATAGACTCTAAACCAAACCTAAAAGAAGGTCTAAAGGGGCTACTGTAAGACAAGAAAAATCCCTACAAGCACAACAAACCTTTACAGAAAGATGGCACAAAACCCCATGACAATAATCTCTCTCAATGTCAATGGTCTTAATTCACCAATTAAGAGACACAGACTGGCAAAATGGATTCAGAGACTGAACCCAACATTCTGCTGCCTGCAAGAAACACATCTGAATGGCCAGAACAAACACAGACTCAAAGTTAAAGGATGGAAAATAATCCTGCAAGCAAACAACTCCCTCAAAAAAGCTGGGGTGACTTTGCTAGTATCGGACAATAGACTTCAGGTTGAAAAAGATTAGAAGGGATAGTAAAGGCCACTTTTTATTAATCACGGGATATGTACAGCAGGAAGAAATCACACTCCTAAACGTGTACGCTCCCAATGAGGGACCAGCTAAATACCTACAACAGCTGCTAAGAGATCTTAAGAAGGACATTGTGAGCAACACAGTAGTAGTTGGAGACTTCAATACCGCCCTATCACCTCTGGACAGATCAAGAAGATTAAAACTCACCAAGGAAATACTGGCTTTGGGGGAAGAAATAGAAGAAAGAGGGATAATAGATCTATACAGGGCTTTATATACCCCCCAAAAGGAATACATATTCTTTTCCGGTGCACATGGAACATTTTCCAGAACAGACCATGCGCTGGGCCACACAACATACCTCAACAGAATCAACAAGATAGACATTGTACCAGCTATCTTTTCAGACCACGATGCACTGAAGATAGAAGTTAATCATGGACAGAGGCAGAAAACCAAACCAAACACCTGGAAATTAAATAGCTCGATGTTGAACAATGAGTGGGTCAGGAAGGAAATCAAGGAAGAAATCAAAAGGTACCTGGAAACAAATGAAAATAAAGACATGAGCTACCAGAACCTGTGGGATGCAGCTAAAGCCGTATCAAGGGGAAATTTTATAGCTCTGCAAGCATATCTCAGGAAGGAAGAAAGGGCCCACATAAATAATTTGACTTCACAGCTCAAGACCTTAGAAAAGGACCAACAAAAGGAGCCTAAACCAGGCAGAAGGAAAGAGATAATAAAACCTAGAGCAGAAATTAATGACATGGAAACCCAAAAAACAATATGAAAGATCAATGAAACCAAGAGCTGGTTTTTCGAGAAAATAAACAAGATTGATAAACCACTAGCAAGACTCACAATGAAAGAGAGAGAGAGAGAGAGAACCCTTATAAGCCGAATCGGGAATGAAAAGGGGGACATCACAACAGAAATCAAAGAAATCAAAAGATCATCAGAGTCTACTTTGAAAATCTGTATGCCATGAAACAAGAGAACCTAGAAGAAATGGATAAATTCCTGGATTCCTATAATCTCCCAAAGCTGAACCAAGAAGACCTGGAGTACCTGAATAGTCCTATTAATATCAAGGAAATTGAAACGGTAATCAAAAGTCTTCCCAAAAACAAAAGCCCAGGTTTAGACTGATTCACTAGCGAGTTCGTCCAAACATTTAAAGAGGACCTATTGCCAGTTCTTCTCAAGCTTTTCCAGGAAATTGAAGAAACAGAAACCCTCCCAAACAGTTTTTATGAGGCTCATATCTCCCTAATACCAAAAGCAAACAAAGACACCACAAATCCCCCAAGCCTGCCACGAGTGATCCCTGAGGTATCACTGTTCTATTCATATTGATCTGCTTAATCAGAGCAAGTAGGAAAAATCAAATAAACAAATGTTACAAGGATTACATAGAAAAGGAAACTAAGCTGTTATTATCTGTCAATACCATGATCATATGGTATCAAATACACTGCATTACATCAGAAAGACAGAGAGAAGAAACTAAGTTGTTAGTTGTTATCCATGGATACCATGATCATATATAAAATGCAATGAGTTCAGTAAGATTTCTGGGATTCAGTATGTCAACTGGATTTCTCTACATCAGTAAAATCTAAAACAAAAAAAAATCAAATCTTTTAGCCAAATAAAAATATCAATTACAAAAAAAAAGACACCACAAAAAAAGAAAACTACAGACCAATATCCCTGATGAACACAGATGCGAAGATTCTCAACAAAATATTAGCAAATAGAATTCAACAACTCATCAAAAAGATCATACACCACGACCAAGTGGGATTCATCCCGGGGATGCAAGGATGGTTTAACATCCAGAAATCAATCAACATAATTCATCATATCAACAAAAGAAAAGATAAAAGTCATATAATCATATCAATAGATGCAGAGAAAGCATTTGACAAGATCCAGCACCCGTTTATGATGAAAACTCTCGCCAAAATGGGTATAGAAGGGACCTTCCTCAATATAGTCAAAGCTGTTTTTCACAAGCCTACAGCAAGCATCATCCTCAATGGGGAAAAACTAAGAGCCTTCCCTTGGGGCTGGAGCGATAGCACAGCAGGTAGGGCATTTGCCTTGCATGCGGCCGACCGGGGTTCGAATCCCAGCAACCCATATGGTCCCCTGAGCACCGCCAGGAGTAATTCCTGAGGGTAGAACCAGGAGTAACCCCTGTGCATCGCCGGGTGTGACCCAAAAAAGCAAAAAAAAAAAAACACAAAACTAAGAGCCTTCCCTCTGAGAACAGGGACTAGACAAGGATGCCCACTCTCTCCACTTCTGTTCAATATAGTACTGGAAGTACTTGCAATAGCAATTAGGCAAGAAAAAGATATTAAGGGCATTCAGGTAGGAAAGGAAGAAATCAAGCTCTGACTATTCGCAGATGATATGATACTATACTTAGAGAACCCCAAAACCTCTACCAAGAAACTAGAAACAATAAACTTGTATAGTAAAGTTGCAGGCTATAAAATCAATACCCAAAAGTTCATGGCTTTCCTATATGTAAATAATGAGAGAGAAGAAAGCGACATGATAAAAGCAATCCTGTTCACAATTGCGCCTCAAAAAAATCATGTACCTCGGAATTAGCTTAACTAAGAAGGTAAAGGACTTGTATAATGAAAACTACAAAACGCTACTTCAGGAAATAAAAGAGGAAACGAGGAAATGGAAAGACATCCCCTGCTCATGGATTGGAAGAATTAATATTGTCAAAATGGCAATACTCCCCAAAGCATTGTACGAATTCAATGTGATCCCTATAGGGATACCCTTGACATTCTTCAAAGAAATGGAGCAAGCGCTCCTGAAATTCATATGGAACAATAAGCCCCCACGAATAGCTAAAGCAATTCTTGGGAAAAAGAAAATGGGAGGAATCAACCTCCCCAACTTCAAACTCTACTACAAAGCGGTAGTCATTAAAACAGCATGGTACTGGAACAAAGGCAGAGCTGCAGACCAATGGAACAGGGTTGAATACTCTGACACACACCCCCAAATATATGATCATCTAATCTTTGATAAGGGGGCAAGAAATGTGAAGTGGAGCAAGGAAAGCATGTTTAACAAATTGTGCTGGCAAAACTGGACAGCTACATGCAAAAATATGGGCTTAGACCTTCACCTATCACTATGTACAAAAGTCAGATCAAAATGGATTAAAGACCTCAACATCAGACTAGAATCCCTAAGGTACATTGAAATCAAGGTCGGCAAAACCCTCCACGACATTGAAGCCAAAGGTATCTTCAAAGCTGACAAGCCACTGGCCAAGCCAGTGAAAACAGAGATAAATAAATGGGACTATCTCAAACTAAGAAGCTTCTGTACCCCAAAAGAAACAATGACCAAAATACAAAGACAATCTACAGAATGGGAAAGGATATTTATGCAGTGCCCATCCGATAAAGGGTTGATATCAAGGATATACAATGCACTGGTTGAACTGCACAAGAAGAAAACTGCCAACCCGATCAAAAAATGGGGTGATGGGGCTGGAGCGATAGCACAGTGGGTAGGGCATTTTCCTTCCGCACAGCAGACCCGGGTTTGATCCCCAGCATTCCATATGGTCCCCTGAGCACCGCCAGGAGTAATTCCTGAGTGCAGAGCCAGGAGTAACCCCTGTGCATCGCCAGGTGTGACCTAAAAAGCAAAAAAAAAAAAAAAAAGGGGGTGATGAAATGAACAGAAACTTTCCCAAAGAAGAAATCTGAATGGCTGAGAGACACATGAGAATATGTTCAACATCACTAATCATCAGGGAGATGCAGATCAAAACAACAATGAGATATCATCTCACACCACAGAGACTGGCCCACATCCCAAAAAACAAAAGCGACCGCTGTTAGCATGAATGTGGGAAGAAAGGGACTCCTTCACTGCTGGTGGGAATGCCGACTGGTTCAGCCCTTTTGGAAAATAATATGGATGATTCTCAAAATATTAGAAATTGAGCTTCCATTTGACCCAGCAATACCACTCCTGGGAATATATCCCGGAGAGGCAAAAACGTATAGTAGAGATGACATCTGCATTTCTATGTTCATTGCAGCACTGTTTACAATAGCCACAATCTGGAATAAAACAGAGTGCCCAAAAATAGATGACTGGTTAAAGAAACTCTGGTACATCTACACAATGTAATACTATGTAGCTGTCAGAAAACATGAAGTCATGATATTTGCATATAACTGGATCAACATGGTAAGTATCATGCTGAGTGAAATGAGTCAGAAAGAAAGAGACAGACATAGAAAGATTGCACTTATATGTGGAATATAAAGTAGCTGAGAGGTACAAGCTTGTAATGATGCAATTTCTGGCAGATATTTCTCTGGACTTAGTTACTAAAATACTAAAATATAGAAATCCAAAACCATGCGGCCGCTAGTGTGGCCACTCGACCTAATATCTCTTCATTCTCAGCAATGGAAAACAAATTATCAAATGCTTCCTTTTCAGCAGGTCCGACTTTAGGGGGGAGAAACTCCAAACAATAATAGTGAGTTTTTTGTTGAAATATTGAATGTAATCAAAGTAAAGTGAAAGTAAAGTGAAATTTATCAGTTACACAGGCGGGGTGGGGGTCTGGGGAGGTGGGGGGGAAGGAGGGAGGTATACTGTGTTACTTGGTTGTGGAATATGTGCACTGGTGAAGGGATGGGTCTTCGAGCATTGTACAACTGAGACTTAAACCTGAAAGCTTTGTAACTTTCCACATGGTGATTCAATAAAAGAATAAATTAATTTAAAAATAAATAAATAAAATAAAATAGGCATCACAACATTCATTGTATTTACAGCAATCTCTCCATTAAGGGCACACCTGTGTATGAAGAATAATGGCACCTTATTGAAGGTTTTTCCTCGTCCAGTAAATTCCAAAGGATGCTATGAAGTTTGAGTTAACTGAAGAAAATGAGGACATCTGTAGGCCTTCCCAATTGCAATAGGACCCAGGTTGCTCTACAATATGCACTGGCTTATCAGTCAGAAATAAATTCTTACATATATTAAACTCCCTAGGCATCATTCTTGAATAGGTTCCAGAATTTAGAATTGAGCTTAAAGTATGAATTGAGCTCAAGTTAAATGTTTTTGCTAAATCATTTCTCTCCTTAATTGATGTTTTTCCGTTAGTGCGTGAGACTTGCCAAAAATTTCTGCCCCGGTTATTTCTGGTTGTTCTCCATCAGTTCACACAGTGTCTGGACATCGAGCTATCATTTTGTGCATCTCTTGATTGTTCTTCTAAAGCAGAGGTTTTAAAGCATTTTATACCTGCACATCAGTGGAAATATTAAAATTTTTCAAATTGAGAGAAGCTTTTACTTGAGACATTTTTGTTGTAGCACATGGCTTAGCTTTTTGCTTCATAGGTAATCACCTCAGGTTTGGTGAATGGATGTTCCATAACACCAAATTTCCATCATTACATCCCTATATTGTGTTCCCTGAGCTTCATCCAAATCCTGCCTCTCCTCCCAGATGAAATTTGTGACCACATCCTCAACCATCACCATCTCCTCCATTCAGCATCGATCATGTCTTCTTGTCAAACTGAGTTCAAATTTCAATACCACCCAATTTCTGACTTCTCCCAAGGCAGTATTATCCAAATCTTGCTCACTCTGGACATAATCACTCATAAATCTGTAATAATGCCAAGCTAGGATCACCTTCTTTCAGTGATCCTCTTGCCTCTGTTCTGAAGTGCTAGTTGGAGGGCTCAGGTCACAAGAATTGTCTTTTAGGTAGAATTCCTATTTATAGGGGATTAATTATTTTCCCCCTGCTTTACAATAGCTAACTTCATGCATGCTCTTCATCTATGCAGGGATTTCTGGAGAAAAAAAATGGTGGGTCTAATCCATCTTTTGGATCAGCTGTCTTTTTGTAGGAAATAAATCACACAGGATCACACAGAACAGCATCAAGAATATTCAAGTAACAAAGCCCAGACCATGGGAAACTACAGGGTAAGAGCCCTGTAAGCAAAAGAAAGAATGGAGCCTACAGATTTAGATTTTTTTGTTTGGGGGTCATATCCAGCAATGCTCAGGGGTTATTCCTGGTAGTACTTGAGAGACCATATGAGATGCCAGGGATCAAGCCAAGTCAAGCCACATGCAAAGCAAACACCCTACCCTCTATACTATTTCCCCATCCCCAGGTTTATATTCTTACAAGCCATATATATACATATATATGTATAAATAAAATATATATAATAGCTATGACATACATTTCCTATGGTCTGGGTTTTGTTATTTGAATACTCTTGGTGCTGTTTGATGCAATTCTATTTCTTGCAAGTTATAGATATGTATATGTATACATATATATATCTTGATAATGTGAAAAAGTAAACTAGCTTCTAGAAATGCAAATTTTGTGATCAAGCTACTAAAAAGAAAAATTCAAGAAAATGGTTGCAAAATATAAGGATAGAAGTTACTGACAAAAGAAGAGAATGTGTAATTAATGTGGAGAACATAAAAGGAACTTCTAGGGGGCTGGAGTGATAGCACAGCGGGTAGGGCGTTTGCCTTGCACGCAGCCGACCCGGGTTCAATTCCCAGCATCCCATATAGTCCCCTGAGCACGGCCAGGGGTAATTCCTCCTGAGTGTAGAGCCAGGAGTGACCCCTGAGCACCGCTGGGTGTGACCCAAAAAGGAAAAAAAAAGGAACTTCTAAAATGGATATCAAAGTTCTAATTTTTAAAATCTGGATGAGGTTTAACTTAAAATAATTCATTAAGTTATGCAATTTATTTGTGTGGTATTCTGCAATGGTATTTTATAAAATAATAATTTGGGGCTACACCCAGCAGGGCTGGGAGTCGGTGAGGAAGGGGTTATTCCCAGAGAAGTTCAGCTCAGCGGTAAAGGTGTGACATTTGGAAGTTTGCTTGCTGATACATGTCTCTGATGTGCTAGGGCAACCAGGACTGTCTTACAAATTTCTGAAAATCAGACTCAGGACCTTTACATGCTAAGTATGTGTTCTGTCACTCAAGCTATCTTCCCAACCCTAAATTTGTTTTTAAATTTTGTGTAAAGTGGCTAAATTGCTAGAGCACTTGTCTAGCAGATGTGAGGCTCTGAGTTTGATCTCTGGTATTTCATGGTCCCCTTGAGCAGGAGGAGCCCCGGTGTGTGCCTCCACACCCTCCCCCCACCACACACACACACACACACACACACACACACACACACATACACAGAGCCAGGTGTGGTCTCTATAAAAATGTTTTTGTTGACAAAAGTTGTACCCTTTAAAAAAAGTTGCACCCCTTGCCAATTAAATAGAGGTGAGCCCCAAGCATTAGTATTAAGATCCCCATGGTTTCAAAGTATAGACAAAATTGAGAACTAGTTTAAGAATGGCATTTCATGAGTCAGAGAGAGAGAGGGACAGACATAGAATGACTGCACTCATTTGTGGAATATAAAGTAACATAATGGGAGACTAACACCCAAGGATAGTAGAAATACGGGCCAGGAGGATCGCTCCATGGCTTGGAAGCCGGCCTCACATGCTGGGGGAAAAGGCAGCTGAGATAGAGAAGGGACCACCAAGTAAATGATGCTTGGAGGGCTCGCTCAGGATGGGAGATGTGTGCTGAGAGTAGACTATGAACTGAACATGATGGCCACTTATTACCCGTATTGTGAACCATAACACCCCAAAGGAGAGAGAGAGTAAAAGAGAATGTGTCTGTTATGGGGTAGGGGTAGGGAAGGGGGATGAGGGGAGGTGGCAGGAGGGATAATGGGAATATTGGTGGTGGAGAATAGGCACAGGTGGAGGAATGGGTACTCGATCATTGTATGATTGAAAGGTAATCACGAAAAGTGTGTAACTGTATCCGTAATTGTATCTCATGGTGATTCATTTAAAAATATTAGAAAAAAAAGAATGGCATTTCATGGAGCTCTGTATCAAAGAACTGGATTTTAATCTTTAATCTTTACATAGCCACCAATACAACTATGTGGTCTCATTCTCTTTTTCCTCTTTATTTTATCTGGGGTTGGGTGGCCACATCCTTTGGTACTCAGATCTTACTCCTGGTGTCATGCTCAGGTACTACTCCTCAGTGCTTGAGCAACCATATCTGGTGCCAAGGATTGAACCGGGTGTGGAGGTGTGCAAGGCAATGGCTTACCCTCTGTACTGTCTCTCTAGCCTAAGGATCTAAATCTCTTTGGACCTCATTGATACCTGTGTTACATGGTGAAAACAGGTTACTCAGCCAGAGCTAGAACTGAACAAACTGACTATTTTTAAAATCCCTCTGAGTTCTAGAACCTGATAATTAAAAAAATAAATATAAATTGTTTTAGAATGATTTAATTGTGTAGAACTTATAACAATTACATATATGACATAACCACACTTAGTTCTCAGTTGAAGAATAGAGTATTGGTGTATATGCATGTCATTCGGAATCCTTGTGTGCAAGTGAATTTATCATATATGGTTAATAAGATTTAATGAGAAAAGTTATGCTCAGAGGTGTCAAGACCACTGTCCTCACAGACCATTACAATGTGAGCTGTTAGCACCTCTATGCTTAGAGAGCAAAAGGAGGAAATTCATTCCTTAGGTCCAGTGAGAGCTGAAGCTAAGGCAGAGCCAATGGCCAGGAGTGGTAGGTATAGGCAGACACAGTCACCTACATACATCCATTCACTTGTGTGACTGTGTTGGAGACTCTATCACAATGTATGCAGCACTTGAAGATTTCTGTTTTCATAAATAGTGCTTCTAAGAATGCTTTTTACACCTTTCTTGATGAACATATGTGCATATTTCTGTTGCTATGTTTGTAGGAGTGGAACTGCTGGGTCATTGCATATATGAATCTTCAGCATGTTCTATAAACTTCTTTGCAAAGCCCATGTACCAGCTTACTTTGTAATTAATAGCATATGAGAATTATTCTTGCTCAGTAGCCACATCAACATCTGTTGAGAAGGGAAAAAAGTGGGAGGATTTATATGGCTAGATAAAAACATTTATTTTTAAACTGTAGTGATTTATACACTGTGATTGGATGAAAAAATAGATACAGACAAAAAACCATGGAAAAGAATGGTGTCCAGAAACAGACACATGTGAACACTTCAAGATATGGCAGCCTTCAGACGGGGAAGGTACAGCAAGCACACCTTCTCCAGATGGAGCCCCCGTGACACTGAGCCACTACTAACATGGCTCCGGTATGTGGGACTGGACATCTTCAAACCTGGAGTGGGGGGGACCTTCAGCAGGGTGGCGCCAGCCTAGTCTCCAATTCGCCCTGGCCACTGGGAGTCACACCCTCGACCCGCCCTTGGCGCCATCTTGCCATAATCAGCAGTGAAGAATCCAGGCCATTCCAGCAGCACTGCAGGCCGGAGAACGCTCTGGACCCCAGACTGGGCCAACAACACTGGGGTGCCAGATGGGGAAGGTACAGCCAGCATGCCTTCTCCAGATGGAGCCTCGGCGACACTGAGCTTCTACTAACACGGCTCTGGTATGCGGGACTGATCATCTCCAAACCATGCGGCCACTTATGTGGCCGCACGACCTTTCCTGATATACAAAATATATGCTCAGGAATGGCTCCGCCACTCCTGAGTATCCATTATCCCAGAGGCACAGAAGCCAATCTCATAATGCAACGGCTGCTGGCAGATATACTCCTGGACTCTGAACTAAGCTACGACCCCATGCAGTCCTGGGAGGAGAAGGGTTTCTGTCCCTCAGTCTTTTCCCCCCTGCGACAGCATGGTGACCACCACCATTCAGAATCAGTTGGACAGAGAGGTAGGAGTTTGCAGTGATGGGACGGGATGCATGGGAAATCTTGCGATGGGGGAGGCAGAACCGGCCCTGCCTCCTGCCTCCTGCCCAAATGAGACCCCAGTGGTCGCCCATGGACAGCTCCTCCACTCCTGAACAGCCATGATCCCAGCACCACAGAAACCAATCTCGGAATTCAGCAGCTGCTGGCAGAAATACCTCTGGACTTAATACCAGAATTTCAAATCTGGGCGGCCGCTTTGCGACCATGCAACATCATATGCTCTTTGTTACCAACAATAGAAAACATACAATCTAATGCTGTCATTCTGACAGGTCTGACTGTTGGGGGAAAAACTCCAAATAATGATAGTGAGTTTCCTGTTGAAAATTGAATGTAATCAAAGTAAGGAAAGAGTAAAGTGCTAATCATCTGCCACACAGGCAGAGGTGGAGTGGCAGGGGGGTATGCTGGGGTTATTGGTGGTGGAACATGTGTACTGGTGAAGGGATGGGTGTTTGAGCATAATATGACTGAGACTCGATCCTAAAAGCCCTGTAACTGCTTTCACGGTAACTCAATTAAAAAATAAATTTAAAAAGAATTTAAAAAAAATATATGGCAGCCTTGTTGAACAGCAGGAAACAAAGTCTTGTGGATAGATATTACTGAGCCCATTGTCTATAAGCACCCTTCAAAAGAAACTTAATTCCCCTTCACACCGTACTCAAAAATTATTTCCAGGTAGATTGTTAATCTAAATGTGAAAGGTAAAACCACAAAGAGTTGTAAGAAAGCATGGGTGTATATATTGATGACCTTGGGTAAGGAAAACATTTTTTAGAGAGGAGAAAAAAAAAAATACTTAGCTAAGAAGAAAAGGCAAATAAATTGGGTTCCATTAAAATTCAAGCTATTGGGGGGCACGAGATATAGTACAGCCAAGAGGGCACATACCTTGCACTCGGTAGGGTGGCTGCCTGGGTTCAATCCGAGAACAACATATGGTCCCCCAACCCCCACCAGGAGTGATCCCTGAGCACAGAGACAGTTGTAAGACCTGAGCACTGAGCATCACAAGTGTGTCCCCCCTAAAAAAAATGAGGAAGAGGTGGAAGAAGAGGCAGAGAGGAAGAAACAGGAAGAAGAGAGAGGAAGAAAGAAGAAGAAGGAAGAAGAAGAAAGAGGTGGAGGGGGTTTGGAGGGGAGGAAAGAAGGATGCGAGGGAGGGGGAGGGGGAGGAGGAGGAAGAGAAAAAAGAAAGGAAAGAGAGAGAAGAAAAATGAAGAAGGAAAGAGAAAGAAAGAAAGAAAGAAAGAAAGAAAGAAAGAAAGAAAGAAAGAAAGAAAGAAAGAAAGAAAGAAAGAAAGAAAGAAAGAAAGAAAGAAAGAAAGAAAGAGAGAAAGAGAGAAAGAGAGAAAGAGAGAAAGAGGAGAAAGAGAGAAAGAGAGAAAGAGAGAAGAGAAGAGAAAGAGAGAAAGAGAGAAAGAAAGAAAGAAAGAAGAAAGAAAGAAAGAAAGAAAGAAAGAAAGAAAGAAAGAAAGAAAGAAAGAAAGAAAGAAAGAAAGAAGAAAGAAAGAAAGAAAGAAAGAAAGAGAGAAAGAGAGAAAGAGAGAGAGGAAGAAAGAGAGGAAGGAAGGAAGGAAGGAAGGAAGGAAGGAAGGAAGGAAGGAAGGAAGGAAGGAAGGAAGGAAGGAAGGAAGGAAGGGAAGGGAGAAAGAAAGAGGAGAAAGGGAAAGAAAAGAAGAGAGGAAATAAGAAGAAATAATTGGGTTATTATTAACCCAGGGACACTGGCAAAGATGCTTGTAACACATTGTCTGATTTGGATTGAAATAACAAAAATGTCCTAGACTGGGAGTCTTGAACAATAAACATTTCCTTCTCACAGGTCTGGAAAGTTGCCAGTCCACCAGCACAGAACAGGCAGATTTCATGTTTCAAGGTCCAGTGAAGACCTGAGGCCTGGCTCATACACAGTCATATTCTCTCTGTGTACACCTGAGCAGAGAACTCTCTGGAGTCTCTCTCACTGTTTCCTCTTGCCTTCACGCTGTTGTTGCTGTGTCCATTGTTACATGTCTTTGATTGTGATTGAACACATTTGTTTGCAGTGCACTGGAGGTCACATACTTGTGGTGCCTGCGAGCATGTGCAGGGATGCAGGGCACATTATTCAGGGATCAAACTCAAAACCTCACATACAAAAGGCAGGCACTGGGGCTGGACTGATAGCACAGCAGGTAGGGCATTTACCTTGCACGCGGCCAACCCGGGTTTGATTCCCAGCATCCCATAGGGTCCCCTGAGCACTGCCAGAAGTAATTCCTGAGTACAGCGCCAGGAGTAACCCCTGTGCAACGTCAGGTGTGACCCAAAAAGCAAAAAAAAAAAAAAAAAGGGAAAAAAAGGCAGGCACTCTACCAATCTACCAAAGAGTCACACCACTGGCACCCCTAGGTCTCTGTTATAAAGGCACCAAGTTCTATGTATGAGTCTTCCCAAACTCTCAATCTTCCAGTGCCATCCCATAGAGGGTTAGGATCTCAATAAATGCATCTGATCAGGACATAACTATTCAGGACGCAAATACACCAAGTATGTGTTAATATAATCTGCTGTTATATGTGTTATAAAATGTGTAATCTGCTAACCAATGACAGGCTATTATTTCGATTACAGGAGTCCATAAAATAGAAAAGATAACAACCCTACAAAAAAAAGACCCAGACTTGAATAGACACTTCACAACAGAGAATGTCCAAATGTCAACAAACGTGTTTAAAAGGCACAACATCATGCAAAATAAAACAATGAAATATTGTCTCATATCCACTAGTTTAGCTGAAATTTAAATCACTAACAATACAGTGTGGGAAAGAATGAGGCAAGTTATTGTACAAATATAAATGATAAGTCCCTTTGGAAGTGGGGATGGGAGAAGGAAAGTTGAAAATACTCTGTGACTCAACAATTCTGCTTCTGCTCTATTATGCCAGAAATTATGTTTATGTGCTCCACCAGACATTTGAAAGAATTTTATTGAGCAATATATTTCTTAACAGCCAATAATGTAAACAACTATCCATTAACAATAAGTCAGTTGGAGACTAGAGAGATCATTCAAAAGGCTAGAGGGTAAGCCTTGCACTCAAGACCCCCCAGATTTTATCCCAAACTTGGCACGGTGTGCCTACCTTCCAGGTGTAGCCCTGTGAACCCAGGACCACCAGCTGAGCAGTACCTGTTGAGGTGCTCAGTCATTGACCAGAGCACCAAAACATCAGACTTGCTGCTGCTGAGGTGAGTATCACCAGGATTGATCCACAGGCACCTAGAAATGCTGCAGAGACAAAATATATGCCTGATAATAATCATAATTGTAAATAAATCAAGTATGGTATACTGATATATAGAGTAGACAGTAAAAAATAGTATAATATAGTATAATACAGCAATGTATATGAACAAATCAATGCTATAATAGCATGAATCAGTCTTATCAGTCTTTGAGCAAAAGAAAACATATAAAAAACAATTCATATTGAGTCAGGAATGTGACTCAGCAGTAAAACACTTGTCTTAAATGTATTAGGTCCTGGGTTTGAACACTAACTCAAAATGAACAACAAGAACAACAATAATACATATTGTAGGACTCCATGTATATAAGCTGAATAAAACAATGAATGCTCTGTAGTGCTATAAGTCATAATATGATTAGCATTAGGGAAAAGGGAAATGATAGCAATAGGGAGAAATATAATGAGGCTTCTGGGATGCTAATAATAGTTCTATTACTTGGGCTGGGAGATATTTCTTGGGTGTTTTTTAATAGTTTATATATTGTTTTTAATTTCTGCATTTTTGTATACAATACTTCATATAAAATGTTATTGGTATAAATAGAATAAAATGGTCAGCGAGTCAAGCAAGGCATTGTTCACAATGTCGTTTGACTTTATTTTTTCTTTTTGGGTCACACCCAGTGATGCACAGGAGTTACTCCTGGTTCATGCACTCAGGAATTACTCCTGACAGTGCTCGGGGGACCATATGGGATGCCGTGAATCGAACCCAGGCCGGCTGCGTGCAAGGCAAATGCCCTACCCTCTGTGCTATAGCTCCAGCCCCTGTCATTTGATTCTTTGGTAAAGGTATTTGTTAAATGAATGGGATATAAAGATGAAAAGAAACACTTTGCTCTCATTTAAAATAATGCCTTATGAAACTTTCAGAAACATTTACTTGGTGAAAAAAATAAGGTTATAAACAGGGAAATAGATTCAGAGGGAAACATCTCAAAGAACTGGAGCACATGTTGTGCATGATAACCAGAGATCACTAGGTTCAAACCCAGAACTGCATAGTATCCTGAGCATTGAGCTGGGAGCCACCTCTGAGTACCACTGGAGATGGCCAAAAAAAAAAACCCAAATTCCAAATAGTATACTCAGCAAATCCATTATATGTGGCATGTGTTTTGGGGATGTGTATGTGTTCAAATAAATTGACGGGAAATTTCATTCCAATATATTAACAATGGTTATCTCTATGTGCTGTGATTCCAGAGGGTTTTTTCTGGTTTTGATTTTCAGTTTTTTAGTGTAATTTAGTGGGTTTTTTTTCCCTCCCTGAATCTTTGATTTTCTGAAATAAGCACATTCTACTTCTATTATGTCTTAAAATGTTTTTAAGAGAGAATCTATTCAGCGTTTTCCATTAATTTAACTTAAAGCCATTCCATAAATGCACTTTTATATACCCCTGATTCTGTCAAACTAATCTTTTATTCTCCCCAGGGTATCTGAATCAAGCAGAATGGTAAAAATCAATCCGTTATATAAAACATCAGGCTGAAAATCTGAAATAGCTTTCCTGTTGTGTGATCTTGTTTCTTCCATCTGATCTCTCTGAACCGAATACTTCCTTCCCAGTGTTCTGCTGGAACTCAGATTTAAAATCATTTTGTTTTCCTGTATATTTTCTCAGGGTTTGAGCTTCTTTTTCTGACTATACGAGACACAGTTACAAAATCTCTATGCATAAGCCTGGATATGTTGCTTATAAAAATAAGTCATAATAATCTTACTAGTCTCACACATGTAGTGCCCATTATTTTTCAGACACAGTGCTAAATGCTCAACATTAATTCTCACTAACCCTATAAGTAGGTATCATCGCATAAGGAATCTGATGCTCAGATAGGTTAAGCAACTTGACCAAGGTCACCTGGTTAGTAAGTGGCAAAGTCAAGTCAATGTGACAATGGAAAACAGGGCAAGACCATGGAGGAAGGTAGACTGCCAAGCTGTGCAGCAGAGAGACAATGTAACATGCACCTTCATCAGGACCCCTTCCTGAGGAAATCTAATATTGGGACAAAGCTCAAAATGTCAGGAGCCAATAAATCCTCCGGGGAATCTGGCAGTCTCAGGAGTTTTTGGTTGTCTTTGATACTGGAGGCCCCGTTCCACATCAAATCCTCCCTTTTGATAAGTGCTCCCGCTACGCTGAACAGAACGAGACTCCGAAAACCCCAGAGTCTAAACAAACTAGGACCCCACTCCCCCAAGTTTGTCCAGAGAGAGCAGTTAGTAGGCAATTAATGAGGATGCCTCAAATCCATGACTATTGAGATTTCTGGATTGGCAAATGCCTCAGGCTATCATCCAGAGTACCATGGACAGTCAAGATGCTGATCCTTCCATGCCAGAAGGTTTACAAGGTTCTGTTTCAGTATTTAGGCATCACCGAAAAAATCAAACTACCTTCTTCATTTCTTTCCCAGGTACTAGAGAGAAGTATCAGGAGAGACAATCACAAAAATTAAAACTTCTCAATTCTCGGAGGAGAATGCCAAGATATTAGTGAGAGACCTAAGATAGTGGTTCTTGAAACTGAACTTGTATCAGAAGTGCCTGGAGAACTTGTTAAAACAGTTTGCTGGATTCCATCCCCAGAATTTCTGATTCAGTAAACCTGGAGTGAGACCAAATAATTTGCATTTTAACAAGTTCCTAGGTGATACAGAGGCAGCTGGTCCAAGACTACACTTTGAGAACCATTGGCCTAAGGTATGGCTGTATAGATTTTTAAGATGGTAATGAGAACTCTTTCCTGAATAGTCCAAATAAGAACGATGGTAGGCTGGTTCAAAAAGGTCAGGAAAAAATCAGGATATTGTGATATCATGGAAACCATGTAAGAGGAGAATTTCAGCAAGGAATAATATAAGTCATGTAAGACAAGGAAAAGCAATTGTCCACTGTATTTGGCATTCACAAATGAGTTGCAGTGTTCTCAAAGGAAGAGGTCCATTGAATTGTGGGACAAAATGATGGCTGCCGTTGGTTTTTGGTTGGTTGGTTGGTTGGTTGGTTGGTTATTATTGTTGTGGGGAGCACTCCCTTGCAGTAGTGAAGAGCTACACAGAGATTAAACCAGGGTCTCCTACATGCCAGGAATGTGCTCTACCACTTGAGCCACATTTCCAACCAAACCTGTAGTGATTTTTGAGTGAAGTTAGTGGCAACAAATATATTTTGACTCATTCAAATAGCTTTATTGTTAAAGAATGGAGAATGTAGGACAGTAAAAGAATTTGAAATAAGCAAGTGCTAAGTATGGAAGAGGTGGAAAACATAGGGGAGGGGAGAGAAGAGCTAGCAATGAACAAGTTTCTGAGAAAGTCAGAAGGATACTAAGCCTGGCCATAAAGGAAATCTTTTTTTTTAACTGTAGAAGCAGGGAGACAAGTCAGGATAAGAGAAGATTAAGGGTTGTTTTTGTTTGGGGAGGCCACACCCAGCGATGCTCAGGGGTCACTCCTGGCTCTGCACTCAGGAATCACTAAGTGGTACCCAGGCTTGAATCTGGGTTGGCCATGTGCAAGGCAAGCACCCTCCCCACTGTACTACCTCTCAGGGCCCCAGAAGATTGAGCTTATAGGTAGATGGCAGAGAACTTGAGAGAATATTTGATTGGTAGCCTCAGTTTTGCAGTAACTTAGACAAGGTGTTAGCTGAGGAGAAAATGGTGGTGTGAGGAGTGTTGAGGAAAGCATAAAGAGGCCAGATTAACTATGGGAGATAAAGTAATGATTTCTGATAGAGAGGTTGATGAGCAGGTATGAGAACTCAGATGAAATTGGGGGTTATAATTGGAAATTACTGTAAATTTTCTTCTATAACTGGTGGAGGGATGTTGACACTGGTGGCAGGATTGTTGACGGAACACTGTCAAAAACCCAACTATGAATAACTTTGTAACTCATAGTGCTTTAATAAAATAAAAATTGGGGAACAAATAAAATAAAATCTCAAAACCAGTAAATATAAAAATTAATAGACAAATTTCTTTATAGTACTCAGTTGAAGCACTCAAACACTTGAATTAAATATTCCTAAGTTCCTTTTGTCACATATACTGACAGAAAAAAAAGGGCAAAAGGTCTAGATAAGTGGAAAAGTTCAAAGGGAGAGGTCTAAGCTATAGATTTCAATAAGAAATAACAATTGACATAAAGATGAAATGATTCCACTGGAAGATTATGTGGTAGGCAAGGGTCCCAGTTCCAGATGTGACCAAACTGGGAACACAATGGAGCTCCACCACAAGAAGAGCTAAATTCTGACTTCAGCATTTGGGACATAATTTTTATGCAGTTAAATTTACCTTTGGAAATTCCTTCATCCTTGAAGTATGACTTGCACTGATATCCTAACATTTTGCATAACCAGCATTCACCCAATACTCTGTCTTGGATTGAGCATCTTTCAAAGTAGGATGTGATTAGAGGCGATACTGACAAACAGAAATGCTCTGAAAACTCTGCTTTCACAGTCTGGACAGCAAGAGGTTCCCACAATAAAAGACACAGGAGCTGAAGCCGACCCACACACAGACGGCGATGTCATGGCTCTACCTCCTCCCCACCCTTCAGCACACACTCAAAAGAAGGTCCATGAAGCAATGAGCTTGCAATTTAAATTGTCCTCCTTGCACTCTCATTCCCCATTCCACCTCCAGTCTGTAGAATCCAGTCTAACAGTTAAAAATATGAATGATATTATCCCACTATTTGGGGACTAAGAGAATGAGTGTGCTTAAATAATTGGAAGCTGTAGTCTGTGTGAATCAATGAGTTGGTTGAGAAGGTCCAAAGACAAGCATTCAAATAGCTATCACATGCAGAGTGTTCCCTTCCAAAATCTCAACACCAAGCATCTTCCCTTCTGACCAAGACCCATCCCCCAACTTGCCAACTCTAGCACCTTATTTTAGGCAATTATTTGACTTGTTGATGTTTCCAGCTCAGCGATTTACCCTCTTCTATTCTCTTCTATTCTCTTCTCTTATCTCCATACTTATACTCTTTAGAAATCTTCCCTACACAAGCTCATTTGCCAATAATCTCAATTTCTTGATCCTCTCTTCTACTGCTACACTTGCCCATTCAAGTTCACTTATCTACCTACTTGTATGCTTGAAGAATTGAATATTATTGTTCAATCTATTTCTTCTCAGTATTCCCTGTTTTAGTTTTTGGACTAGTTTCATTTTAAATTCATAAGTGCAGATCTAAAGTAGGATTGCCAATCCATACTGCCTGGCAATCTTTCGTTTTTCTACGAGAAATGGGAAGTCTACTTTAAGCTGCTTCCTTTGACTCCAAGTGTTTTTTAATGTGGTGCCAGGGATTGAACCCTGCATATCCTATAGAGGGAGAGAGGCTGGCACTCTCTCCTGAGCTACATACGTTAAGCTTCTTCAATATCCTCCTACCTCTACCCCCTTTCATGACTGAACAACTAATATCAAATGTCAGCACTGTGACAGTCAGACAGAAACATGCTTACCTACCCACCAGCATATCTTCTCCCTTTTATCATTATCCATACAATGTCCTTCTTCATTCACAGATAAATTCCTAGCCCTAAATTCAGTTCTTCCAGTCACACTTTGAATCCCATTACCTTTAAGACTTCATTCCTGCAACTATTATTCTCTCCCTCCATTAATTTCTCTTTATTTACTCAATTATTTCCATAAACCTACAATCACTAAGATCTCTCATCACTGTAAATCCCACCCTTGTCCCTAAATCTTTTTTGAACTATTGTTTCATTCTGTATCTCTTTAGAGCAGACTTTTTCAGTTTACCTATACTCTCTTACCAATTCTTCCAATTATCTCCTCCTTATTATATCTGGTTCTTATGTCATTCCTTGTAAAAAACTAAAGCTCGCCGAGGGGCGAGTGCACTCGCGGGCTCTCTAGGCGGCTCTGTCTCACTGCCCGCGTTCGGTGCCCTGGAACCGCAGTGTGTGGACTGGATCTGGACGGCCGGTGGTCAAGGAAAGGCGAAGGAAGAACGAGGACCAAGCTGGTTGCTGATTAGTTACCGTTTATTCAATCTTTCATCTTTCTCATCTCCCGCACTCCCAGCTCCGGCCTTTCTCTGGATCAACTGCCGCTTCTTTCTCTGTCTCCTCCTCCTTCTCTCTCCCACCTTGCCTTCTAGGCTACACCCAGCCAGGTAGCAAAATCAACATAAGAAAGCCCTTCCTGAGGGCAGGGCATTCCAAAACCCTTCCTCACTCTTAAGGCTTTTTTCTTTTCCTTAGTCCAGGAACTTATTAACATCTTAATACTAGTTATTTTTGTATGGACATAGCAAGGGATACATTGAGGCTTGCAAGGCAGGTCTCCTGGCAACATCTTGCCACAGGCTCAGACCACAGCACTCAGGCCAGATTAATCATTCCTCACCCTAGCAGGGTCCAAATCTAGTTATCACTGTTTGGATCATGACAGCATTTGTCCATGATCAAGCTCTTAACTTATAGTTAAGCATTAGGCACTTTGGCCAGGCCCATCTCGATGCCAGGGTAGCACACAACTCACCGCTTGCCCTGGGTCCTTCTTGTCCCACGTCGGGACCGTGCTTTGGGGGTGCTAGGAAGTAAGGGCAGCTGAGGCTTACGTCAAGAGAACAGATGCCCTGGAGGAAAATGTCATGTAGAGTCAAATGACTCCCAGGTTACAAAAGCATAACATTTGTTAAGTCTTCCTGTGTCCATACAAAAAGGACTTGCTCTGAATAAACTATGCAAAGGACTCAAGGAGAAGAGAAAAACATTATTTACAAGTCAACAGAACACTAAGAAAGAAGCTACAAATAAACAAAGAGCAATAGGAGCACTGTAACGGGAGTAACCCAATAAACCTAAACTACTGAGGCTATGTTATCCTACAATTCCTCTGTTCTATTGAAACTGATTCTAGCAAGGTTTCCAGTGACCTCCTCTGGCAAAATCCACAATGACTTTTCTGTTCTCATCTTATTTGACCTCTTAACAACATTCAACACACAATCATCCCATCCTCCTTAGTTATCAAGACACTACAGTCTCTTGGTTTTCCTTCAATCTCTGTAGCTATTTTTACTCTCTTCTTTGATTAATTGATTTTCTTCCTCTGTACAACAGCTAAGGGTTGCTTTACAGGTTTTCCCTATTATCTGAGAGGTAGGTGATTTGGGGAGCCTGGAGACATACACGCATACAAATTGTGTATGATGCCAGCGTAGGATAACATTGGTTTGTCCTTTTTGCCTTGCTGCAGGGAACTTAGGTTTATTGGGTTACTCCCATCACAGTGCTCCCATTCCTCTCTGTTTATTTGTAACCTCTTTCTTTGTGCTCTGTTGACTTGTAAGTGTTGTTTTTCTCTTCTCCTTCAGTCCTTTGCATAGTTAATTCAGAGTAAGCTCCTTTTTATATAGACACAGGAAGACAGCTAATGCTATGCTTTTGTAACTTGGGAGTTAATTGACTCCAGATAATATTACCTCCTGGACATCTGTTCTCTCAACTTAAGCCTCAGTTGCCCTTACTCCCTAGTACCCCAAAAGCCTTATGAGGGACTGGATGGACCCAGGGCAAACTGTGAGCTACCCTGGCATGGAAATAGGCAAAATAGGCCAGGTCAAAGGGCCATAATACTTAACTATAAGTTAAGAGTATGGTCATGGATCCAAATTCTGTCATTATCCAAAAAATACAATTAGATAGGGCCCTGCTAGGGTTAGGAAATATTAATCTGGCTTGAGCACTGTACTTTGAGATCTATAGTGAGATGGCTCCATTAGAGCCAAGTTTAATGTATCTCTTACTGTGTCCATACAAAATAACTAATACTAAGAAGTAGAATTAAGATGTTAATTAAGATGTTAATTAATTTATTGGACTAAGGAAAAGAGAAACACCCCTAGGTGATATTTCCACCCTTGAGCCTGATTGGCAATCAGGAGAGGCTTTTGATATGTTGAGTGTGCTACAGATGTGTGTGGTGGCTGCCTCCAATGCTGGGGAAATGGAGAGAGACTAGAGAGAGAGAGCAGGGCAGCAAGATGGAGTGTGGAGAGACTAGCAATGGGGATAGAGGAAGAATATAGGGGAAGAATGCAGGAGCAGGCGCATGGAGAGACAAGAGACACAGCTGCGAGAGGGATTGTGGAAAGATGAGCAGGAGAGACAGGTGGAGACGGGAATGAGGGGCAGTGTGACACTAGAATGGGGAGCTTAGTGAGACTGGAACAGGAGCATGGGGAGAATAGAATAAATGGAATAAACGCAACTGATCACCAACCAGCCTGGCAGGCGGGAAGAGAGAGAGAGAGAGAGAGAGAGAGAGAGCCATTGGAGATTACACATGCCAGGAATCAAACCCATGATCTCACATGTGAAACATGAAGTATGCATTCCACCATGCTAACTAAAATGTTCATGTAAACTAATAAAAGTTTCCAGGGCTAAGTCATACCAAACAGGAATCTTCTCCTTTTTATTTTATTTTTTTTTTTTTATTTTTTATTTTTTTTTTTTTTTTTGCTTTTTGGGTCTCACCCAGCGATGCACAGGGGTTACTCCTGGCTTTGCACTCAGGAGTTACTCCTGGCGGTGCTCAGGGGACCATATGGGATGCTGGGGATCGAACCCGGGTCGGCCGCGTGCAAGGCAAACGCCCTACCCGCTGTGCTATCGCTCCAGCCCCTCTTCTCCTTTTTAGACAACAGGGGAAACCTGTCCACTGGTGCTTAATCTAGGCACACTGTTCTCTCTTCACAGTCTTTGTAAAGATTTCATTCAGTTTCGTTATTTTAAATATCATTTACTGATGATTTTTTAAACTATATTATTTCTCTGGCCATCTTTACATTTGTAGGTGGTTAGGAAAGAATAATCATATATCTAATTATATAGCTAATCAACTGCTTGTCACCTCACTTGAATATCTAAAAGGAAAGTAAAATTTAACATGGCTAAAACAGAGCTTTTAAAAAATTTTTGCTTGTTTTTGGGACACACCTGATGGTGCTCAATGATTTCTCCTGGCTCTGTGTTCAGGGACCATTTCTGGTAATGTTGGAGTTGACCATATGTAAGGCAATCACCTTACCTCATGCTTTATCTCCAGCCCCAAAATGGAACTTTTTGTCTGTTTATTTTAATTTGTGGGGAGTTGCTCAGGTCATACCCATTGGTGATCAGAATCTCCTACTAGCTCTGAATTCAGGTATCACTCCTGGAGGGATCAGGGCACCATATGGGTTCCTGGAGAGCAAACCTGGATAGGCCTCACGCAAGGCAAGCACCGTACCTGCTGTACGATCACTCCAACCCTAAAACTGAACTTTTCATCCACACCATGTCTCCAATTTGTGTTCTCCACCTTCAAAGGTATAATTGTTTTCAGTGCTGCAGAAAATATTATCATAAACTTCGCCACGTGACACCACAACATGGATTACCATGCTGTTTCTGCAGTCTGGGAGTGGCCAACCTAAATGGGTCCTGAGGCTGAGGTCTCATTTGAAGTGTGACTGGGATAATATTCTTAGGTTGCTGAAAGACTTCATTTCTTTGCAGTTACAGTACTGAAGGCATCAGTTTCATTCTGGAGGCTGTCCTCAGCCCTTAGGAAGCTTACACAGTTTCTGGCCACTTGGGCTCTGCCAACACAATTATATATTACGTAACAGCTTTTGTCTTCAAAGTCACCAGAGCAGTGAGGTGAATATGTGTGTGTGTGTGTGTGTGTGTGTGTGTGTGTGTGTGTGTGTATTAAAAGCAATTCACAGATCCTGTCCTAACTCAAAAGGAAAGAATCACCAAGAATGTGGATCAAAAGAGGTAGAAATCAGAAGGGAACACCTAGTAGCGACTACTGGGAGGACCCACTCAGGTTGAAAGCTCTGTGCCAAAAGTAGACTATAGACCGAACATGATGGCCACTCAATAAATACCTCTATTGCAAACTACAACATCCAACAGGAGAGAGAACAAAAGGGAATGCCCTGCCACAGAGGCAGGGTGGGGTGGTGGGGGTTGGGGTGGGGGTGGTGGGAGGGATACTGGGAACATTGATTGAGGAGAATGGGCATTGGTGGAGGGATATAAGTGAAATGCAAACATGAAAGTTCATAAGTTTGTAATTGTGCCTCATAGTGATTCATTAATAAAAAATTTTTAAAAAGAATTAGGTTCACATTAAAGAAAATTAACATGGAAATTATATTTCTTCAGTTAGAAATAAATCTCTAATTTGCAATGAAGAAATAAATAAATAAAAAGAAAACATACCAAAAAAACAAAAAGGTAGAAATCATGGGAACTCTCTTAGAATTTTTTTACCATGTGGAGTGAGTTACAACTTTTTTCTTCCTGTCTTCCCAATGGCCAGCAGAAGACCATAGATCAAACACACACACACACACACACACACACACACACACACACACACACACACACATACGATTTGCCTGTGTTTCCCAAGGACAAATATTAATTTCTTGGAGACAGCACACTCCAAAATTCTGTTGCAGAATAAAATCTTTCCTTAGTGTCACCTAAGGATAATAATAGTCCCCAACCCAAGGAGAGAATCCCTAACATTATCTACAACACCAAGCTTCATTTCACTCTTTTTACTTTCCTTAGCTCCCTTCAAACCACTAGTGTTTGGGCCCATTATTAACCTACCTATTTCTTAGAAAATGCTGCTTAGATAAACAAAGAACTGTCTCTGGAACTGCTCTGTCTGTTAACCCCCAAACAAATCAAATTATTTGCCAAGTTCTCTCATCTCTCAACTTTCTGACAGTGAAAGAGGGAGAGAAAGGGTGTTTCTTCTTCCAATTATATAACCAATTCTCTCTTGATTGACATTTTAAATAATTTTTATTTCCTTTTCTAAATCTGTACTCTGTTCTGTCACAAGTGTTTTGCTATTTCGGTCTATCTCAAATTGCTTTTGGAAGTAGGTGAACTATAAGGAATCAACTAAAAATAAATAATTTATTTATCTCAATTTACAATTTCCCTAAGTCATATATATATATACGTGTGTGTATGTGTGTGTGTATCCTGTGTAAGAACTGATGTGAGAAGCTGGAGTGAGAGTACAGGGGGTAGGGTGTTGGCTGCCTTGCATGCAGCCAACCTGGGCTCAATCCCCAGCACTATGGACAGTTCCCTGAATACAGAGCCAGAATTAAGTCTTGATCATAGCTGTGACCCTAAAACAAAACAAACAAAAGAACTGAAGTGAGATTGTGGTGAAGGAGTCCTCAATCATCAAAATATATGGATTTAGATCACAGTGTGATTAAGACTTGCTAAAAATGAGTTACTAGAGCAAATGAACCATAGGACAAGCAATGGTAGTCAGAGAAACGAATGTTGAAATCAAGATATTGGAGCTATGCAGAAAATTTCAGAGACAGATTTCTGGGCACTTGTCTTTTATTTATTTATTTTCCTTTTGGGTCACACCCGGCGATGCACAGGGGTTACTCCTGGCTCTGCACTCAGGAATTACTCCTGGCGGTGCTCAGGAGTACCATATGGGATGCTGGGAATTGAACCCAGGTCGGCAGCGTGCAAGGCAAATGCCCTACCCGCTGTGCTATCACTCCAGCCCCCGTGGGCACTTGTCTTTTAACTTCCCATTGCTTACTCACTTCTTATCACCCTTACAGAAATGAAGCTTCCCAATATGCTCAGTTTACTTTTGGTTTTACTAATTATGGAGATAATTAGGAAGATATTAGTTTTAGATACTCGGATGCCTGTGGCAAACTTTCTCTAAGACAAGTGTTTCAAAGAAAAAATATTAAAAAAAAAAACCTGTGAGAAAGGAGATATTTGTGGGTCTTCCCAGCTAGTCTTTCTGAAAGGGAGGAATTTAGGTATGAGCCGGTGGTCATACAATTGCTTTTTGGCTATAATACCATGCAACTTGCCACCTCCCACACATCCTCTCTATAGTAGTGCTGGCATTGAAAATATTTAGAACCATTTCCATGGTGCTATAGGTACCTCGCATTCGTTCCTTTGGACAAGTCAGGAGAAAGTTGCCTGGAGGAAAAATTAGAACTCTAATTATGGATTGGCCTGCTGAGATAAATGTTTGCAGGCACATTTTCCATGATTAAACCAGAGGCACACTATGGAAAGGAGATATTTCCATCTATGTTTCTTTGAAAGTGGCTTTTCTGTCCATAAATTACTGTCCGAACAGTTCCTTTCTGAATATATGAAATTGCTTTGTGAAGGTCTTTCATAATTTAGAAATGACTCTGCTTAAGAGAGCATAAAAGTGAAGTCATGGGGACCCTCCAGATGTGACTGGGGGGAGGGGCGGCGGCTGGAGCAATAGCACAGCAGGTAGGGCGTTTGCCTTGCACTCAGCTGACCCAGGTTCGATTCCCAGCATCCCATAGGATTCCCTGAGCATCGCCCGGGGTAATTCCTGAGTGCAGATCCAGGAGTGACCCCTGTGCATCGCCGGGTGTGACCCAAAAAGAAGAAAAAAACAAAAGCAGATGTGACTCGGTGTTAGAATGCCTTCCTTGTCAGTGCTGTGAATTCAGTCCCGGCAGTGCCCCTAACACCCAGCGTGACCTGCAGTTCCACAGGTGTGCTCTCCAGGGCCACCGCAGAGGAGATGCTCAGACATCTCAGCAACAGCAACAAAGGAAAGCAAGAGATTTTTTTAAGAAACTAAAATTGAGTGACATTACTAATTGTAATCATGCTGATGACTTTTACATTTCTGCAGCAAGCAGCACAGCAGATAACAGCCACTTGAAACATGAGATTTTTCTCTTCAAAATCAAATCCTTTGAATAGTGCTGGGAATCTCACCAGGGCCTCAGGCCGCTCAGGCAGAAATTTTACCACTGAGCTAGCCCAAGACTTCTTGAAAGAATTCTTTTTGAATTCCTTTTTTACAGATAAAAATTATTTTATTTTGGAAATATGAGAGGAGAAACAGAGTCCTTCCTCTGTAAATGAAAGAAAATTAAATTTTAAAATTTAAATCAATTAATTAATTTTTTAAAAGACAGTGGGAGATTCTAGAATGAAGTGCGCCAAGGATACTTTTTTTTTAATTCAATCACTGTGAGATACAGTTACAAAGCTTTTATGTTTGAGTTTCAGTCAGACAATAATCAGACATCTATCCCTCCACCAATGCACATTCTCCACCACCAATGTCCCCAGTTTTCCCCCCCACCATCCCAACCCTCCCCTGCCTTTATGGCAGATAATTGCCTTCATAACACTCTCTCTCTCTCCTTTTATATTTTGAACATTTTTTATTAGAGAATCACTGTGATGTACAGTTACAAACTTATGAACTTTTGTGTTTGCATTTAACTCACACAGTGATCGTTTCCCCATCCCTCCACCAGTGCCCATTCACCTCCACCAATGATCCCAGTATCTCTCTCTACTTTTAGGCATTATGGCTGGCAATATAGATACTGAGAGGCTATCACGTTTGGTCATCTACTTTCAGTACACATCTCCCATCCTGAACAATCCCTTCGACCATCATGGACTTAGTGATCCCTTCTCTATTCCAAAGGATACTTTTGAATGTGGCTGTTCTAGGGCTCAAACCCAGGACCACACACATGAAATACAAGTACTTTACCACTGAGCTACATCACCAGCCGCTGCAAGAATTGTTAAATATGATTTTCTGACTCACTAATTTGTTATTTGGGTAAATTAATCTTTCTTATTATTTACTCCAAATAGTCTTCCAACTTTGTATCTTTCTTACCCAATATTTTTCATTCTGCTCTTTGTAATGACTTTATTTATTCATAAAAAACTCATATTTTTCCTGTATTTTCCCATCTCTCTTCCCTTGAGAGTAATAACTTCATGTCATTCATTAAACATAATGACTTTACTGCAATTTTTTAAATGCTTAAGATGGAAAAGAAATATTCATAAAAGCCTAAAGGAGAATAAATATGATCTTTTATTTCAAGTCAATCATTCAAATATATAGGTTAAGTAGATAAATATCTTCAAATATAAAATAATTCTGAAAAATTTCAAACAGAAAAGTATATGAGAAGATAAACTTAAGCCTACCAAGAGATGACCAGAAAAGCTATAACAAAAGTACAGAGAGAGAGAGAGAGAGAGAGAGCACTGGAGCTGTAGAGCAAGCCAAGAGACATGCTAGACTAAGTGCAAGTGTGAAGTAGAAATGATCTAGAAATAATATTATTGACTAAAATTTAGATGATCAGAGGGCAAAGGAGGGAAAATATGCACAACACGTTGTGATATAAATGTTTTTCTTAGATTTAAAATCTAAGACTACACAATGAAAGTCCCAGGTCAGCCTGTCTTCAGGTTGAAAATTCTGGGGCCTTTAGGGGTGTAGGGATGTGATAAATGAGTCCCCAATAGCCACACCCATACCTCACAGTCTCCTCCATACAAAGATCCCAGCTTCATAGTTTCATGACTAGTCTCAAGAGATGCTAAGCCAAAGAATCATCCCAGTTCAACACCTCCAAAGTACTGACATCCCAATAGGAGTAGAGCAAATTAATTTGGCAATTAGCATAAAATCCCACTAAGCTCAATAAACAAAAACAATAACACAGAAGGCTCAAGTAGCAACAAACAGTTCAGTAAATCAACACTTCCAAAGTCCTGACATCCCAATAGGAGTAGAGAAAATTAGTTTGACAAGTAGCATTAAATCCCACTAAGCTCAATAAACAAAAACAATAACACAGAAGGCTCAACTACCAACAAATAGTTCAGTAAATCCTCAATGACTTTAATAAAATCAATGACGGGTAACAATTTTCCAAATTTTTCTTGTACTGAACTATTTATTTGATAATTACATTTGTCATTTTATTATAATAAACAATGTAAAAGAAATTATTTTTGTGCTTTCTAAAAAGGCACACTTGGAGATTAGGTGGGGGACTGGGACAAGGGTAGAGGGATGGTCACACTTTTGGTCGGTTTGGTGCTGAAATATTGAATGCCCTAAACAACTGTGTTATGAACAATTTTCTAAACCAAGTGTTTCAATGAAGATAGGGACAATTTTTTAAATCTAGTGTTACAACACTGCCAAAGTGAGAGAGATGAGCATTTTACAAGACTTAACTATGAAAATGAGATTATTAGTTTAAGTTAGTGAAAGAGGAGGAGTAAAGGAGAGAGAAAATTATTCAGAGCTATTTCATCATTGGTCACAGTGGAAAATTAATAGACTATATAAAAAACAGAAGATTAAGGGCTGGAGTGTTAGTACATCATGTAGGACATTTGCCTTGAATGCAGCCAATTCGGATTCAATCTCTGGCACCCATATGGTCACCCCAGAGATATCACCAGGAGTGATCCCTGAGTACAGAACCAGAAGTAAGCTCTGAGCACTGCTGAATATGACCCCCAATTTTTTTAATTTAAAAATAGAAGATTAATAGTAGAACTGTAGTTCCATTGTTCATCTATTTGCTCAAGTGGGCACCAGTAACGTCTCCATTGTGAGACTTGTTGTTACTGTTTTTGGCATATTGAATATGCCACGGGGAGCTTGCCAGACTCTACTGTGAAGATTAATAGTAACATTCATATTATTAACTTGAAACTAGAATGAAAAGTAGATAATTTCTAATCACTAGAAGAAACACACACTGGAAGCTAAGCAAACAACTAGGGAAATCTGAATAAGATTGGTGGAAGAAGTCAGACATAATACACCACATCAGTCCAAGGAAAAGAAAAAATGATGTGATGTATCCATAGATGCATAAAAGGCATTTGGCAATATACAAGCCAATTCATGATAAAATGCTCGATAGCACTATAGCACTGTCATCCCGTTGTTCATGGTGTTGCTCAAGTGAGCACTAGTAACGTCTCCATTGTGAGACTTGTTATTACTGATTTGGGCATACCGAATATGCCACGGGTAGCTTGCCAGGCTTTACCGTGCGGACAGTCTCAGTAGCTTGCCAGTCTCTCTGAGAGGAATGGAGGAATCGAACCCGGGTCAGCCTCGTGCAAGGCTAACACCTGCTGTGCTATCGCTCCAGTCCAAAATGCTCAATAAAATGATGATTTAAGGAACTTTCCTCAAAATAGGTAAAACCATTTACCATAGCCCCACAGTAAACATCATACTCAGTGATGAACAATTTGAAAACCTCCCCTCTAAGATCAGGCACAAGAGGTCGCCTATTTTCACCACTACCATTCAGTATAGTGTTGAAAATTCTTTCTCTCTTTTTTTTTATTTCTTTAATTTTTTTCCTTTTACAGTTTTGGGGCCACATCTGGTTGTGCTCTGGGCTTACTCCTGGATCTGTGCTCAGGAATAACTCCTGGCAGGGCTCAACAGACTATATGGATTAACAAGGATCAAGCCAGTGTCAGCTGCATGAAAGACAAACACCTTACCTGCTGAACCCTTTCTCCGACCCCTGTATTGGAAGACCTTGACATAGCAATTAGGAAAGAAATGGGCATCCAGAGCAGTAAAGAAGAAGCCAGACTCACTACTTTCAGATAACACAATACTAAGAAAATCCTAAAGATGCCCAAAAAGCTCTTGACTTGTAAAGTAACAAGTTACAAAATCAATGCTCAGAAATGTATAGTTTTTAAATATGCAACTAATGAAATATAGAGGTACAAATTGTAGAACAACTCCATTCACCATTGTGCCTCAGGAAATAGAGTACCTGAGAATCAGTTTAAGAAAAAAATTGCCTTATATAAAGAAAACTACATAACTCTACTAAAAGAAATGGAAGGGGGGCTGGAGTGATAGCACAGCGGGTAGGGTGTTTGCCTTGTAGGTGGCCGACTGGGTTTGATTCCCAGCATCCCATATGGTCCCTCAAGCATGGCCAGGAGTAATTCCTGAATGCATGAACTAGGAATAATCCCTGTGCATATCTGGGTGTGACCCAAAAAGCAAAAAATATAAGTAAAAATAAATTTAATAAAAGAAATGAAAGGGGACACAAAGAAATAGAAATACACTGCTGGTTCATGTCTTGGAAAGATTAATATTGTCAAAATAATAATCTTGCCCAAAGCATTATACAGACTCAGTGCAACCCCTACAAAAATACCCATGACATTTTTTTCAACTCAGGAGAGGTACCCAGATTAAAGCCCCTCAGCACTAGCAGGTGCCTTCTGCCCACCTCTGAAAAAAATTATATGGAGTAATAACCCCACCCCCACCCTCATTAATCAAAGCAATTCTAAGAAAAACAGAAGATGGGATACTTCTCTTTCACCAACTTCAATTTATATTATAAAGCTATAGTAATCAAAACAGTGTGGTACTGGAGTTTGGACAGACTCTCAGCCCAAGAGAGTAGAATTTAAAGTCCAGAGACTGATCTTCAGCTATATGGACAGCTAATATTCAATAAAGGAACAATTAGTATAAAGTGGAGCAAAAAAGCCTCTTGAACAATGGTGAGAAAACTGATCATATGCAAAAAAAAAGAACAAAAAGAATTCAGACATCTTTCTAACACAATACACAAAAGTCAAATCAAAATGGGTTAAAGACTTAGATAGCAGACCTAAGTTCCTAGATTTTATTGAGAAAAACTTAGGTAGAACACTTCATGACATTGACTCTAGAGGTACCATTAATGATGCAATGCCATTAGCCAAACAAACGGAAGTAAAGACAAACAAATGGCACTACACCAAACTAAAGAGCATCTAAACCTCAAAGGAAGTGAGGACCAGAATAAAAAGACATCACACTGACTGTGAGAGAATATTTTCTTACTAGTCATCTAAACAAAGGATTGATATATAAGCACTGATATCAAGAAAAAAAATCAAAAGTGGGGGGAAGAGATGAACAAAAACTTCCTCAAAGAAGGCATACAGATGCTCAAAAGATACATACAAAAATGCTCTCTACCACTTATTATCAGGGAAATACAAATCAAAGCATCAATAATATGTCATCTCACACCAGTGAAATTGGCACACATCACAAAAACCAAAAGCAACCAGTGTTAGCATGGATATGAGGAAAAAGGGTGATGGTGTGAATGTCAACTGGTCCAGCCTTTTTGGAAAAAAATATGGACAATTCTCAGAAAACTAAAATTTAAGGTTTCATGTGACCCAACAATTTCACTTCTTGGCATCTACCTTAAGGGCCCAGAAAGTCGATTCAGAAAAGACATTTGCACTCCTATGTTCGTTACACCACTGTTCACAATAGCGAAAATCTGTGAACAATTCAATTGCCCAAGAAAAAAATAAATGGGGGCACTGGAGCACAGCGGTAGGGCCTTTGCCTTGCACGCAGCCGACCCTGGTTCTATCCCCAGCATCCCATATGGTCCCCTGAGCACTGCCAGGGGTAATTCCTGAGTGCAGAGCCAGGAGTGACCCCTGAGCCGGGTGTGATCCAAAAAGAAAAAACAAAAAACAGAAAAAAAAACTGTTTTATTAAAAAATGTGGCACATATACACAACGGAATTCTACTTGACTAAAAAATAAATCATGTGATTTGCTGCTATGCGGATGGATCTGGAGGTTGTGGTGAGAGAAGTTAGTCAGAAGGAGAGGGACAGATCCATAAAGATCTCTTTTATATGTGGGACACAAAGAAATACAGTAGGTGAATAACAAAAGCCCCAAAGCAACAGAAACTGCAACCTGGTCTTGGGAAGAAAACTGGTGGGGTGGGGGGTATGGAATGTTAGAGGGGAGGATGTTGGGAAAGGGTGAGGGATGCTGGAACACTGACTGGGTCAATTGTGGAGGAAAGCAGACACTATAGTGGAGGATGTAATGCTGGAATATTTTATGCGTGAAACACTACCAATAACAGTTCTATAAGCCCTGGTGTTGAAAAGAAAAAGATACAAGATTGGCCAAGGAATCAGCAACATTATTCTGGTTGAGATACTATACTAGAGCTTAACAAAATGCTACCATAGGCAAGTAAGAAAAGGGTATGTGGGATGTATTTATATTATTTCATTCTTGGGGGTGAGGGTTGGGCCACACCTGAAGATGCTCAGGGGTTATTCCTGGTTCTGTACTCAGGAATTGATCCTGGCAATGCTTGGGGGACTAATATGGGATGCCAATAATCAAACCCTGGTCAGCCTCATGCAAAGCAAATGCCTTACCCACTGTACTATCTCTCTGGCCCCTATATTGTTTCTTACTAGAGCATGTGGATCTACAATCAGTAATACAATTTTCAAATAAAAAAACAAGTAAATATATTTAAACTATAAAAGGGAACATAAAACAAAATACTACAGAAACAAAGTCAAACAACATCATATTAATTATTTTTAAGTAGTAAAAGATAATAAATACTTTCAGATTGCCTCACAAAGTAGAATCCAACTATAGGCTATAAGGTTTAATATATTATTTCTTAACTTTTCTCAGACTGATGTGGCCCCTTCTGGACCTTGTATCCTTCCTGTACCCCGCTTCCCTCTTACTGATTGGTTCCCGAGTCCTGTGCTAAGGGCCCCCATTTACATGATTTTCACCTATAGCCCCTTGGAATATCCTGGGGGGCCCACAGAGGGCTAGGTGGGCTTTTAAATGTCATTTTATTTTGCATGGTTAAGATTTAAAATATATACATTTTATTCTATAACTTTGATTTCTTTCATGTGCATTCCTAGTACTGTGTTTAAATTGGTATTGCAAGTAACACTTCCAAACATCATTTCCAGTTCTTTATTTTGATTTTCTTCTTGGTTCTATTTCTATCATTAGCACATTATTTCCAAGAAAGGCTTATATAACAGCAGCAGCCACAAGAATAATCGTGTAAAATATTTCAGCATTGCTTCAGCCCTTGCTATTGCTGAAAACTGTGCCCAGATACTTTAAATTACCTCATTTAGCTTCAAAATAATCCCATTTTGAAAGTGTTATCTCTTGTCTTATTCGTTATTCTTTAAACACTGTAATTTTACTCTTCCCCTTCGGCATCTAGAATGTCATACTCACAACCCCAGTAATTAAAATTTATCCTCAAGAATATAGAACATCATCATACAAAGAATGATAAAACTTAGCTAACGAAAGGACCCACCTTCTTAGATGACATTGAGGGAGGGGTTAAAAATAATAGCAAAATTTTATTCTCCCACATTTCCTCAAAATAAGTCATGAAAATTTGACTACAGGGACCCTTCAATTATGAAAGAATGAAAGTAACAATTGAGAAGGCAGCCCAAGGCTGGGAATTTTTTTACTTGGGTTTATATAAGTGCAACTAAAGGAAAAATTGGACCATAATTTTAAGGTACAGAATTGATAATTATGAAGGGAACTGCTAAAAAAAAAACAACATTGTTTTGAAAACTAAAACTCATTCTAGATTCTGAGATCCCCAATGTGGTAATTAAGAAAAAAAGGATAGAAGTCATTCATGTGGATCATCATATTCTTAATTAATTGCTTATTTCTGTATTTCTTCTAAAGTATTTGAAGACTGAATAATCACCTTCTCTTTTTCCTTTCCTTTAAAATGCTAGTTATAGCAAATTTCTTCCTCTTACTCATTCCTACATCTTATTATTGTAAGTAGCTGTGTAGGTGGTAGTTAAAATTATTCTCTATTCCATAGGTCAAAGAATACTGGAATTATGATAGACTAGATGAGAAAAGGGAATTACCTGGAAATTGCAGCCTGCAAGATTGACTAACAGCTCTGGCAATTAAGCAGTAAAATATGATGGTTAAGAACAAAAGACCTAGGGGCTAGAGAACTTATAGGAGTTAAGGCACTTGCCTTTGAATGCAGGAGATCTTGCTTTGATCCCTGGCCTTTGACACCACTAGGCATGACCCCTGAGCACACAACAAGAGTAGCTCCTGAACACCACCTAGTGAGCATTTCCCCAAGACACACACACCCAAGAACAACAGACTTGAGTGCCAATGGACTTGGACTGAAATACTGTCTGTCATAAAACCAGTTGCGAGAGTTGTATGGCAGAGAGCTAAATGAGTCAATGCATACAGAATTTTTTTAAAATGACTGTTCAAGAAAAAATGCCCAAGAAAAAATATAATGGCTTTATGCTCTCATTTTTGGCTGGAGTGGGTAGGGCATTTGCCTTGCACGCAGTCGACCTGGGTTCGATTCCTCCGCCCCTCTCGGAGAGCCCAGCAAGCTACCGAGAGTATCTCGCCTGCACAGCAGAGCCTGGCAAGCTCCCCATGGTGTATTCGATATGCCAAAAACAGTAACAAGAAGTCTCACAATGGAGACGTTACTGGTGCCCACTCAAGCAAATCGATGAGCAATGTGATGATGGTGATACAGTGATATGTTCTCATTTTAAGTTGTTGTACATGACTTCATTTTGGCTAGGAAGCGTTTTATGTTTTTGAATTAGTGATATAGAAAAGACAAACATACTATCATATTACTTTTGAATTTTAAGAATGTTTGAGGCCAGACATACTACAGGGGTTGAGGCTCTTGCCTTGCATGCAACTGACCAATCAGTTGCCTAATTGGCAACTGGCCAGTCACTGGCCCCACATACGGTCCTCTAAGTCCTACCAGGACTGGTCCCTAAGCACAGATCCAGGAGTTAGCCCTGAGCATGACCAGGTAGGACTCAAAAACAAAACAAACAAACAACCCAAACCAACAAGATTCAAGAGTGTCCTTAAAACACTGTTTTGTTTTGGTTGTTTTCCGTGGTGAGGTACAAGAAAAAGCAGTTTGCTTTTCATTTTAGATGGAATATCCCAAGTTACTGTAGATTTTTTTTTATATCTTCCCTCTATCCAAGAATTTCTCTAAAGTAGAAATCTTCTATGCTTTTCACAGGACTTATCCCTTTACTCTCTTCACACAAGTCTTTAAAAAAAAAAAATACCCAGTGTACTTGTGACTTTGCGTTCTCCAGAGCTTTAGCGTGATGCCATCCTTCTTGCAAAGCAGCAAGCTGTCCTTGGAGTGGAGGTGGCGTCGGGGACACTGCTGAGTTCCCAGGCTCTGTTCCCGACTCCTCGGTCACCTGAATTATCAGCCTCTGGTTTAGTTGCTCTGTTTATGAAATTGAGCAAGATTGATAAATGGAAGGGGGGGCAAGAAAATGGACAAAGAAAGACCTGGAATGGGTGACAAATCATAACCATATGGAATTTCCAGTGGTGGCAAATGAGATAAGTCTCAGATGACAGCTGCAGCAGAAACAGGGTCCATGCTGTACTTCAAAACCATCATTCCCAGCAGATTGAATCTGCTTTCATTCCATTTTTAAAAAGTGGAAGTGGGGGGTGGGGGTAGCAAGGAACAACTAAACAGACTAAAAAAGAAACCATCTTATTTCCTTTTTTATGGAGCTCCTGGGCAAAATATCCTATTCCAAAGAAGAGAAATACTTGTGATTACTTGACTATAAACTGGATTGGCAATTTAACAGCATCTCTTTCGACATCCTCAGGATCTTGTGTAATGATGGGGCCCTGATCAACACTGATGGAGAAACACATAAGAATGCTCATCAATTTGTGTTTCCTGAACAAAGCACCGACAATACAGAGAAGGAATGATGATTTTAGAACTGGGTTTAGGAATTCCTTTGGAATTGGTCCAGGTTTGTCAGTGCCTGTGAAAAGCATATGGCTAAAGGCTGTAGTGGTAATAAAAACCTGAAGACCTCAATCACTCAGTTGCTTTTTTTTTTACCCCCTCAATGCCTTTGCTCTTGGTCCATGATATGCTCTCCAGAGTCATTGGCAGGAAATATGTAAATGTCTATGTGAGGAGTTTCTGGTGCATTATTGCAGCAGGCAACATTATTGGTGGGTTTTTTTCCTCCTTTAAAAATTATTTTGGCAAGATACCTGAGACTCTGGAACGGGCCGCCAAATCTCCGCAGGATTCCAGATGGTTGAGATTCCGGCTCCTGATGCCCTGATGGCTGCTCTCCCGCCTCTCTTAGATATTTTCATTTGTGTTCTACTCAGACATAAATATTTTTATGTCAACTGGTCTTAATAGTGGGCATTATCAAACATTTCTGGCTTAACCTTGAGATGAATGAGCACAATCATATATGCGCATGAAATTCAGACTTGATTGTATCCATTCCCAAGCTCCTGTTGCCCTCCTAGGCATCCTTCCCCCTCCCTCTCCCACTGAGGTGTCCTGTGCAGACCTGACCTACTAATGCTCCCTCTTTCTTCCCTCATTAAATGACTAATCTCAACTAGATGTTGAAGCATTCACAGCGTCATCTGTGACCTTCCCTGTCACCCTCCCAGCAACCTAAGTGACTGCCTTTATCTGAGCTCTTACAGCAGTACCTACTTACCTCTGTTGCAGAAACAAAAACATAAAAAGAACAAAAAAACATAATGTGGAGACTTTAGTAAGAAGGCTTTGTGCAAGGCCTATTATCTAGTTGTCCATGTGACAAAACTCTACCTACCGATACAGTCACTGTTCCATAAACAGAGACTTTGATCATTGCTATAAAACTTTCAACTAGCGGGGCTGGAGCGATAGCACAGTGGGTAGGGTGTTTGCCTTGCATGCAACCAACTCAGGTTTGATTCCCAGCATCCCATATGGTCCCCCAAGGACCCCCAGGAATAATTCCTGAGTGTAAAACCAGGACTAACCCCTGGGCATCGCTGGGTATGATCCAAAAAGCAAAATAAATAAATAAATAACTTTCAACTATCATGATACTGTGCTCACCACCTTCTTGTACTGCTGAGGGAAGCTCAGTGTTATTATAAAACTATTTATCTCGGGGCTGCAGCAATAGCACAGTGGGTAGGGTGTTTGCCTTGCACGCGGCTGACCCAGGTTCGATTCCCAGCATCCCATATGGTCCCCTGAGCACCGCCAGGAGTAATTCCTGAGTGCAGAGCCAAGAGTAACCCCTGTGCATCGCCGGGTGTGACCCAAAAAGAAAAAAACAAACTTTATCTGTTTCTCACTTTGTATTGTAAACTCCTTGAGAAGTGGAGCTACATATTTGACTTTTCTGCTTCATGATTCCTAACTCAATAGGCATCAATATATTCTGTGCACAGGATATTTGTATGTTTAATTGGGGCCACTGGTAGAAGTGATATTTCCACTATTTTACTCAAAAGTCGACTCATTTGCTCCTAAGAGATGAAATAGTATATTATTAGTCCCTTTGAAGGAAGAGTTGCTTAAGGCCTAGGACATTACTGAACCTCATCTTATTAGTGGGTAGAGTGAACACATTTAATAACATAAGAGTTGGACTCCACTCTTTCTTTCCCTCCCTGGCTCCATATGCTAAGCAAAGAAGGTGTGGCTATCCTTCTGGTCAATTTGCCTGTTCTATCTTCTCCGCCTGGACCTGTTGGTTGGCTCGGCAGTTCAGTGGTTAGTTCAGAAGAGAGGCATGAGAAGACATTCCTAGGATTTCAGAACAAGAGAAGGTTGCTATCTACCTCCCACTCTTAATAGCCTGATACTTTGCTCATCACCTTTCTATACTGCCGACAGATAAGGAGCACATGCTCTGACCCAAACTCCTCCCAAAAGTTGAAATAGGGGGTGTGTGTCACAGACTCAGCCATCCTTACCCACATTTAAGAGTTTTGGCTCCTATCACAGTGATGAAAACAATAACTCTGGACAAGAACTGAGTGATGCAAGGAGGTAAAGTGATATACAGTAACAGTACTGCAAACCACAGTGCTTCAAAGAAAAAAGAGAAGAAAAGTGTGTACCATAGAGGCAGGCTGGGGGGTGAGAGGAGGAGAGGAACTGGGGTCAATGGTGGTGGGAAATGTACACTGGTGAAGGGATAGATGCTGGAACATTATATGATTGAAACCCAGCCAGGAACGACCTTATAACTATGTATCTCACAGCAATTCAATTTAAAAAAAAATAGTGGCTCTATGGGGACTGAGCAAGAGTACAGCAGATAGGGCACTATTTCCATGCAACCAACCCAGGTTCTTGGCACCCCGTATGGTCCCCTGAACCCAGCCAGGAGTGATCCTAGAGCACTAAACCAGAAGGAAGTCCTGATCAATGCTGGGGGTGGCCTAAAAACAAAGCAAAGCAAAAAGGACCTGGGCTCATTCAAAGACTACTGAAAGGAAGACAGTGCTAACTCAGTCTGGAGATACTCTGAGAGGGCTCCTGAGACGCACTGGAGCAGAAGAGTTTTTCATGTCACTCTATCCTTTTAATCTGCTGTGTCATTTATTATGAGCCCTCATGACTCAAAGAAAACAGATGCATTATCCTGAGTTAGTGGCATGAAGAGAAGGCTGAGCAAGAAGACCACCTCTCCCTCCCTTTTCCAGTGAGTCCTAGTTAAGCCTCCCTCTTTTCATGTTCTGCTTCCCCTCCCTGAGACATTCTATCTTTTCTAGAGTCCTCTCTGTTGTCATAAGTAAAACGTCCTTGGTGTGAAGTCAAGTGACCAGGCTTCTTGCTCAGCTCTGCCCTTAACTATCCTGTCTTAGGACCTCTAATATTTTATCTTGTCTAAGAGTCATCTTCTTGGGACTGGAGCGATAGTACAGCGGGTAGGGCATTTTCCTTGCACGTGGCTGACCCAGGTTCGATTCCCAGCATCCCATATGGTCCCCCTAGCACCTCAGGAGTAATTAATTCCTGAGTGCAGAGCCAGGAGTAACCCCCGAGCATCGCCAGGTGTGACCTCAAAAGAAAAAAAAGAGTCATTTCCTCATCTGGAAAGTGACTATAAAAAAAATAGCTCTTAGGAGACCGTCAGCTTCTGATCAGATAATTTCCAAAAGTTTTTTAAAAAGGGCACAATGCAGGGCTGGAGAGACAGTGTAGGAGTTAAGGTGCTTGCCTTGCACATAGCTGCTTCCAGTTTAATCCCTGGCACTGCATATCATCCCTCAAGCACCACCAGCGGTAATTGCTGAGCCTGAGCTAGATTCTGTAAGTTTGAAACACAAATGAGTATGGCCCCCAAAACAAAATAATGTTTTTTTAAAAATTAGGCAAGATGATTTACAATATTGACAGTGGCAGGGTTCATGTATAAACATTCCATCAGCACACCCTCCACTAGAATGTTCGCTTCTCTCCACCACTGTCCCAGCCTCTGTGGCTCTGTCCTATTTCTCCTTCCATCCCCGCTCCAGTGATATGCTTTCTACTAAAGACCAGTTCTCAGTTTCCATTGCCTTTGGGTATTTGCTGCTTCCTTACTATGTTTCACAATATCCCACATATGAGAGAGACCATTCTGTGCCTATCCCTCTCCTGGTTAACTTCACTCAGCATGGCAGTCTCCAGATGCATCTACATAGCAGCAAATTGCATGATTTTATCTTTTCTTAAAGCTGAGTAGTATTCCTTTTCTTTTTTTTCTTTTTTCTTTTTTTTTTTTTTTAATCATCTATACTTGGACACTTGGGTTGTTTCCAGATTTTGGCTATTGTGAATAGTGCTGCAATGAGGATAGGAGGGCAAACATCTTTCCTGAAAAAAAATTGGGGGGGCCTTTGGGTCAATGCTAAGAAGTGAAATTTCTGGGTCGGAATGGGAGATCAATTCCTAGTTTTTTGAGAAGTGTTCATATTGTTTTCCAAAAGGTTGAACTAATTGACAATCCCACTGGCTTTTTTTTTAAGTACACTGCTAGTGCGAGGCACGTGACCCAAGGGATAGAACTCAAGTCTTTCATATCTGAAGTTCAGAACTTTTAGGAGTGGGAGGGTGGGCCATGGCCAATGGAACTCAGGGACTGTACTCAGGACTAATTCCTGAGTGCGAGCGAGAGTCAAACCAGGTCAGTAGATGCAAAGCAAATGTGTTAATCTCTGTAACATCTCTTCAACCAAACCAGGATTTTATCCTGGGTACTTTGTGAGCCATGAGTACCACTAATGTGAACTGCTTCCCTCCCCAGCACTCTGGGTATGGCCCCAGCCCAACAACAATAACAGTAACAACCAGCAACCAAACCAAAGTATATGGTATAAACAATGTCCATCCCCACAAGCCTTAAAACAGTACAATCCCAAATCCCACCTAATCCAAAATGGACACAGCCCAGCGCTAACTAGCCAAGAGGAGAATAGAACTAAAGAATTCAAGACACTCACATCTCTGTTAATAAGACTGGAATCCAAGACTGGGAACAAGAAAAAGCAGGTTTAGTCCCCAACTACTTCATAGATGACCCCCAAGTAAGTCTCAAAGCCTAAAACTCTAGACCAGAGGAGTAACAGGTAGACATGACCAATATGTATTGGATGTCAGGCATTCTATATATGGTCCCCTGAGCATCACCAGGAGTCATTCTTGATTGCAGAGCCAGGAGTAAGCCCTGAGCACCATCAAATGTGGCCAAAAAAAAAAAGTGAAAAAGCCTGAAATTTCACAATTTAGTGACTAAATCTTTCAGCTCATATATTCTGCCTTTCATTCCATGGAGAAATTAAGGTTCAGAAGGTCAAGCATCCTCTCTTGGTTCTCACACCCATACCTTCCATGCTATACACACCCTCTCTAAAATGAGCCTTCACTTATCAGTGTCTGTGATCTGATAAAACGGTGACTCTGGGTGCTGGAGCCATAGCACAGCAGGTAGGGCATTTGCCTTGCTCGCAGCCGACCTGGGTTCAATTCCCAGCATCCCATATGGTCCCCTGAGCATCGCCAGGGGTAATTAATGAGTGTAGAGCCAGGAGTAACCCCTGTGCATCGCCGGGTGTGACCCAAAAAGCAAAAAACAAAACAAAACACGGTGACTCTGATGATGGGTGTGGTGCTGAAAATGATCTATGCACAGATAACTTATGGCAAGCATAACTAACAGTATTTTAATCCAGGCAACTTAATAAAAATGGTAACATATAGATATGCACGTATATAATTAATTAAATGCATGTATACATGCATAATTAATTACATAAAATTGTGACTTGGAAGAAGTTAATTTGCCAGGACGAGAGGTCTTGTTGATTAATGACCCAGAAGAGGTTTATTACTTGGTTTAGAGACAGATTTGAACCAAAGTCCCAAGGGCCCCAAAACCCTGTTCTCTAGCTCTTACTGGGACACAAATGGGAAATCCAAATTCTAGTTCTTATATTTCCAGATGAGGCCCTGTCTGCAAGTTGTTGATACTTGACAGGGATTCTTTTGCAAAAAGTCATGGATCCCAAACTGCAGAGTCATTTTGGGGACATTAATAGCAAGTTTGGGGCTGTATGAATTGAGTAGGGTGGTTTATTAACTAAAAATTTGTGCCTGAACCCTAAAACTCCATCATCCTGATGAGCTGGAAGGCAGTTGAGTTAAAAGACAATTGCAGAGCTCTGACAGCTATTCGGTATATATGCTCAGAAATCACAAATGTTTCTCTGTCTTTTTCTGGAATGTGGTAGATTCAACCCAACAACTAACTCCTGAGTATTTGCATCATGCCAATACTGTTGGAAGCACAGGGAGAAAAGAATCTATGGGTTGGTCTCACGTGGCAAATCAGACAGATGAGATGGGGAGGTGAGATGCAATTCATGAAAGGATGAACTAAAAATTCAACACAGGGTGAGAGTGTGAGTCAAGTGAAACATCATAAATTCCATGAGAGTTAAAGAAAGAGGGGAAGTAAAGAATGCTGAAATGCTCCTGGAAAATAACAAGTTATGGACAGAAAATAAGGAGTTGAAGATTAAGTCTCCGAAAGTGGCAAAGTTAAGGTTAGTTTTGTAGCTCCAGGGTAGAGCACATATCTCACATTCATGAAGGCCTGAGTTTGATCCCCTGCACTGCCATCCTAAAATGTAGAACAATTATCAGAAATAATTTTGCAATTTGTATAATCTCATCCATGAAGGAGGTGCCCCAGACCAATAACAACAACCTTTGATTTTTAAAAAAAAAAAGACAGTTAATTGGTCCATTAGACTGGTATTTTTCCCACCATGTTTTCAATGAGACTTAGAGTCGGTAACTTCCCAGACACTCACTGCAAGCAAAAAGCCAGAGCCACATGGCAATCCACATAGTGCAACTCTAATTTCACCTCCTCTCCCCTACCCTTCTCTCTCAATCTCTCCCCCAAACCAAGAGCAGTGACTATCTAACCTGTAAAAATATCATCTGAATCCAGCAAAGAACATCAGAACTGGAACTTCCATTCTATAACTCTCACCAGGATTTGCCTTATTTATCTATGTATTTATTTGGGGAGTTGGGTCACAACAAGATACTTTAAGGTAGGGGCTCAGGAGTTACTCCTGGCAGTGCTCAGGAACCATTTAGTGACAGGAGTCAGATCTGAAAAATCCCTCCTGTTAAAGTATGCACTATAACCCTTTGAGACATCTCCTAAGTCACAGGATTTGTCCTGGAAACTAAAACGTTCAGAAAGATAGTCCAAAGGCCTAAATGCACACTTTGCATGAAGGCATTCTAGGTTTTATCCCTGAAACGCTTGGAGTGGTCCCCAAACACTGGGCTGGTTGTAGCACCCTCTAGATACATCACTAAAATGTTTGTCAACTGCATAAACAGAATAATCAAATATATAAATAAAATTAACTCTCAAAGCACAGCATATGAAATATAGCAATGTAGTAAGTAACATAAATCCTAACTGCCCTAGAAAACACCATCACTCAAGGCACCAAGCAGGGTATGTTCCAGGGAGGCCATGGGGGGTGATTCTGTCTCAGAACAGTCTTGCCTTGGAGGCAAGAGAATAGGTGGAAAACTAGAAATCTATGTTTTAATAAGCCCTCTTGATTCTCTCTGCACTTGGGTTTGAGAACCACGCTCTGCAGAAACATTCACCTGCCTCCACCAACAAAACCTCCACCTTTAAGCACTAAAGACTTCATTGTCCACTGAAAATCTGTCACTGGAGTTACAGAATTAAAAATTGACATCAGAACTCTACAAGAAGAAAACATCCAACCCCATCAAAAAATGGGGCGAAGAAATGAACAGAAACTTTACCAAGGAAGAAATACGAATGGCCAAAAGGCACATGAAAAAGTGCTCTACATCACTAATCATCAGAGAGATGCAGATCAAAACAACCACGAGATACCACCTCACACCACAGAGACTAGCACACATCCAAAAGAACAAAAGCAACCGCTGTTGGAGAGGGTGTGGGGAGAAAGGGACCCTTCTACACTGCTGGTGGGAATGCCAACTGGTTCAGCCCTTCTGGAAAACAATATGGACAATTCTCAAAAAATTAGATATTGAGCTCCCATTTGACCCAGCAATACCACTGCTGGGAATATATCCCAGAGAGGCAAAAAAGTATAATCGAAATGACATCTGCACATGTATGTTCATCGCAGCACTGTTTACAATAGCCAGAATCTGGAAAAAACCCGAATGCCCTAGAACGGATGACTGGGTGAGGAAACTTTGGTACATCTATACAATGGAATACTATGCAGCTGTTAGAAAAAAGGAGGTCATGAATTTTGTATCTAAGTGGATCGGTATGAAAAGTTTCATGCTAAGTGAAATGAGTCAGAAAGAGAGAGACAGACATAGAAAGATTGCACTCATCTATGGTATATAGAATAACAGAGTGGGAGACTAACACCCAAGAATTGTAGAAATAAGTACCAGGAGGTTGACTCCATGGCTTGGAGGCTGACCTCACATTCTGGGGAAAGGGCAACTCAGAGAAGGGATCACCAACTATAATGTAGTCGAAGGCCATGCGGGGAAGGGAGTTGCGGGCTGAATGAGGGCTAGAGACTGAGCACAGTGGCCACTCAACACCTTTATTGCAAACCTCAACAGCTAATTAGAGAGAGAGAGAAGAAGGGAATGCCCTGCCACAGTGGCAGGGTGGGGTGGGGGGAGATGGGATTGGGGAGGGTGGGAGGGATGCTGGGTTTACTGGTGGTGGAGAATGGGCACTGGTGAAGGGATGGGTTCCCGAACTTTGTATGAGGGAAGTATAAGCACAAAAGTGTATAAATCTGTAACTGTACCCTCACGGTGGTTCACTAATTAAAAATAAATAAATTTTAAAAAATTGACATCAGAAATAAATAAAGTCTTTCTTAGCAAATGATCACAAACAGAGGATAAGACAGAAAGTCACATCATAGTCTTACAAAAAGCTGTGCCCCCTTAAGTTTTTATTTATTAGTGCTTTTGACCATTGCACCAGAGATTTAATTTTCTGAGATTACACATTCCCAAACTGAAGGCCCACCCAAGGAACAATATTTTCCTTCCCATATGAGAATGGGGGAGAGCACTGAAGGGCACCTAGTCCTTCTACTCACAGCTGACTCCCTAAAAGGACAAAATCTGGCACTTAGACAAGCATGCTGGGATTACGCTAACTCTACCAGAGAAGCCTTTTGATGTTTCTTGTTTAAAGGACAGAAATTACACTAATGAATGTGCCCACTCCTGGAAGAAAAAGCACAAACGGACGAGCAGCCCCTCCAAAAGCTAAAGATGAGCGAAGAAGGAAGTTAAAAGGAATCTGTGTCTTGGATGGTACCCTAGCGTGAGACCTCCCACCTCCAGATTCATCAATAGGAAAACTTTTGCTTTGAATTGTGTGCTCCGGAAAAAGTATATATTGGAATTCTAACTCCAAGACCCTCATCTATGACCTTCTTTGGTCTAACAGACATAATTAAGTTAAAATAAGGTCACCTCAAACTAGAGGGTACATAGGGACAGTGAGGGGTTTGGGGCATTGGTGGGAAGGGTGCACAGTGATACTGTACATTGGTGCCATAAACTTGAACAGTATATGGTAACTACCTAAACTCTAGTAAATTTTTTAAAAGATTAAAACATTAAAAATAACAATAAAACAAGGTCATCATGGAGGGGTCTGCATGATGCAAAGGGAAAAGCAGACATAGACACGTACACACAGAAAATACAGTGAAGAGATATAAGGAGTAAACATCTATCAAGCCTATTGCATCAAAGGCTACCAGAGGTAGGGAGGCACCCTTAGTTCCTTCAAAGGGAGCCCGACCCTCAGTTTTCCACCCTGCAGAACTGTGCTACTGTGCATTCTGCAGTTCACGGGGCTTTGTTATGGTAATCCTAGGAAATGCCCTCAAGATTTTGTTGGAGAGAATCATGCTGAGTAAAATGAATCAGAAAGAGAGGGGACAGACATAGACTGAATGCATTGTTTGTGGGATTTAAAAACAAAACAAAACATAGTATAATATTATTTTCTCCTGTACCCAAGGACAAGAGAAACAAGGGCCAGGAGGACTGGTTCATGGTTGGAAACTTACCACAAGGAAGGGCAGGGAGGGCAGTTAGGACAGAGAAGAGACCGCTATGACAATGAGAGTTAGAAATGGTCACTCTGAACTAGAACTGAGTGCTAAAAGGAGGTGAAGGGATATACATGATAACCTTTCAGTACCTGTATTGCAAACAGTAATGCCCAAAAGGAGTGGGGGGAGGTCGAGTGTCTGGCTCAGGAACAACTTTGTGTGATTCAATTAAAGAAAAAAAGACTTTTTTTTCTTTTTCTTTTTTGCTTTTTGGGTCACACCCAGTGATGCACAGGGGTTACTCCTGGCTCTGCACTCAGGAATTACTCCTGGCGGTGCTCAGGGGACCATATGGGATGCTGGGAATCGAACCTGGGTCGGCTGCGTGCAAGGTAAATGCCCTACGGGCTGTGCTATCACTCCAGCCCCAAGACCTTTTTTTTTTTTTTTTGGTTAAAAAAAAAGATTTTGTTGGTGTTGCTGTTATTGTTATGGGCCGCACTGCCAGGATTACCTTGAAGCCACCAGGTCACATCCTGTGTTGGGGGTAGGCGTGAGAGAGGTGAGCATGTGATGGGACTGGATGCAGGGCCTGCATCAGTGGAGTCACATCCCTGGCCCTAAATTTCCTCATGATTTCAGACTGTGGCCAGCTATTCTGTAACTTGCTGTCCCCAAACATTTCTAATAATATACCTTAGAAGTATATGGACTTCCATGTTAATTATTTATTGCAGTATAACAAATCATCCTAATTAGCAGCTTAGAACACTAAAAAGCATTTATTATTTTGTGTGATTTCTATAGCTCAGGCACCCAGGAGCAGCTGAAGTGAATGGTTCTGATGATGGTGAAAGCTGATGTTGACTGGGGGGGCTGGGGAGCTAGCACAGCGAGTAGGATGCTTATTTAGCATACCATTGACTCTGGTTCACTCCTAAGCGCCCCATATGGTCCCTGGAGCACAGAGCAAGGAACAACCTCTGGGTACAAATGGGAGAAAAAAAAAACCTGACCAAGGCTAAAGAACCCATTTTGTCCTGGAAAACCACCATTGATGTGATCCACTTCTGCAACTTCTAATCCATGGTTCTCTCAGTTTCATGTTCCAAAATCTCACACAAGAAAGGACACAAGTGGTCCAACTTGAACCAAATCTACTTTAGACCAATCACCTCTCTTGGGGAAGGTTGAAAGAACTCAGATGTGGTTGCTGGGCCCCACTACTACAAGCTGAGAGCAGCTTCATGCAAGGTGCATTGGCTGAGCACTGCTCAGAAACTCCCAAGGACAAGGTCCGTGATAAGTCATAACCTTTGGCTCATCATTTCAGTAGAGCTTTGGCCTATAAGATGCCAACCCAGCCCTGTGTTCATGCTTATGCTCTTCTTTATGTGGCCTGCAATGTCCAATGGCCAGCCCCGATGACATCCAGAGTCTGGAGGATGACAGCATGGTCTTCCTTTATCCTTTTTACAGCCCTTCAGTGCAGATCGAACCAACCTTAAGTGGAAATCCCAAGTCTCTTCTTGTTCCTACTCCTTTCCTCTTCTCTTATCTACTTGACCTCTGCTGACTCCACCCCAGTCCTCTCCTAACCCCACCCTAGGTTTTAAGCCCCAGACTTATTCTGGCAGATGCTCTGTGGTCGGTGCCTTAGAGACAGATGAAGCTTCGTAGCAGTATTTGGCATCTAAATTACTTCAGATCGCACATATCCTTCACAGTAAGTCATCAATAAGACAAACCATCCTGCTAATTCAAATCATTTTTCAGACTATTTTTATCTAGGAGATCAGTTTTATTCTAAGAAACACTCGCCCCCAAAAAGTAAAAATAAATTAAAAGGGATCCACAACACATACCATACTTTTGATTCCTGCTGTATACCTACCAAGTGGCTTAGGACTTCTCTTTTGCTGCCTGCCAGTTACTCTGAAACACAGATGCCCGCTCAGGGCCGAAGCAATGAGTGACAGCAGACAGCCTGTGTCATTCGGTGCAGCGGCCACTCATTTAGGAGCCTGGAAGAGGAATGTCACTCAGCAGTTTCTGACCTGTGGCAGAGGCTGAGGGAAAAACACTAATCAGTACTGGAGAGAAGGTGGGCAGGGCAGCAGGGAGGGGATCGCTTAGTCAGCTGCCCTGGCCCTCTCCTGGAAGAAAGAATTTCTGGAATGCGAAGGAAGTCATAGCCAAATTGGTGGGTGGTGGCTTTGAGATGAATAATATTTCATCTATATTTGAGCTCCTCTTAAACACAGAAAATTATGCTCCAAGAAGCAGCGTTTAATCAGAGCTTTATTTTCTGCCAAGTGAGGCCATTTAAGGATTTTTTAAATGTTAAATTTGCCAAAGCAGATTTGCCCTACGGTGATATAATGAGGCGGGTCCCTGACTCCAAATCTGATTTTCATACCGCACAGAAGGTCACCTTGGGTGAGGGAAGGCAAAGAGATTGGGTGGAAACCACAGAGATAAATGTGGGTTATGCCAAGGGTTGTTTTTATCTTTTTTGGTGGGGAGTGGGTTGCTCCTAAGTGGTGCTCAGAAAGCCCTGGGAGTCACTCCCATGATGCTCAGTCAACCAGGCCAGATAGCTTTCTGCTAGGCCCTTTGATGTGGTACTGGTCAGGCCCTGCAGTGCTGAAAACCACCAGGACCACCTTACAAGTGCTGCGGCATTTGGGGGGTTATACCCAGGAGTATCTGTTCTGCTGCCAAAGGATGCCAGGGATCAAACTTGAGACCTTATATACATGAAGTATCCACTCCTAACCCCTGAACTATCCCCAGCCTCCTGCCAAACGTGTTTTAAGTGGTGAATCTGTGGGTGCCTGTTACATTAGAATTAAATAATAGTAAGCTATATATAAGTTGAAAATGGAATAGAAGAGTCATAAGTTGAAAATGGAATGGAAGACGCATAAGCTGAAAATGGAATGGAAGAGTTGCTAAAGCCCTGAGCAATTTCAAGTTTCTGTTTTTAATCGTAATTTTTATTTACTTATTTATTTATGCTCAGGCTATTGGGGTTTTTTGTTTGTTTTTTGATTGTTTTTGTTTTTTGGGTTTTTGTTTTTGTTTTTTTTTGCTTTTTGGGTCACACCTGGTGATGCACAGGGGTTACTTTTTTTTTTTTAATTTTATTGAATCACCATAAGATAGTTACAAGCTTTCATGTTTGGTTTACGATCTCACAATCAAACACCCACCCCTCCACCAGTGCACATTTTTCACCACCAATATCCCGGGTATGCCCCCTCTCCCCCCTCCCCCCCCCCCCGCCTCCATGGCAGACAATATTCCCCATACTCTCTCTCTACTTTTGGGCATATGGCTTGCAACACAGACACTGAGAGGTCATCATGTTTGGTCCATTATCTACTTTCGGCATTCATCTCCCATCCCAACTGGTTCCTCCAGTCATCATTTTCTTAGTGATCCCTTCTCTATTCCATCTGCCTTCTCCCCTCCACTCATGAAGCAGTCTTCCAGCTATGGGGCAATCCCTGCACAGGGGTTACTTATGACTTTGCATTCAGGAATTACACCTGGCAGTTCTGAACCCGAGTCAGCCGCGTGCAAGGCAAACGCCTTACCCATTGTGCTATCGCTCCAGCTCCTGTTGTATTTCTTTGACCCCAAGCTCCTAACTTTTTCTTTTGGGGGCTGGGATGACACACCCAATGGTACTCAGGGGTTACTCCTTGCTCCACACCTAGAGATCACTCCTGGCAGACTCGGGATCATATGGGATGCCAAGAGTGAATCCTGGTTTGCTGTGTGCAAGACAAATGCCCTTCCTGCCATGCTATCGCTAAAAGTTAGCGCAAGACCCTATCTTTTAAATGGGATTTTATTTTGTTTTAATGGTAGAAGGGGCTGTAGAGATAGTACAGGAGGTAGGGCATCTGCCTTGCACATGGCTGACCCAGATTTGTTCCCTAGTAACCCCATATGGTCATTGGAGCCCACCAGCGAGTGATCCCTGAGCACTGAACCAGGAGTAAGAAGTCAAGCGTTGCTGGGTGTACCCCCGCCAAAAAAAAAATGGTTTAGAAAATACTAGATTCACAGAAGAACAAACATCTCTATAATCCTATAATCTTTAGGACATGAAAATTATAAGCATCTCTCCCACCACTCCTCCAAATCCCAGAGGTGACCTCAGCAGTTCTGGGCAGGCTCTTTTTAACGTACAAAATGGTGCACAGTAGGGACGCGGGAAGAAAATGGACTTACATCCTGGAATTCCCACTAACGTGCAAATCAGGAATGATTAAAAAGACTGGTACACTACTAAATAAACACACACACCATCATCATCATCAACATCCCGTTGATTGTCGAATTTCTTGAGCGGTCTCAGTAACGTCTACATTCGTCCTAGCCCTGAGATTTTATTTATTTATTTTATTTTCATTTATTTATTTATTTATTTATTTTTTATTGAATCACCATGTGGAAAGTTACAAAGCTTTCGGGCTTAAGTCTCAGTTCCACAATGCTCGAACACCCATCCCTTCACCAGTGCACATATTCCACCACCAAGAATCACAGTATACCTCCCCCCTCCCCCCCACCTCTCCAGTCCCCACTCCGCCTGTGTAGCTGTTAAATTTCGCTTTACTTTCTCTTTACCGTGATTACATTCAATATTTCAACAAAAAACTCACTATTATTGTTTTAAGTTTCTCCCCCCAAAGCCAGACCTGCTGGAAAGGAAGCATTTGATAATTTGTTTTCCATTGCTGAGAATGAAGAGATATGTAGCCCTGAGATTTTAGAAGCCTCTCTTTACTCATCCTTCCCAATGGTGCCGGATTGGAGGCTCTTTCAGGGTCAGGGGAATGAGACCCATTCCCCTGACATATGAAAAAGAAAGGGCCTTCCTTTGGTGCAAGTCAAAAGGGGGGTGGGTGGAAGTATAGAGCATTTAATGGCTGATGAAACTGTAAAGATTACATTGTAAAAATTAAGTGGTAAACAGGAAAAGGAGGGGTCAGGAATCATCTCCAGAGCTGGCTGCTAAACCAGCTGAGCACTTAGGATGCACACTGAGCAGGCTGCAAAGCTGAGCCCGGGGGCTGCTGCCTGAGCTCCAGGAGATGGGCGCCTCCAGGGATCCCACCTGGCCCTGAAGGAGAGAGCCTGATTGTGCAGAGAGAGGGGCCAGGTGTCTGAGAGCTATCCCTTGTTCTGGGGCCTGGGGGGAAAGCCAGGCTGGGGGTGGAGTGCTTGGAGAAAAGCCATAAATAGCCAGATGCTTAAAGGGTTAGCGGGAGGTAGGAGGTCGGGGGTGGTGGGTAGGGGTGGGGAGTGAAGAGAAGCAGCGGGGATAGTAGGGGTGTGAGGAGGGACAGCCTCTGAAACAGAATCACACGCATGGGCTTTCCAGAAGGACCAGAGTCCCACAGGGTCAGCTCCCACAGGGCCACGGGTGCTGGGCAGGTTGGGGAGAGAGAACACCCTGGGTTTGGCCTCTCAAGGCAGGTCCCCAAGAAGGCGCCTGTCCTAGCGAGCCAAGTCAGGGTCAGATACTGGTAGGAAGGTGTTGCATTGGTGCATTGGACAGTGGCACGGGAGGAAATGTGGGCAGCAGAGAGGAAAGACTTGGGACTATGGTTTAGAACTTTTAAAAAAATTTTTTTAATTAAATCACCATGTGGAAAGTTACAAAGTTTTCAGGCTTATGTCTCGGTTATACACTGCTTGAACACCCATCCCTTCACCAGTGCCCATATTTCACCACCAAGAACCCCAGTATACCTCCCACCCACCCCCACCCCACGCACCCCCCGCCTGCGTAGCTGATAAATTTCACTTCATTTTCTCTTCACCTTGATTACATTCATATTTCAACACAATATTCACTATTGTTGTTGGAGTTTCCCCTCAAAAAAAAAAAACAGCCCTGCTGACAAGGAATCATTTGATAGTTAGTTTTCCATTGCTGAGAATGAAGAGATATGAAGTCGCGCGGCCGTGATTAAAAAAAAGTTGTTATTGTTTTGGGGCCATACCCAGCTATGCTCTGAATTCAGGAATCACTCCTGGCAGTGCTTGGGGGACCAGATGGGATACTGAGGATTGAACCCGGGTGGCTGAGTACAAGGCAAATGCCCTACCCACTGTCCTATGGTTCCTGTCCCCTGGACCCACTTTAGCACTAATGCCATGTTTCCCAATCCTTAGCTCCTCAATCTTAATCCAAGGGTTAAGTGTGAGCTATAAAGAATCATAGTGAAATAACAGATATCCAAAAGCAATAGAAACAGAACTGGTGGTAACAGCACTGTAGAAAGAATGGAGGGGGAAGTGGGATGGGGTGGGGGACACTGGACAGTGGTGGAGGGAAGTGGACACTCTGGTGGAGGGTGTGGCACTGGTGCTTTATGCATGAAATCCTGCCATTATCAATGGTAAATCAGGGTGCCTAAGATGAAATCTAAAAATAAAATGTTAAGGAAAAAGTGTAAACTCAAGCCCAGAGAGGTAGTATGGGAGTAAGGTACTGGCTGCACACACAGCCAACCCAGGTTTGATCCCTGACACCTCATTATGTTCCCTAAAGCCCTGCCAAAAGGGATCCCTGGGCACAGAGCCGTGAGTGAGCCCTGAGCACCACTGGATGTGGCCCTAGAGCCCAAATAAATAACATAAAAAGTAAAATGTCAATTCTGTGTTCTTCAGACTCTTCTCTGTAACATGTAAACAATAAAATCAACTACCTGTTAGAACTATGATAAATAAGAAATGAGTTGGCCAATTATAAAGTTTTAGCACATTGTCATCCGTCACTGATACTGGTTAGGGTTATTTGATCTCAGTGCTCTCCCTCGGGGAGTATATAGGTGCCGGAGATTGAACCCAGGTGCCCTGCATGCAAAGTATGTGCTCAGTCCATTGAGCTCTCTCCAACCCCATAGATTTTCCGGGGGGTCGGGCACTTTATTTTAGTCCAGGGACAGTTCATTCAATTGATCAAAACATGGATTTTTTTTGGAGCCAGAGTGATAGTACAGTGGGTAAGATGTTTGCCTTGCATATGCCCAACCTGGGTTCGATCCTAAGCATCCCATATTGTCCCCTGAGCAGGGCTAGGAATAATTCCCAAGTGCAGACACAGGAGCATCCCCTGAGCATCCCAACATGTGACCCAAAAAGACAAAAAAAAAAATTTCTGAGGCTGGTGAGTGGTGAGTGGATCTCTGGATCCATATATGTCTCTGGATTCCACATCAAAGATGAATCACACCAGGGGGCTGGAGTGATAGCACAGCGGGTAGGGTGTTTGCCTTGCACGCGGCCGACCCGGGTTCGAATCCCAGCATCCCATATGGTCCCCTGAGCACCGCCAGGGGTGATTCCTGATTGCATGAGCCAGGAGTGACCCCTGTGCATCCCCAGGTGTGACCCAAAAAGCAAAAAAAAAAAAAAAAAAAAAGATGAATCACACCTTTAGCCCAGGTCCCTCTCAAGGGAGGGCAGCATTACAAAGCAGGTGCCCTGGGGGCAAGCAGGGATGGGCAGAAATGCCGTAGCCCTACTGAGCCATTAATGTGGATCCCACCCTCTCACCATTCTTTGATTCTTTAAAACAAGAAAAGAGACTAAATATGCTTTCATGCCTCTCCCCACATTCTCTCTCTTCTCCTCCAGCCCCTTCCACAAAACTAACACTCCAAAGACCCGAGTCCTGACACTTCTGATGCTCCAGAGACAAGTTCAGCTTCTGGTAACACAAGACTCATGAGGCTTTTGAAGCAGCACCCAGGAGCCAGGGAGCAAGGAGACAAAGGTGCTGGCAGCCGGCAGCCCGCAGCCTATATATGGAATTACCAGGAAAGCCTGTTTCCAGGGTGAGCACCACAGCCACTCAGGGCGAGAGTAACTCAGAACTTAGCAACGTAATTGAAGCCTGCCAGGCTCACCTCTCACACCTCCACCCCCCTGCTCTGTGTGCGGCTGCTTCGGGGGTATTTACTGCTGGCACCCAACAGCCAAGTGAATTCTGCTCAAATGTGTTTCCCTAATAGCCCTGGGGGAAACCTGGGTCTCCTATGGTGATGGGGCGGGGTGGGGGTGAGCTTAACTAGCAGCTCCTCCAATGATGGAAAAAAATAGCAACTCTATGAAGGGAAGCTCAAGAGCCATAGAGGCAGCTAGGAAAGTGCCACCCAGGGAGTTGAATCAGCCCAGACGCTCCCATTTGGAAATGGATAGTATGTGCTTGGAATGAGGACCTAGTCTGTCTTCACTTGATCACTGTCACTGAAATGAACAACCAAAGTCACTGTCACTATCACTGTCATTGTCATCGCCCGTCATGGATTTGCTCGAGCGGGCACCAGTAATGTCTCCATTATGAGGCTTGTTGTTACTGTTTTGGGCATATCAAATACACCACGGGTAGCTTGCCAGGCTCTGCCAAGTGGGTGAGATACTCTCAGTAGCTCAGCCGGGCTCTCTCCAAGAGGGGCGGAGGAATCGAACCCAGGTTGTCCGTGTGCAAGGAAAACGCCCTACCCGCTATGCTATCTCTCCAGCCCACAACCAAAGTCAATGGCAGATTAAATAAGAGAAATAAAGGGATATGTGAACTGTCAGGATACAGATATAGCAGATTCTAGGGATCTCATGACAACTAGCCTACACCAGTTCCCAGACCACTTTCTGCTGTGACCTGGGTGATGGCAGATGGCCTCACAGGAAGTAGCTCTGTGGGGCATGATTCTCCCACTTGATTGTGACAGCCACAAATACCAAGGAAGTATGAGGGACTCAGGCAGCAAAATCCAAGGACTTTGGGAGAAACTGGGGATCTGGAGCGATAGTACTACTTGCCTTGCATGCAGCTGACCCAGTCTGGCACTGCCAGGGGAAGGAAAGAGGGAAAGAAGAGAGGAAGGGAGGGAGAGAGGAAGAGAGGGAGAGAGGGAGGGAGGGAAAGGGAGGGAATTGGGAAGGAAATTGGGGGAGGGATGGAGGAGGGAGGGGGAGGTAAAGGGAGGGAATGGGGGTGAATTGGGGAGGGAACTGGGGAGGGAAGAGGTGGGAGAAAATTGGGGAGGGAGGGAATTGGAGAGGGACAGCCTAAGAGTTCTAAGTGTAGGAGGGTCAGATTTCATACCTGGCATCACATGTGTCCCTAAGCACTTCCAGAAGTGACCCTCACAGCTCCTTGGCATGCTTTAGCAGCAGCGTAACAACCAATGGGGCTTGCTCTTGGCACCGGCCTGCCGGTGTTCTCCCTTGAACCTTGAACGCAAACCTGCAAATCTCGCTTGCTGTCTCTGCATACCTTTGCTTCCTTGCTTTGTCTTCCTTGTAGACACTCTGGAGAAGCTGTCTTCTCTCTTAAACTACACGAACTTCTCTCTTTCTTTATCCTCACAACTTTCTAAATAAGTTTTGTTCAATAAAAAAATACCTTGTTTCACAACCCCCACGACAAAGGGAATTATTAATATCAGAGTAATTTTTTAGTGTGTATTATAACAAGCAATAAAATGGCTGGAGGAACCAGTTGGGATGGGAGATGCATGCTGAAAGTAGATAATGGACCAAACATGATGACTTCTCAGTGTCTGTGTTGCAAGCCATAAAGCCCCAAAGTAGAGAGAGAGATGGGGAATGTTGTCTGCCATAGAGGCAGGGGGAGGGTGGGAAAGGGGGGGTATACCCGGGATATTGGTGGTGGGGAATGTGCACTGATGGAGGGATGGGTGTTTGATTGTGAGATTGTAACCCAAACATGAAAGCTTGTAACTATCTCACGGTGATTCAATAAAATGAAAAAAAAAATGATGAAGCATATCTTAAAAAAAAATACCTTGCTTCACTTTTCTGAGAGAGAGAGAGAGAGAGAGAGAGAGAGAGAGAGAGAGAGAAAAGAATAAAAGGAGGGAGATGGTTTCTGCTCTGCACCTGCCTTCCAAATCTCACAAGGCTTCCCCTTGCTTCCACTTGGTATTGTGCCTAATACACCTTCAGGATTCTGGCAGCAAAAACCTTGTCCAACACTTTATTGTATGCCTTTCAAGGCCCTATGTTTTACACATATACAAACACACAGACACCCAGAAAATCCATATATTATTGTTTTAAAATGGGATACTATGCATATCATTCTGCTGACTTTATTTTATTTGTGTTGGGGGGTGGGAGCAAGAGTTTGGGCCACACCCAGAGGTGCTGGGCCTACTCCCAGCTCTGCTGAAGGGTTGCTCCTAGTGGTGCCAAAGGTGGCTGCCTACAAGGCCAGCACCTTGACCCCTGTACTATCTCTCTGGCGCTTGTTCTGTTGCTTTTAAATATTTAATAACAAGATTTATAATGATAAGTATCAGAATTTTTTTTTTTTTTGCAGAGTTGGAAAGTAGAAAAGTTTATTGGAAAGCAGGAGAGAGAAAAAAAGAAGCTCCCAAGTGGGGAGGAACTGAGTATGGGACTAAGTTCAGAATTATTTTTCTATGTTTAGATACACCTCATTCATATTTTTAACCATCAATGCTGAATACTATTAATCTTTCAAACTTTTATCTCTCTGAGGGGTAAGAATCTTTATCTCTTAATGTAATTGTTATTTGATATGTATCTTTTTTTTTTTGCTTTTTGGGTCACACCCGGCGATGCTCAGGGGTTACTCCTGGCTCTGCACTCAGGAATTACCCCTGGCCGTGCTCAGGGGACCATATGGGATGCTGGGATTCGAACTCGGATCGGCCGCATGCAAGGCAAACGCTCTACCCGCTGTGCTATCGCTCCAGCCCCCATTTGATATGTATTTTTATCTTATTAGCCATAAAGTTGAACAAGTTTTTATCTGTTTATATTGTTTATATTCTTATATAAATATCTTTCATATTTGCATTTATTATTCTCTCTCTAAGTTGTTTGTAATCTCTTTAGCCATTTTTTTTTCTTTTTGGGTCACACCCGGCGATGCACAGGGGTTACTCCTGGCTCATGCACTAGGAATTACTCCCGGCTGTGCTCAGGGGACTATATAGGATACAGGGAATGGAACCCAGGTCGGCCGCGTGCAAGGCAAATGCCCTACCCGCTGTGCTATCTCTCCAGCCCTTCAGCTATTTTATATAGGTTTGGCTCTTCAAATTTATTTGTAAAGACAGATGATGGAATATTACAAGACTGAAACCCAATCATGAACAACTTTGTAACTGTATCTTAGGGTGATTCAATTTTTAAAAATTTATTTAAATTAAAAGAAATTATTTGTAGACATTCAACATTAAAACATATCTATTGCATATAGAGAGACATTTTTCTCTAAGATTGTCCTTTGTTTTTGTTTTAAATCATTTATATTTTTATGGCTTTTGTCAAATAATGAAATTTTCACATAGACAAACTTCCCAATTTTTTCCAATATAATTTCTGAATTTTATTTTATGCCTTCCTTATGTTATAAAAATATTATGCAAAAAATTCTTGGTTTTTAAAAGTTTTATATTTATTATTATATGTTATCTTTTTACATTTGAAATCAACTTTTGAATATCTAGTGAATGTGTATTTTCCCTACACATCTATTCAGTCTTGCAATACCATTTATCCAATAAACAAAATTGTGCCATTACTGTGGAATTTTATTTTTATCATATTCTGAATTCTTTATATGTGTAGATAGATTTCTTGACTTTTCCACTGATCCATCTGGGTATCCTTTCTTCTGGCATTATATTATTTTTAAAGGTTTTGGTATTTAGTAAAGCATTACTCATTATTATTAACTCCCATTTGGTTATTAATTATTCTTTCATATTTTTTCCAAATATGGGAGACGTAAATTACACAAGGCGAAAGTTTGACCAGTCGATATATTTACCACCAATGAGAATTTTCCATCCAGACCTGGAGCGATAGCACAGCAGTTGGGCGTTTGTCTTGCACGTGGCTGACCCGGGTTTGATTCCTCCATCCCTTTCGGAGAGCCCAGCAAGCTACCGACAGTATCCTACCTGCACGGCAGAGCCTGGCAAGCTGCCCGTGTCATATTTAATATGCCCAAAACAGCAATAAGTCTCACAATGGAGACGTTACTGGTGCCCACTTGAGCAGATCGATGAACAACGGATGACAGTGACAGTGATTTTTTTCCAAACATACTTTAGAATCAATTTGTCAAATTGTTCCCCAATTACAAAAAAAAATACCTTATTGATGTTCTTATCAGAATTATAGTAAACATACACATGATTATGGCAGCTCTGGAAGTAAGCCCCTCTGATCTCCCTTCAGGAAGGAACTTGAGGTTTAGCTCTAAGAACTGCAGGTACCTTGGGGCTGGCATATACAACCATGAGACAGCTCAGTGGGCTGGAGAAAGTTCCATCTGTGGCACTGCAGTTCCCTGACCTCTGGGAGCGACCTCTGAGCACAGAACCTGGAGTACCCTCTGAGCCCAGTGCAACCAAGCCCAATAAACAAAAGAGAGGTTCCAGATGTTAGTCCCTTTCGTGTTCACCTCTCCTCCCAGGTCCAGGTGGGAAGACTGCAGCTGGTGCCCGAGCACAGAGGGGGGACGAGGGAGCTGGCCCTTGCTTCCCAGCACCAGACTGTTCTCAAGGCAGCCACTGAGCTGACTTCATTGTGGGACGTGGGAGTTACTGAGGTGTTGTGGGTTGAGCACTGCAGGCTGAGACTCTCCTGGGCAACCTTGCTTTCAGTTCTCATATGCCTTACTTCCCAATCCTTGTTCTCCTAATTCCTCCTCACTGTCTGCTCACAGAGAGCCGACTCTGGCACAGTGGCTTAGCTAGAATCTCGGGAAATTCCAAGGAAACACTGCTCCTGCTGGCTTCATTTTTAAAACCCCTGAGGAAAATTTTCTTTTTATTCATACTACTCTTGCATATTCTTAAGTGTATTGCTGTTGTTTATTACTGAAGTGGATGAGCTCTTGCATCCATACGTTTTTGTTTACATGTTTCATGATTTTTTTTTTGGTTCTGGTGATGGAACTGAGGACCTCAGATACCAGGCAAGTGCTCTACTTCCCAGCTATATCTGGGCTTTGTTTATATATTAAAAGCAATATAGTAGATTGCAAATATTTAAACTGTTTTATCTTTTGCATTGTGACTCATCTTTAAATCATCTTATTTTCCTCTCCTTAAAACCAACATAACAGCAAACAACAAAAATCTTTAATCAGTTGCTAAATGAATAAAGAAACGGTGATTTATACAAACAATGAACTATTAGTCAGGGATTTGAAGTATAGAATAAGCTACTGATATGTGCAAAACGTGGAATGGATAAATCTTTGAGACACTGTGATCAGCAACAGAAGCCAGACACAAGAGAGTACATGCTAAATTATTCTACTAATTTAAATAATAATGATAGCACAACGGGTAGGCTGGTTGCCTTGCACGCAGTTGACCTGGGTTCAATTTCTCTGTCCCTCTCGTCCCTCTCGGAGAGCTGGCGAGAGTATCCCACCTGAAGGGCAGAGCCTGGCAAGCTACACGTAGCGCATTTGATATGCCAAACACGGTAACAACAAGTCTCACAATGGAGACGTTCCTGGTGCCCGCTCTAGCAAATAGATGAACAACAGGACAACAGTGCTACAGTGCAATCTAAATAATTTAAATTATTTGAAATTATATGTGAAGTTCAAGAATCAGCAAAATTAATCTGTGGTAGAATTTAGAAAAGTGACTATCTTCTTTGACTGCTTTTGGTTTTGTAGCGGGGTGGGAGGGGTGGGGAGTGTCACACCTAGTGGTGCTCAGGACTTAACTACTGGCTCTCTGCTCAGGAATCATTCCTGGCATGTTAGGGGGACCATATGTGGTGCCATAAATCAAACCCAGGCTGACCACATGTAAGGCAAGTGTCCCACCCACTATACTGTTGCATCAGCCCCAGAAGTATTTTTTTTAATGATTGAATAACTTCTTTTTTTAAAAAAAATTAGTGAAGCAAGATAGTCTTTATTAAACAAAACCTACTTAGAAAGATGTGAAAGAGAGACATGGGGGGGGGAATACATATTCAAGAGAGAACACAACTCTCTCCAGAGTGGAAAAAGCCACAAGCAAAGAGACGTAAAGAGAAGCAAGCAAGATGTGTTCAAGAGAGAACACGGGTTTGAAGGCCAAGCCCAAAAGTGGTTATCTTAAGGAGAAGGTTTTGTCAATTAAAACAGCATGGTACTGGAACAAAGGCAGAGCTGTAGACCAATGGAACAGGGTGGAATATCCCTACACACAACCCCAAATGTATGATCATCTAATCTTTGATAAGGGAGCAAGAGATGTGAAGTGGAGCAAGGAAAGCCTCTTTAACAAATGGTGCTGGCACAACTGGACAACCATATGCAAAAAAGTGGGCTTAGAACTCGATCTGACACCATGCACAAAAGTCAGATCAAAATGGATCAAAGACCTCAACATCAGACCACAAACCATAAGGTACATTGAAGACAAGTTAGGCAAAACCCTCCAGGATATTGAAGATAAAGGTATCTTCAAAGACGACACGGAACTAAGCAATCTAGTAAAAACAGAGATCAACAAATGGGACTACATTAAACTAAAAAGCTTCTGCACCGCAAAAGATACAGCGACCAGAATACAAAGACTATCTACAGAATGGGAAAGGATATTTACACAATACCCATCAGATAAGGGGTTGATATCAAGGGTATATAAAGCACTGGTTGAACTCTACAAGAAGAAAACATCCAACCCCATCAAAAAATGGGGCAAAGAAATGAACAGAAACTTTACCAAGGAAGAGATACGAATGGCCAAAAGGCACATGAAAAAGTGCTCTACATCACTAGTCGTCAGAGAGATGCAGATCAAAACAACCATGAGATACCACCTCACACCACAGAGACTAGCACACATCCAAAAGAACAAAAGCAACTGCTGTTGGAGAGGATGTGGGGAGAAAGGGACCCTTCTACACTGCTGGTGGGAATGCCGGCTAGTTCAGCCCTTCTGGAAAACAGTATGGACGATTCTCAAAAAACTAGAGGTTGAGCTCCCATTTGACCTGGCAATACCACTGCTGGGAATATATCCCAGAAAAGCCAAAAAGTATAGTCGAAGTGACATATGCACTTATATGTTCACCGCAGCACTGTTTACAATAGCCAGAATCTGGAAAAAACCCGAGTGCCCTAGAACAGATGACTGGTTGAAGAAACTCTGGTACATCTATACAATGGGATACTATGCAGCTGTTAGAAAAAATGAGGTCATGACGTTTGCATATAAGTGGATCAACATGGAAAGTATCATGCTAAGTGAAATGAGTCAGAAAGAGAGAGACAGACATAGAAAGATTGCACTCATCTGTGGAATATAGAATAATAGACTATAAGACTAACACCCAAGAATAGTAGAAATAAGTACCAGGAGATTGTTTCCATGGCTTGGAGGCTGGTCTCTCATTCTGGGTAACTCAGGGAAGGGACCACCAAGTAAAATGTGGTTGGAGGTCATGTGGGGGAAGGGTGAGGCGGGCGGAATACAGACTAGAGACTGAACACAATGGCCACTCAACACCTTATTTGCAAACCACAACACCTAATCAGAGAGAGAGAACAAAAGGGAATTCCCTGCCATAGTGGCAGGGTGGGGTGGGGGGAGACGGGACTGGGGAGTGGGGGAGGGATGTTGGGTTTACGGGTGGTGGAGAATGGGCACTGGTGAAGGGATGGGTTATCGAACTTTGTATGGGGGAAGCATGAGCACAAAGATGTATGGATCTGTAACTGTAACCTCACGATGACTCTCTAATTAAAAATAAACTAAAAAAATAAATTTAAAAAAAAAAAGGAGAAGGTTTTGTTAACTGGGAGAAGACACAAGAGAAATTTCTAGGAGATGCAAATATTCTGACTTGAGTAAAAAGTCATCAATCTGTGCATTTAAGATTTGCTTTTTTTACTGCATGCAAAATTATAGCTCCATGAATAAAACGTAATGTTCATGGTGGAGGAGTCCGCTTTTCCTACCAGTTCTCCCTAAACCTGCTCAAATGGTAGAACATGGGAATCAACCCTCATTCTTCCTCTCCCTTCAGCGCAATGGGTAGTTAATCTACAAATATTCCTTACACACAAGCTCCTAACTGGCTGTTCACTCTGAAGCTTCTTATCTTACTGCCAGCACCGTGGATCAGGCCTCAGTGCCCTCTGCCCTGTGAATTACTGTATCAACTTCCTAGCCGATCTCCCCATCATACAACTGTCAAGACCAAATTTCCTACAAACCTCACAATGGAATCGCTTTGCCCTAGGAATGAATTCTAGATACCTATAACATGCAAAAGCTGTTCTACAATCCTGTGCGTGCCATTCTCTGCAGCCTGTCCTCTCTTCTTTCTAGATTCTTCTACTCCTTTGTTCTAGTCATCATGAACTTTCTGCATTTTCCTGAATCCTCCTTCTCACTCTTTCTCACACATTCTAGATTTTGTACAAGCTGGCCTTTGCCTAAAACATTCTCCCCACTCAAACTTTATTTTATTTTTACTTTTTTTACAACCCTTCTTGCTAACTTTTACTCACTCCGCTTTCTGGTCTCTCTCAGAATGTCACTTGGGAGAAGCTCCCGTGAATTTTATGATTACCTCCTGCTTCATTCAATGACCCTCAAACCACCTTGGCCTTCCCTTAAGGTCACAGTGCATCCATCACACCTTTTGGTAAACATGTGTTCAAGCAAGTGATATGTTGAGCCCTCAGTGAATGTATGAACATATTAATAAAATGAGAGCAAGCAAGGATTGTGGGGAAAAGGTTAGTCATGAAGTTCAGGTCAGGGTGGCCAACCCTGCTCCAATATGAAGAGATTCCCAGAAAACACAGGAAGTCTATTTGGAAAGGGAAAAACAATTTTTCTCTTTACCTGAGGAATTTGGATGGAGGAGCAAGTCTATAGCTCAGTGGTAGTACTTTGTATGTGTGAGGCCCTGGGTCCAATTATAGCACCACTAGGAGTAGAGGGGTTACCTAGAATAGACAGGGTAAGTCCCAATTATTTTTTCCTTACCACTTTTCACTTGGGGGGAAGGATGGAAAGCTCCCTGTGAGCTCAGGAACACAGCAGCGGTGAAACTGCCCTTAAACCAGGAGCTGAGCGTTTCTCAAACACTCACAGGACCACTGGCAGATTCTGCGCTCTCCAAGCCTGCTGGAACCAACAGCCTCCTGCTCTAGGCTTCAGGAAGAAAAGGCCAGGAAATACCACCACTCTCCTCCCCAGCACAGGTTTCTGGCTGAAAGGCAGGACAAAAGAGAGCCAAGAAGAACCCATGGTACTGACCTGCTTGTGTTTCAAGAACCATTCTCAGAGGAAAGGAAACCACCCAGAAACCAGGAAACTTCCCAGAGGCCTCTGGCTCTGCGCAGAAATGGGCTCTGCCATGTTCTCACGACAGGGGCAGAAACGGATCATTCCCTTGCTGAACAGTGCCCCTGGAGCAAGTCGCCTACTCCATCTGTCTGCCAGCTCCGAGGAACACTGTCCAAAATAAAAATCCCTAATTAGCCATTCCTGCAATCCATCGCAAAACAATGCATTTGTTTCCTAGAATAATCTAAAGCTTGGCAACCAATGGGTCCCATACATTCATGCATGCAGTGTGCTTTGTGAAGACTCCAGCAGGGAACTTTGCTCAGTTGAGAGCTTGAGGGGGAGGGCCCCAGGGGTCCCCTGCTTAGGCAGCAGCAAGCAGGAGCCCAGCAAAGAACTGGCTTTATCAATGATGTACAGCAGGTTTCTGGTACAGGAGAAGGATGGAGTGGAAGACATTTCAAAAGGACTTCTAAGCACCAGTTTGCATAAAAGCTGAACTAGGGAACACGACTTACAGAGGACATGAGAGTATTTGATCGTGGATTAGTGACCTCAAGCCTGGGAGTTATCTGAATTAATTCCAACCAAGCTCTGTAATTAACTTGTTCTGTGATTTTAAACAACGACGACGAGCCTTTTCTAAGCTTACATTTTCACACCTATGAAATGGGTATGTATTATCCGTCAGGTATATTAGCACACTTGATGCTGATTCCAGTTCTGTTCCAAGGCTATAGACCTCTTTGTATTTTGAGGCTGCACCCAGCTCGCTCTTCAGGTCGCTTGTGGTGGTACTGTTGAGCTTTCTCTCCAGCCCAGGAATAACCTTGGTAGAGGAAGATTGGGTGATATGTATGTATAACTTTAAGTGCGCGAATCTTTGATCTTGTAATTCCATTTTTAGACTCTAACCTACACTTAGACTCAAATACTGGTATGTCAGTTACTTGTCCCATTACGTCTGGGCAAGTATTTTGTTGGTTGTGCTGGGATCAAACCCAGAGCTTCAGAGTCTCCTGCTCTCAGGCAGATTTCTTAAGCTCCCTTTGCTTCAATTTCTCCACTGATGAAATAAGAATTGTGAAGGCTAAATGGTGAGTGCATAAAATATCTGTCAGTGTCCATAGAGTGTCATATAGATGGTAACTAGGGCTGGAGAGATAGTACAGGGAATAAGGCTCCTGTCTTGTGGCAGCTGATCCTGATTCAATCCCCACCACCCCGTATATGGCCCCTTGAGTCCTATCAGAAATGACCCCTGAACACTGCCAGTAGGGTTAAAAAAAAGTAGCTAGTGGAATGTATTATTTATTATCTTCATTGTACATAAAAGGCTATGCATATTCAGATTATTTGCAATAGTGAAATCAGAAACTATTAAGTTAAAAAAAATATACGTCTACATGATGGAATACTCTAAAACAGCTGTTAACAACACGATAGATTATTCTATACCATGATGAGAGGAAAATGATTCTAGATACAACTTTAAACTAGGTATAAGAGAACAAGGCCAGGAAAATAGTGGGCAAGATGTCAACCTGGATTCAATCTCTGGCACCCCGTATGTCTCCGGAGCCCTACCATGAGTGATCCCTGAGACAGCCTGGCGTGAGTTAGCCCTGAGCACAGCTAGGTTATGGTCCCCTTTCCAAAGAAGAGCATATGTAGTATGAGGGCTGCAGAGAAAGCTCAGGAGGCTAGATCATGTGCCTGAATATGAGAAATCACAAGTTCAATCCCTGAAACCACAGGGAAAAATGATGATGATACTATGATTGAATAAGTATTAAATAATTATACATGCAAAAACCATAAGGATCAACTGCAACTGTGTGTGCGTGTGTGTAACTAAAAAGAGCATTTTCAATGTTCACATTATAATTTTTTAAAAAAATTTGGGCCACACCTGATGGCGCTCAGGACTTTCTTCTAACTCTGTGTTCAAGGATTACTCGATGGTGCCTGGGGAATCCCTGGCAATATTTCATGCAAGGGATGGAATCAGGTCTTCTGCATGCAAGGCAAGTGCCTTAACTGCTATACTATTTCTCTAGTCTCACATAAATTTTAATATCTTTGTCTTTTCTCATTGAACCTGTTCCTTTTGTGGGAATTAAGATAATAGCAATAGAATAAGAATAATAATCTAAACCATACACCGGGGTCTCCAGTGACTGACCAGAAATAGGGGAAAATAAGGACAGAAAAAGATCCTAACAAGGGTCCCTAGCTGGGGGTCAGAGAGAGTAGAGCAGGTAGGGTGCTTGCCTTGCATGTGACGGCTGACCCGGGTTTGATTCCCCAGCACCCCATATGGTCCCCTGAGCCCCACCAGGCGTGATCCCTGAGTGCTTCCTGATTATCACTGGGTGATACCCTGAGCATCGCTGGTTGTGGTCCAGGAACAAACAAAACAAGGGTCCCTAGCCGCAGGAAGAGATCCTCTGCCCTAAGGGTCACTGAAGCCCCAGGGTTCATCAGGATCTTTGAGGGGAGCTGAGCACTGCAAGGGCTGCAGTTGGCAGCCCAGCTTCACATCCCTGGCAGCCCTGTTGGCTTTGTTCCTTGTGAGTCTGATGACTAGATCCCGTTTCTGTCCCTCTTTTAAATAAATCCCGCAGGAAGAAAGGAGATGGAGGGGAGGATGAAAGACGGGAAAGGTAGAGAGGAAAGGGAAGGGTGGAGAAGCCAGTCCCTGCGTCTGCATCGCCCTAGGAAGTGGCACGTGGACCTGTTCCTCAGCTCTGTCAGGAGTCACCATGGAGACCGAGTGCTGGCCTCTTCATGATTAATACTCAGAGGCAGCTGTCTTCTCAGAGTCTTTTAAAATATATACGCTATTATTTGAACACAATGATACTTAGAGTGGAAGGATCAAGGTGAGGAGATGGGGGTGGGGGGGAGGGCAGGAGCAGCTCCAGAAAGATGAACCTGACTGGAACCTTCCCAGAAGAGAGAAGAGAGGCAGCCTGCACCCCTCCCACTCTCCTCCCCGCCTCCCTCCCTGGATCCGCAGCTTCCTTCCTTCCCATCCACCCTGGCACCAGCATCCACAGCCACGGGGCCAGGCTGTGGCCAGCAAATCAAAGGAACATTTGATGACTAAATTTGTTCATTCAATCATTCATTCATTGTTTGCTCAGTGCCTGTTGAGAAACCAAGCTTTCCTTCCCCCACCTTTCCCCATGGAAATCAGAACTGTCTTCTCACCCTCACTGTGATCACATCACCCACCTCCTTCCCTTTCACCCGGCCCCCCAACAGCTCACCACCACAGCAACGGCAGTGCCCACCTGGCTCCTGGGGAGCTGGTTTGTTGGAGCTTTTCTCTCCCCTGTGCTTACTCACAGGAACCTTTGCAGGGATGGAGAGCTACTGATCAGCTTTCCACATTGTATCTTCTCTGAAAAGCTAGAGAGCCTTCATCTGAAGTCATCCCAGAGTAGGGGCCCTTTTACAATATTAACTATCTTTTCCTACACGACGATATGGTAGAGGCTAACCTGGGCTTGCCTCTCAGTCCCAGCTCGAAGTAGAAGCATCTTCTTCCAGGTTATTCCATCTCTTTCGTTTCTACAAACGGGTTCTTCAAATCCATACTCTACTGAGCTTTGTGATGATTAAATGATCTGTTTTTAAAGAGTTTAGCGTATGTAATTTCTCTGTTTTCCCCTTGTGTAAATTTTTAAATGTATATTTGAACTGCAAATTAAAGTGAATCTCACAGACACACAGAGGGGGGAGAGAGAGAGAGAGAGAGAGAGAGAGAGAGAGAGAGAAGAAAAGTGCCTGCCACAGAGGCAGGTGAGGGTGGTTCGGGAAGAAACTCAGGACATTGGTGGTGGGAAATGTATACTGGTGAGGGATGGGTATTGATATATTATTATTATATAACTGAAAGCCAATCAGGAACAAGCTTGTAAGTGTGTATCTCACCGTGATTTAATTAAAAAAATTAAATAATAAGACATTTTAAAAATAAAATAAAGGGGCTGGAGCGATAGCACAGCGGGTAGGGCGTTTGCCTTGCATGTGGCCAACCCAGGTTCAATTCCCAGCATCCCATATGGTCCCCTGAGCACCGCCAGGGGTAGTTCTTGAGTGCAGAGCCAAGAGTAACTCCTGTGCATTGCCGGGTGTGACCCAAAAAGCAAAAAAAAAAATTTTTTTAATAAAATAAAGTGGACCTCAATGATCTAAGCTCATCTCTGTAATTTATTCCTTACAGAGGCCTTTATTCTATCTGTGCCCAGCATCTCTCCTTGGTTATATTTTGGTGGTGATCAGGGGTGACTCCTGGCTCTGAGCTGAGGGATCATGTGGTCTAGGGATTAAACCAAGGTCTACTGACTCCCTATTCCCAGAATTATTTCTTTGTCGCGCGCCGCTTCGTCCAGCGAAGAAACACGTAACTCGGAGATCCTTTTGGCTGCGATTTATTCAGGAACTTTCTCATGCATTAGAGAAGAAATCAGGAATGGGGAAGAGGAGGAAGGAGGAAAGGGGGACGCATGAGGGAGAACCCACTAGCTAGGTGACTTCCCCCCTTATATACCTCTCGCTGCCTGCTTACGCCCACGTGTCTGCATCTGATAGGTTAGTTACAGCTTATGGGCGTGGCAAGACATCCTGTTTCCTTATTAGGAGTTGTTTTGGAAGCACACAGGTGTTGATTATGAAGAACGCTACAAAGCATGGTCCCGTGGAGGCTCTCCACATTTCTTCTTCTCCTTCTTTTTCTTTATCTGCTCCTCTTTCTCCTTTTCCTTCTTTGTCTCTATCGCCATCTCTTTCTCCTCTTCCTCCTCCTTCTTCTTTTGATTTTTGGGGTGCACTGGACAGTACTTAAGGGACCGTATGCAATGCCAGGATCAAATGAAGATAAGCAACATGCAAGGCAAGTGTCCTACCCACTGTAGAATCTCTTTCTTTTGCCTGGGAAAGTGTGGGGTCACACTTATTAGTGCTCAGGGGCTACTTCTAACTCTGTGCTCAGGAGTGACTAACGTTGGTGCTCAGGGGACAATATATGGTGACAGGGATCAAACTGGGGTTGGCTGCATGCACTGCAAGTGCTTTAACCCCTGAAGTATCTCTCTGGCGCCCAGAATCTCATTTTAAGCTATTGAAATTCAGGACAAAGAGGGCCAGAGAGATAGTAAAGTGGGTAGAGCGCTTGCCTTGCACATGGCTGACTTGGGTTCGATCCTCAGCATTCCACATGGTCCCCTGAGCCCTTCCTGGAGTAATTTCTGAGTACAGAGTTAGGAGTAAGCCCTGGGCATCACTGGGTGTGGCCAAAAACAAGAAAAAAAGAAAAAGAAAGAAAGAAAGAAAGAAAGAAAGAAAGAAAGAAAGAAAGAAAGAAAGAAAGAAAGAAAGAAAGAAAGAAAGAAAGAAGAGAGAGGGAAGGGAGGGAGGAAGGAAGGAAGGAAGGAAGGAAGGAAGGAAGGAAGGAAGGAAGGAAGGAAGGAAGGAAGGAAGGAAGGAAGGAAAAGAGAAGAAGAGGAAGAAATAAGAAAATTTAGGAGTAAGAGGAGCTGTACTTAGAGGGCTATAAAATGCCCACTTCCCCCTTTATATTCCTGCCTTCTCTTCAAAAGTCAAATGCAGTTGCCAATTGCCTTCTAGAAGTAGCCATCTCATATGTATGTACTGAAGACACAGGGATGTGTGGTAGAAAGTGTGGAAACCTAGATCCTTGTGTTAACAAAGACTTAGCCCAGTGGCCCTTGGCAGAAAGCGACACTGGTCTGGAGATGTGCCAAGAGGGTAGGGGAATTATCTATGACTAAGAAGGAGTAGGAATGCTGTGGCAGAGGGAAGAGCAGCAGAAGGGACGGGGAACCTGGGGCTGGCCAATCTGGCCCGACGGGGCAACCTGGGGAGCCCTGGACCCAGGCCTAGCCAAACCCCTCCACTCTGCCTCCAGAGTGGATTTGAGGCATGTGTGCCCTGAATGTCTGGTGTGGGATCACCTGGCACTGGAGATGCATTTGGATTAGACTCAGATGCTGGGTCTGAAGTCCTATTTAAGGGAAGTAGTTCCCCATGCATCTCATCCATACAGCCACATGTGCTGAGCTTCTACATTTTCTATATGCAAATATATATGCTGCTACAATAGATCTGTATCTGTGGCATGTATGAAGCCATGTTTTATGTGGAGCATTCCATGCAACCTCTACATGATAAGAGAGACAAGATGAGCATGAGTGTGTAAGCATATGTTTTGCAGATGGTTATGTGATGACATTGTGTGAACATACTTGTAGGGTTGTCCAGAGGGGGTGGTGAAGGAATGGGAACCCAGGGATCAAGACGGCTTTGGGTAGGACAAAATAAAAAATCTACCTCTGGCCCCTGGTAAACACCTCAGGAGTAAGTGAACATTGTGAAACTGAGTGGAGATGGAGAGATGTCTCAAAGGGCTGAGCACATGCTTTGATGCATTGATTGCAAGATGTACAGGTTAGATCCTGTGCATTTCTTGGTTAGTCTTTTTTTTTTAATTTATTCTTTTATTGAATCACCATGTGGAAAGTTACAAAGCTTTCAGGTTTAAGTCTCAGTTATACAATGCTCGAACACCCATCCCTTCACCAGTGCACATATTCCACCACCAAGAATCACAGTATACCTCTCCCCCCACCCCCCACCTCCCCAACCCCCCACTTTGCCTGTGTAACTGATAAGTTTCACTTTACTTTCACTTTACTTTGATTACATTCAATATTTCAACAAAAAGAAACCTCACTATCTTTTTTACTATTTATGGGGTTGGTTTGTGTTCTGATCAGGGATTAGTGCCTGGTTAGTAAGTGCTTTTAGGTTTTGGTATATTTAGTACAGACTTACTTTGCAGGTTATAGAATCGTTTTGCTTCTTAGCTTTATGTGTGTACATGTTTTCCTACATAATGAGTTTCGGGGTTCTTGATGTTATGCTAGCTCTGTATTTATATTAGAAGGCGTGAGTTAATTTTTTTTTATTATACAGTTTTGTCTTGGTGGGATTATAGAGCTAGTGTTTCCACAAGGGATATTCATTGGTTACGTGCAATGTTAGGGATCAAACCTGGGCCAGTGGTATGCAAAACTACTTATGCCTAATCTTTAACTTTTCTGCTTTTATGAAGTGTAGCAGGTTGTTCTATCTGGTGGCCTACATCTGGTTGTATTGTCTTAGTGCTAGGTGTAGTTAGGGGTAATACTTGTTGCTGAGGATCAACAATTCTGGAAGGCAAGCATTTATTTTATCTCTGAAAGACAGAGATGTCCTTCAGATGTCCTTCAGACAGAGACTCACAACTTTCGTGATTGCATTTCAGTCATATAGTGATTGAGCACCCATCCCTCCACCAGTGCCCACTCTCCACCACCAAGGTTCTCAGTATCCCTCCCGCCGCATCCCCCACCCCCGCCTCTCTGACAGGGCATTCCCTCTTTCTCTCTCCCTTTGGGTGTTACAGTTTGCAATACAGGTACTAAGCAGCCATCATGTTTGAACAGTTTTAAAACCTTGAGTTGTGTTTGGAGGGAGAAAGGGTACTATTAATATTTATTCTCCTGCAAGTCACACCCAGAAACTGCCCCGGATGCCATGTAATCCCACCAATGGTCAGGATCCAGAGACTATACAAAACAAAGCTCCACGGAAGCGCGCGGTCACAAGACCTTTTATAGTCTAGCCCACTGATATACCTAAAGCAGCACATATGTGTTTGGTTTTAACATACTTGCTTGTATTCTCTTATATGTGTTCTCGGTCCCTCTCGGAGAGCCCCGCAAGCTACTGAGAGTATCCCGCTCGCATGGCAGAGCTTGGCAAGCTCCCTGTGGCATATTTGATGTGCCAAATACAGTAACAATAATGGGCCTCATTCCCCTGACCCTGAAAGAGCCTCCAATATGGCACTGTTTGGAAGGATGAGTAAGGAGAGGCTGCTAGAATCTCAGGGCTGAGACAAATGGAGGCATTACTGGCGCCCGCTTGAGCAAATCAATGAACAACGGGATGACAGTGATATAGTGATACAGGTTAGATCCTTAGCACAGCCTGGTGCCCCCAAGCACTTCTGGGAACAATCCTTGAGCACCTCAGGTTTCCCCCAAAAATGAAAGAGAAATTGAACGGAACAATGAATTATTGTTTGGATAATGGATATAAGGTGAAATTAAAATCTGTACTCTTGTCATGCTCTTCAAATTGTGGATACCAGAGGATAAAAGAGGCTGAGAGATCAACTGCCTGTCACGCTGGAGCCTAACACCCCCTCCCCAAATGGCTTTTTTTGGTCTATTCTAGGAAAATAGAAAAGCCCTGCCCTCACCACATTCCAGCACTCAGAGTGCCACAAATTATTCTATTCATAGAGAAAACATGTCATATATCTATTTAATCCCCTCGCTGTGCCCAGAAATGAATTAAATGAGTTTTAAGAAAAGAAAATAAACATTTTAAACAGGATAAAGAACTAAAATGGAAGATCAAAGAAGAGAAATTCATTCAGAGTAGGAAAGCTTCTTTGTTGGTGTTAAGCCTGCCCTTCTGTGGCAAAGATAGAGCACCCTTAAGGTCAGGGGATGGTTTGTTGGTTTGAGTTTTTCAGAGGAAACTCAATAATTCCAGGTTCTAATTCCAGAGATATGTTCTGTATCTCTGGAACTACCCTAAAGTAAAACTTATTTATATGAAAATAATGGTGGGGTTAGAGAATGGGGCTAAGGAATGCCTATAAAAGTATCCTGTGAGGGGCTGGAGCAATAGCACAGCAGGTAGGGCATTTGCCTTGCACACAGCCGACCCATGTTCGATTCCCAGCATCACATATGGTACTCTGAGCACTGCCAGGAATAATTCCTGAGTGCAGAGCCAGGAGTAACCCCTGTGCATCATTGGGTGTGACCCAAAAAGAAAAAAAAAGTATCCTTTGAGGGGCACAGGGGTTGGGTGCTTTCCTTGCACACCTCCAACCCAGGTTGAAACCCTAGCTTCCCATATGGACCTTCTGAGCACTACCAGGAGTGATTCCTGAGTGCAGAGTCAGGAGTAACCTCTGAGCATCACTGGGTGTGCACCCTATGCACGAGAACACACACACACACACACACACATACACACACACACAAGTATCCTTTGGGTGAAAGAAAGCAGGAATTAGTCCTAAAACTTCTCTGGAGGACAACTTGCCAAATTGTACATATCATTTGACCCAGACTTACGCTCCCTAGGATTTATCCCACAGTTACATTCAAATTTATTTAATCAAGTGTGAAAACATATTCACTTTCATTTACAATCTTGGCAAAAGTTGTAAACTTCCTACACATGCTTGAATTGAGGGCAAATGGACTGGCATTACAATACAGGTTCAGAAAAGAAGGAATAAGGGAAGTCCAAAATATTCAGGAGCAACCTCTCAATTTGCTTTTTGTTTGTTCTGGTATTGGGGCCAGGTATTCAGGGGTTACTCCTGGCTCTGCACTCAGGAATCAATCCTAGCAATACAGGATGCCGAGGATCAAATCCAGGTCAGCCATATGCAAGGAATACGCGCTTACAGGCTGTACTATCTCTCTGGCCCCTCGACTATTTTAAATGAGAAAAAGGTGTATCATGGAATAGTGTTGTGCTTGCTTCGGCACAATTTTTGCCCTAAAGTAATGTACAAGAAGCATAGGTGTCATTACGACGTGTGGGGAGAAAGAAATTCTTATTTTCCAATTTAGAATATATCTTACTTTAATAGACATTTCCCCTCTCAGCGTTAGCAAGTAGTACGGTCCTTTTCAATTTAAATAAACTTTAAAACCCCTGGGGCAGGGGCTGGGGGGGGCGGGGAACCAAAACTATTTTTTTTTTTTTGGCTTTTTGGGTCACACCCGGCAATGCACAGGGATTACCCTTGGCGGTGCTCAGAGGACCATATGGGATGCTGGGAATCGAACCTGGGTGGGCTGCATGCAAGGCAAACGCCCTACCCGCTGTGCTATTGCTCCAGCCCCAAAACTATTTTTTAAAGTGAAAAATCACACAGGTATAAAGCAAAGATCTGAGTGCAGCACTATCTCTATGGTTTATTAGTGCCCGTATACCCAGGACTCTCTGCTGCCCAATCTGGAAGGCGCTCGAACACAGCTCCATTTCACAGGTGAGAAGACTGAGGCTCGGGGCGATTGCAATGATACAGCCGGTAACGCTGCAGCGAGCAGCATTAAAACGCAAAATTCCAAGGCCGAAGGCGGTCTTTCCTGTGCTCCCGTAGGGGAGCCGCGCACGCAGCACGTCGGGCCCCACGCCGCGTGGCGGCCCCTTGGGCGAACCCGCGTCCCGGCGCGCACGGGGCTTGGGGCGCGCGCTCGTGCACGCAGCGGCACGGACCCGGCGGCGGCGGCGACGTCACAGCCCGAGCTTTCCTTTTCGGGAGTCCCCGGCACACATCCTGTGTCCATGTTTGGGCATTTACGTCACGGCGGCAGGGCCGGGGCCTCCCGAAATGGCAGTGGCCCGGGGAGTCGGAAGCCCGGAGCCAGCGCCACCGCCGCTATATAAGAGGGGGAGCCGCGGCTTGGGGGAGCCCGGCTGCGCTTTGAAGAGGCGAGGTGCAGCCGCCCGAAGCCGGTCCCGGCGAGCTAGGGCGCCGCGGCCCCCCGACCCCTTCCCCAAAGCTGAGCGCCCGGAACCAGAAGCCCAGGAGTCTGGGTGCGCGAGGCGCGGGGCGCCTCGACTGCCGCCTTCCCCGCCACCCGCGCGCCCCCCAGCCCAGCGGGAAAGGCCCCCGGCGCCCCGCAGCCGCCGCGCCATGCTCCACCTGAGCGAGTTTTCTGGCCCCGACGCGCTCCTGGTCAAGTCCACCGAGGGCTGTTGCGCCGAACCCAGCCCAGAACTGCCCCAGCCGACCGCCAGGGACGCGCCCGCGGCCGCCGGCTACCCCGGAGGTAAGGAGCGAAGCCGGGGTGCTCAGACGGCTGCACAGCGCGGGGGCGCACGATGCCAGAGAAGCCGCAGGGATCCGGACGCGGGAGCCCGATTGGGGTGAAGGATTGGGAGGGGGGTTGGTAGGGTGGATGGGAAGGTCCGAGGGATTCGCAACCCCAATTCCTACCCCATCCCCACCCCCCACCGGGGCGGCCGCCTCCGCGGGACCTGCGCGTGCATCCAGGCATTTTTTCGCCTGTGCACGTGTGTTTTGCGTGTGCATGTTTGTGCGTGCGTCCAGGGCGTTTTGCGGCTCCAGCAGAACGAGAATGCCCAAACTGCATCTGTCTCTGTGTCAGTGTGCCCCCAAGGGCTTCGTGAGTGTTGGGGGGAGGGGGGTGCCGACTCCGCGCCAGCCCTTGGCTGTACCCGGAGTTCATTCCTGCGCCCTCCCCAGCAGGCGACTTCTTGAGCTGGGCTTTGAGCAGCTGCGGCGCCGGGGGAGACCTGGTCGACTCCTGCTTCCTGGAGGGGCCAGCGCCCACACCCCCTCCTGGCCTCAGCTACAGCGGGAGCTTCTTCATCCAGGCCGTGCCCGAACACCCGCACGACCCGGAGGCACTCTTCAACCTCATGTCGGGCATCCTAGGCCTTGCGCCTTTCCCCGGCCCCGAGGCGTCAGCGTCCCGGTCTCCGCTGGACGCCCCTTTTCCCGGAGGCTCCGACACTCTGCTGCCGGCTCCGCCGGACCTTTACTCCCCGGATCTGGGCGCGGCCGCCTTCCCAGAGGCGTTTTGGGAGGCCTCGTCGTCCGCGGGCGCCCCCTCGCAGTGCCTGTACGAGCCTCAGCTCTCCCCGCCCGACGTCAAGCCGGGCCTCCGGGCTCCTCCGGGCTCTCCCGCGCTGGACGCTGCTTCGGCCTTCAAAGGGCCCTATGCGCCCTGGGAGCTGCTTTCGACCGGGCCCCCCGGGAACTGCGGGTCGCAGGGAGGCTTCCAGGCCGCCCCGGAAACCCGTTTTCCCCCGATGGGAACCAAGATCGAAGACTTGCTTTCCATCAGCTGTCCTGCAGAGCTGCCGGCCGGCGCGGCCAATAGACTCTACCCTACGGGAGCCTACGACGCTTTCCCGCTGGCCCCGGGAGACTTGGGGGAGGGGGCCGACGGCCTCCCGGGGCTCCTGACCCCTCCCACTGCAGACGGGGGCAGCGGCGGCGACGGTGGCGAGTTTCTGGCCGGCACCGAGCCGGTGCTCTCCCCGCTGGGCCTCCGCAGCGCCGCGGCGGACTTCCCGAAGCCTCTGGTGGCGGACATCCCCGGGAGCAGCGCGGTGCCCGAGCCTCCGCCAGCCCCCGCTGCGTTCCCCCCAGCCAAGGCGCGGCGCAAGGGGCGCCGAGGCGGCAAGTGCAGCGCGCGCTGCTTCTGCCCGCGGCCCCACGCCAAGGCCTTCGCTTGCCCGGTGGAGAGTTGTGTGCGCAGCTTTGCGCGCTCCGACGAGCTCAACCGCCACCTGCGCATCCACACGGGCCACAAGCCTTTCCAGTGTCGCATCTGCCTCCGCAACTTTAGCCGCAGCGACCACCTCACCACGCACGTGCGCACCCACACCGGCGAGAAGCCCTTTGCCTGCGACGTGTGCGGCCGCCGCTTCGCGCGCAGCGACGAAAAGAAACGGCACAGCAAGGTGCACCTCAAGCAGAAGGCGCGCGCCGAGGAGCGGCTCAAAGGCCTGGGCTTTTACTCCTTGGGTCTTTCCTTTGCCGCCCTGTGAGAAGGGAGAGATGGGTTTGCAGATTGGGGCGCCGCCGCCCGGCGCACACGGGAAGACTCGGCCCGCACTCCGAGCTGCTCTCCGCTTCCCACCTCTCTCTGGCACCCCTTGGAGCCCGAGCCGGTCTCTGATCCCGCTACCAGATCCGTTGACGCGCCCGCCGCACGCGCCGCACCATTCAGCACCGGCTCCGTGGACAGCTCCCCGGCTGGCTTGGTCTCTCCACTGCGCACTTGGTGGAAAGCTCTCTGTGGCCACCCACGGAGTAGGTAGGGACTAAGGACAGTCTCTCTCTCTCTCTCTCTCTCTCTCTCTCTCTCTCTCTCTCTCTCTCTCTCTCTCTCTCGCTCTTGTAACTGGCGCATGCCCCACGCCCTCCTCCTCGCCCCCCCACCCCCCCCAGACAGGCTGGGGCAGCGCCGAGCCGGTCTCGCGCGGGACTTTGTACAGCCATGCCCTTTCCAGAAGCCATCGGATGTGACGTTTCGCTTTGGGGTAATTTTCTTTCTGTCGTTGTTAATTTTTTTTGTAAAGCAAACGCTACTCTCAAGCAGTTGACAAAACTGTTTATTTTTGCAATTAAAATTATTGTGCTAAAAGCTTATGAATCTGCTATCCAAGGTCCTCAGCCATCCCCACGCCCATTCCCCGGGAGAATATATGCCAGTAAAGGAAAGAAAGGAGATGTCACCCTCACGGAATCATTGCACAGCTGTCAGACACAGTGGCACAATCGTAGGGAGTCAATAAATATGTACTGAAATGATGGATGGATTTAATCACAGTTGGCCTAAGGGCTCAAGGTCCTTCCAGAACTTGAGAGTGGTGGAGAGCCTTAAGTGTTAAACATTGTCCCTGTATTAACCTTCTTAACCTTTACAATCCCTAGTGCAGCAGGCCTTTATAGTCCATTTTTAAAATGAGAAATAATGCAGGTTTTGTTAATGGTTAATTCACATAGGAACAGCTGGCATCAAACACTCACTGCAAAGCCAGTACTTTTATTATGAACACCCTCACCCCTGGATACTCTTCAGTTTAACAGCACAGTTTGAGAAAGCTTCCTAGCAGGAGTCACCTCCCACTAGGAGTCACACTTCCTGCTGGGAAGTGAAAACAGGGTTCAGCAACTAGAGGGAGCCCTAGTCAGCAGCAGAAGACTGTGGTGTGTCAGTGCTGTTGATGAACACTCAAGGGTGTCACAGAGGATCCGTTAGCCTACGCATCTATCTTGAGAAATGCCTAGTGTCAGGGCCTAGTGGGACCCAGCCTTCCCTGCATACACCCACCATGGCCCCTTTTCTCCATCTTCCCTTCTAAGTGAGCCCTTCGTGGAGTCAGGGGAATGGAGCTGGAAGGTGGTGAGGACAGCATAATTCTGTGATGGAGAAGGTGGGAATGGATGGAATTCAGTTTCCCTTTACTTCCTGAACTCCTAAAGCTTTCTGCCCCCTCTCCAAGCTTTCAAAGTTGGTAATGTACTTGATCTCTCCGCCCCAACAACTAATCTCTACCACAGGAAGGAAGGAGACTGTCCGGTGGCTTCATTCTCTTTGGAGCTAAGTATCCTTGAATAAAGACAACCTTACAGCCCTATCAGCTACCCACCTCCTGATCGTCCGGCCTCTTCACCCCTTCTCTCTCAGATGTGCTCACCTACAGCTCAACTCTCCAGCTGACCAGAGACATCATCAAGCCAAATAACTCCACCCATTTTCCTCCCTCAGATGTTAAGTGAATATCTCCCCAGATATTCACATGGCTGAATATCTTCTATCTGAAAAATTAATTTGTGGTATAAGATTCAATATTAACCTCTTTTAGAAGAGCTAACTTTTTAAAAGAATAGCCTGAGTAGAGTACCCTTATTATAAAGAACTATATATGATGGACTATAAGGCCTTGTAATAAATAAGTTGTAGATACACTGAAAAAAGATAATGACCACATCCATTATCTTACTATTTAAGGGACCACATATTTCATTTATAGACATAGCACTTTTCCATGCAGAGTAGGGGAAAAGTGGAGCATAAAGGCCCATGTTTCAAACAACTGATCCTAAACCACACAACTGGAACAAAGAATGAATGCCAGACTATGTCTACATTGGTACATTACATCAATAACTATAAATTCTATTATACCCCAATTTATTCTCACACCCATGAGCCCTTTATCACTGATGAAAACATTGAACTTCAGAGGTCTGGGCATGTGGGGCAGCGGAAGAGAACATAACCTGCATGTGTAAGACCTTGGGTTGGATCTCCAGCACACACACAAAAACAAAACAAAACAAAAACCTCAGAAGTTTCTTAGTTAATGCCAATATCAGAGTCCAATATGGTTCAGGATCTCCAAGCCAAAAAAGCTCTCCTATTATTCCTCAGGAAATCTCTTCTGCTTACTAGAGATTCTACTAGAGAATATTTGGGCAGATGTGGGTGGGGGAAGCAATTAGAAAATTGACCCAGACCAGGACCCAATCAAAACTGGGTAGTAACAGCACATTTTCCTTGCTTGATTCTCTCTTTTTTTGTCAGATTCTTAAAACATAGATAATGTGCCTAGACTTTATTCTGTGCTATCTCTTTCATTATCCTGTCAGTCTCTCTAGAGAGCACATTTATTCCCAGGCCTCAGCCATCACTAGTCCCTTGATGCCATCAGAGCCAGCCTCCTGGCCAGCCACGCTGAAGCTTCGTGGTTTTGACTCATGAACATTGCCATCTCAGTATCCCACCCCCATTTCAAGTGCAGTCTGCTAGAAACCAAATCATCCTCCCATCTACCAGATTTCTGCTAGTGGTAGTCATCATTTGTTTGGTTCCCTAGACACACCTAGACACATTTGTAGAGTTCCATAGAATTCACTTTTGACCCCTGCCTAGACCACATCAGGCTCTCAGGTGGACTGTATTTGGGGGTGTTGGGGAGGGTTGGGCCACACCAGATGGAGTTTAATGTCTGTTCCTGGCTCTGCACTCAGGAGTGCTTGATCCCTGGAGGGCCTGGGAACTATATGTGGTGCCTGAGATTGAAACCAAATCTTTGCAGGATAAGCCCCACACAAGTGCCTTACCCCTATTCCATCTCTTCAGACCCTATACTGTTCTGTGTGTGTGTGTTTGTTTTTAAAGATAAATGTACACAAACTTTGTTTAGTTATTTTTGGGTTTGGGGCCATACCTGGTAGTGCTAAGAGGTTGCTCCTGGCTCTGTGTTTGAAGGTGTCTTCTGGCAGTGTTTGGGAGACCATGCAGAGCCAAAGATTGAACTCAGGTCTCCTGCATGCAAAGCATGTGGTCAGCCCTTGAGTTGTCTCTTTGTCCAGGTGGGCTGTCACTTACTAAAGTTATTCAGGGCCTTTTCTACTCTAATTCATGGCACATTGTGACCTTTCAGGTATTGCAACTTGTAACTTGTTAATTCATCTTCAGTGGGGTTTTACCTAGGCCACAATACTCTGTGGCTGGAGATAAGGGTGTTTTTCCTGAGCAATTCTGTATTTGCTCCGGCTAGCCATGTTAGAAATATTGGAGCCAGAAAGTTAATTCCTTACACAGGGTGGACCCAGGTTTGATCACTGACACCTATATGGCCCCCCACGTCTGCCTGATCCCTGAATGCAGAGTCAGGAGGAGGCCCTGAGCATCACCACGGGTAGCTCAAAAACAAACAAAAAAGGAATATCAACTGATGCAGATGAATCATTGTGTTAACTTCTTGATTACGGATTCTGGTATCATGCCAGTGTTATAAGTTCAAACTAATTCTAGTTACACATTCTCAGAAACAACAACCCACCCCTACTCCACCCGGAGCTCATATAAAGCAATTTGTCTCCCTTCCCAAACCTCCTGGGATTACACATGGCAAATCTCATGCTTCCATTTATTGGCTTCAGTTCTCTTGTTGGGGCCTTTATAAATTTCTTTCCTTTCTTGCAAGCTCAGTTAAGCATTTGGGATTTCTATTATATTTTGTGAACTTGCCCACATATTTGTAGTAGGAAAGTCTATGGATTATCTAATTCTCCATATTGCTTAAAATTGTAGCCAGAAGATGTTAATTCCTTTATTAAAACTTGTCCCACAGGCCGTTTGCCTTGCATGCGGCCGACCAGGGTTCGATCCCTGGCAGCCCATATGGTCCCCCAAGCACCGCCAGGAGTAATTCCTGAGTGCAAAGCCAGGAGTAACCCCTGAGTATCGCTGGGTGTGACCCAAAAAGCAAAAAAAAAAAAAAAAAAAAACTTGTCCCACAGGGTCTGAGAAATAGTACAGCAGGTTGCATGCAGCCAGCCCGGGTTATCTTGCATGCAGACAGTCGGGTTTGATCCCTGGCATCGCATATGATTCGCCCAAACACTGCCAGGAGTGATTCCTGAGTGCAGAGCCAGGAATCACTGGGTTTGCCCCCCTTTGAAAAACAATTTTTTCCACAGTTATTCTTTCTGTGAGGGCAGAGCAATAGCACAGCGGGTAGGGCATTTGCCTTGCACGCAGCTGACCCGGATTTGATTCCTCCGCCCCTCTCGGAGAGCCAGGCAAGCTACCGAGAGTATCCCGCCCGCATGGCAGAGCCTGGCAAGCTACCCGTGGCATATTCGATATGCCAAAAACAGTAACAAGTCTCACAATGGACATGTTACTGGTGCCCGCTCAAGCAAATTGATGAACAACAGGAAGACAGTGCTACAGTGCTATCCTTTCTGTGCCTATTGCCAGCACCTCAGGCTATGCCATCTTTCCTATTTTACATGCACACTTTAGCTATAAAATCATGTAGATTCACATAATAACATTTGATTGGAAGGACCTTAGAAACATCCCTTTTGATTTCTCAATGTATATGTAGGCCTCACTGAGGCCCTGTGAGGTTTGGGTCTCTCTTTCATTACATATACATATACATATACATATACATATATATATATACACACACACATATATGTGTGTATATTTGGCTCACTCCCAGCAGAGTGTGGTGGCTTGGTGGTCTATGTGATGCAGTGTTGGGGATGGCACCCAGGACTCCTGCATGCAAAGCATGCACAGTAACCTCTTGAACTACCTTCCTTGGTCCTGGGTTTCTCTTTTTAAAAGCACACAGATGATGAACAACTAAAGTGGGCACTGAACTTGGGCTTTCTAGTTCCACACCAGTGCATGTATTCTCATATCCACTCTTTCTACAAGTATTATTGAGGACCTCAACTCACAGTTCAGTACCACAGGCTTACTGAAGACCCAGTCTTCATGCTGAAGAGAAGGGGACGAGTTAAACCTCTTGATGGAATGGGATATGGACACAGTTTGCAAAGCAACCTGGAATCCCTGCTAGTTCTTTCATCTTCATCCTAACCCCATGCCCCATTGAGACAAGCCTGAACTATACCACACCACTTCCTACAATCCCTCTGCTCTCATCCTTCTCTCTCCATCCCACAGAACTGGTATACTTTCCTGAAATGTCCATGGTGGGCTTTTTGTTTTGTTTTCTGGGTCACACCTGGTGATGTTCGGGGGGTTACTCTTGGCTCTGTAATCAGGAATTACTCCTGGAGGTGCTCAGGGGACCATATGGGATGCCAGGGATTGAACTCGTGTCAGCCACATGGAAGGCAAACGCCTTACCCTCTAAACTATTGCTCTGGCCCCATCAATGGTGTTTTATCCCAAACTAACTACAACATCCACCTTCCTGCAAATTCCTGCAAAAAAAAATACTCTTCAGTGAAAACCTACTGTATGTGATCCCAATTAATCTTCTATCCTCTATCATCCGCCCAACACTTCTTAGTGCTGAATTGCTGTGTTGACTGGTTGGAAAATAGAGGTCGAAAGGCCTCAATGGAGAAAAGAAAAGACAAGAAAAGGAAAAAAGAAGAAAGAAGGTGACTGGAGAGACTGAAGCTGGAAAAATGGAAAAGTGAAAGAAGGAAGGACTAGGTGAGAGACAGAAAGGAGCAGGACTGAAGCCTTGGTCCAAGTTTTGGGTTCCCATTAGTGGAACTCCCTTTTGTGGCTTGCCTGTGCCTATCCAATTCTTGCTAAGCCTGCGGTTCTCTGCTTCCACCATGGACCCCAACTGTGTCTGTCACTCAGCTCTCGCTCTCTTGGTTTCTCTGGCCCACATGGAGTGGGATTTGGTTTAACAATTTTAGAATGATGGTTTCCATAACAACCAAGTAGGAACTGTATCTGTGAAATGTAGTGTGCACACGCACACACACACATATATGTACATATAAGCACAGAAATACAGGCACACCCAACATGTACTCAGCTATTTCTTACACATGTACTTCTACATGCATGTATGCATCCATGCATGTGTGCTCACACATATATGCCTATGTATATTTATTGTGTATATATATGTACTTGCCTGTATATGCACACATACATATATGCGCAAAAGCAAGCACATATTTCCATAAGCATGTCCCAGTTTATTTTCAAATATCCACAGGAAGCCACAGAATGAAGATATACATTACGCAGAATCAAGATAAAATACAGGTATTTTTGGCTGTCAGAAAAGGCAGGTAGATTTTGTCAAGGGAAGGCTCAATGTATTTACCATAGCAAAGGGATGGCAGTAGGGCACTGTGTTTGGATTGTGGGGTTTGGTTACATAAGTTCAAATCCTGGTTGTGCCATTGGTTAGGCTTGAAATTTAGATTTCCCAATGTAAAGTAAGTTTAATAGTTATACCTTCTTTTTTTTTTTTTTTAATAGTTATACCTTCTTGATATGCATTCAAGTGAGTAGTACGGGGTCTGGGACTGTTGCACAGTGGCAGAGGGCCTGCCTTGCAGTCACAGGCCTCAGCTCTGATCCCTGGCACTGTCCCACATCTTCTAATTCAACGCCAGCAATTCTGCCATTTGCGATTCCCTAGCGCCACCACAAGTACAACACCCAGACATCACAGCAGTGACAGAGAAGAGAAAGGATTTAAAAAAAAAAAGTTTTAATTGCTATGATGGTTGACAGTTGGTTCATAAGAACAGTTACCATTTAAGTCTTAGAAAAAGTGATTTCTCGTTCACTCAATGTAAAATTTTGTGGGGTCAGAGAGATAGTTCAAGGGGCTAGACGCTCTGCCTGCATGTACGAGATTCCGAATTCAATCTCTCTCTACCCTAATTGCTGCCTGTGGAAGCTTTGGGAGCCCCTAGAACTGCATTTCGCTGAGCACGAAACTGCCAGGCCTGTGCAGTCAGGCAGAGTGTCACCTGAAGCCACCTGGGAGACCCCTGAACATTTCTTGGGAGCACTGCCCCCCACTCAATAAAACAAACAAACAAAAAAACTGGTGGCTGGAGTGGTAGCACAGCCAGTAGGGTGTCTGCCTTGCACACTGCTGACCCAAGTTCAATTCCCAGCATCCCATATGGTCCCCTGAGCACCACCAGGAGAAATTCCTGAATGCGGAGCCAGGAGTAACCCCTGTGCATAGGCGGGTGTGATCCAAAAAGCAAAACAACAACAACAAACCCTTGGACCAGGGAGACAGCATAAAGGGTTAAAGCTCATGCTTTGCATACCAGATCCCTAATTCCACATGACTCCCCTGACAATCACACGGAGCATGAAGTGTGTGCCCCACCACCATAAAAAAAAAAAAAAAATTCTGGGGAAAGAAAGAGCAGGTGCAGGTTAGAGGAGAATTGAGCAGACCAGTCCCATCTCAGCCTGTCCTGATTAAATCAGCCTCTCTCCCCAAAGTCCACAGAATTTCCTCGCTGACACTTTTACTTTGTTTCTCACGCGTTTCAGCAGGAGTAGAATGGGGGTGGAGGAGAGTCTCTTCCGTCTTATTTATTGGACAATCCAGGGGCTTTACAGGATCTTTGCCCTGCTGCATCCAGACACACTTCATGATGGTCTTGATGCCCATGCTTCTCTCAACACCTGAAATGTCCTCACCAACAACTTCATCCCACGCGCAGCTCGGCCCTGGGTCGGACAGCCCCAAGCCCGGTGGTCCCACTGTGGCCTTGAGGATTTTTTTTTTCCTCCAGACCTCGGCCGGCCAAGAGTGTTCCTACCTCAACAGCTGGACAGGCATTTAGCCAAGAGTCTGGGCTTTAGGTACTCCAGCGCCGTGAAACTAGGCATCTCCCGGAACAAGTGTAACATGTGGGTGGAAGGAGTCCGGCCTGGGGAGTCCACTGCCCTTGTTCTCTTCTAGATCTCGGATGGGGTTTGTGACAGGGAAGGACTCCTAGATGACATCCTGAAGGTAAGACGAGAAAGAGCCTGGCCCGAAGCCATTCCCAGCTCCCCGGGATCCCTCGAGATGCCCGGAGGACACTGCCCCCTTGCAATTTCTCCAGAAACCCAGTATTTGACCCCAAGCCCGCACGTGCACACGCCAGGCGCCACCCACGAGGGCGCTTAAGGACCCAGGCACCTCCCCCCTCGCCCAAGCTGTGCAGCGCGCGGCCTCCTCCCGACCCCGGGCCCGCCTACCCCAGGATTTGCCTGCGGTAGCGCCAGGCCCGAGGCGCGGGGTTAGAGAGGTTCGGATCCCAGGTGACTTAGCAGAGGCCAGAAACGGGAGGTGTCCCTGGGCACTCGACGCGGTGCGGGAACCCGGCCGGGAAGACGGCGACCGGGGGACGCCCATCCCGAGCGGTCCCTGCACCCCTCCCTCACCCCACCCTGGGCGGCGGCGTGGACCCCTCCCCCACCGGAGCCACCTTCCGCGGAAAACGTGGGGTCCCGGCGCAGCCGCTGCTGGCCGCATCTGCCGCTCCCCGGCAGCAGCAGAGCCCGCCCCGGAGGAGGGGCCGGCGCCGCCCCACCCCCTCGCAGCCCCCCTCCGCTCGGCCGCCGTGCCGCGCGCCCCCTCCTCCCGCCGCCGTCGCCCCGTCGTCCCCCACCCCGCGGCGCCCGGCTGCGAGGCGGCCGCCCGCGCCCCGAGAGGGAGGCGGGGGCGCGAGGCGCGGCGCGGCCACCCGAGGCTGCGGAAGGCGGCGCGATCCGAGGCCCCGAGGCGGCCCTGCGTCCGGACCCCGCGCGCGCGCCCGGGGGGCTGCCGCCTCTGCACCCCCACCCCCCAGCCGCGGGCCGCGGGGTGGAGGAGGTAAGGGCGAGTCGCGAGCGCGCGCGCTGCGGGACCGCTCCCGGGGCGAGGCGGCGGGGAGGGACCCCCGGGCCGCCGCCTCTGCCGTCCTCCCCGCAGCCTCCTCCTGGAGGCCCGCGAGGCCGCGGGATTCTGGGCAAGCCACGCTGGTGGAGAGGAAGGGGTTAATGTAAGGAATTGGAATCAGAAGGGTTTTAAGCCTGGCTTCCCCTCCCCCCCATCTTCTACCCCCTCCCCCCCTCCGCCCCTCCTGCTTGTCGCTCCCCTAGCCAGGTTGGGGGGCGGGGGCGGGCTCCGGATCCCGCGGGGACTCTGGACCTGGGAGAGCAGAGGCCAGGGGGAGGGGAGGGCGCCCTCCAATCCAGCCCTTCTCCACCTGCTTCTGAACGGGGGTGGGGGAGGGGCGGGGTTGGGGCCTGCCGGGGCACCTGTGCGGGTGTCTTAAGGGTGGGAGGTTTTGGGTGTGTGCGTGCCAGTGTGCACGTGTGCCGGCCTTCACGGGCAAGGGTGTTGCATATGTGTGCACGCATGTTTCTGGCTCCGCGCATCCCCGCGCCTCCGCGGGTGACTGCCCACGGCTAGGCTAGGTGGCGGTGCGCGCCCCACTGCATTGCTTTGCATGTGTGCGGGTGACCCGCTGCCTGTGGGCACTGCCCACACTGTCTGCCTGCGAGTAGGCGTGGGGCCTGCTCTCCCCTAGGGTTGAGACTGCAGTGAGGGGCTCAGCTGGTTTCCTGGGGGTGTGTGGCAGGTGTTGGAGCCCGGCCTGTGACCTTGGGAGGGATGGGCGTGTTGTTGCCGTTTGCCGGAGTGAGGGGGACTTTAGCATGAAAAGGCGACATCTCGCGCTGCCAGGAGCAGAGGGTGCGTCCATGGACCCATGTGAGTCTTTTACTCCCTGAGCTACACATTTTGTGGGCACTCAAGCCTGCCAGCACTCTCGCCTTCTTGGGGATTCAGAAGAATTTAGAGGGCTGGGGGTATTTTTTAAAAAAATTCCCCATTCACAGGGCCACCTCCTGCTGCCTGCCCATCCTTAAAATTCGGCCCCACCTCCTGGTTCCAGTGCCTGAAACACTGGTTGAGCCTAGAGCATCCTTTCTTGGCCTGTAAATCCATCGATCCATAGCCCAGTTTTCCTTGTCCATTCTGCAATTCCCTCCTTCATGGCTGCTCCTTTCCTGCATGTGGATTTTACTGAGAAAGAGGGAAGAAAGAACTCTTGGGCCCAGAAGGCCAAATGGGAAGAAGAAGAGACAGTAAGGACCTGGTGGGGAGTTAGGTACCTGCAAAATGATCGTCAGAAACCCACGAACTTCTCAATTTTGCCCTGATATGGGGGGGTGGGGGTGGGGGAGGAGAGGTAAAGAGAAAGACAGGGAGGGGGGAGATTAATGATATCCACACGTGTTCAAGGCTTAGAGATGCCTAGATTGGTTTGATCTTTGGAATATTTGTAACAGGAAAAAGGAGAGAGTTGTGGAAAAGTAATCGCCTGTTCTCCTTTTGGATTTCCTAGATTTTCCTACCTTTCTGTTCTCACCACATCTCTTATTTATTCATTCAACAAGTATTTACTGGGCTGGAGAGATAGTACAGGGATTAAGGTACTTGCCTTGCATGCAGTGGGCTCTAACTAGACCCCCCCAGAACTTGAGCACAGAGCTGGGCATAAGCCCAGAGCATCACCAGATGTGGCCCCCAAACAAACAAACAAATAAACAAAAATACATTTACTGAGTGCCAAGCTGGACTGGACTGACAGGGTGACATTTTGTTCCGAAAGAGAGCATGAGATTAAATTGAGAACATGATTTTTGAAGTCAGGTCATACTAAATTCAAATCCTAGTTTGTCACTGTTTGAATTATGCACTGGTGTGTGTGTGTGTGTGTGTGTGTGTGTGTGTGTGTGTGTGTGTTTTGGGTTGAGGGGTGCCAGAGAGCAAACCCATGTGTGAGGCAAATATTTTATCACTGAGCCACATCCCAGCCCTAAAGACAGTTTTAACTTGTTTTTTCCTCATGGTCAGTGTTTTGCCCGTGATTGTGGAAGTCCACCCTTGGGGGGTCCCTCTAACATTGCTGCGTTCAGTTGAGAGGCAGAAAAGAATATCAAGACAGCTTTTCGTTCTTTAACTTCTCTCCCCACATGGCCCCTGATCATTCACATATTTATCCCAAGTTTTTTATGTGGCCGCTGGATCCCAACAGGTTGTATTCCAGGAGAATAAGCCTTTGGTTACAACTATTGGTCAAACCTCTGCCGGTGTCAGGCTTATTAGTACCCCATTGGCCAAAGTCAGCCACGTGGCTAAGCGTAAGTCAGTGTGGAAAGAGACCACATTGGAGCAGGAATGCCGGGCAGCCTGGGCACTGGGGACCATCAAAGCAACAGTCTGGGGCCGGAGCGATAGCACAGCGGGTAGGGCATTTGCCTTGCACTCGGCCGACCCAGGTTCGATCCCCGGTATCCCATATGGTCCCCTGAGCACCGCCAGGAGTAATTCCTGAGTGCAAAGCCAGGAGTAACCCCTGAGCATCGCTGGGTGTGACCCAAAAAGCAAAAAAAAAAAAAAGCAACAGTCTGCTACAGTCACGTGACTCGTTATGGGGAAGTGATTTGTCCACTCTGAGCCTCAATTTTCTCATCACAAAATGGAGATGAGACCTTTTGTTTTTTTTAAATGAATCACCGTGAGATATTGTTGCAAAGCTTTCATGATTGAGTTTGTCATACAATGATCGAACACACGTCCCTCCACCAGTGCACATTTCCCACCACCAATGTCCGCAGTATTCCTCCAGCCACTCCACCCCATCCCACCCCCTGCCTCCGTGGCAGGCACCTTCCTTCTTAATCTCTCTCTACTTTTGGGCATCATGGTTTGCAATACAGATACTGAGAGCCCATCACGTTCGGTCCTTTGTCTACTTTCAGCACACATCTCCCATCCCAAGCGATCCCTTCAGCCATCATTGACTTAGTTGTCCCTACTCTATCCCAATTGCCTTCTCCCCCCAGCACATGAAGCAGGCTTCCCTCCAGGGAGCAGTCTTCCTGGCCCTTGTCTCTACTGTCCTTGGGTGTTAGTCTGATATTACGTTATTTTATGTTCAACAGATGAGTGAGTCATTCTAAGTCTGTCCCTCGGAGAGTATCATGCTGAGTGAAATGAGATGAGACCATTTTGGCAACTCTTGGCACCTATTTGTGCCAATACTGCTCTGAGGACTAAGTGAGAAACATGGTTTCTTACCAGGAAAATTAGTAGGTAATTCTTCACTGTTTTGTGATTAGACTGCAAGCACTTGGAGGGCACAAACTGATGGGCAAAAATTGATGTCTCATGTTTGCATCCCGTGGGACATCACTTTGTCAGTGAATACATAGCCTTGGAGCTCAGTTCGCAGGGTAGTATCAGGAAGACTCTACTAGTCCTTACCTCCCAGTGGGTGACCGGAAGAGGCAGCGGCACACTTGTTATTTGAGGTGGCAAATAACATTTTAACAAAGAAAATGTTAAAAAAGAACTGAAGAGTCCTTACACATTTGGGGGTGGAGAAAGGGATTTGAGTCACACCCAGCAATGCTCAGGGCTTAGTTATTTTTTTCTTTTCTTTTTTTTTACTTGTTGGGTCACACCTGGCGGTGCACAGAGGTTACTCCTGGCTCTGCAGGAATTACTCCTGGCGGTGTTCAGGGGACCATATGAGATGCAGGGAATCGAACCCGGGTTGGCCGTGTGCAAGGCAAATGCCCTGCTTGATGTGCTTCAGCCCCCACAGGGCTTACTTCTGACCCCAGCCATGGAACCTGGATCAGCTGCATGCAAAGCAAGCACTTAGCCACAGCCTCCTTACACATTTTTGAGAACCTGGGAACAGTTATCCTCAGTGAGGAAGGTGGGCAAGATGGGGAACTGAAAATGTTATAACTGTCCTGAGTTCATTATAGCCAAATTAATTTCTGAGCCACCTACCCTGAAATATCCTTCCCATCCTTTCTGCCTTATTTGCTGCTTGTAAGAGGCCCTTAAGACAACAAATAAGCAAGGTGAAGGACAGGGGTTACAGAGGGTTCATGCCTTGCATGTAAAGGACTTTGGGTTTGATCCTGGTACCTCATGTCCCCACTCCGGCACCACTGGGAGTCCCGCCCCCCAACACCAACAATAAAGAATAGCCATAAATTTCAGTGATCTGTGCCTCAGCCTTGAAAAAGTGACAGCATAGGACAGAATGAGGTTATCTCTGAGAAGCATTTATCCATGTCCAGTTCTCTCTCATCTTTAAAAACTGCTTCTGTCTTGCCTTGCATGTGTGAGGGTTTGATCCCCAGCACCACATTAAAAACAAAATGAAAAGTCCCCGCCACAACTCCAAAGCCTGCATCTGGACTCCGCGGCTCCCTCCACCCGGCCTGTTGCTTGCTGTGTGTCCACTCCCAGTTTCTACCCACATCTGAGCTCCCTCTCAACCCACGTGCTTCAGGTTCCTTGAAGCAGCCCTCCTCAAGTCAGCAGTGAAGGGTGATCGCCTCTGTGAGACTTGCGTCGGCGGCATAGTTGCACGGTGGCTCAGCCCTTCCCTCCCGGACAGAGCTTCCGTTTCTGCTGCTGCTGCTTAGGGACATTTTAGTTCTCCCTCTTCTGCCCCTCAGGGTCCACCTTCCCCCACCCTGTGTGCCGCTGTTGCTTCTCTGGTTCTTTTCACACCTGTTTCTTCTTTCTCCTGTTTTTGGTGGCACATGGGATTGAAGCCAGGGCAACACATGTAGCGCCACATGAGCTGTGATCATGCCCTGCACCCTCTTCTTAGTCCTACTTGTCCATTTGGTTTGTTTGTCAAGGTATTTAGTTGGTTTTTCTTTTTCTTTTTCGTTTTTTTTTATTTATTCTTTTATTGAATCACCATGTGGAAAGTTACAAAGCTTTCAGGTTTAAGTCCCAGTTATACAATGCTCAAACACCCATCCCTTCATCAGTGCGGTTTTTCTTTTTAAAGGGGTGGTGGTGATCATACCAGCTATGCCCAGGGGTCAGTTTTCTTCTTTTTTTGCTTTTTGGGTTTACACCTGGCCATGCACAGGGGTTACTCCTGGCTCTGCACTCAGGAATTACTCCTGGCAGTGCTCAGGGGACCATATGGGATGCTGGGAATCGAACCCGTGTTGGCAAATACCCTACTCTGTTGCTCCAGCCCCAGCCCAGGGGTCAGTTTTCAAGGTGCTTGGGAGACCATGTGGTGCTGGGAATCAAATCCAGAGCCTTCCATATGCAAGGCACGTGCTCTACCACCAAGTTACATCCCTAGCCCCACTTCTGTTTGTTTTATTTTGGGGTGGGTAGAGATAACATCTGGTGGTAGTCAGGCTAATCTGTGCTTGGGGATCACTCCCAGTAGTGCTCAGGGGACAGTGTTGTGTGTGTGGGTAGAACTGTGGTTGGCTGCCTACAAGGCAAGCTCCTTACCCTTCTGCACAACCTCCCTGATTATATATATACATATGTATATATATATATATATAATTTTTTTTCTTTTTGGGTCACATCCGGCAATGCACAGGGGTTAACTCCTGGCTCTGCGCTCAGGAATAACTCCTGCCGGTGCTCAGGGGACCATGTAGGATGCTGGGAATTGAAGGGAATTGAACCCAGGTCAGCTGCATGCAAGGCAAACGCCCTACCCGCTGTGCTATCGCTCCAGCCCTTATTTTTTTTAAATATTTTTTACACTGCTTCTAAAGCTGTATTTTTCTCCCATATTGTAAAATATGTACCAGATATCTCTACTTCCTCAAACTCCATAACCACACTCATTCTATATCCCCCCCAAACCTATCATCCTTAATTTTCTTTTTTCCTGGCCATCATTCCCGGCTACCTGAAAGCCCAAACCCCAGATCTGAGCCTAACCTTTAAATCTTCCCTCTCACACCTGCCACAGACACCTTGTTGCCACCAACTTTCCTCCACTCCCTTTTTTCCTTTTTTTTTTTTTTTTTTTGATTTTGGGGCCACACTCAGCAGTGCTCAGGGCTTACTCCTGGCTGTGCACTCAGGGATCACACCTGGCAGACTCGGGGAACTATACTGGGTGCTGGGTATTGAACCCAGGTCAGCTGCGTGCAAGGCAAATGCCCTGCCCGTTGCCCTACCATTATCGTTCAGGCCGCTCTCACACCTTTTCACATTCACTACCGTCACCATTCACATTCCTGCTACTGTGGCTGATAATTGCCACGTGCCGTATTCCAGGAGACCTTCTTCCTGACCTTGACCTACTATTCCATTTTCTAAACTGCACATCTGTTTAACTCCTTGCCATTCATTCATTCCACCATTGCTGAACACGTCCACCAGTGACAGGGACTGTTGTAAGTTTTGGGGAAATAGCAGAGAGGAGGCAATTTTTCTACCCTCCAGGAGCTGACATTTTCTTCCCAGGAAGGATACACGTAAGGTCCTTCTCACTTCCTTATCTTTGTGCTTGCTGCTTCTGATGCTCATAGTTTCCCTCTCTCCCTCCCCCATCTTATGACTGGCTTCCTCCTTGACAACTTTACTTTGCTCTCCAAGACTCGGTCTCAATTCTGCTACCCATGAGTGTTCCCCTGTCTTCAATTCAAATTAAGTACAGAAACCCATGCCAGCCTCTCGTGGAGCCTGTACTCGTGAGAGTATCGTTCAGCTCCTCAGTCTGCCCCAGGAGACCACGAGCTGCTGGAAGATAGGGTTTGGATCTTGCTGCCTTCAACACACCCAGCACAGTGCTTGGTATAGCTCAGGGTACACAGTGGGAACTCAGTAAATACCCTGGGAATGAAGTCATGTCTTAGTTTTGATTTTGTTTGGGAGCCACTTCTAGTGGTGCTCTGTGCTTACTCCTGGCTCTGCGTTCAGGGATCACTCATGGCGGGACTCGGGAGACCATATTGGTACTGGGGATTTGATCTATCCCAGGTCAACCCGGTGGACGGCAAATGCCCCGTGTAATGTACTGAAGCTCTGGCCCCTGAAGTTGTTTGAATAATGGTCAGGAGAGAATTCTAGATGAAAACAAATATATAGGGGCTGGAGCAATAGTACAGTGGGTAGGACAGTTGCCTTGCACACAGCCAACACAGGTTCGATTCCCAGCATCCCATATGGTTCCCCGAGCACCGCCCAAAATAATTCGTGAGTGCAAAGCCAGGAGTAACCTTTGTGCATCACCAAGTGTGGCTACCCAAAAGCAAAAAAATATATATAGATTTGTTGCCTGTTGTGACCCAAAATCCAAAAAGTAAATTTACATTAACACACACACGTGTTTGTGTGTGTTTGTGTATGTGTGTGTTTGAGAGGGTGTTTACTCTTAATCACAAATTACATAAATCCAACCCTAACTATTTTAAACAAAAAAGGGCTGTCTATGTACCAGTTCGTAAAGCTAAAAGAAGAGGGATGCGGGGCCGGGGAGATGACTCAGAGGGATGAGCACATGCATTGCTTTGCGTGTGGGAGGTCAGGGGTCGATGCCTGGCACTGCCTGGCCTTCTGGCTCCACTGGGAGCTACCTCTGAGCAACACATGCCCGTAGTAGCTTGTGAGCACCACTGGCTATGACCTTAAAAAAATAAGAGGAAGAAGAAGAAAAGGGATGAATGGCTCTTGTGTATAATTGCTCTCCAGTTCTCAGCAATGTGAGGTCTCTCTCCGGCTCATGCTTCTTTCCTACTCTGAACGCTGCCACACTTATTCTTCCCATGAATGGACTTTCTCTGTGAGTGGAGGATGAATAAAGGCCACGGAGAGCTTCCTCTCCCTCCCAGGTGACCCCAGAGGACCAGAGGACTCTTTGGCTCCTCTGTAAATTCCCGTGGTGTACTCTCCACTTAGCTTGAGGGACGAGCCCACGCTGTGGCCACGCAGAGGGGGAAGTGCTTTGACGGGCCAGGCCAGGGCTGCGTGTCCTGGCACGAGGACTGACACTGCACAGAGCAGGGAGGGCTCACCCATCAAAGGAAGGACGAGGGGTGGCTTGTACCAGAAGGTAAAGCAAACACATGGAGGAAAAGAAACTAAGGCCCACTGCAGGGACTGGTTGTGCCGACGTGGTTGTTCGAAGCCATGAAGATGCAGGATTCTTCATGTCTGGCAACCAACCTGTGAACAGGTCAGTAGACAGGAGCCAGAGACAACACTCACTTATTCTTAGCACTCGTTAAAAGGTGGTAGGTCTTGTTTGAAGTGACTGAAGATATACCTGAAGACCTTTAAAGAAAAAAAAATTCTCTCATTGGTTCTTCTACCCAAACATCACCATAACCTTGAGCTGGACTTGGAAGCAAGTAGACTTGAGACAGGCCTTTCCGACTGGAAAAGGAGATGCCGCTCCTTAGGATGGTGATGGAGAGCTGGGCTGAGAGAAGACAAAGGCAGGCGGGGAGTTAGTATGGCGGGTAAGGCTCATGACTTTGCAGCAGGTACCCGATGTGAGCTTAGAGCCAGGAGTAAGCACTGCCCCGTGTAGACCACTTCTCCATCCCCTCCCTCCCTCACCCCCCAAGCGAAGGCAGCAAAGGCAACTTCTTTGTGCCAGGGCTGACCTCACAGGATCCTGACGGGCGTTATAGGGAACTCATCCCTTTTTCTCCTCCTCTCCCTGCCCCTGCCCCCATCATCTTTAGCCTGCGAGGCTTCACATTGATGCTGAGAAGTGTGTACATCTCGGCAAAAATATTCCTACGAATGATTCATAGTAATTCCTCAGCTCCTGCAGGAGGAGGAAAATTGTGGGGCGGGCTGGCATCAGATGAACCATCTGGACCCCAGGAACTCCTTTTTTGCTTCTCTCTTGCTCATCCACACACCTGCTTGCACTGTCCTTGCTCCTGCTGTCTCCAGAGCCTGGCAGTAGGGTTTGCACTGGGGCAAAGGATGTTTCAGAAGGGCCTGCAGTGGGGAGGGGGAAGGCCCCTACTTCTCTTAGAGTCCCTGCCCCCAGCTGGACAGGCACCCCAGGGCCGAGGCCCAAGGCTAACCGTTAGAGCAGCACCCCACTCCTGAGCAGCTGTGGGTGAACTCACTTCTTATAAAACTGCTGGTTACTGGGGCTGGAGCGATAGCACAGCGGGTAGGGCGTTTGCCTTGCACGCGGCCGACCCAGGTTCGAATCCCAGCATCCCATATGGTCCCCTGAGCACCGCCAGGGGTGATTCCTGAGTGCATGAGCCAGGAGTGACCCCTGTGCATCGCCGGGTGTGACCCAAAAAGCAAAAAAAAAAAAAAAAAAAAAACAAACTGCTGGTTACTGTTAATTCTTCCATTTGTTCTATTGTTATTAGTCTATTAGTCTATTCAGGCTTCTAGTTCTTGTCAACTTTTGGCCATTTATATTTCCTAGAAAATCACTCAGTTCATCCAAAATTTTTTTAAATATGGATCAAGTTATACCATTTTAAAAAATTGTAGCATTTTAAAAAATTGAAAATAGGGGCTGGAGCGATAGCACAGCGGGTAGGGCGTTTGCCTTGCACACGGCCGACCCAGGTTTGATTCCCAGCATCCCATATGGTCCCCCAACCATCACCAGGAGTGATTCCTGAGTGCAGAGCCAGGAGTAACCTCTGAGCATCGCTGGATGTGACCCAAAAAGCAAAACAAAAAAATAATTGAAAATATCTTCTCTGTGTCAGTGGTCATATCCATTTTCTCATTCTTAGTGCTACATATTTGTTTTCTTTTTAAAAATTGTCTTTATACAGATTTACCATAAGACCATTTTATTGGTATTTTCAGAGAACCATCTTTTTAATTTTCTTCTCAAAGCTACTCTTTTGGGGGTGGAGGAGGGGTTGGTCACTCCTGGCAGTGTTCGGTGGACCATGTGTTATCAGGTCAAATCTAGGTTCCTATCTACAAAGCATGTATAACTTTTTATATTTGATTTTTGTTTAAAGTTAGTTGGGGGGGGGTTGGGTCCACACCTGGCATTGTGGACTCAGGGCTTACTTCTGATTTCGTGCTCAGGGAGCACTCCTGGTCATGCTCAGTGGACAGTATGTGGTGCTTCGGATTGAATCAGGCCAGCCACGTGCCGTTTTAATCCCTGTTCTCTTTCTGACACTCTAGTTTTAGTTTTTTTTTAAGGTATCTCTCTGCTGCTTTCCATAGAGGCTGAACCAAATGATATTCCCACCATCTGTGAATGGGGGCTCCTTTTTAAACTACATCCCCCGCCAACACTGGTTGTTTCCAGTATTTTTGATATATGCCATTCTCACTGGTATGAGATCATATCGTATTATTGTTTTGATTTGCATTTCCCTAATAAGTGATGATGAACACTTTCTCATATGCCGACTGGCTGTCCATATGTGCTCTTTGTGGAAATGTCTGTTCATGTCCTCTCCCCGTTTTTGACAGAATTATTAACTTTTGTTGTTATTGAGCTTTGTGAACACCACTGTGCTTCGTATATCTTGGCTGTTGGTCCTTTATCTGGCATACTGTGGGTAAAGGTTTTCTTCCATCCTGTAGGGTGTCTTGTATTTTAGCCTGAGTTTCTTGTGCCATGCAAAATCTTTTTAATTCGATGTTGTTGTATTTATTTATTTTTGTGTTTTGTTGGGCTGGAGCGATAGCACAGTAGGTAGGGTGTTCGCCTTGCATGCAGCCGACCCAGATTTGATTCTTTTGTCCCTCTCGGAGAGCCGGGCAAGCTACTGAGAGTATCCCGCCCGCACGGCAGAGCCTGGCAAGCTCCCCGTGGCGTATTCGATATGCCAAAAGCAGTAACAAGTCTCAATGGAGACGTTACTGGTGCCCGCTCGAGTAAATCGATGAGCAACGGGATGACAGTGACAGTGACAATGTTTTGTTATGTTTGCCAGTGGAACTAAAGCATTGAAAACAACTCTGAAGTCCATATACTGTTTGGCGGGTTTTTTTATTTGAATATACCTAGCAGATGATGGTGTTAAGATAATAGCTAAGTATTTTTTTTTTTTAAGAAACTTAAGGGGCCAGAGAAATAGTTCTGAGGTTAAAGCACATGCCTTGCATGTAGCTGACCCTGATTCAATCCCCAGCACCACGTGTTCCTCGAGCATCACAGGACGAAGCCCTTGAAGCCCCAGAGCATTACGGGGGTGGCCTGGGTAATTCCTGGCAACACTGGGTTCAGGCAGCACTGCATCTTCGGGCCCTAATGTTGAACTGCTGGTCCCATTGGCCAAGACTCACTGGCAGATGCCTCCGGGCCTCCTGAGCTCCACTTGGGAGCACACCCAAAGCACTGCCACTAACGACAAAATTTTAAACTGCAGCTTTTTCCTTTTTCAAAGTGATGGCAGGGATTGAACCCAGGTTCTCACCCTGCACGGCAAGTGCTCTCCTACTGAGCTACATTCCCAGCCCTAAGTCCCTGTCTAATATATATACTATGGTATCTTTGGATGAAATAATATGATAGGATTTTCTCAAAAATAGAAGTAAGGCTGGAGAGATAGTACAGTATTTCTTGCCGTTCATGCAACTGACCCTGATTTGGTCCCCACCCCTATATATAATCCCCCATGCATCACCAGAAGTGACCTTTGAGCACAGAGCCAGGAATAAGCCCTGAGCAACATCAGGTGTGGCCAAACACACATATACATACACACACACTTAACTCAGAAGTAGGGTGGGGAAAGTGTGAAGCAAGGAATCATGAATGATTAAACAGAATTTACCATGAATTGATAACTGTTGAAACTAGATGATGAATTAGTAGTTCATTATCATATTCTATTTTTAAAATATTTTTAGAAATGTTCATAATGAAAAGGTGTATATCTCTTGATCTTTGTCTCAGCATGCATACTAGAAATTTCTAGGTAGAGTAAGACAATACAGTGTGTTACAGGCAATCACACAGCCTGAAGTATTTGCATGCTACCCAGTTATTGCCAGTTTATAGTATTAACATCATTTGTTTAAAACCCTTAGTTTGACCAGGGATGTAACTCAGTGGCAGAGTACTTATTTGCCTTGTATATGTGAGACCATGGGTCTCTTTAATTACCACCATTGTCAATACATACAAATAAATAAAATTCTTAATAAAATTGTTCAGCATTTAGAAAAAGAGAAAAATATAAAGTACTAAAACATAAGTATCTGCTTACATATAATCTGTGGATTGGGATGGATTTCCTAAGCATGATAACCAAGTGAAAAATAAAAATATTTTACTGAAGCTAACTTTAAACTTTAGTATACAAATAAAGACTGTAAACAAAAATAAAAGCCAGTTCACACACTTGGGGAAAATTTTTGTAATAACAAATCTATAGAGGAAAAGGATCAATATTATATTCTTTTAAAAGTCTTTACAAGGCGGGGCTGGAGCGATAGCACAGCGGGTAGGGCATTTGTCTTGCACTCAGCCGACCCGGGTTTGATTCCCAGCATCCCATATGGGCCCCCAGCACCGCCAGAGTAATTCCTGAGTGTAGAGCCAGGAGTAATCCCTGTGCATCGCCAGGTGTGACCCAAAAAGCAAAAAAAAAAAAAAAGTTTTTGCAAGGCAATATGGAAAGATGAGTGTTTAGTGTAAGAATGAGCAAAGTGGTATAGACATAAAATTGAGTCATAAAAACACAAGTCAACAAAAAGATAAAAAGATAGACAAATGAGTGGGGGAAAAATGTCCCACCACGGTAATCAAAGAAAGATAAGTGAAAACCCCAGCCACACTGGTCTTTCAGTGAGGCCCAGAGTGAAGCTGAGGAATTTGGCTACAGTTGATAGATAGTGGGTCTCCACTGAAGGTGTAGGTGTCATCTGTACATAGAGGAATCTGGTTAGAGGAATCTGGTGCCTTTTATAGACTGGATGAGAGCAGAGGGATTGAGGGCAGGACCAGAAAATAAGGGATGAGAAAGCAGTGACCAACAGGCACAGAGAGCATGTGAGAACAGTTGGGCTGGAAAGTGTTCCAAAGCATAATCAGCAGGCCTTGATGGTTGGCAGAGAAAACAGAATCAAGGTGGCCAGCACCATTGAAGGGATTCCGGATGCAGGGGCAGTAGGTGAGAGAAATTCCACATTTGTTTGTTGACCCTGGACCACTGTGCAGGAGTCTTTCATAGTGACTGGAAAGGGATATTCAAATGATAGAAGCCGATGTTCACGACCTTTTTACATCTCCTAACTAGCTGAAAACCACCGTTTAAGCTACAAAATGAATTTGGTGCCTTTTACGACTGGCATGCCAAGACTGGGCTGAAGTCTTAGGCACACACTGTTCTAGATGCTCAGGGGAGGTCATCAGTATTCTTTTCCTTGTGCATGCCCAAAAAGAGGACAGCAAGAAATGCCGCAAGAAGCTCCGGGCTCACAATCCACCAGCTGAGCACGGGCCCTGGAGCGTCCGCACTGGCCCACTCGGGAATGTCCTCTCCTGAAGAATTGCTGAGATGAGTGAGGAGAGTGATGTCAGATGTGCTCTCTGAGGCAGGAGGGTGCAGGCAAATCTCCCCAAACAACCTGGATTCAAAGTGGGGGGAATGTTCCTCTAAGGGGAAAAGAGGGATCTACCCACAAATGGGGCTTGGAATCAGGCAGCAAAAATAATCTCATTGTGTACAACAGTCCACTGTTGGCTGTCCAGGATCTTACACAGATGCCCTTTCGCAGATCATTGAGACTGTTTCCTGTTTCTCACAATGCCTCATAATCCTGTTTCTCACAATGCCTCATGACACCCCCCGAAAACAACTCCCAAAACTTACCACACACGTCCCATCTCTGGAACGAGATGTTCCAAGTTATTACCACATCTAGTTCAAACTCAAGATCTTGGTGATGGGCTGTTTGATAACTGGACTAGTCTCATGGTATTTTGATTTATAGCTAAACTACAATGATGGTGGTATTAAAATCAGAGCTGAAAGAATAAAAAACTTTCAGTTGATGGGGGCTGGGAGATAGTACAGGAGGCAAGACACTTGCCTTGCATGCGGCTGTTGTGTTTTGATCGCCAGGACCTCATAGGGTCTCCTGAACACTGCCAAGAATGATCCCTAAGCACCATTGGACATGGTCCCCAAACTAAAACCAACAAATAGAACCTCCCAGTTGACGAGGAGTAATTAAGAAAAGCACTTAGAAGTCAGAGGTCCATAGCACAATCCACTTGCTCAAGCAGTTAGCAAGAGTGAGGTTCTCTAGCCCATCAAGTCAGAGAGCGGCCCTGTATTTCAAGCTGTGTGGTCACATGCAAAAGGACCATGAGGAGTCACCTCCCTTTGGTGTAGGTATGGGGACTGAGTTTCCTAGGCTTGCCATCTTTTCTGGCAGTACAGTTCTCTTCATCGTTAAAAGGCTTGAAGTCAATCTGCGTTCAGTCAACCCAAGTTATTCACCAAACTAGACATCACACTGAAAGTTTTAATTCTTGGGGCTGGAGCAATAATATAGTGGATAGGCATTTGCTTTGAGTTGGCTTTGCCCAGCACCCAAGCTATATAGTCCCCAAGCGTACCAGGAGTGCCCTTTAGTACAAAGCCAGGAGTAAGCCCTGAGCATAGCTGGGTGTGCCCCCCCCCAAAAAAAACCTAAGAAAACTATAATTGTTTAGGGGATTGGGTGTTTGGAGCCTCACCTGTCAGTGCTCTTAGGCTACTCCCAGCTCAATACTTGCAGTGTGGGGATTGAATAGGGCACCCCCAAAGGAAGCATGTGCCCTTTGAGCTCTCTCCATAGCCTGAAAGTGAAAATTCTTGAATCAAATCCTTGGGGATAGTGTTGGGGGAGGAAAAGGAGCTGTCCCTTAGCAACAGGTCTTGGTGCTCAGAGTCACCTCCGGGGAGACCCTGGTTTTGTGGCCTCTGGCTGGGCCACAACTGCCCACAGGGCAATGCAGGCTCCTTGCTGGGGTGAGTGGCAGAGCATCTGCCCTCTCCGACTAAAACTGCACCCAAGAAGGCAGTAATGGAGCAGCCTGCCCTGCTGAGCTGGGAAGAGGGTACAAGAGGACGGATTCTGGAGGGCCCGGGGAGTCAAAACCCTGTCAGAGTCCAGAGTTGTCTTGCATTGTCCAGCCACTTTGTCTCGCTTGACTTGACTTTAGCTAGAAGCAGAGAGCTGGCTCTTAATTAGCTAACTCTCAGTCATATTGGTTTGCTGCCCTCCGGCAGAAAGGGCTTCTCTGGACAAAAACGGCATTTTCTGCCTCTCTGCTTTCAGATCAGCCCGTTTCAGCCAGCGTGGATCATACTAAAACCATGGGGAAGGTTACCCCCCACCCCACCCCCAGAACATCATCATTTCTCTGACTCCCTAAATCCCCAGAGAAGAACACTGTCTGAAGTCCAGAGGTGGTAGGTGGGACAGTTTAATCAGCCGCTTTACTGCTATGTAGCAGGGCTCCCCCACTGTGAATGCCGAACTATTTTATTTCTCATTTAGTTTAGCTAATGGCTTCATAGGTCTGCTGCTTGAAAAAAAAAATTCCACTTCTGATCGAAATTTCTGGTTAGGACTTTTTTCCGAGTGCAAACAACACCCAACTCCAACTGGCTTAAGTGAATTTTGTTCACTTTTTTGAGAGAATTGATTTTCTCACATAATTGAGCAGACCAGGATATCAAACAGTATCTGTAAGGAATCTCTTCGTATCGGTTCTGCTTCCCACTGTTGGAGCCTGAGTTATTTCTCCCAATAGACAGAGACAAAGATGGTCCTTGAAGTTCTGGTCCTCCTTCCCATCAGCATACAAAGAGGATGACTTTCCCCAGGAGTTGCTACAAAGTCCTGAGAAACAACTTATTGACTCCATGAGCAAAGGCTCACCAGATTGTTTCTGGGGTGCCCACCATGCACCTAGGAATGGTCTGTCGATGACACAAACTGGAGAAAGTGGGAAAGATATGTCCCCAGGGTCTAAGCAAGTTGTTGCCAGGACTGGGTTGTGGGCTGGCAGAGGGGACAGATTCTGCTCATACATGGAGATGCCTGAGACACTCACATGGCTAGATGGAGAGGCAGCGCTGAAAGTCAGCAGCTTCAGGGTGGGAGAAAATCTAATCGCATGGGGAGAGGCTGGAAGAGAGGGGTGAGGGCGGTGGAAACAAGACAGGGGAAGGAGCATTAACCAAACACCAAATGGGCAAGGACTGCTGAGAATTGGATTGTCTGGTGAGCAGCTGCCTGAGACTTGGGAACACAGGGTGGATGCGACAGCAGAGAGTGGATGAAGCTCTATTGTAGGCAATGAAGAAGATGGCAGTGAATAGGCAGGCAGCCCCACAAGATAGGGGAGGGAAGAGCAGAAGCTAGACATTGTTTCAGGGGTGCCCATCATGAACCCAGGAATGAACTATCGAGAGAGGGAGGCTGGATAGTGGGAGATGAAGGTGAAAACAGGTGGAATAACAGAAGAAGGGTGGTTTGTGCTGCAAGAGATGTGAGAAGGGCAAATAATCGTGGTCCTTGGAGCCAGCTGCATGGAAAGCAAGTGCTCCAGACCTATCTCCCTCCCAGACCTTGAGGACATTGTTTTTTTATTCTAGGCCACACCCAGCGGAGTTTAGGGATGACTCCTGATGGGGTTTGGGGATCGAACCCCAGGGTCGGGAAGCAAGCGCTTTCCCCGCTGTACCATATCCTTCCGGCCCAAAAGAAATCTCCTTCCTCTTGCCAAGTCCGAGCGCTTGCATGGGAAGTCAGGCCCTACCCGCGCCCTCTCCGACGACTCTCAGTTCTGGTTACCTGGAGGGAGTCCGTTTCCTCCGCATGGGGGTGGGGCGGGTGAGCAAGGAGTTACCGCTGCTCCCTCCTGAGTCCTGCCTCTCTCTCTTTCCTAGCTCCCTGCATACCCCCGGCCGCCCCAAGCCCCGAGCCTTCCTGACTCCGCAGGGGGCTCGCCTGCGGGGCGCCCGATGAGCGCTCCGGGCTGACGGACCGGGCGCGGCGGCCGCGGTGGAGCCGGGACGCTGCGGCGGCGGCAGCGGCGGCGGCGGCGGGGGTGGCGGGGCCATGGCCTCGCTGGACCTGCCTTACCGCTGCCCGCGCTGCGGGGAGCACAAGCGCTTCCGGAGCCTGTCGTCGCTGCGCGCACACCTGGAGTACAGCCACACGTACGAGACGCTCTACATCCTCTCCAAGACCAACAGCATCTGCGACGGCGCGGCGGCCGCCGCCTCGGGCTTCCAGCTGGCGCCCGAGCCCGCCGCCCTGCTGGCCGTGCCCGGCGCGCGGCGCGAGGTCTTCGAGAGCACGTCGTTCCAGGGCAAGGAGCAGGCGGCGGGCGCGGCGCCCGCGGCGCCGCACCTGCTGCACCACCACCACCACCACGCGCCCCTCGCCCACTTCCCCAGCGACCTGGTGCCCGCCAGCCTGCCCTGCGAGGAGCTGGCCGAGCCGGGCCTCGTGCCCGCCGCCGCGCGCTACGCGCTGCGCGAGATCGAGATCCCGCTCGGGGAGCTGTTCGCCCGCAAGTCCGTGGCCTCGTCGGCGTGCTCCACGCCGCCCCCCGGCTCGGGCCCCGGGCCCTGCTCCGGGCCCGCCTCCGCCTCGCCCGCGTCCCCCTCGCCGGCCGACGTGGCTTACGAGGAGGGCCTGGCGCGCCTCAAGATCCGCGCGCTGGAGAAGCTGGAGGTGGACCGGCGGCTGGAGCGGCTGAGCGAGGAGGTGGAGCAGAAGATCGCGGGCCAGGTGGGCCGGCTGCAGGCCGAGCTGGAGCGCAAGGCGGCCGAGCTGGAGACGGCGCGGCAGGAGAGCGCGCGGCTGGGGCGCGAGAAGGAGGAGCTGGAGGAGCGCGCCTCGGAGCTCTCCCGCCAGGTGGACGTGAGTGTGGAGCTCCTGGCCTCGCTCAAGCAGGACCTGGTGCACAAGGAGCAGGAGCTGAGCCGCAAGCAGCAGTGAGTGGCCCGCAGGGGCCTAGGGCGGGGAGGGGGGAGGGGAGTGCACGCCGTGAATGTGTTTGTGTGATGCTGTCTGCCTTGTCAGGGCTGTTAACACCGATTTTTGGTCTTCAGCCTGTACATGGACCAAGAGTGCCGTGAGGGTGTGTGGGCCGTGCAGAGGTGCATGGTACTTGCCTGTGGAGACTTTGCTTCTCCAGATCCTCTAGCCCAGGTCAGCTCCTAACATTCAGGCACCAGATCCTCTTCCCTTGAACGGCAAAGCTTAATTCACTCCTCTGCTGCCCTCAGACTTGCCCCAACCATGGAACTAACACACAAATGTCATTTCTCCCATCTGTCAAAACCCCAGACCTCCAGCGTCTGCACTTTTTCACTTATAAGAAAGCTCTTTGATGGGGCTGGCAAGATAGTACAGTGGGTAGTAGTGCCGTGGTGGGATCGGGTCGGGCACTTGTCTTGCACACAGCTGTGTTATCCCCCAAGCACCTCCAGGGGTGATCCCTGAGCGCAGAGGCAGAAGTGATCCCTGAGCACAGCTGGGTATGCTTTCTCTCTTGAACATACTCTGCTCATGTTAACCCCCCCCCTCGGCAAGATGTGTCACCCCAACCCGTAAGTTCCAGGTCTAAGTTGTCATCATACTTTGGTCCCACGGCAGCATATGACGAGCCCATCCTTGAAGTATTTTCTCACTGGGCTTGAGGATCTTCTCGTGGGATTTCCTTTTTTACTTTTATTATTCTTTTTTGTCTGCTCCTTCCTTCCCAGGTGCTTTCTCTGGTCTTTAGGCTGCAGGTGCAGCATTTCATATTTAGACTCACTTCGCCCCCCTCTGATATAATCTCCATGTGGGCCAGAACTCTTTCCCGCTGTCCTCTGCTGTACCCCCAATGCCAGTAACTGTGCCTGGCCCCTATAGGGTGCTCTGTAAATGTTGAAAGGCTGCACGAACAACTGAATCCATCTGGGTGTAGAGAGGGGATCGTAAGTGTGCTGTGTGTGAATGCAGCTCTTGGAGGGGGGTGCCCCTGTGTGGATGCTTTGTTTTTTTCTTTTTGGGTCATACTCGGCAATGCACAGGGGTTACTTCTGACTCTGCACTGAGGAATTACTCCTGGCGGTGCTCAGGGGACCGTATGGGATACTGGGAATCGAACCTGGCTTGACTGTGTGCAAGGCAAACGCCCTACCCGCTGTGCTATTGCTCTAGCTCCACGTGGATGCTTCCGCACCTGAAAATATTCCTGCAGATGTGTGTGTGTGTGTGTGTGTGTGTGTGTGAGAGAGAGAGAGAGAGAGAGAGAGAGAGAGAGATTTGGGGATTGGCCTGTCCCCAGGCATAAACACCGAGTGCCCCGGGTATGTGCAGGGGGTCAGGTGAGGGTATGACTGTACCGTATTTCTGGAGGGACGAGCTGTGGCTTACGGGCTCTCTGGGCGTTTGCTTGGAGAGAGCTGTCTAGGTGCATGTTGGTGCCTGTGTGGGTGAGGTGTGAGCACGTGTCTCGGAGTATCTGCCCGCCTCTCCGTGTGTGCCACTGTTTGCTGTCTGTGCCTGTTCTGCACGCACCCATGGGGCCGTGAGCAGACAGCTGCGGGCGACTGTGCTCACGTCTCTCCCCACCGGCCGGGTCTCCCCCCGAGAGTGGGTGGGCGGCCAGGCCCAGGCGCTGGGGTAAGAGACTGCTCCGGGCCCAGGGAGGTGGTGCAGATCGACCAGTTCCTGAAGGAGACGGCGGCTCGGGAGGCCAGCGCCAAGCTGCGGCTACAGCAGTTCATCGAGGAGCTCCTGGAACGGGCAGACCGGGCCGAGCGGCAGCTACAGGTCATCAGCAGCAGCTGTGGCAGCACGCCCAGTGCCAGCCTGGGCCGTGGAGGTGGGGGCAGTGGCGCTGGGCCTGGTGCCCGGGGCCCAGGCAGAATGGTGAGTGCCTGCCTCCCTCCTTGCACGATGACCCCTCCCCTCCGCATACCCCATGGTTCCCTCTGCTAGTCCTTGTCCCTTGAAGGAGGGGTCCAGAAGAAGGACTTGCCTCTGAGGGGTCATGGGCCAGCCTCCCCCCGCCCAGGCCGTAATGCCGTAGTGGGACCGAGTGGCCCTGATCCTCAGGGCACCTGTCTCTGCAAATGAAACCCTGAGAGTCTCCAGTCGGAGTTCTGGGGCGCGAGGTGGAGGAGGGGAGGGGCTGGGGAACTGGCCTCTCTGTCTGTCTGTCCATCTCTCCCAACCTTTTCCCTTATTCTCTCTCCTCTCCCTCTTGTCTCCGTTGTGTGCCCTGTTTCTCCTGCTGCTTCTCATCCTCTTGCTTCCTCTGCCCCCCTCCTTCCCTTCCTGCTCTGGGCGCCCACAGCGAGAGCACCATGCGGGCGCCGCTGTGCCGTACGCGCTGGCACGGCACGGCTCCTCTCCTGGCACAGGGTAAGCCGCCCCACACAGCCCCTCACCCCGGGCTGGTGCCCTGGCCAGCCCATCGGATGGATGGCCCAGCTGGGACCACCGGGGGGCGCCTCCTCTCCCACCTCCCAGACCCAGCACTCCTGGGGTCTCCTCTGCCCACCTTTCCACTCAGAGGGCATTCTGGGAAAGCAGGGGGCAAGTGGGTGCCCTTGCCTTGTGGTTGGGGTGGCCGGGGACCCCCAGCGGGTCAGGTGTCCCTTGCTTCCCACCAAATGGTTCATTCCACCTCAGGGCCTCCAGCCGCATCCCAGCTGCCTCCCAGAGCTCTGGCTGCTACGACAGTGACAGCCTGGAGCTGCCCCGGCAGGAAGAAGTGGCCCCTGAAGACGGCGGCCCCGGGGGCCTGGGCAGCCGGGCTCAGGCTGCGAACGGCAGCTCAGAGCGGGCGCAGCCCCCTCGAAGCTCCGGCCTGCGGCGCCAGGCCATTCAGAACTGGCAGCGCAGACCCCGCCGGCACAGCACAGAGGGCGAGGAGGGGGACGTCTCAGACGTGGGCTCCCGAACCACCGAGTCAGAGGCCGAGGGCCCCTCCGAGGTCCCCCGCCCGGGGCCTGGTATGTCGGGGCCATTGAGCAGCTGCCGCCTGTCCGGTGAGTCCCTAGAGTCTGGAACAAGGGGGCTTGTTCTTTCCCATGGGGTACACAGACCGAGGCAGTCGGCATCCTCGCCTCAGGATCTCCCTTCGCTTGCCCCAGCCCTTCCGGCCTGGGCAGGAGCTCCTGTGGGACACCGGGCAGGCTCAGTGACAGACAGGATAGTAGCCGAGTGACTCCTGAGAGTTGTTCCCCCAGCCCCAAAGGCCCTGCACCTCTGGGGCTCAAGCTGACGGCCGCACCCCACCGCCACCCTGCCTGCTTCTCTTCACAAGGCTGTTTTATAGCTTCCTGTTCAGCTGCACCCAGCCTCGAGGCCCTTTCCTTCCCTCGGCGCACCCCAAGGCCCCCCCTAGTGGGTGAGGCTAACTCTGGTCCTGGAGGATGTCACGGAGCTAGTCACCCACTTTCCTTTGCAGACTTTGGGGTGTGTGAGCCAGGCGAGGGGGAGCCCGAGGCCCCCACTCCTTTCCCCCAGGTCGCAGCACAGGTCTCTCCTGCCCTTCCCCAGGGCCCCACTGACACCGCCCCCACCCGCCCCCACTCACCTTGGGCCCTCTGGTGTCGTGCAGCGCGGCCGGAGGGCGGCAGTAGCCGGGGTGCGCGTGCCGAGAGGGGCAGCCCCTCCCGCTCCAACGAGGTCATCAGCCCCGAGATCCTCAAGATGCGCGCCGCGCTCTTCTGCATCTTCACCTACCTGGACACCCGCACCCTGCTGCACGCCGCCGAGGTCTGCCGCGACTGGCGCTTCGTGGCCCGCCACCCTGCCGTCTGGACCCGGGTGCTGCTCGAGAATGCGCGTGTCTGCTCCAAGGTGCCGGCCCCTGCCCGCCCCTTAGCCCTGTGTGGATCCCCCACCCCCACCCCTCATCATACCCCCCTGCCGCACCACCACCACCACTACCACCCACCACACACAGCTCCCCAGCTCCGCGCGGCTCCAACACGCTCTCCCGGGGCTTGACCTGCCTCGAGCGCGCCCCCATATTCAGGGCCACCTTCTCCCCGCAGTTCCTCGCCATGCTGTCTCAGTGGTGCACCCAGGCGCACTCCCTGACCCTGCAGAACCTGAAGCCCCGGCAGCGGGGCAAGAAGGAGAGCAAGGAGGAGTATGCCCGGAGCACCCGGTGAGGCCGGGGTGTGGGGGGCGGGGGAGAGGGGCTGCTTCCCGGAGGAGGAAGAGGCGGGCGGTCCCAGGCAGCGCACTGACCTCGTGGCCATCCCCAGGGGCTGCCTGGAAGCAGGGCTGGAGTCCCTGCTGAAGGCAGCGGGCGGGAACCTGCTGATCCTGCGCATCTCCCATTGTCCCAACATCCTCACTGACCGATCGCTCTGGCTAGCCAGCTGCTACTGCCGCGCCCTGCAGGCCGTCACCTACAGGTGAGTGCACTGGGAACCCCTCCCCCCCACCGCCTCCTGACCTCAAGGGGTGCTGCTTCCACTCAGCTTTATGGTGTGAGGCAAGACGGCAGAGGACTCGAGTGGGCCCTGCCAGGTTTGTCTCTTCGACAGGAGCGCCACGGACCCTGTAGGCCACGAGGTCATCTGGGCTCTTGGCGCAGGCTGCAGAGAGATTGTCTCCCTTCAGGTGGCGCCACTTCACCCCTGGTGAGCCGGTGGGTGGGTTGGGGAGGTGGGGGGGCGTGGGGCTGAGCAGATCTAGGCACACTTCATAAGCTGGTGGGGAGACGGATCCCCTCCCCGAAATCTGTGTGGTCTGATGTTTAGAGCAGGCCTTTAGGATCCCACCTGGAGCCATGTCCAGTCTCAGCACGGTGTGTGAACTCTAGCCAGCTCAGTTCAGGTGCTATTAGCAAATCCCTCGACCCCATCAGGACTGTTGCTGGCGTGGAGGTGATGTGTTCAGAAAGCCTGCTAGACCCCGAGAACCGCTGAGCCGTGCCAGTTAGAAGCAGGCATAGGATGGGCAGTTCAGGGAGCCTTGGTCAGTGGATAGGGTGTGAAAGCGCCGCTCGTGGGAGAACCTGAGTGGGAAAGCACTAGGTGTGGTGGGAGTCCCTCGGACATACCCGCTCTCTGCACGCGCCTTCTCCCCGTAACAGTTCCCAGGTCACCCCGGGTGCCTGTCTCTCCTCCCACTGCACCTTGTCCTGAGTCCACCGCATTCTGCCCATCGTTTGCTGCCTGCCAGTCTATGCTTGTTCACATTCTTGGGGCCCGGACGGGAACATTCGGGCCCATATCCCTGACTCCCAGTGCAGGGCAGACTTCCAGCGGCCTATGCGAGCATGGAGGGGCGACTGCCTCAGGGATCAGCAAGTGTGGTACAAGTGCTGGGGAAGACTGAGCCAAAGCTAAGAGGAAAAAAGACACGGCAGGAACAGAAAAGCCTGCTGCATGGGTCTAATTCCTTGTATTTTACCTAGAAAACATGCAAACATTGAGGGGTTGTAGGTCTGAAAAGTGGGAGTAGGCTCAGACTAGTTCTCTGCCCTGCCACCTCCACCCCAGACTAGTTAGTCGCTCCTGGGGTGCAGAGACCCTGTCCGTTGCGTCCCCCCTGCGTCCCCACACCCTAGCTCCCTTGATTTGGCTTGCTGGTCACTAGAGAACTGTTGGTTAGTGAGTGAGTGAGTGAGTGAGTGAGTGAGTGAGTGAGTGAGTGAGTGAGTGAAGGAGCGAGAGGTGGCCGTCAGTCAGCTGGGGATGACTGGATGGCAGGGAGGCTAGTTATCTAGCATCTGATGACTGCTGACGTGGGTTTCAGAGTTGTTCAGACATCAGAATCAGGAGTTTCTGACTCGAGCAATTGGGTGGTTGGTCAGCCCTTCCCTGAGATGAGCCTCAAGGAGAGTTGGGGTACCGCACAGCTGGAAACCTCCCTGATGGCTGTTTCCCCCATTCTCCAGCCAGCAGCCCACGCGCTTCAGTAACCGTTGTCTGCAGATGATCGGTCGCTGTTGGCCTCACCTCCGGGCCCTGGGGGTTGGGGGTGCTGGCTGCGGGGTGCAAGGCCTGGCATCGCTTGGTGAGTCCTCCCTTGGGACGGGGGTAGGGGATGGTGGGGAGCAGACAGGGGTGCCGCCGCGCAGTGTAGAATCCTGGGGGCTGGCTGGGCGGCTGGGAAGGGGGTGGGTGCACCCTGCCAGGCGAGAGTCAGCAGCTGCTTCCTCTGCCTCCCTCTTCCCAGCGAGGAACTGCATGCGGCTGCAGGTGCTGGAGCTGGACCATGTGTCAGAGATTACCCAGGAGGTGGCGGCTGAGGTCTGCCGCGAAGGCCTGAAGGGGCTGGAGATGCTGGTGCTCACAGCCACCCCCGTCACCCCCAAGGCCCTGCTGCATTTCAACAGTGAGCGATGGGTGTGGGAGGGGTGAGAGCTGGGCAGGGTCCAACCGTCACCTCTGACTGGGTTAGTAAGTAGCAAGAAGCACCATCCGTTTGTACCAGCCCTAGGGGTCTCGCCCTGGCCTTCCGCCTGGATCATTTGCAATGAGTGTGGCCCAGGTCTGCACGCATCTGGTCCAAGGTTCAGCTCCACACACACGAGCGGGGGAACAGCATCTGCCCCCCAACTCCTCTTCTCCATCGTCCCCTCCCTCTCCCAGAGAGTGCCTGGCAGAGGCAGAACTGATGGTTTCAGAGCACACAGGCGCAGAGGCTGGACCGAGCTGGCCTTGACCCTGTCCAGGTGCCTCGTAACTGTTTTTCCACCTGAGCTGGCCTTCTAGAGCAGGCGGGAGGGTTGAGGTCACGTGTAAGCCTCGAGGCCATTCTCCACGTGACTGGTATAATAACCTGATGAATAGTGGCGGTGGGTTTCAGCGTTGTTCAGGCACCAGTGTTAGAAGTTCCTAACTTGAGCAGCAGGGCGGGTGCTCGGCCCTTCCCTGAGATGCGCTCAGAGAAGGAGCAGATCTGGGGGAACACACAGCCAGAAACCTCCCTGATGTCCTCTCCCCCAGCCTCAGCCAGCAGCTCGTGTGATGCCAGTCGTGGCCCCTCCCTTTCCTCCACCACCCATCCTCCGCCCATCCTCCCACCTCTGCCGAGGCCATGGGTGCCTAACTCGGCTACTCCTGCCCAAATGAGTTCATCATCAGGACCATTTGGCCAGTGGTTCCGTGACTGAGTGCCAAAGGTTCCTTGGCCTTGTGACATAACTCCCTGGACCTACCCTTCCTCCCACTTAAGCCTCGTGGCCCCCACCCCAGGGAACCAAGCACTCAGCCTGAGAACTGCTGACCTCCCGGCCGTGGCTCTCAGCCTCCTGGCCTTGCTCTCCTCCCCTTACCCAAGGCATCCGCCGATCTCCTAAGCTCTCCGTTCCCGACTGGTTGGCTCCGTTTCCCTTCCTCTACTCCAGTCAAAACTCACCCACCTCACCTTACCTGCCCTCATCGCTTCCCAATGCCCAGAGCTCGCTGACTTCTGCCAGGGAAGATCAGAGAGTCCTGCAGTTGCCACCCCTCTCCAGAGTCACAGCAGTCTCTGCTGCCTGGCTGCATCTGCCCCTTTCCCTTCTCCGTGTGCGGCCCCCAAGAGACACGGGTCTCCCTGCACCCCCAGTGGACAACCAGGGGGCCCCTTGGTCGGGCTCAGTTTCATGACTTAATGACAGGAGCCGAGGCAGCTCTGTTGCCCAGGCCCTCATGCGGACCCCATAACCTCTTTTCTCTCAGGCATTTGCCGGAACCTCAAGTCCATTGTGGTCCAGATTGGGATCGCCGATTACTTTAAAGAGCCCAGCAGTCCTGAGGCCCAGAAGCTGTTTGAGGACATGGTGACAAAACTCCAGGTGAGGAAGTTGGATCTGGAGCCACCCTGGACCCGAGCTGGTACCTCTGTGGGGCTGTGGCCTGGATGTGGGATGAGACCACCTAGATGTGGGCGGGGGTTCTCTTCTCCCACACCCCAACACAACCGGGAAGTAACCCCAAGTTTGGCCTGCAGGCCCTGCGACGGAGACCCGGCTTCTCGAAGATCCTGCACGTCAAGGTGGAAGGTGGCTGCTAACCCGGGGAGGGGGCGGCAGGGCCCCTGCCAGCCCCAGACCCCGTCTTCTCTTTGGACCTTCAGAGGGACCCTGATGTGAACTAGAGTCAACCCTGGCTGCCAGCAAAGGGCGGACAGTCCCTGGCTAGCTCCTGCAGTGTGGAGCACGGACCTCCTGTGGGCACTGCTGCTCCGGGCCAGGGACCCCTCTGACCCCACCCCTGTGGAACAGCTTCCGAGTTTCCGGCACAGCCAATGAGGAGCTATGTCACCACCAGCACCTGGTGTCACCGCCTGCCTGTCTCCTCAGCTGCTCAGGCCTAGGGTCCCACTGTGGGGGGGTAGGGGGGGACAGGGGAGGGACCTTGCTGGGTTCCAGCTAGGGGCCTCCACAAGGAAGCTAGACACAGCTTAGGGCTTTGTCCCCCTGCCCTGTGTCAGCCCCTCTGTGGGGCACCCCCTTGATTCAGCTCTCCTGGGCTCTAGGTCCACATTTCCAGGGTTGACACGGACAAGCCTATGGTGTCCAGGCATGTGGTCAGTTGAAAGTGGAGGGCGAGAGAGCAGCGAGAGAGCAGGGAGTGGGCTTAGAAGGGCAACACATTCACCTAGAACTTCTCCCCAAGACACTGAGACTGCCCTTTGCAAGGGGGGAAATTGTCAAGGTGAGTAATTTTTACTGCTGTAGGGACGATGACCCCCTCCTCTCAGCCACCACGCACGCCCCAGCAGCCAGAGCTAAACTCCGAGCAACCAGGTGCATGCTTCTGTATTTCCCTCCAGTCCCAGCCCCCGGGAGGCAGGGGACAGCAGTCCATACCCTCAAGGAGCGCCCGGGTGCCGGGGCAGACGTGTGGCCTGGGTCCCCAAGGCTGCGGAGGGAGTCACCGCACTGCCCCGAGCCCTAAGCGAGGCTGGTTTGCTTGAAGAGCCCCTGCTTGACCTGCCTGCGATGTCCCCAGTTCCAGGAATGAGGCTGAAGGCCAGGCCGGGGCCCAAGGCAGAGCTCCCAGTGGGCATTTTCACTGACCCTTGCCCAGTTCCCAAAGGACCAGCCTGGCATTGAGGCTCCAAAGACTCAGGTGTCCCTTGTTCTCAGAACTCCCACAGTGATGCAGACTGCGGGTCCTGCCCATCTTTCCTGGGGAAGCTCTTTCAGATTCAAGCTAGGTTCCTGTTCGGATCTAGTTCTATCTCTCCAGCATCTGCTCTCGGCCCAGTCCCTTCAGTGGCCGCTGGTCCCAGCTGGGTCCTCCAGTTCTCAGTCCTTTCCAGGGACCCAGCTTTCTGCCACAACCTGGCTTGGACACCAGGACCCAGCCCAGAGCTACCAAGCCCAGCAGAGCCAGGAGCCCACGGGCTCAGCTGTGGACCCCAGCGACCTGAGTCCACACCAGGTCAGGGCTTTTCACTGTAGACGACTTTCCCTCCTGGTCTTACTCTGGTTCTGCCTGTCGAAAACCCCAAATACCTAGGGCACCGTGTTGGCAACGCCCATATTAGTCCTGCACGAAGCCTTTCCCCAGAGCAGCCAACTGCGCCTCCATCAGCTCCCGCTCCCCAGCCTGGTCCCAAGGAGCCATAGGAAGAAGCACAACTTTTCTGTGTCCGGGGACCCCAAGGAGAGGTGGAGGTGGAGACCACTCACAGGAGCGGGCAGCTCAGGGCGAGTGTCTGCCTTGCCCCCTCTCCACCCTCCAGAGCCCCTGTGCCCTATGACCCCAAGACCAGAGGTGCTGCCCTCCCTGTCTCCTGGACAAAGCACAAAGGAATGCCTGCCTGGCCTGAACCTGCCCATCAAGGGATTTTTTTTCTGTCCCAGGAAGCCTGGGATCCTGAGTACGGGGGGTTGGGCAGGTTCACCCTGGGAAATCCCTGGGAAGGAGGTCTGCATAGACAGGCCGTGAGCTCCAGCAGGGAATGGTGCTGAGGGCGGATCCCAAGCAGGCACTGAGGGCAGAGGCTGCCCCGCAGCCTCAAGTTTGCCCTCCCTCTGTGGGTCTGGCTACTTCCAGGAACTCCTCCCATCCCCAGCCCTGCACTTTCCAGCTGAGTAGGAAGGGTATGTGGGAGTGTATCTTGCAGACCTGACCTTCATGCTTTGGCCTTCATGCATGCCTCGAGAACTGACCAGTTTGCAAGCCCCCGCCCCCATCCCTTTGCATCTTCAGGAATGAGCCCTGATGCTGAGTGGGGAGCTTTTGTTTGCTAGAATGTACCATTTGTTCCCTTTGGCAACCGTACAGCTAGAGCTGAGGCTGGTGAACAGAGATGAAGTGCCCTGCGCTCCCGGGAAGCACCACTCATCCCAAGGAGGGCTCTTGTAACAGAATGCAATACAGCGTAGCAAAGGCAGGCAGGCAGGCCTGCAGGGGTGGGGGGCCTCTCCTGCCACCCGGCCTGACCCCAGCACATGGCAGGTTGCAAATCCTAGCCAGAGGACTCCATGCTGTTTGCTGTGTGCCTTGCAGCACTGGCAGGAAACAAAGGGAATGTTGTGAACTATCTAGATTCCTGCAGGGAGAGGGAGGGCGCTGCCCAGAGCCAGCTTTTCCCTGGCTCCAGGAGGACCACAGAAGCTCATTTTTCTAGGGCTGTGAGAGTGGATTTTAAGCCCGTTCCTCAGAATTCCTTAGAAGGGGAGGTGGAGTCAGGGAGCCCTGCCTCCTTCCGTGGCCTGCTGCTCCATGATTTAGCTCTGTCCTCTACTGGTCCTCTGGTCCTGGTGTCTAGTCTTTGGGCCACTGAGGGTGTGGAGGCCAGTGTCCCAGACCTAAACCCCTGTAAGGCGCTAAGTTGAAAACCTTAACTGAGTGACTATTGGTGCCAAAGACCCAGCTCCTGATGGATTTGGGATAAGAACCTGAGTGGGTGTGGGAACTAAGCCCAGAGGCGCTAACCAAGCTGGCGGGATTTGTGCCAGGCCAGCCTGGATGAGTGTAACTCCTACCCAACTCCAGGTCTGGCTCCCTTCACCCCTGATAGCTGTGTTCTTATCCAGCCTTGTCCTGGGCCTGCATCTCTGTATATATAGTTAAGTATTGTGCGTATGTATTTATTCCTGGACAAGTGTGTTCATCTGCAGTCCTTTGCTTGAGGATAAGGTTTAGGATTGGGTCAAGATGAGACTATCAGGGCCAACTAAGGCAACCAGCTCCTGTTCCTTCCCCAAACCCTTGGGATACTGGTCAGTCCCAAGACCACCCCGACAATCAGGCAGGCTCCCCTGCCACAGCCTGCAGGGCCCAGGGAAGTGTGGCTAGGGCTCTTGCAATCAGGTGCCAAGACCCAAGGAGACAAACTCACAGCTGGCACCCGCTGACCATCTCCTGAGCAGTGCTGGTAGGGACCGCCACTGGCCCCTGGTCTTACCTTCCCTGCAGCAGGCCTGGCTTCAAGGGGCAGCTTCCCTCACCCCAAGCACATCAGGCTGAGGGGTGGAGAGCATTTTTTGGTTTTGTTTCTGAAGTGGTGCCTGTACCTCCAGCCCCCAGGGGGCCTTCCCCCGCCCCACTTCTCTCCCCACCCAGGCATCACCATCCAGCACTTTGCTTCACGCCACCTGTAGATGCCCTTTGCCGAATGTACCTGAGTGTATGTATTTAAAGGGACTCACATGGGCATCGAAGAATTTATGGCTTTGTATCTAATAAAAGATGGTGAACTGGACTATCTGCTTTGGGGAAGTCAATGGCCAGTGGCTGGGAGACGTTTTTGCAGCTGAACTGCTCTGAAGCAGAGGGCGGAATGATGGATGAACACGTGACAAGGCCCAACCTCAGCACCGGCAGCATTGCTGGATTCCCTGCAGGCACCCTGTGTGCTTCAAGTCAGCAGGGATGCCACACCCAATCCTGCTCAGCACCCATTCTGCTTGAGTTTATCTAGTCAGGGGTGCTCAGATTTTAGAGATATCTGTGCTGGCCATCCCAAAGTTCCACTAGCCACCAAAATATGACCGGTTACCTCAACTGCTTGAGTAAGAAGAGGAAAAGACCTTGAGTCAGAGGAACCAAAAGATTCACCCCAAAGAATGTGGTGTTAGAAGGGGCACGTAAGTTTATCCAACACATTTACTCAAACCCAGAAACAAACCCTGAGCGCAGTGTCTGGCTCAGTCAATCCACATGATCTCAGAAAACAAAGTGCTCCAGCATCTGATGAAACTTCTGGGACTAGGACACCTAAAGAGACTTCTGGACAGGGCGAGGCAGCTGGTGGTGCTCCCCATTGGGAGAGGAAGGCGTCCTTCTGCTTTGACAACCGAGCTACCAAAGGCTGCTACGGACTAACAGGAGGGAAGATAATTTTCACCCTTCTGCCTATAGGATGTCAATGTAAAGCAAAAGTCCTGAGCCGCACCCAATACATTTATAAATAATGCTAAATGACCAAATTATTGGCAAAGTGATTTCTAAGTCTTAAGATTTATTTAAATAATCTCCAGTGAGAATGGAGTGGGCCAATCACACCCTTTTCCTTGTAACACTTAACCAAAAGATGAAAAAGCACGCCCTGGAGCCAGCCTGCCAGCCACTTGGGAGGGGTGGAGCGCCTCTCAATGGGGGCGGCCACGACCTCGGCCCCGGCCAGCAACTGGGGGAGCATCCACTGTTGAGCGCGGGTTCTTGATGGTTTCATCGACCGACACGATAAGGCATGCAGCCTCAGAAGCAGCAGTCAGGGCGTTGATCCGCACCATAGCTGGTTCCCACACGAAGGCTTCGAAGTTGTCAGCAATGTCCTCATTGTTGACGTCCACCCCATACCACATGCCCCCCTGAAAGAACAGCAAGAAGGAAGGATATAGGAGTGCCCTCTAATTAGGTACCCTGCAAATGCCCAGGATTGTTAGGACTCCTGTCCCCCTGACTTTCTGAACCTGCCAGCATTCCCTTGAGTGTTATCCTAGGATAACACCTGAGAAAGCTGGAATCTGGGGTACCACAACAGGAAGCCATGGGAACATATCCGGCTCAGCTTAATACCTTTCAGACTTTCAACGCATTCCTCACACACACACAGGAGTCCTAGACTTATGGAACACTGCTGTTTTGGGAAGTGTCAGCCTCTTATCATCTGAAAGCTACACATACTAAACCATGGTTCTCCTTCCAATGCCGTATGTCATCATTACCTGACCTCACCTTACTGCTTCCTTTAACCCCTGATTCACAGATAAGAAAACCAAGATCTAGGTACAATGATTTACTAAATCCATGGTACCAGTCAGGTATAAGGTCTTTCACTGGAATGCCAGTCACGATGCCAGGCACTTAACTACAAACATGCCAAACACGGGACAGTGCTAAGTTCTAGAGGGCACAAACTGGATGTGACTGAGCCAGTGCACCAGTAACACAGGAACCTCCAAAGTCCTCCTGGCACTGTGGCTTTCACCCTGCCCTCAGTGGAGAACAGGCGTTAGTACTGAGCCACGTGCTAGCCATTACTCTATGCAGAGCACACTCAAACCCACCCAATTCCAGGACCCTGAGGAGAGGGAGCACCTACCTGGGCATGCCGAGCCCGCAGCTTATTGAGGATGTTCGTGGCATCAAAACCAGCATTGTCACACAGCTGGCGCGGGATGATTTCCAAGGCCTTGGCATATGCTCCGATCAGCAGCTGCTGCTTTCCTGGAATTGTCCTCGAGTAATCCCGCAGGTACTTGGAGAGCTCCATCTCAATGGCTCCTCCACCGGCCACCACGGAATCGTTCTGGAGAGACCAGATCCATTGTTCATTGCAATGGGTCAGGATTCTGGTCAGGCTACAGCGGCAGCCAACACAGGCCATCAATTTCTGGTCACAGCCCAGAAAGCGAGTGGCCAAAAACAAAGCCCCCAAACTCATTCTTTCCCCCGGTCCAAGCTCCAGGAAGCTCTGGCATGTCCTTGTCTAGCACATCATCACTTCAAGCCGTAACCAGTATAGCTTCTGCCCCTCTTGCAACTTAATCCGAGGGGCACAATTCCCAGGACGACTGATTACAGAACAGCATGAGATTAGGTCTCAGCTTTCAAGGAAGGAAGCACAGCACTATATATTTAACAATGAGGATGCTTCTCTGATTTTTGAGGCTTATTCGAACCAATATACCACCAAGGCAAGAAAAGATTATACAAGGCAGAAAACACCACACAAATCTATGGTCTCACTGGCTCCCGAGATCAAGTAGCCATGAGCCCCGCACCTTGATGGCCCTCCTGACGATCATGATGGCATCATGCAGGGACCGCTCCGTCTCCTCCATAAACTGCTCAGCGCCACCTCGGAGGATGATGGTGCAAGTCTTCGCCTTGGGACAGCCAGTGAAGAAGTTGTACCTGCACCCAGGACCAAATCACATATGTGAATGAACTCCCTTCTGCTGCCAACCCCTGCATTCTAACCTTGCTGTAATGTCCTCCCAACACTCAACAGCTGTTCTCCAGTTCCTGAATTTCCACAATAACACCCTTGGAGATATGTTGAACATATCTTGGCAAAGTCTGCAGCTATACTACAGAAGAATAAAGACTGGGATAAGATTTTAGAGCGAATCAGAACTTCTTCATTCATGAAGTGGTCTTTGGCTTTATATCCCAAAAAAAGGTGAGGCCTCAAAAAAAAAAAAAAAAGGACAGAACGGATACAATTATACCCAGAAACTGGAGGAAGGCTGTATTCAGACAGGCACTATGCTTTCAGTCAACTGGCAACTCAGACCCGTGGCTTACCTCTCACATCCAATCTGAGTCTCCTCGAAGACCTGGCAGCTTCCCAATACCTCTGGCCCCAGAGCATTCACGCTAGTCTGTATCGAGCCTCCGCAGGCCTGAGGAGCACAAGCAAGTACTGAAGGATCACAAGAGTCCAGAAGTGTGGTTCCTACTACCACTGGTCTCAAAACCAATTCCCGTGTGGATCATGGCCAAGAAACCTTGAAGAGGATCTCTGTGTTTTGAGTGTTTTGAATACCCAGTGGCATTCAGGGCTTACTCCTGGGTCTGCTCTCAGAGATCACTTCTGGTGGGGTTTAGGGGACCACATGGGATCAAACCTGGCTAGCTGCATGCATGGCAAACCCTATCCTTGCTGCTGCTCAACACTGAATCACTCTCTTGAACTCCTTACCACCCCTTGGAAGGCTAAAAAAAATAAAACAGATTTAAGACATCCAAGACACATAAAAGACAAATAGGTAGGCCTAGTTAAAAGGTTGACAGGGATGGGGCTAAAGAGATAGCTGAAGGGACCTTTCCAGTCTCATCCCCAACCAGCATTTTCAGATATGGGCTTGATTTCCACATCATACAATCCCCTGAGCACTGCCCACGTGATCCTTTAGTAGAGAACCAGGAATATACCCTGAGCTCTGTTAGATGTGGCTCCAAAACCTCCCTGCCTGAAAGAAGGGAGGAAAGCTGGCCAGAAGAATCAGACGTCAACCTGTTCAACCGACCATCGCATTATTACTAGGTCCTCACACAAAAGATTTATTTCTTGGGCAGACCAACCTAATATTATTAAAGTTTTTAATTAAAACAAAAAAAAAATGGAGGGACCAACAAGATTGTACAGCAGGCAGGCCTCTTGCCTTCCACACAAGGCAACCCAGGTAGAGCTTTAACATCCAATACGGTCCCCAGAGTATCGCCAGGAGTAAAGCCTTAGCAGTACCAAAGGTGGCCCAAAAGCAAAAAAAAAAAAAAAAGGCAACTGGCAATTTCTGGCAGTTCTTAGGAGACTGGACTTGTCCAAAGCACTGGACTTGTAAGCAGAGCATGCAGTCTAGCCCTTTGTGCAATCATCTGGGCCAAGTAACTATGTTTTGGGCCACACACAGCGATGCTCAGGGAACCATATGGGGAACTGGGAGTCAAACCCAGGTCTGCAGTGTGCAAGGCAAGCACCATTCCTGCTGTACGGGCTTCCCTGGTTCCGTGGGTCAATTAACTTTAAAACATTAGGTATACCGAGTATACATAGTAAGATTGGAGTGCTTGAAGACAAAGCACTTCCACTTCCTTGTGGAAGCAATTGCAGCCTGAGGCCAACAGGCCAACCTGACAGTGTAGTGACGCCACCTTAGTGGTAAAGGAAAACTCTTCCAGGGCCACCAAGACAGGCAGTAAATCAGAGTGGTTACCATCATTGTCCTCTTCAGATCCTCCTCTGGCACTCGGCCAGCACAGAACATGTCCCTGTCAGCAAAGTACTGCGTAGCCACATCCCCGATGGGGAGTTTAGATAAGATGACTTTGGCTCCAGAACGATGAATCCTCTCTAATTTTTCATAGAGAATATCCCACTCAGCATCAACAATTGCCTGATAATCCTGAAGAGGTCCAGAAAAGGTAGGAGAGAGGTTAGCATATAGTAGCTAAAATATAGCTCCAAAATAAATATGCTGCTTGATTTGGGAATTAAAAAAGATAATCTTAAAAAAAAATTCTTTATTAGTGAATCACCGTGAGGCATAGTTATAAACTTAGGAACTTTCACGTTTACATTTCAGTATTACAGTGATCGTTTACCCATCCCTTCAACCAGTGCCCATTCTCCTTCACCAATGTTCCCAGTATCCCCCCACCACCCCTCTGCGGCAGGGCATTCCCTTTTGTTCTCTCTCCTTTAAAAAGATAATCTTAGAAAACAAAAAACTTTCAAATACAGAAGCCCAAAGTAACCCCAGCCATGAAAGCTACTCCAATGTTGGCATTGCCAAGATATGAAAAACCATTCACTCAGGACAGTTTCTGGCCTCTGAGGCACTGCACCGATGGGGTTCCCTAGGAGGACCACTTCCCCACCCAGCATTAAGGACAGGTTGTCCCAGAGTACCTGCTCAAAGGGGAGTGGCACTGCTACTTCCAAGGACAGGTTTGGGGCTATCAGTAAGGGGAGCACACCTGCCAGCAGTGTGGGGCCCAGCTTAAAGGAAGGAGCTATATCTGTCCCCCAAAGAGGAAATCAGTGCAGTGGCAAGGCGCAGTCAGTCTTCTCTGGAGCCAGAAGCTAGCAACAGTTTGGGAAGTACTGTACTGAAGTCTCCTTGGGCCAGGTACAATCACTCAGGGAGTTCACACATGAAGAAGGACACAAGTGGGGATTCAAATGTCAAGACTCAGCCAGGAGGGCCTACCTCAACCGTGTGGACTCTCACTTCAGCATTATCTTTTTCAGCTTTCAGTTCAAGTTCAACATTTAAAAGGGCAATTTTTGGATCATTGTATTTTTTGGGTTGCATTTCAAACCCAGCATAAGAAAATGTCTTCTTAAATGCGACACCAGCCACCAGCTGGGACTCCTGTTCAGAAAACAATTTAACAGTTCAGTAGCATGAAATGAACCAGCACCCAAATCGCCATCCCCATGACATTTTAGGGTTAATCAAGTCTTTATTTCACTGTTGTACTAAGGCCTTTTCATTATCCTGAGCTAGGTAACACAAAACTTATTTAGACTGCCTCTTCTGTACACAGAAAACCATTCATCTTGCAGAGATGAAGTATAGTCAAGGCCTGTTTTGTCAAGGGCTAGCTTTGTAGTCTGGCTTATAGAGAACCCACTAAGGGTTTAGGCAGTAAGTACTTGCCTAAGGTGCCAGGAAAAGAGCCAGGAACTCCTGAACATGACACGATGCCTTGCCCTGCCTTTGGTCCCAACTCCACATCTTACAGCCTTCTACTACATACATCTACAAATATGCCAACACACACTTTAGCAGCTGTGCTGGGACTGAGCTGCTTTCTCCTCCCACAAGAACAAAACGATCAGAGATTCCATACAAATTCCCAAGGTATCACTGTGGCCTCCCACTTCTCAATCTTTCAAAACATTAACTTTGTTTCATAACTGAGCTTCCTGTGATTTGGTTTTAATAGCAGCACAAACGGATCAAGGGGGACAGATGGGCACTGTAAGAGATTTAGGCTCAAATCTTGGATCTCAATCTTTTTTTGTTTGTTTGTTTTCAGGCCACACCCAAAGGCACTCAGGAATCACTCCTAGTGGTGCTGGGGGTCAAACCTGGATTAGCTGTGTGCAAGTCAGAGCCTCATTAGTTTCACTATCTCTTCGTCCCTTAGATCTCATTCTTACCTTTGCATCCCACTGATGCAAATTACTTCTAAAAGGACACATATATTCACCGATAGTGATTTTACTTTCTATAGTACACAGTTTGAACTAAGAATTATCTATTTAAAATAAATGACTATATCAGCCAGAAGTACTACTAAGATTTATTCACTGAGAGTCATTTATGAGCTGGCCCTACTCTGTCATGTAATTCTGGAATCACTGTCACTGTCATCCCGTTGCTCATCGATTTACTCGAGCAGGCACCAGCAACATCTCCATTGTGAGACTTGTTGTTACTGTTTTTGCCATATTGAATACGCCACGGATAGCTTGCCAGGCTCTGCCATATGGGCAGGATACTCTTGGTAGCTTGCCAGGCTCTCCGAGAGGGGCCGAGGAACTGAACCTGGGTCAGCCGCATGCAAGGCAAACGCCCTACTCACTGTGCTATCGCTCCAGCCATCAGCCAGTTTAATTTCTGATAGTAAATATAGAAGTTACAAAATGTATCAATAGTGTGAGTGAGTGGCAGAGTACAGAACACAGTTCAAGTCTCACTGCTGTCCAGTGTGTGCTGTCCTGCCCTATCAAGCTCCCCAAAAGTCACGGGGAAAGCAGAAGCCTGTTGTGTGAAAGAGCAGACTTACCTCTAGGGCTCCACCTTGCACCTTCTTGATTCCAATCATTTTAAGTTGCAACAAATCATCGAGCATCATCACTGCATCCACAACCATTTTAGCAAAGAAGTTTTTCTGCTGGGAGATCAGCTTGGAGCTCAGAGCAGTCATGGCACACTTTTCTAGCAGCTTTCTCTGTTCCCTTGGACAAAAGAGGGAGTGGGACTCACATCAGATGTCTTGTCTGGTTTTCTTGCAAAGCGAAGGTGGTTTCGCTTCTAGTCTCCAATCTGGCCCTCACTAACTTCATCTCCTACAGACTATCAGTGACAAATGATGACAAAATGATGACTGCAGCAAAAACCTTGTGTGTGGGGGGTGATAGGGGTGGTGTTGGCTAGGGGTGACTGGGCCCACATCCATCAGTGTCAAGGGATTCATATACCATGCTGGGGATAGAACTAAGGCCAATCACATGGAAGAAAAACACCTTAGCCCCTGTACTTTCTTTCCAGATCCTAATTTTTAATACTATTAAAAAAAAAAAAAAACACATGAATGTATCTTAATTTAAATAATTACTATTTTTTTTCTTATTTTTTAGGCGTGTGTATATGGTTGGGTGCCGGCAGTGCTTAGGGCTACTTGGCTTACCCACAGTGCTTAAGTCCAGGGGTTCTTACTTAAAAGCATGCACTCTCTGGCCTCATGATGGCCTTTAAACATCTATAAACTCGTGTCTGAGATGACAGCAGAGCACAGGACGGACCTAGCAAGACCCATAAGCCCTTAGATGAGCTGTAATATGCTACCGCTCCCAGTTTGGCCCAGTCATGGCTCTGAAAGGCCCACCACAAACTTACTCTCTGTCTTCCTTCTTCACAGTCACAGCAATCTCTTTGATCTTGTTAACTGCCTATCAAGAAAAAAAGCTGAGTGAGTTTTTTAAAAAGTATTTTATTATTATTTTCGTTTTTTCTTTTTTTTTGGTGATTTTGAACCACATCCAGTGATGCTCAGGGGTTACTCCTGGCTGTGCACTCAGAGGACCATACAGGATGCAGGGATAGAACCAGGGCTAAGAACTAAGGCAAACACCCTACCCTCTGCAATACCATTCTTGTGTTAGAATACAAACTAGAACTTGTCGATAATCTCTCCTGCCCATCTCAATTATTGTTACTGTTTATCCCCACAATTCAAGCATTTCTATTCTACCAGAGAAATGGGAATATTTCAGCACCTTGTAGCTACTAAGTAAAATACAAACTTCAGTAATCTAGAAAACTTTTTTTTTTTTTTTTGCGTCACACCCGGCGATGCACAGGGGTTGCTCCTGGTTCTACACTCAGGAATTACTCCTGGCGCTGCTCAGGGGACCATATGGGATGCTGGGATTCGAACCCGGGTCGGCCGCGTGCAAGGCAAACGCCCTACCCGCTGTGCTATCGCTCCAGCCCCTCTAGAAAACTTTTGAAGCACCAAGTAGGTATAGTTCTGAAGAATCACCAGGATGCTCAGGGCTTCAATGAGTAGAAGAAACAAGACACGACACTAGACTAAGCTAACTTTATGGTAATTTGGATGTTAAAAAATGTTTGTTGGGGCTGGAGCGATAGCACAGCGGGTAGGGCATTTGCCTTGCACGCGACCGATCCGGGTTCGATTCCCAGCATCCCATATGGTCCCCCAGCACCGCCAGGAGTAATTCCTGAGTGTAGAGCCAGGAGTAAGCCCTGTGCATCGCCAGGTGTGACCCAAAAAGCAAAAGGAAAAAAAAGTGTTAAGTTTGACTTCTCAGACACTATTTTATTTTAATGACATTCCCTAGATAATCTAAACAGAGATAGTTAAGGGAGAAAGAATTTTCCTCAAAGTAAAACCGACTTGCCCCCAATTACAGGCATGGTCTCATGGTATGCCAGAAGGAACTTGATGAAAAGTTCTCACTGAGTGCCTGTGATGCGTCTTTATCACAGCCTACCCAATAACCAAAGACTTAGAGAAATTAATACATCTAGTCAAGTATTTACAAAAGGTTACAAGACAGATTTCCCAGGAGCATAATTCAGAAAATGTTCGACAGTCTGTTCCCAGCACCTCCAAATCACAGTTTAAGGTAATTCCCTAAGGAGAAATATAAAAAATGCTCAGGCGTAAGTCAAATTAACCAATATTCCCATACCAAATTGGTGGCGGTGCGGAAAGCTCGGATGATGATCTGTGGGTGCAAACCTTCCTCCACATAAGGTTTCACCTGCTTCAGAAACTCCGCTGCCAACAGGGTAACCGAGGTGGTGCCATCACCAACCTGAAAGAGGGTAACAGAAAATTCACTTTTTCTCAAGTTCAGGGACAAATCCCTCAAGTCTCTATTAGGCACTCCTGCAGACAGTTTAAATGGGTGTAAAAGGTTTTCTGGTAGCACAGGTTTTCAAATAAATAGAAGGAAAACAGATGGAAGTTTTCTTCTCCTGGGCTACAGATTCTATCCCCTATCCAGGCCCATTCGGGTTGATCTGGAACAACAAATGTCTTCCATATATGAAATCAAATATGCAAATCAAGTCTAAATTTATGTACAAACTATTATGATAAAGTCAAGTCTGCTTATAATACATTATTACATCACAAAAAATTATGGGAGTAAGAGACAGGACAGGAATAAAGTGCGTAATGTTCTGTAAAACTTCATAAAATCATTTCCAGTCAAGCCTACAAGAAGACAACCCTCCAAGATTTGTCCTTTATATTTGGGTGGGCGGGGAGGTTTTGGCCACACCCAGCAGTGCCCAGAGCTATTCTAACCTCTGAGTTCAGGCATCATTTCAGGTAGTGCTTGGGGGATCACATGGGGCACCAGGAATTGAACCCAGGTAGGCAAGACAAGTACCCTACCTGCTGTACTACCCGAGCCCCTGTATTTTAAACACTACTTGGAATACGACCAGTTTTGCTAACCTTTTTATACAGTTTTCTATATGAGATCAAAACCATCCATTCCTTTTGAGGGTGGTTTGGGGGGTTACCCAGTGATGTCATGGGTTATCAAGGCTCGACTTGCTCCCAGAAGTCTGAAGGGGCCAAGAAGTGCTTGGGAGTAAACCATTATAAAATATAGCATAACAGTTAAATATAGCATATAAACTGTTATAATATAAACTGTTATAATACATAGCACTTCATAGAACTACATGCTTTCCTTTGGTTATTATCCCTTTGAGTTATTTCTCTAGCACTTAAACTCTATGTTTATTTTTTGAGGGGAAGGGGAGTGGGGAGTGTGTTCGGGGCTTACTCCTGGCATGGCTTAGTGGAACATACGTAGTGCCAGGAATTGAACTGGGATCAGCTGTGAGCACTAACCCACTGTGCTATCTCTCTGGTGCCTAAACCTTATCTTTAATGGGAGAAAATAAACTTAACCCTTAACTTTAAAGACATACATTTTCAACTTATTATGCCTATAGTATAATGTAAGGAACTCTCAAGGGAAGAAAAGTAACTTGTGAAGAGTTTAAGATGAAGGGCTTAAGTTGATAGTTATGGACAGAAAGTCGGTATTCCTTTGTTGAAGACACTAACAGATCAAATCCGTATTTTTCTCACTTTAAAGCCTTACTGATTTAGGTTTACCAAAAATACTCTAAAACATAAATCTATCTCTTAGTATCTACTCGTATCTCTACAATACTTCTGTAAGTCTTGACAGGATATTTTGAGGTTCTGAGAATTCTTATATTGTCTTCAAATAGTAAATTGTTATATATACTTAATCACTGTTAAAAAAAAAACAACTGAAAACGTAGTGTTTTCAGCCCAATTTTATACTGTGACTAACTATTATAAACTATTGATCTACCAACTCATTTGACTGAAAGCACACAGGCCTGATACTAAGATCTAAGCTACATACAATGGAACCAAACACGTCTGGGGGGTTACTTTTATGATGGGGCCATACCTGGTAGTGCTCAGGACTTACACTAAGGGTCACTCCTGGCTGAACTTGGGGGACTATGAGGTGCCGGAGATTAAACCTGGATTCACTTTGTGCAAGGGAAGTACCCTACCCACTGTACCATCTCTGTTCCCTGAAACAGAACATATTTCAAAAGACTACATATTCAGGAGCCAGAGTGATATTACAGCAGGTAGGGCATTTGCCTTGCATGCGGCTGACCCGGGTTTGATCCCTGGCATCCCAAACGGTCCCCCGAGCACCACTAGGAGTGATTCTCGAGTGCAAAGCCAAGAGAAACCCCTGAGCATCGCCGGGTGTGACTCCCCTACCCCCCCCAAAAAAAATTAAATACTTTTAGATGTATTAACCGTATTATAATTAGATATAAATTCAAAGGTTTTTTTCCTTTGGGGGCCACAACAACAGTGCTACAGGCCTACTCCCAGCTTGTTGTTTGGGGCTCGTGCCCAGGGGTACTCAAGGGTTCATTAGAGCCAAGGATCAAACCTAGAGCTCCTGCATGCGAAGTATGTGCTTTGGCTCCAGTCCTAATTTTTTTTACAGAAGAAATTTAGTTTTCTGTGCCAGACCCAGGGCTGTTTTCTGGTTTTGTGCTCAAGGCTCTTTCCTGTCCATGCTTAGCAGACCATTAAGGGAATCAAAGTAGGGTTGGTGTGTGCAAGGAAAGAGCTTTAACCTTGTACTATCTCTGCCTCTAAATAAAATGTTTAAAAAGAAGAATGGAAAGGAGCAAGTTATCACAAGGTTCAACCTGTTTAAACAAATAGGCTTGATTTCCCTACCTCAGCATCCTGAGATTTGGCAATGTCCACTAAGGTCTTTGCTGCAGGATGGATGACATCAAGGAGTTTCAGAATTGTGGCCCCATCATTAGAAATTGTTGCTTTGCCTTAAAAGAAATAATCCAGAGTAAAAACTTAAAGACACTTTCTTAAAATTCTGTCTAAGCCTGGAAAAGCTCAAAGGGTTGAAGGGATACTTTGCATGTGGGTACCCAAGGTTTGATCAATACCACAAGGGTGTCAGGAATAGCCCCAGAACTCCATGGAGTTTGTCACACTGCAACGTATCTTTATGTTCCAGGTGGATCTGGAGTCCATGTATATTTTACTGGGATGGGCCAGTGGGCTGGTAGCAGGACACATTTAATTTTATCTTTTTTGGGTGATGTGGGCTCAGGTCATACCCAACAGTGCCTAGGGAATCACTGAGGGAGGGGGGAGGTATAGGGAGGACATGCTCAGGGACCATATGGGGTGCCAGGGATCAAATCAGGTCAGCTGTGTGCATGGCAAAGGCTGTACTTGCAGTACTATCACTCGGGCCCCCTAACTTAATCCTTCAATACCTAGCTTGGAGTTCAAAGGGGTCTATTCAATCAGTACATTCAACTAACCATAATGATTTTCCCTAAATGAGAACGAGTAACCATTTCAACATTTTGGGAAGGCTCAAAGAGATAGCACAGGAGGTAAGGCATGAGTCTTACACAGGTGTGTTATCTTACATCGCCACAGGCAGCTTAGGTTTATTTGGGTTACTCCCATCACAGTGCTTCCATTCCTGCTTATTTGTACCTTCTTTCTTTGTGCTCTGTTGACTTGTAATATTGTTTTTTCTTCTCCTTAAGTCCTTTGCATAGTTTATTTGGAGCCATGTCCTTTTTGTGTGGGCACAGGAAGACAGTAGCAAATGCTATGCTTTTGTAACCTGGGAGTCATTTGACTCTATATGACATTTTCCTCCTGGGCATCTGTTCTCTTGACCGAAGCCTCAGCTGCCCTTACTTCCTAGCACCCCCAAAGGCAGGGTCCTGACGAGGGACGGGACGGACCCAGGGCAAGCGGTGAGCTATGAGCCACCCTGGCACCAAGATGGGCCTGGCCAAAGTGCCTAATGCTTAACTCTAAGTTAAGAGCTTGGTCGTGGACAAATGCTGTCATTATCCAAAAAGTAGTAACTAGATTTAGATCCTCCTAGGGTTAGGAATGATTAATCTGGCCTGAGCGCGGCAGTCTGATGTTTCCAGAAGAGCTGCCCTACAAGCCTCAATGTATCTCTTACTGTGTCCATACATTCGAAATAAATAAACAAACAAACCTAAGCTGCCTGTGGCAATTTTATCCTATACGTGTGCAACCATATTTGATCCCAGGTAAAACAGTCCCCTGAGCACCACCAGGAGGGATCCCCAAAACAAAAGCAAAAGAATATTTTTTGGGTTCTGTAATTGTTATGGAGACCACATTCAGCAGTGTGCTCTTCACCACAGGTACATGGGCCCAGCGCTTGATAGTTTAACACAACCAATACTCTAGTACCCTACTTGTTCACTACTATACTAAAATGGGAGAGCGAGTGAGTATGTGCAGGGCAGAGTTAAGGGTATGCTTGCATGCTGCCAACTGTGGTGCTTAATCCCAGCACCCCATGGTCTCCCCAAGCACTGCCAGGTGCAGCCCAAGAGGCCTCTGGGAAGCACTGGAGTGATCCGGGTAATTCCTGGACCATAGGGTCCAAGAGGCACTACATCCTCTGGTCGAGAAATGAACTGACAGCTGAGTTGTACAAAGATTGTCAAAGTGGCCCCCAGACACACACACACCCACCCCCCTTAACTGGAAAGGATTACAGACAACTCTGACTATAACACTCTGCAAGGCAAGCTCCTAAGCTCAGTTTCCCTCACGGTCCCTCTAAGTTCAGCATTCAGAATAATGTATGGAGTGCAATTACTTCACAGCACACAGTGATGCCAACCTCTGACAGCCTAAACACTCCAGGTTCCCTTCTACTGCACAATGGCCCAAGGAACCCTGCAAACTTACCTCGGCCATCCACAATGAGCTTGTCCATGCCACGAGGGCCCAGAGTGGTCCTAACAGCTTCAGCAATTACCTGGCAAGCGCTGATGTTACTTACAAGCTGGGGAATGCCTTGGGAGCTATCAGTCCCCTCTTTCAACAGGATAACTGGTGTGGGCTAGAGAGAGAGAGAGAGAAAGTAATTGAGTAAATTTAACAATCACCTATTATAATGAGACTCAATGAGGAAGGGGAGAGGGGAAAAAAAAGTCTTATCTCCCCTGAACAGAAATAGCTGAAGGCCCTTTAAAATCACGTTCTCACCATGATCTACCCCCTTCAATCCTTAACCAGACTCTATATCCTCTGACACTGCCAAGACTTTAGTATACCTAACAAGAACTGCTAGAAAATTATTTGAGAAGCACTGGTTTAGTCAAAAAGAAAAAGAACTGGGGCTGGAGTGATAGCACAGAGGGTAGGGCATTTGCCTCCTTGCACGCGGCCGACCCGGGTTTGAATCCCAGCATCCCATATGGTTCCCTGAGCACTGCCAGGGGTGGTTCCTGAGTGCACAGCCAGGAGTAATCCCTGTGCATCGCCACGTGCGACCCAAAAAGCAAAAGGAACAGAAAAGAAAAGAAAAAGAACTATTCTCTGGGGGTCCAGTTCAGTGGTTGGGGGCATGCCAGGCACACTGCAGGGATCGAATTCAATCCCTAGTATGCAATACTGCATGGCCCCTAAGCCACTGGTCCCAAACAATGCTGCATCACCAGGCCCTGGCATTGACCCATTCACAGAGTAAGCTGAGTATCACTTCATATGGTGCAAATCCCTGAACCCTGCTTGGAAGCCCCCTATCCTCCCCTAATAATGAATGATTCTCTGGTGGACAGTCCCAAATTCTGACCCTAGTTCCCATGTTGAAAAATCAATCGAATTACATGCAGGAGGAAACAGCTGGCTACGCTCAGGGATACCTCCCAGCAAATCACCACTTCTCTCACCCCATACCCTTATGGCTTAATCCTAGAGGGGATGGGGAACTGAAGCCACCATGTGGTGCCAAAAGCACCAAGAGATGCCCAGATATGTGAACTACAATAAATGATGTTTATCTGAAACATGGGGAAACAGGTAGAGGGAAAAATGCTACACTTCTTTTTCCTTGCAAAATGACAACAAATCTAATTCATACAGCAATGTTCCCATCTCCCACTAATCACCAGTCAAGTATCCCAAAGAAAATGCACAATGACTTTACTAATTCTATATACACTGATGTGTGATTGAGAAAGACAATGACTTAACATTAAAGCAGGTTAATAGAATATGAAGGATCGAAATGGTTACCTGGTTTCCAGGAGCCTATGTAGAAATGGTAAGCATTTCTGCCTGGAGCTTTTAAAAAAAAGTGTAGGGAGAATCCCCATGGTGCATGGAAGAGGCCCCAAGCACTGCAGGGGTGCAGACAAAAAGAAAAACACTGAAACAAAACCCAAAATGTGAAAATTACCACCCTTCCTCCTTAGAGTAAACCTTCTATGCTCCTGCATATTAACATCTTGACCTCTTATTCATTTTCTTCGGCTGCCCCTTCCAGCCCCCAAAACAGGAGCCTCTGCCAGTCACATTCAGTCCACCGTGCAAGCCTTACGGTTTCATCACACTACATTCAGGCCTAGTGATCTGGAAGTTCCATGCGAGGGTCTCTGAGGAAGCTGCACTGGGCCTCAGTGCAAGGGATTTCCTGGGCCATCCCAGCAGTGTTCAAAGCTTCCAGGGGTGCACCTGGTGACGCTAGGGGGGACTCCAATGCTGGAGATCTAACCAGGGATGACGGTATGCAAAGCATGTGCCTTATACTGTTAATACCTCTCCTGCCCTGGGTATTACTTTTACATTCATTGCCATTGCCTATCCATCCTTTGGAAAGTATAAGCCTCCCAGAAGTAGATCACGGTACGTGTTTTGATTTTTTTTCTTTTTGGGTCACACCCAATGATGCTCAGGCGTTACTCCTGGCTTTACACTCAGGAATTACTCCTGGCGGTGCTTGGGGGACCATATGTGATGACGGGGATCGAACCTGGGTCGGCTGCATGCAAGGCAAACGCCCTACCCGCTGTGCTATCGCCCACGGTACGTGTTTTGAGATAAGCCCTAAAGACAGAACTGGGGTTTTTCCTTTCACTTTTCTTTCGGAGGGCCACACCTAGTGATGCTCAGGGTTTACTCCTGGCTCTGCACTCAAGAATCATTCCTAGCAGTGCTCAGGGGACCCTATGGGATGCTGGGGATCAAGCCCAGTTTGGGCCCATTCAAGGCAAGCGCCATACCCACACAGTACTATCTCTCCAGCCTCAACACAGTTTTTTTTTTTCTTTTTGGAAAAAAAAACGCAGTAAAATGACACTGAAAATTCTTAAGTACAAAGCAGTAACACTTGGAAGTGGCTAGCAAACAATCTGTAAATTCCCTAGTTTACAGAAAAGGAGTGCGCCCATGGGGAAGGTTATGGCAGCACGGCCGGACTGAGCCAAGAAGCCCACAAATAGGCTGCACCTGCAGAGCAGGCACTGCTACAGAAGGCCAAGTCCTGTGCCAAGTTACTGAACCAATCTCACCTGTTTTCATTCTTACATAACACAGAATCCAGTGACCTGCTGGGGATATCATGGGAACCTTGAGAATTTCAACTTACTGATCTTCCTCCTTAAGTTTGTATTAAGGAGGATGGAGTGAGAGCACAGTGGGAAGGTCAGTTGCCTCGCATGCAGCCGGCCCAGGTTTGATCCCCAGAATCCCATACTGTCCCCCAAGCACCGCCAGGAGTGATTCCTGAGTGCAGAACCAGGAGTAACCCTTGAGCGTCACCGGGTGACCCAAAAAACAAACAAACAAACAAAAATAGTTTCTATTAAGCTTTTCTGTAAAAACAGATATTTGGGGGTCCAGGGATAGTTCAATGGTAAAGCCTTGTAAGTCTGAGGCCTAAAATTCAATCGCCACCAGCCCACCCCACGTGTGATTCAGTGACAGTGCTGAATCACAATAAAAAGCTCTCTGGCAAGACACAATTACGAGTACACTGAAACTCAGATTGTGTGACCCTTGGTCACCCCAACAAAAGAGTAAGTAGGATGGACTTGACAACAACAAATTCAACCTATAAAGGCAAGGATATATATTCTCTACAAATTGCGCCAAAGTTATAGGACCAGAGCTTTCAGGGGGCTCTTTTTACCTCTTCAATCTCAAAAGGCTTCTAGAATACCAGGAATCAATTTGAGGCTAGTAAGGATTCTCCGTGATAGAAGTTTCACATTCTGATAAAGAAGAGATACGTCTACACACCAAGAAAGGAGTCAACTCAGAGTTGAACACAATGGTCTGGAGCCCACGGGCGGAGGTTTTTTCCACTCAACAGAAGAACCTGCTTCTGATCCCTAATCCTCCAAATGCCAACTAAAAAAAACCATGAAAGTCTCCTTGGCAGAGAGGATGGATGACAGTGGAGGAACCAAGCACCCACCCTGCAGGCTGGCTGGCCTTTACTAGCCTACTATATGCAGGGCACGTCACTGGTTGCAATTCACTTCATCCCACAAACAATTCCTTATTGCCATCACTTCTACAAGACTTACTTAGTAACCGTTAAAAATATATTCAAAAGCCACATGCCAAGTGGCAGAGACAAGTCACACTCTCAACTGTTACCCCGTGCGGCCGCTGGGCAGATGAAGACAACTTCAGGGACAGAGTCACACTGAAGACTTACTGGGAAGGGGTAGAACCAGGGGTACAAAGAGGACAGGGGAGGCGGATAAACACTGGCTTCCTTCCTGGGTATAACCTGGATGCACAGGGCATGTGGATACAGACGAAACACCTGACAGGTGCCAGTCTGGCATCAACAGCACGGCAAGGTTTTGCCTCAAACACCTCCTTACCAGCAGGGCCGCTCAGCAGGTACTGGGGGGTGGGGGAAAGGGTCGTGGCGGTGGGGGACGGAGGTACGACTCCAGGGAAGCTTGGGACAATACAAAGTACCTGCTTATCAGACGGGGGGTGGGGGGGGCTGGGCTAGGAAAGGGGGCGCGCCAAGCTCACCATCCAAAGCAAGACCCAGAATTAGGGTCCTGGGGTGGGGGGGAAAGCGGGGTCTGATGGCACATTTTGGCCGACTAGGTCGGAGGCTGAGCCCAGGTATCTTACGTGCAGGGTCCCCCCCACTACCACTAGCTGGGCACGGCACCTTCGGGGGCCGCGAGACGCTGCATTTTCGGAATGAGTGTCCCGAGGGGACTAAACACGGGTGAGGGCGTGGGGGCCCCTCCCACGGCACAGCCCCCACGCGGCCCCGGCCCGGCACACGCGGCGTCCATCTTGGTCCAGTCCCCACCCTGCAGCCCCCGGAGGAGAACCAGCGCTTCCCGGCCAGGCGGCCGACCCACCCGCGCTGACCTAACGCAGGCCCCGACTGGGGGGGGGGGCTCCAAAGACCACCCCGTCTCGGCGGCAGCTTCTTGGCGCCGAAGCAACGCGGGGCTCGCAGTGCCCAAGTCGGCCGGACCAGCGCGCCCCCCTCCAAAGGCCCCTCGGGTTCAGGTCAAGCCAGACTGAAGTGGGCCGGGGTCCCGAAATACAAGGGGGTTCAGGGCAAAAAAAACGAATGAATAAAGCAGGGGAGGCCCCGCCCGAGCCGTCCACAGTCAGGCGGCGCCGGCCACGACCTCGATGGCAACGGATGGTCTCGGATGCGCGAGCCGCCACTCACCATCATTTTGGAAGCTTATGCAGTGGCCCGCTCCTCGCTCCTCCGTGGCTGGGCCGCCCAGCAAGCCCACAATGCCCCGCGCCGCCGAAGGCCCCAGAAGCTCTGGGAAGCCGTTGGCCCGGGAGAGGAAGAGGAAGAACCACTTCCGGTACTCTATGGTTCGCTACCACAGAGTCGGTGTGGCTAGAAGGGACGGAGGCGGGCCTAGGGAGGCCGTCTGGAGAGTTTGGCTTCTATCACCCGAACTCGGGCATGGTTTCTGTTTAGTTTTTTGTTTGTTTGGTTTCCATAGCGTGTAGAGTTTCTTGCAAGACCCGTGTCAGTGCTAATCCTATTTAATTTTCCATTTCTCCCCGAACTCCAGAAGAATATAATAATACATGCTTTTAGGGCCGGACAGGTAGCAAAAGGGGCTTGCCTTGCACGTGTCCGGCCCGGCACCCTAGAATGTCTCCCGCGACCACCAGGATTATGTCCTGAGTACAGCCGGGTGTGACTCAGAAAATTAAAAAATGAATTTAGAAAAACAAACTTTAAGACAGGCTTAGACTAAGTAATTATGTGAGTGATCTTATTTACTTAGTGAGTGATGTAAATTAATTTCACAACTCGACCGCGTTGTTATCATCAAGTCCATTTTTACAGATGAGGATACTGAGTCTGAGAAGGTCCACAAAGGTTATCATCCAAAGTCACAGCTGGGCAATGAATGGCACAGAAGCGGGTGCTCAAACGTCCGGTTTCCTGCCTCTGCGATGGCCAAAGTCGAGTCCTCGAGCATGCCCCTGCTGTGGAACTGGGCACAGGACCGATAGAATGAGGAGCGCGGGAAACCACTTGAACGTTAGGTAAAAAGCGCCGCCTGGGGGGCAGGGGAAGGAAGGAGGCCGCGAGAGCTAACGGCTAGAATCTCGGCGGCTGAAGCGAGTCGTGCGGCACCTGGGTGCACCCTCCCGTTCCCACAGCGCCCAGCCCGCCCACCGGAGAGCGTGGTCCAGCCGGGTCGACAGCGAACTGCGAAACGCAGGGGCGGGGCTGAGGCGGGTGGTCGGCGGTTGGTATTAAGAATACACACCAATCAACCCTCGGCCCTACTTGCCTCAGCCAATAGGAAGTGGGTTAGGCGGCAGAGGCGGGAGCGTGCTTACGTAAGCGGGCGCCAGAGCCAATCAGCGGCGGGCCTCTTTCCCGTCCGCCTACTGTAGGCTAGAGCGGGTCTGTGGGCGGGAGGCCGCGGCAGCTGTCAGGCTGAAGTCCAGACAGCGACGCGCGGCAAGGGTGACTGGAGGAAGCGCGGCGCCGGACCGGGCCCTGGAGATGGTCCCCGGCGCCGCGGGCTGGTGGTGTCTCGTGCTCTGGCTCCCCGCGTGCGTCGTGGCCCATGGTGAGCGGCATCGGGTGGGGCTGCGCGGCGGGGCGGGGCTCGCCGTCTAGCTTACGCGCGTCTTGGGCTGGGGGCCACGGGTCACCTTGGGGAACCCCGCCAGTTCTGGGCAGGGCAGGGCCGGTGGGTGCTGGCTCCCCGTCATTTGGGGCTGGACTCGGCCTGAGGCTGAAGTTCTCGGCTTCCCAGAGCTGTGCATGATTTCACCTCCCACTCGACGCCACCTTCCGCTGGCTGGGATTCCGGCGGCTGAGCCGGCTGCTAGGGAATAGCAAACTGTAGGAACGTGCAAGAGCACTCAGGTACTGTACAGGAGCACACGTTCCTACCTGTGGACACACTCACAGGCGGAATCACACACACGCACACCCAGCTTGCACCTACACAAGCACAAAAATGCTGTCTCCACCCTGAATGTTCATAGATCAGCTGATATAAGGATCTGACAAATGATGTAATACGTGTAAGAAGGGGGAGTTTAATGTTAATCTAGAAGGCTTCCTTAGGAGTGTGTGTGTGTGTTTCTGTTTCTGTCTCTGTGTATACACACACATACATGTGTATATATGATGGGAATCTCTACTTCCAACATAAAATAGTCTGATAACATAGCAATGGAGCTCTAATATCTGTGATTTGGGCAGTAAACAAAGACAACTAAGGCCACAGTCTCCAAACCTTGGCACATAACAGTAGCTTAGTTTGTTGATCCAGTAATGAACCTGCGGCGGAAGTTTCTGTGCTTCCACTTTCTTGCTCTCTAGGCTAAGGAAACCAGGATCTCAAGTTCAGGTAAAACGTAACATTTTTTTTTAATGACTAGAAAGTTTATTTATTTATTTATTTGCTTTTTGGGTCATACCTGGCGATCCACAGAGGTTACTCCTAGCTCTGCACTCAGGAATTACTCCTGACGGTGCTCACGGGACCATATGGGATGCTGGGATTAGAACCCTGGTTGCCGTGTGTGCAAGGCAAACGCCCTACCTGCTGTGCTATTGCTCCAGAACATAACATTTTGGGCCGAAGTGGTGTACAGTAGGTAAGGTGATTGCCTTGCACATGGCTGAACTGGGTTCAATCCCAGATAGTCCCCTGAGGACTGCCAGGAGTGATTCCTGACTTTAGAGCCAGGTGTTCCGCTCCGCTCCCCCAACACACACACACACACACACACACACACACACACACACACACACACACACACACATACACACACACACACACACACACACACACACACACACACACACACACACACACACACAAAATCCAACTCGTAACATTTTGCCGAGGAAGTATTCCCCATAAAGCAAATTTGGTTATTCTGCCCTTTCCCCAGTGCTGTTGAGCAGGAAATAGGGATTTTCATTTAGCTATTTTTTGGGGGGCGGGGGGCGCACAGCTGGCAGTGCTCAGGGCTTTGCACTCAGGGATCACTCCTGCAGGGGTTCAGGGAATAGAATACTGGGGGTTGAACTTCGGTCAGCTTATGCAGGGCAAGTGCCCTGTCTGCTGTACTATTTCTCAGCCCCCCTCATTTCACTCTTTCCTGGGCACTTTTTTAGCTAGTATGGATAGGGCATATAAGGAAGCTATGAACTTGGCGCCCTCACCCCAGTATAAGCATTAAATAATGATGAGTTCTGTAGAATTACAAATTATGTGAACAGTATCACTAGAGAAAAAGTACATTGTGAATAAGGCATGAGGGGAGGGCCCATCAAAGGGTACGTCTGTGAAAATGACATTTATGACTTAGAGTATGTACATTAAAAAAAAAATTGGGGGGAGGCCAGAACGGTAGTGTAAGTGGCCAGGGTGCTTACCTTGCATGCCACCCACCTGGGGCTGATCCCCAGCACGCCATATGGTCCCCTGAACCCCGCTAGGAGTGATCCCTAAATTCAGAACCAGGAATAAGCTCTGAATATAGCTGGGTGGAGCCACACCCAGGGGTGCTTGAGGAACCGTGCAGTAGCCCAGGCTGCCCGCATGCAAAGCACTCTCTGGCCTGAAGTTGTAACCCCACAGATAAGTAGAAGTGAACCAAGATGAAGAGGTGGGGTTGGAAGGTGGAAAGGCACTAGGAAGCCTCCAGAGAGAAGCGCTTGCGAAAAGACTCAGGAAGTGATAAAAGGATAGCAGGGTGGCTTGAAGAGCTGTGGTTGGAGCAGTGGTGGAGGACTGGATGAAGCTGCTCCTTTAAGCCACTGTTTAAAATTTAAATTTGCATGCAAGGGGAAGTCATTGAGAAGTTCTAGAGCCACAGAAATGGACATGACCATACTTTAAGACGTCTTAAGGGAACTGCTAGAGGGGATAATAGAGCGGGTAGGTCGCCCACCTTACATGCAGCCAATGCAGGTTTAATCCCTGGCAGTACCACATGGTCCTCTGAAACCCATCGAGTGATCTGTCAGCTCAGAGCCAGGAGTAAGTCTAGCGCAGGTGGGTGTCCCAAAACAAAGACAGTAAAGGGAGACATGGAAGATGGCTTAGTGGCTTTAAGGCACTTGCCCACAAGCGCAAAGAGGTGAGTTCAAATCCTTCCTTTGTGGTAATTTGCAACCCTGACAGCTCAGATGTTTGGAATCCCTCTGACAAAGGGCCCAGATGGGTCAGTGATTTAGATGAAAAATAAAAGCATTTAGGACAAATGAGCTTAATCTCCTAAAGCTGTCTTCATTTGTGCCTAAACCCCACTGTGGGGAGCTCTGGTGAGTGAAAAGGAAAAAAGAAAAGACACTTTTATATTATCTGGCTATTTGGGGAATGGACATTAAAGGCCAAGAGGCACATACAGCAGTTAATATGTAGCAGTCAGGACTAGAAATGATAGTGGCTGGACGAGGGGATGTCAGTGGACCCAGAATCAACGGTGTATGCAGGCTCTCACATCTCCAGTGTAAAGCCTCAGGTGAGAAGATGAATCGACCTTTAAGTGAGAACACTTGCACTGTATCTTCCTGGCTTTACTCATGTAAGCAGCAGCTATAAAATCACGGTGTTACTAACTCTTCACCAACTCTCTCTTTAGGGCAGAGGCCAGCTACCCCGCTACACCTGGAGGGCCTGATTTGTTTATGGGGGGGGGGGTCATTGGGCCCAAATACTAGCCAGGTCAATGGAAGACATGTGACCCGTGATCTGAACCTGAACCAGATCTGAATCCGATCTTACCTATTACTCTTTCTCTTTCAGGCTTACGCATCCATGACTATTTGTATTTTCAAGTCCTGAGTCCAGGGGACATTCGGTACATCTTCACAGCCACACCTGCCAAGGACTTCGGTGGTATTTTTGTAAGTTCAGGAGGTCCCCCATCTCTGATCATGTCTCCACCTTCTCCCCACCAAGTCCAGGTGACCTAATCATCCTTCGATCAGTACCTGTATGAAGGGCTTCTGCCTGTCCCAAGGATAATATCCGCCTGGGCACCAAGGAGAAACTTTTTCCTTTGGGGTCCCAAGTTAGTGGAAAAAACAAGGGTTTAACTAGCTCTACCTCCAAACTGTGACCTTAACTTCCCCACTCTGGATCCACACCACCTCCCTTGTCCCGTGGAAAGGTAGTGTGGCATTGAACAATGGGCAGGCCTTTGTGCAGAAAAAAATAAAAATTCCCAAGTACCCAGCCCCTGGGCAGTGCTCCATGCTTCCTTCACGCTGCTGGGATGGTATCGTCAGCCCCTATCTCCTTGCATTCTCGCCTCTCAAAATGTCTTTCAGCATACAAGGTATGAGCAGATCCACCTTGTTCCTGCTGAACCTCCCGAGGCCTGTGGGGAACTCAGCAACGGTTTCTTCATCCAGGACCAGATTGCTCTGGTGGAGAGAGGGTAAGGAGAACCCTGGCACAAGGGGCGGGCAGGGAGAAGGCAGACTTGCAACCATTGTTGAGTGGTGATGCTTTGAAATGATTCCTTAATGTCTTCCAGAAATGTTTTAAGATCATACTTGCCTGTTGGCCATTTAAGAGTCTTGTTTTAAAAAAAAAAAAAAAAGAGGAAGAAGAAGTTATCTATGGTCCTTTCATCCTTCCAGGGCTATGGTCTGGGGGATGGTAGCTAGGACCCTCCCTCCTTTGGTCTCATTCCCACCAGGGGCTGCTCCTTCCTCTCCAAGACCCGGGTGGTCCAGGAGTACGGCGGGCGGGCAGTGATCATCTCTGACAACGCAGTTGACAATGACAGCTTCTATGTGGAGATGATCCAGGACAGTACCCAGCGTACAGCTGACATCCCTGCCCTCTTCCTGCTCGGCCGAGATGGGTGAGGGCTCCTTGTCTCTCGCTGGATCAGCACCGGGCTGGGTGCCATGATTCAGGGAGGTCAAGGGTAATCACCAGTCCCTTCCCACAGCCTCTTCTTGGGTGGCCCAGGCGGAGGGCGACCAAAGTCCCTTGGGTTCTGAAACTCCCGGAGTGATGGGGACGGCAGGGCATGCTGGGATGCTAAGAAAATGACCATCGCCACCTCTCTTCATGCCCTCCCAGCTACATGATCCGCCGCTCCCTGGAACAGCACGGGCTGCCATGGGCCATCATTTCCATTCCAGTCAATGTCACCAGCATCCCCACCTTTGAACTGCTGCAGCCGCCCTGGACCTTCTGGTAGAAGAGTTGGTCCCACATTCCCGCCATAAGCAACTCTGGGCTGGGAAGAGGAAACCCAGGCGTTCTGCCGTCTAAGCTTTGGGAATTGCATTTGGGGGAAAGAGAAGCCAGGTAGAAGACACAGGCTTGAGCCAGGGTAGGCTACAGGAAGCAGCGGGGCTGCCCTTCCCTGTCCCGGGCTCCCAAGGGTTTCTCATGCGCACAGAAGCAGCAAGAACCAGACCTCAGAACTTGTTTAGAATCTGGAACGGAAAAGGCAGTGACCTGAGGGTCATCGGTGACCTGTCAAATCGCACCAGGCTCCCCCACCGAGGGTCACCTCACAATGACCTTCAGCAGTTGCTGGAGTAGTTTAAGGAGCTGATGTCTGGGGACTCCATGACCCTCTTTTTAGCAATAAAGCCTCTCATCAGGGTTGCGACTGTGTCCTAGAATCCAAGCACCGGGGCGGGGCAGGGGACGGCCTGCAGACTCACTCAGCCGAGTTCGTGCTGCTGTCTGGCGGGGAGGACACCGAGCCCAGGGGGAGGGGTGATTAGCTCAAGATCCTCTGGCGCCAGTGTTGACTGCTAATCTCAGATCCCAGCACCGCCTTTGGTCGAGTGCTCACGAAGCCTCCGTTCAGTCTCGGGGAGACCCACCTTGTATCCTGGGACGGGGGTCCATAGCAGACTTCTTGGGGCCTTTGTTCTTGGGCTTCGAAGCATGTGCTGAGCCCATGCTCAGAACCGGCAGCAGCACCCATCTCCCCTGGCCCACCCAGCCGTCCCTCAGTAGGCCCTACCTGACGGCTGTGTGCCCCGACGGCCAACCAAGCCACGCTCCACAAAGCATTTCTGCAGAGGCCTGTCACCACTCACGTTTTATTGAGAACAGTGGGCAGGCAGGGGTGGAGGGGGACCTGGTCACGGCAAAGAAGAATGAATCCCACAGGCCAGACAGGCAGGGGGGCTCCGGGGGCAGAATCTCCCATGGAGGGGATGTGGCAGGCTTGCAGGGTAGGCGGGGAGTTTTGAATGACAGGTTATAACTCTCACAGCAAAGACTGAGGGACAGTGCTAATCTGGGGAGAGGGGCACAGTCAAGGCTAATCTCGGAGGCTCGGGTCCAGCTCCCCCGGGTTCCCGGGAGACTGTCAGTGCTCATCTGTCTCCGAGCCCAGGAGAGCCACTGTGGGCCATGTGAAACTGGCCAAGGAGCAGCCTGAGTGGAGGAGCACAGACCTGCCGTCTCCTTATCTCAGCCATGCACTGGGGACAGATGTGAGGAAGGGAAGATGAACCCCCCAAAGGCCTCTCCCATATCCTCAGGGGCCAGTCACTGTGCCGGAGGGAAGGCACGAAGTCGAGAGAGTCTAGTCTGCACCAGGGTTCGTCACTACCTCCCAGATGTCCAAACAGGAGAATGGGGGGGTGGGAAGAGGGAGGTCACCCTGCTAGCCCCGCGTCCCCCAGCACAAAGCTGTATAGAAGGTGCCCGGGACCCCCAGTTCCTCCTTTCTGGCCCTCACAGCTGTGCTCTGGAAAGCAGCTGCCTTTTCGGCTATGATGGCGGGAGGTAAGTGAGGGTGCCCCACCCCCTTCTCCGGCCCCTTCCTTCTCCAGTGAGGCCAGGCTGCTCAGAGTGGCCACTCCATCAGCCCTCAGCAGCAGGGGGAGAGGGAGAAGCCCTGGGTGGAAGAAACACAGCTGGGCCCTGACGGGGTTCCCTGACTCACTTCCGGGGCAGCCGCGCTGGAGGGCGGTTCTGAGAGGCTCAGTGGTGGTTCCAAGCCTGACGCCCAGCAGCACTGTCCGGGGCCTGAGGCCAGGCAGGGGGCAAGGGGCCTGAGGCCAGCCTCCGCCCTCCCCTCCGGCAGAAACAGAGCTGGAAGGAAGGAAAGCAGGCAACGGGAGAGGGGGGCTCCTTCCCAGCCACCTCTCCGGGGGAAGACCACTCTCCCCGCAGGGCCTGGGCACCATCACACATCGGTCATCTCATCCCCCAGCTCGGCATCCTCCTCCTCGTCGTCGTCCTCCTCCTCCTCTGAGGTCACGTTGGGCTCATCTGCCTCTGCCAGGCATTTGGGGCAGGAGCAGACAAACAGGTAATTCTCCCTGCAGGGGCGGGAGGGCGGTGGTCAGGAAGGGAGGGGAAGCGGCCGCCAGAACAGAGAGGACCCGGCGCCCGGCCGCCCACCCTGATGCCCCCTGCTGGCACCTGAGGATCTTATGGCGACTGTGGCGGCTGCGCTCCCGCTGACAGCAGTCCAAGTAGCTGATACAGATTTCCTAGAGGGCAGAGAGAGGTGCGGCGGGGACAATGGTGCATGCTCACGGAGGGAAGAGGCACCCTGTGCTTGCTCCCACCTCCCCGTGCCCTTAGCCCACTGGCTCAGCCTCAGGCGATGGCTAAAGGGCACGTGCAGAGGTGCGAGAGTCAGGTGGGCTCTATGTGCTGTGCCAGTCGGGGCCCCCAAACCTACCCTGGCCCCACACAGCCCCAACCACCAAGAGCCTCCCTCTCCCCGCCCGCCCCCCTCCCCTAACACATACTGCTTCCTTAGAAGCTTCACATCTGTTGAGCAAAAGGCGGCTGGGGCCAGAACCAGCTCCCCAGAAGCTGATCTGAGCGAGGCTTTCTGGAGCGTCACTTTTTTGAACAAAGTGGGATTAGAGCTGACCCATGGGTTCATTGGTTTGAGGCACGTGGAGATTCTACCCAAACAGCCTGGACTCAGGGGGCCCAGCCACTGGTGCTCCTGATCCCTGGAGAGCCACTTGCAGTGCCCAGTGGCCACCTGCCCCCACAGTGCCTGGCCTCCCCCTCACCTCTCCTGGCTTAATATCCTCCAGGGCGGTGATGTGCAAAAGGAAGTTGTTTTCGGGGAAGGAGGTCTCTGCGTTGGGGACACAGCTGTGGTTGCCTGGGTCGCGAGAGGCAGGTAATGAGGAGTGCTGGCAAGAACATCTTCAACCCCGCAGTGCTCTCCTCGTCCTTGGGCCTGCTAGGGCCGGGCAGGCTCCCTGCCCCCGTCCAGTGGGCTTTCCTGGAAGCCACGGCACACAGGCAGCAGCGCCTCCCACCCGCTCCTCGCCCAGCCTCCTGGCTCCACCCTGGGTGCCTTGGTTCTCAGCTGCGACCCTGACGGCTCACAAAGTGGGGAACAGGGCTGCAAAGGGATGCCCAGGCCACACCATCTCACTCAGTCCGGCGGGCTACTGGACATCTACTAACAGGTGAGCCAGGCCCCCCAAGCCAAGTCTAGGAGGGCAGAGCAGCCTGAGCTAAAGAAACGGTTTGCACCGAGGGATTAGAGAGCAAACAGTCTTAGCCAGCTCTGCTTCTGCTTCTGCTTCTCCTCTCTGCCAGGATCCTGAGGGTCTCCAGGGCTCTCCTGATTCCCCCTCCTGAGAATCACGGGGGTAGTGGGTTGCAGAATGCACACTGCCCCTTTCAGAATCAGAGCTCTTTCCCTGCCTCAGCATGGGGCCTGGATCCCTGGAAGGCTTTAGGTCTAGAACTGTATTAAAGCAGGAGCCATCAGGTGACTGGAAACAGAAAAGAAAGGGTTCAGGGGAATCCCAAGGAAGCCCAGAACTAAGACTCAACTTGACTGGCCTTGAAGAGGTTAATTAAGAGATGTGAACGCTGCCCTCCCCGATGCAGTCACTTACAGCAGCTCTGAAGCACAAACAGGCCAGATCCTTCACAGTTAAGAAACTCGCCCGTGGCTGGAAGGGAGTAACATGCAGGTGTTATTCTATCATGTTCTAGGTGGGAAAAAGCAAGCTCACAAGGACAAACCTCGGCTCTATGTCCTGCCATGCTGCCAACATAATCTCCCCAATCCCTATTATTTTACCTGGAGTTGCTTCTTCAAGGCATGAGTTCTGCTTTTCTGTAACAGTTGATCACACTCTCTGTCCACTCCCACCCCAGCATGGACCGCCTGGATCCCAGAGCCATTTTTTTACTTTATGTACCCTGGAGCCAGACCTGAAACTCCCCCTGGCACACAGGGATTCCACTCCCCAACCACCAACTCAGCTCCTTGGGGAAGGCTGTGTCTGGCTTTGAACTCGGGGCACCGGCAGGAGTGAGGGGTTGAGGGAAGGGGAGAGGTCCAGGTCACCAACCTGACTCGATGTCCTTGTACAGCTGGTCAATGAAGGTGTCCAGCTTCTCACGGTCCTGCGGTTTCAGCTCCAGAGCATCACAGGCATGAACCCACTGGCTTAGGGAGCTGGGGGTGTCCGAGGCAGCCATGGTTGGGGAGGAGGGGGCCCAGCTCATAGGGCCCTCCAACTCTAGGCAGGTTAAGCCTATTTCTCCATTTTCCCCAGAAGACCAACCCCTTCTAGCCTTAAGCAGACCTGGGCAGGGGTGGGAGTGACAGTATAGTGGGTAGGGCGTTTGCCCTTCGTGCAGCCAACCTGGATTCGATCCCCGGCATGGCATCCCATATGGTCCCCAGAGTAGCACCAGGAGTGATTCCTGAGCACAGAGCCAGGAGTAACCTCTGAGCACCACCAGGTGTCAAACCAACCAACAACAACAAAAAAGATCTGGGCAATCTAGTCCCCCGTGGAATCTCCCATCCAGGCCCCTGAGGGCCCCATAGCTCTGGAATATTCTAACCTGGTCCCAATTCCTTGGCCGTTGGTCCCAACAAGAGCAAAGAGAGAGCGGAATCCATCTGGAGTGAACCACTGTGGGTGAGAGAGATGTGCACTCAGGCTCAGCAGATGCTCGGCCACCCGCTCCTGCAGAGCTCAAGTGCCTGAAGGGGCACTGGGCCCCTCCCCCAGGCTCACCTGACTGAGCGCTTCCTCGTAAAGTGCCTCTGTGAACAGTCTCCTCAGAAGTTCCAGCTGGCCCTGGTTCGGGAGAAGCAGGGAGAGATGTGCATCCCTAGGGATTTCCCATCACACCAGGGCAGGGCCCGGAGGATGCAGCGGGAGTGGGAAAGGGGAGGGAAGGGAAGACGACTCTCTGCCCGGGCAGAGGGAAAACACAGAACCAGCATCTTCAGAGAATCCAGGGACCTTCTTGAGGTCACAGCCCAGGGTAGTGACAGTCAGTTCCTCCATTTCCAGTGCGCTGTCTGTCCTTACCACCACCCTGCAGGCCTCTGGACTTGAGGTCTGTCCCTCCCTTCCTCAGAATTCCATGCAGGAAGGCCAGCCCAGACACCCAGTCACCCTCCTGCCTGCCCCTCCAGCCAGCTGCTGCCTGGAGGCCTTCTGTCCTAGGGCGTCCTGGACATCTGCTGCTACCATCCTAGTTTTCACTGTTCCTGACCCTGTCGGACACTCAACCCTTCATTCCTTACTATACCTGACTTGCCTGCTGCTGTCCTATCTGAGGGTCCTGCCTTCCCACATGGGGCACCCCCCGGCATCCTTCTCAATTTTAGGTCCGTGTTAGATCAAAGAGTTAAACAGCAGCAGGAATCTAAGTCCTCACGTCGGCTGCTCTCTGATCAGAGGCTGTACATTCTTTCAGTGGTGGGGAAGGGACCAAATGTGATGATCTCTCAGGTAGCTCAGAACACAAGGAGAGAGGGGCCGTGGAGAGACAGACCTTAAATTTGTCCCCCAGGAGTTTGTGGACAATTTCTTCCTCCTCATTGGCTGTTTTATTACAGAACTGGGAGAACAGCCTGATCCAACGGTCCTTATCCTTAGCCTGCAATAAACAAAACATACTTCAAGGCCACGTTCACGCATTCGCACTGAGTGCACACATGGACTCCTGCCCTGGCACCTACTTACCGCCAATCCCACCCACGTGGAAGGGGAAGCAGGTCCCGAGGTCTCTGCCCTCAGGAAACACAGAGCTTCGAGGTGAGACAATTCCTGCTGGGGACATCCTCCCACCCTCCCAAGCTAGCTAACTGGACAGCACCAGGGAAATCAGAATGAGGCTGAAGAGCGATGATACTTACACAAGAGTTAAAGGATATTTTCTCTTGGGGCTGGGCAGAGAGCCCCATGGGCTGAGTGCGTATTTTGCTAGCAGGAGACCCGGGTTCAATTCCCTGCACCACATGGTCCCCCCAAGCACCACCCAGGGCAACTCCCAACCTCTCCACCCCAGCACTGCTGGGTGTTGGGCCCACACAAACAAAAGTAGATTCGCTCTATGTAAGAGAAACGCACACTTGAAAAGGAGGTGCTTAGTAAACTGCAGAAGAAGCCCAGTGAGAGGTCACAGTCCACACGCAAGACGAGCCCCTCGGCCATTCCTCGGCCAGGGAGCGAGCCAGTCTCTCCTCACACGCCCAGGAGGAGCTCTGCCTACCAGCCCAGGCTCGGAGACCAAAGCCAGGGCCTACTGAGGCGTCGGCTCCCCAGGGAGGGCCAGGTGGGCTCACCTGCTTCACGGTGGCCACCATCCGGGCCATCAACATGATGCTGGCCGTCTCAGGGGGGTAGTGAACACTCCTGGGGGGAGGGGGAGAAAAAGGTTTAGCCTGGGAACTCCCTCCCCAGCCTCCAGACCGGAAACCTGATTCGACTGCTATAGAAAAGCCTTCTTAGAGACGCCATTTATTATTAAAGATAGAAAATTACGAGCTATGATGTGGGCAGGATTTTACAACCTGGTGGGCTTTCACAGGGCTCCACCTAGGAGTGTGTAAAATGCTGAGGCGGGTGGGACTGGCAGTGGAAAGTAAAGGCTTCCATGGCCCCTGGCAGCCCTAAGAACGGAGGAAAACTCTAGGCAACAGTAGCTGAAGAGAAGCCGCATCGGCTGGACCCAGGCAGGTAGGCAGCAAGAAAGGATGAAGGGAAGAAAGGGCGAAAGGTTACCTACCTCCAGGCCTCCTGCAGTTTATTAAGAGGATGCAGGGGGTCATCCTGGGAGGGGCCCGGGCACAGGACCTGGTGGTACTGCTCGGCGGCCGCCAGCCGGCACTCTGCACTGCAGTAAGTCACCTGCGGGGAGGGCAGGGCAGCGCTGAGAGCTGGAGAGACTTGGTGAGGGAAACGCTGCCAGAGACCTGCCCTTTGGTGAGGCACTTACCTCCACCGTGTATTTTTGTGGTTGCTGGGGGTGGGTGGGATGGGGGGTCCAACCTCAGGGCCTCATACCCCTGAGTCACACCCCTGCCCTTATTTTGGGGCGGTGGGGCCAAGAACACTTCCAGAGTGCTACGGGGGACCATGTGGTGCTGGGGATGGGACCGGAGGCTCCCGGACACGAGTAATGCACTGCAGCTGCTGGAGCCGCCCTCGAAGCCCAGAACTTACCCCGATGACTGCATTCCCGCCACACACAGCCGGAGTGGCAGCTCGGGGGGACGAGGGCAGGAAAAAGCACGGTACGTTCTGGGTGTGTGTGGGAGGGGCCTCCGGCCCAGGCCAGCCACACGGGCAGGCAAGGAGCGACGGCTCCCGGCCAACCTGGTTTCTAGGCAGCAACACTGGGCCAGGGCGGGGGAAAGTGGAGCCGTGGCAGAGCCTTGGCAGTGTGGCTCGAGCGTGGCTCTCAAGGGCCCCCGCGGGGTCTGTCCCCACAGCCGTCTCCCTCCGGGCTGCCCTCCCGGGGCACTCACCTGGCAGTGGGGGCAGTGCTGGTGGAGGTCCTTGCGCACCGGGCACAGCTCGGGGTGGGGCAGCACCTGGCCAGGTTTCCCCGTCAGCCTCTGCGCGTTCTCCTCGGCCTTCTCCAGGGCCCGCAGGCAGTGGTCACAGGCTGAGGGAGAGCCAGCCAGCATGAGGTCAGTGTCTGAGAGCGGGGGCCACGCTAGTCTCTGCCACAGCAGTAGTACCCTCAGGGCGAGAATGGTGCCAGGCAGGCAGCGGGCGCTCAGTAAAAGTCTGCTGGGGCCAGAGCAATAGGACAGTGGACAGGGCCTTTGCCTTGCATGCGGTCAGCCTGGGTTCAATCCCCAGCCTGTCAGGAGTGATCCCTGAGCACAGAGCCTGCAGTAAGCCCTGAATACTGCTGGGTGTGCCCCACCACCCCCCCAAAAACCAACACAGAAAGTTTGCTAAGCAAGTGAATGACTGACCGTGCTATCGAATGAAAGGACTGAACGCCACATACACTTGAGGTCACATACACTTGAGGTCTACAATTCCATCTTCTGCCTCCGGAGTCCTGACCCTTCCTGTCAGCTTTTTTATTTTTTCTTTTTTTAAATGGGACAGCCCATGGGGCTCCTCTCCCCACCTGCCTGGGCTTCCGCATATTCTGGAACTCACCCTCCCGTCAATTTGTCTCTAACCTCAAAAAGGTGTTTAAAAAATAAATAAATAAATAAATAACAACAACAACAAAAATCAACCAGAAAAAAGCACAAGGCTAAGGCACCCTCCCTGCCTCTGAGCCCTCACTCGGCCCTTTGGACCAAGGAGCATGCCGCCTCCTCTCGGGCCCCACTTGAGCACAGAGCCCTTCAGCATGCTGTCCACTCCCTTCTCCCGTGGGCCGGGCTGTTTCCACCTGAGGGAAACCCTCCCCAGAGCATCTCCACCGCAGGCCCACAGCCCAGATGGCCTGCGGTGAGACAGAGGCACGGTTCCAGGCGAGGGTCTTCGGGGGCCCATCAGCTCTTTCCCACACCCGGGGCCCAGCGACAGCAGCCGGGCAGGTGGTCACCTCGATAGCGGTAAAGTGCATTCCACAGAAACTGCGCGGCCACCAGGGGCCGCTCCACGAAGATGGTCTCCCCCTTCCGGATCAGCTGGGTGGCGAACAGCCCCTTTCCCTGGAGGGCAGAGAAACAAGAGGAGGGCAGTCAGGAGAGGAGGACACAGTTCCACTGGCTCCCAAGCGCCACCATCTCCGCCCCAGATGCCTCCCTCTCAGTAGAGCCTTGTGGGATGGTCATGGAGCCGGTCAGTGCCATCCAAAACGGCCTCCTCGGGAAGTGCCTTTTCCGCTGCGTTTCTTGAAGCCCACTCAGGGCAGAGGGCCTGGGAGCGCCAGCGCACCTCGTCCACATCCAGGACCTCAGACTTCTTCTCCAGGGAAGTTTTGGGAAGGACCAGAGCAGGGCCACGGCTCAGGGCAAGCTAGCGCCTCCTCCTGGGAGCTGGTGCTGACAGGGAGGGCTTCTCCTGTCACCCACACGCGGCTCCGGGATCCTGGCAGTGACGCCGGAGCATCACTACTTTTTCTGCTGGGAAAAGCAGGCCAGGCTTGGGGAGAAGGTGTCCCACAAGCCTGCTCTGCTGGGTACTCTATGGGACCTGGCACCCAGCACACTGTCAGGTGTGACTCTGAAAGCATGATTACCCCCCTGGTCTAGACTGGCTTAGAACCTCATGAAGCCAGTTGCTTCTCTTCTTTGTACGTGTTTCCTGTATGAAAAGCAAACTCTCTAATACCCACCAGGTGGTTTTCAGGACACAAGGGTCTGGTACAGCTTGGGACAGCTTGATTCTTACTACCCAGCAGCATGGGCCTACCTGGGGAGACTGATTCACACGCACACTCTCGTTTGAGAGGTGCATACATGACCCGTAGGGAATGAAGGAGGAGAAAACAGTCACTAAAGTAACCATCTTTCAAACAGGCAAGTGGGCTCAGGAGACAACTTGGGAGCCCTGGAGCTGGGCCTGCCAGGCACTCACTCTCACGGCTTGTTCACAGAGGGGAGGGAGGGTGCCCTGGTCAGGACTGAAATGGCACAGTAAGGGAGAGAGGGAAAAAAAGGCTGATGTGGCAGTAAAATGTCTGCCACGTGGCCTTCCAGCACTTTGGGTTTCCTTTCGGCCGTGGCACACTCTAGCAGAGGGAGAGGCACCCCCCAAAGTCAGAGCAGCAGGGCTGTGTGGACCAGCACAGGCCTGGAACAACCTATGAGTCACAGAGCAATTCGGGAAGTGCTCATAACAGAGTGCACCCAGTGCTGGCACAAAGTCACCAGGCACAGCTGGGATGCGAGATTGGCTATCTTCCTGGAAGCCCCGCCCCTAGGTCCAGCAGCCCCTGAACCCCAAATTGGCAGAATGTGAAAATCTGGCTTTCTTCTATGGGACAAAAAAAAAAAAGGATCCTGGGGGCTCATGTTACCTCTGATGACTGGCTAAATCAATCTCTCTCTCTCTCTCTCTCTCTCTCTCTCTCTCTCTCTCTCTCTCTCTCTCTCTCTCTCTCTCTCTCTCTCTCTCTCTCTCTCTCATTTCCTCCCCCCCACTCTGGAGAATCAAATGCAGAAATATTGAGTAGTCAAAAGGATAAAGAATCAGAGCTGGGGGCCCAGAGCAATAGAACAGCAAAAGAGTGCTTGCCTTGCATACAGCAAATCTCACTTCAATTCCTGGCACCCTATATGGTCCCCCCAGAACTGCCAGGAGTAATCCCTGAGGGCAGAGCCAAGAGTAACCCCAAAGCACTGCCAGGTGTGACCCAAAAACCGAACAAACAAAAAGAGGAATCAGAGTTGGTGGGGGGAAAGGGGAGTGGTGGTGACAGGGGATAGTTCAAAGGGCTGGAGCACAGGCTTTGCCTGTTAGAGTCCCAAGCTCAATTCCCAAGAAATATATGAACATATATGTTCCACCCACCCTACCCCCGAACTGCTGGGAGTGACCCCTGAACACTGTGGCTGAAGTAGTTCCCAAACACCCAAAATCCAAAATCCAAAACAAGCAGAATTGCTCTATGAAACCATTTATCCCCTTTGCAAGAAACACAGCTCTAATTCATATCATAAAGATGCTCAGGACAAAGTGAAGCTGAACAGAAAGGGCTCAAATTATGCAGCTTTTCAAGATGGGGGAGGGAATCCCCAGGAGAGCTCAGGAGTCATTCATTTTCGGGGGTAACAAATGTAGTGCTGGGAATTGAATCAGGGTCCGCCATACAAAGGCAAACACCTTGTTCTCAGTACCATCTCTCTGCTTCTACCAATTTGAAAGCCAAAACAAAATTTTGTTGGTCATAGCCGGCGGTGCTTAGGGCTTACACCTGTGCTCAGGGATCGCTCCTAGTGGGTAAGGGAACCATGTATGGTGCTAGAGATTGAACCTGGCTGGCCATATGCAAGGCGGGTGCCCTAACCACTGTACTATTACTCCAGCCCCTTGATTTTTGTTTTTAAGACCCTTACAAAACTACAAAACTGTAAAGGGCCAGGGAAGCAATGCAGGTGTTGAGTGTGAAGAATGTCTGATCCCAGGGCACTTCATGACTCCAGAACTGAATCAACAGAAAACATGACAACAAAGAAATTCTAGGACTACATAGTAAATTTTTAAATGTTTATTAAATGGGTGATTTTCTTGAAAAATAGAAATCATTATAACTAATATTCTAGGGGGCTGGAGCGATAGCACAGCGGGTAGGGCGTTTGCCTTGCACGCGGCTGACCCAGTTTCGATCCCCAGCATCCCATATGGTCCCCTGAGCACAACCAGGAGTAATTCCTGAGTGCAGAGCCAGGAGTAACCCCTGTGCATCGCCAGGTGTGACCCAAAAAAGAAAAAAAAAAAAACTAATATTCTAAAGGAAGAAAGTTTAGACTAACAAGGAGTGCTGAAATCTGGTATCTGGGTCGGTATCTACCATATATGGTCCATTGCTGTTAACTGGTCATGTCTCTAGCATAATAGTTGGTAAAACTTTGAACACCGTTCATTACTGCCAACATCTATAGAAGCATTAGAGAAAAGTTCAAAAATTTCCCACTAGTAAGGTCCTTAGTATCTACGGTTTCATGAGCCAACTGTCAAAGCTGAACAGACAATTCTCATACTATTTATTCAATAACAGGAAAAATGAAAAGCTTCTTGAAAGATAGAAAGCAAGCATAAGTCTTTGGTACCTGATCTGATACCTGAGGCAAGACAGCACAATGTAAAAAAAAAAAAAAAATCACAAACTAATTTCACTTGAGGAAAACAGATGTGAAAAGCTGAGCATCCCTCATCACATCAATGGGTATGGGGTTCTCTTCTTTCAGATGTAGGCATGCGGAGGGGAGCCAACTTGTCCTTCCAAAGCAAATGTTTTTTGTTTTGTTTTGGGGCCACACCCGGCTATGCTCAGGGGCTAACCTGGTTCTGAACTCAGGAATTACTCCTGGTAGTTCTTAGAGACCAAATGGGATGCCAGGGATGGAACCTGGTCAAATGCACGGCAAGCACTCTACCCGCTGTACTGTTTCTTCAGCCCCAAAGCTAATGTTTTCTACGACAGTTTGGAGAAGTCAGGAGGGCAAGGAAAGTCTCTGGTTGAGGTGATAAAATAGGAGGGAAGAAGTGAAGAGGAGAAGGCTTGGAAGATGGGGGTTGGCACTAGGTAAAGGTGGATGATATCCTTGCACATGGGGAGGGATGCAATTAAGAGACCATCAGGTCGTGAGCAAAGCAAGAGCACTGGGGGCTCTGGGTAGAGATGGAGATGTGAGGAACCAAGAAGGTAGCGGGGCTGGTTTATGTACAGAGGAGAGGGAATTCTAGGGTCTCAGAAGTGTAAAGAGCGCCGGTACAAGGCCCGGGTGTGGAGCTGGATCAATATGAAAACGCTGAGTGCAGGAGTCAGACTTACTGGGCGACAGACATCTTCATCAACAGCCAAGGATATCCCACGTCACCATACAAAGAGAAACGTCCAAGCCACCCCACACATAAGCACTCCTTCATCCTTGCTAGGAAACAGTGAGTGGTAAATGGGAACCAGTAACAGATTTTTGCACCTATCAACTGGCAAACAGAATTAAGCAAGAAAATACTCGGTGCTGGAGAGAAAAGATAATGTCCAATAGAAATTGAGCTCCCAGAGTCCTGACCTCAGGGACTGAAAGTAAGACAAGGGCTCATAAGTGAGTCGTGGATGAGCCGCCTTCCCATGACACAGACCACTACTCGGCTCTTAAAAATTCATGCGCAAATCGGTGTGTTGCTATTGATTTACTGCGACATCAAAAAGCAGTTTCTAAAAATGTGATCTAAATTTTCACCTATGTGCACAAGTGCGAGACGGAATGCCTTTTTACCTCCTTTCTTCACACGCATTCCCAACATATTTTTGCAACGAACTTTAAAAACACGCTGATAAATGAGACAAAGCACCACCACTCTTCCCTGTACGCCTGGAGACTTTAAAGCTCAGTGTAGACAGATGCTCTTCGAGTTCTCGGCCCAAACTCATTCAATACACTCCAAGGCCCCCTTAATCCAACGATCCCCGGCTCCCCCCCGCCCGCCCGCCTCCCCCAGCTCAGTCAGAAAAAGTTCCCAGACGACCCTCCTCTCCCTGATACCTCGGTTCCGAAGGGAACTGATCATCTCCGCCTCCCCCAGCCTTCCCGGGGCCGAAAATAGACGTTCCTCGGCCCGGACCTCCAGGCCCGGTCCCCACCCGCCCCGCCTCACCCCCGCCTGAAGCGACCGTGAAAGCGCCCCTGATGGGGAAGGGGCACGCACTGACACCCCAGTGGCCTGGGCGCACCCCGCAAATCTGCGCCAAGCACGTGCGCGGGCACCGGCGGGAAGCCCGCAGACCCCGCAGCGGCCGGGCCGCAGTGTCCGAGCGGCGCGGGGGGCGGGAAGTCCCGGAGCTCGGGAAATGGGGGCCCGCGGGGCTTTCTCCCAGGTCGGGTCGGCCCGCCCCGGCCTCACCTTGGCGCTGCTCACGAAACGGACTTCCACGGTTCCCCGGGCCCGGGCCGCCACGCCCACGCAGAACGAGAACACGTCGCCCATGGAGGCCGCCATCTTGGGCGCGCCTCCGCTCGCTGACCCTTGACCCCGCCCCGACCCGGCCGGCCCCGCCCCCTCCGGCCGCGCGCCGGGCGCGAGTCTGCGTCTGAGGCTGCGTGGGCGTGCGCACTGGCGGGACCCGCGCCGGAGCGCGTCTGTGCGCGCGTGTCGCGGTGCATCGGCGTGCTCCGGGTCCTGTCGCCCCGGCCCGCCTTTTGTGCTCTTGGATCCGTGCAGTTTTATGTTCGTGTCTTCCTCACGCCCCGTGGTACTTTTGTATCCGTCTTCGTGTACCTAGTTTCACACCTAGTAGGTCACTGTGCACCCATGTGTGTTTCTCCGGGTCATGTTTGCGCGTCTGTTGTCTCTGTCCACTCAGAGAGGCCCATTTCAAGTCAAGTGCTCACTCTGAGTGCTCCACAGTCCATGGAGGCGGGTCCAGGGATGCGGAGCACCAGAGGAATCAGCACTTTGGACCCAGCTTGGGGTAGGATGGCAGCTGACCAACCTTGGGGTAGATTGGTATCCGATGCTCACCCACCTGCCCATCCTCCCTTCACCGTACGCCCCCTGGCAGAGGTGCAGATAGGCTTTCCAAGGGTCAAGGTGGACCTGTGGCTTTCTCAGACTGCCCAGGACTTTGGGTACCTTGTAGCCTGGACGGAAGGGGGTCCGTAGCTGACTTAAAGTCCAAGAGAGCCCCTGAAATTGTGTGCAGGAGTTGCATGTGCTTATTTTTTTGACAAACGGAGGGGGGCTTGGTCTCTCGTGGACCCAGTTCTCACCCCCCTCCAAAATGCAAAGCACTGACATCACTTCCGTTCTCCAGGCTTCACCTTGTGTTTTTCTCCCATTGATTCTGTGCACCTCGAAAAGGGAAGGTATCTACACTTGCTAAGGCTTTCTGGTGACATATGGGATTGGATAGAGTCCAATAACTGTAGAATAGGCAATTTACTGTTGATTCTGTTGATTCCTTTTAAAGAGAGGACAGGTGGTGAAGAAGAGATGAGGGAGGAATGGACAGCATAGTTGAGTCCTTGATTAATAGAGTTGACTTTGGGCTCAGAAATATTTTTCTGCCAATGGACATAGAATGGGTTCTTGAAGTTGGACCCTGGCTTTCCTCAAGCCTGTAGCCTGGTGTCAGGGTGATCTCTGCCAATCTCTGCTAATCTCTGCTCCTTCCTTCACAGAATCCTATGGAAAGCTGCTGGGACTCCTTACTGCTCTCACCACCAGCTGACAGAGCACCATCTCGTGCCCATCTACCACCCAAAAGATCTAGACTAAATGGGTACCTCCAATGGAGGATGGCCCTGTAATGTGGGGCACGATATTTGTTGTTGGTTTTTTTTTTCGGGGGGGGTAGTTTGTGTTTTGGGCCACAGGTAGCAGTACTGAGGGCTTACTTTGGGCTCTGTGCTCAAGAATCACTCCTGGCGGGGTTTAAGGCACCATATGGGGTGCCAAGGATTGAACCTTGGTCTGCAGCATGCAAGGCAAACACCCTACCTGCTGTACTCTCTCTCTGGCCCCATAGAGATATGTTTTTAAAACGCCAGTGGAGGAGCCGGTGAGACAGTACAGTGAGTAAGGTGCTGGCCTTGCACATGGCTCGCCTCGGTTCAGTCCAGCACTACATATGGTCCACTGAGCATCTCCAGGAGTGATTTCCTGGGCCAGAAATAAGCCGTGAGCATTGAGAGGTATGGCTACACTGCCCCTCGCCCAACCCAACCCAGTGCTGATGTAACCTGGGTTAGCCACGTGCAAGGCAGATGCTTTAATAGGGAAAAAATGCTACATGCACACACACACACACACACACACACACACACACACAGCTTCTTAGAAAATAAGCATATTCTTGAGAAGGAAAAAGGAACCAAGGTTAGGGTTACAAAAGGGAGTAGTAAATAAACTTTTGTAAATACTGAAGTTCATGAAAACCTGCCAGCCCTGCCAAAGAACAAGTTTATCTGTATGAAATTGGAAAGAAGGAAATGGAAGTGACCAAGAGAGCGTGACTGCTGCAAGAGACAGCTGGGGCTAAGACCTTCCAGACCAAGGAAGGAAACTTTAGGAACCTCTGCGAGAAGGAGGACTAAATGGTCTGCCCTTCCCTTTTCTTAGTTCTGAACTCGACCATCTTCCATTGGGGAGACTTCTACGGGCAGACACTGATTCAAGACGCTCCTTCCTAGCTAGGGCAGGGAAGTCTTAACACCTAAAGACGCCAGAGCTGATGCTAGTATCCCCCCAGGGTGAAAGGCCTGTCAACTTCAATACCCACTGCACACATAGCGCTGGGCCTACCTCAAGTGCTTTGTAGATGTCATTTCAGCCAAGGGAAGTCTAAGTGACCAACACACCGATTATACAAATGAATGAAAAAAAGGTTCAGACATCAGGTAACTTGTGCAACGACAGGGTTGAAGGCTAAAGTCTGTCCCTGACCTTACATCATTCTAGCTACCAGGGGTCCAGATAGAAATAGGAGCTTCTGTTTGAGAGTTCACATTCCTCAGCTGCCCTTTGGCCCTAAAAAAGACTCTTCATGGGGCTGGAATGATAGCACAGCGGGTAGGGCGTTTGCCTTGCACGAGGCCAACCCGGGTTCAAATCCCAGCATCCCATATGGTCCCCTGAGCACCGCCAGGAGTGATTCCTGAGTGCGGAGCCAGGAATAACCCCTGTGCATCGCCGGGTGTGACCCAAAAAGCTAAAAAAAAAAAAAAAAAAAAAGACTCTTCATTAGGATGTGGGGCAGGGAGGTCCATCGTTCTCCAGGAAGAACGAGTCCAGACAGCCTGCACTGCGCTGTGTCCACATCCTCAGCCGTCCGCGCCTGATGTGGCTTCATCTCTCTGGATGCTGGTGCTGGAAGGCTCCTCTGGTGACACACTCAAGGCAGACTCCACCGGCAGTTTCAGTCTTTGCTGCTTCTGATACTTGACCCTGCGGTTTTGGAACCAGACCCTCACCTGAAAAGCAGTGGACAGCAATCAGAATGGGACCAGCCCTTCCCACTACTCCCCCATTCCCACGGCGCCCATCCCTCTCTGGCCAAAATGTTCTCTTCTTTCTAAGGGAAACATCTCGCCCCACAGACTTCCTTCCTTGTAATTGCAGTTGCCATTCATTCATCTAGCTCGTGTCTACTGAGCTCCTGTTACACTATGAGGCGTCACGCTGAGTGATGGTACTATAAGTGGTGAGCATAGAGGCATGGTCTCTACCCTCGTGGAGCTTACCAACTAGTGGAAAGGGTCCAATTAAAAATACGCAAGCAGGGCTGGAGCAATAGCACAGTGGGCAGGGCGTTGGCCTTGCACACGGCCAACCCGGGTTTGATTCCCGGCATCCTATATGGTCCCCTGAGCACCACCAGGGGTAATTCCTGAGTGCAGAGCCAGGAGTGACCCCTGTGCATCGCCGGGTGTGACCCAAAAAGAAAAAATATATATATACATATATGTATATTATATATATATATATATGTGCAAGCAGGCTGGAATGATAGCACAGCGGGCAGGGCATTTGCCTTGCACACGGCCGACCCAGATTCGATTCCTCCACCCCTCTCGGAGAGCCCAGCAAGCTACCTAGAGTATCTCGCCCGCATGGCAGAGCCTGGCAAGCTCCCCGTGGCGTATTCAATATGCCAAAAACAGTAGCAACAAGTCTCACAATGGAGACGTTACTGGTGCCCGTTTGAACAAATCAATGAGCAACGGGATGACAGTGATACGGTGATATATGCAAGTAAACATAATTACAAATGGGGAGTGTTAACAGGAAGGTTGAGCCTCCCTGAGAATCAGCACTTAAGCCAAGGCTTAGGGGTGGAGGGGCCAGGCTGGTGGGGCCAGAAGAAAACAGGTCAGGGCAGGGAATGACCTTCAGGAAAGCCCTGAGGTGGGACCAGGTTTGGAGTGTTTTAGGACCCAGAAAAGAGGACAGAAGGGTGGCATCAGGAAGGTAGGAAAAGGGTGGAAGGGAAGGAAGGAGAGTTTTGTGGGGGTCAGTTCACCCAGGACTATGAAGGCCACATGAGAAACATTAGCGTTGAGACATTTAAATGGGAAGTGATGTCATCCTATTTGCATCTCAAGTGAATTGCATGTCTCATGACTGAGTGAAGCATGGGTGAGAGCAGGAAGGCGACAGTGGTGACCACCCTGGAGCTGGGTCTGGTGGAACATGGTGTGGGCAAGTACCAGTGGAGAGAGGGGAAGTCATCCCAGTAGTAATTTAGAGGAAGACGTGACCAGGCTTGCTTGGTGCTGGATTTGGGAGAGAGAGAGAAGGAGGAATCTAGGAAATTAGGTATTTTGAGTGGACAGTGGGCCATTCATGGGGACTAGGAGGGAGAGAAGTTCAAGAATTGAAGTTTGTACTTGGTAAGTGTGAAGTAAGACATCTAAGTGGATGGCCGGAGTAACAGTAAGTGATAATACAGTGATAATACAGTCTTGCATGCAGCCAGCCCAGGTTCAATCCCATATAGTCCCCCGGGCACCACCAGGAGTAATTCCTAAATTCAGAACCAGGGTAACCACAGTCTCGCACCCCCCAAAAAATAAGTCCTCACAAAGGGGGGGTTACTGTAAAAATTACAAAAAATCTAGTTTATAGATGTCATCGTTGTATGGAAAATGTCGAGGTCACAAAGAGAAAAGTAGACTCACAGAGTAATAGATGTGGTAGGACAGCTGGAAGGAAAACCGAGAGTGTGGCTCTTGGCAGCCAAAGGCAAGAATATCTTCAACAGGAGTGACCGACTGTCCTGGTTGCTGGCGTGTGGTGGGATGAGGAAAGAAAAGCATCTGTTGACTTTGGCAACATAAAGCTCATAAGAGACCTCAATGAGGTTTTCTTGGAATGAAAAGAAATCATGCTGGCATGAGTTAAGTCGTAGAGGAGAAGTGAGGATATGGAGAGAACATAGCTAGCTCCCGAGAATTTGCCTTTGAAAAGGGAGTAGAGGAATAGTTTAGCAGCTGGGGGGGATTTTAGGGTAAGGGGAATGTTCATTACCATTTTTAATATTTTAAACCCTGAATACCTATTAATTTCACTGTCAGCTTATTTAGCATGAAAATCTATTATCAAGTTCTAAACTAACATTGTGTGCTATGCCATAATGTGATTTCAAATAGGACTACTAATATACAGGAGTGAGCCTTAGGGCTGTCTCCTCCAAGAGCCTGGCACAAAGGGGGCCCAAGTTTTCCCCGCCAAGCCCCACCTGGGCCTTGCACAGAGGCATCCCCAGTGCAGACCGCCCCCCCACACCCCCAGCAGGTATACCCACTCCCACCTGGTTCTCTGTGAGGTTGAGCCGAGCTGCCAACTGGGCTCTCTTCTTCCCCACCAGATTGTGCTGTTGAGCGAACACTTTCTCCAACTCCTCTAACTGCTCCAGGTTGAACATAGTCCGAACCCTCTTTAGGGGTTTCTCAGTCTCCTGAAGGTTCTGGGCGAGGGCCCAGTGAGGGGGGCTCCAGAGACCTGGGCAATGAGCCAGCTCCAAGCCTAGAGAGCAACCAGCAGGAGGGAAGGTTAGCAAGCATCCTTGGAGGAGAGAACCAGCACCTGGCCAGGCAACAGCAAGAGGCAGAGTAGGAAGAGAGTGCAGAGAAATAAAGCAAGTGAGAAAGAAGGACTAATGGTACATGCCGCCTGCCTCTGTTGTTCTCCAGCTGAGAGGTCTAACCTTGGCTCCCAGAGACGTGCCACTCTCCTTGCCCTCCGAATCTTTCCTTGACAAGAAATCCCAGAGGATGTGCAGAGAAGGGTCTCCTTGGATTTACACTTTGTCAACATTCAGCAAAAACCTTTTCAATGCCTACTATGCATTAGGCATGGTTCCAGGACAAAACAGAAAATCTCTCTTTTAAGGCCTAATACGTTACAGACTGGGTAAACATTAAAAAATAACTCATTCGTGTGAAGAATAAATCAGGAAAAGACTAAGGTCAGTGTATGTATATGGAGGGGGGGAATAACTTTCATCTTTATACAGGGTCACCACCTCACTGAGATGACATTAAACAGGGCCACTAAGTATATAGCTTGTACTGTGAACAAGGGCACCCAGCAGAGGGAGTTTAGTGGAATCTGAAGTACTGTCCACATTCTGTGGGCCACGGCTGATGGTGCTTCTCTGCCTGGACAAGGGGTGTCCTCTTCTAATCCATAAGAAGAGATTGTTCTGCCCACCAACCCAGGAGCCAGTGGAGACAGAGGGCCATCCGCCAGGGACAGTTCCTGAGATGTAACTTGAAAAGAAGGTGGAGGGGCTGGAGCAATAGCACAGTGGGTGACCGTGGCTGACCCGGGTTCAATTCCCAGCATTCCATATGGTCCCCTGAGCACCGCCAGGAGTAATTCCTGAGTGCATGAGCCAGGAGTAACCCCTATGCATCACTGGGTATGACCCCCCTACCCCCCAAAAAAGAAAGGAAGGTGGAATCAGGCCAGCATAGTCTCAGCAGACCAAGAAGAGGCAAATGTGGGATTAAGACTTCTGAGGTCCCATCAGTCTGGGGAGGCTTCAGGACTGCGGGCATCCACCTGTGAAGGGTAAGACACAGAGCCGGCTGCTCAAGAATCCAATCACTGAGTTCACAAGGCTTATGGTGAGCATAAGAGCAAAAGACAAGAAAGAGTGGGGTCTGAGTGAATGATTGTGGTCATCCTTAGAGTGGACCACTCTGTGGTGTGAAAAGGCCTAAATTGGTATTTTTAAAAAATCTACAAGATAAATGAACAGTAGAGCCATATATCTTATATGTGGGAGAGGGAAAAACACTCACCCATATATACAGACGTGTGTTTAGGTATTAAATATACATAAAGTACTACTGGAAAAATTAAAATGTAATCATTAGCTGCTTTTTTGGGTTAGGTAATGAGGTTGTTGGGGGCAGGAGTGCTCAAAGAAACTTTTCTCCATATGTTCTTAGTAAACATCTTGACATTTGAGTGGCGTAGATGTAATTTCTATTCAAAACCTCCATTACTTACAAGGGGTAAGCAAGGTGCTTGCCTTTCACATGGCCAACCTAGTTCAATGCCTGGTACCACATATGGTCCCCTGAGCACTCCCAGAAGTGATCCCTGAATATAGAGTCAGGAATAAGCACTGAGCATTGCCAGGTGTGGCTAAAGAAAACCAAAACCTCTCTTAAAAATGAGATTGCTAGGGGCTGCAGAGACTGTAGGAGTGAAGACACTTGCCTTGCATGTAGCTGGCCTGGTTCAATCCCTTGTATCTCATAGGGCTCCCTGAACACCACCAGGATGATCCTGAGCACAGAGCCAGAAATAGCCTTTGAGCACTGCCAGGTATGATCCCAAAACAAAGGACAGGGGAAAGAGAAAGAGAGAGAGACACACAGAGACAGAGAGAGACAGAGAGAGAGAGAGAGAGAGAGAGAGAGAGAGAGAGAGAGAGAGAGAGAGAGAGAGAGAGAGAGAGAGAGAACATAAACTGCCCAGTGCCCAGACTTGGGGGAAGTAGGAAAATGAGTGTGCCTAGTGGCTCTTAGGTGCAATGTAATGATTGAGGACCAGGTAGGAAGCCCAAGGTTCCTCTCCAACACAGGTGGGTGTGAAAAAGACTGGCTAAAGGATATAGGGAGCCCGGGAAGTAGACAGTTGTGTGAATGGGATCTGGGTTCGCGATGGTAAAACTTGCATTAACTTAGCTCCTGTTCTCATGCAAGAAGGGGAGGCACGGACCGGATAGCCTAACACATTTGCACAAGCTTGTCCTGGAGAAGAAACTTAAATTCCCACTGGGATTTTAAGTGCCTGAGGTCCGGAGGCCTTAAGATCCAGTTCTGAGAGCCTAGAAGCCAGCAAGCTCAGAAACGCTAGGCATGGGGCCTAAGTTTGCGCAGACGCGGGCAGTGGAGACGGTCACCCGGTCTTGGGCACTGACCACCTCCTGCTAGTGGCTCCTCGCTGACCGGCCCCAGCACAGCGTCGCTTTCCCACTGAGTCCCCAAGGTGAGCGGCTTTGACAAGAATCTGCGCCACCAAACCTTATCCGAACAGGCACGGGGCACGGGACGCGGAGGCCGGTAGCAGGTGTGGGTTCCCCGGCAAACCAACCCAGCGCCGCTGACCTCTGCAGTCTTCTTCCCCGGACCACCCGCATCTCCGATCGGCTGCTGCCCGCACACACGGGCTTCCTTAAGCAGCGAGCTTGGAGCCTGAGGCCGAGTGGACCTTTTGCAAAACCCGGACCACGTTTGGTTTTCAAGCCCCGGGGGACTTCTCTCTTCCGTGCCCCTGGTCGCGAGCGCAGCCCGTCTCCCTCCCTACCTGTGACACCGAGACTGCAGACGTGAGCCAGGCGCAGCCCCAGCACCGGGCACGCGGGGCCGGGCGGGTAGAGACCCAGGCCCAGGTAGGCGGGCAGCGCCGGGGCGGGAGCGCAGAGGGCAGCGGGCCAGGGGCCGGCGGCGCGCGCGCGGGGGCCGGGCCGGGCCAGCAGCGCCTCGACGGAGAAGGAGGACTCGAGGCGTCGGGGCCGGGCGCTCGGGGCCGGAGCTGCGGGGGAGCCCGGGGGCTGGGCCCGGACACCGCGCGGCCCCGAGCCGGGCATGGCGAGGCCCTTCACGGACGCACACAGGACGGGAGGCGCGGGAGGCAGTGAGGACCCCGGCCCGACGGACGGAGCGAGCCGCCCCGGTCCCCAGCGGGGCTTAAATCGGGCGGAGCGGGAGCGGCGATGGGGGGTCCGTGGGACTCCGAGGCCGGTGTCTGCCCCAGACCTCACCCAGTTTGAGGGCACGGAAGGGGGGCGCGGGGCCCGGATGCGTTCCCCCTCCTTCCTCCCGCCTTTAAACTGGCCACCTGGTGCGCTCAGGGAAAGGACCCCTAAGGGTCGCAGGTGGTCCCGAGCGCTCTCTTTGAAGCAGAAGGCCCAGGGGAGTCAAAGTTCCAAGTAAATTCCCACCCTCCCTCCCCACCCCCGCACTTTCCTGCCTGGTTACCCTATTGTGTTTCCAACTCTTCCTTTTCTGTCCTCTTCTTTCCTTTTCTTTCGTTTTCAAGACTTTATTTTTGTTATTTTATTTATTTAAAGGTTTTAAACATAATAATTTAGGTAATATGGTTAAAATAGTTTTAAAGTTTACGGTGTTGATGTACAAAATTATTCCACCCCCTGTCGCCTTTGGTTACCAGTGGCTCTTTAGCAAGTTTTAGCATCCACATTAACTCTGGAAAAATCTTTCCTATATTCAAAAAGATGTCAGGGAGTAAAAGAAATGGTTCCACATAAAGAACTACTCATTTCTTTATGGACTGGAGCAATAGCACAGTGGGTAGGGTGTTTGCCTTGCAACCCACCTGGGTTTGATTCCTCTCGGAGGGCCCGGCAAGCTACTGAGAGTATCCCACCCACAAGGCAGAGCATGGCAAGCTTCCTGTGGCATATTCAATATGCCAAAAACAGTAGCAACAAGTCTCACAATGGAGACGTTACTGGTGCCCGCTTGAGCAAATCGATGAATGATGGGATGACAGTGCAGTGCATTTCTTTATAGAAGAGTCAGTATTCATTTCTTTATATAAGAAATACTCATTTAGGGGCTGGAGCGATAGCACAGCGGGTAGGGCGTTTGCCTTGCACGCGGCCGACCCCGGTTCTAATCCCAGCATCCCAGATGGTCCCCTGAGCACCGCCAGGGGTAATTCCTGAGTGAAGAGCCAGGAGTAACCCCTGTGCATCGCCAGGTGTGACCCAAAAACCAAAAAAAAAAAAAAAAGAAATACTCATTTATAAAAAATACTCATTTCTTTATAGAAAAGCCAGTGTAAAGGAGTTGGTGGCCTACAGAACTGCACAGTGTGTAGGTGCTGATCACACTTGGTAGCCCTGTTTTACAGAGGGTGTCAGTACTTACTGTCACTTGGATAAGTGACAACTTCCTGTACTTCCTCACCTGAAGAATGGATGATGAGAGAATCTTCCTTAAAAAGTTGCTGGGATTGTGCATTTCTTAGTGCTTCAAAAATACTTAGACCTGATCTCATGCACAATGAGCGTGAAGCCGTGATTGCGGAAACCAAAGGGACCCAGATGCCTTTGCCTCCCCAAAGCAACTTCTTTTTTTTTTTCTATCTGGGTCACACCTGGTGATGCTCAGGGGTTGCTCCTGGCTCTGCACTCAGGAATCACTCCTGGTGGTGCTCGGGGGACCATATGGGATGCTGGGAATCAAACTGGGTCAGCTGCATGCAAGGCAAATGCCCTACCCACTATGCTATCGTTCCAGCCCCTCCAAAGCATCTTCTAACACTGATACTGCTTAGGTTCAGGAAGGTTCCATGTCTGTTCAGGACCCACAAACAAGTATCCTCTGCCAGATGTGTGTGAGGGTGGGTTGAGACCCTTGCTGGGATAGGCATCTGTCCCACTCTCCTTCCCATGCCAGTAGACACTGTCCCGGTCTTCCGTGCTGCTCCTCAGGAGTGAGTGATGGATGATCTAACTGGTCCCAGGACTAGGCTTAAGAGATGTTCGGAATGAGGGACCATCATGGAGAGCCCTGGGGGAGGGATTTGGGTGGGATTTAAACATAAGAGAGACTGAGACCCACTGGGAATTGTGGGGCTCTAGATGAAAGTTCTGGAAATGCTTCTTCTTCACTCCCAAATCCTCCCACACTCCTTCACTTCTCAGCTTCTCTTGGAGGAAGGGGTCCCCAAGACTCCAGTACCGGGCCCATAGCACAACTTGTTGGGGGGAGGATTAGGGGCTCTAAGGGTAACAGTTTGTGCTGTCGGGGGACAAAAGAGCAAAATGACAGAAAAATGTAAATTTCAAATTTAATAATCTTCAAATCCCAGGTTTTGTCTCTGAACATTTCTGTGACTCAGATAAGTGGATTCTTCAAAGTTTTAGTTTCTTAACAATGGGAGTAATTTCTTCGGTGAGAAAATAATAGTTAACTTATGGTAATATTATAGGAATGAAGTTGTAGTTCATTCCTATTTGTAGTCAAGGGTAGCAAAGGTTGGGTGGAGACAGGCTATTTATAATAGTAGGTGAACTGACCAACCTTTAAAAATTTCAGGGGGAGATAAGATGGGCCAGATTTATAAAGCTGAGATGAAGTGATCAATCTGTCCTTTAGGCACCTACTAAGATTCTTGGGTCAATCAACAACATACACCTTGGAGTCAGAGAGAGAAGACAAAGACAAAATTTGTAAGGTAGAAGATTCATAAACATTTGTGGATGCATTTGTGCTATTTGTTTGTTTTTGTTTTGAGATGACAATCCAATGATGCTCAGGGGTTACTCTTGGCTCTGTACTCAAGAATCACTCCTAATGGTGCTTGGGGGATCATGTGGGTTGCCAGGAATCAGACCTGGGTCAACTACATGCAAGACAAGCACCCTACCCACTGTACTATTGCTTTAGTTGTACTAGTTTTTTAAAAAGATTTTTTAAATCAAGGCACCATAATTTACAACGCTATTCATAGTTGAGTTTCAGGCATGCAATATTCCCACACCAATTCCTCCACTGTGGAGAGTGACCACAATAAAGCCAATTGGATTGGCAATGCACCTCACTTACCAGTTGATTTTAAAAATACAGTCTCACTTCATTCTTGTAATAATCCCATCAGTTAACTATTATTCTCTCACGGAATTTGGTTCAGCAGGGTTAGCTATTAGCTACAAAGAACGAAACAGAGAATTGCTGTGGCATGTCCATGTTACCAAGCATCTCATTGAACCACCATACCCTGCCACCATGGGGGATCTTGAGGTGGGTAGAACTCAACTTTTCTAGTCAAGGAGCACCTAGGTTTTGGAAATTGTAGCTAACACATTGCTCTGTCTTTTTTTGTTTGTTTTCTAAGCAAGGATACAGTTTGCTTAACTTGTTGACTGGTTAGACCAGATCTGTACTTGAAGATTATTTCTAGTTCTGATCCTATTCTGCCTTGACTGTTTCAAGACTCCACATACAGACAGTCCGACAAATAAATTGACATGGAGGAGGCCACCCACACTTACACATACATGACCAATCAATTGGTTTGCTCTTTCTTTATGAATGGCAGGAGGGCAGTTTAAATGGGTCTGGAAATGGGTCATTATCCCCAGGTACACCCCCCGCCCCCACCAATCCCTGCCAGACTACCTCCTTGACAGGGACATTTTTTAATTTTAATTTTTTATTAGTGAATCACCATGAGGTACAGTTACAGACTTACAAAGTTTTGTGCTTGTGTTTCAGTCATACAGTGGTCGAGTGCCCATCCCTCCACCAGTGCACATTTTCCACAATCAATGGTCCCAGCATCCCTCCCACCACCCCCACCCCGTCCTCCCCCCACCCCACCTCACCCCACCTCTGTGGCAGGGCATTCCCTTTTGCTCTCTCGCTCTCGCTCTCTCTCTCTCTCTCCTTTTGGGTGTTGTGGTTTACAATAGAGGTATTAAGTGGCCATCATGTTCGGTCTATAGTCTACTTTCAGCCCGCATCTCCCATCCCGAGCGGGCCCTCCTAGCACCCTTTACTTGGTGGTCCCTTCTCTATCTGAGCTGCCTTTTCCCCCAGCATGCGAGGCCGGCTTCTAAGCTGTCGAGTAATCCTCCTGGTACTTATCTCTACTGTTCTTGGGTGTTAGTCTCCCATTCTGTTACTTTATATTCCACAAATGAGTGCAATCTTTCTATGTCTAGACAGGGACATTTTTAAGTGTAGTTACTGTAGTTCGGATTTCATAATTTCAGTCTAGTTGTCACTGTGGTTTAGATATGTACACATGTCACGTGTGTGTATCTACATATACACTATCCATGTGCTAGAAGACCCTGGCCCTTGCCCCTGTTATCTCCCATCTGCCTCTTCCTTCCTTCCTAGATTTTTTTCTTTTTCAGTCACACCCAGAGATGCACAGGGGTTACTCCTGCCTCTGCACTCAGGAATTACTCCTGGTAGTGCTCAGGGGACCATATGGGATGCTGGGATTTGAACCCAGGTCGACCGCATGCAAGGCAAATGCCCTACCCACTATGCTATTGCTCCAGCCCCCTTCCTAGATTTCTTACCTTCCTAGTTTTAGGCACCAGGATAACCTAGCTATGACCCTTTTGATACTTTGCATTCCCTCATCCCGTTATACTTTCTAGACCATAGATAAGAGAGATCATCTAGTATTTGTTCTTCTTCTACTGACTCAGCATGATATCCTCCAGTTTCATCCAAGTTTCTGCTAATTGCATGATTTCATGGTTCCTTGATGCTGCATAGTATTCCATTGCAAATATATATATATAATATATATACATATATATAATATGTGTGTGGTGTCCACTATATTTAGTTCTGGTTTTTAATACATATTTTACTATATTTTAATACATAATTATCTGTTTTGTGTTTTTTAAATTCTTCTTTAGACAGTAAGTTCCCAGTGTTAAGCATTAGCACCCCGAATTAATATATAAGTAATTCGAGCAAGAGAGGTTAATTGCCCACCTAGGTTCAGATGACCTTGCCATGTGGCATTTAGTGAAATATGTTATTTTTTGGTAAGGCAAGTGCCCTACTGTTATATGATATCTCCAGCACTCCAAAATGGTAGATTTTATAAAAACCATCTACTCTGACCACAGTACGATGAAATTAGTTACGTTGGAAAAGTAACTAATTTCATCTTTAAACAATTAAACAACTTTAAACAAAACTTTAAACAATTAAACAACAAACTTTAAAAGTTTTTGGAGGGGGCTCGCCCAGTGGTGCTTGGGAGCTACTATGTACAGTGCTTGTATCAGCCCTCATGTCAAACCCAGTCTATAGGATGAGAAGCCCAAGACTTCCAACGTGGGGGGACCTACACCTTTTCCCCTGCCTGGCTAGCTCAGCTCTAACCCACACGTGTGCCTCTTCTCCTCACCCTTTCTGCACCCCCTTGCACCTGACAGCCCAAAGTAAACAGGGATGTTTGTTCCTTCCCCCCACCCCCCAGGACACACAGTGACAGAGGAGGTGCCATGTATGTTAACCCACTTTGCACTTTGCAGTTACCCTGTGTTCCCTAGCTTTGGCTTATGTATGCTGCTTTCAGGACTTTCTCTGAACTGCTTTGCTCTTTAATTAAGTGGAAGCAAACAAACATCTATTTGCTTGAGGCCCTTTTTTATGTGCTGAGTTTATGAGGAGCACAAAAGAGGGAAGAATACAGTTTCTTCCCACTAGGAATTCACAATCTTATGGTGAAGGAAGGGGAAGCAGAAGGATTCACCTACAACTGAAGGAGCTGTCAAACTAAAGGAATTTTTAGTTAGAGTCTGTCAAAGGATGGGGATCGAGACTAGTAGAACTTCAGAGAATCTAGGGCTGGAGAGGGAGTATAGGTGGTAAGGTGCTTGCCTTGCCTTGCTGGGCACCATTGGATTGCTCTCTAGCATGTATATGGTCCCCGAGCACCACTAAGTGGTACGAGCCAGGAGTTATCCCTGAGAATTGCTGGGTGTGGTCCCAGAATAGGAATGGTCCTCAGAAGATTTGCTTTGCAGGTAACTTCAAAGAGAAGAATCTATGGGGACGTGAAAGTTGGTGGAATGGGGGTGCTGTGGGAGAAATGGGAAGGGCTGATACACACCTTGGGGACACTCCACTTCAAGGACGGGCAAAGACAGGGAAGAAGGAATAAGCAGAGTGAAGAAGAGGACCAGAGCAAACAACCCTTTGCAGTGAGATTAATATATTTCCTACCTACTTGAAGTACATTAGAGCTGGTTGGGCTATCAGCAGCAAACTAGTGAATGCTGGAAGCTGTACTGAAGAGGAAGGACGTTGAGACACAGTTTAAAGAGAAGTAATTTGACCAATAGGCCAACTGGCTCCTAGACATTGAGTTTCTGATTCCTTCTGCACCTTGCCCCTTTGACAATTTAAGGTCCAAGTCAGCCTTCATCATTTGTTTCACCAGCCATGATCCAAAGCCTAGCACACAGAGGGCACACACATATTTGCTGCATTGAATCCTTTTTCTTCCTTGTTCCCCCAGTTTCTGAAGAAATGAACAGAAAAGAGGGAAACGTGGGGCCAGAAAGATAGTATAGTGTGTAAGAGGCATGTCTTCCATTTAGCACACAGCCAACCCAAGTTCAACTCCCAGCATCACATATGGTCCTCCAAGCACTGCCAGGAGTGTTCCTTGAGTGCAGAGGCAGGAGTAAACCCTGAGAGTACCTCTGGGTGTGACCAGACTCCCCACCCCCCAAAAAAATGCTAATGAAAGAGGAATGTCTTCCACAAAACCCCCTATTAGATGTAGGCATTGTGCAGAATGTATATTTTATTTCATTTTACTGATCTCCACATCGTGGGGTTATTTCCTTTTTGTAGATGAGGAAACTGAATTGTGAAAAATAAGAGATTTTTATAGTGAAGTTAGATAGTTCTGTTTATTAGCTGAGCTAGAAGATAGAAGAGGGAAGACAGAAACCCATGGGTAAATGGGAGGAATTGCAAAGCCCAGGCTGGGATGTGGGCAGTTTCAGAGTGGAATACCCAAATGATTTGTTTCATAACGGGGGAGCTGCCATAATTCAAATCCAGCTCTGTCTTACCCTAAACTCCAAAAATGAGAGGTAAACTTCAGTGATTAATATTGTATTTAGGGGCTGGAGAAGTATTACAGCAGGCAAGGTGCTCGCCTTGTACACAGCCTCCCGGGTTTGATCCTTGGCACTCCATATAAACCTTGAAACATTGCCAGGATTTATTCCTGAGTGCAGTGCCAGGAACATCGTTGTTGTGGCTCAAAAAACAAAAACTTGAATTGTATTGATTTCTCAGTACACACAGTCCTTAGAGGGGAAGGATTTTTGTTTTGTTTTGTTTTCCCTCTGAGGATAAGTGGAATGGAGTTGTAGAGAAGACTGTATGTGATGAAATGTCCTTTTCAGGACAAGCTAGATCTAACTACATACAACTGATCAAACTCCAAGTAGCATAGGAGTGAACAAAGGGATTAATTCTTTTCAAAATTATTGACACTTCTGGGAGACAGCTCAAAGAACTGAAGCATGACCTTCACATGCAGAGTTTCCTATCCAGTCACCAGCTCTGCATGGGCACCGAGCACTGCTGGGAGCAACCCCCAAGCATTGTACCGAGTGATCCCAAGACAAACAAATTAAGGCCAGAGTCTGGGCCTTAGATGTAGCTTAGCAGCAGAGCACTTACCTCATAAGTTCGAGGCCCTGGGTGTAATCACAAGCACTGAAAAATACAACAAACAAAAAATTTTAAATTTAAAATGTCCCTGATTGTCATGATCAACACTCAAACTTTGTCTGAAGGTCCAGAAACTTAAGGACATTATTGAAATGAAAATATATACAAAGAGCAGAGGTATGATGTTTATAGCATTCCCAAGTGATTTGTAAATATAAAGGTGAAACCTAGAGAAAGAGTTTTGCTCAAAAGAGAATAAGATAGAGATGGTGATGATGGTGGTGGTGGTGGTAGTGATGGTGGTGGTGTTGTCGGTGGTGATGATGGTGGTGATAATGGTTATGATGGTGATGGTGATGGTGGTGGTGGTGGTGGTGGTGTCAGTGGTGGTGATGGTGGTGATAATTGTTGTGATGGTGATGGTGATGGTGGTGGTGGTGTTGTCAGTGGTGATGATGGTGGTGATAATGGTTGTGATGGTGATGGTGGTGGTGGTGGTGGTGTCAGTGGTGGTGATGGTGGTGATAATTGTGATGGTGATGGTGATGGTGGTGGTGGTGTCAGTGGTGGTGATGGTGGTGATAATTGTGATGGTGATGGTGATGGTGGTGGTGGTGTCAGTGGTGATGATGGTGGTGATAATGGTTGTGATGGTGGTGGTGGTGGTGGTGGTGATGATGGTGGTGATGATGGTGGTGATAATGATTGTGATGGTGGTGATAATGGTTGTGGTGGTGGTGGTGGTGGTGGTGGTGTCAGTGGTGGTGATGGTGGTGATAATGGTTGTGATGGTGGTGATGGTGGTGATGGTGGTGATGATGATGATAGTTGTAGTGATTATAGGGGCAATAATGAAGATGAGGATGATGCTGGAAGGGATGATGGTGGTGGTGTGGTAATAACTATGGTATTGGTGATGGGGATGTCTATGTGTATTTTTCAGGTAGCGTGATGCTGCGTGCTATTGGGCAGCATGAAGAGGACAGGCTTGTCACACCCCCTATGTGCCAGCCCATACCTTTCATTGCCTCCCTTGTTCCCTTTAGGAAGTTCTTCCAGAGGTGGGTTTCTGGCATGGTCGGCAAGCCTTTCCCCCCACCTACGAAGGCTGGCGATATCGTGTCTGTGGTGGTGCCAGGTTGGAAGAGAACTGGTACAGGGAAGGGCCCTGAATGTCTTGAGATCCCCATCATCCCAGCCAGGTGCAGAGGCTGTGCCGTGCCACCAGCTGGGCGTCTCAGAGTGGGGCAGGGGCCCCTGGTTGGCTGTTTGTTCAGCACAGAGCTGAGGTTCCTGGAAGGAAGTGCACTTGTTTGTGGCGCCATTGATTTGTTTGCTGTTCACACTTGCATGGAGAGCTGTCCCCTTGGAGTCCTGGCTTCAAACATGGAGGGGGGCGGGCATGGGAAGAGTGAGCACAGACCAAACTCAGAGGCTGCAGGGTTCAGAAAACAACCTGGGAAAATCAACATCTATAAACCTCTGATGAGGAGGAGATTGGTGGGCCGGGCACCTCTAGAAGCTCAATCCCAGTGGCGCCTGCTTTCCGGAGGAGAGCCGTGGCAGGGCTCTGAGGTAAGGGACTTGATCCCTGCTGTGCCAGAAAGGATTTGGAATGCAATTTCCTCATATACAAAACCCCCCACAAAAAGAACAGAATATTAATGTCGAATTCATGTCAGGATGAGTGCCTCTTCTGTGATTCTGAATTGTTATTATTGTTATTATTATTATTTTGGTTTGGGGCCACACCTGGCGTTGCTCTGGGATTACTCTTGACTCGACCCTCAGGAAACATTCCTAGGAGGGCTCAGGGGACTATACGAGATGCCAGGGATAAAGCCCACGTCATCTGCAAACAAGGCAAATGCCCTACCCCTGCACTATCGTTTCACCCCATTCTGTAATTCTGATTTAGTTAGTTTGGATGCGGCCAGGAAATGGGGACTTAGAAGTCCTGGGTGTTTTCACTGCGTGACTAAGGAGAGAACTATTATTAGAGAAGCTCCCAGACTCTCAGACATTTTCAGATCTTTCCCCCCTACGGTTTTTAGGCCACAACCAGCAATGCTCGGGACTTACTCCTGGATTTACATTCAGGGATCATTCCGGGCAGGGTTTAGGGGACCTTATTACTTCCTTATTACTTCCAAACAGAAAGTAAAAAGAAAACCAAATGGCAAGACAAGCAATACAAATAAGGAAAAACATGGGGAAAATAAGAAATTTTTTTTCTGTGGGATATTTACTATGCTATACTCCCATAACGTCTCTATAGAGAATAGAAAAAAATAGAGACATTACTGGTGCCCGCTCGAGTAAATCGGTGAACAATGGGATGACAGTGATGTAGTGACACAGTGATACTTCTATAATTTTGAATATCTTCCTCTTTTGAAGTGAAACATTGAAAATACATGAGAATTTTAACATTTGATAGCATTATTTTTTTTTTTTTTTTGCTTTTTGGGTCACACCCAGCGATGCTCAGGGGTTACTCCTGGCTTTGCACTCAGGAATTACTCCTGGCGGTGCTTGGGGGACCATATGGGATGCCGGGGATCGAACCCGGGTCGGCCGCGTGCAAGGCAAACGCCCTACCCGCTGTGCTATCGCTCCGGCCCCTTGATAGCATTATTTTGACTTTTTCTACAGAAAATAGTTTAAAATGTGCATAGTATTTTTTCTATACTTTTAAAGTACCTTCCCTATACTACTCCATTTCTTATTAGAGCCAGCAATAATCTTGGAAAACAAATATGTATGTGGGAAATTATCTTAAATCATTTATATTAAATTGCAAACATCTTTAAGAATAGCTATTTCATAAACTCACAAATTCCCAGGGGAGACAATTAGGAGTTAAACATGGTCCATGTCCCCAGCACACGTATAATTTTATTTAGGGAGAGGCACAACACACACACATAAAGTAGAAAAATAAAATAAACCATAAGTGAGGGTTTAGGGGGTTGACTCCCAGGTTGGTCATGTGCAAGGCCCTACCTGCTGTACTATCTCTCAGGCCCCAGACTCTCAGATCTTAATGTATATACAAATCCCAGAGGGATCTGGTTAAATTATAGGCCCAACACCTAGTCTGGGCTGAGTCCTCAGGTTCTGCTTTTTAACATACTCCGAGGGACTGTGAGTGCTGCTACTCTGTGGGCTGTGGTTTGTAGTAAGCCTGTCTCTACTTTAGACTCTTCATTTCTATAGGCTTCATTGCTCAGAGGGAGGGGAAAAGAACGTTGGCCCCAGATTTCTTATTCCTGTTCACATACCCTTTGTTGGTAAAATGATCAACAGACCACACAACCTTCCAGAAGTTTGTCTTCTAATCCTCCTCAAGGTCTAAGTGAGCAGAACTATCGTTGACCTACCTGGGTCAAGCCAATTTAGCCCCATTTGGAAGGTGTCGCAGAGGGAGACTTAGGGCAGGATAGCAGGCACACCCTCCTCTTGCTTTTTTGGGACCGTGATGTGTTGAGTAGATAGAACACAAATGTATGGCTAGATATGTTTCTAGAAGTCCCACACACTCTGTTGCAAAGAGGTCTTGCCATTTTTCCATGCTCACCTCTTAGCTCTGGGCTGGCCCTATGGCTTGTTTTGGTCAAACAGAGTGTGGAAAATTTTTATTGGTCCTTATGATTGGAAGCTTTCTGACTGACTCTTAGGATGCTGCTGTTGGTATCCAGATGCTGTGTGAAGAAACCTAAGCTCCTCATGGAGAGAGAATGAGAGCTGTTTTCATTGGCTGGAGCGATAGCCAGCAGGTAGAGCATTTCCCTTGCATGCTGCCAACCCGGGTTCAGTTCCCAACATCCCATATGGTCCCCCGAGCACTGCCAGGAGTAACTCCTGAGTGCAGAGCCAAGAGGATCACCGGATGGGACCCCTCCCCCCAAAAAAAGAATGAGCACTGTTTTAGCCTCCTAGCCAAGCCTGCCAAGAACCAAGATTTGTTGTTGTTGTTATTGTTGTTGTTTTGGGGCCATACCAGGTGGTGCTCAGGGATCACTCCTGGTGGGATTGGGAGGACCTATGGGATGCCTAGGATCAAACTCAAGTCAGCCATATGCAAGGCAAACAAACTCCCTACCCACTGTACTAGCTCCCTGCACCCCCTCCCCCTCCCAGTCCAAGAAACTAGATTTGTGAATGAAACTATCCTGGGTCCAACCTCATTAACCATTAACCATCTGATTGCTACTCAAACCAGCTACATAATTTTGCAGAGCTCGGTGTCAAATGAAAACACAGAGTTTATAGTTAGGAAATGGTAAAGTTTCAAGATAACAACAGAAGCGCATCAAAACAACTGTGTACCATTACACTAACGTACCTTCTGAGTGGGGAACTTTCCAACTGCATAGCTTACACACCCCCAAAGCATCGATCTTCACCCTTCATAAGGTCAGCATTGATATCACATGAAGCAGAAGAACATCCCACCTGAACCTTGACTGAATTCCTGTTCTCCAGATATGTGATCAAATAAAACAGATGCCGTTTAAAGCATGGAGTTTGGAGGGGAGGGGGTGGAGGATTGTTACGCAAGAGAAGAGTATGAAAATACATTGTACGGTCTGACTCTTGTAGAATGTCAGAATCTCATGGGCTGATACTAATGCCAAATGATGACGCTTGTTCACTAAATGAATGAATCTTTGAAGATGAAGACAGTTTTCAGTAAACCTGACTGCAGTCTAGTACTTGTCGTTTCAATTTTCCTGAATGATGCTACCCTGTTGAATACAAGGACGGGACCCTCTTGCTTGGCTTTTTCCTTTGGGCAATCAGCACAGAGGAGCACAGAAAAGTCTTTGGACTCCCACAGGTCGCAGAGTGCACTGGGCTTGTGCAAATTTATATGGTGAGTGAGGAGCCTCTTGCCTCCTCCTGGTCCCTACCTTCCTCCTCCTGCTCCCCATCCTTTCTTTCCTAGAAAATGGTATTTCATTTTGTCCTGGCTATCACACAAAAAAACTTGGAATCATCGTTGAATTCACTCTTTTTCTTTCCCTCATGTTAAGTCCATCTTCTTGATTCTCTTAAGGCTCCATCTTCAAAATGTACCCAGTCAGGCCTCACCTGGGATCCCGCTAAGTGTGAGGACTCTGCTGTCTTTTTTTTTTCCTTTTGGGTCACACCCGGTGATACACAGGAGTCACTCCTGGTTCTGGACTCAGGAATTACCCCTGGTGGTGCTCAGGGGACCATATGGGATACTGGGAATCGAACCCGAGTCGGCCATGTGCATGGCAAACGCCCTAACCACTGTGCTATCGCTCCAGCCCCCAACGCCTCTGCTGCCTTGCTCCAGTTACCGCAGTCACGACCTCTCCACTCCCCTGCCCGTCTGCAGTCCTCCACCCAGCAGTCAGAGGGATCCTAGAAAGCAGGCTCAGCTCAGGTCAGTGTTACATGTAATACCCCAGCTGTAAGGACCGGCTAAGGCGTTCTGCTCTGTGTGTCCTTAGTCTCAGCCACTCTGCTCGGCACTGGCCTTCTGGTTCTCTCTTGGCCAGATACACTCTGCTCAGTGTCTTTGTTCTGGCCGTCCCTTCTGCCTGAAATGCTTGGACTTCACGCATCTGTGAGGGCCTCATCTTCTCTGGATCCTCGATGAAATGTCATCTTTTAAAGGAAGCCATCTCGGGGCTGGAACAGTAGCACAGCGGGTAGGGGTTTGCCTTGCACATGGCCGACCCGGGTTCGATTCCCAGCATCCCATATGGTCCCCTGAGCACCACCAGGGGAAATTCCTGAGTGCAGAGCCAGGAGTGACCCCTGTGCATCGCCGGGTGTGACCCAAAAAGCAAATAAATAGATAAATGAATAAATAAATAAATACATAAAGGAAGGAAGGAAGCCATCTCTAACCCAATTACCTTGGCATTAGCCTTCCTTATTACTAAGTATGGCCTGGTTTTTATCTGTATTACTTCTTACTATTCAGCAGGCATAATTTACTTACTAATTTTATTATTTCTAAAATAAAGTAAACTTTTCAAGGGCAGAGGTTTTAAAATTATTTTAAATTTGTATTGTAGTTTCAGTAACATTATTACTATAGTGTGACTGTTTATGGTTTTTATTTTGTGTTTTGGTGGGTCACACCTGGCTGTGCTCAAGGATCACTCTGGAAGGGACTTAGGGGACCATACCGGTGCCAGGGATTGAACCCAGCAGCCGCTTCAAGGCAATGACTCTACCCACTGTACTATCTCTTTGGCTTTCTCAAAACTATTTTAAAGGTATCATTCTGAAGCTGGATTAATTTCATTGCTTCTGGTAGCTTTTTCACAGAGATGATGGAAAAAGTATGCTGTTAAATTGATATTTTTTTTTGGTAGAAAATCTTATTAGGTTGTTAAAGAGTTTGAAAGCTCTCTTTATCACGGGCATGGAGATGTTCAATGAGATGTCAGCTACATCTTCTCTCAACATGCCTCTCAGCTCCAATTACAGCACTTAGTTGGAAGAAGGAGTTAGAGAGACCTTGAGCGTGAGATGCTGGGGAAACATTTCTGTGCAGGTTTCTTACAGGAAAGTGTCTTGACTCTTTCAAGGTAGATTTCGGAATTCTTGCATTTGGGCTCAAATTTGAAAAGGAAACCGTGAACTGATGAGGCCAAAGGCAAGAGGGCACATGAGTGCACTGATCTAGTAAGTGAGCCACTGTTTTCCTCTCCTTTCTTTTTATTCTAATAAAATATTTCAAACTGTAAGGCAGTTAAAAAGTTCACCATATTTTACTTGCTTTTTTTTTTCTTTTTGGGTCACACCCAGTGATGCACAGGGGTTGCTCCTGGCTCTGTGCTCAGGAATTACTCCTGGCAGTGCTCAGGGGACCATATGGGATGCTGGGAATCGAACCTGGGTCGGCCACGTGCAATGCAAACGCCCTACCCGCTGTGCTATTGCTCCAGCCCCTTTACTTGCTTTTTATATTACACATCAATGTTGGTGTGACAGTTAGTGCCACATTTAAGTGTGAGCCACTGGTGGCACGCAACAGCATTGTTGGGCTAAATAAAAGCATATTGCAGATGTTTGCCACCCCTTTGGTTTTCTCTATTCTGAATCATCAAAGCTAACTCCTGTCTAATTTATCTTCTGTTTTTATTTGCTGTCTCATACAATTAAACCTTCGCTACTATTCATAAGCAGCATATAGCACAAAGTATTTCCACATATGCTTAAACTTTTTATACATCTGGCATAATTCTGCACTTGTCATTCTTCCGCTTGCCTCTGCCTCAGCACCATGTTTGCAAGCATTATATGCATGGTTTGTTTATTTTTGTTGCTGAAGAACATTCCAGAGAGGAGTATATTACAATTTATTTCTCTATTATACAGTTAATGGGCAGGGGTTGTGCCAAGTTTTTGGTCAATGGAGCAAAAGACAGCGCTGACTGCTCGGAGCCAGTGGCCACTCTCAGCCTGTACTGGGGACAAACTGGAGATGCTTTGGGGATCTAAAGGTTTCATGGACCACGTACAAACTCAGCACAGAATCCTCACGACCTGTATAAAAATCCATATTTTCTTGTGCATGTGGGGATCACCCCTGGCAGTTCTTAGGAGCTACTCCGGTTATGTCCTTGTAAATTACTCCTGGAAGTGCTCTGGAAACCAAATAGAATGCCAAGGATTGGCCACATGCAAGGCAAGTGCCCTTCCCACAGTACTATCTCTCTAGCCCAAATCCATACCTTTTTACAAACCAGAGGCTCAGAAAGGGTGGCAGAGCAAGAGCATGGCAGAAAGGATGTGACTCAGGCCCCACCTAGGCCTTCTGACTGGGCCCTGCACTCCTTCCTCCCCAAGGAACTCACAGCCTCTGCCTGGGGAATGTGTGTGCGTGTGTGTGTGTGTGTGTGTGTGTGTGTGTGTGTGTGTGTGTGTTGCAGAGGTGGGCAGTTGCTTCTGGAATTTTCCTGCACTGATGCATGATTCTCTCTGGGGAACACACCTGACTCGGGGCTGGGAGGATCCTGCCTCCTGCCAGTGCCTCGTGGCCCTGCCACAGAACAGGCCAAAGAATGGGGGTGCTCACTGCAAGGGCAGCTGAAAGGACACAGATTGTGCCTGTAGCGCTCTCTCTCTCTCTCTCTCTCTCTCTCTCTCTCTCTCTCTCTCTCTCTCTCGGCTTGCAAGAAAGAACCCCATTTCCTCAGTCTCCACAGAGTTCTTCTTTTGCAGCCTGGGAAATTTAAATCAGTAGTTTGTGGGGACCCCCTTCCTCTCAGAAAATGTAGCTCTGTCACGACTGAGATTTCGGCCATGCAACACCTCAAACTATAACACTGATAAACCAGGAGTAGCACACCTGATTGGATGGGATATAATGTAGACGGCATTAAATCTCGATTAACGAAAATATCAACACAGAAGGCTTAACCTGTGACAGCATCTTAGTAATCTCTTATACAAGGGCTTAAAGGCTCCATGGTGAGATACAGCAATCGTCACTAGCTTTCTTCTGAGGAAACAGTTTTCTATCATCCTTTTAGCAAATTATTTATAAAAAGCAATGTAAAATAAATTATTGAGGGCCTGCTATGGGGGCAGGCTCAAGGGGTGGTTGTGAAAATTGGAAAAAATAGTGGTGGGGAGGCACAATAGGATTGGTGTTGGAATATCGAATGTCTGTAACTAATGACTTGATAAAGTTATTTTAAAAATAAACAAATAGAATGTCCTGACCCCGCTCCAGCCTGTCTTCACCCAGGGCAACTTGGAGGGGGGCAGGTTGAGTTACCCTCCCTGCCCCAACAGAGCCCCAGAAGCCGAAAACCTCCAGAACCCAACTGCTGCTATGCTCTCAGCCACTCTCCATAGACTCAGACGAGCCTCACCCACGAGGGAACCTGAAGAAACCCCAGGTATGCGGGACCCATGACTGAAATCTCCAGGCTCACTCAGAGTGGTACTGGGCCTCCTTCCCCCAGTTTCCAAGTTTCCCAGGAGCTTGGCAGTCACTCCCACAAACTGCCCCCGGTGCCATATAATCTCATCAATAGCCAAGATCCAGAGACTCAGAAATAAAGCTCCCGGAAAAGAGCAACATAGGCCTCAGCCATGAGTGAATCTGTTCTTTTATCATATTCTAAATTTCAGAATTCCTGGAGTGACCTCTCATACTCTACCCCACTAATGTACCAAGGGTAGCGCACATTTGTTTGGATTTAACATACATATCTTGCCTGCCCCGGCAGAGCCTGGCAAGCTACCTGTGGCGTATTCAATGTGCCAAAAACAGTAACAAGAAACCTCACAATGGAGACATTACTGGTGCCCGCTCGAGCAAATCGATGAACAACAGGATGACAGTGATAGTGACAGTCATTTGTAATCTCTTATATAAGAGCTTAATGGCTCCAAGATGAAATACAACAATACAACAGTCTTCACGCAATCCATAGGTGGTGGGAAGGTGCAATGGTGGTAAGATTGGTGTTTGAATGTTAAATGTAATGAATTATTGTGAACAAATTTATGAAAATAAAATTAAATTAAAAAAATAATTTTTTTTTTTTTGCTTTTTGGGTCACACCTGGCGATGCACAGGGGTTACTCTTGGCTCTGCACTCAGGAATTACCCCTGGCCGTGCTCAGGGGACCATATGGGATGCTGGGATTTGAACCCGGGGTCGGCCGCGTGCAAGGCAAACGCCCTACCCGCTGTGCTATCTCTCCAGCCCCCCAAAAAATAAATTTTTGAAAAAAGAAAAAAATGTAGCTCTGGTCTGGTCTTCACATCACATGATGTGAAGTAAGAAAGTTGTTTAAGGATTCTGTGAAGCTGGGTTGTTATCCCCTGGGGGTGCTGGACCCATTCAGAAGTGCAACCCCAGTTTTATTTTATTTTATTTTATTTTAATTTATTTTTTTAAATGAATTACCATGAGATACAGTTACAGACTTACAAACTTTCTTGATTACGTTTCAGTGATACAATGATCAAGTACCCGTCCCTCCAGCAGTGCCCATTCTACATCACTAATGCTCCCAGTATCCCTTCGGCAACCCTACCCCATCCTCCCCTGCCTCTGTGGCAGGCACATTGCCTTTCACTCTCTCTACTATTGGCACCCCCAGTTTTAAAGTGCCTCTCCCTCCTAGGTGCTGTCCCTGCAAGGTCTCCTGGGGGCAGGCCTCTCCCTGAGAGGTCTGGGTCCAGGGAAAGCATCGCACGCAGTGGGCCGCGGCGGTGGCAGAAAGATGTCATTTCTAGAGACGAACAGCAGGGGGCGCCCGCAGACCGTGTGAAGCGGGCGCCGGGCGTCCTGGTTCTCTCCCGCATCTGCAAACCCAGCCCAGCCCAGGGCGGGACAGCACGCTCTGAGTCAGGGGTCTGCTTGACCTGCAGCCCCCTGAGCAGCTCAGAGAGGTGGTGTGGAGCTGTCGCCTGACGTCAGTAGAATGTGGAGCAGGAAAGGCGAGACACTACGGTGTTCTCTGGTCCTTCCTTACTGCTGGGAAATACAGAAGCAGTGGACCACATGCCTAGCACGTGTCCATGCTCTATCTGCACGCCCGGCTATGTATCCATCCATCCCTGCAGCTCATGGTGCCCTGAGCACTATCTACACTGCCCTCTACTTAAAAAATTTCTGAAGCAGTTGCAGGAGATCCACCAAGGTCAAAATCAAAATAGACTTGGGGAGCTATAGCACAGCGGGTAGGGCGTTTGCCTTGCACGCGGCTGACCGGGGTTCGATTCCCAGAGTCCCATATGGTCCCCTGAGCACCGCCAGGAGTAATTCCTGAGTGCAGAGCCAGGAGCAACCCCTGTGCATCGCCGGGTGTGATAAAAATAAATTAAAAAAATAAAAGAAAAACAAAATAAACTTATGGCAGGGGACCTGAGGAACTCTAGAGGAAGAGGTAGGGGAGCTAGACTCGCTTTGGTCTGTGGGCAAGATTTGGCAGCATCAACCGGGGCTGAGTTAAGGGGTCAGGGCAGGTCTATCTAGCTGAGGGTGTGACAGAAGCTATTGTGGGGTCGACCAGAGGGCCCAGAAGTGGAGTTTGTGCCCAAGTCCTGAACAGTCCTTAGTAACTTCTGATCCCCGAGAGATCCGATTTACCAGTCTGGAAACCCGGCCGAGACATGCGTCCTCTCCGCAGCGGACTGGGCCGGGGCGGACACCAGGGGGCGCTGCGCCCACGCCGTGCGGCTCGCGGCTGCTCCTCTGGGACCCCGCGCCCCCAGGTGCGCTCTGCCCCGCCGAGGCTCCTTTCTCAGCCCGGTTCCCAGACAGTTCTTCCCAGGCTCTGGAGAGCTCCGCGTCAGCTGGATTGGAGGGTGAGAGGACGAGGACCCCGGGTTCTGGACACCAGTTTGGCATCCTCGGGGTCCCTCCGCTCCTCGGCAATGGAATAGCAGCACGACTGTGGGCATCAGTAACACAGCAAAAACACCCATCCCGCACAGTGCCCGTGACATTGATAGGGGGCTTCCTGGACGGCAACCCCCTTTAGCGTTTTATCATTGCAGGGGGGGCCACGCCCGGCGGTGCTCAGGGTTACTCCTGGTGGTGCGCGGGATCTTATGGGGTGCTAAGGATGGAACCCTGCTGGGCCGCATGTGGGACAAGCGCCCTTCCTCCCTCCCTCCCTCCCTCCTTCCTCCCTCCCTCCCTCCTTCCTCCCTCCCTCCCTCCCTCCCTCCTTCCCTCCTTCCTTCCTTCCTTCCTTCCTTCCTTCCTTCCTTCCTTCCTTCCTTCCTTCCTTCCTTCCTTCCTTCCTTCCTTCCTTCCTTCCTTCCTTCCTTCCTTCCTTCCTTCCTTCCTTCCTTCCTTCCTTCCTTCCTTCCTTCCTGTTCAATCTGGAAAGCCTGGCGCACCTCTGCCGTCCGGAGGAAGCGGGGTGGGGGTCCCTCTGTGCTCGCGGGCTCCCTGGGGCCAGCTCCGCAGCACGCCCCCCCTCGCCCGTGTTTGCGCAGCGCGTCCCCCTACCCCGCGGGCCCTAATCTCCGATACACTTGCAAGTTGGCTTCCTGCCCCCGGCCGGGCTCGCTAGCAAACAGGACAAGCGAGACACCGCATCCGAAATGGGGCTTTGCAGGCGCGACGCAGGGCAGCCGGACGGACGTGGCCCACGGGCTGTAATTGCCCTTCTTGGCCCCTAATCCTCCGTCCTAGACCCCTCCCGCCTCCTGGGCCCATTGATTAGGGCGGGAGCCAAAGGCTTAGGCAGGCGCCGGGAGGGGAGGCGGCCAGGACCCTCCAACGCCCCCAGCAGTGGTTCAGCTGAACTTGGGGAGGGTGCATACGGGAACGGCCCTGGAAAAGGAACCAAATTGCCACGGGAAAGAGGGTGAGAGGTGGGGGTGGGAGAGGGGCCCCCAGCAGATTTGTCCAGGCTTACTCCAGACAGTGGACACGAGATCCGTCGCCCAGGGCACACTGTCCTTAGGTGAGGGAGGGGTGCAGAGGACAGGTGGGATTGACACCCGAGTGCCCACTCACGGATCTGGAAGCTGGCTGTCTTCGTGTCCCGGCCAGGACCGCTTCCCAGAGGGACCTAGGCATTCAACCAATTCAACCAATGCGTGGCAGGGTGGGAGTGGGGGTGGAGGGGGGTGGCACGCCTTCAAAACTTGGGTTCTTCGTGCTGTGGCAATGCTTGTCCCAGTGTGTCTTTCCGCAGGGTCCAAGAAGCAGAAGGTGGGATCCAGGTGGCTGGAATGCCTGCAGACTATCATGACTCTGTTCTAGAAGCATCTGTAGAATTCCTGGTTGCGGGGGCCGAGCAGTAGTACAGGGAAGGGCGTTTACCTTGCACAAGATTGACTCAGGTTCAATCCCCAGCATCCATATGCACCCCTGAGCACCGCCAGGAGTAATTCCTGAATGCAGAGCCAAGAGAAACCCCTGAGTATCGCTGCGTGTGACCCCCCAAAGAAAAGCCATGAATAAGTAAATACCTGTGGTGTGGAGTGGTGCCCCACGATAAACCTCAGCCCTGCTCAGCCCTGCAAGAGGTTGTGCCCAAGCCTGGGGCAGATGGGAGGTGTCAGAAGTCAGGAGGCTGAGTGATGGCAGGAACTCTGGGACTGTGAGGGGACAGGCAGAACTGGGCAGGGCAGCTACTGCTGCGGGCAGGGGGCAGGACTGGCTGGTGTCTTGCAGGTCTTTAACCCTCTTGAACACAGATGGCAGGGGCTGGAGTGAGTGATAGCACAGCAGGTAGGGCGTTTGCCTTGCACACGGCCGACCCAGGTTTGATTCCCAGCACCGCCAGGAGGAATTGCTGAGTGCAGAGCCAGGAGTAACCCCTGTGCATCACCCGGTGTGACCGAAAAGCAAAAAAAAAAAAAAATTGAACACAGATAGCAGTGCCCCCTGTATTGTATGGCAGAGATCGGGCAGGGGTGGGGGGTGGGGAGTCAAGCTGGGGACTCCATCCAGCATGCCTCAGAACCAGGGAGTCCTGAATTCTCCTTGAGAGAATTCAATTCAGGTCAGAAGAGTGATGGCGAGCGCGGTGCACTGGGAGGTGGGGAGAGAAGTAAGCCAGCTCTGGAGGGTCCGGGTTAGCCCATATGCCACCCCCCTCCCTCCCTTCGTCGAGGCAGTTCCCTGTCATGCTGCCCTTAACCTTGGCAAGGGAGGGGGTGCAGAGCACCCACGAGGATGGGCGAGCTTGGCACCCTGAGAGTCCCCCAATGGAGCGGGGAGTTGGGAGTCAGGGAAGGAAGCAGGAGCTGGACCTCAGCCCCCTTCCCTCCTTGCCGTCCAACCTGCCCAGCTGTGCGGGGTGAGCCTGGGGTCTCTACTTCCGGCTGGGCAGTCACTGACCTTGGAGGAGAGGGGCAAGCAGGCTGTCCCGGGTCCTGGCTTTCCTGTGCTGGGACTGCAGGGCAGGAGGACCCCTGCAATCCAGCACCTTCCCTCTGAGGTTCCAGAATCACTGCTCAGGGGGAGGAGAGAACAAAAAAAACAAGGCAGGATGGGTATTGGGTGAATATCCTTTCCCACTCTGTAGATTGCCTTTGTATTCTGGTCCCTATGTCTTTTGCACATGGCTTGGAAGCTGGCCTCACACTCTGGGGGAAAGTCATCCCAGATAGAGAAGGGAACACCAAGTAAAATGTGATTGGAAATCCCAAGCGGGGAGGGAGATGCACGCTGAAAGTAGACTAGAGACTGTACACGATGGCCACTCAATACCCCTATTGCAAACCACGACACCCAAAAGGAGAGAGAGAGAACAAATTGGAATGCTCTGCCACAGAGGCGGAGTGGGGTGGGGAGGGTGGGAAAGGGGGGTGGGAGGGATACTGGGTTCATAAGTGGTGGAGAATGGACACTGGTGGAGGGATGGGCTCTCGAACATTGCATGAGGGTAAAACAAGCACGAAAATGTGTGAATCTGTAACTGTACCCTCACTGTGACTCACTAATTAAAAAATAAATAAATTATAAAAAAAAAAAACAAGGCTGGAGGCTTGACCCCCAGAGAGTCTTGAGGAAGGAATGGAATAGCCCCTCCCTCCCGATCCTGGTCTGCGACAGGAATCACCAAGGTGACCTCTTAGATTTGTCATCTGCGAGAACATCATCTGGCCTTTCTGATACACGGGCTGGAAGGCAAATGATTTTAAGTCCTTTTCCCTGTGGTTGGCCTGGCCTTGGGACTGGCCTGCATGACACTGGGTCCCTCAGCTCCAACCTCACTGAGAGTCTGGGCAGGGTAGGAGGGCTCCATCCATCTGTCCCCCCGACCCCCCAACACCGAGATCCCCATCTTGGTGCCCAGAACTCTGAGCTCTGGTGGGAACCGAGGCGGCCGGACCAGGACCCAGGAGCCTCCCCGACCCAATTCCCCAGTGAAGCTCGCAGCCTTCATCGCTTGGCTTCCAGGGGGTTCCTGTTGTGCTCCAGGGCTGAAGTGGGACCGTGGTTTTGTCACGGGGGCTGGAGGACTGAGAAGGGCAAGAGGCAGAGGACTCTGGCGCTCCGGAGGTGAGCGGAGAAGGAGGAGGAGAGGAGGTTTAGGGCAGCCTTTGCGTGCGGGCAGAGGAAGGGGCTGAGAGAGGTTTTCCTCCCCTTCAGTAAAACAACAAAAAAATTATTTCTTCTATTTTCTTCTCTGCGATTAATGATAAACTGCCTATCCCCTAGAAGAAAACGATAAAGACTCTAATTTTACTTGGAGGCTTAGAAATGCCATTTCTACGCAAAACAGGGAGCCCATAATCAGACGTGAGCGGGGCCGGAGCTTTGATGGAAAATGTTTTCCTCTCTCCCTCTGCTCCTTCCCCTCCTTCCCCACGCAACCCAGGATGCCCGACAGCTAAGAACAATGTTCAATAAAGTGAAATAATATTTTAGTCAAAATAGGCCTGGACTGCTCCCAGCCAACTGTAAATTAGCATTTTGAGGGCAAATATGCAGACAATTTGAGATAATGAAGCCTGATTATTCAATCCAATGAATGTTAACTAGGGAGCAGAGGCTCGGCGGCCTTATCTCACTCCCTTCGATTTATTTTTTTTAATCGTTTCACATTTGAACTCTTTATTTGTTTCTGTTTTATGCACCCCCGCCCTCCTCTCTCTCTCTCTCTCTCTCTCTCTCTCTCTCTCTCTCTCTCTCTCTCACACACACACACACACACACACACACACACACACACTTTCCTTCAATCCCATCCAGCTATAGAAGAGACTGCACTGGAAATGGGCAGGTCGGTCCACTGAACTGACCCCTCCCCCCCAGTTCCTCCCCCCGCCCCTGCACCCACCTCTTCCACCCGGAGCCCCCACTGTGTGCTTCAAACAGAGAAAAGATGCATTTCCCCCTTCTTAGAGGAGAGAAGGGCTGGGTGCAGGATTTGGTGGAAGTCACACTTGCCGTATGCTGGTGTCTGTGAGTGTGTGTTTGTGTGTCCGTGTGTGCGTGCACGCGCATGTGTGTGTTGTTGTGGTGAGGCTAGGGTGCACAGAGATCTGAAAAGCAAGAGGGACACCTCCCAAAGCCTCAATCCGTCACTCCTAGATAGAGCCCTTCCCACACCCCCAGAGGCCGTGGAAACTTTCACAACAGAGTCTTCATTCTAGGCAGTGGGAATCTTTGGATTTTCAGAATCCCAGGGGCCCCCTCGCGAAACTAAAATGCCGAGATGGTGACAGCCGAGCTTCTAGCCAAGTGTGGGGACCCTCTGAGCTGGAGCCCCACAGCTGAGCCACCTGAGCCGGGTGCCAGGTGCAGACCCTGTAGGAAGACCTCCCCGAGGAGGGATGGACGGCCTCATGTGAGGGGTGCTGGCCCTGAGCCCTGGGGGTGTCCTCCCTTCCCGGGGCTCGCCCCTGGGGTGCAAGTGCATGCAGCAGGAACCCCCAGCTTGTAAGCAGTTGCCCCCCAGGGCCCAGCCCCCCCCCGCCGTGCCCCCCAGAATGGAGAGACATGGCCACGGTGGGGTCTCTTACGGTGGAGCCTGCCCTTCCCTCACCTACACTGGCCCCCGGACTCCTGCCCCTTCCCCACGGGCTCCCCCCGCCGCCCTGCTCAGTGACCGCCATGGCAGAGCAGAGCCGTGGGGTCTCCCTCCACTACACACCATCCCTAAAGCCCCCCACTCCCCAGAGAGGCCTAGCCCCTGCCCTTTGTCCCGTGGATTTCAGTGTCCTCACACCAGCCCCACCCAGGCTCCACGCCGGCTCTACCCTTCACCCCTGTGTGCTCTCGAAGGTCCTTTGGCCCCTGAGCCTGTGTGCCCCTCAGTCGTGGGGGGTCAGTGGCAGGAGCTCCGCAGGGGGCAGAGAGAGCTCACCAATGAGCACAGGCCAGCGGGCCACCCAGGAGACCTCCTTAAGTGTCCCTGCAGGGCGAGCTGCCTTCTCGGACCCTCCTGCAGCATTTGGAAGCCTCCTCCCTCAGTCCTGCTACCGCCATCTGACTGGGACTCCCTCGAGTGAGTGGTGTGGTGTGGTACTGTGGACATGGAAGACGGACTCCCTCAACCTTCCCTGTCCCCTCCCCTGTCTAGCTGGAGAAGCCGGAAAATGAAAACTTGCATTTCCTCCGCGCCCCTGCAGCTCACTGGGAAGGTTCTGGAAGCAAACGCAATTCCATCCACCCATTGCACCTGTGAACTTCAGGTCTTCAGAAGGTGCGCTTGAGACCAGCCCCTTTCCCTGTTTCTCCTGGTCTCACCCCAGAGTCTGGGGTGGCAGAGGCCCGGTTTGTTCCCCCTGCAGCTGCTTCCCTGGCCCGCTCTGCCCCGTGCCACCTCGATCTCTAACTTCTCGGTGGCCACAGGCAGAGACCCACAGCCACAGGGATGTCGTTCTGGTTTCTCTGTCTCTGCAGCTCCAGTTGCTCTGAAGCCATAGCTCAAGGGCTGCTCTCTGGGGTCACAGTGACCCTGGAGTTAGTTGGGGATGCTTCCGGAAGTCGTGTCTGGGTATTCGGGCTGGAACCCACCATTCTAGGCCTTTCAAGAATTTTGGAAGCTGCTCGTGGCCTGTTTGTCCTACTCGGTATATTCTGCCCTCTCCCACCCCCTCTGTCTTTCGGTAGGGACCAGCTCTGCCAATGACAGTCCCTGGCTCCCCTGGACAGCGGAGAGTGGGGAAAAGGTCATGGACTCTCTCTCTATATATATATGTGTGTGCGTGCGTGTGTGTGTGTGTGTGTGTGTGTGTATCACTCTCTCCTCTCTTTCTCTCTTTTCCTCTTTCTCCCTCTCTCCTTTCTCCTTCTCTTTCCTCTTCTCTCCCTCTCTCCCTCTATCTCTCTCTCCTTTTGCTTTCTCTCCTCCATCTTGCTTGATCACTCTCTCTTCTCTCTCTCCTCTCTCTCTCTCTCTCCTTTTTCTCTTTCTCTCTCTCTTCCTCTCCCCTCCCTCTCCCCCCACTTCTGTCCTGTGCAGTCACATTCAGCCAGGCATGACTCCCCACCAGTGTCTCTCCAGGTTACAGCTCTGACCTGGGAGCCCCCACTCTGGCTCTGGTAGCTCCGGTGTCCCCCTCTGCCCGGCCAGCTTCCTGCCACTGTGCATCTTTGAGGTGTTGCCACACCTTTCCCCATTTTCCTGCTCCTGACACTCCATACCGGGTTCTCCAATCGAATCTGCTCTCGAGGGAGCTGCCTGGTGTGAGGGGGTTTGACTTCCCGTTGTCATCATTCTTCCACAGCCCCGGGCCTGCAGCGGGGCCGAGGACTCTACCTCTGCTCCCTCCTCACCAGCACAGCTTGCCTGACCCCCACCCGGCAGCCTGGCCTGGCCTGGGCTGGAGAAACATCCGAGCGGGGTCCTTCTGGAGCCCTTCCCCAGCTGGGGCAAACGGGGGTGAGGGAGGAGCAAGGGCGGATGGCGGCTTTCGCCAACACCTCACTCTTCTCTTCTCGACATGTTTACTCACAGGCTGTCTGGAAAGTGAGAATCCTCCCTAATGGATGTTTCACCCAATTAAATAATTAACTCGCAGTGTTGCTAAGCATCCTCGGCGGACGTCTTCCAGGACTGGAGGCTCCTTCATGCCAGGCCCTGATGGCTGCCAGGGGGCAGGGAGGGTGCCCTCAGGTGTGTCAGAGAGAGAGAGAGAGAGAGAGAGAGAGAGAGAGAGAGAGAGAGAGAGAGAGAGAGAGAGGAGAGAGAGAGAGAGAGAGAGGAGAGCAACCAATTGGACATGGATAGCGGAAGGGAGGTGGGATGTTGAATAAAGGGAGGCTGAGGTTGGTAGGAAGGGATCAGAGAACATTCTGGAGTCTTTCCACTTAGACCCTCAAGATTTATAGCTCCTCCTTGTTCTCCTCATATCTCCCCTCACATACCTCATACCTCATACTTCCTACCTCTCCTCACACCTCAGACCTCACATCCTTATCCCATCAATGCCAAAGAAGGCGGTTTCTCCCTCAGGCGTGCTCTCTAAGGGGGGCTGAGCTGTTCTGACTGAGAACCCCGCAGGGAGCCTTCTGGCTCTGTGTCAGGTCCCTGCATGCTGTCCTTGGACCCGGGAATCGGGCAGGTTAGGTGCATGGGTGGCGTAGACCCAGGCCCTCCAGCTCCTCTGCACAGCAGTGAAAACAATGTGTCACCTACAACAAGGGACCAGCTGGGGAGTGAGGGGACGGCGAGGCTCATGCTTCTTCCACACCCCTAACACGCTTGACTCTTAGAACCAGAATGTTCTTTTATCACTTCTGGAATCAGAGCCAAAAAAATACAGTGAAAAATAACACTGTTAAAAATAAAACAGGGGCTGGAGAGAGAGTACAGCTGGTAGGGGGCTTGCCTTGCATGCGGCCCACCTGGGTTCCATCCCCGGCACCCCCTACGGTTCCAGGAGTCCCACCAGGAACGATCGATCCCTGAGCGCAGAACCAGGAGTAAGCTTTGAGCATGGCTGGGTGTGGCCCCCAAACCAAAATAAAGAAAGAAAAGAGAAACAGCTACATGAAAAAAAAATTTGGCTCAGAGGATGATATCTGAGATATCATCTGAGATATCCTAGAGATATCGCTGTCTCCAGGATAGAAGCAGACCTCCCCCCTGAATTGCTCACTTCTTTCTTTCTCTCTTCTCCCCCCTCCCCCTTGGTGGCGATGTCCAGGCCGCACATGCAGCTTTGGTGCTTCCCGGGCCTCTCGCCTGTCAGGCCAGCACTGCTGGGGCGGTACTCAGTGACGTAGGGGTGGCGCCAGGCTAGGACTTAGGGTCCTGCACCTGAAAGTGCGGGGGACGCAACCCCTGAGGCCCACCCCAGCTGCTTAGATCAGCTTGGTCGATCACTTGGCTTCAGTCACACGGTAACGGAATTTCCTTAATCCATCATGTCGAAACCGTCTTCAGGCGAGCAAGCAAGGGATTTAATTATTCAACATCAAGGTGGACCAATCACCCGGAGCTGTGACCCAGAGCAGGGGTACAGAGCACTGCCATAGGAGTTTTCTGGCAATCGTGGCAGTGGTGAAACAAGGAGGAGAATTGGGTGGGGTTTCTCGATTGATTGCGCCGTGAAAGTACACTGAGGGACACTGAGGCAGCAGGGCACTGCCTGGGACTTAGAGGGGGCCTTGATGCTGGGACTCTCCGTGGTAGAGGCGTTCTGTTTTAGTTCCTATAGAGGCATTTTTTAAAACTTTTTAATTGAATCACTGTTGTAGACCATTACAAAGCTGTGCATGATTGGATTTCAGTCATACAGTGTTCCAGCACGCATCCCTCCACCAGTGTACATTTCCCAGCACCAGTGTCCCCGTTTCCCTCCCATCACCCGCCACCCCCACCTCTGGCCTGCCTCTGTGACAGGTGCTTTTCTTCTCTCTCACATAGAGGCATTTCTTCGTCTTCTTTTTTTTTTTTTTTGGGTCACACCCAGTGATGCTCAGAGGTTACTCCTGGCTCTGCTCTCAGGAATTACTCCTGGTGGTGCTTGGGGGACCATATGGGATACTGGGGATTGAGCCCAGGTTGGCCGTGTGCAAGGCAAACGCTGTCCCCACTGTACTATCGCCCTGGCATTTTTAAATTCACCGACTGTTCAGTGGCCCTGCTCCCCTTCCTGCCTCGGTAACAGGTGGGCTCGGCGCCTGCGGTTCTGCTCAGCTTTAAGATTTATGACCCATTAATCGCTGCCAGCTCCCACCTCTCCCTCCCTGCTTCCCTGTGCTTAGTTACCTGCCCATGCTTCCAACTGGCATCACTATAACAATTCATCAGGGGGAGGCATTTCTTTATTCAAAGGGTGCAGGGGAGAACAGGTCCAAAAACTGCACCTTCACTCTTACATATCCCAGTCAGAACACAGCTGGGTTTTCAGCAGCCCCGCACATGCTCGTGAATAACGGAGGTACTCGAAAGAGAAGTTCCACAGAAGGAGTCAGCAGTTAGCACCTATCATGCATTGCGGGGTTTCTTTCTCTTCCAATTCTCCATTTATCTATCTATCTATCTATCTATCTATCTATCTATCTATCTATCTATCTATCTATCTATCTATCTATCTATCTATCTATTTATTTATTTGCTTTTTGGGTCACACCCGGCGATGCACAGGGGTTACTCCTGGTTCTACACTCAGGAATTACTCCTGGGGATGCTCAGGGGACTATATGGGATGCTGGGATTCGAACCCAGGTTGGCTGCATGCAAGGCAAACGCCCTACCCGCTGTGCTATCGCTCCAGCCCCCATTTTTTTTTAATTTATTTTTTCTTTTTTTTTTTCCAATTCTCCCTTTAATAATAATACCAGTTGTCACCTTTTATTTAGACACCATAGAACTTGGGGGTTACAAACTGCAAGTGGGAAAATGCTGTGCAAGCTAGTGGGTTTTGGAGCCTTTTGGGAAAGGTGTCGTGGCCAGCCAGGGTCAGTCAGAGATGGGACCCTGAAACCAAGAATGGGGTACTTCAAGGCTTGACCACAGGGAGGCAGCACTGGCTGCTTGGCTCAGTAAGGATGGAACAACCCCAGGTTTATTTATTCTTGAACCATTATGAATCAGAATCAAATGGGTACTTATAGCTCACTCCACTTCTGGGGACCGCTGAACTAAAAAAACTTTATAGGAAGGTCCCCAAATATGGAAAATGTAAAACATTTGACATAAGGGTCCAGACCTTATTCCCCACTGAGTCCTAGCCTAGTCTTTTCCAAAAAATTTAATTTTATTTTTATAGATGTTCACAATATTTGATTACATTTAATATTCAAACACCAATTCCCACCACCATTACACCTTCCCACCACCATATTTCCATCCCGAACCCCAAATCCTGCCCCCAAAGCAGAACCAAAATAATTTATTTTGTATTGCTTGTTATGAATAATCCACTAAAAATGAGACAAAAAAGGTTTCTTAAAGGGAAGTGTGTGAAGATCGTTGAATTCTACTCAGGAGCCATTAAGCCCTTCTATAAGAGATTAGTGACGTGTTGTTAAAGGTTGAGACATGTGTGCTTATGTCTATATCTGTATAAATATACTTCCCTGTAAGATTGGTTGCCTTCTACTTTAATCCCAATCAAATGTGGCGCGCTACTCTTGGTTTATCAGTGGTGTAAAGTATGACTTTTCCAGGAATAGACTGACTCATGGGTGAGGCTCCGCCCAAGCCTGTGGAGAGTGGCCGTGAGCATGGTGGCGGTTGAGTTCTGGATGTTTTCGGCCACCAGGGGCTGGGTCCCTTTGGGGCAGGGAGGGGGCTCATCTGTTCCCCTCTGGGGTGCCCTGAATGAAACAGCCTGGCGTGAGTTGCTTTATGCTTTCTTCCGAGAGATTTCTATAGAGTCTCTGGATCATGGCCCTTAATGAGATTATGTGGTGCCAGAGGCAGCTTGTGAGGGTGACTGCCAAGCTGCCAGGCAAAAGGGGAGAAGGGGTGGGGGAGTCACCCATTCCCAGTTCTGTTGAAGCTGGAGTTTTATTTTATTATTATTATTTTCTTATTTGTAGGGCATTTGCCTTGCACGTGGCCAACCCAGTTTGATTCCTCTGCCCCTCTCGGAGAGCCCGGCAAGCTACCGAGAGTATCCCACTCGCACAGCAGAGCCTGGCAAGCTACCCGTGGCGTATTCGATATGCCAAAAACAGTAACAAGTCTCACAATGAAGACGTTACTGGTGCCCGCTGGAGCAAATTTTTTTTTTTTGCTTTTTGGGTCACACCCAGCAATGCACAGGGGTTACTCCTGGCTCATGCACTTAGGGATTACTGCTGGCAGTACTGGTGGGGGGGGGGATGCTGGGATGCTGGGAATCGATCCCGGGTCAGCCACGTTGCAAGGCAAACACCCTATCCGCTGTGCTATTGCTCTAGCCCCGAACCCGGAGTTTTTAGTCACAAGCCCCACATACCTGGGTTTTTCTGCAGATTCAGTAGTGGGTGAGGCTTGTTCAAGCGTGTGGAGAGCAGTCGTGAGCATGGTGGCAGTTGAGTTCTGGAGGTTTCCAGCTGCCAGGGCTGGCTCTGTTGGGGCTGGGAGGGGCCTCCCCTCCCCCCTCCCAGGTGCCCTGAATGAACCGCCTGGCGTTGGGTCTGGTGGCAGGGCCATGCTAGCCTAGTTTTAATGGAGCTAAATCCCACCCGGGTTTTAACACTCGAGGCCGGGGCTGGGGAAACCTCAGCAGGCTGAGAGCACTTTACATGCAGGAGACCCGGAGTTTGAGCCCTGGCACTGGGCACCTCCAGAACAAGACCTGAGCACTGAGCCACCAGTACCCAAGTACTGAGTACTGCCAGGTATGCCCCCCCCTCACCCCAGACAAAAACAAAAACTCAAGTCCTCCTTACTTGGTCAATTTCTAGACCCCCTTTTTTTTTTCTTTTTGGGTCACACCCGGCAATGCACAGGGATCATTTCTGGCTCATGCACTCAGGAATTACCCCTGGCGGTGCTCAGGGGACCATATGGGATGCTGGCATTCGAACCCAGGTCGGCCGCGTGCAAGGCAAACGCCCTACCCACTGTGCTATCACTCCAGCCCCTCTAGACCCCCTGTTTGTTTGTTTTGTTTTGGGGCCACAGCTGGTGGTGCTCAGGGGTTCCTCTGGCTCTGCCCTGAGGAATCATTCCTGGCAGTGCTCAGGGGGCCGTATGGGATGCGGGGGAGGGAAGCCGGGTTATCAGCGGGCAAGGCAAACGCCCTCCCCGCTGTCCTCTCGTTCCAGCCGCGGGTTCCCTCCCCTCCTGGTGTCCCAGTTCCTTCACCTGTAACACAGCATCGTCGTTAATAATCAGACCTCTGCCCCTCAAGCCCTAGTCAAACTATTACAAGTTAATCACCGCAACTCAAGAACAGGCCGCAGGGAGCCGTGTTCATTCTTCACCCCTCTCACCTGCCACACAGCTGCCCCCTCTGTGCCCCCCCCCAGTCTCTGGGAAGTGCTTAAGGGGTCAATTTGGGGCAGAAATGAATGAAACTAGACCCAGAGCACATTTCCACACTCGACCTGGGGCGGGGCGCTGGGCTGCAGCACTTGGTGAGGGTGAGGGGAGGTGGGGCGTGACCTGCGATCAGACTGATAAGCCACAACCCGGCCTCCCTCGTGACCAGGCACCCCCCACCCCCCAGAGCAGGCCTATCTCTGCTATCTGGGCCCTCAGCCAGGCCCACCCTCCTGCTGACCTTTTTGAGGAGGGAGTCAACACCCCACTGTGGATCCCGCAGAGCCCTTCCTCCAGCCCCCTCCTTCCAGCCTCCCTCACCCTCCCATCCTTCCAGCCTCCTCTTCCAGCCTCCCCCCAGCCTCTCTCCAGGCCCCCTTTCCAGTTCCCCCCGTCCCCACCAAGGCAGAAAGGCAGGCACCTACCCCCTCCACCTCCCATTCCACCAGACACGTCTACCCCCCTCCCCTGCACCCCTACTTCCCTCCTTCTCCGTCTTCCTCCTGGCCTCCCAACTCCTTTCCCTGGACCCGTCGAAATGCATCCTGGAGGCCCCCGCCCGCCCGCTCCCCAGAGCCCTTTCTCTGACCCTCACAGCACCTACCACCGCCAGAGCCGGGCCTGTCTCAGCCGCTGCCGCTGAGCGCCTTTGATTCTTCACCTTCCAGGGCCCCGGCCGGGAAGCGCTCCGTGGAGATGCCTGGAACAGCACCTCGGCGATGGCAGGGACTTTCCACACACCGTGTTTCTCCTTTAGGAACCGTCTCAAGCAGCACCGAAGTGCGATTAAGTGAGCAGTGGCCCAGAGGTGCCAGCGGCATCCGGGTGTCAGTCCAAGAAGGTCGCTTTGGGGCCGAGCGTGCTCTCTCTAACCCTGATGCAGAGTCCGGAACTACTGCCCAAACCCAGACACGGAAGAGGCCCGTTGCCCCCGCCCCCAAATAGCCTCCTCCAGTCTCACTTTGTCACTCAGCCCACCCTCCCCCACCCCCAGCCCCTTGCAGCCGCCGCTACCCCTCATGCTGCTCCCTTGGGGTCACCCCCCTGCCCCCCCCCCCCCCCCCCGGCCAGGGGCGCTGGAAGCTGGCGCTCAGCCTGCCTGGCTCACCTTCCCTTGGCGCGCCTGGCTGGGGATCTGCAGATGCTCAGGAACGGTGGCGCAGAGATTCAAGTGCTCGCCGTGCCTGTGACTGTTCCTCCAGTGGGTTGTATCTCCTTGTCCAGAGCACCGCCCCCATGGGGGGTTTGCCCAGTTTGCAACTTCTTTCTTCATTGACAGCCATTTGGACAGTCTCCCACAGCTTGAGACTCTAAAGGTAAAGTGCTCGGGCTGGAGTGAAAGTTCACAGGTGGAGTGTTTACCTGAGTTCGATCCCCAGCATCACATATGGTCCCCTGAGCCCCGGCGGGACTGACCTTTGAGCGCGGAGCCAGGAGTAAGCCTGGATCGACACCAGGTGTGACCCAAAATACAGAAAACGCAGCAAAAGATCAAGTGCTCTCTCAGGGTATAGGGTTTTTCCAGAAATGGTTTTGATTCTCCTGAGTCTAGGCCTGGGACGGGGCCTGCTGGGTTATACGTAAGTTTTTAAAAGCAAAGGGGCTGGGGCTAGAGTGACAGAACAGGGTTAAGGCTCGTGCCTTACATGTGGCTGGCCTGGGTTCCATCCCTCACACCACAGGTGGTCCCCAAGCACCACCAGGAGTCGTCCCTGGGCACAGCTGACTGTTGCCCCCAAAGCAAAAAAACCAGTGGGGGGTTGGCAGGGGAGCGCTCAGTGTCAAAAACAGCTGTGTCTTGCAAGCATGAGAGCATGAGGTCATGAGTCCTAACCCCAAGGCTGCTCACATACCCACGCTGAGCTTGGCCAGGCAGGACGGCTGGTATGCTGGCTCCAGGACATGGCTAGGTTTGTGCAAATTGCACATTGCAGTGTGTGATCCCTGGCCTCAACACACACACACACACACACACACACACACACACACACACACACACACACACAGCAACTAGAGATTTAAATGAGCTCCAGACAGTGTATAAGTTCGACCCCTAGTGAGCGCTCTGTGTATGTGTATGTGTGTGTGTGTGTGTGTGTGTGTGTGTGTGAGCACCACAGTTGAAGAGTGCAGCACCCAGCGAGCATGTGTGCCAGTGGGCAACTCTGACCAAGAATGTGTCACCCTTGGCCAGCACCAAATGTGTGATAAAACTTAAATTTAGCCTATGTGTGACATCATCACAGCAAAGGGGAGAGAAAGGTGTGTGATAACATCCTGGCAAAGGTGTGTGTATGTGTGTGTGTGTGCACGTGCACACACTAGAGAGAGAGAGAGAGAATGAATCTAGAGTCTTAAAAAATGCCCAGGAAAGATGGTGCAGGGATTCAAGGGCTGGCCTTGCATGTGACTGACCCAGGTTCAATCCCCAGCACCCCATGGCCCCCAGAATTGCTAGGATTGACCCCTGAGCACAGAACCAGGAGTAACCCCCAACACCAGTGACCATAGTACTGCTTTGCTTCTGGGGAGACCAGTGCCTGCCGCCACCCCATGGATCCTGTGCGCTGTTTCCCCTCCCTCCTTCCACAGTGGCCCAGGGTCCGTCGCTCTTCCCCTGGTTCTGCCCCCTCTCACACCCACCCTGGGGCTGGGTTTCACCGTCCAGGGGTTGGGGGTGGGGGGAGGGCGGCCTCCTGAGCTTGGACTCCGTGCCGGGGCTGTGCGAGCCCGAGCAGTCACGTGGAAGCCTCCCCCAGCCTTCCAGGAAAAAGCCTGCGCTCTGGGAAGCTCGGTTCAGCCGCGCGTCCGTCCCCGGGGAAGTGCACCCGGCTTGGGTCTGGGGCAGGGCGTCCCGGGCCGGTGCAGCAGGAGGCCGAGCGCGGTGTCCCCGCGTGCGCCGAGCCCACAGGCCGGCCTTCCTGAAACACCGTCGAACCACGCTGCGTCTCGGATGCCAGCTTGCAGCTCAAGGTCATCTGTGCACGGACCCCCCTCCCCGCCCACCCGACTCCCTCTACTCCCAAACCTCCAGCCTGATGCGCCCCGGCGCGGGGGTAGGGGGGATGGTGGAGGCAGGGGGAGGGGACCCTCCTGCCTCCAACCCACCCTGCAAGTTCTGTCTGGCTGGCCCAGAGCCGGCGCCGCTCATCTGCCGGCTCAGACCCATCATCCACCGCACTGCGAATGCGCTCAAGGCCGCAGCTTGCACAAAGCCTGCAGCTTCCCAAGGGAAGAAAACCTCCACGATCTCCCCGCCACCCCCTGCCCCCTAAACGCTGCGGGTCCTCAGGGATGCGTGAGAGAGGCCGCTTTCTAAACGCTCACAGGAGGGATGAGACTCCCGTCCGCGCCCAGACTCGGGTCCAGCAGCCGCGCGACCCCCGCGCGTAGCCCGGGGAAGGGGGTTGGGGGGATGCTGCGGCCGCCAGGGGTCCCACCTCTCTGCGAGCCCAAAGAGGGAGCGGGGAACGGAAGGGGGTGGTGGAAGGAGTCACGGAGACGGTGATGTTGGCCAGGGCGTGATAAATTTCCTCTCTGGAAATTTTTCTTGCTGTTGGGGACAAAGCAACCGAATTCCCCCCAGAGAAAGCCCAAACCCAGCTCCCCGCTAACCCGCGACTCTGGAAGGGAGCGTGTAGTTCTCAGGATTACCAGCAGAGGGCGCCCTCGGCACGTCTCTTCTCTGTGCACGGAGACGGTGGGGTGGGGGCGCTGCAGAGTTTTAACTTTGCAAGTGGGAGCCCTGAGTTCTGCAAGGTCCCTCAAGCACCATCACTCCTGTGGCTCCCTCCAAGAACACAAGCAACAACAAGAAGACATGGGAAGCTTCTGATAAGAGACTGAAATGGGGAGCAGGTGAGACATGCATGGCACAGGAAAGATTGTGATGTGCACCTATTGTTCGTGGCAGTGCTAAGCACAATTACCAGGACGTGGAAAGAACCAAAAAGCCTAATGAGTAGAGGAATGGAGAAAGAAGTCCTGGTGTAAGAAAAGAGGAAATGCAGCTCTAACTGGAGAGGAACAGAGCCGCGGGTTTGGGACATGGGAAATGAGGCCCCAAAGGGCAGTGGGAGAGTAATGCACTAGATAGTTTACAATGCTGCAGCTTTGGGGGAGAGAATCCAGCTAACAATGCAGCTTCACGGCCGTCATTGCATATGAAAAGGTGTGAGATGTGAACCAGCTTTGCTGGCTCCAGAGGCCTGAGAACTAACTAGGCAGGGAAGAGCATCAGGGTTTAAGCGGCGGGGTGAGAGGTACTGCAGGACTTATCAGAGCGGTGGTCAGGGAATAACCGGAAAAGCACAGTGGATTCAAACCAGTGAGAGAGTTTAGCAGTGAATAGTGTCCCCATGTTTCCTAAAGAAGAAATGCTGCCAGTGTTGTTCTTGGCTTATTTACTCGTAGTACTACAGAGATGGGACTGGAGCGATAGCACAGCGGGTAGGGCGTTTGCCTTGCACACAGCCAACCCGGGTTCGATTTCTTTACCCCTCTCGGAGAGCCCGGCAAGCTACTGAGAGTATTCTGCCCGCACGGCAGAGCCTGGCAAGCTACCTGTGGCATATTCGATATGCCAAAAACAGTAACAAGTCTCACAATGGAGATGTTACTGGTGCCCGTTCGAGCAAATCTATGAACAACGGGATGACAGCGATACAGTGCTACTGCAGAGATGGGAGAGAAGAGAGGTGAGAGCAAGAGATTGGGGCCAGCCTGTGACCCTTAGTGAGGGGGCTAAGTATGGACTAAACATGGGCATACCGGAGAAAGAAAGTCCATTGGGGATCCCTTCACTGCAGTTTAAGAAAAGCTTGGGGTTTGGGGGAATACCTTTCCAGAGTAGCTCTAGAGTAAAAGAAAAACAGTTTTCAGGGGTTGCACCCATCAATGCTTAGGGGTAACTCCTGGCTATGCTCTGCAGTTAAGAATTATTCCTAGCAATGTTCAGGGGACCCTATGCTGGAGATCAAACCCGGGTCCATATGCACCAGGCAAATGCCCTCCTACTATTTCTTTAACGCCAGGTAAAAGGAAATTGGGAGACAAGAGCACAGAAACATTAACTCAGAAAGATGGATGTATAACTATTATTCATGGCAGTGCTGAGGACAATATCCAGGCTGTGGAAACAACCCAAAAGCCTAATGAGTAGAGGAGTGGATAAAGAAGTCCTAGTGTCATAGAAGAGGATACCTTGCAGTTTGCTGCAGCGTGGATGGAACTGGAGGGCATCATGTTAAGTGAATTAAGTCAGAGGGAGATCTCCTCAAGTTCCAGATGATCTCTCATCTGACATTTATAGAGACACAAGCCAAGGGGATAGACAGTATGAATGATGACAAAAATTTTGGTTTACAAATTTGAGATTACTGGTGCTGGAGCGATAGCACAGCAGGTAGGGCGTTTGCCTTGCAAGTGGCCAACCCGGGTTTGATTCCCAGGGTCCCATATGGTCCCCTGAGCACCACCAGGGATAATTCCTGAGTGCGGAGCCAGGAGTGACCCCTGTGCATTGCCGGGTATGATCTCCTCCCCCCAAAAAAAGTAAAAATAAAATTTGAGATTACTGAGCAGTGGAAGGCAGGTTGGGGAAAGAAGAGATCGACCACAGGTGACATCAGGACAGTGTTGGAGTGTCTAGCCACCTTGGTGGTAGTGAAGGTTCAGTAACTTTTTACATCAAAAACATAGAGGTTAACACTATTGTAATCATGTTAACCTAACTATGGTAGCACTGTAGCACTGTAGCACTGTCGTCCCATTGCTCATCAATCTGCTTGAGCAGGCACCAGTAACATCTCCATTGTGAGACTTGTTATTACTGTTTTTGGCATAGGGAATACTCCACGGGTAGCTTGCCAGGCTCTGCCATGCGGATAGGATACTCTCAGTAGCTTGCTGGGCTCTCTGAGAGGGACGGAAGAATCAAACCCTGGTTGGCCGCATGAAAGGCGAATGCCCTACCCGCCATGCTATCGCTCCGGTCCTAGAAAAAAAAATATGTTTTTTTTAAATGGAAAAGGGAAAGAAAAAGGACTTGAGTGTTGATATAGTAAAATCTAATATCTTTTTTTTTCTTTTTGGGTCACACTGGTGATGCACAGGGGTTACTCCTGGCTCTGCACTCAGGAATTATCCCTGGCGGTGCTCAGGGGACCATATGGGATGCTGGGAATCGAACCCCAGTTGGCTGCGTGCAAGGCAAACACCCTACCCGCTGTGCTACCGCTCCAGCCCCGATATAGTAAAGTCTAAATAGAAATTTCTTCTCAGATGCAATTTGAAGACCAAATAACACATCTTTGAATAGAAGACCTCAGATTTTATTAGAATTCATTAAACTTTAGTGAGCCAGAAACTGAAAAAAAAATCATCCTCAACATATAAAGAAAGCTACAAATAATCAAGAACAAACTAGAAGAGAAGAAAAGCAATGAAGAGACACATACCAACTTTTTCCTTGATGCAATTGTTATCTAAGATTTAGTTCTGTCTTTAAACCCCATGAATTAGACATTTGTCTAATTATTTCATTCAGGCAGACTGTGTCTGCCTACAACTTCCCCCGTTCCTTTGCTTACCATTCCGTCTTGAGTTTCTAGTCTTCCCTCTAGAATAGTTTTTTTTTTTTAATCTTCCCAAAAGAACATGCTTTAGTGCTGGTTTGTTGGCAGTAAGCGCAGTTCTTGTTTGCCTAGATCTGTCCCTAACTCACCTCATTCATAAGACAGTGTGCTAACGCTATAATCCTACTATGACAGCTATTCTCTCTTAATCCCTGGAGAATATTATTCTGCTATCTTTTGTTTTCCATTCTTGCTGTTAAGAAATCTTTGTCATCTTGCCTATTCTTTGCAGGAGATAAGACTTTTCTTTCTGATTGCCTCAAAATATCTTTTTTGTTAAATGGGAAATTTCAAATGGTCTCCAAAGAAGAGAGAAGAGCTCAGTGAATTTGCACATCCCTGACACCCAACCCCAACAGTTAACAATATTTTGTCACTACTGTTTCTTTTATTTGACCTTCCTTTCCCAAGGCTTTGCACACACACACACACACACACACACACACACACACACACACACACACACCATTGTTGTCATAACATTATTTAGAGCAAATTCCGTATATTTATATTCATATAGATAGGGGAGATTGTATCTCTGACAGCTAGGGGCTTGTTTTCTTAGTTTTTTTAGACTCACCTCATAGTATTTGATTCTTCATACATGTCTGAAGCCCCTTTTTTATTTGTCTTTTTGGGGCCACCCCTGGCAGTGCTTGGAAGCTGATTCTAGCTTTGTATTGAGGTGGGGGGGGCTGCCTCAGTGGTGCCTAAGGAACCATGCAGTGCTGGAGATCAAACCCAGGCCTGATGCATACAAAATATGTGCTTCATCCCATTGAGCGTCTCTCCGACCACCCTCAGCCAGCACCCCGCAAAGCTATTTTTATTTCTGTTATTGCTTCTGATTTTAGGCCACATATGACAGTGCTCCGAGGGTCTACTGTGTGAGGCAAGTGCCCTTTCTGCTGAACTATCTCTCTGTGCCTTTTTACAATTCTTTTTACAGATCTTTTTACAGTTACCAGCCTCAGCACCCAAAGCGCTCAGTCCACAACGCATTTGATTGTTATGACTGTTATTTTTTTTGCCATACCTGTCAGTGGCCAGGGGGTTACTCCTGACCCTGCACTTAAGGATCACTCCTGGTGGGGGTCAGGGGACAATGTGGGTGCTGGGAATTGAACCTGGGTCAGGCTCATGCAAGGCAAGCGCCCTACCCACTGTGCTGTCGTTCTGCCCCGCTGGTTCTTGACTCTTGAATCTCTCCTTATCCATCACGGTTCTGCTCCACCTCCTTGTGATGGCAGTTGTTTGTTGGCAAAAACGGGCCATTATTTCTGTAAAATTTCCAGCTTCAGGAACGGCCAATGGTTTCCTTATGGTTCTATCTCACTTGCTCCACCTGTATTTTCCTCTGAGTTGCTAGTGATGCCAGATTCTTGATTAGATTTAGGTTTAATTATTTTCTGCATTAGAACTGAAACCAACTATGTATCCAGCAGACCTGATTCGTCTTACTGAGAAATGGCATTTAGAGAACAAACGTGGGCTGAGAAGATTAGCATACTGGGTGGTCGTTTCTACCAAGGAAAGACCCCAAACATACTTAGCATTTACAAGGCAAAGTGAGCTGTACCTCCATACTGGTATTTCAATTTTAAGATGTCAAGTCTTTGAAATAGTATTAACTTAAATATGTTTAAATTTTGGCTCCTCTTATAATTCTCTGTCTTTCATATTCCTCAATTTCCTTATAAGAACATATGATGAGTTTCTTTTTTTTTTTTATACTGCTGGATGTTATATTGTGGGTTCAAATCTGTGGATTCATATATTTTGTTTTGGAGTTTCACCTTTTACCTCTTTAAACACTGCTTTTCCTATATTCTTCCCTCGGTTCTCTGAAATTTCAGTTAGACAAATGACAGAACCTTAGCTTAGTTTTTGTTTGTTCTGTTTTGGGGCCACAGCTGCTGGTGCTCAGGGGTTACTCTTGAATCTGAACTCAGGAATCACTCCTGGCGGGCTCAGGGGGACCATATGGGATGCTGGATATAAAATTTGGGTTGGCTGTGTGAAAGGCAAGTGCCCTCCCTGCTGTACTATTGCTCCTGTCCCTAACTTTGGTTTGTGGGTTTTTTTTCCCCATACTTAGAGGTTTTAAGGGCTTATTCCTGGCTCTTTGCTCAGGGATCACTCCTGGTGGGTTTAGGGGACTATATGGAGCTGCAGATATAGTACCTGGGTCAGCCATGTGCAAGGCAAGTGCCCTACCCGTTGCACTATTGCTCCAGTCCCTGTACTCTGCATTCTATAGTCAATCTCCTTGAACCCTTTTCCGCATTTCCCACTTTCTGTTTATCTTTTCTGTATCTAAATAATTTCCTTAGCTCTTTCTTTACTATTTCCATTAAAATTTTTTTGACTAACCTGGCGATGGTCAGGGCTTACTCCTGGCTCTGCACTCAGGAATTACACCTGGTGGTACTCAGGGGACCATATGGGGTGCTGAGTTGAACTCAGGTTGGCCATATACAAGGCAAACACCCTACCCATTGTAATTTCTCTCCAACCCCCGCTATTCCCATTTTTAATTGTGTACAGTCTGTGTTTAATATTCCCAATGAAATTCTAGTTTTAATGTGACATTGTGAATTAATGAAAACCAGGAGAAAATTAAAATTTATCTTTAGGTAAGTGCTTAAGTGCATATTTACAAGTACGTAAATATTTTAAAGGTATTTGCATAATATTTATAAAGTTTTAAAAATAAAGTACAGGGACTAGAGCAATAGCACAGTAGATAGGGCATTTACCTTGTACATGGCCGATCCAGGTTTGATTCCCAGCATCCCATATGGTCCCCTGAGCACTGCCAGGTGTAATTCCTGAGTGCATGAGCCAGGAGTAACCCCTTTGCAATGCTGGGTTTGACCCAAAAAGCAAAAAAAGGAAAAAAAGTACAAATTTATCTCTTTTATTTTGACTTTTTGCAGTGCCAAGAATTAAACCCAGCAACTTATATATGAAAGATATTCATTCTACCACTAAAGCCCTATATCTATCTGGTCCTGGTGCAAATTTATCTTAGATATCTTCAGTGAAAAAAAATCCCCACAATATCAATTACATACATACTCCCCCCCCAATTATATAAAAATTAAGCACAGAAATAAATGAATGGACTATTAAAAATAGAATCTATAAGAAAAATAGATAAGGAGGTCATTCACACAGCAAGGAGAGCAGTGAAAGCCAAAGTAATATTGGCCTGGCCAGAGAGATGGTTCAAGGGGCTAAAGCAAGGCTGTGCTGGCAGGAGGCCTGAGTGTGCCCCGACACTGCTCATGCCAGGAAAGCCTCTGAAGCACAGAGCCAGGTGTGGCCCCCAAATCACTGTCACTGTCACTGTCATCCCATTGCTCATCGATTTGCTCGAGCGGGCACCAGTAATGTCTCCATTCTGAGACTTGTTGTTACTGTTTTTGGCATATCGAGTACGCCATGTGTAGCTTGCCAGGCTTTGCCGTGCAGGCGGGATACTCTTGGTAGCTTGCCGGGCTCTCTGAGAGGGACGGAAGAATCGAGCCCAGGTTGGTCGCGTGCAAGGCAAAAGCCCTCCCCGCTACGCTATCTCTCCAGCCCCAAACAAAACCAAAAAAAAAAAAAAAGTAATATAACTAACTAAAGCAATATGAGCAAGGACCAGGTGATAACAAATTGCAATAAAAAATGGGACCTGTTTTATAGAGAAGTTAAAACTACAAGAAACAATTTATTGCTTAGGGATAGGTACCACTTTTGAGCCATGTGCAACTGCTTATTTCATAAGTAGTGAAGTTATACAGAAGGGGCTGGGAGCCCACTCAAAGCACTTGCCTTGCATCTGTGACCTCCTGAGATTCAATTCCTGGCGCTGCATGATCCTCTAAGCACTGCTGGAAGTGACCCCCGAGCAGGGAGTTAGAAGTGGCCCTCAGACACTGATGGAGATGGCCCAAGTGCAACAACAAGAACAAGATACAAAGGTTTTAAGAAAAAATAAAGAAATAAAAACAAAAACACTTTCATGTCCTGGTGGGGGGAGGTGAGGGCCTGGGTCTGGGCAGGACCACAAGGATTTTGAAGTTCTAGTTTACTGACTGGGTGGTACATCCAGGGACTGCTTTGTTTTCATTCCTTGTATTTTACACATATGCAATAAATATTCCCTCATATTTATTCAGCAGTTATTAAAACCATATGTTTTAAGAAGAGTGAAAGGATCCGGGCATGACAAAAATAAAAGAAATACATAAATCAAAGTGTGAACGGAAATGTATCACTGTGATATTTCTTGCCACATCTGGGCATTGTAAATGTGATTCTTCCCCATTTTCTATATTTTTATATGTCACAAAAATTTTGCACAGTGGACATTTATTACTGTTGTGGTCAGAGAAAAACTCCTAGCTAAGATGGAAAGTTGGCAGCACAAAGATTGTTTTCAGAAAGAAGCCTCATACTGGAGTGTTAAAAATAAAATAAGAAAATGTAGGTGAGATGTTTGACTAGTTTTATATGTAAGAAGAAAACAATTTTTTCCCATAATGGCAGTAATATCCACCTCACAAGGTTACTAAAATCATTTCATACTAATAACACTTTGGGAATCTTATCATTATTCTATGGTTATTAAACATTATTTTCAAAATGTAAAAGAAAGACTAAACAAAAAATGTTCCTGTAGAATTTATAAAGCTTTCTCTAATAGGAGGATTTGGAAGATTTTGTAAATGTTAGCTAGGTATCTTATAGATTTAAAAATAATATAGGGGGCCGGAGCGATAGCACAGCAGGTAGGGTGTTTGCCTTGCACTCGGCCAACCCGGGTTCGATCCCCGGCATCCCATATGGTCCCCTGAGCACCGCCAGGAGTAATTCCTGAGTGCAAAGCCAGGAGTAACCCCTGAGCATCGCTGGGTGTGACCCCAAAAGCAAAAAACAAATAAATAAAAATAATATAAATACAGATTTATAAATAATACTATATACTGAATAGATGTTAAAATAATGTATTATAGACAGTTACAAACATAACAGAAAAGTTCAATGAATTCCCATGTACCTGTTATCCAGATTCAACAATGATCAGAATTGGTCCTTCTAGCTTCCTCTTGTGCATAGAAATGTGTACGTTTATGTAGTATGAGAGTGCATATCTGCTGTTTTGAAGTCTCTTAAAACAAATTCCAGGGCTAACTTATCTCTGAAATGTGTGGCAATTTATTATGGTTTTGTGTTTTGTTTGGGGGCCATACCCAACAGTGCTCAGATCTTACTCCTGGCTCTGCATTCAGAGGTCACTCCTGGTGGGTTCAGGGGACCATATAGTGTGCTGGGGGTGGACCCCAGTGTTGGCGATGATTAAGGTAAGCACCCTACCTGCCATCTATCACTCCAGCCCACATCTTTCTTGAGTTTGTCTACAACATTTTGTTGTTGTTGTTGATTACATTTTACACATATTGGTTTGAGGAAACAATAGACACATTTTTCAGATTTAAAAAGGATAAATGACCTTTTATGGGAAGGGTCAGAGACCCGAAAAGATGAGAAAGAAAAACCCACATAGGATACCAGATGGTGAGACTGACAAGCAACAAAGAGAAAATGATGTAAGTATTAGGATGACATTACACCTCCCAGCAACAGCACTGTTACAAGAAAATACTAGAGTAGTATTTATTAAGTACTAAAAGAAAATAACTTTGAACTTACCAGTTTACTTCCATCTGTATTGTCACCCAAATGTGAAAAGATTAAAATAATTCTCAGCCTCGAAATGTTTGCTGTACAAGGAAACGTATTTAAAAATATCTCCAGACTATCAAGCGACAATAACACATTAAAAGGTCTATGGAATGATTTCAAATAATGTAACCCAATGTAAAAGCCAACATGTTTTTAAGGCTAATTAACTGTTGAATCTTGATGTAGGGATATAGTGATGTTCATTGTACTCCTGTTTCACTTTTCTGGAAGTTTAAAAGCTTTTATTTATTTTTATTTGTTTTTCACTGAGCTGTGGATTGAATGCAAGGCTTCCAAATGCAAGGTTAGTGCTTTACTATTGAGCTACATCTCCAGCCTGAAAAATAAACTATTTTATGAAAAAGTTTCTTAATTTTTGGAAGTAGTATACAATACAAAATAATAAGAGATATAATCCAAGGGAGTTTACAAGAAATATATAAAATAATGGTAATCCAATATGTTGGTACGATTTTCTCTTGTCTAAACACCAGCAAGAACAAATTAAGGATAAAGGAAAGAAAAATATCAGCAGCCTGATGGTGCCTTCAGGCTTCCTGACACCCAAAAATTGCCTCTGTGCCTTTGACTGGACCCCAACAACTTGGGACCAAATTTACCAGGAAATTAAACGGCCAAAAGTTAGGTATGTGGGAGCCATGCCCGCAAACCACCTCCGGCTCAGCTATACAAGCTCATTTATTGGCCTTATTTCAGAGACCAACAGATAAATCTTAAAAGAGATCAAAAGCCACAGTTAATTTCGGACCCACACCTGGCTGAACAGACTGGGGTAAATTGGAGGGGGGCAGGTTGGCCTGTGCCTGCCCAAGCAGAGCCCCCAGCAGCCTCTTGCTTCCACAATCCAAAATTGCCGCCATACCCCTGGCCTGCCTCCACCGTCTCAGGATGAATCTCAACAAGATATATGTGGGTATGCGGTTTTGTGACTGAAATCTCCAGGCTCTTACAGAGTTGGGGTGGGCTACCTCCCCCCTCTTCCCAATACACATGGAAGCACTGGAGTCACCCCAAAAAACAACTCCAGTGCCACCATGTAAACTCTACTACCGGCCTTGCTTCAGAGACCCATAAATCTCAAAAGAGATCAAAAGCCAGAGACACAGCAATGAGTCCTGGAAGATACCACGGAGCTGGAGATCTCTCCAGGCCCCATACTGAGCCAGTTTCACTGGGGCACCCCAGATGGAGCAGGTGCAGTCTCTCCACCTACTCCAGACGGAATCCCGGCAACAAAGAGCTTCCACAAGCAAGGCCCAGCCAGGTATGCAGGTTTCAGGAATAAATCTCCATGCCGCATGGTGGCAGAGGCGCCGGACTGTCCCTCCCCAGCTCCCTGCCCACTGGTCAGCCTGACTGTCACACCCACAATGTGCCTCTGGGCTCCATCTTAGTGCGCCAACAGCCCTGTTCCAGAGACGCCCAGTGGAATCCCAGAATGGATTAGTGCCCTACAGAAATGTCTCTGGAACCCAACCATCTACAATCTAGGATTCCAAAAGCATGCAGCCATGGCACCCATGATATTCAAAATGAGCAATGGACAATAGATGATTGAGTATCTGCTCCCGGCAGGCAGGCTTGAATGGTGGTGGGAAAATTCGAGCAAAACATAATGCCCAGGGGCTGGAGCGATAGCACAGTGGGTACGGTGTTTGCCATGCACAAGGCTGACCTGGGTTCGATTCCCAGCATCCCATATGGCCCCCCGAGCACTGCCAGGAGTAATTCCTGAGTGCATGAGTCAGGAGTAACCCCTGTGCAACATCAGGTGTGACCCAAAAAGCAAAAAAACAAAAACAATGCCCAAAAGGAGAGAGAGAGTATTGGGGAAATTGTGTGCCATGGAGGCAGGGTGAGGACTGGGATGGGGAGATATACTGGGGACACTGGTAATGGAAAGTGTGCACTGGTGGAGGGATGGGTGTTCGATCATTATACGGCTGAATCTTAAACATGAAAGCTTTATAACTATCTCACGGTGATTCAATTAAATCAGCTTTATCAATGGCTGAATAAATAGCAATACTCCTACATTAAAAGAAAGAAAGAAAAGAAAATGAGAAAATGCTCATAGCAGTCCCAAAAGAAAGTTCTAGACAATAGTAAAGTGATCATGGCTATGGGGGAAAAGGCTTATAGTTGGGAACTTCCTAAACATCTGGAAATCAAGCACATTTTGACGTAACCTATGGACCAAAGCAAAAATAAAGAAAACATTAATCTTTCAAACAATAAAAAAGTACAGCATATGAAAATTAATGGGCTACATCAAAAGCAGCATTTATAATGACATATATGGCTTCAAATACCTATATTAGAAAAGAAAAATGAAAATGGATATTTAGGATACTCAGAGATGTTTAGGTCATTATTCATGAGCGTAATCATCTGTGGCCGAAGGAATTTTGCAGATGTGATTGAATTAAGAACCTTGAAATGGGGAGGGGGTTAAAGAGACAGGACAGGAGTTAAGATGCTTGTCTTGCCTGTCGCCAACCTCAGCCAAATCCCACACACCACCTAGCACTGCCCAGTGTGGCTCCTGAACACAGGGCCACGAGGGCATCTAAGCACTGCTGTGTTTGCCCTAACCCCCCAACACTTGCCTTCAAAAAAAAGAATCTTGAAATGAGAAAATGGATAGGTGGGTCCTTCATATTATAGTATGTGCCCCTATAAGGAGCGGGAAGGGGCTACAACAGAAAGGGATGCAAAAATGGAAGCAAGAGGCTGGAGGAAGTCCTCGTGAGCCTAGCCAAGGAATGCTAGAAGTCCAGAGGCAAGGAAATTCAAAGCAGCACACACACACACACACACACACACACACACACACACACACACACACACCACATGCACACCACACACACACCCCTGCCCCTGCCTTCAGAAGACATAGGATCCTGCTGAAACTTTAGCTAGTGAAACTGACCTAAAACCTCTCCTTGGGAGAATAAGTAGTAAGGGATTGAATTTATGTTGTTTTAAGTCATAAAGTTCAAGGTGATTTGTTCCAGTAACAACAGTCACATAACACGAAATCTCAGGGCTGGAGCAATAAATAGTAGGTGCTTGCCTTGCCCTCAGCCACCTGGGGTCGGCCCCCGGCACCCTTTATGGTCCCCTGAGCACTCAAGGAATGAGTGTGGAGCCAGGAGTAAGTCCTGAGCACCGCCAGGCATGGCCCCAAAATAAAACAAACAAACAAACAAACAAACAAACAACAACAGAACCCAGAACAAAACAAAACAAAACAAAAAACAACCTTAGATAGATTTGCACTGTAGCACTGTCGTCCCGTTGTTCATCGATTTGCTTGAGTGGGCAGTAGATGGATTTATAATTTATAAATTTTGAATAAGTTGTGAACCTATCACTGCAGCACTGTCATCTCGTTGCTCATCGATTTGCTCGAGTGGGCACTAGATAGATTTATATTTTATAAATTTTGAATAAGTTGTGAACCTATAAACCTTTTAAATTCCACATGTAATCTATCTGTCTGTCTGTCTGACTGTCTGTCTGTCTATCTATTTAGGTTTTTGGGTCATGCCCAGAGATTCTGAAGGCTTACTCCTGTCTCTGTGCTCAGGAATCACTCCTGGCAAGCTTTGGGGGACCATATGGAATGTCGAGAATTGAACCCAGCTCAGCTGCATACAAGGCAACGGTCGTACCTGCTGTATGCTTTTTAATTGGAAGGTTGGACAGTACAGCCCTTCCCCAGTACGTGGCAGTAGTAACGACCTGGAACTGAATGTCACCACCCTGCCACTCATGGCTGTCTCCCAGGGCTGCCTGCATCTCTGAGAGCAGATGAGTATTTGTGATTCCTACTTTAGAATAAGTACTGGAACTCTCTAAGTCATGTTTTCGTATTTGTACCTACACTAAAGATATGACCCCCACTACTTTGAATGAATGTGGGTGGGTCTTTCTCACTAGAAAAGATAATAACTTAAAAAAAAATGACCAAGGAAGAAAAAGGGACCACTTCTGCAGCTGTCTAATTATTACATACCATGTCACACATTTCCAGGCTCAAAAGCCTGTGTTCTCATTATCTATCAGTTTATTGTAGGAATTTATGCCCTCTGGCCTCTCTAGAATAGTTAGGAGTGAGGGAATCTCTCGGGCTACATGTGACTTGTTTGTGGCACTTACATGTGTGTTTGTCTGATGTCGCCTGGAGTTCCAGTACCTCTACCCTTTCCTGGAGACCTCAGCAGTGTGGAGTCTGGGAAGGTTGTTTGTTCTTAAGCCTGCAGCATGAATACAGACCTATGTAAACAGCGTTAGCACAAGTGAAAGAAAGGCTGGCCGACTTACCCAAAGCCTTGGGAGTGAATAACAATACATGAAAATGGGAACCTTAAAATGGTATGTTAGAGGGCTCAGGGGTGAGATTACTGGCAGGGTGTGTGCCTTGCTGGTGTGAAGCCCTGGGTTTGCCCTCCAGCACCACACATGAGAAGGGGAAGAGAGGGGAGGGCAGGTGAAGGGAGGAGAGGGCAGGGGAGGAGAGAGGGGTGGAAGGGTAGGGAGAAGAGGGAAGGAAAGAGGAGAGCTGGGGAGGGGAGGGGAGGGAAGGGCAGGGGAGGGGAGGGAGGGGACGGCAGGGACAGGAGGAGAGCAGAGCAGAGCAGAGCAGAGCGGAGGTGCTCACTTGCTACCCCAACCCCTTCCCAAGGTCGCCCTGTCCTCAGCTCTCATGTCAGGGCCCATTGCTCCAGATTACTACTTGCTGCAGCCGGCCGGGAGACAGGCCTGCAGAGGGGAGCTGGCACCCCCAGCGCTGGCCCCTCAGGGCTCTCAGGTGAGCCCTTTTGAGTATCTTCCTCCCAATTTCTCAGGTAACTTCGACAATGCGCTTGCACAGAGATTGCCCGCCTCTGATTATTAGAAAGAAACATTGTCCTAAACAGGTTTGCACTGTCCTGAGTAAAAACTCTCCCATCTCCTGCAGCTCTCAGAGGGCTGGACACCGACCTCCCTCCTGCCACCCCTCTGTAGGCTCAGGCCACTCCAGCCTCTTCTTTTATTTATTTATTTGTTTTTTTTGAGCCACTCCTGGTGATGCTTGGGGGATCATGCAGTGACAGGGATTGAACCCGCACCCAAGAAACCCATCTGTGAAGTATGAGCATCAGCCCACGGGGCCTCTCTGAGCCCCAGGGAGCCTTTTAATGTCATCGTCACTCAGATCTTCCACCTTTGGCAAAGCCCTGGCCTCTGTGCACAAACTTTTTTTTTTTTTGCCTTTTTGGGTCACACCTGGCAGTGCTCAGGGATTACTCCTGGCTCTGCCGTAAGGAATTAGTCCTGGCGTTGCTGGGGGCCCATATGGGATGCTGGGGATAGAACTTGGACCGGCCACGTGCAAGGCACACACCTTACCTGCTATACTGTCGCTCCAGCCCCTGAGCACAAACCGTGAAAACTCCATGCAACTAGAGTCACATTCAGATTTGAAGGAACCGCACAAAGCTTCACGGATAAATATCTTAGGAAATTTATAACCTGAAACCAGTTTTGTAAGGACATTAAAGCCGTTCCTTTGAAAGACAATACAAACTTCACAGACACACATAACTTCTATAAAATGATGGCAATAAATTCCTTCATCTCAGTAATCTCGTTCAATTATCAATGGCCTGAACTAAGAGACACAGAGTACGAGTCTAGATCAGAAAACCAAATCTAGCTTTTTCTGCCTCGAAGAGACACATCTGAACAGTCAGGGTAAATGTAGACTCAAATTTAAAGGATGGAAAAATAATCTTACAGGCAAACAACTCCCTTAAAAGGGTTGAGTGGGGCCAGAGAGATAGTACAGTGGGTAGGTGCTTGCCTTGCCTGTGGCCAATTGAGGCTTGATCCCCGGCATCCCATATGGGTCCCTGAGTGCCACCAGGAATAATTCCTGAGTGCAGAGCCAGGAGTAACCCCTGATAGCCCCTGGGTGTGGCCCCAAAACAAGAAAAAAAGATGAAAAAAAGGTCGAGTAGCCAAACTTATGACAGATAACAGATTTCAAATTTCAAAACTCTATAAAGGATTGGGGCTGGAGCAATAGCACAGCGGGTAGGGCATTTGCCTTGCACTCGGCAGACCCAGGTTCAATTCCATATGGTCCCCTGAGTATCCCCAGGGGTAATTCCTGAGTGCAGAGCCAGGAGTAACCCCTGTGCATCGCTGGGTGTGACCCAAAAAGCAAAAAAAAAAAAATCTATAAAGATAGTAATATCTTTTCTTTTCTTCTCTTTTTTTCTTCTTGGGTCACACCCAGCAATGTACAGGGGTTACTCCTGGCTTTGTACTCAGGAATTACTCCTGGCGGTGCTCGGGAGACCATATGGGATGCTGAGAATCGAACCCAGGTTGGCCGAATGCAAGGCAAAAGCCCTACCCGCTGTACTATGGATCCTGTCCCCAGTCATTTCATTTTGGAGGGTAACTTTTTAAAAGTTTTTAATTACCGTGAGTGTAGAGTTACAAATTCATTGTTAAGTTTCAGGCATACAATGTTCCAAGCCAATTTCTCTACCAGTGTTGTTTCACTACAGTAATATCCCCAGTTTCCCTCCTGTCCCCCAGGCTGGCTCCAGAGCAGGCACCTTCCCCTCCACCATTGTCCCAGTGTTTCCTTCCCTGATACACCCCCGCCCCCGCCCCCACCCAGTGGCAAGCTTCCTACTGAAGACAGTTCTCCTGCTCTCCATTTCTATTACCCCTAGGCCTTGATATTTCTCTACAAAGTGTCCTTATATCCAGCATAGAGAGAGACCATCCTGTGCCTGTCCCTCCCCCTCTAACCTCACTCTACATGATACTTTCCAGATCCATCCACATAGCAGCAAATTGCATGGCTTCATCTTTTCTTACTGCTGAGTAGTATTTCATTGTGTATAAGTAGCATTGCTGCTTTATCCGGCCATCTGTTCTCAGGAACTTGGTTTGTTTCCAGATTTTGGCTATTGTGAATAGTGCTGCAATGACCATGAGAGTGCAGGTGTCTTTTTTTTTTTTGGATTGTGCTTTTGGACCCCTGGGATGTATTCTGAGAAGTAGGCTTGCTGGGTTGTGTGGAAGCTCCTTTTGCTCCTTTATTGGAGGTTAGCTGACTCTATGCCTGAAGTCTGTCTCTGGACTTTCAATTCCATTTCATTGATCTGATGGTCTGTCCTTATTCCAGTGCCATGCTGTTTTAATTACTACTGCTTTGTAGTACAGCTTGTAGTTGGGGAAAGTGATGCTTCCCACCTTCTTTTTTTCCAAGGACTGCTTTGGCTGTTCGGGGATAGTCATTTCTTACTTCTCAAGGAATCAGTACATCGAGAAGAACTCATACTCCTAAATATATATGGTGGACCATCAAAATATTTAAAACAACTGCTAATAGACACAAAGAAGTTCTTGACAGCAACACAATATTAGCAGGAGATATTTTTGTTATTATTAATGAATCACCGTGAGGGTACAGATACAGATTTACATATTTTCGTGCTTGTGTTTCAGTTATAAACTGCTTGAGTTACCCATCCCTCCACCAGTGCCCGTTCTCCACTGATGATCCCAGTATCCCTCCCACCCCCCCATTCCATCCCTCCACCCCACCCTGCCTCTGTGGCAGGGCATTCCCTTTTGTTCTCTCTCTCCTTTTGGGTGTTGTGGTTAGCAATGGAGGTATTGGGTGGCCATTGTGTTCAGTCTATAGTCATTAGCTGGAGATTTTAACACTCCTTTGTGACTGCTAGATAGATCAACTAGGCAAAAACTGAAGAATGAAACATTGGCTTTGACAGAAGAAATGGATGAGACCCATCTAACAGACATTACCGGGCTCTCTTTGCACAGAAAATTGAGTACTCATTCTTCTCCAGTTGGAGAAGTTCAATTCTTCTCTTGGACACTCTGGCAGAAAAACCACATGCTGGGTCACAAAACATATCTGCATAAAATCAAGAAGATAGTAATCATAGTAAATTTTCCTCTCAGTCTATGATGGTTTGAAAATGGAAATTAATCACAAACAGAAATGAGAGAAAAAACTCCAACACTTGGAAATTAAGCAAATAGGGGTTTTTTGAGTAAAAAAAAAAACAGCACTAACTACAGCAACACTATGGTAATATATATTACAAAAAGAAAAAAGTGAAAAAGAAGCTAGTTGAGAGAGAGAGAGAGAGAGAGAGAGAGAGAGAGAGAGAGAGAGAGAGAGAGAGGGAGGGAGGGAGGAGGGAGAGAGAGGGAGGGAAGGAGGGAGAGAGAAGGAAAGTGTGCCATACAGGCAGGACTTGGGGGTGGGTGGGAAGGAAACTGGGGACATTGGTGCTGGGAAATGTGCACTGGTGGAGGGATGGGTGTTGGAACACAGTTTGACTGAATTTCGATCATGAAAAGCTTCGTAATGGTCTATCTCACAATGATTACATTAAAAAACAAACAAATAAAAAGGAAACTAGTTAAGCAGCAACAAATGGCCGGAGGCAGCAGAACAGGTATTGGAGAGTTGGGATACAAACTTCCCTGGGTAGGGGGTGAGGGTGGATGGGAGATGTCCTTGGACATAGGTGGAGGGGAGAAGGCATTCTGGTTTTGAGTGTTTTGATTTTTTGTGGTTTGGGGGCTACACTTGTGAGACCCAAAAGCAGGTTCCTCAGCAGCCGTGACAAGCGGCAGCTAACATTAAGTCTCAACTAGGTCTCAGATTCTGTTTCCCCAGAGCAGGACTTGCCGCTTCTGGTAAACTCCCAGTTGAGTAATTTGCCAAGATAAGGAATTGGGCAGTTGGGTCTGGCCGGTCATGAAGGGTCACTGCACCCTCCTTAGGAACTGTTGCTCATCACATGAGGCTGACACCCAAGGACGGTAGATACAAGGGCCAGGGGGATTGCCTCATAGCTGGAAGCCTGCTTTATGAGCGGAGGGGAGAAGGCAGATGGAATAGAGGAGGGATCACTAAGAAAATGATGGCTGGAGGAATCAGTCAGGATGGGAGATGCATGCTGAAAGTTGATAATGGACCAAACATGATGACCTCTCAGTGTCTGTGTTGCAAGCCATAATGCCCAAAGGTAGAAAGAGATTATGGGGAATATTGTCTGCTATGGAGGCAGGGGGAGGGTGGAAAAGAGGGTGTATACCCGAGATATCGGTGGTGGGGAATGTGCACTGGTGGAGGGATGGGTGTTTGATCATTGTGAGATTGTAACCCAAACATGAAAGCTTGTAACTATCTTATGGTGATTCAATAAAATTAAATTAAAAAAAAAAAACTGTCGCTAACCATTGCCTAATTACTGACCACCATTGTAAAAGGGCCAATGTTAAAAATAGATCAGTATACATTGCTTCTTAACAATGAACCCTCTATAAACTGCTTGTGATTTGGAGTTGGGGTCCTTGTGAAGACTCCACTGTGTTGGATAAGACTTGGACCCTAGCTCGAGCTAGCGCTGACTTGGGCTAGTAATAAAGTTCCTTCGCTTTTGCATTATCGTGTGTGGACTTGGTCTCTCTGCAACTGGGGATCGGGAACTTGGGCACGACACACTCAGCAGTGCTCAGGACTTACTCCTGGCTCTGTACTCAGGGACCACTCCTGGTGGTGCTTGGGAGTCCATATGGGATACTGGGAGTTGAACCCAGGTTGACCATGTGCAAAGCAAATGCCCTACTTGCTATACTGTCTCTCCAGCCCTGGGAAAAAGGCATTCTGGTGGTGGGTCTGGTGATGGGACAGTGTATGCATAAAAGTATTACTAACAATATTATTGGGGCTGGAGCAATAGCACAGCATGTAGGGTGTTTGCCTTGCACTCGGCCAACCCGGGTTCGATTCCCAGCATCCCATATGGTCCCCTGAGCACCACCAGGGGTAATTTCTGAGTGCAGAGCCAGGAGTAACCCCTGTGCATCATCAGGTGTGACCCAAAAAACAAAACAAAACAAAAAAGTATTATTAACAATATTATAAATCATGGTGCCTCAAAAATGAGGGAAAAAAGTCAAGATATTGTAAGCCCAACCACTGAAAATTGGAGACTAAATTGGAGACTAAACTATTACCACTGTAAATTGCTAATAAAATAATATCGATCTATTAACTTTGGAAGATGTTTGGGGAAATATCCTGCTGAGTTTAAGAGCAGTTCCCAGCACTATGCTCAGAGGTCACTTGTGTATTGAAGTCAAGCCTTCTTTCTGCACATGCATATTCTTCAAGCCCATTCTTTTGTGTGTGGGTGTGTGGGTGGGGGGAATACCCAGTGATGCTCAGGGTTGACTCCTGACTCTGTGCTCAGGGTTCCTGGCACGGATAGTGAGAGGGGCCAGTGGGGGAGGGGCCGGGTGCCAGGGTTGAATCTGGGTCAGGAGCATGCAAGGCAAGTGCCCTGCCACCTATACTATCTCTCCAACCCATTCCTTTTGCTTTTAAGTAAAAATGCATAAGCTTATATAACTCCTCATTTATTCCTCATTTGAACCGAAAGATCAAGCAAAAATAAATTTAATAAAGTTCTAAGTAGTACAATCAATACATTTGATTAAATATCCTCTCACCCTCCCTCTCCACCTCACATAAAGAAAGACGTCCCCTGGGGTTTGGACGGGGCTGGGAAGAGAGCTAAGGGGGCTGGCTGCAGGGCATGCTTTGTATGCTGGGGTCTTTGGTTAGATCTCTGGCACTGTACGGTGCCCCAGGCACTAAATCTAGCTGGGAATAGTAGTACCCACCCGCCATCACCCCCCACCCCAGCATGTCGGGTGTGGCCCCCAAACAAAAACAAACCAAAGTGCAATGAGATCCAGGACTGGATCTTGGAACAGAAACAAGACCCACATTAATGCAAAGGCTGGTGGATCTGAATACAGTTTATAGTGTTGTACCAAATATTGGGTTTTTCAGATTTAGATAAATGTACCTGTAAAATGTTAGAAGAAACGGGAGGTGGGTGGGGGGTATAGGACATCTGTACTACTTTTGTGTTTTTTTTTCCTATCAATCTTAAAATTTCCCCCTAATTTTTTTTTAAATAATGTAGAAGTACTGCTATTTGTTCAGCCATTGATTAAGCTGATTGAATTGGGCATGAACTCCACATTACTTTTTTATTTTACTGAATCACTGTGAGATAGAATTACAAAGCTTTCATGTTTGAGATTCAGCCATATAATGATGGAACACCCATCCCCCCACCAGTGCACAATTTCCACCACCGATGTCCCAAGTATCTCCCCCTCTCTCCCTCCACACACATATCCCGGTTCTCACCCTGCCTCTATGGCAGACAATTTCCCCAATACTCTCTCTCTAATTTGGGGCATTATGTTTTGCTTGAATTTTTCCACCACCATTCAAGCCTACCTGCCGGGGCAGACACTAGATAATTTATTTTCCATGGCTCTTTTGGAATATCATGAGAACTCATGCGGCCACGATTGTAAATGGCTATTTCCCCACCAATTAAGTTGAAAAATGCCCCAAGTTTCTAAAATCCAAAAAATAATATAATTTTCTGTTTCCTTTTTTTGGTTTGATTTGTTCGAGGCCACAACTGGCTGTGCTCAGGGTTTACCTGTGGCTCCATGCTCAGGAATAACTCCTGGTATTACTCAAGGGACCAGATGTGGTGTCAGGGATTTGAACTGGGGTAGGAGGGTTTCAAGGCAAGTGCCTTCATCTCTGTACCTTAACCTCTTAATCTCTCCAGCTCCTCCTATTTTATTTTAACATTATCTGTTCCCACTGCATATTTTTCATATTTTCCTCATCTTCCCACTTTCTGACCTCACAAAATGATCCAGTTCATGTGAAATCAACCCCAAGGACCCTGGTTCCTTTCACTGGAGAATCTATGACTGGGTATTGGATATGCTCATTGCTATTGGTGTATTCTTGCTCTTGGGGGTGTGTGTGGGGGAATGGGGTGGAGTGGGGGTGGGGAGAAAACCCAGCAGAACTCAGTGCTCATTCCTGGCTCTGTGCTTCGGGGTAGATTCTGGTAGTGCTGAAGGAACCATATGTAGCGCTAAGGGTCAAATTGGGGTTGACTGCATACAAGGCAAGAATGTTACCTCTATACTATTTCCCTGGCCCTGGTGTGTTCTGGCTTTGAAATGTGTTTCTCCAAGTTTCTAGATTCCTCTTCTAGCTGTTTTTGCAATTAAAATTTTTTTTATAGGAGCCACACTTTTTGGTACCTTGGGAGTCAGGGTGACTCCAGATGACCCAGGTGGGAGTGGAGTAGAGGTGGCATGTGCGTGGATCGGGGCCTCCCACCTATTAAACACGTGAGCTACCACTTGAGCTATCTATCCAGTCTGCAATTTAAGTTTTTAAAAACCTGACTGTCGGGGCTGGAGCGATAGCACAGCAGGTACGGCGTTTGCCTTGCACGCGGCTGACCCGGGTTTGATTCCCAGCATCCCCTATGGTTCCCCGAGCACCACCAGGAGTAATTCCTGAGTGCAGAGCCAGGAGTAACCCCTGAGCATCTTGGGGTGTGATCCAAGAAGAAAAAAAAACAAACAAAACATCTGACTGTCCAGGGTATAGTGACTAGTTATATTCCTGAGTTGCCATTTAACACCTGTCTCCGTCCCACATTCCTGTCACTTTGCAGTGGGGTCTAGAGTTTTGATCTGATTCTGGTTATAAATTTGGGTTAGGTGACCTCAAGGTAGTGTGCGTCTTCTCCGTGATTCCTGGTTATCTCTTGGTTTGGTGACCGAAGCCTTTGACAGTGGCTGCCTAGACCCGGTCACTTGCTAGGGCCAGTAACGGTGCCCCAGTTCCAGTCATTCCTTCTTTGTTCAAGTGCCAGAACACTGATATAAACAGAAACTATCCTCATCTTCTTTTTGTTTCAGAATGTTAAGTTGATATGTGAAGGGCAGAATTTTCTCTTTTTAGTTAGCAATTTTGAAAATAAAGAGGTGGTTGCTTAGAATCTTCAAATGGTAATATATCTTTCAAAATCAATATGAACCCACGGGCTTAAATATGTATATTCACTTGTATTTCCATCCATTGATTTATTTATTGTCTCTGAGCTCTATTTGCAGCAACTTGGTCTGTGGCAGTCTCCTGGGCTGTCTCCTGAGTCCTTTTGGACACAGTTCCCATAACCTTTGGTGATTTTTCTCCTTTTGGCATCTGGGAAGCTGCCCGGAAGCCTCTGCAGCCTTCCCGTGATGTGGGAACACTTCTGTCTGGTCTTATCCTCTGGAGGGACAGCATTTCACCTGCTAGGTTTTAGGTGAAGATTCAACCAGAGAAGGAAGGCAGAGAAAGGAGCTGTGGGGTGGGGCAGGGGATGAATTCATCTCTCAGCTTTGTTAGGGGCTGCATTGTGCTCCCTCAAGTTAATCTGTGGCTTAAATCAGTCTTAAACTCCATGTCTTAGACTTTGATGGACCCGGGAGGAGACAGAACCTTTAGAGATGTAACTAAAGTAGAATGCTGTTTCATAATGGACTCTGTTCCACTGTGACTGAGATCCTTTATAAGTTTAGGACACAGACAACACAACACATGGACACCCTGGGAGAACCACGTAAGGGTGCAGCAAAAAGACAGCGGGGATACTGGGGTGATACTTTCTTGTTGGGAGTCCTGGGTTTGGTATCTGGCACAGTGTTGTCCCCTGAGCACTGCCAGTGTATCTCCTCTCCTTCCCCCTCAAAGAGACACAGAGAGGAGTCAGGCCTCGGAATAAAAGCTAATTTGCTGATACCTTAAGCTTGGATTTTTGTCTCCTGAACTGTGAGGAGATGAATTTGCCTAATCTAAATCCCTACCCTGGTACTTTGTCATAGCAAATCACACTCATGAATATAACTTGGTGTGTTTGAAGGATCAACGGGATATTTTACCGTCTTTGTGAGTGTGGATTTGGAGTTCAGAAAAGAGGATTGGACTGGCAGTAGGGGGAGTCCACAGGAGGCGGGAACATAGACAGGGTGATTACACTCCGTGTGCATGAATTTCCAGGGAGGGTTCAGGGAATAGGAAGAGAAGAGGACTGAGAAACAAACCAACACTGATAAATGGGGGAAATACAAGACACCTTCGAAAGAGACTCAGAAGTAGTGGGTTGAGGTGGAGGCACAGAAATAAGCATGGAGCAATGGGATCCCAGAAGGAGAGAAAGGAGTTTAGGGAGTTTGGAGAAGGAACTGGTTCGCTAGTGAATACCAAGGAGAAGTCAAATAAAGTAAGGAAGGGCCTTGGGATTTTGCAATTTTGAGTGGGGTGAGAGCTCAGGGGGCAAGGCTGCAAGGGTTTGGGGTGTGGATGGAGAAGTATAGAGCCTAAGTTATCTTTAGGAAAACTAACAGGGGAAAGGATATAGACCAAAAGGCAAGATAAGAAATTTGCTGTTTTTGGGCCGGAGCGATAGCACAGCGGGTAGGGCGTTTGCCTTGCATGCGGCCGACCCGGGTTCGATCCCCGGCATCCCATATGGTCCCCCGAGCACCGCCAGGAGTAATTCCTGAGTGCAGAGCCAGGAGTAACCTCTGAGCATCGCTGGGTGTGACCCAAAAAGCAAAAAAAAAAAAAAAAAAAAAGAAATTTGCTGTTTTTGCTGAACCACTTTCGACATGGGAAGCTTCTTGCAGAATGTCTCCAGCCTGAGAACTAAGCCGTGACCCCGTGCCCGCCCAGGAGGGGAAAGGTATTTCTCTCTCTCGCCTCTCCCATTCTGGGGATGAAGGGCTCGGGGCCTGCCATATTAAGACGACCACAGATGGGTTTTACAAGCTTGCAATGATCGAATATCCAGAAGAAATCTCCCTGGACTTAGTTGTTAAAGTACAGAAATCCAAAACCGCATGGCCACGGTAGCGGCCTCACGACCTCATTTCTCTTCACAACAGGTCTGACTCTAGTGGGGTACTCCTAACAACAATGGTGAAGTTTGTGTTGAAATATTGAATGTAACCAAAGCAAATAGAAAGTAAAGTGAAATTTATCAGTTACAAAGGCGGGGATAGGGGTTCGGGGGTGGGTGGGAAGGGTGGTGTACTGAGGTGGTTTTTTTTTTTTTTTGGTGGTGGGATATGGGCACTGGTGAAGGGATGGTTGTTTCAGCATTGTATGACTAAGACTTAAGCCTGAAAGCACTGTAATTTTTCACATGGTGATTCAATAGAATAAAATTCTTATTAAAAAAAAAAGAAATTTGCTGTTTTCAATTTTTTTTAGGTGTGATGAGCATATTTTTAGGGTGAGAGGAAGAAACCAGATGATGTGCAGTGCAAGAACGATAGAGGAGGTGGAACCCTGGACTTCCCCAAGGCAAAGAGAGGGAAAGTCAGCTTACCTCTCCTTCAGAGAGGCGGGAGACGCTGGTGGCAATGGGCTTATAAATTTGGGGTAGGGAACACTGCACGAGTCAGACATGGGCACGTGTTTTAGTTTCTCCTGAATGTATATCTAGGAGTGAAATGCCTGGGTCGAATGGCAGCTCCGTGTTTAACAATGAAAAAAAAAAAACTCTCAAACTTTTCTAAAACAGTTGTACCAGTTTACATCCTTGTAATTGCATGAGAGTTCTAACCTCTCCACATTCTGACAACTCTGGTTCTTTATCTTTTTTATTATACCCATTCTAGTGGCTATGAAACTGGTATGAAACTGGAGCTCATTGTAGTGGTGGTTTACATTCCCCTATCTTTAAGGGATAATCCCTAATTTACAATCCCTACTGATTTGGATGTCTTTTCGTATGCCTATTAAGCTTTTTTTTTTTTTTTTTAGGGCCATACTGGGCAATGCACAGTGGTGGGGTTACTCCTGGTTTTGCACTCAGAAATTACTCCTGGCAATGTGGGGAGAAAGGGACCCTTCTACACTGCTGGTGGGAATGCCGGCTAGTTCAGCCCTTTTGAAAAACAGTATGGACGATTCTCAAAAAACTAGAGGTTGAGCTCCCATTTGACCCAGCAATACCACTGCTGGGAATATATCCCAGAAAAGCCAAAAAGTATAGTCGAAGTGACATATGCACTTATATGTTCACCGCAGCACTGTTTACAATAGCCAGAATCTGGAAAAAACCCGAGTGCCCTAGAACAGATGACTGGTTGAAGAAACGCTGGTACATCTATACAATGGAATACTATGCAGCTGTTAGAAAAAATGAGGTCATGACATTTGCATATAAGTGGATCAACATGGAAAGTATCATGCTAAGTGAAAATGAGTCAGAAAGAGAGAGACAGACATAGAAAGATTGCACTCATCTGTGGAATATAGAATAATAGACTATAATACTAACGCCCTAGGATAGTAGAAATAAGTACCAGGAGATTGTTTCCATGGCTTGGAGGCTGGTCTCTCATTCTGGGTAACTCAGGGAAGGGACCACCAAGTAAAATGTGGTTGGAGGTCATGTGGGGGAAGGGTGAGGCGGGCGGAATACAGACTAGAGACTGAACACAATGGCCACTCAACACCTTTATTGCAAACCACAACACCTAATCAGAGAGAGAGAACAAAAGGGAATTCCCTGCCATAGTGGCAGGGTGGGGTGGGGGGAGACGGGACTGGGGAGGGGGGGAGGGATGTTGGGTTTACGGGTGGTGGAGAATGGGCACTGGTGAAGGGATGGGTTATTGAACTTTGTATGGGGGAAGCATGAGCACAAAGATGTATGGATCTGTAACTGTACCCTCACGATGACTCTCTAATTAAAAATAAACTAATAAAAAAATAAAAATAAAAAAAAAGAAATTACTCCTGGAAGTACTCCAGGAACCATATGGAATGCTGGGGATCGAACCCAGGTCAGCCACATGCAAGGCAAACACTTTACATGTTGTACTACTGCTCCAGCCCCTATTAACCATTTCTAGTATCTTCTCTTCAAAAAAACTATTCAAACCATTTGCCTATTTGAAAGTTTGGTTTTGTTTTGGAGCCACACCTGGCAGCTCTTGGGGTTTACCCCTTACTCTGTGCTCAGGGATCACTCCTGACAGGACTCAGGGAACCATATGGGGTGCTAGGGATTGAACTGAGTTGCATGTAAGGCAAGCACCCTTATCTCTAAACTATCTTTCCAGCCCCTTATTAACTTTTTTTTTGGCTTTTTGGGTCAGACCCGGCGATGCACAGGGGTTACTCCTGGATCTTCACTCAGGAATTACCCCTGGCGGTGCTCAGGAGACCATATGGGATGCTGGGATTCGAACCCGGGTCGGCCACGTGCAAGGCAAATGCCCTACCCGCTGTGCTATCACTCCAGCCCCCTTTTTTTTTCTTATTCATTTTTATTCAAGATTATTTGGCTATAAATGTCTGTGAATTTCTGTAACAGAACCTGGGACTTTGGGAATATGCTAATTTGTGCAGTAATACCATCTTTACAATATCAAGTTTTCCTGTCCATGAACATGAAATATTTATCAGAGTTTTAAAATAATTTTCAGTATAAAAATCTTACATTCTTTTGTTAAATTTATTTCTAAGCATTTCATTGTTTTAGATTCTCTTATTGATATGATTTTTAAAAATATTTTATTTTCAATTATTGATTGCTAGTCTGTCAAAGAATTTCTATTAATTTTAGCATATTGATCTTATCTGATAAGCCTGCGAGGTTCATTTATTAGTTCCAATGGTTTCCTAGTGGATTACTTAGGATTTTTAATTTGCAAGCTCATGTGTACTGCAAATAGAGTATTACTGTTCATTTCCAACTTTGGAGCTACTTTTCTTAGAAGTATTTTTTTTAATTTAATGTAGACAAAATAGCAACTGTTGATATAATTCTAGCATTAAAATTAATTAGATAACAAGCTGCAGTATTAAAATCAATGGATCTAGAGGCTGGAGCAATAGCACAGTGGGTAGAGCATTTGCCTTGCATGTGGCTGACCGGGGTTCAATTCCCAGCATCCCAGAAGGCCCCTGAGCACCACCAGGAGTAATTCCTGAGTGCAAAGCCAGGAATAACCCCTGTGCAACGCCAGGTGTGACCCAAAAAGCAAAAAAAAAAAAATCTAGAAAATAAATTTATGTGAACATTGTTATATCTGATTGCAGGGTTGATGAGTCCTAGTCTAAGAAGTTATTAAGCTTTTTGTTCTTTCAGGAGGTATGGTGAGGTCATGGATGCTCGGTCCAGACACTTCCAGATCTATGGTCTGGACTGAAGAATCAACGAGGCAGCAATTCCATAAAGTTTAGCTGCGTGGAGTGCATCCCAAGGGTGATTTAATCAGGATTTGGTGGAGCTGGGCGGGTGCTGTCGACATGGCAGCAGCTGTGAGTGGTAGGCAAGGCTGCTGGGGCTTCCAGAAGTATGGGGGTGGTGGGGGAGAGTACTCACCCCAACTGCCAAAAAAAAAATCAACCCCAAACCCCAGAAAACCACCAGAATTCTCAGCCCAGGAGCCAGTACCTGAAATTATTCAGAGATTGGTGTCTCTGCAGAGAGTATTTGTGAGGTGGTGGAGTTGAGGCCTTGGCATGGTTAATGGAGGGGAGTGGGTACAGGTCTAGCATAGCTTTGAATAGCAGTGGACGGAGGAGATCCTTGTCTTCTAGAGTACATCTAGGTGGTATGTTGCAATTACTTCAAGGACTGTTATTTACACAGATGTGAACTTTCCCTCACAATCTTGGAAATAATTAGGGACTATATGTGCTGGAGAGAGCACAGCGGGTAGGGTGTTTGCCTTGCACTCGGCCAACCCGGGTTTGATTTATCCATCTCTCTCAGAGAGCCTGGCAAGCTACCAAGAGTAACCCACCCGCACGGCAGAGCCTGGCAAGCTCCCCGTGGCGTATTCGATATGCCAAAAACAGTAACAAGTCTCACAATGGAGACGTTACTGGTGCTCACTCGAGCAAATCAATGAGCAACGGGATGACAGTGACGGTACAGGGATGGATGAATACACAAAGGAGAGTAAGTATGAAGTCTGAAACAAAAGATGAATGAAGTTTCCTCTTCCATTGTAATAAGGCATTTAGGAGACAAAACACTGTAGCACTGTCCTCCCGTTTTCAACAATTTGCTCAAGCGGGCACCATAAACATCTCCATTGTGAGACTTGTTACTGTTTTCGGCATATCCAATACGCCACGGGGAGCTTGCCAGGCTCTGCCGTGCGGGTGGGTTACTCTTGGTAGCTTGTTGGGCTCTCTGAGAAACAGAGGAATCGAACCCAGATCGGCCTCATGCTATCATTCCAGTCCTAGGAGACAAAACGGTAAAATAGAATGGCACCAGTAGCAAGAGATAAATCTCAGTGGAATAGAATATGAAGTTCAGAGTCTGGGTTCAGGGATGTAGCTAAACAGTAGAAAATGTTTGCCTTGTATGTCTGAGACCCTGGGTTCAATCCCTGACACTGCCCCTAGGCCCTCTTCCTTCCCCCAAAGAGTTCAGGCTTCTCTTAGTATAGGAGTTATATGAGGGGCTGGAGTGATAGTGTAGAAGGTAGGGCGTTTGCCTTGCACGTGGCCGACAAGAGTTCGATTCCCAGCATCCCATATGGTCCCCTGAGCACTGCCAGGAGTAATTCCTGAGTGCAGAGCCAGGAGTAACCCCTGTGTATCACCGGGTGTGACCCAAAAAGAAAAAAAAAAAAAAAGAGATGCATGAGAAAATTTTTATTGTAAGGATCAGCCTTGAGTAAGAAATGGGAAAATTAGGCGGGGGAGAAATCTCAAAGGATTGGAGTGAACCCCTTGATTTCTTCCCTGGAACAACTTCCCTGATCACCCCCTTAGGAGTGGCCCCCAAACAAACAAATAAACAGAAGATGAACAAAAGAACCAGGAAACTTTAACTGTTGAATGACTTGGGGGAGAAATAGTTAGATTTTCATCTCAATTAATTTACCAAAATAGTTTCTAGAATAATTTAAAGAGAATCAAGGAGCAAAGTAAAAGCCAAACGTAAAAACTAGACTTTGAGTGGCTGTTACTGACTCTGTAAAGTAGGAGATATTAAGCATGAAATAATGAAAAAATATTAGGGATTTGATTATGTAACTTCTCGTGTCGAACATAACGCAAAAGACATAGTGTTAGTGTTATTATCCTTAACACAGAATGGGTTCATATGAATTCATAAGGCTTCAAAGAAAAGTAGGCAGAGAAAGTGGGTATCTTAGAGCTGCGAGAGTTGAACATGCTGAGTACACGTTTTGCATGCAGGAGGGCCAGGGTTTGATCCTTAAGCACTGCCAGGAGCAACCCACAGAGCTGGGAGTAGCCCCCATGCACCTGGGTGTGGTTCAAAACAATTTTTTTTTAATGGTAAGAAAGAAAGATGACAGATATTTCATTAAGAGAGGAAATATAAGTGACTAATAATTAAAAAAGAAACTGTTTAATCTCACTGGCAATCAAAGAAATGCGTATGACCCAACAAAGAGGCACAATCTTTTGCTTTCAGCCAAGATTTCAAAGATGAAAGTGCTCATTATAGCTTAGGGTGTGTTCATCCAGCCCGTCATATGAGGCGATTTCCTACGATTATCTGCGTTTTATAGGTGTTGAAGCTGAAGCTCAGTCGGGCTCAGTAATTTGTCCAAGCTTATATTTCTCTTTTTAAGTGGTGGCGCCTGGATTTGAACCTGGGCTGTCCGACTCCGCTAGGGAAAGGAGCAGAGATGCCTGGGGTGGGGGGGATGTGCGGCTATTTATAGTGCTGTGTGGGAGGGTGAATGGGCTCATGCTGCAGAGGGAAATGACACCAAGAACGGGTTGTAGAGCAAGAGCTGTCCCTAAGGGACTTGGGAGGTCTGAGCTCACCAGGTCCTGGGGGGAGCAGTGAAGAGGAAGGAGGGGGACCTTTTCATCTAACCCTAAAGTAGGCTACTGTGGGTGGGTTGGGTGGTCCTGCCTCCTGGAGCAGGAAGCACAGCCCTCCGTGTCCTGGCCCTGTGCTTGGCAGTTTCTGTCTTTTCTCTGCCACCGACAGCTAGCTGACCCTGCCCTTTCCTCCTCGGGCCAAATGACCTGGCTGTGGCTCTTCAGAGTTTTCACTGCCCTCCTCCCAGTGTGGCAATCTAGTGTGGCAGGAAGCATGAACTTGCCAAACTCTGTGGGCCAGGGCGGAGAGAAGAAGAGAGGAGCAGCCCGTCTGCCTTCCCCTCTGCCCTCTCTCCCCGGGGAGGGGAAGGTAGAAAGAGTCAGTCCAGACAGGGTGGAGAGCTGGGAAACCGAGGAAACAAAACCATTCAAGGAGATTGACAATGTGTGTTGTAGTTTGGCGAAGAAACCTTCATTTGCAAAGCACTTGGGCAATACATTCTTTTTCCTTCCAATTTTTGGGCCACACCCAGCAGTGCTCAAGGCTTGCTCCTGGTGGTGATCGGGGACGTGTGTTGGGCACGGGGGTCAAACCCAGGCCTTCCATATGCAAAACATGTGCTCGGCTGCTCAAACCATTGAGCTCTCTCTTGGGCTCGAATGAGAATCCATTTTCTTTCTTTCTTTCTTTCTTCCTTTCTTTCTTTCTTTCTTTCTTTCTTTCTTTCTTTCTTTCTTTCTTTCTTTCTTTCTTTCTTTCTTTCTTTCTTTCTTTCTTTCTTTCTTTCTTTCCTTCCTTCCTTCCTTCCTTCCTTCCTTCTTTCTTTCTTTCTTTCTTTCTTTCTTTCTTTCTTTCTTTCTTTCTTTCTTTCTTTCTTTCTTTCCTTCTTTCTCTCTTTCTTTCTTTCTCTTTCTCTTTCCTTCTTTCTTCTTCCTTCCTTCCTTTCTTCCTTCCTTTCTTTCTTTCTTTCTTTCTTTCTTTCTTTCTTTCTTTCTTTCTTTCTTTCTTTCTTTCTTTCTTTCTTTCTTTCTTTCTTCCTTTCCTTCTTTCTCTCTTTCTTTCATACTTTCTTCCTTTTTCTCTCTTTCTTTCTTTCATACTTTCTTCCTTTTTCTCTCTTTCTTTCTTTCTTTTTCTCTTTCGCTTAACTTGTTTTAACATTTCTTCACAAATGGTGAAAAATACTAACCTACAGACAAGGAATAATCATAATGTTGGACTGACATTATAAATATGGAATTGAAGACTGTCACTGTCACTGCTGTCTCGTTGCTCATCGATTTGCTCAAGCGGGCACCAGTAACATCTCCATTGTGAGACTTGTTTGCTATTGTTTTTGGCATATTAAATACGCCACAGGTAGCTTGCCAGGGTCTGCCGTGCAGGCAGGATACTCTCAGTAGCTTGCCGGGCTCTTCGAGAGGGACAGAGGAATCGAACCCGGGTCGGCTGTGTGCAAGGCAAACGCCCTACCCGCTGTGCTATATATTTAAAACATTTTCTGGTTTAAGACATAAACCTGGTAGTCAATGCAGCTCTTCGGGTGATTTGCATCTAGTAGGGCTGGTCTCTGCACTCCTGACAGTGCTCGCCTTGATCCATTTTTCCAGGGCCTCCAGGGCTGTCTCTGGAGAATCCATCCTTAGAGGGGCAGCTTCAACCTGTAAGTCTGTTTGCCTTTTTCATATCTCAGCCTCTTCACTTAAAAAAACTACAACACACATTTTTCTTTTTTCTTTTCTTTTTTATTTTTTTGGTCAAACCCATCGATGCACAGGGGGCTGAATCGATAGCACAGCAGGTAGGGCATATGCGTTGCACTCGGCTGACCAGGGTTCAACTCCCAGAATCCCATACAGTCCCCCAAGCACCACCAGGAGTGATTCCTGGGTTCATGAACCAGGAGTAACCCCTGTGCATCCCCAGGTATGACCCAAAAAGCAAAAAAAAAAAAAAAAAAAGTGTGTCTGATAACACTTTCTGCTCTATTGCTTTTGTATTAATGAAGTGCTTAGGAGATCAACAGTCGAGTGTGGGGGCAAGTGCAGCAGACAGCTTGCACTCAGACCCGCTAGAGCTTTGTTTCCAGTTAGAGACTTGGGGGGAAATTAAGCAAACTCTTTCTGCCTTGGTTACCACATCACTCAAGCTGAAGATGCAAGAGGTGCTGCCTTAGTTGTCTTCAGGCATAAATGGGATAATGTTTATATTCTAATCGATCGAGCAGGCACCAGTAACGTCTCTCATTGTGAGACTTATTGTTACTGTTTTTGGCATATCGAATACGCCACGGGTAGCTTGCCAGGCTCTGCCCTGCGGGTGAGATACTCTCGGTAGCTTGCTGGGCTCTCCGAGAGGGGTGGAGGAGTCAAACACGGGTCGGCTGCATGAAAGGCGAACGCTCTACCGCTGTGCTATCGCTCCAGCCCATATTTCTAATATTTACAAGTATTATATATCATACATTTATATATTACAAATATATAACATTTATATATTATAATAAATGGTAGACTTAGGAGTTCAAAACCCACAAGCCTATCCCTTTTTCTGCCTCACAATAAAAATACACATAGAACAGTATAATAGTCTAAAGACTAGAAAGAAACAAATTTTCACTAGAGCTTCCTTCTGGTTGGTGAAATTATAATCTACTTTTATTTCCCTATACTTTATAAATTAATTTTAAACAGGAAAAGTAAAGTAAATTTTATTAATAAATGTGCTGGGTCAGGGAGATAGCTCAAAGGAGCTGGAGGACATACTTTGCAGGAAGGAAGCACCACCAAGAATGAGCCCACCGCATAATGCACTGGGCGTAGCCCCTGAGCACTGCTGGGTATGGCTCAAAATTAAGAAAAATAGTCACATGCCATCATTAGATAGCTTAGCTAAGGATAAGACTTTTGGAAGAAGGAAGGGAAGGTCAGTTTAGGAAGGTTAACCAAAAAGGTAGAGAAAAACAATTTAAATTCTGCCTTCTCCACTGATCAGATCTTCTCTGGTAGATGGCCTTAAGGGAGATGTGCAAATGTGCAACTATGTCTTTATAGATAACTTCCATTCTGCCTGCAGGACCCTGCCAATGAAATTAACTTTTTGCTGAAGACACATTTGGGGGTAACATATTTTTTTATTGTTGCTCCCCTTTGTCCTACCTTTGGCACATCTTGAGACATTCCACCATTCAGTAGTTGATTTATACATTTATTTCTTAGAATTTGGTCTCATAGTGTTGATCAGTCCAGGTCGGGTCCACATCCTTGTTGCAGTGGGTCCCACAGTTAAGATGATAGCAAGTTACTTATATAACTAGGGGGAAAAAGTTGCATACCATGCCTTGTGGTCATTTGTGATGGGTGCCACTGCATTAAAGAGGCTGACATTATTTTCTCACGCAGTCTTCTCAGCACCTGTTTGAAGGCAGGGGTCATGATCCCTCTTTATGGACAGGAACTGAGGCTGAGAGGTCAGAGACCTGACTGAACTTCAGGACTTGTGGCTGCTGAAGGGCAGAGAGCCCAGATCCCCACCCAGGTCTGGCTCTCTCCAAAGGGAGGTGCTGTCTACAGGGACACGAGTTTTGAGGGCTTGTGCAGCAACTCTCACCCCAATCTTCTGGCGGTCAGTTAAGATGGGGGACTGTCAGAATGAGACTGAAGCTAGATGTGTTCCCGGGCGTATCCTGTGTCCTGGTTTCCTCCACCCAAGTCTCCGGGGAGAATATGGTACAGAGAATGGGATTTGGGCATCCTTATTTCACCCAGCCTGGGAATGCCAAGGGTGCACGGAGAGTCTCTCCAAGAAGAAACAAAGGGTTCTACCATAAAGATGTCTAACAGAGGGCTGAAAATTAACAAGAGTGAGGGAAGGAAGCAGGTGTGAGTTAAAACCTGGGAAGACAGAAGAAGAGGCCAGTCTCAATTCAGTCATAGCTTTGTGAACATTTTATATAAAAACAGTAGTTAACTGAGGCTGTAACTCTCTTGGAGGGATGACTAGAGCGAAGTCTTTGCTTTTCATTTTAAGTATTTGTATTTAATTATATTTATTTTTGTTTTGGGGCCACACCTGGCAGTGCTCAGGGCTTACTCCTGGATCTGCACTCAGGGATCACTGCCAACATTGCTCATTGCTCATTCCTCAGGGGACTATATGGGGTGCTGGGGATTGAACCTGGGTTGGTCACGTGCATGGCAAGCACCCTAGTTGCTGATTTATCGCTCTGGCCCCCTATTTAATTTTTTTTAAAATTATGATATCCGTTGCACTTTATTAAAAAATTATTTTAGAAGTACAAGCTCTGTATGGATTTACATCTCACCCCCACCAATTAGAGAGTGCAGGCCCACCAATTAGAGAGTGCAGGCAGGTTAACCTTCTAAGCTGCAATTTTATTTGCTGGGAAATAGGGCTAAAAACCATAGTCAGCCCACAAGGGTGCTGTGAGGATAAAGTGAGGTAATGCATATTAAGTACACGAGCTGGCGCTAGACGAAATGCAACATTTAGAACGATTAGCCATTGTTATTTTTTGGGAACAAACCAAGTAATACCTTGGACTATGCACACAGTCACATCAGTGGGCACTTTATCATGGGTAAAAGTAATGGCTAAATGCGTAACCCCCCCACCCCAACCTCTCATTTCCCCCCAACTCGGGAACGCAGGAACCCCAGAACTCCGAGGGAGCCCTTAAATATTAATGTGGTTACTCATTTATTCATCATTCTGCACTCCGCAGCAGCGTCCAAGGGCAAGCCCAGCTAGCTCTCTGGCCTGGGCGCCGTGCTGTCACCGCATCGGTGGTCCCGCCCGCGCTCGAGGCGGCAGGGGCGGCACCGCGCCCCCCTCCCCGTGTCACCCCCCAACCTCGCCGCTTCCAGGTCGCCGACGCGAGGAGAGGGGGACCGTCACGTGGCAGAGCGGGACTCCTGGCTCACGGCTTTCTCGCCGGCATCTAGATTCCCAGGACCAGCACCCGCGTCCTTCGCCCCTCTGGGAGGCAATGCCCACCGCGGGCCAAGAGGCAGCTTTCCGGATCGGGGAGCGTATTTCGGAGGAAGATTGGGGGGCATTGGCTGGGAAACGGGGAGCGGGCACTTCGGACCCCACCCACCGGGTGGTCGCGTTGCCCTGAGAAGAGGCGGGTGCACCGGGTGGGGGGGGGGTGGAGGGTGGGGGTGGCCAGCAGGGAGCCCCGCCCACCCTCCTGCGGAGCCGCGCGCCGCGCCCGCCGCCCACTCCCGCTCGGGGCATCTCTCCGGGCGGCGCCGCGCAGGTCGGGGGCGCGGGCCGGGGGCGCGGGCCGGCCGCGGGGCGGGCCCGGGGGCGGGGCGCTGACGTCGCGGCGCGGCCGGCTCAGCCCAGCCCAGCCCGGCCCGCAGCGGCGGCGGCGGCGGCGGCAGCGGCGGCGGCGGCGCTCCCAGCCGGCCCGGTGAGCACCGAGGGCCGCGTGTCGGGCCCCCGGCCTGCCCTCGCCCGCCGGGCCCGCTTCCCCGCGTCATGGCCTTGGTGCGGGACGCCGAGCCGGCGACGGGGCCGTCCCGCTGGCTCCCCACGCATGTCCAGGTGACGGTGCTGCGGGCCCGGGGGCTGCGCGGCAAGAGCTCGGGCGCGGGCAGCACCAGCGACGCGTACACGGTGATCCAGGTGGGCCGCGAGAAGTACAGCACGTCGGTGGTGGAGAAGACCCAGGGATGCCCCGAGTGGCGCGAGGAGTGCTCCTTCGAGCTGCCGCCCGGAGCCCTGGACGGGCTGCTGCGGGCGCAGGAGGCCGACGCGGGCCCGGCGCCCTGGGCCGCGGGCACGGCCGCCGCCTGCGAGCTGGTGCTCACCACCATGCACCGCTCGCTCATCGGCGTCGACAAGTTCCTTGGCCAGGCCACCGTGGCGCTGGACGAGGTCTTCGGCGCAGGCCGCGCCCAGCACACGCAGTGAGTGAGGGGCGCGGGCAGCCTGGGTTGGGGCGGGGGTGGGGAGTGGAGGGGGGCGCGGAAACGGTTAAGGTCCTTGCCGGGTGGGGTGGGTGGGAGGAGCGAGCGGGACCCCGAACCTCAGAACCTCGGTCGGGCCGGTGCACCTTTCGCCTCGCGCCCAAGGGCGTAAACCGACAAGTTGGTTCTTTGCATTCCTGGGTCCCGTTTGTCATGCCCTCCAACGTGCGCTCTGCGGTGCTTAACCCACGGGAGTGGCCGGGGTGGGGGCGGCGGGAGTGGGGTTCCCCTGGAAGCCTGAGGTGGCTTGGGAGTAGTAGCTGGTGGACTCAAGTTGGGACAGAGATCCGGACGCTATGGAGCCAGACACTGGACTGTGGGACCCTCAACGAGTTAAATCTCGGGGCATTTCTGCTTCCTCGAACTGGAGGGAAACTGGGCATCAAGCACCGAGCCAGGCCCGCAGGGCAGGGGAGAGGCGGCCAGGAGGAGGAGGAGGAAGGTGCAGGGGCGGGTGTCTTCCAGGGCTAGACTGGACCCAGAGCGTGGCCCCTGTTCTGCAGAGGGCAAGGCGGCCTGCCTCTGGCTGCACTGGCCGCTGTGTCTGGAGCCTGCCCGGCTGGACCTTGCGCTCCTGGGCCCCCCACGGAGCAGGAGCGGCTCCTGAGCAAGTAAACACGGAGGCCGCCTCCTTCCAGTGTCCGCCTGCCCTGGCAGAGGTGGAGGCGGTGGCCCGGTTCACGCTCGGTAGTTTCCAGCCCCTTCCACCTCTGAGGGCCAGTGTTTTGTGTGCGTGTGTGTGTGTGTGTGTTTAAAATCATTTATTTTGGCAGCTCCCAGTGCTCAGATCAAGGCTTCGCGTTTGGAGCCCCATTTCCTGTTTTGGATTTGGGCAGGATTTGGAAGCCAGTCCCCAAAGCTTGACAACCTGCCTTGGATCTTTGGTGGTGACCTGGGGTGGGGGCGTGGCATCTCTCCTGCCCCCTGCGGAGGGAGAGGAGGAGGTGGGAAGAGGTGCTGGAAAGGTTTGCCTGAGGGGGCGGGGCCTGGTGCAGACCCGCAGGACACAGGATTTGGAAGGAAAAGCATCTGACCTTGAATGTTTTCAAAATATGGGTAGGGGCAGGGCTTCGTGGCTCTTGCGGCCTGGGGTGGAAGCAGGTTATCACAGGCCGGGTTCCAGCTGCCTTCCCCTCCTGGCCTCCTGTCTCAGTCCCTCATGACTTGCTGTTTGGTTCTGGGTGTGGGGTCATGTGGTCTCTCCTGGCCCTGTTTTTTTGTTTTGGTTTTTTTCCCTCCCGTTTTTTTTTCTGTCTTCTCCTTCCTGGCCCCAGGAGCCCAAGGAGGTGGGATGGAAAGGTCCCTGCCTGGGTCTCTTTGCTCTTGCATTTTGCTGAAGACTTTCCAGTCCCCAAATCCGTTCCAGCCCTTGAGTCTCCACTGCACAAGCCACTCGGAGCAGACTGGTGGCGGATACATCTGGGGGAAGTTGGGGGGCAGCAGACACACAACTCCGGGCTTTTGGGGAGGGACTTCTGTGAGGTCACTGCCGGGGCTGGTTCGGGGGTGTGTAATTTTGGTTCAGCGCCTGCCTTTGGTCTCCTTTTGGCCTCAGGATCTTCCTGAGCAGAGCTGGCTGTGCCTGTAGGCCCAGGTGGCCCGGTTTTCAGCCAAGGACGGTCGTCCCTTCCTGGGGAGTGTGACATGTCATTCCTCGCTCTGAATGGGCGCCTTAATCTACTTTTTTACAAGTCATTCTTTCCAGCAGGCTTTTTCCACACCCACCTGGCTGCCTTTCCTCTGAAGCATGGGCCCGGTTATTTATAGAGTCGAGGGGGGCAGGGTGGGGGAGCAGAGGGAAAGTTTGAAGTGGATGGGCGCTGCCATGCGCAGGAGCTGACGCCCGCCGAGGAGGGAGGGGACCGATGCCCCGCGCAGCCGGGGCTCTGACCTGTGCTCCTGGCCGGTCCCGGATGCCCTGGCACAGGCTGCCAAGCCTGGGGGTCTGCTCCCTGTTTTGAGGGTGAGGGCCAGGCGAGAGGAAGGGTGTGCCCTCGCCTGCTTTGAACTAAAAGAGGGCACGTGCAGTATTTGCTCCGGAACCCCACTCCACTCCCCAGCTGTGATGGTTTGTATAGGAGGGCAGATGCCACCGAGAGGGGGTCAGCCTGGGGAGGGATCGGGGCATGGTTTAGAGGAAAGGACCGGGGACTTGCAAGGTGCAGAATCTAGTTCCAGAGTGACCCCTAAGTGGCAAACCGAGTGAGTGCTGGGAGCCTCAACTTTGTCCTCTGTAAGGAGATTAATCTTTCCCAAGGTGGGTGTGTTGTTGGGAGATGAGCGAGTGGTGGAGAGAGGGGAGGGGTGGGGGCGGGGGGACACACAGTGGCCGCTTTGGCCTGGGAGCTGGCGGAAGAAGAGCCTCTCTCATTCTGGGGGAAGCCAGGCAGAACTTAGAGGCCAGGGGAGCCCCGGGACTGTGGGTGGAGGTACACAGTGGCGTGTGAGCGCTTCTGGTGAAATGGGCTGGCCCCTTGTGTCCCTGCACCTTTCTTTCCGCTCCTAGAACCTGGAGAACTAGGACTGGGCTTGGGGGACCAGTGCCGTCAGTCCCAAAGACAGGCCCACCTCAGCCTGCAGTCAGGCCCGGAGTCTTGCTAGGGGCTGGCCCTGTCCTCTCTAGGGGAGGTAGGAGAGCCCAGTGCTGAAGGACCTGGGGCTGGCGCTTCATTTCCAGTTCTGCAGGCAAATTCTTGGCTGTTTCCTCATTTCTACAAAGGTTGTGATAATCATCACAGATCTGCCCAGGTTAATAAGATAGCATCGGCAGAAGCCTTGGTGCAGTTCCAGGCTCAGGCAAGCTTGCGAAATATTGGTATAGGGGTACTCCTATGGCCCTGCTCTCTGTAGGTGCGGGTGGCTCCTGGAGCATGAGATAGTCCGACAAGCCTTTGAAGCTCCTTGGTCAGTGGGGGTGGGGCCGGGCAGGGTGAGGGGTTTCACTGGAACCTTCCACGGACTGTAAGAGAGAATTTGCAGAAGAAAGCTAAACTGGTTTGGCCCTCTCCCTTGGTCAAGCCACACTTCCAACGTCATGGTTTGGAAAATTCTGAGATACTTTTCCACAACTTCTTTACTTTTTGTTTGTTTTTGGGACTACACCCAGCTGTGCTCAGGATTTAGTCCCAGCTCTGTGCTCAGGGGCTCAGGGGTCATTCCCGGCAGCTCAAGGGGACCAGGTGGGATGTCAGAGATCAAATCTGGGTTGGTTGTGTGCAAAGTAAATGCCTCACTGGCTATGCTATTGCTTCAGCCCCTCTTTTCTGTATTTATTTATTTATTTATTTATTTATTTATTTATTTATTTATTTTTACCTCCAGCTCCCTGTGGGTGCTCTGGGCGGAGGGGAACAGTCCCTCTCTTGGACTCAGATCAGTGTTCAGGCCTGGGTGCCTGGGGAGGCTGAGGCCAGGGGCTTGGTTTGAGTTGGGACTAGTTTATCCTTTTGCATCACCAAGAGTGAAAGTGGTGTGACTGTGGAGAGGCCGCCTGAGAGGCTTCCCTGGCCAAACCTGAGTCACTGGGTTTCGGGGTGCCTCTGGGAAGCCCGAGGCCATGGAGGATGTAGGCTTGAGGCCAGAGTCTTTTTGCCTGGCTGCTCACAGTGGTGTCTCAGTTGTCGGGGAGGACTTTGGGGCCCTGGGAGAGGCCACTGAGGGAAAGGGTTGGTCTTTGAGGGGTCCCATCCTCCCCTCAGCTTCCAGACAGCCCGCGCGTCCCTTCAGTAGGTGCTGCTGCGGACCCCACTGCCCTCTCCCGGCCAGGTTCCTGCCGCACCCGTGGGAGCAGCCCTTGGGCTCCTGGCCTGGCCCCAGACCTGGAGGTGGAGGCCGGCCTGGCTTCTGGGGAGTCTGCTCTGGCTGATGGGAGGGTGTGGCGCTGGCCCGACCCTGTCATTAGGGTGCCAGAGCCGCGTCTCTCTAAGTTAGGGGGCAGCTTTTTATTGGGGTTTGCTGGAGCTGCAGGATCCCTGCATCTGGCGGCGGGGGGGGTGGCGGAGTGGGGGGCGGTGAACCCTCTGCCAGACCAGCCCGGCCCCTGTTCCTTCTCCCCCACCTCTGGCCAGCCAGGGACAGCGCCTGCCGCAGCGCTCAGCTGGCCGCCATCCCTGTGACCTTGAGGGCGGTCGCTTTCCTGTGATGCTAGAATGGCTGGGGTCCTCCCGGCCCGGGCCCAGTGACTTGTGTGGCCAGATGTTTCCCCTGCCGTCCCCACCCTGCCCCAGGGAGATAAAGGACACAATGACAGGAGCTCCCTGGGAATCAGTCCCTTTCCCACCGGCTCGTGAAGGGCCGGTTCACTGCAGAGCGCGGCAGTCGTGAAGCCGCCCTGCCCGCCATCAGAATGAGTCCCCGGTGCTGCCAGTCCTGGGGGAGGGGGGTGGCGTTGGCAGCCTGGCAGATGTTTTCTCTTCCTCAGGAGCAGGGAGAGCGGGTGGGACCCAGGCGACCCCCTCCCACTAGACCGCCCCCTGTCCTGGCAGGCTGCAGCGTCTGTGCTTGGAGCCTTGTCACTTGCCACGCTCACCTCCAGTTGACAGAGCTGGAGGCCAGGGATTCTAAAGGTGGGGCCAGAAGCACCTCATGAGCCTGGGGAGGGAGAGCAAGGAAGGGTGCTGGGTGGGCACGGGGGCTTGGGGGGAGCCCCGTGTGGTTCCTGTTAGACCCTGGCAGCCTGCAGAGCTGTAGGATTTGGGGGTACAGAAGAGGGGGCGCGTGGGGAGGAGCCCTATGTGCATCCAGAGATTTTTTGTGGAAAAGCCTGTGGGATTTGGGGGGCGGGGGGCGGGGAGGATGACGTTTGGGCCGGGCTGGGGGCACTGCTGGGCGTGCTGACGCAGAGGTTTTTCTGAATCAGACTCTTCTCCGGTACAGAGGCCACGAGGCGCCTTAGGGGAGGTGGGGGGGATGGGAGTGCGGCCACAGGAGAGGTGGACACGGACACTCCAGTCTGCTGTCCAGCCCGCAAGCCTGGAGGGTGGGGTCTTTCGCGGAGGCTGGAGCACCTCCCCTAGGAGGAGGGCCCGTCGCTGAGTGCCGTGTAGGGGGACCTAACCAGAGCTGACAGCCACGGGGCACTTTGTCCAGGCACTTGAGGAGGGGCCATAGACCAAGGACTGTCAGAGACCGGCTCTCCCGCCATCCAGCTGCCACTGCCGTTCTCTGTGACCTCATGTGGCCTCGCGGGGCCCTGCTGTTTCAGAGGCTCCTTCCTGCCTGGCTGCTCAGGGCCGTCTCCGAGCCCCTTCTCAGTGCTGATGAAGGACTTGGCTTCCATGAGCTCCCGGAGCCCCTCGTCCTGTCACTGGGTTTCACAGGCAGGGAAACAGGCCCAGCGAGGAAAAGAGTTCGAGTCCTAGTACCCTGAAGGCACCATCCACGGCAGAGTTGAACTTTAGGCAGCCTGGCTTATGTATGGTGTTGATTTTGGTTGGGAGCCATACCCAGTGATGCTCAGGGGTTACTCCTGGCTCTGCTCTCAGGAATTACTGCCGGCAGTGCTCGGTGACTGGGGGGCGGGGCGGAGGGCCCTGTGGGGTGCCGGGGATCAAACCTGGGTAGGCTGTATGCAAGGCAAGTGCCCCACCCCCTGCACCATGGGCTCCGGCCCGGCCGGCCCGTACTGGCTTACGGTTCTTTGCTCTTTCTGGGCAGGAGAGAACTCAAGGGATGGAGCCCAGGCCTGGCCCCGGAGGGCTGGAGTTCGAGTCCTGGTACCCTGAACATGGCCCCTGAACAATGCCAGGTTCTAGACCTGAGCTACCCGAGCCCCGTTGGGAGGGCCCTTCTGTGCTTGTCATCGCCGCATGGTCTGTCTCAGCACCCCGTGTCGCCCATCGTTCAGCTGAGCCCAGGACCAGGTGGCCTGAAGCTGCCCTCCTGCAGCTTCTTCTCTTCTCCCCAGTGGTCAGCATGACTTGCTTGTCCTGCGAGCTTGTCCTGCCTATAGAAGTGGTCCCTTTTTTTTATTTTGGTTTTTGGGTCACACCCAGCAATGCACTGGGGTTACTCCTGGCTCATACACTCAGGAATTACTCCAGGCCTTGCTCAGGGGACCATATGGGATGCTGGGAATCAAACCCGGGTCATCCGAGTGCAAGGCAAATGCCCAACCCACTGTGCTATTGTTCCAGCCCCGTGATCACATTTTTTAATCACTGTCTCACTGTCATCCCCTCGTTCGTCGATTTACTCAAGCGGGCACCAGTAACATCTCTATTACACATTTTTTAAATTAAAAAAAAATTTTTTAATTGAGTCACCATGAGGTATAAAGTTACAAAGCTGATCATAGTTGGGTTTCAGTCAGACAATGTTCCAGCACCCATCCCTCCACCAGTATACATTTCCTACCACTAGTGTCCTCAGTTTCCCTTCTGCTACCTTCCCCCCAGCCTGTCTCTATGGCAGAACTTTGCTTTGTCCTCTCTCTCTCTCTCTCTTCTCTCTCTCTCTCTCTCTCTCTCTCTCTCTCTCTCTCTCTCTCTCTCTCTCTGTCTCTCTGTCTCTCTCCCCTTAGGGCACTATGGTTTACGATACAGGTACTGAGAGGTTATCATGTTTGTTCCTTTACCTACTTTCAGCTCTCAGTTCTTGTCCAGAGTGATCATTTCTGACTATCTTTGTGATCATTTCTGACATTTTCTATCCCAACTTCCTTCTCTCCCAGCATTTGAGGCAGATTTCCAACCATGGACCACTCCTCCTGGACCTTGTCTGCCTTGGATATCGATCTCATTATCTCATTGTGTGTGTGTGTGTGTGTGTGTGTGTGTGTTAAATATTCCACAAATGAGTGCAATCATTCTATGTCTGTCCCTCTCCTTCTGACTCATTTCACTCAGCATGATAGTCTCCATGTTCATCCATTTATATGCGAATTTCATAACTTAATTTTCCCTAACAGCTGCACAGAGGGATAATCACATTTGGTCCGTGGCTCTTTCTGTCTCAGGGTGGGGGGATGGAAGAGTTGGGGAAAGGAGGTGGGGGGCACCAGGGTCCTTGTGCCTTGGGGCATTGCTCCTCTGGGCTTTGGGCAGGGTCTGGGAGCCCCAGTTGCCACAAGACTTGCTGGCGTTTCCCGGTGGCTCACATGCTTGTCTTGCTGGGGGCAGAACACGTGCCTTTCAGTTCTTCATCCTGAGGGGCGTGGGCCTTTTCCTTCTCGCTTTTGCTCCACAGTCAGGAGGCTCAAATCTGGGCATCCAACATGACTGAGTAGGGGCCTTAGCGGAGACTAGTAACAGAAAACCTTTAGGAGGGTGCAGGTGCCTTGAGACAAGACTTGCACGTGATGGGTGGAGCTGGAGAGGTAGTACAGCAGGTAGGACACTTGCCTTGCACGTGACCAACCTGGGTTCAATCCCCTGCGCACCCCTCCAGCCCCTGGTATCCCCACATGATCCCCTCCGAGCACTGCTAGGGATGATTTCTGAGTGCAGAGCCAAGATTGACCCCTACCCCCTGAGCAACACTGGATGCCCCCTCCCCACCAAAAAACAACACAAAACAACAACTGGCAGCAAAGACTTGAAGACTTGCGGAGGAAAGAGTCCTCCATAGAAGTTCATGGACCTGAGAGGACGGGGCAAAGGAAGGGTGAACTACCCAGGGTTGGAAAATCAGGGTAGGCTTCCTGGGGGAGGACAGCCTAGAAGGAGAGCTGAGGCATGATTGTTAGCTGGGGCAGTGGGCGTGGGTGGGGGGCTGGGGCAGGAGCAAGCAGAGGGGAGCCGCACTGTTTTCTAGACCTCTTAGTAAACCACCCTGACCATGTCTTTTTTTTTTTTATTTTTAAAATTTTATTGAATCACTGTGAGATAGTTACAAGCTTTCATGTTTGGGTTACAATCACACAATGATCAAACACCCATCCCTCCACCATTGCACATTCCCCACCACCAATATACCGGGTATACCCCCCCTTTCCCACCCTCCCCCTGCCTCCGTGGCAGACAATATTCCCCATACTCTCTACTTTTGGGTATTATAGCTTGCAACACAGACACTGAGAGGTCATCATGTTTGGTCCATTATCTACTTTCAGCATGCATCTCCCATCCCAACTGGTTCCTCCAGCCATCATTTTCTTAGTGATCCCTTCTCAATTCTATCTGCCTTCTCCCCTCCGCTCATGAAGCAGGCTTCCAGCTATGGGGCAATCCCCCTGGCCCTAGTATCTACCGGTCCTTGGGTGTCAGCCTCATGTAATGCTACCCTACATTCCACAAATGAGTGCAGTCCCTCTATCTGACCATGTCTTATTTGCTTTTGAGTCCAAGTACTTATGTTTCCATTCAAATTCTGGTTCAGATTCCAAAGGGCCAGCGGATACTGAAGGAAAGTGCCCTTGCCATGACCTTGAGCCGCCCCCCCCCCTCTCTCAGAGGCCCCCTGCCTGCAGTAGGCCTCCAGAGTCAGTCCAGGCACCTCAGGGCCGACGTGTGGCCGAGTGGCCCCTGGTCCCCCGTCTGCAAAATGCATCTCTCCTCACAGGTCCCCAGGCGGGGCTGTGTCTCTGGCCTCTCTGTCCTTCCCATGAAGGATGCTGGTGCTTTGTCTCTACCTCTGGGGGCCGGGTCTGAGCTGAGACCCCACCTTGGGGGGGGGACAGACACAGCTGAGACTTGCGTGGGGGCGCAGGGTGAGGTTAGGAGCGCGCTAGGGAGGGGATGAAGTTTCTTCTTGCTTATCTGCTAGAGACCACCCCTGCCCCCGCCCCAGGAGAGGTCACTGGGTGCCTCTCTGCGTCCTCAGGAGGTCAGTCCTGTCCGCGCCAGGCCACCTCCCTCCTGGGGTGCTGGCAGTCTGTCGGAGGCCTGGGGGACACCGCAAGCCCAAACCTTTAGGTGTTGCTTGGCCTACTTTCCCCAGCCTCAGCTCATTTCACTCTTCCCTGAGGCAGACAGCGTGGCCCCCATTTTCACAGATGTGGGAGATGGGGGGGGGGGTCCCCAGAAGGGCAGGGGAGTGCGCTGTTCTGACGCCAACTCCAGTGCTTTCCTTGCTCCTACGTGCTCCCCTGACCCCCTCCCCGTACCCACTTCCTGCTGTGGCGTGTTGGCCTGGCAGCCGCAGCGGTGGGGAGAAGAGGGCTGGCTTGAGGTATCTTGTGCCCTCCCGGGAGTCTGAGGCTGCAGAGAAGCATCTCCCCGTCCGGCCCTGGCTCCGTGACCGTCCATCCCAGGCCAGAGGGGGAGTCAGACCGAGGGTGCTGGGGGCCATGGGGGCCTGCCTGTGGCCCAGAGCCCTTCTGTCTCATAGCGCAGGAGGACTACTCTGGTGGGGGCTTGGGGGTGAGGGAAGGGTCCGGGTGGCCCCTACTCTGGGGACGAGGCTTCTCTGAGTCATCCTTTCAGCCGGCACTTCTCCCTGCCCCTAACTGGCCTATCTGATCGCCTCTTTTTGTCGGAGGTGAAGCTGCCTGTTTATTTAAGCACCTCCTGAGGCCGATCCAGGATAAGGGGGTGGGGCCACACCTGGTGATGCTCAGGGCCTCTCCTGGCAGTGCTTGGGGCAGGGGGATGGGGGGGGCATATGAGGTGCCAGGGATGGAACCAACACCGACAGTGTGCAAGGCCAGTGCCTTAACCCTGTGTTATCTTTCCTGCCTCCCAAATTGTTTTCCAGCTTATATGGGAGTAAATAGTAAATAGCTGTCAGTTGCCTTGCAGCTACCTGGCACATAGTAGGTGCTGCCGTCTCTGGGGGGTGGGTGGTGGGGTCCCTGTGTGGTGAGACACTAAAGGTGAATGACAGTCCCTGCTGCCAGGGCTGTGAGGAGACATGGTGAAAAGGCTCCACTGAGCACCGCTGGGGACACAGAAGGGTTCCTGGCTCCTCCCACCTTCCCCCATCGCTCCTGTCCTAGTTTTAAGGCAATTGATTTAATGTATTATTCAGTTCTTTTTTTCCCCTCTGCTCTGGACTCTCATCCCAGCTGCAGCTGCATTGCTCTGCACCGAAATCCCAGTTCATTTACGCCAAGAACCACAGCTAAGGCACAGGAGTTGCTCGGGCCGGGACCCGTCCGGACTGTCCTTGCCGGCCTCCTCCTCCCGCTGGCTGTCTGCTGCCCCTGCTGTCCCCTGATCTCTCTCCAGCACACTGGTGTGCTTTTTAGGGCCCAGGAGAAGGTGCTTAGTTTTTTCTCGAGGTGCTGGAGATTGATTCCCGGGGGCTCTGCAGCCCGGCCACACCCCCGGCCCAGTGGAGTTAGCAGTTCTCGAGTGCCACATTGGCGGTCAGCACCTGCCCGTCTTAGCTGCGCCGCCCTGGGTGTCTGTGTGTTTCCTCCCTTTTACCTGAAAGTCTCCCGCCCCTCTCCACTTCTGCCCTTGCTCCTTCCTGGCCTCCTTCCTACCTGTTGTGCAAGGCCCAGGAGCAATACCAGTTATTGGCCCTCCCTCCTAGATCTCCCAGCCTCCCTATGCGCTCACTTATGTATATTTCCATGTGTATTTCTGCAATGATGGGCCCCTTTCCCCCTTACTTACCTGGCTGCCTTGTTTCCCCACTGAGGTATAAGCCTGGCCAGGTTGTTCCCTTTCTCATTTTTTTTTTTTTTTTTTGCTTTTTGGGTCACACCCAGCGATGCTCAGGGGTTACTCCTGGCTTTGCATTCAGGAATTACTCCAGGCGGTGCATGGGGGACCATATGGGATGCCGGGGATCGAACCCCGGTGGGCCACGTGCAAGGCAAATGCTCTACCCGCTGTGCTATCGCTCTGGCCCCTCCCTTTCTCATTTTGTTTGGTTTGTTGTGTGTGTGTGTTTTTTTCCCCCTTGGCGGAGGTGGAGGAGGGAGTGTGGTATCCTCAGAAGTGCTCAGGGCTTACCCTGGGTTCTGTGCTCAGGGATCACTGCTGGTGGTGCTTGGGGGACCACATGTGGTGCCGGAGATAAAACCTGGGTCAGCTGCATACAAGGCAAGTGTCTCAGCTCCTGTACTCTGTCCTCAGCCTCCATTTCTCGCTCTTGACAGGTACCTGGGGAAGGTTTTGAGCAGAAGCCTGGCCGAGGCCTCCTCTCCTCTCCCTGGCTATTTGGCCCGGCATCTGAGACGTTTCCGAGGTCCACACCTGGGGCCAGGACTGTGGCCACAGGGAGGCAGGCTCAGCCACAGGACCTGGGGGAAGCCACGTACCCTGCCAAGGCCACTCTCTGACCATCACAGGCTGCTAATTCCCCAGCGGGACCATAAATGGGTCGGTGGCCTCTGCAATCCTTCAGTCCACATTTCCAGTGGCCACCAACAGCTCTGCAGACTTTTCAGAAGCACACAAACAAACATGATGACATCACTCACAAAAAAACAGCCATTTCTTAAGAATCATCCTATCGTGCCAGAGAGAGAGGTCAAGGGGCTGAGTGCATGCTTTGCATGCAGGGCGTTCAGTCCCTGGTACTGCGTGGTTCCCCCATACAGTTTTTGGTTCCCCCAATAACCCCCTGTAGCACCTCCGTCATCCAGAGTCGGGGCTAGCTCCCCCCCACCCCTCCTGCCACAAATGGGGAAAAAAAAGAAAAGAAATCCCATGTTCAGCCCATCTTCAAATGTTCTCTTAGCAGAACTAAGTCTTCCTGTGTGGTCTGTCGAGTCAGGATCCCAGTGGGGCTTCCAGACCACCCCTGGTTGTTGGGGCTCGTGTGAGGGTTCCAGTATAACTGACCCCTTCCTCTTGGTGTCTTAGCCTTTCCTGGCGCGCGGCTGAGTCATTACTTCAAAATAGCCCAAACCCCTGACACAGCAGGCCCCGCTAATGGCTGCTCGTCCTGGCTCGCCCTGCTGTCTTCCCCCGGGAGAGCTGGCTCGGTCAGGAAGGCCCCTGCCCCAGACCCTGCCGCCACTCCACCTGCTCCAAGGGTGCTTTTGAATCCAGCAGGGGGGTAGGGGAACCGCACACCCGGTGGGGTGATGCCTGGCGGGTGAGAATTGGTCCTGGGACTTGAAGAGAATTAACCTGGGGTGGGGGCGGGTGGGCTGGGCGTGGCCCAGAGTTGGACTTGATGACTTGAAAGTTCAGCAGTGATGAGTGTGAGCAGTGTTTGGGGGTAACTGCAGCACCCCAACAACGGGATTGAACTGCTCTGCTTTCTCTCCGTGGCATGGTTAGGCCCTCTTAGGGTGCTGTTACCATGGCAAAACCTCAAAATTGGAAGAAAACTGCTAAATTTCAGTAGAGGATAGGGGAAATAGAGGTGCATCTCCAAACATTCCCTGCTCTAGAGATGGAAGGGTGTGACTTTGTGGGCTGTGTGCGTGCGTTCAAGTGAGCATACGTTTGTGTATTGCAGAGGGAAGCATTGTTTCTGGGCTCTGTGTGTGTGTGTGTGTGTGTGTGTGTGTGTGTGTGTATGCATGGGTGTGTGCACTGCAGAGGGAGGCAAGGTTTCAGGGTCTCTGTGTGTGTGTGCGCGCGCATGGGTGTGTGCACTGCAGAGGGAGGCAAGGTTTCGGGGCTGTGTGTTTGTGTGTATACATGGGTGTGTGCACTGCAGAGGGGGGCAAGGTTTGGGGGCTGTGTGTGTGTGTACGTGTGTGTAGAACAGGGGGAGGCGGGGTTCTGGGCTGTGTGTGTGCGCACATGTGTGCATTGTGGAGGGAGGCAAGGTTTCTCGGGTCTGTGTATGTGCGCATGTGTGCATTGTGGAGGGAGGCAAGGTTTTGGGGCTCTGTGTGTGTGTGTGTGTGTGTGTGTGTGTGCGTGCATGTGTGTGTATTGCAGGGTGAGGCAGGGCTCTGGGCTGTGTGCATGCACGTGTGTACATTGTGGAGGGAGGCAGGTTTCTGGACTGTGCGAGCATGCTTGTGTGGTGTGGGTGTGTGTGGGGGTGTGTGTGTGTGTGTGTGCACACGCTCCTGTGTACACATCTGCCTGTGGTACGTGCAGAGGGATGCTGGCTAGTGCACGTATCGAAGTCAAGCTGGGAGCCCCATTCTGGTTCTCGTCCTCACTAAAAATAATTGTGTGACTTCATCCAGTGGCACTTCCCTGTGCCCCCGAGTCTATGTCTGCAGAGCAGAAGAGCTGACACTTGTGTGGCGCTTCCTCTGTGGGGCACCTGTTCTGCCTACTCCAGACAGTCAGATGCTGGGTCTGTGGGGGGCTCCACACTATAGCAGAAGTGTGGGCTGTTTCGGTGACCCGCCCAGTGCCCCACAGCTGGTGTGTGGAGGGGCCCACAGCAGGCAGCCTGACCCCAGGGCCGGGAGGTAACCCCTCCGCGGGGTGCCTGCCTGGGCCCAGACGCTGAGGAAGTAAAACAGGGAGAGTCATGTGAGGTTGGAGAGGGGAGACCGAGGAGGCTGAGCTGAGCAGGCAGTGGGCCATGGCCTGCAGAGGGGGGTAGTCTGGGGCAGAGAGAGAGAGAGAGAGAGGGGCAAGTGCGGTGGCCTCCTGGCGGGAACAGATCTGTGGAGTTTTGGGGCACCGGGAGGGAGGTGAGAAGGGTAAAGGGAGTCGGAGCAGCCAGGACACAGAGATGCCTCCCGTTTGCAGCGAGGCCGGTCAGGAGTCGGTGCCCAGGGAGTGGACTATGGTTGAGGGTGAGAGTGGCCAGCGCAGGTTGACTCCTGGATACAATTTTCAGATGGTGCTGTCAGAGTCTGTGTGTGTGTGTGTGTGTGTGTGTGTGTGTGTGTGTGTGTCTGTATCTGTGTGTGTCTGTGTCCGTGTCAGATGGTGGAGGGGGCGGGGAACGGGTAGTGATGCCCCGGAGTTAGGGAGTTCTGAAAGGGAGCTTACAAAGGGGCATGGGGGCTGGAGCAATAGCACAGTGGGTAGGGCGTTTGCTTTGCACGCGGCGGACCCGGGTTCGATTCCCAGCATCCCATATGGTCCCCAGAGCACCGCAAGGGGTCATTCCTGAGTGCAGAGCCAGGAGTAACCCCTGTGCATCACCAGGTGTGACCCAAAAAGCAAAAAAAGAAAAAAAAAGAAAAAAAGAAAGGGGCATGTCCGTGGTGGCATAACTGAGCTCTGGGCAGACAGGAGCCGGTCAGATGTACCTGGGCCTGCGATTGTGGTCGGCCCGCCAGTCACTGAGGGGAGCTGAGCTGGCCCTCATGCAGGGTTTCCAGCTTCCCGGTATGGCAGCTCTTAGCCAGGTCCAGGGGCCCTTGCCCCTCCCACCCCACCTTTGTCCTTGCCCCTCCCTTGTGTGGGGAAGGGTCTGGCAGGGGAGGAGTTCTGAGCGCTGAGTCCTAAGTCCACAGGCAGCTGCCGGTGGTAGTCAGGGCCAAGGAGGTTGGGGGGTGGGGGGAGCATTCCCCTGCTCTCTCTCTCCCAGTGCTTCTGGCCCCTGGTGGCTCTTTGGGGGGAGACGTCTCTGCTCCCCTGCAGAGCTATTCATACCCAGGGAGAGGACAGAACCCCCAGGCCCCCCATCCATAGGTGGGTGCAGAAGGGGCGTCTGGTCTTCAGCCCCATCTCTGTGCGCCTCTGGGAGTCTGTGGGGCCGTGCCTGCGCCTCTGCTGGCCTCAGTTCTCAGGCGGGGCCGCCGGAGAGAACAACCAGGGCTTCTGCTGTGAGTCTCAGCCTGACTCAAATCCTGGTTGACTGTGGCCAAGTCTCAGCCACGGGTGGGAGCGACGGGGCAGGCCCCAACTTGGGCTTTTTGTAGCTGGAACCAGATCAGTGAGAGAGAGCGTGTGCATCTGGCTGGGGGGTCGGAGGCAGCGGGCAGAAGGCCCTGCCCCTCCTCTCCTGTCCTTATCTCCCTGTGGTCAGTCCTCGGGAACAGAGGGCAGAGAGGGAGAGGGAGAGAGAGAGAGAGAGGTTAGAGAGGTTATTTGGTTTGTTTTTGTTTTGGGGCCACCCAGAGCAATGCTCGGGGGTGACACCTAGCTCTGCACTCAGGAATTACTCCTGGTGGTGCTCAGGATACCATTTGGGATGCCAGGATTTGAACCCGGGTTGGCCGCATACAAGGCAAGCACCCTAGCCGCCGTACTATCTCTCCAGCCCTGGAAGGCAGAGAGTTGTTAGGGGGGTAAAGGCACTCTGAGTGTGCCTCCCTGGGACCGGGCGTGGCACCGTGAGTCAGGGGGCTGGGAACATGTCCAGCCCCTGGAACTTCCTTCTGTGGGGGAGAATGACGGGCGCGAACAGGCGGCCTTGCCCCATCCTGATCGGGCTTCAGAGCTGACATCCTTTCAGCAGCCCCTCTTGAGGGTGGCCGAGGACACAGGCTCCCAGAAGTCACCTGGTAAGGGGAGGTCACACGCCAGTCAGCGGAGGGAACTAAGGGCACCCGAGGCAGGGCCTCGCTCCTGAGTCCAGGGCGAGTCCTGGGCTGGGGGTGACAAGAGGGGCTGGGCGGCAGGCGGGCGGGGGGCCAAGGGCTCAGAATGATGCGTGGCTTTACTGCCCTGCTTTCCTTCTCTCCCGCGGAGCTCTGCACCCTGGGGAGACCCGGCAGGTACCCTGCCAGGTGGTCTTGGATCGGGTGCAGCCACACCTGGGGAGAAGGATTATTTGGGCAGAGAACCCGAGCCTCCGCCCAGGCCAGCACGCCCTCCCCGTCACCTGACGGGCTGCAGGGAGAGGGGGACAGACCTTTCTGTGGCACAAGCTAGGATAGGAATGAGTGGTTTTTTTTTTTTTTTAACGATTTTTCTTTTTTTTTTAAATGTCTCATTTTCCTATTATGACCTTAATATGATAGCTCTTTATAAAAAATTCAATCAGGACAAAAATAGACAGTGGAGCCAGTGACGCTTCCCTGCAGCCTCACCCCGAGCTCGTCTCCTCGTGCCAGCCAGGTCGAGACCCTGACCTTCAGGCCCCAGCTGGGGATACGTGAGCTAGCGGGTGCTCTGGGCCCGGGGCGTGGCGGGCCAGGAGCTGCAGCCCAGATGCTTTATGCTCGCTCCGTTTCCCAGGGTCCCCGAACAGGGTCTGGTCCAGGTTAGTCGGGAGCATCCAGGGCTGGGCCTTGACAGTTCAAGGTTGGTACCAGCTGTGCCGTCCTCTCTCTCTCTCCCGGGCCTTCCCTCTTGCCCCCCAGATACATCCGTGTGGTCTTTCTCAGTTCTCTTCTGCCTGCACCCTCCCCCAATCCGCACCCCGCCCCCACCATCTCCTACTTTCTGTTCCAACTCATTGTGGGCGAGCAGAGATGTGCACCCACCCCCTGAGCCCGCCCCTCACACTCTTGGTTTTTTTGTTTTGTTTTTGTTTTTTTGTTTTTGGCTTTTTGGGTCACACCCGGCAATGCACAGGGGTTACTCCTGGCTCTGCACTCAGGAATTACCTCTGGCGGTGCTCAGGGGACCATATGGGATGCTGAAAATCGAACCTGGGTCGGCCGCATGCAAGGCAAACGCCCTCCCCACTGTGCTATCGCTCCAGTCCCCAACCCCTCACACTCTTGTGTGTGCCTCCATCCTTCCCCACCCAGCCTTTCTGGTGTGTGTGTGGGGGAGGGGGGGCTGCCCTCTGAGATAGGAGGGAATCTCAGTCTCCAGGCTCACTCTGCTCAGGCCAGGTCCATGGCCCACGATGGGCACACGAGGGTCTCTTCCAAGGGGAGGCAGCTGGCTGTTGCCTGGGGAGACCTTCGGAAGGGAGTTTCAGCGTTAAAAATAGCCACCATTGGGCTGGGGGGAGAGGAACAGTGGGCTGGGTGCTTGCATCGCATGTGTCTGACCCAGGTTCAATCCCGGCACCCTGTAGGGTCCCCTGAGCACTGCCAAGAGTGATCCCTGAGGTCTGAGACAGGAGTAAGCCCTGAGCACTTCTGGGTGTGCCCCACACCTCCAGCCATAAACCAAAAAATAAAAACAGGGGCAATAGTACAGCAGGGAGGCAGGGTGTTTGCCTTGTACCCGGCCAACCTGGGTTCAATCCCCGGCATCCCATATGGTCTCCCGAGCACCGCCAGAAGTCATTCCTGAGTGCAGAGCCAGGAGGAACCCCTGAGCCTTGCCGGGTGTGACTCCCAAAAGACAAAAAAATAAATAAAATAAAAATAATAACAAAACAAAAGCCACCACCCTGGCAAAGTCTTTGAACGGATTTGATCTGGGACCATTGGATGTGGAGGGACTTCGCATACAGAGCTCCCCTGATTCCATCAGCCTCTTCACATCCACAGAAAGCTCAGGGAGCTGGGCTTAGGGGCGGGGTCTCCAGTGGGAGGGACTCTGCAGCCCTCAGTTGCATGAGTGCATGTACTTGTGTGTGTGTGCCGTGCACACAGGGACCCGGGCCCTTCTGGAGCCAAACTCCCCCCCCCCCCCCCCCCCGCCCACCAGGCTCCCTCCTTCCTTGGTCTTGACTGGACAGTTCCAGGCTGCAGACGTATCCCGCAGAGTTCTGAAGGCTTGAGGCCATGTCAGCGCACAGCTTTGTTCACAGGGACTCCTGGGCTCTCTGATTCCTGAGTGTCTGATCCTGTCTCTCCTCTTTGAACCTGAGCTTCTGAAATCTCCCAGCGAAGCCCAGCTCTCTTCACACGTTATGTTGCTGTGCTTGCACTCAGGGAAATGTTCTTGCACTGTTTCTGTTCCTCATTCTATCCGTCTTGTGCCTCTGTGCATGGTCTATTAAAAGAGACCAATAAGGTTTTGTAGAGCAGTGAGAGGTTTCTGGGATGGAGTCCAGAGAAATCCCGCCTAATTCTGCCCACCCCAGTTTCTCCTGTTCTTGAGTGGGGAATGCTCATCAGAACTGATGAGCCAGTTTCAGTACATTATTATCAATGTGTTTCCGTTAGGGTTCCTATCCTGGCATTGTGACCAATGACTGGTGAGGGTGCCTGTCCATGCAGTGTCACGCAGAAGGGTCTCGCAGCCCGCAGGTCCCCAGTGAGCTCTTGATTTTCCTGCTGGTTATGTATTTATGTATATTTGCATTTGGGTAGCACTGTAGCACTCTCCTCCTGTTGTTCATCGATTTGCTTGAGCGGGCACCAGTAACGTTTCCATTGTGAGACTTATTGTTACTGTTTTTGGCATATCGAATACGCCATGGGTATCTTGCCAAGCTCTGCCATGCGGGTGGGATACTTTCGGAAGCTTGCCAGGCTCTCTGAGAGGGACAGAGGAATTGAACCCGGGTCGGCCGCATGCCCGCATGCAAGGCAAACACCCTACCCACTGTGCTATCGCTCCAGTCCGTTTGGGTAACACTTGGAAAAACTCAGGCTTGCTTCTGGCTCTGCGTTCATTGATCACTCCTGGAGTTGCTTGGGGAGTCCTCATGGGTGCCAAGGATCGAATCCGGGTTGGTCACGTGCTATCGCTCAGGCCCAACTGCTGATTATTTTATGGACAAGAAAGATGGTTTCTGACCTCCTCTCACATGGAGTCAGCCTCCTCTCCCTACTCCTCCTTCTCTTCCTCCTCAGACTTCTCTTCTTTCTTTTCTATCTCTTCCTCCTTTTTATTTGTTTTTGGCCATTCCCAGCAGCAAACATGCACAGCTCCTAGCTCAGTGCTCAGAGGTCACTCCTGGCGGTGCCCGGGATCTCATGTGGGTGACCTGTGCTGTCTCTCTCTAGCGCCTGCTCCTCTTTGACTCCTGCTCGGAGCTGTGGACCATCCTGATCCTACCCCCATGTCTGATAAGCTCTTCATCCCCCAGGTGCTCTCGGAGCCCTTTGAAGGCTCCGTCTCGGCTCTTGGGGAGGGCTGCGTGCAGCATGTGGGTGTGAGAACGGCAGTGGAGGGGTGAGGAGGGTAGGTGTGAAATGGGGCTGGTGTTCCCAGCCCTGCACCTGACCTTACTGTCTGAGCCCATTACCCCGAAGCCCAGAACCTTCTGGCTCTGTTTCCCAGCAGAATCTGCACTCTTGTTCCGAAGAAACCTGTCCCCAGGAGATGGGGAAGGAGGAGTGTGCTTGGCGGGGTGGGGGGGAGTGTCAGGCTACCCAGGCAGGTGCTCAGGCCTTGCCCCTGGAGTCCGGGTGGCAGGAGAAATGCCTCCCCCCCCCCACCCAGGCACATCTCTCCTCTGTAGGGTGGGCTTCCTCCACCCGGGCAGTGGTCCTGTGAGTCGGGGGTGTCTGGGAGCCTGAAGCCGGGAGAGCATGGGGTGCTAAAAGCCTGGCAGAGTCTGCCTTGGTCTTGGTCTTGGTTGCTCCTGGCCCTCAGGCCTGGGGTGAGGTGTGAAGGGGCGTGAGTGGAGACACCCCCACAGGAACACACGCAGCCCCCCTCCCCCCACCCCTGCTCCACATACGTGGCGGCACGTCCCTGTCCACTGCATCCTGTTCGCCTTCATTCCTGGCAGGCCTGGCAGTGACTCAGGGTTGGTGCGGGCTGTGTGGGCTCCTGGCCCCAGGCCTCGGGGTGAGCTGTTCTTTCCTGGGCTGGAGGTGGCTCAGCGCAGAGCTATGGCTCTGGGGCAAGTCAGAGATGACGCAAACAGGCAGAAATTCTGGGAGGTCTGTTGTCGTCTGTACCGGGGGATGTCAGAGTTCCCCCCCCGCCCCCGCCCTCAGCACTTACCCTCTGGGCCCCCTAGAGTCCGGTGAAGGGGGAATCCGTCACAGAAGGCCTCTTGCAGGGTGGACAGCGGTGCTTTCCCTCCCGCCCGCCTGGAACGCGGCTGACTGTGCCGCCCTGGGAGAGCCGTGGCTGTTTCTGGGCTCTGCCTGGGTGTCCGAGGGAGTCGGGGCGAGCTGAAACCCATGGCAGGGAGGAGGTGGCCATGCAGGGGCTCCCCAGAGCAGGCGGCGGCAGGACAGGTGGAGGCGCCCTGTGCCCACGGCTCTCCTGCCTCCTCCCGACTCCCCAACCCCCTCCCGTGCAGGTGGTACAAGCTGCACTCCAAGGCGGGCAAGAAGGAGAAGGAGCGGGGAGAGATCCAGGTCACCATCCAGTTCACCCGCAACAACCTGAGCGCCAGCATGTTCGACCTGTCCATGAAGGACAAGCCGCGGTCGCCCTTCAGCAAGATCAAGGACAAGATGAAGGGCCGCAAGAAGTTTGAGCTGGAGTCCGCCTCGGCCATCCTGCCCAGCAGCGCCCTGGAGGACCCCGAGCTGGGCAGCCTGGGCAAGATGGGCAAGGCCAAGGGCTTCTTCCTGCGTAACAAGCTGCGCAAGTCCTCCCTGACGCAGTCCAACACCTCGCTGGGCTCCGACAGCACCCTGTCATCGGCCAGCGGGAGCCTGGCCTTCCAGGGCCCGGGCGCAGAGCTCCTCACCCGCTCGCCCAGCCGCAGCAGCTGGCTGTCCAGCGAGGGCGGTGAGCCGAGGGTGGGGGGACGGAAGGCTGGGGGGGGGCGGTGAGCAGAGGGAGCGGTGGAGGGGGGCGGGGCGGGCCTGGGGCGCCCCTCCTGCGCGGCCCCGCTCACCCCCGCTGTGCCTCTCCTCCCGCAGGCCGGGACTCCATGCAGTCCCCCAAGCTGCTCACCCACAAAAGGACCTACAGCGACGAGGCCAGCCAGGCCCGAGGGGCCCCCATCCGGGCCCTCCTGGAGCTTCAGGGCCACCTGGACGCGGCCTCGCGCTCCTCCTCGCTGTGCGTCAACGGGAGCCACATTTACAATGAGGAGCCCCAGGGACCCCCGCGGCACCACCGCAGCTCCATCTCGGGCCCCTTCCCACCCTCCGGCGCCCTGTACGGCAGCGGCGGCGGCGGCGGCGGCGTCCAGGCGCGGCCCTCGGACGAGGGGCCTCCGCAGGCGGACGAGCCCCGGGCCCGAGGGGGCCGCAGCGGCAGCAGCTCGGAGGTGGCCCTGGGCTCCGAGGACCCGAGTGTCCAGGCCAGAGCGCCGGGAGAGGAGGCCGGGGTGCGGGTCCCCGAGGGGAAGCCGGTGCAGGTGGCCACCCCCATGGTGGCCGAGAAGGAGGCCGAGAAGGAGGCCGCCCGGAAGGAGGAGCGGAAGCCCCGCATGGGCCTCTTCCACCCGCACCACCCGGGGCTGGGGCGGAGCGAGTCGGCGCGCCGCAGCTCCCTGGGGGAGCGAGGGGGCTCTGCGCCCGGGGGCTCGCCCCACCACACGTCCGGCGGGGAGGAGAAGGCCAAGACTAGCTGGTTTGGCTTGAGAGAAGCGAAGGAAACGACACACAAACCCAGGTAGGTCCTCGGCGGCCCGGCGTCATGCCGGGGCAGAGGCTGGGGTGTTGGCGGCCAGACCCGGGGCTGGGAGGAGGGCACACAGGTGACCCCTCTAGGGGCTAGGCTGCAGGGGTGGGGGTGGGGGGCGCTGGCTGGCTGTGCACGGTGGAGCAGGGAGGGGTGGGGATCTCCGACCCGACTTGTGGATGTGCAGACCCAGGTGAGTGCAAGAGCGCAGTGCTCCGAGGGGCCCCTGGGAATCGGCCACACCCACCCCCTTCCTTACCCCCCACGGTGGTCTGAGGGTCCAGCCCCAGGCCCACCTCCCTGATTGCCACCTTTCGAGCAGAGGGGGGTGGTGCCGGGGACTGTCCCCGCAGACCTTCCCCACCTTGCCCGGAGCTTGGCCAGTCCCCGCAGCTGCCCTGGTGTCCCCCCCTCCCTCTGAGATGGGAGCAGAGGGATCGACACGCCCCTACACACACACCCTGCATCCCGCACCTCACCCCTGCTGCTCTGAGACCTGTCACCTGCGCTGGCCCCGGAGACCGTGGCCGCTGCCCTCTTGTGCATCTGCGGATGGTGAGGAATGGCAGGTGCGGCAGAGGCCACGCTCCCGGGGGATGTGCTGAGCCCCCTACCCCCACCCCCCATCAATTCTGTCCCCCACGAGTGAAACACATGCAGCAGGTCCTCCCTGAGACTTTGTCCCCCTAACTGAGCTCATGGGGGGCTGTCACAGGGCTTCTGACCAGTCCGGACAGAGACATGGGTCCCCTCCTCAAAAGCCTGGGACCAGGGGCTGGAGTGATAGCACAGCGGGTAGGGCGTTTGCCTTGCACATGGCCGACCCGGGTTCAATTCCCAGCATCCCATATGGTCCCCTGAGCATGGAGTAATTACTGAGTGCAAAGCCAGGAGTAACCCCTGTGCATCGCCAGGTGTGTGACCCAAGAAGCAAAAGCAAAAAAAAAAAAAGAGCCTGGGACCAGCTAGCCAGTGTGACTCGGGGGAGGCAGCAGGGGAGGGCTAGGCCCAGCAGTGACAGTTAAGAGCGGTGACGCCCGGGCCTGTTTGCCCACAGAGGGGAGCAGCACCCTCGAGTCCTGGGCCCTCTTTCTCCCTGTGACACGCGGGGTCCTGGTCCCGCCAGCACCCTCCCCTGCTGGGTGTGCTCAGGGCCCGGCCCCTCCACAGAGCTCAAGCAGCCCAGGGGCTTTTCTCAGACCCACACCGGGGACCCGGTGACAACACAGTGTTAGGTGGTGGGTGAGGCGAGGCGCCCAGGGCGAGGGACAGACAGGGTGTTGGTGGGGGCTGTCCCTGGTAGCTGCAGCTCTGAGCCTTCTCCAGGCAGGACAGGTGCTGGGGCATGTCGCCCCGTAAGTCACAGGCCGGCGTTGGCCCCAGCTTTTCCCTTCCACTCGGCGACCCGGGACGCTCGGGGATGCTGGGCGTGTCCTACTTGGCTGCTCCTGCTCCATGTCTCCCAGTGGCCCTCCAGAGCCGGGGACTGTGGTCACTAGTGGAGAGAAGGGTGCCGAGGTTCCGTCCTCCTACTTGGATTCTGTCTGAGCGTACCAAAGACACGCCTCCCCGAGGCAGAATCGGGGTGGGCACGGGCCTGGTGGCCACTTTCCCAGAGGGCTTCCTGAGGGCTTCTGGGAAGGGGTGGCCTGACTCATGGCCAGAGGCTATAGGGTCGGCGCCCACCACTGGAGGGAGGGATTGAATGTAGTGCCTGGATGCCCAGCTGGGGCCCGTGGGAGACTGTCCACAGGCCTGGAGGTTTGGGGTACCTCTGCCTTGGGGTGCAGATCCCTCGCAGCCGCCGGCGTGGTCCTCCCCAGGAAGGGCAGCGGCGCCCTCTAGTGCTCACACATGGCACTGATGCCCCCGAGAGGCCCTGGGCAGCTCACATTCAGGTGCCCAGCCAGAAACCCCTGAGGAGCCAGGAGTGTTCATGGAGAAGCCGAGGGGGCGGGGGGGGGGGTGGCATTGGGGTGGGGGAATGGATGACGACAATGAAGGGCAGGTGCGAGCACCGGGTGGCTCCTCCTGCTCCCGGGTTACAACCTTGCCCCGGTGTGTCCATGGTGGGAGAGGTGCTGGGGTTGGAGACAGGTCTGGGCCGTGGACCATACCCCAGGGCCCTTGACACCAACCTGCAGCTCCCACCACTCCGTGCATATCTGAGGGTCTAAGGACTGCCTAGACCCCTGGCTGGCCCTTTCCCACCCATTAAGAGTATGAGCTTCCTGGGGCTGGAGCGATAGCACAGCGGGGAGGGTGTTTGCCTTGCATGCAGCCGACCCGAGTTCGATTCCCAGCATCCCATATGGTCCTCTGAGCACCGCCAGGGGTGATTCCTGAGTGCAGAGCCAGGAGTAACCCCTGTGCATCGCCCCGCGTGACCCAAAAAGAAAGAAAAAAAGAGTACGAGCTTCCTGAGGGTCATTGAAGGTGACCTGTGTATTCCCTGCTCTCTCCTCAACCACCACCACAGACACACACACACACACACACACACACACACACACACACACACACTGGCCATAGAACTTTGTGCAAAGGTCGGGGTGGGGGTTGTCAGTGTGGGATCAGGCCTTTTTTATTAGGGTCAATGTGGCCCACTTGAAGAGGGAAATATATTACAGTGGCCTTTTTGCAGTTGCTGCATCTCCCCAGCACTCACCTGGGGTGTGGGGGGGGGGAGGTGGGTGGGTGTGGGTGCAGTGGGGTGGGGGTTTGCACAGCCCCTGGGAGCTGGGAGCTGCAGCTGCTTAAATGTATGCGCGGTCCCAGCTGCTTGCTGCGTAGGGTCAGTGTTGTTACTCATGACTGGAGCTGGGGACCAGGAGTGGCCATTGCCAGACGCACCGGATGTGCCAGCCTCGGGGAGGGGCCGTCAGCACATTATCTCCCCTTGACGGCCCACAGGCCTCCGTGGGTCATCTCCCTGCACCCAGGGGCAGGCGTGTTCCCATGCATCTCTCAGCTGAATGCCAGGAGACAATCCCAAGGAGGAGGGGAACAGCGGCTGCTGGCCTGGCACGGGCCTGCCTCAAAGCCAGCCCACCCGGTGGGGGGATGGGGAGGTCTGAGAGGAGGCTGTGCGGGCCCACGTGTGGGACCACAGTGGGGACACAGCTCATCCCAGCTCGAGGAGGACCAACAGGGAGGCCTGGCCCCAATTATACAGCGGGGACCCCGGTGTCGGGGTGAGTTTTCTGCAGTGGGGGAGAGGGGGGCAGTCTGAGAGGAGCAGCCCAAGGCACCAAGAGGTGGTTCCGCCCAGGGTTTCACGCCCCCAGGTGGGAAGGGCAGAGAAACACCTTTGAGCTCCTGGTTGTGCTTCTCAGTTGGGCCCCTCGAAGAAGCCTTGGGAGGCTCGGCCGGAGCTCGAGGCCCCTCCTTGGTTGGCAGGTAGCGTGATGCCAGGTTGGCTTGAAGGGTCTGCAGAGATAGTCACACCGAGGGCTGTGTCACTGGCCTGTGTCAGGTGGAATAGTGGGGAGGGGCATTTAAAGTGGAAGTCTTCGTTTTTTTGGCCTTTTTTTTTTTCCAGGGGGAGGGGGCATACCGTTGGTGCTCGGTCCATTCCATCCTGTTCCTGGGAACTTCTCTGGGTGGTGCTTAGGGGACTATATGGTGTCAGGGAGTGAACCCCCCCGGCTTCCACATGCACAGGACCAGTTCCACCCTTGAGTACCCCCTCCCTGGCCCAGAAGAAAGACCATCCCGAAGGCACACCTGGCACAGGGCAGGGATGGAGGGGGTCAGGTCGGCTGGCTGAAGGGATGACCAAGATGCTCCAGGTGTCCCACCTGGTCGGGGGGATGGCCGGGGTGCTTTCGGTGCCCTGTCTGGCCGGAGGGGTGGCTGGGATGCTCTCGGAGGTGCTGCCCGCTCTGGGGAGCTGTCCCCCAGGGCGAGCTCTTTGCTGGTTCCTTACCAACGGCTTTGTGTGCGCCCCGGGGGAGCCAGTGCCAGAGCAGGGTTGCCAGCCTCGCCTGCCGCTCCCTACCTGCTCGCTCACGCCCCGCAGTCGGAATCCACCCAGACAAGGGCACGACTGCAGGGGTGAGTGGGGCCACCAGCAGGCAGGCAGGCAGGCGGGCGTGTGGCGCGAAGCTTGGGGCTGGTTCACCTTGACCCCGCCCCTTTTCTCTAGGTCCCTGTGGCCGCTTCCCAAAAGGGGCACCGGGGAGAGAGAGAGGTGACCGTGTCCCTATGGGCTGTCTTATTCACCTGGTGTGTAGCGTCTGTAGAGGTGCTGGGGTGGGCGTCCAGGGGTGTGAGCTGAGGGCACGGTCTTGCCCTGTGTAGCGGGCGCGTTGCTCTCCCAGCTCCTCAAGCGGGCCTGCCTGTGTCTTGTCTCTGTTACTAGCGTGGACTGAAGGGAGGAAAGGACCAGGCACGTTGGGACTCTGAGCCTGAGATGCCCTCGTTCAGATTCTGCCGACGGTGGTCAGGCAGGAGAGTTGGCGCCAGGCTGCCGCAGAGCCCAGGCGGGCAGGAGACTGAATCCATGCCGGGTGGGATTCTTGGTGGGCAGAGAGGGCTGGAGTGTGTCTGGAGGTTTGGCCTCTTAGGAGGACACCACCCCTCGCCTCCTGAGGTCTGGGCCTGTGGGGGTGCCCTGCCTGCAAAGGGGTCCTCTTTGCTCTGGGTGAAACTGACACCTTCCTGTGTGTGGCCCGCCACCCTGGGTCTGCAGATGGGCCCACCCAGCCTCTGCACGGCTCTGTGTGCGGGCTAATGTGTTGAGGATTCCCCGGGAAATCCCAGAAACTCAAGACTTGGGGCCATTTCCCACCGACACCTCTCCCGGACCCCTGGGCCCATGCAGACAGCAGGGAAAGCCGCCACCTCCACCTGGGGCGCTGCGCCTCAGTTTCCTTCTGGGAAGAGGTGCTGCAGCAGATGAAGAGGGGTTCCCACGGGGACAAGAATCCTGGGAGTCAGAGGCGGGCTGGGAGGCCAGATGCGGAGACCAGGCAGGCTGCTGAGGCCTGCGTCTGGCCCGAGGGCCTGGCTGAAAGAATCGCATTCAGGCTGCTGAAACCTGGATGTTCCACCCACCCCCTTTTTATCTGGCCTTTATCTGTGTCTTGGGGAAAATGGGGAGCCCCTGTTCCTGGCTCTCCCTACTGGGATCTGGAAGTCAGCTATACCCTTAATAGACTGCTCAAGTAAGGGCGTGCACCTCTTAGAATAGACCCAAAAGACCAGATTTGTTTTGTATCTGAGCCCAGGAGATAGGACTGTGGCTAGGGCACTTGCCTTGCTTATGACCCAGGTTTTGTCCCTGGCACCACTTGGTCCCTTGAGCATTCTCAGGTGCAGGCCTGGAGGCCCCGAGCAGCAATGCGGTGACCCAGGTCATCCCTAAGCGCCCAGGACCTGAGCAGCACCGCATCCTCAGGCCCTTGCATTGAATTGCTGGCAGGGTGGCAGATCCCCTTTGGGACCCTCCTTCCTGGGTCTCATGAGTACCACTTTGGAGGTTCTCTCCACCCCCCCAAAATTAAGTTGTCCAGCACCTTGGGGAGCACTGGCTTATTTTATGGAGTGGGTTTCTTGGGACTGCAGGAGCCCTGGTGACATCTCCAGATAGTGGCAGGGCTCTCTCCCCAGCAGGCTGCTTTGCAGGCTGGCCCATGCTTGCTGGCCGTGAGGACACCTGACCCCGCGCTGTCGTGCTTGCTCAGCTATGGTACTCCTGTAAGAAACACGGGGCTCCTCCTAGCTGGGCTCCTCTTGTCCTGCCTGACAGCAGCCTACGCATGGCCACCCCTTTCTGCAGGGGGTCAGTGGAATCCCATCTACTTCAGAAATCACAACTCCAGTGACACAAGTGGACTTAGTTACAGGGGCTTGTTAGGGCTGTGTGCAGCTGAGCCCCCGGACCAGCCGGCCCTGCTCACTGTCCCCTCCAGGCCTTCTCATACCCCCGGGGGGGGGGGAGGGCGGATAGGCATGAAGCACTTGGGAGGCTGGTGTAGAGCAGCTCCAGGACCCCAGCTTTGGAACCCTGGAGGTGGTTGGAGGATCGAATGAGCTTGGCTTGTATTTTTTCTCCTTGGGGGTGCCCAGTAAGGCAACCCTTGTGGAGAGGGGCGGGGGCATCGTCTTCCTTCAGTCTCTGGCCCATCTGTCAGTTGGGGGCACCTTACCCCTTGAAGGCGTTGACAGGGGGCGTGGTCTACAGTGGGGCGTGACCTGCACGGGGCCGTAGTCCAAAAGTAGGGCGTGGCTCTACGGCGAGGCGGGGCCTGCCACTAGGGGGCGTGGTCTAAAGTGGAGGGGGCGTGGCGGTCTGTAGTAAGCCTTTCCAGTCTCCGCATTAACCTGGAGGCTCACGGTTTTGTCTCCCTCCACAGCCTGGACGTGTCTCCTCAGGTAGAATCTGACCCAGCTGCTGCTCCTCACCACCTCCCCTGCTCCCCCTGTGCTCCGGCCCCTCCCACTCCTGCTCCCACCGCTGCTCCCATGCTAAGCACTAACCTTTTTGCAGCCGCCTCCCCCGCTGCTGCTGCCGCCTCCGCCTCCGCCTCCTCCGCTGCCGCCTCCGCCAGCGCCCCCGAAGGCACCCCCGAAGGCACCCCCGAAGCCACCCCAACCGGATTCTTGGGTCTCACCAACCCGTTCCTCACCTCCCTGCAGAGCAACCCTTTCTTCGAGGAACTCGTAGCCGACATAGCACTAAACTCTCCTTCACCTGCTCCCTCTCTCCCCAGGGCCTTGAGGGCCAACCCTGCCCCCCTGGCCTCCCCCGGGAAAGCCCCGCCCGAGTGGGACGACACCTTCAACGTCTTTGCCTCCGGAAGGCTGCGTGCAGAGGCGGGGCACGCGGGCCCGGCCCCCGAAGGCCCGGGGCTGGAGGCCGCTGGTGTGCACCCCGTGGGCCCCACCGAGAAGGAGGCTGAGCCCCAGGGGGAGCCTGTGGGCCAAGGAAGCGGTGGGAGCAGCGAGCTGCTGGAACCCCGGCCGCCCCTGGACTTGGGACTGGCCGGCCAGAGCCCGAGTGCAGCTGATGAGGGGCCCCCCGGGTCGTCGGTCGCTCCGGGCCAGCCCTCCACCGAGTCAGCCCCTCAGCAGCCTCCAGCCTTGGAATGGGACGCGGCCCCCGCCCGGGAAGCAGGGCAGAGTCCAGCGGACAGCAGCACCTCTCGGTTCAGCTCCCCGGAAGTGATCAGTGTGTGGGAGAAGCTGCCTGGCCCCGATGACACCCCCGAGGGCTCGGACCAGGGCCCCGCCCAGGGCGCCAACCAGCTCTTCCCTGAGCTGAACGCAGCCACCGCCGACTCCTGGCCCTGGGACGTGGTCACCATCTCGCCGGCCGCGGAGACACCCTCACCGGTCCTGCCCCAAGAGCCCGAGCAGCAGCCGCCCAGCCCCAGCCAGCCAGAGCCGCTGGAACCCGTGAGTTCCAACGGGAGTGAGGGGCTCCCCCCGGCAGAGCTGGAGCTGGAGCCAGAGCCCCAACTCGAGTGGGGGCTGGACCAGGAGGTGCAGCCCAGCATGCCCCCTCCCAAGCCGCCTCGCCTCTTTACACCCTCTGATTCCAAGGAGGAGTCAGGGGGCCTGGGCAGCAGGGGCGCAGAGCCGGCAGGAGAAGATGCGTTCCCGACGGCGGCGGCGGTGCTACTTGTTGGGCCCCAGGACGAGGGGGACAAGCCCCCCGGCCCTGGCCTGGAAGAGCCCGCGGAGGGTGCTGGCCCCCCTGTGTCGGGGTCCTGCAGCTCTGGGCCTGGAGTCGCCCCTAAAGGTTCCGCCCCCCTCCCCTGCTACTCAGAGAGCTTGACCTTTCGGAGCCAGCAGATCTGGGGGGCCCCAGAGAGAGGAGAAGGTCCTGAGGCTCCCCAGGCTGAGAGTCCGGGGTCCACAGGGAAGGAGCCTGGGCCCCAGCCACACAGCTCCCAACTGGCTGACTTGTGGGCCTCGAAGGAGGACGCCTTCAACCCTTTCTTTCCTCGGGAGAGCCAGGATCCCCTCAGCTTCCCATCCACGTCCCCTCCAGGGTCCAGGGAGTCTTCCATCCCCTCCGATCCCGAGGAGCTGCCCACGCCCCCAGAGCCTGCCTTCCCCCCACCCCCTCTCCCACCCTGGGCCAGCCACCGCCACGGGGGCCCCAGCCCTCCTTGCTCTTCCCTGCCTGGAGCCTGGCCCCTGACCTCCTCCTCCCCGCCCCCCGGGGAGCCCGCCTCCCCACCTGGGGGCACTCCCACCCCAAGTGGGGAGGACCACGCTGCAGCCACCCCAGCCTCCCCGCTTGTGCTTCTGCCCTTGGAGACACGACCAGCTGAGGAGCTGCAGCCCGCTGCCAGGTGAGCGGCCGCCCCAGGAACTGGCTCTCAGAGGACTGGGAGGAGGTGGAGGGGAGGTGGGGGGTGGGGAGAAGGGGCAAGGCAGCCCCCCCACCCTACCCCCGGGGAGGGGTGGATGGGACACTCCACTCCAGCCTTGCAGAGATGAGCTGCCTCCTTACCGGGCCGCAGACAGGCCAGGTGTCCCAGAAGCCAGGGCGTTGGTGGGTGATGCTGACGAGGTGCCAGGGATGAGGAGTGGGGCGAGGGGGACTGGGACTCCGCCCGTGTGCCTGGGGTAGTGAGGCCCAGGCTGGGGAGGCTTGTTCAGTGTGGGGGCCGGCAGAGCCATCTGGAAGTGCGGCCCCAGGGCCTGTCCTCCTGGGGACGTGAGGCGTGAAGACACTGGAGAGGCAGAGGAGGGACTGAGGGGTGGGAAGGACAGAGACTCAGAAGTGCTCCCCCGTACGACCAGCCCTCCTTCCTACGTGCCTCCTCCCAGGGCCCAGTGTTGTAAGGACACAGTGTGAGGATGCCTGGTGCCTGTGTGGCAGTGGTTTCCGTGGGCACCTCAGCAGGAGGCTGACCTGAGCTGGGTCTGGAGCCCGAGGTGGCTGGGGGGAAAGAACGGAACCACAGGGAGTGACTTTGGGGGCAGCCAGGTCCGGAGTGAGGGGTGGGGTGTTCGCACTCCTGATGTTGGCCTGGACGCAGAGGTGGGGGAGCAGGAGAGGAGCGGGGCAGGGTGAGGGCCGTGGGCAGAAGACGGGCTCTTACGCCAGCTCCAGGAGCCCCAGCCAGCTCATTCTCAACATCCGCTGCCAGGCGCTGAGAAGCAAGGAAGGATAGAGTGTGTCCAGGCAGTGTGGGGGTAGAGGGGTCCCTGGGATGCAGCTGAAGGGGCCTGCAGGGACCTCGAGGTGGCTATGAAGGACCTGGGGCAGTGGGCTGCAGTTTGAGTGGCAGGTGGCGTGCACCCTCTTCTACATGGAGACCGGGGGCAGGGGGGTGGGGGGTGGTCCTTGCTGGCCCTGCTGCATTCCGCCTCCAGGACACTTGCCACCCTAGGAGTTTGCTTCTCTTCAGAGTTGTCTCCACATCTGTACTTGGCATGTTCCGTATGTCATGCAGTGAAGGGCCAGACAGAGCTGTCCCCAATTCTCAGATGTGGAGCAGAAACGGTTCCACAGGAAGAGCTGCAAAGAGCCCAAGGTCCCTCTGAGGAGGGGCCCGGGCACACAGACCCCCTAGGATTCTGGCCCCCTTTCTGGTGTGTGCACTGTGCGGTCAGCAGGGAAGCCGGGCCTTCCTGCGAGCGCCCCTCCCTGACACGGCCCATTGGGCTGCTCCCACACCTCCATCCCCGCTGAGGGGGAGACAGAGGCATGTGCCCTCTTCCTCCTCCCGTCCGGGCCTGCTGGGGCTGTTAGCTGCTCCCTGAGCCACAGCCCCCTCTGCAATGTCGGAGCTAGTTGCTCTGGGCATGGGGTCCCCTCCCTGGAATTCAGGACCTGGGACTAAGCCCCTTTGCTTGCTAGTCCTGAATACTCTCAGGGCTCTGCAGAGTGAGCTTCGAGTTGCAGAGGGCCCCTGGGGGCAGGCTGGTGGGTTTGGGGGGTCTGCAACTGGCCGTTAGGGTACCGGTCCACAAGCTTAGGGAGTTGGGGGGGTCCCAGAAGAGGGCCACTAGTCAGCCTAAAGAATCAGGAGGGTTGGGGCTGGAGCAATAGCACAGTGGGTAGGGCGTTTGCCTTGCATCCGGCCCACTCGGGTTCGAATTTCAGCATCCCATATGGTCCCCTGAGCACCACCAGGGGTAATTCCTGAGTGCAAAGCCAGGAGTAACCCCTATGCATCGCCCCGCATGACCCAAAAAAAGCAAAAAAAAAAAAAAAAAAAGAATCAGGAGGGTTTCTGGGGGCAGGTGGCCTCGCACGGTCTGGGGACATGAGGAGGAGCAGGTGGGCCTGCAGCCTGCGCAGGAGAAAGGAATGGGGCTTTTTTGGATAGGGGCATGCAGGGGGGTGGTTGGCAGGGCAGCAGCGTATTGTGTTTTCTGCACTAGGAGAAGGGAGGAGAGGAGAGGCTGGTTGTAGTGGACCAGAAGCAGCTGCAGCCGGAGCAGGGGCTGATGGGAGAAAGCCGGGTCTGATGCTGGCTGAGATGGATGGGAAAGCGAGTGCCGCGTGGGGTTTCCAGGTCTCTGACCGGGGCCGAGGCTGGCTCATGGGTAGAAGGCCCAGAGGGGAGCCCGCCTGCAGCCGGCTACATCTGGAGTTCAGGCCTGAGGCCTGGGCTGGAGATGGAGGAGGTGGGAGGTGGGTGGTGGGGAGGGAGGGAGCCTAAGCAGCCGAGCAGGAGGAAGAGCCAGAGCAGGGCACAGGTGTGTGTGTGTGTGGGGGGGGGGGTCAGGGAAATGGATGTGGGGGGCGGGGCCGAGGGGAAAGAAGAGCAGGACAGAGGGAGGTCTGAGGGTGCTCCCCACGGGGAGTTGGCGAGGCAGGCCCTGGACGTGGCCATGGCCCGAGAGCATGTGGCCCGTGTGCTCTGAGCCGGTGGGTCAGTGAAAGGTAAGCATGGGCAGTGCCCAGCAGGCTGCAGGCCCGGAGAGGCTGTGTGGGAAGAGGTGGGCGTGGCGGGTGGGGAGAGCCTGGGCCCAGAGGCCGGCCGACGGGGGAGGGCTCCTCAGGCCTGTGTAAACACCCGCCCTGCAAGCCCTGTGGAGAGAAGCGGGTGACTGAGCACCCCACCTCCTGGGTTTTGCACCGGGAAGTCCACAACTCTGGGGAAATTGGGAAGACTAGGAGGGTTGGTCACCCATTTCCCCAGAGAGAGAGAGATCACAGTATGGGGGTGGGGTAGGGGGAAGGAAGAGGTCCTGGCCAAGACTGAGCCCGGTGCAGAGAGGAGTGGAGGATGGCCTTTGCTGCCCTTGCCGAGGACTCTGGTCATCGGGGAGGGGGCAGAGGGGGGGTGGAGATCCATGCACAGCAGAAGCAGAGGCGGGGGTGCTGCTGAGTGCTGGGTGGAGGCTTTCCCCCAAAGCCTTCAGTGAGTGGCTGCCACCCGGCACAGGCGGCTTCTGTCTGGCAGACCTGCGTGCCTCACCTTTTCCTGGAGCCCCCCCAGTCCATCGCTCCCTGACGCATCTCCGGTCTGTCCTTGTAGCCCGCACCCCGTGAAGCCTCTGAGTGCTGCCTCCGTGGAGGGCAGCCCCGAACGGAAGCTGTCTCGCTCCAGCCTGAGCACCGCCCTGAGCAGTGGGCTGGAGAAGCTCCGGACAGCCACGTCTGGCGGCGTGCAGCCCGTGGCGCCGGCCCCGCAACCGGGCTCTGTGGTGGACACCAAGAGGCTAAAGGTGAGGCCAGGTGCAGGGCCAGGTGGGGAGAGGTCAGGAGTCCAGCTCTGGGGATGGGCAGTGCGTGGGGGGCCGGGGCATGTGCTCGAGGCCCCTCTGCTCACTCTCCTCGCTTTCCTCCTCAGGACTCGGGGGTGCTGGACCAGTCGGCCAAGTACTACCACCTGACCCACGACGAGCTCATCGGGCTGCTCCTGCAGCGGGAGCGGGAGCTGAGCCAGCGAGACGAGCACGTGCAGGAGCTGGAGAGCTACATCGACCGCCTGCTGGTGCGCATCATGGAGACCTCGCCCACCCTGCTGCAGATCCCCCCCGGAACCCCCAAGTAGCCTTCCTCTCCTCCACCCCCCCGCCCCTGCAAGGACCGAGGTGGCCCCACCTCCCAGTTTGGGCTCGAGACCTCCTCCCCCATCCCTTTTTAAGTGTAACTAGCCTTGGGGGTCCGTGGGGGGCTGGGGGGGCGGGGCTGGTGCTGAGCCCTTCCCTCCATGTCTCTCCCCCGTCCCTCCGGCCTCAACCTCAAACCGGGGCAGCTGGAATTGAGGGGCCCTTGGGACTCCCCCTGGAGGCGCCTGGGTCTGCGTCCAACTGTGCACCTCGGGAAGCCTCCGCCGCCCTCCCCGCCTGTTTCTCGGCATTCCCCTTCGATTTGGGGGCCTCTAGGGAAACTGAGCCGAGAATTTGGCCCTCTAAGACTGAGCTCCGGGGCGGTGGCGGGACTGCCATGTGACATGGCTTCTGGGCCATACTTGATTCCCCTCCCAAGGAAGGTTGGCTGTTATTCTTCCACCGCTAAACGCTCGTCCTCTCCATCTCCCTCCAGCCCTTGGAGGGCGCCTAGCGTTCCCCGCACCGTGGCGGGTACCCTGCTGCCTGTGCCTCTGAGGGAGGGGCAGCCAAGGCGCCGCTGCTCAGGCTCCCCTCTGCAGAGAAGAGCCCCAGCCTCTGGGTCCCACCTCCTGCCTTGCCCCCTGCTGTCGGCTGGGCAGGCAGTGCCCTGAGGCTGGCCTGGATGCTCCCGCGCCCTCCCCGCCCCCTGCTCTGGCCTTCCCATGGACTGTGTCACCTGTAACTGGAGAGCTGGGACAGGCGGGAGCGTTGGGAGTGGGGGTGGGGCGCCAATGTACCCACCTCTGTGGTATGTGCCCCTCCAGGCCCTGGGGCCCTGGGGTTGTTCGTGTTTAGGGGATCAAGCCCCCCCTGTTTCTGTTCTTGTTGCCTGTTCAGATGCCAAAACTCTGTGCGGCTGCAGGGTTTGAACTTTCGGGAACCAATTCAAACGTGCCTTTTGGGGGTGGGGTCCACACCTCTCCCCATGTTTGGCGAAGCCCCCACCCCCTGTCAAGCACATGGGGGGTGCTGATCTATGGGGGCCACGGGAATGGAGTTGGCAGCTCTTAGGGGTGGGTTGTGGGGGCGTGGGGACAGCCCCGCTGTTCTCAGCCCCTGCCCTGGACTGATGTCAGTGAAGGGTCTGCCAGCCGAACCTCAGCTGTCCCTCAGCCTTGCTGATCTCTGACCCAGCGGAGCAGGGGCCCAGGATTACACTACCTTCTGGGAGTGGGAGGTCCCACTCTGCCCTCCCTGGGAAATGGCTTCATCCCATCCATCCACTAGCTGCTGACACAGCCTGTTCCTCCTGTCCACAGCCCTGCCTGGTTTGGCTGCAGCCACCTTGAGAAGGCACGTTTGTCCAAGCCAGCAAATCCTAGCCACTGGTTTGCTTGTGTGAAGCACGGCAGGCCTCTCTGTGGCCCTGGCAGGGAGAGGACGTCAGTAGTTCAAGCAAAAGCTGTGGGGTGAGGGGCCGAAAGTGGAAAAATTTGGCCCAGGGAGGAGGTGAGAGCTCCCCGAGGGCAGCCTTTTCTTCATGAGGGGGCCTTGGGGGTCACCCAGAAAGCCCTGGCAGGAAATATAAGATCCTCCAGGAGCCCCATGGGGGAAAGTTCCGGTAATGTTAGCTACTGTAAGGGCCACTCGTGAAAACCAAGAAAATCATTCATGGGCACATATGGGGGGAGTGGTTATCGGGGTGGCTATTGGAGAGGTGTCCCTGTGAGGAGCTCATTCCCCTACTAGTTGCTCCCCTGGGCTCTTTCCAGTCCTGGCCTGTCGCTGACACTCGGGCATTGATGATGGGCCTCCAAAAGTGCCCAGGGCAGCAATGTCTGCCCAAGAGTTCTGAGTTTTTGCTGGATGGCTTTGCGTCTTGGCTACGAGGTGGAGAAGACCTGCAGAGGGGTAGGACAGGGAGCAGGCACAGTTCTGCTTGGCTGTTTGTCTCCTAGTTGTAACTCCGGTTTCTGAAGAGCTTGTTCTTCATAGTTGGAGCACTTATGAAGAATAAACATTTACATACTGCAGGTGGCTCTGCTGTGTTCCTGGTTTGATGTGTGACAGACACTTCTGGGGGGAGAAGGCAGGGGGTTGGGGATGGAACTGTCTCTATCCTGACATCACAGGCAGCATCTCGGGGTTGTTCCGGGTCTGGAATCTTCTCAGTCACAGGGTCCCCATGTTTATTGAATATCACTGGATGGGGTGGATTGTAGCAGGTCGTTGTAACTGTAACAGACAAGACTAGATCGGAGTCTAGTTTCAAGCTGCTTAGTTTTGTAGGAAAAGAATATAAACATAAGCTACAAAAGGTTCTGCCAGGCTAACTAGCACCTCCCCAGCCTTAGGAAGTCTGTCTCTTGTGGTTCCACCAGCAGTGGATGAAGAGCTGACTGGTGTGGATCATGCAGTGTCCAGAGGGACACGGGCAGGTGTGAACCAGCCTCACAGCTCAACAAGAGACTAAGAAGAGCCAAAGTGAGGGTCACTGGGGCAAAACCTAATATTCTTCTTGTTCGTGGGTGAAATTGTCAGCTTCCCTCCACCCTTCTCTCCCTCTGCTCTGGACCATCACCCAGATCACACAGCTGAGAACTTTTTGCTCTTTCATTCTGCCCATGTGTGAAATGTACTTGTACTGCCTTGCTTTTTTAACCTGCAATTGGCCCCGCTCCATCTTAACTGATGCCTTGTAATTGGTGCTTGAGATAAACTCTGGAATCCCACTCTGCACTCAACCCTCTGTCAGTTCATTAAACCCAGGAGGGATCTATTGTTGAGAGGAATTGGCACCTGCCAAGGCTCGCTCTTTTTTTGGGTCACACCCGGCAATGCACAGGGGTTACTCCTGGCTTTGCACTCAGGAATTACTCTTGGCGGTGCTCTGGGGGACCATATGGGATCCTGGGAATCGAACCCTGGTCGGCCGCGTGCAAGGCAAACGCCCGACCCGCTGTGCTATGGCTCCAGCCCCTGCCAAGGCTCTTAAACTCCTGCTGATGCATTCCTGTGTCCATAAATACTTGAGTGCCTGCTTTGTACCCTCCCATGCATTTCACTGAAGATTTAGCATTGAATTAATAACAGTTACAACTGCAGCCCTGCTAAGCTTACAGTAGGAAGACAGATAAAAACATATGTACGTAATATGAATGCAAGGGCAGCAAAAGAAGAAGTGTATAGTGGATTTTGTGGAAGTAGGGCAAGAGACGGGGGAAATGAACCGTTAATGCGAAGGCCAAAAAGAGAGTCAGCATCTGAAGATGAGAAAAAGCGATATCCTAGATACAGAATCTTCAGAGGTCGGGGTGGCCATGGGCCAGCATGCTCTTGGAACTGTGTCAGGATGGCTAGAGAGCGCAGGGTAAGAGACTGAGTAGCGACAGAAGAAAGAGCATACAGATTCCGCAGTGCAACTCCTTGCGGAAAATCTTTGGAAATTAACCCTGCTCTGCCCGGAGTCCTGGCCCATATGATCCTAGTAGGGACCCGCTTAGGTAGGAGTCTTCCGAGCTGCAGCTTCGGGAGTGGCGCCCACTGCAGCCCCCAAGCCTCTCGGGGCAGGTAGACAGGAGTCGCCCCGAGGCCCCCAGCCTTACAGTGGTACACGCACACTGCCTCCGGACTGTCCACCTCTACAAAACCCAGCCGCAGGAACCGAGACTCGGTCCGAGTTGGTGCAACTCTCCGCAGCCGAGGGCTGTCAGGCGCCGTCACCGGGAGAACCACAATCCCCACAACCCTTTGCGCCCCCGCCTCGCTGCGGTTGCTTGTGGCCAATCGGGAACGACAGCTGTGGCGGGGGCCGAGGAGGGACATTTTAAAAGGGCCGGAAATTGCGGGCGTCAGTGGCCATGGCGGATACAGCGACTACAGCATCGGCGGCGGCGGCTAGTGCCGCTAACGCCACGACCGATGCACCCCCGTTCCAGCTGGGCAAACCTCGCTTCCAGCAGGTGAGGACTGGGCTGGGGGCTCTGAGGGTCGGCGGGTAGCCTAGGGAGGGTGAGCAAACTCCTTGTCCCAAATTCCCCTCTGGACCTCGGGTCCCCGACCCGCGGCCACTGGGGAGCTTGCAGCGACTGCCTCGGGGACCTCGGCCACAGCCGTCCCCCTTCCCATTGGTCAACGAGGTGGGCGAGGACTCCCACCGCGGCTTCCGATTGGCCGCCGACGCCGTCACTCCGCGGCTGCACGCGCCCGCCAGCCTCTCCCTCTCGAGGCGCCGCGTGATTGGCCACTGCGGGCCGCTGCCCGGGATCCCGGGCGCCCGGGGTCCGAACAGCTTCTGCAGGGTCTCTGCGGGCTGTGCAGCCGCCCGCTCCAGGCTGAAAGTTCGAGTCCGAGCCTGGAGGAGAAGTTGGAGTGGTCACGATCCCGCGAACTTTCCCTCCCCTGAGTGGGGGACTGACCTTCTGGTGGAGCGCGGCAGGCAGGACCCGCGCTCCGCAGTCGTGGTCCCAGCTGCCCACCCCCCAATTCGGGTCCGCAGTGCGATGGGTTCTAGGGCCACGAACAGAGGGGGCTGACTGGTGGCCCGGCGACCCCCCATTCCCCCCACCCCGTCTCCTCCGGGCGGGGGAGCTGCTGACGCAGCCTGTCAACCAGCTGATGCCCTGCCGGGGATGGAGCAAGGACTTGTGGGGAGATCCGGGGTGCGGAGGAATCGCTGTGTCATCCCTTGGGGCCGCTGCCACTCTCGGGGGTCGGTGCTCTCAGGGGTCCTCCCCGGTGCCCTCCAGCGGTGTGACCTCGGAGGAGGCGCTCCCGCACCCGGGCATCTCCCTGCGCTCGGCTCTGCCCGACACGCTCACACGCTTCGGGGAGCAGGTGACTGTGGTCCTTTTCTTACGTGACCTCTGGCCCAATGTCGCTATCTTGCCCTGGGGCTGGGGTCGAACCCACAGCCCAGACGTGGAGGGAGCGAGGATGGGGAGTCTGGGAGGGCCCGGACCCACGCCCGGGTTCTTCAGCCCGAGCTGCCTCCTGCGTGGAACAAACGGACTTTTGAAAAAGAGCAAAGAGATCCCTTGCCTGGGATGCGTGGCAGCACAGAAATTCGTTTTCGGAAAGAGGAGAAATTGTCTAAGGATCTGTGGAGTGGTTTTTGTTGTCCTTCTGAGTTTTCCCTTTTGAAGTGGTTTTTGTTGTCCTTTTGAGTTTTCTTCCTCCCCTCTTTTGTTTTTACCCCTCCCTCCCTCCCAAGCAGGAGAGGAACTGGTTCCATCAACTGCTGCACCGAGCCTGAATAATTAAGGAGCTGGGCTCCTGAGCCTTCTATAAAAACGTCCTCACTGTTTTTAGAAAGGACTTTAATTCTTTAGAAATCAAAGCAAAGACAAGCTATCTCAGGCCAGAGAGATGACTCAGAAGGCTTGGGGCACATGCTTTGCATGAAGGAATGAGGGCTTGATCCCAGGCTCCTCATGGTTCCCTGAGCAGGAAACAGGGAGTCTTCCCAGCACCTCTTGTGTGGCCCCATATCCTCAAATACTAATAGAATAAAATGAGATATAGCATATGGCTATCAGCAGACAGAGGGACAGAGATACAGAGACAAACAGAGACAGAGACAGACAGAGACAGAGAGACAGACTTTTTCCTGCCTGTGGGGTTCACTTGCCTCGGTCCACAGAAACTATCAGGGGGCTCTGCCTGGCCTTGAATAACGTCATTAACTACCCCCCCCCACCCCTACACACACTTTCTGTTCATCCCTCCTGGCTCAGTCAGGCCCACTCTGAAAGCCTCCCTCCTTCCCCTATGACATCCCCCCTAGGTAGAACCAGCTGGCTGCTTGTCTACTGCCTCCTCTTGGTCACCCCAATGGGCTCCTCCCTGTGGTCCTTGACTTGTCCCCTGGTGATTATTGAGTCTCTGTGCGTAACTTTGGAGAGCAGGGGCTGGGCGTGCTTCCCATGTCTCCAGCCTCCTCTCCTGAAGGACGTCACCACACTCAGTAATGTGCTGGACTTAGCCTTGAGGGTTTGTCTTCATTTATTTTTTCTATTATTTCTTTTGGGCCTCCTTTGGCAGTGCTACAGGGGCTACTCCCAAGTTGCCGAGCTCAGGGCTTGGAGTAGATCCTGGCATTACTGGAGGACCAGATAGTGCCAGGAATAGAACCCTGGGGTGGGTGTGGGGGCTGCCACGGGGTGACTTCTGTATGCACAGAGTCCGCTCTGCCTGTCGAGCTCCCTCTCCAGGTAGGCCTTCTGGGTTATTTCCTAAGTGATTTCTGGCCTGAAACATTCAATCACCTTTTCTGAGAACTTCCATTTAACTGGCTTGAATGACAGCTCTTGGCTGTGATCACTGCTGGGGCCATAAATGCACGGTTGAGGCTACTCTGTTCTGACAACCATTGCTGTTTCTTTCTGGCACTGCTCTAAAGGGTAAGGTGTTGGTTTGTTTCTCCCCCGCCCCCTCCCTCCTCCAGTGACCTGCATAAAGCACCTGCAGTGATTCATCCCTGTTCAGAAACTACCCGCAGCCCTCTTTCTCCCATACTGTTCCTTGGCTGTGCATGCAGCCCCGTCTGCCACCTCATTGACTCCAGGATCCGGGAGTCATCTGTATGCGTCTCTTTCTCCCTTAAAATACAAGGGGACGTGCCATCATCTCTTCTCTCAGCTCACCAAGCCCTATTGTCTATCTCCTGGGCCCCTGCCAAAGACTCCACAAACAGGTCTCCCTGCATCCACTCTGGTCTTCTTCCAACTCTGCCCTCTTCTGCCAAAGGAGTTCAGAAAACATACGTCATATTCCCTGCAAGTCTGGTCAAGTGACCCTCCCCCGGCAATCCCACATATATTCAAACACTCTCCAGTGGCTTCCCCACTTTTTTTCTCTTTCTTTCTTTCTTTCTTTCTTTCTTTCTTTCTTTCTTTCTTTCTTTCTTTCTTTCTTTCTTTCTTTCTTTCTTTCTTTCTTTCTTTCTTTCTTTCTTTCTTTCTTTCTTTCTTCCTTCCTTCCTTCCTTCCTTCCTTCCTTCCTTCCTTTCTTTCTTTCTTTCTTTCTTTCTTTCTTTCTTTCTTTCTTTCTTTCTTTTTCTTTCTTTCTTTCTGGTCACACCTGGTGATGCACAGGGGTTACTCCTGGCTCTGCACTCAGGAATCACTCCTGGCAGTGCTCAGGGGACCATATGGGATGCTGGGAATCGAACCCGGGTCAACCGCGTGCAAAGCAAACACCCTACCCGCTGTGCCAGCCCTTCATTCTTTCTTTCTTTCTTTCTTTCTTTCTTTCTTTCTTTCTTTCTTTCTTTCTTTCTTTCTTTCTTTCTTTCTTTCTTTCTTTCTTTCTTTCTTTCTTTCTTTCTTTCTCTCTCTTTCTTTTTCTTTCTTTCTTTTCTTTCTTTCTTTCTTTCTCTTTCTCTTTATTTTCTTCTTTTTTTCTTTCATGTTTTGAAGCAAGTTTTTAGTGAATGAAGCTTATTTAGAAAGATGCAAGATGGGGGATAAGGAAAGAATTAGTGTTCAAGAGAGAACGCCAGCTTGAACAAACATTGGACCACCATTATCGTACAGTGGAGATGGTACCTGACTTGCACGTGGCTGACCCAGGTTAAATCCCAGCATCTCATATGGTTCCTTAAGTCCCACCAGGCGTGATCCCTGAATGCAGAGCCCTCAGTGCTGCTGGGTGTAGCCCAAACACACACAGAGCAATCAAGCAAACAGAGATAAAGATGAGCAAGCAAGATACTATTCAAGGGAGAACAGGGCTTGAAGAGCAAGCCAAGGCTTCCAACTTCAAAGATAAGGCTTTGCTTCTGCATCAGCCTCATTCTGGCCTGTTCATGATGAGTCTTCCCCTGCCCCCCCCTCCCGCCTCCTTTCCCTTTTCACTGTTATTGTAGTGCTGAGGTGGCACATGTGCTTGGTTGTGATGCTCGCCCAGGGTGGCACACTTTTTACTTGGAGTGCTCGCCCACACTGGGCTGCGGCATGCTAGAGAGCTCATCCTCTCATGCGCAAGCGTCCCAAACAGCAGAGTCCCGGGGACCTTGCTCAGCACATGTGGGTGGCACTGGAGTGGAACCTAGAGACAAGGCACGCACTTCTGCAACTGAGCCATGCTTGGGGGCCCCACAAAGAGAGAGTTTGGTGAAGCACTAACCCACCTCCCCAGTCAACCTTCTAAGTCAGTATTTAGAAATGTGTGCAGTGCTGGGGAGCAGAGGTCTGGTGTGTCCATTCTGCCACAGAGCCACATTTGCTGCCACTCATATATCAATTTCACTCAAGTCCACCAAGACCTGCGGAAGTGACTGCAGAATTACCCAGGTACTGAGCATCATTATTCGGCAACTCCAGGCACTGTGCTCAGCCCTGGATCACTGGCGAATGAAGGCAGGCACAGCCCTGGCTCCTGCGGTGGAGGATGGCAGCAGGACAATCCCCCAGATGCGTACTCTGAGATAGATGCTTTGTAGTAGGAGACACAGTCAGAAACTGAACTTGAGGTGGGAGAAAGCTGCCCTGAAAGAGCCATCCTTGGTCAACACACAGGGGTTGAGCAGGAGTTGTGAGGTCGGGGCGGGGGGCAGGAAATGATGTATCAGGTGAAAGGTCAGTGTCTGTCTGAAGGGAACACAGTGGGCTTCAGGAGCTAAAAGCAGAAAGTGGGGTGGAAAGAGGGTGAGCTTGGTTAAAGGAAGAGTTAAGGGCTCAGGAACGTCCCAAGAGCTGCCTTACAAGCTTGAGGCTGAGAGTTTGATCCCCTGTGCTGCTCACGTATGCCGAGCATGGTCGCCGTGACACAGCTGCTGCTGATGCTTAGTATCACAACAGTGTGCGTTTTTGAGTGCACTGCACCCAGGTGTGTGTCAGCCCAGCAATGGAAGCAGATGACCCTTGGCAAGCACTGCAGCTAAAAATGTTGCACCAACACAGCCAGTCCTGCAACGTCTAGCAGATGCTGCAACCAGAGTGTATGTGAGAGCCCCACAGCCAACGGTAGCCAATTAGACATTAGACCAGTCTAAGATTCTCCTGCCCAGAGGGGGAACGGGGTCTCCAAGGAGATCTGCGGGATGTGTGCTGGGCTGCCAAGCTCCTTCAAGGCCCGTTGGCTCCCGCCTTGAGTCTCGCATTGGTGCTTGGCGCACAGTTGGTGTCCAGTGAGTGCCCAAGGTCCATTCCCAGAAACCACATCCCAGCCCATTTCCCTGCTTGATGAAAAATTGGGTGGCAAGGTTCTCTTCCCTCCCTGGAGTCTCCTCAGGATCCTTCCTCTCATTCTTCTGGAATCTCTGGTCACAGCGGGGGTGGAGGAGGAATGGCTCTGAGGGGGCATGAGGGTGGGGAAAGATCCCTTGCCTTAATGGACTCTGCTTGTGACCATTTCCCTTCCATGAAATAAAGGGCCGGGAAGTGGTAGAGCCCATGCCTGTCCTGGGTGAGGCCCTGAGTTCAATGTGGAACTTCCTCCAGAGTCATTCTGTGACCCCTGAGCCCTGCTGAGGTGCCCTCAAGCTCCCTGAGCTCCTTCGGGTGATCGCAATTAAAAAATTATGACAGGGCTGAGCGATAGTACAGCAGGGAGTGTGTTTCCTCTGTATGCGGCCAACAGGGGGTCAATCCCTGGGACACCATACAGTTCCTTGGACCCTGCCATGAGCGACTCCTGAGTGCGGAGCCAGGTGTCAGCCCTGAGCATCACCACGGGTGGCCCCCAAAGCAAAATTTTGACAGAAGGCTGGGGAGATAGTACAGGGGTAAAGGCACATGTCTTGCTTGTAGCCAAGCCAGATTTTGATTGTTGCTCTCACATGTCCCAGACTAGGTTCTCTGGGTACAGTCCTAGAGTCCCCTGAGCTCGCCAAAAGGAGTGATCCCCCCCCAGGGCCCCTAACACTGGCGGGGTAGCCTGGGTAATCTCTGGCACCATAGGGCCCAAGCAGAGCCACATTCTGTGACCCTCACACTCAACTGCCAGCCTGGTTGGTCAGATATCCCTAGGACTAGCCCCAGGCCCTCTGAGCACTGCTTGGGAGGAACACACCTTTCTCCCCTGATTAATGGCAGCAGCCCAAGGATTGCTCTCATTTTTCTGTGGGGTAACTTGTTTAATTTTTTCTTTTTTAATGGAATCACCATGAGATATAGTTATAAAGCTTTCATAATTGAGTTTCAGTCATACGATGATTGAACACCTATCCCTCCACCAGTGTACATTTTCCACCACCAATGTCCCCATTATCCCTCCCACCACCCTCACCCAACCCGAACCCCTGCCTCTATGGCAGACAATTTCCTTCTTTCTCTCTACTTTTGGGCATTATGGTTTGTGACATAGACACAGAGATGCCATCATGGCGTCTCTGCTTTGTCTGCTTTCAACACAAATCTCCCATCCCGAGCAATCCCTCCAATCATCATTGACTTAGTGATCCCTTCTCTATCCCAGCTGCCTTCTCCCCCAGCCCATGAGGCAGGCTTCGAAGTTTAATTCTTGCAACAGTGCCGATGTGACAGGTCTAGTCATCTACTGTGTGGCTGAGAAAATGGCAGCACACAGACGATATAACGTCCTATGCAGTGCAACACCAATCTGTGCTTCTTACTGTCAACTTTTATTTTTTTAAATTATTTTAATGGAGGTTTCCAGACTTACACAAGTGGAGACAATGATCAAGGAACTCTTGCACAATCACCACTAAGCTTCAGCACTTACCAGTTTAGGCCAAGCTTGATTCTTCCTTACCCACAACCAATGACATATCCCTCCCCCACAACCAATGAAATAAGAGCTTTGGGGATTAGTTGTTCTTCTAAAAAATAATCTTACATCTTAAGATAATTTTAGATTTACAGAAGTCAAAAAGAGAACATTTTCCCATAAAACTCTCCTCCAGCATCGCCTGTTATTAGCTCACATTACCATAGTACATTTGTCAAAACAAAGAAACCAGGGGCTGGAGAGGTAGTACCTCAGTGGCAAGGCCCGTGCCTTGCATGCTGCTGACCTGGGTTCATCTCGGGTAGCCCACATGCAGAAGTGATCCTTCAGTGCAGACCCAGGAGTGAGTCACAAGCACTGCTGGGTGGGTGTGGCCAGAGACAAAGAAAGAAAGAAAAATCCTAAGAAACTAACACTGGGACTTTACAATGCCAGGTTACATGCCAGGTTAGATTGGATTTCACTGCTTTCCCACTAAGTCTTTTTTCTGTCCCAGGATCCCATATAATATTTAGTTCTTCTGTCTCCTTAGTCTTTGGTCTATAACTTGCCCTATTTTTGATGACCTTGACAGTTTTGAAAAATATTTGTTCAACGCTCTGTAGAGCATCCCTCAATTTGGGTTTGTCTGTTGTCTTTCTCTTTACTAGACTGTGATGATGGGAAAATGGCAGTATTCTCTCTCATCTTGAAGGACGTTTTTTGGTGGGGGATTAGTTTCAACATATAATAACATTAACACACTTTAAATAATATTTCCTAATATCATGAAATATCAAACTAATCACTAATTTCTTTTCTTTTTTTTTTTTTGCATACCCAACAGTGCTCAGGGCTTATTCCAGGTTCTGTGCTCAGGGATCACTCCTGGCAGTGCTCAGAGGACCATATGGGTGCCACATGCTAATCAAGCCCCTTATCTGCTATACTACCTGGCCCCTTTAATTTGTTATAGTTATTGGGCTATTAAAACACCTTGGTTTGGGTAATTTACAGATATCAGGAATTTATTTCTCAGTTTGGCAAGTTGGAAATCTAAGACCAAAGTGCTGGCAACTTCAAGATCTGATGAGGACCAGCTTACTGGTTCATAATTAACTCCCATGAATACTGTGGGGTATCTGGATGCAGCACGCGCTCTCTCCCAACCCTCAGAATATAGCCAGAGACCGATGCTCACTTTTTCCTTGTTCATATGGGAGTGGCGAGGGAGAAGGGTTGGTCCACGCCCACTGGTGCTCAGGACTTTCTTCTGGCTCTGTACCCGGGGATCACCCTTGGCAGAGCTCTGGAGACCATAAGTATTGTCAGCCATTGATCTCTGATTAACTGTAAGGCAAGCGTCCTACCCGCTGTACTATCATCGCATGATTCCTATTCTTATTTATTTTAGTCTATTCAGATTTTAAAATAATTTTTTTTTTCTTTTTGGGTCACACCGGTGATGCACAGGGGTTACTCCTGGCTCATGCACTCAGGAATTACTCCCGGCAGTTCTCGTGGGAACCATATGGGATACTGGGAATTGAACCCGTGTCGACCACATGCTAGGCAAACGCCCTACCCGCTGTGCTATCGCTCCAGCCCCTAAAATAATTTTCTTGCTCCTCCTTGTCTGTAAGATGTTTTGGGGTTATGAATGTGTATATGTTTGAGCATGTGTGTGTGTGTCTCGGGGCGGGGGTGGGGGCGGCGTTGTGTTTCAGTTGGCCTAAACCTGTAGAGGTATAGCAGGTAGGCTGAACAGGGTTAGGGTTAGGTAGGATTAGGGTTAGGGTTAGGGTTAGGGTTAGGTAGGGTTAGGGTTAGATAGGTTAAGGTTCGGTTGGTTAGGGTTAGGGTTAAGTAGGGTTAGGTTTAGGTTTATGGTTAGGTAGGGGTAGGTTTAGGTAGGGGTAGGTAGGTTAGGGTTAGGATTAGGTAGGGGTAGGTAGGGGTAGGGTTAGGTAGGGTTAGGTAGGTTAGTGTTAGGGTTAGGTAGGGTTACAGTTAGATGGGATAGGGTTAGGGTTAGGTCGGGTTACGGTTAGGGTTAGGTAGGGGTAGGGTTAGGTAGGGTTAAGGTTAGGTTTAGGGTTAGGAAGGGTTATGTAGGTTACTGTTAGGGTTAGGGTTGCAGTTAGGTAGGGGTAGGGTTAAGGTTAGGTAGATTAGGTTTAGGGTTAGGTAGGGGTAGGGTTCGGTAGGGTTAGGTAGGTTGCTGTTAGGGTTAGGGTTATGGGGTTAGGTAGGGGTAGGGTGAGTAGGGGTAGGGTTAGGGTTATGAAGGTTAGGCTACTCAGTTTGCTGAGTAGGAAAATGCACTCTTCAGGGTCAAGAGCTTTGTGTAGGCTGAGAGTTGGGGTAGAGAGGGAAGTTTGCCTGAAACAAAGTTCTAAAATGAAAGTGCCTTGCAGGTCGTTACATATTTTCATCTTTCCTGTCTTTTTGGCCAGAGCGTGAAGGTTTCTCCAGGCTGGCTCTCAGGCTGGTTTGTGCTAGGGACTGGACCAACACCTTCTAGACCTTATCCTTCAATTTTAATTCAATTGTGGAGGGGGTTGGGGCCCAAATTCAAGCCACCTGACTGTGTTGGGGGCTACTCCTGGCTCCGTGCTCAGCGAACCATGCTGTGCTGGGGACCAACCCCACACGGCTTCAGCATGCCAAGCATGTGCCACAACCCTCTGAACCATCTCCTGAACCCGGGGGCAGGTTGTTAAACTGATCCTGATGCTGACTTCAACCCTGAGAGTGGGGCACTCTGCTTTCGGGAAGCCCAGGTGATCGATTCCCTGTGCAGCCTGGCCAGAGTGTTGCTAAGCTGCTCCAGCATTTCAGACCTTGGGCTACTGGGTCAGCACACGTTTTCTTCCAGACCCAAGAGGTGTGGTAACCTCCTGGTAACTCTGTTCAGGCTTAGGGCTCTCGGGCCCCTTCTCTCCAAGGGACCGCGGAGGTGGGAGGAGAGTTTGCGGTGGCAGCCTGGCCTCGGAGGATGAGCTGACTCACCTATGTTGCCAAAGGCAGGGGAAGGAGTCACGTGGCTGACTCATTCTTTCTATAAAGAGAAAGAGAAGGAAAAATATCCATTAGCTGTCTGATTGGACGAAGATGGGGGCTGAGCTTTTGGGGGTGGGGGGCCAGGAGAAGGCCGAACATCTTCAACAATTGAGAAGATTAGAATTAGCCAAAGGGAGAAAGAAGAAGCCTTCCTTTCAGGGGTGGCCCGGGAGCACAGCTACACAAAGCTAGCTCTTAAGCAACAATGTTTCTCACAAGGATCTGCGTAGGCTATAAAGTATCAGAACTATTCCACTGAGCCGCCACTCGTACCTGCCTGTCGGAGAAGGCACGTTTCCAAGGTCAGAGATTGCCAGAAATGTAGCTGATAAGATTCCTACCAGGTGGCCCAAGAGACGCCCCAGGAGGTAAGGCGCCTGCCTGGCATGTGTGAAGCTGCAGTGCATGAGTTTGACCCCTGTCACTACCAAAGTGTGGTCCCCAGCACTCATGGATGTGACCACCAATACCCACAACTAAATGTGGAGCCCCCCAGACACCGCAACACCCGCCACAGCGACAAAGAATCCTATCAGGAGACCTGACACAGCTCCTAGCTGATGGACCCAAGTCACTGACTCAGAGTGACCCCACATACACAGCTTCCAGTAAGGAGTTCCTAGAGACAGCACCCTGAGTTATCAAAGCTGCACGGTTTCTAAGGAAACCAGGCCTCGCATCTGCTCTGTGGCCCAGGTCTCCTTTCCTCACCGAGTGGCTTGACTTGGCTTTGAGCCGATTAACACACTGCTTCGTTTAAATTTTATTCTACCTTTCCTTACTAACTCTAACTCAGGTTTCCTTCCTTTGCGTTAGTTACCAATAGTTCCTCACATCATCAGGACAGATTTTTTTTTTTTAATTCTTTTATTGATTCACCATGTGGAAAGTTACAAAGCTTTCAGGTTAAAGTCTCAGCAGGACAGATTTTATGCCAACTTTTTTCTTTTGCAAAATAACTGTCATGTGACCATTATGTGAAGCTTAAAAAAAATTGTTGCTAAAACAAGGGTGCAGTGATTGCATGGTGCCAGCTCTGGTGAAATACGGTAAGTGTCCTGCAGGCCCCAAGGGTTCTCTGTGGTGTGGCCTCATTGTAATGTTAGTCATTGGACCTTTGTCACATTGCAGGCCTGTCCCTGGGGCGGCATAAAGTTGGTTGATCCTGGACAGTATCTTTGTCCAGCGTCTTCAACTTTGGTGTGGTTTTTGTTTGATTTAGAATCCCGGGTTCTTAATTTTTTCTTTTGGGGCCACACTTGAGGTGATGCTCAGAGCTTATTCCTGGCATTGTGCTCAGGGATCACTCCTGGCTGTGCTCAGAGGACCATTTATGGTGCCGGGGGGTGTCAAACTTGGACCAGCTGTGTGCAAGGCGAGCACCCCACCACTCTCCAGACCCCGATTTAACAAAAAATAATTGTAATTTTGGGGATGGGGTTACAATAATGTTCACATTTCTTGTATTGATGCACAAAGATGCTGCTCACCCACCCACCCCTCCACCAAAGTGTCCTCTTCTCCCCAGCCCTGTTTCTTGAATATTGGTCCTACGTTTCCAAGTGTTTCTTGAAAAGTTGCCTCTGGAAGGCTGCTGGTTTAAATGTCTCACTCTTACACAACCACAACAGAACTGTTGACCTTCCTCAGCGTACTGCTTGTTTTCAACTCGAGAGCTGGGCATTAGTCCTGACTCTATATTCTTCCTCATGCCCCAGATCAGACAGCCTTGCCCTCCCTCCTACCTCCTGCCCCTTGCTCCCAAGGACCTAGCATAGGTCTGACACACAGTAGGTCCTCCGTAGCTGTTTGGTGACTGAAGAAACCCCAGGTTCTGGTGCAGCTTCTGACTCCAGCCTTTGAGCACCGGCTGATAGCTTTCTCTGTTTGGTAAACCAATCCATCGACCTCTCCCAACTCCTCTGGAAGCCCCCTGGGCTCACTTGGAAGGAAGTACCTCCACCACCATTCCCTGTGATGTCTCCGAAGCCCAGTTGAGTTAGGGTCCAGAGATCTCTCTAGAGAGAAGTATCTTCCCTAGTGCTGTTCCAGCGCCAGTGGTGGCGAGGGTGACAGAGGCCGTGTGTGCTCCTCCCTGGGGCAGGGTGAGACGGTTCCACATCACAGAGCAAGGCTATGGGAGTTGGTTTTTTTTTTTTTTTTTTAGAAGTTGCTTTTCGGGGGGCTGGAGCGATAGGACAGTGGAGAGGGTGTTTGCCTTGCATGCAGCTAACCTGGGTTCGATCCCCGGCATCCCATATGGTCCCCCGAGCACTGCCAGGAGTCATTCCTGAGTGCAGAGCCAGGAGTGACCCCTGAGCATCGCCAAGTGTGACCCAAAAAGCCAAAAAAAAAAAAAAAAAGATTGCTTTTCTCTGGCCATTCTTTGTCCAGCCTCTCTGAAACTGTCCCCTGAACATCCATCACCTTCCTTCCTCGTGTCACTGACTGCTGTTACTGTCACCTTCAAACCTGACCTTCCCTTCAAAGTCTCATCATGCCACCACCTTTCTGGAGGTCAGGAAGCCCCTGGGCCATTAACCTGCTACCTCTTCTTCCAGTGACAAGTGTGGCTGTGAAGGCTTTTTTAGGGTGTAACACAAGGAGAGGACAAAAGAATCACTGACTGATCAATCAGGAGTTTATGGCTGGACATCAGAGTGATAGTATAGCAGATAGATATGATACCTCACACGCAGCTGACCTGAGTTTGATCCCCGGCACCCCATTTGTTCTATGTGGCCCCATCAGGAGTGATCCCCGAGTGCAGAGCTAGGAATAAGCCCTGAGCACTACTGGGTGTGAGACAAAAATAAAAATAAACCCCCAAAACTCAGTTTATTGCCAAATAACATACAAGTTTGTATTTTAATTATTTTTTTAGACTGTTACTCATACACAATGTGGGTTTCTCTAATTTTAGATCACTTTTATAATATTTTATCACCTTTCCTTTATTACTCATTGTTGACAGGTGATCATAAAAGCCAGAATCATAGCAAATGTACATGATATCATGAAGAACATCTTCAGGCTGCAATTAATAGTACCGACATTTTCAGTTCTTTTTTTTTTTGGCCACCCTGTTACCTACACATGTCCATAGATGGGTGGCTCATAAGCCATGAAAATTAATTTCTTGCAGTTCTGGAGGCCGGGAGTACATGATTAAGGTGTTGACAGATTCAATGTGGTGAAAGCCTGGAGCCTTGGTTGCTAGATGGACATATTCTTGCTGTGATGTCACACTGAGGAAGGGGTGGGAGAGTTCCTCTGAGGTTTCCTTGGCCTCTGCTGTTATATCTAACCACCTCAAGGGCCCTGCCTTCACATACATCAGATAGTAGGATTTTAAGTATAAATTTGAGAGGAACATGAATAGTCTGTAACAACAATGATGGAATAGTTTTTCCATTCATGTGGGAGTAGTACATGCTTCGATCCATGGCCACATTTTGTCAGTTGTCTCAGTAATGTCCCTGAGACTATTTCCCTTCAATCCAAGATTGAATGCAGAATCAGAGACACATTTAACCTTCTAGTGTTTTTGTGTGTGGAGCAGTTCCTGAGTCTGTCTTTGTCTTTGTGACATTGATGTATTCAGTGAGCAAGGTCAGTTTTTCAATGGCTTGTTCCTCTATCAGCATTTGTCTGATGTTTTGGAATGATTATATCACCCTTTCAGAATATTACATGCCTGAAACCGTGAGTCACTTCTTTGGGCACACACTGATGTCCGTCTACCTTGCATTGGCCCTTTGAACATGTCCCAGTCATTTTGGGGAGTGGCACGTCATTACTGTACAGGGCAGCAAAGTGTACCTAACCTGTCTCAGCCTTGGAAGAGCCACTTCTCTGTGGGACTCCCGCTGGTGGCTTGCCATTCTAGCTCTTTGCTTGCTGGCCATTTATTAGTTCCTTTTGTTACCTAGTCTATTAAGTTGAAATTTTCCTTTTATGTACATTTCCTTATGTATACAAGTCATAAGGATTTCCCCTGCCAAGCATATGGCCTGACACATCATTTTATTATTTTATTTTGGGGGCGGTGCCTAGAGTTGAGCCGTACCCATGCAAGGGAGAGTCTGAACTAAACCTCTGAGTCTCATCCCCTGCTCCTGAAACATACTTCTAAAATGGTTGCATGGCTTTCAGTCCTATGAATGGACAATAATTTGTTTTATCCACTTTTTATAATAGTAAAACAGGAAAGATCTTCCATCAATACCTTTGGCCATGCCTCTGAACTTCTCGGATGGTCTTCCTAAATTTAAGTTTTGGATGTGAAATTTTGCCAGGACAGTGATGCCAGTCCTGGGGAAATGGTTGAGGTCACTCGAGTTATGAGAGATTAGAGAAGCACCTGGTTTAACGGGTCATGGTGCTAAAACAGAAATTGGGATGTGTGAGAAGCAGGGTTGGGGTGGAGAGGCAGCTCCTTGCAGAGGGCGTCACATGAGGTGAAGGGTTGCAAGTCTGGTGTGTGCAGAGGACTTGGAGGTGACCCAGGGCCTCTTGCAAGGTGTTTATCCCACCTCGGGGAAGGGAAAGGGAAGGAAGGTAAGAGAAGTGGGAGGGGAGGGGAGGGCGGGGTAGGGCTTGGAGTGGGGGAGTGGGGGGTGTATGTGCCCTGGTGAGAGGGAGGGAGGGCATTGGCGGCTTCTGAGCACTGACTTGCTCTCAGGAGCGTGTGGGGCTGAGCCTGGTGAGTAGTGAGGCGTGAACCCTCAGCTCTTGCTGCGTTCCCCACCATCCCCAGCTTGGCACTGCCGCCTCTCCTCCCCTCGAGCTTGGCTGTGCTACGCTGGCGCTGTCCCCAGGGCAGAAGGCCCAGCAGCAGGCCCTGTTGCTCGGTTTCCTTTCACTGTGCTCTGATGCCGGTGGCCTGCTTAGGACAAAGCCTTCCTTTTTCAAGTCCTCCCCGCCCCCCGCCCATACTCTGGGGCAAGGATGGGTGGGGGCGAAGGGGTGGGGAGCTGGCCCCTGGTCCTGAGCCTCAGAGCAGCTTCAGGGCTGGGGGGGAAGGAGGGCCTGGGGGCTGGCCGCTGGGTGCTTTCCTGGCTCGAGCTTTGCCTGTGAGGAGTGATCCCTGGTGACCGAGCCTGAATTGGTCCTTAGAGACGGACCCTGTCTCTTGCTGGAGGCCCTAAGAAGGCAGGGCAGGCTGCGAGAGGCCTGGAGAGCAGGCTTCAGCCCCTGGCCTTCATGGTCAGCAGTGGCTGTTGGCTGCCCAAAGGGGGGTGGACCTTGGGGCACCATAAGAGGGCAAAGTGGGAGGTACCTGCAAGAGAACTTGGGGGAGTCATCCAGCGCCTGAATGGCCTTTTCCAGTTGACACAGAAAGTCCTCACACCCGGCTAGAGAGAGTCCTATTGATAAGGGGCTTGCCTTGCATGTAGACAACCCCTCGATCAATCCCCCAGCACTGCAAATGGTCCCGCCGGGAGTGATCCCTGAGTACATATCTGGAAGTCCTGAACTCAGCCGAGTGACCCCACAAACCAAGAAAGAAAACAAGAGAGGGTGGAAGACGGGGGTGGGGTGGGGAGGAGGGAGGGAGGGAGGGAATAAAGGAGGGAAAGAAGGAAGGAAGGAAGGAAGGAAGGAAGGAAGGAAGGAAGGAAGGAAGGAAGGAAGGAAGGAAGGAAGGAAGGAAGGAAGGAAGGAAGGAAGGAAGGAAGGAAGGAAGGAAGGAAGCTCAGACCTAGGAAATCCAGATCACTGAGTAGTGACATCTCATTGGTGTTCCTCCCCCACATGGAGAATCCTGGTGACCGTGAGACCCAGTAGTAAAGTGAGGCATGAGTTAGAGGCCCCACGTCTGACCTCTCCTCTCTCCTGTCCCCAGACATCCTTCTATGGCCGCTTCAGGCACTTCCTGGATATCATCGACCCGCGCACTCTCTTTGTCACTGAGGTGAGTCACGGCGGCCACTCTCCGTGGAGGCCCCTTGGACCTACTCCTTGTCCCTGTAGAAGATCCGTGATCATCTGTGTGGATGCTCTGACGCATGGTCTCATTCCATGTGGATCTCGCAGCAGGGCCCTGTCATGCTTGTTACTGTTTCAAATTCTGAGAAAACTGTCATCAAGCACTTGCATTGCTCTCCCCCAAGGAAAGTCATGGGCACAGATGTGTTTAGGACAGACACAGCCCATTCTCCCGGCCTAGTTCCCTCCTCTTGCCCAGGTGTCATTGACCCTTTCTCTGTCCCCTTCTGTGAGTTCTGCCAGACATAGTCATATACCTACTCCTGCAATGAAGATGTAGAGCTTTCTCGTCACCCCGAAGTGTTCCCTCACGCCTGCCCCACCTCCTTCTCCCCGACCCTGCCACTTCCATGTCACCCGTCATCTGTTCCCAGTTCCTGCCCTTGACTGTTTCTGGAATGCCATGTGAACAGAGTCCTGTGCGTTGTAACCCTCTGTGTCTGACTTTTCTCCCGAGCAAAACGCTTTTGGATTCCTCCCATTTCACGTGTCATGTTCATGGATCATGCGCATCACGTATTATTGCTGGATGGTGTGCCATTGAAAGATTGTTCGGGAATCTGTGTATCTATCCACTGTCAGTACACCGCGTGGGATCTTTCTAGTTTGGGGCTACGATGAATAAAAGTGCTATGAACATTCTATGTGTGGAGGTATGCTTTCATTTCTCTTGAGTAAACCACAGGACGAGGCGTGCTGAAAGGTGTGGTTAAGGTGTGGTAAGTAACACTTTCGCTCGTAGGAAATGGCCAAGTGGCTGTCGAGTGTGACTCTGCATTTTCCATCCCCACTGGCAATGTTCTTGTTGCTCCACATCCTCACCAGAACCTGGTCTCATCAAGTTTCGATGTATGGTCAAGTGTGTGTCAGTCACCCCAAGAACCATGTCTTCATTGCCTTTGTATGTGTGATTACAAATGTGTGTGGGAATGCACGCAAGCACACATGCACTGTCTATTCATTCTTCTATCCTTCCCGTGGACAAGGCCGTATTGCAAGCATTTTGCATGCATTATCTCATCAGCCAAACTCAAAGCCACCCTCTGAAGTCGATACTCAGATTCATTTTATTTTATTTTATTTATTTTTGCTTTTTGGGTCACACCTGGTGATGCACAGGGGCTACTCCTGGCTTTGCACTCAGGAATTGCTCCTGGCGGTGCTCAGGGGACCATATGGGATGCTGGGAATCGAACCCGGGTCGGCCGCGTGCAAGGCAAACACCCTACCCGCTGTGCTATCACTCCAGCCCCTCAGATTCATTTTACAAGGACAAAACAAAGTCAAGCCTCAGGCAGTGGGTCTTGGCCAAGGGTGGAGGCAAGCAAAGGAACCCAGGTAAGCTTCATTCTTAGCCAGGCTGCCTTCCTGATCAGGTGACCTGAGTTTTGGGCCCTCTCCAAGCTTACCGTGCAGGTGGGAGACCTGAGCGTTTCCCTGGGCCTTCACAAACCCCTTCTCTGCACGACTCTGCTGTGCGTGGGCTTGCTTTGACCCCCTGTAGGTCAGCTCTGGGAGGGAGAGCCTCGCTGGAAAGAGCAACGAGGGGTGCAGGCACCTGGCTTAGCATCATCCCTATTGTGCCCGGGGAGTGGCCCCCGAGGTGAAATGTGGGGATTACCCTGCATGTGATTCTCTTTGCCTCTCAGCTAGGCCAACAGGCTCGGAGTTTTCCCAGCTGGTCTAACCTGCCCCTGTGAATCTCCTGCTTCCTAAGGGGCAAGTTTGCTCTACAACCAGGCCCTGTCTGGAGTCGTATAAGGCGTGATCAGTACGTGACCGCTTAAAATTTGGAAGAGCACCGATCTAGAGAAACTGCATATTCACCCCAGGTCCTGTGTCTGTCTGGAACATTCCCAAATTCTGTGAAACTAGATACAGTTGCAACATCAATCCCAACATCAATGATCCCTGCTTGACGGAGGAGGCATCCGAGGCCAGTGCTTAATTCAAAGGATGGGGGCGCTAATGGTAGACTTTTGGTTTGTTAGGGGGCAGAGTGGGAGCCCTGGAAGACTGAGGGGAGGGGGGTGGGATATTTCAGTGCTTCCCAGAGTGTCGAGTAGGCAGGGACTTTGGGGATGCACGGGGATGGCCTTTGCCTGTGTCAGGGGGTAACCAGCCTTCTACTAGCTTTCTAATCTACTACTGTCATTCCCAAACTGTTTCTTCCAGGGGTGTGTGTGTGTGTGTGTGTGTGTGTGTGTGTGTGTGTGTGTGTGTGTGTGTTTGGAGGGTGCTTCCTTAGCGGTGTTCAGAGGTTTGGGACCCTACGGCTATTCTGTTCAGCATGAAGGCCCGAGAATGCAGTACTGCTCGGGACCTGCAGTGTCAGGGATACCCGGACCACCTGCCAGTGCTGGGGGCCTCCAGGGCTGCATCCTGCGATACTCTGGGGACCATGTGGTTTGGGGGATTAAATCCAGATGGGTGCATGCTAGACATGTCCCCTAACTGCTCTACTAACTCCTCCTTCCCCCCATTTCATTTTATATCCTCCTTTTGTACCTGATCTTTCCATTTCAACTTTTGGATTTTGAAAGGCCCCAGCATTCTTGACCAGCACTAAGCCTATTTTTTTGCCTGTTTTCTCTAACAGTAACTTAAATGTCAAAGTCATTTAATTTCTGACTAGATGATGACCAATGCATCAGCAATGCTAGATTAGTGCCTGTCTTCCTTCCTTCCTTCCTTCCTTCCTTCCTTCCTTCCTTCCTTCCTTCCTTCCTTCCTTCCTTCCTTCCTTCCTTCCTTCCTTCCTTCCCTCCTTCCTTCCTTCCCTCCTTCCTTCCTTCCTTCCCTCCTTCCCTCCTTCCTTCCTTCCTTCCTTCCTTCCTTCCTTCCTTCCTTCCTTCCTTCCTTCCTTCCTTCCTTCCTTCCTTCCTTCCTTCCTTCCTTCCTTCTTCCCTCCCTCCTTCCTTCCCTCTTTCCTCCCTCCCTCTCTTCCTCCCTTCCTCCCTTCTTTCTTGGGATGGGATCCAGGTTGGCCTCATGCAAGGCAGTCGCCCCACCTGTTGTGCTATCTCTCTCCAGCCTCTGATGGAATATTTTTCATGATCCACATTCTCTCCCCTGGCAAGCTCCCTTGAAACATTGGTACCATCTAGTTGGGGACCACTTCCAGCACTGCTTCTTGTCACTCACAGAAGATCTCCTAGACCCTAGGATCTCTGGCAGCGTCTTGAGTGGAACGTCACACCCTTACTGTCCTAGACCAGGCTGGTGTTAGCAAGGCCACCTTCAGGGCAGCACGAGAGATTAGAGGTCTCGTAGGACTGTGACCTGAGTTCCTCACCCAGGAGCTGGGGCGCTCCCGGGAAGGCGAGGCTTCTCTCCTGGGCTCAGTCTGTGACCATTGCACACATCTAGAAAATATTCTCCTGAGGCCTTTGGCCGGTTTTCTGGGAGGGACTGCGCAGTGGCAGCTGCCCAGTTGGAGGACATTTGGACAGGCCTGCTTGCCTGTGAGGGTGGGAGGGCAGTGCAGGACCCCAGGGGGTGGTCCTGGAAGGTGGAAAGATCCTGAGTAGCTTGAGCCATCTGGTGACCCGGTTCCGAAGGGCATTAGCTGGGACAATAGGCAGACTCATCCTGAGCGAAGTTTGCAGTTACTGGGTTGCAGTTTATAACTGACCCCGCTTTAAAAAGAGCCAACACTTGTATGTGTAATGAGGCGGAGGAAATGTTATTCACCGTAATTTCTCCTAGGAAGAAGGCTGTCTTTGTTCTGAGAATGCCACAAGCAGAGCTGCAGAGGAGGAGGTGGATCCGCTTCATGGAAGGGGAAGAATCTACCTTTTGATTCGAAAAGGAGAGAGAGGAGGGGAAGAGGGAAAGACAGGGGGAAGAGAGCCAGCGACTGCATTGCGGGCGCAGGCCCGAGGCAGGGGGTGCCTTTGAGCGTGCGTGCGGTTGCTCCCCAGACCTTTCCAGCCTCGGCCCTGAGAAGCTGCGGCAAAGGCTCCCAGGTTCATGCAGCCTGTCCGAGTAGATTCCTTGGGGGTGGGGAGCGTTGAGCACTGTGAGTTTCCTGTCATTGTGTGGAGGACCAGGCCTCGGAAGGAAACCCCCAGGCGTGAGCAGAAACCCTGGAATTCCCAGCTTTGACTTTCCACCTAGGTCAGGCCATTCGATCTCTAAAGATCAGGTGGTGCCAGTTGGCATCTAAGTTACTTTTTCTCAGGGGAGGGGGGCACATCCGGTGGTGCTCAGGGATCACACCTGCCTCCGCACTCAGGGATCAGTCCTGAAGCACTTGGAGAACCGTAGGTGGTGATCAAACGAGAGTTAACCACGTACCAGACATGCACCTTTCCTCCCGTACTATCGCTTCTGTCTATCTAAGTGAGTTTTAGTTATGGAGGGAAGCTGAAAGGAATTTTCTCAGTACAATAGTTTGGGTTTTCTTGGTTTAAAAAAAATTTTTTTAATTTGTTTTGGCACCAAACCTGACAGTGCTCAGGGCTTACTCCTGGCTCTGTACTCGGGGGTCACTCCTGACAAGCTCAGGGAACACTTTGGGGTGCTGGGAATTGAGTCTGGGTCAGGTATGTGCAATTCAGATACCTTCCCGTTGTACTATCACTCCAGTCCCAGTTCATTAGTTATTTAGGGGAATGAACCAAGTGGTTGACAGATTCTCACCTGTGAAATACATAGAACTCTAACTGTACAAGAGTTAATAACGCCCACTCAGAACAAAAAAATGGATGTAACCTGAAACTATTTTGGGTGTCTTGTAGAAGAGAATACTTCATTAATTTTACTAGTGTTGGGGTGTATCTCCCGGTGGGCATAGGGAGGTACAAACACAGAGTAAGGGAAGGGCAAAGTACTAGATGATGTTGTATTTGAATTGAAGGTGTCAGGGTGAGCTGATTTGAATTGAAGGTGTCAGGGTGAGCTGATTTGAATTGAAGGTGTCAGGGTGAGCTGATTTACACACACACACACACACACACACACACACACGCGCGCGCGCGCGCACACACACACACACACACACACACACACACCTGTTTATATTTCCTATTTTCCTAACTATGGTCACTGGAACATCCTAGGAGCAGAGACACCCCAGCAACAATTAGCCTACACAGTACTCAGGTTGTGGTCTCTAAATACCCTGCTCTTGAAAAAGAACCAAGCCTTCTGGTAGGGATGGTCCAACCCAAATCTGGCCCAAAGAGCATTGCTATAAAAGTAAGAGTGTGCCCAAGGAATGATGGAGACATAGGAAAAGAAACTAATTATGCCTTACTGGCCACATTTAGCACAATTTGAGATGAGAATGAAAGCAATAGATGGTAGCACTTATTAATACTAATAAAGGCCCACAGTCCATCATAACACTGAAAATGTGGAAAGGGGAGGTTGGTTTTTCTAGAAGGATGTTAGGTACTAAATGGCAAGGAATGGATCATTATTATTGGCCATGATTGCAGGGATCCGGCACACGTGTATGCCCAGCAAGGTCAGTCCCTGGCTTCCTTTTCTTTGGGGCTCCAGAGAGTGTTTCGTGACCACAGGAGCCAGGGGACAATCTTAGCCTAGACGGCAAAGCCTTGGGATTCCAGGATGGCTGGGAGGGCATAAGAGGCTTGGAGAAGGCACTCTCCCTGTGCACGAGTCATTACCTTTACTCCCAGCTCTCACACTCGGGGGCACAGTAGGAATGGTTTAAGGTGTGGTTGCAGAGAAGTGCAGTGTGGGAGATGCAAAGCTTGCAAAAACCAGGTGGATGGCCTGGAACCTTCTGGTCCTGCCACCTCCCTTGCCCCCCTCATTAGACACACCTTTCTGCCAGCCCCTTCCTTCTTCACCCTGGATATTACTTTCTTCTCTTCCTTCTCCTTTTTAGTTGTGCAAACTTTGGGGTTTCCAACCCTACCACTTTGCCTGTAACACCCCTGTTTCAATGCCACGTGCCCACTTTTCCTAAACCCATGTTCAGTTTCTCTGTCAGGCTGGGCTTAGCTTTGCTTGATTAGTTTAATGAATTGAGGGCCACACTGGCAGCGCTCAGGATTGCTCTTAGGGTCATTCTTGTTGGAGCTCCAGGGACCATGTGATGCTGGGGTCCAGCCTCTAGCTCTTACATGGGAAATGTGTCCTCTCACCTACAGACCTAGCTCTTTTTTTTTTTTTTTTTTTTTTGCTTTTTGGGTCACACCCACCGATGCTCAGGGGTTACTCCTGGCTTTGCACTCAGGAACTACTCCTGGCGGTGCTTGGGGGACCATATGGGATGCCGGGGATCGAACCCGGGTCGGCCGCGTGCAAGGCAAACGCCCTACCCGCTGTGCTATCGCTCCGGCCCCCAGACCTAGCTCTTTGACACAGGCTCAGCTTTGATTGTTTTGCTGTTATTTTGGGGTTGGGTTTTTTTTTTGCGGGGGGGGGGGGCACACATGGCAATGTTTAGGGTTTTGTGCTCCTGGCTCCGTGCTCAGGGGTTACTTTTGTTGGGGTTCAGGGGACCATATGTGGTGGGATCAAAGCAGTTAGCAGTCTGTAGAGCAAGGAACTTCACCCCTGCACTACCTCTTCAGCCTCCAGGCTCAGCTTCAAGTGAGAGTAAATGTGGTCCGTTCCCTCTTTGATGTCAAACATACATTGTATGTTTAATATAACGAGCACTATTTAGATAGATTAAATATTCAAACCTTTTTAACTTCCTTTCGGCATAGGAAAGGGGTCACTCTCAGTCTGCATCTAGTTCAGGGGAGACCTGGGTTACCCCTCCTGTCTCTCTAAAGAGACTGGTTTGTTCCTCGTATGTCCCAGCTGCCCTTTCGTGCTTTTCCTTCTGAGTCCCTCTGCCCCATTCCTGTCCCACACAGTACCCCACCCACTTTGGCCGCCACCCTAACACGGCACACCTCCCCTCTGCTTCCCGGTTCACCACCTCAGGCCTTGGGGCAGGACTGCAAGGATCAGGAGTCTCCTCATCACGCATCTCCCGCTGTGATGAGGCCAGAGAGACAGCACAGGAGGGAAGGTGCCTTGCAGGAAGCGGCAGCCACAGCCCTGATTTGAATACTTCTTCTATTCAGTATGACCAGGGACCAGCCACTCCCGTGCACAGAGCCAGGAATAGCCCCTTGAGAGCCACTGGGTGTGGCCCAACCCCCCTCCTCCTCTACGTTGTGGGAATACACCTATCAGATGGGGGAGTGCTCCTTCAGATGCAGGAGCACCCCCTCAGCTGTGTGGACTTAACTCCAGCTGCAGGAGCACACCTCCCAGATGTGGGAGCACACCCTGAGATGTGGAAACACACCTCCAGAGGTGGGAGCACTGATGCAGGAGCACTTCCTCAGATGTGGGAGCACACTTCCCAATGCCTGCATATGGGGGTCGGGGGGGGGAACCTTCTGGAGACCATGCCCCTGCTGAATACAAAAAGAACCCTGCCTTGGTTCACATCCTAACTGGTGAGCCTTAGCAGGCAGGTGATGGGGTCTCGGGCTTCCCTGTCTGTGGTCTGGGCTCCAGAGAAGGGTCCCCTCTAGGACTGGTCCCTGTTGGTGGGCCCGGGGTCTGGTCTTTGCATGCAGGGCTGCCTGCCTGAATGAGAGTGGCGGAAAAGATGTCCTGCAAACTTCCCTGTGCTGCTCCCCTCACTCTCCCCGCCTCTGGGGTGTCAAGCCTTACAAGCATGGGGAGGAGGTGGGTTCCAAGTGGAAAGACCCTCTAATCTCTCAAGCTTCCCTGAAAAGACCCCTCTTCTCTGCTTGCAGCCACAGTCCCCCCCGCCCCCCGACTGGCCAGCCCTGGAGGAGCACTCGAGACAGGTGGCTGGGGCTTGGACTGTCCCTGGGAGGAGGGTTCAGGGTCAGAAGCACAAAGCACATCAAGCTTCCTGCACTTCTAGAGTCTCACACTGGTCTCGGGGAGCTTTGGATCTTGTTTTCCCTTGATTCGTGCCAAGATCGGGCTCTTTGGAGCTCATGCTGTGGCAGGAGGCCTCCCTTTGATGACCACGTCAAGTGAGATGGACACGGGCCAGGTTGTTATAGGAACTGGGAGAATCCTTGGAGTGGGAAAGTGCTGAGAACACGGGCCCCATTCACCATTCAGCTGGAAAGTGGAGCAGTCATTGTCAGCCACTGAGGCTGGGGGACAGAAGAAGCAATCGGTGGCACCCCTTGGTGGCTTGGGAGGAGGGTGTTGGGAGGGCACAGCCCGGGTCAGCCTAAACTCTGAATTCTCAGACTAAACCGCTCGCCTACTCTCTGGGTGACCTTCAGCAAATTAAAACAGCCCACCAACAACACGATCTCATTTTGCTGAGAAAGAATCATGGGCTGACTATCTAGACTAAGATCACTCTCCCTCTGCGGCCCTTGTTTCAGGGTCTGTTCCAGGTGATTTTACTTTGGTTTGCTTCGGGAACCACATCTGGTGGCTGCTCCAGGCCACCTCCTGGCTCTGCACTCAGAGATCACTCGGGTGGGGCTTGGGGAGACCATATGGGTTGCCGGGGCTTGAACCTGGGTCAACCACGTGCAAGGCAAGTGTCCTGCCTGCTGCACTGTCTCTCTCCAGCGTTTTAAATGATTTTTTGTGTCTTTATGCTTTCTTTCTTTCTTTCTTTCTTTCTTTCTTTCTTTCTTTCTTTCTTTCTTTCTTTCTTTCTTTCTTTCTTTCTTTCTTTCTTTCTTTCTTTCTCTCCTTCCTTCCTTCCTTCCTTCCTTCCTTTCTTCCTTCCTTTTCTTCCTTCTCTTCCATCCATCCTTCCTCCCTTCCTTCCTTCCTTCCTTCCTTCCTTCCTTCCTTCCTTCCTTCCTTCCTTCCTTCCTTCCTTCCTTCCTTCCTTCCTTCCTTCTCTTCCTTCCTTCCTTCCTTCCTTTCTTCTTTCTTTCTTTCTTTCTTTCTTTCTTTCTTTCTTTCTTTCTTTCTTTCTTTCTTTCTTTCTTTCTTTCTTTCTTTCTTTCTTTCTCGTTCTTTTCTTTCCTTTTCTTTGTTCTTTCCTGATACTTTATCCAAACAGCATGCATGGATTTAGGCCAGGTTTGAGACCGACTCGCCCAAACACAAAATGATTCCCATTTTGGAAATGGTTTCTGGAAAGGGAGTCTGGAATTTGGGGACAGATTTAGGCACATGCTTGAAAGAGGACAGGTGGAGCTTGCCACAAGTCCAGAAATCAGGCTGCTCCCAAGTAAGAAAGTTTTCTGCCCCTGATGGCCAGTGGCCCCTGTGCCGGCCACAGCTTCTCCCCACGTTTCCTATCCCATGAGACACCCTGTTGCACTCACACCCTCCTGCCTGCGAGGTGCTGCTGTCAATGATCATTGGTATACCAATCTTTTGGTAAACAAAAGCTACTCTGTCACTCTTGCTATCTCTTTAACTTTTGGAAGTTCATAGGGTAGCTTCTAAACTGTGCTCAGGGACCCCAGGGGCCACTCCCAGTGGTATGGTAGGGTTTTAATAATTACCATAATTTAGAGTTATTCCTGAGTGTAGAGCCAGGAGTAAGCACTGAGCATCACCGAGTGTGACTTCAAAACAAAACAAAACAAAATTTCGTATTTCAAAATATGTGTATACTGGTATTACTCAGCTAGTTCTTTCATAGCATTTATTATGGTAGCTGAGGACTCAACTCTTTTATTTTCTACTGCCATAAATACACTCTTCTCCTGGCTATGTGGGTCCAATGGTTCACTATCTGGACCCTTCACTGTGATACCACTAGGGCCTATTGGTGTTGGGGTCCCCTGGGGTTCTAGCTGAAAGTGCTCAGGGGAACCTGGCTGCCGGAGATCAACATGGGACCCCCACATGCCAGACCTGTGCCCAGTCCTTTCATCCATCTCCATGAGTCTTAACTTTTAAGACAAAAAAAAAAATCACGTTATAGTCTTGTTTTCGCCTCTCTAAATTGGTATCTGCACTCATACTTCCTTTGGTATGTAACTCTCTGCTAGAGTTTATCAGAGGTTTAAATGGAGTTATCTAAGTGGTATGTAAATATGTTCTCTTTACGAACACTTTAGCTATAACAATTAAAGCTAAATTTCCTTGCCATCTCTTGCTCAGTCTAGGTCTTCTCCTCCTGCCCCAAGATACCCACCTTGTCACCAGTTTGGTGGGTCTCCCTGTGGAGATTTTTGGAAACATTTACCAGCATAATATTCTCAGAGAAAACATTGTTTCCTATGAGTGTGTGGGTGTGTTTTGATTATTTGAGACAATGATTCTGCAATTTGCTTTCTCATTCAAAAAAATATGTTAGCAACATGGCTGCGCAGAATTACATGTAGATAACTCCTTATACCGCTACTAAACACTCTGGTGCCCATCCTTGTCATTTAACCCTTTCCCCATGCAAGGTCGCTTAGGTAGTATTGTTCTGCATATGCCATCCCATGCACTAGAGAATGGAACTACTTGTACACTGTAAGTATCGTCAGCTGTGATGGAAATGGATGCAAGCCTGCAAGCGAAGGAGTTGCAGGAAGCCTGAATCCTGCCACCTCAATGTCACACTTCTTTCTCCTGCAGAGACGTCTCAGAGAGGCTGTGCAGCTCTTAGAGGACTACAAGCACGGGACCCTGCGCCCAGGGGTCACCAATGAACAGGTAACAACTGCAGGTGGGAGAGGAAGGGACATGGAGCTTTCCTTGTACCCAGAACCACCTCTCTTCCCGTCAGTATCTAGTTCCGCTACAGCATTCCCTGTGGAGTTGTATGGGTTGGAGGGGGTACGTTGGAGGGGGTGTGTGGTCTCTGCGGTTCTCGGCATGTGATGGGAAGCATTGGAATGGCTGTGCTCTCCTGGAGGTAACGTGTGTCCCTTTGCAATGCCACATTCTTGTCATCACAATAGAAGTTTGAAATCAGCCATGATGGGAGTATTTACACCCCGAAAATGGGCAGATGCTACAAATCAGAGCTTACTTCTGCTTCTGCATGACCAAGAACCAATTCTTAAGTATCTGCCAGTGTACTGATACCTAACAGTTAGTTCAGTTGGGAGACTGGAGCAATTGTACAACAGATTCTACAATTCATGTGGCTGACCCAGGTTTGATCTCTGGCTCCCCATTTAGTCCCCCAAGCCCCATCAGGAGTGATCCTTGAGAGCAGAGCCAGGAGTAAGCCCTGAGCACAGCCAGGTGTGACCCTCAACACACAAACCACAACAAAACAAACCAAGAGTTCAGGTTGCAGATGGGAATGACGAGGGATGGCACAGATTTGTCCAGGACACTAGACCTTAATTTAGGACTTCACATAGAGACTTGAACTAGAAGCTCATTGAAATAGTGATGGCTGCATTTAGTTTGGTGGAGGGGTTGGGGGTTTTGTGTAGACAGCTTTAATCATTTTAGATATTGATGCTTAATGGGGCTGGAGCGATAGCACAGCGGGTAGGGCATTTGCCTTGCATGCAGCGGACTGGGGTTCAATTCCTCCGCCCCTCTCCGAGAGCCGGGCAAGCTACCGAGAGTATCTTGCCCACACAGCAGAGCCTGGCAAGCTACCCATGAACGTATTCAATATGCCAAAAACAGTAACAACAAGTCTCACAATGGAGATGTTACTGGTGCCCGCTCGAGCAAATCGATGAGCAACGGGATGACAGTGACAGTGACAGTGATGCTTAATGTGCCAACAGTTTTTTTTCCCCCTAACTTGAATCACCATGAATTACAGAGTTAGAAGATATTTATGATCGAGTTTCCCTTCACCAGTGTTCACTACCCTCATGGTTATCTTTCATGTTTAGCTATCTTATTAAAATTTCAAAAATATTGATTTTCTATTTTTTAACCTATTATCTGTGTAAAACTCAAAAAGCACTAACACTTTCCTTGTGGAAAATTAGTAGGTGTCCCTTCTTTCCCAATTCCTATCTGCCAGTGTACTGATACTGAGGAGAAATAATTTCACCATTTCTTCAGATGGAAATTCATATTTCAGGACTGGAGCAATAGTATAGCATGTAGGACACTTGTCTTGCATGTGACTCAAGCAGGGTCAGCCTGAACATTGCTGGGTGTGACCACTTCCTCCAAAAAAAATTATATTTCAAAATATCTGTACACTGCTATTTTGCAGCTAGTTATTTCATAGCATTTATTATGGTAACTGAGGACTTCAAATCTTGTTTTTGTCTGCCACCATCAACATACTCTTCTCCCCCACCATCGTACCCTCCCAAAATTATAACCGTGATTTGGGTCTATAAAAGTTCAAAATCACTCTATTACATTTTTTTGCTGTTGTACTTGGGCCACACCCAGTGGTGTTTAGGACTTCATCCTGGCTCTTGGCAGAGCTCAGGGGACCATAGGAGGTGCTGGGGATTGAATCCAGGATGACTTCATGTAAGGCAAGCACCTTGCTCACTACACCACAGCCCCCACACTATTATAATTTTACAATGAGAATTTACTGTAGATTTTAGTTGGTTGCATAATGATTATGTTTCTTCCCTTTTTCAACTTTATTTTTATTTGGAGTTAATATTTACCTTGCTTTTTATTCTCATTGGAATAGATTTTTTTTTCTTTTGTATCATCTGTAATTCATGCTCTGCCTTCTAACAGCCTTTGGCATTCTCAGCATTTCTTTGCTGTCTGAAGGCTCAGTCTTTCAGCTCTGACTTATTTTTTCCCAGAAGATTTCTCTTCTGAAGTTCCTCTCCTCATGCGTCAGAAGTTCCTCTTGATGTGTACCTTCATTTCGGTGAAACACTTATAATAACTTCTTGGAAAAAAGTCAACAGTAAGAAAAATTGAAATCTGTTCATATTTGAAAAATTGTGTTTCTACACTGTCTTAATAATTTGGCCGATGAGAAAATTCTAGGTTGACAATTTCCCTCTGAAGTTTAGATATGCTGTTCTAATTGACCTCTGGCTTCCAGTATAGCTGTTGAAAATCTGATGGATTTCATTTCCAGTTCTTTGCAATTGAAAATTTTTTTCTCTCTGGGAATGTTTAAGATATTGTCTATACAGTTTATGTATGAAAATATTCAATGCTATCTCCTGTAAAATTCATGAGTTCCTTTGGTAATCTTTTTCAATTAGAACACTCCACTCTCTCAGTTCTGGTAAATTTTCTTAGATTAAAAAAAAAAGTGCTTTTCTCTCATTTTGGAACTTCTATTAGTCAAATATTTGACATCTTTGATTGACACTCTGATATCTTTTTTCCCTTTTGTTGCATCACTTTCTCCTTCTGTTTAGTTTTATAGAAAGTTTGAGTTTATTTCCAACACTTCAGCTAGTTTAATTTAATTTCCAAGGGTTCTTTCTTTTTTGTTCCCTCCCTCCCTCTGTCTCCCTCCTTCCCTCCCTCCCTCCCTCCCTCCCTTCCTTCCTTCCTTCCTTCCTTCCTTCCTTCCTTCCTTCCTTCCTTCCTTCCTTCCTTCCTTCCTTCCTTCTTTCCTTCCTTCCTTCCTTCCTTCCTTCCTTCCTTCCTTCCTTCCTTCCTTCCTTCCTTCCTTCCTTTCTTCCTTCCTTCCTTCTTCTGTCGGACCCAGGGAAGCCCGTGTCTCCTGCGTGTGCACAGATGTTGAACATTGCCCTGGGTTTAGTGGGCAAGTAGTTTTTTCTTCCCTTGGTCCCAGTCCTGCCCAGTCCTGAGCCCTGCTGGTGTCCTTATGCATATGCCCTCTACAGGCGGCTGTCCTTTATGTTGTATCTCTACTCATTCTATACCCCCAAACCAAGTTGCTTTCCCCTCTTGGCCCTGGTCTCCTTTTGGCTTCTGTCTGTGCCTCTGTGGCTGCTTGTGACTCCGGGCGGAGGAGGGGGTGGGGGTGTGGAGGCCATGCTGGGTCTCTTTCTGCTGATACAGTCCACCAGGCATGTGTGGGTGTCCCAGGGGCTGCTGGCTTGGCCGTCGGTCCTGCCTGATCCAGCTACAGTTTCATGTGAATTTACGGTGTGCTCATGGGCTGGCTTGGGTATTAGCACCGAGGGGAGGAGAACAAGGGCAGCGCCAGGTGAGCATCTGGCCTGATGGACCCTGGGAATGTAGGTGATGACAGGGACAAGGTGAGTGGTGTGACCCCAGGGCTGTGAGAGACCTGCGCTGAGACTGAGGAGGCAGAAGGCTGGGTGGGAGCAGGGCCAACTGGGGGAAGTGACAGGTGACCGTGCTTGAGGGGAAGGGGGCCCTGAGCAGAGACGCAGCCTCGCAGGTCCTTAGCCTCCCAGATCCCTGCTCTTGGGCCGACCTTGGAGAAAGCCAGTGTGGTACTGTGGGTGGGGCATGGTCCCTCTGGATGTCTGCTGATCCCAGCATCACCTCCTTATCCCCTGGCCTTTTTTTTTTTCTTTTTGGGTCACACCCGGCAATGCACAGGGGTTACTCCTGGCTCTGCACTCAGGAATTACTCCTGGTGTTGCTTGGGGGACCCTATGGGATGCTGGGAATCGAACCCAGGTCAGCCTCGTGCAAGGCAAATGCCCTACCCGCTGTGCTATCGCTCCTGCCCCATCCCCTTGCCTTTTTGGGGGCCCTTGGTGCCCCAGCCAGACCAAGAAGCCCCTCTAGACCCAAGGAGTCCTCATGGGCTGGGCAACTCTAAATCCTCCCTGTGTCGTGACCACCTCTGCACCGTCCTCCCGTCTTGGGCTGGGGTGGGATGCTTGGGACTCCTCGAGCCACCAGAGATTGAGGGTGAGGCCACATGCCTCCTTGCTGCTCCCCCGCCCGCCTGTTTCCTGGGCCTCTATTGCTTTGCAGCCTGAAAGCCTCCCTGTGCCTTAGGAAGCTGAGAGGGCAGCGGGGGGGGGGGGTGGGGGGTGGGGGGGGGGCGCGGGGCTGACCCTCAGTGGTGTCCAGCTGGGGGCTGGCTGGGGAGCACAGTACGCCCAGGCTGAGCCTGCACTTGGACCCCCCAGTAAACAGATCCTCCCTTTGTTTCCCTTCCTGCTCCCTCCTGTGCTCCCCCATGCATGTCCTCTCCATGGCCCTTAGCCTACACACACACACACACACACACACACACACACACACAGTGGGTGGTGATGACAGACAAGGTGCTGGGATATCTCAGTGCCCCCGAATCCAGGACAGCTCGTGTCCTTGGCCAGCATGGCCAGCTGCAGAGCCCCAGGGGTCCTGTGCAGTGTGAACAGCAGTTGAGCTGCACGGGACTCTGGGTCTGTTCATTTCCTGTTGCACAAATGGAGGTTGACGCCTGTGGCTGTATCCCGGATCCGGACGCCCATTCCCGCCTGACGCATGGGCAGAAGCAGCAGCCCGAGAGCCTGTTTGTCATCCCTCCCGCCCTCCGTGGCGGCATTGCTCAGAGGATTCCTACACTAGTTTGCTCACACCCAGGGGCCATGTCCCGCTCTGCAGGTTCCTGGGTGGCTGACCTGTAGAGACAGGTAACCCAGTCAGCCCTGAGGGCAGGAGAGAAATCAGTACGATTTCCCCCTGGGGCACGGCAGCTGAAAGGATGTGCCTGGAATCTGCTGTGCCTGCAGGAGTGTGGCCAGCCCCTGAGCCGCAAAGCCTCGAGGATTAGCAGACCAGAAACCCAGGCGGCTGCAGACATCTCTGGACTGGCCTGCTATGGATGTGGCCTGCTGCGGACGTGGCCTGCTGTGGACGTGGCCTGTTGTGGATGTGGCCTGCTGTGGATGTGGCCTGCTGTGGACGTGGCCTGTTGTAGATGTGGCCTGCTGTGGATGTGGCCTGTTGTGGATGTGGCCTGCTGTGGATGTGGCCTGCTGAGGATGTGGTCTGTTGTGGACGTGGCCTGCTGTGGACGTGGCCTGCTGTGGACGTGGCCTGTTGCGGACGTGGCCTGTTGCGGACGTGGCCTGTTGTGGACGTGGCCTGTTGTGGATGTGGCCTGCTGAGGATGTGGCCTGCTGTGGATGTGGCCTGCTGAGGATGTGGTCTGTTGTGGACGTGGCCTGCTGTGGACGTGGCCTGCTGTGGATGTGACCTGCTGCGTGTGCTCTGCTCAGAGCCGGGGCTTCGCTAGAGTGTGGATGGGGACAGATGAGGCCCCTCGTGTCAATCAGCCACCACCCGCTCCATGCCCAGGTGCACTCCAAGTTCTGGCACTGTGCACACTTTCCTTCAGTTAACCATCTCTGACGCCTAATGGTTGGTACCTGTATTAGCCTATTTTATAGGAAAGAAAGCTGAAGGCCAGACAGGCCGGATATTTCCCAAAGGACACACAGCTAGTGGGGGGCAGCCTAGGGATCAGGCATGGCTCCTGAGATCCCGTGCCCATCTTTCACCCAGTGGGAGACGGTGAGACTTGATGCTCAGTGGGGTCATGGATATAAGCATGGATATAAGAATGGTGGGGTGTAGGAAGTGGCCAGGGGTCTGGCATTGGTGAAGGCCACACAGTGCCCCCACCCCCCAACACACACACACACACACACACACATACACACACACACACACACACCTGAGTGGTAACTTCTGTCCAGGCCATGGGCATTTGCTGAGTACCCTGGTACTGAGGAGGAGCAGAGGTGGGCTACACGGAGTGGACATGGCAGGGTCATGGGGAGAGAATTCCAAAAACAGTGATGAGAAAGGCTTCATGGAGCAGAGCCCAGGTGGACCCTGAAGGGAGGAAGGAAGGGGGAGAGAGAGAGATACAGAGAGAGAGAAACAGAGAGACAGAGAGAGGCACAGAGAGAGTGAGTTTGAAGGAAATGGGGAAGCCACAGACCAGGTAGTGAAAACGTTTAAATCCAGGTGGGGGACTCAAAATGTGTTGAGTGGGGCAAGACACTAGATGTCCTTGAACAAGGAGATGGCATTGGTGTGCAGTGGTCACCTTGCTTTGGGAGCTGGGGTGGGGGTGGGGCGAGTCAGCGCCGTTAAGGAATCCAGCGCGGACACTGGACAGCCTGGAGCTCAGCGCCCAGACTGGGGACACCTCTGCAGGCATCGTGGTGCTGGGGGTCTTGCCCTTTGTTTCCTGTTCCCCAGAGCCTGGGGATCAGCTCTCTGCCGTTCTGCCCCCTCCATGGCTCTGAGGCCCCTGGCGGGATGGATCCAATCTGCAGACTGCCAAGGACGCAAGGCAGGGGGGCGGTGAGAGGCTCCACTAGAGCCCTCTGCTGGCAGCAAGGAAATGGGGTCAAATGAAAAGAGCAGAGTTAAAAATACCTGCACCCCAAGTCTTGACGGGCGTCAGCGGGTTTGTCAGAAGCGGCAGAGGGCAGGCCCGGCCGACTGCCCCCACACCTTCCTTGGACCCCAGACGGCTGCAGACTCCCAGGGCTCTGAGCAATGCTCAACTTGTGTGAGCCTGTCCCAGGGTCTCCTGGTCTGTTAGCTGAAGTTCTTGCCATAAGCGTCGGGCATTAGGCATCTCCGGGTGGGCTCTCAGTGAAGACCTCCTGGGGTGGGGGGTGTCTCACCAGCGCCCCTGGGTCGGGTCCCAGTGCAGCAGTCAGAGCACACGGTGAGACCAGGCACCATGACGAGAGTCTCAGCTCCGGGACCCTTAGCCATGGCACGGCTGGTGTTTTGGGCTGGATAATTCTTTGCTATGGGTGCACTCTAGGGGACAGCTGCACCCCCTTTCCGAATCAGGGCAATAAGACATTGCCAGATGCGCTCTGGTTGCAGCCACTAGCCCCCTTTTATAAATCACGATTCTAGCAGAAACTAGAGCTCCCCACCTCCCTTCCCACTCAGAGTCCAAGAGGAAGCCCCTATTCCTCCCTGCATCTGTCTGCCACTCCCCTTCATGCAGTCCATTTCAGTCACTCGGGTCTCCTTGCTGTTTCGTAAACTTGCAGGACATGCCCAGTCCTGCCACAGGGCCTTTGCACTGTTCTTCTAGCTTCTCCTAACCATATCTATCTGCATATCTTCAGGTTTTTCCTCCAATGTCCCCCTTACTTACCTCTCTAACCTTATCTCCCTGTCTGCCCTCTTCAACTTGCAGAAAAAGGCATTTATCTATTGTATCAGGGAATACACTTCTTAAGTCTAGGACTAATTGTATATCCTCATTCATTTGTAGCTCTTCGAAGGGCCTGGGGGCCATGGTCCATTTTGTTCTCTGATGTATTCTTCTATCTGGAAGCATTCAGCGCATCATAGGTACTCGATGCATTTTTATTGATGATTGGCATTTTCTGTAATCTTCCAGTAACTGTGCATCTCTCCGTATTATAAACAAGAAATTGGAGACTGGAAGAGAGGAAGTTAGTTGGCCCATCTCCATGTGGGGGGGGGGGGGGGTGGCTGGCCAGAGAGAGAGACCAGGAGTTCCCGCAGGGCTGGGCCCCCGGGCCTGCCATCTTGCAGGGGTGAGGCAGCGTGCAGGGAGCAGGGGCCGTGGCTGCGGGAGGTGCGATGGGAGTAGGCGAAGGCTCTTTTGTGTGTCTGCAGAACTGGGGGCTACCCTCACCCCACCTAGGCTTGCAGATGTACTTATTACCTGGGAGTATCCATGGCAACGAAATTAATGGTGGGGAATAATGGGCTTGGCCCAATTGATAAATTTGGAAGGTTTCTGGGTTTTGTTTTGTGGAGGCACTCCTTTGCCTTACAGAAGGTTCCCCTTCAGGCTCTGTTTAATTACCTTCTGGAGGTTGTTTTAAATAGGCTTGGTGGCTCTGTCTTTGCTGTCTTGGGAGGTTTGGAGAAGCAGCTTGGAGGAAAGCAGAGGGGAAGGAGAGCCAGCCAGACCGGGGGGCGGGGCAGGGCCTGGGCGCTCGCTCCTCTGGGCGCTGGGGCACAGGGCTCCTGGATCTCAGCTCTGTTCTCGGGCCGTGCCTGGGGTTCCCCTTTCCCCCTGTTTCTTGGACTCTCCGTGGAGAGGCCAGCTGAGATGCCAGTGACGTCTGAAATCAGCCACCTGGGGCCACAGCACGGCCACCTCTCACCTCCCTCAACTCCTCCCTCCCCTTCCCCTGCCCCCCCCTACCCCCAGCTACCTCGGTTCTCATTCCCGAGGCGAGAAATCAAGCAAGGGCCAAAGTCTCCTCTCCGCACTGGCTTGCGGCTGCAGCCAGTGAGTTCCCAGGGGTTGCTGGGACTGTACGTTTTTATGTTCAGCCAGTGGAATGAAGAGAGGTGTGCTGAACACCCAAAGACATCAGAGGGTCCCACATGAGATTCTAGTTCACAGTGGGCCCTGTGAGGGCCCTCTGGATTCCCCCTGTGGGGGGACTATTCCCTCCATCTCTTTTGGCCACTCAGAGACTCTTTCACAGCCCAGGATGGTCCTTGCCTACAGAGTATTTGCACGACTCGCTCACTGAAACTTCAGACAAGCAGGCAGCTTGTGTGTGTGGGGGGGGGTGTACCTGCTGCCATCCCTACATCCTGCTCGCTCACCCTGCCTCCCTGACTCATGGGCCCAACACATCCCAGCGAAAAGCACAGACCCCATGAGTTAGCTGGAGCCTTCAAGTTTCAGTGAGCTACACCTGACCTCCCCGGGAAGGGGACGCTGACTCCCAGCTTCTGCCCCTTCTGCCTGGCAAAATCTTAAGTCTAAGGCGAGAGGTGACTTGTAGGAGAAGAATGGGTAAGTCAGTGCCTGGCCCCAGGTCCAAAGCTTGTACCCTAACTGTTATTCTCTGGGGATGGCACGAGCCCCACGGAAATCAGGTCATGACTAAGAGTTTGAGGTGGGGTCCTCCCTCCCACCACCCTCCCCGACCTCCTGAGGCTGGAGCACGGCCAGATGCCGCAGGGAAAGAGGCTCACTCAGCTTGGTCCTCCTTCTTGCCCATGGAAGGCATAGTTATACTATACATTTGGGGACAAAATGATTCCCCATAATGTACCAGCTCAAATAAGCAAGATCTAGGGGCTGGAGCAATAGCACAGTGGGTAGGGCGTTTGCCTTGCATGCGGCCAACCCGGGTTCGAATCCCAACATCCCATACGGTCCCCTGAGCACCGCCAGGGGAAATTCCTGAGTGCAGAGCCAGGAGTAACCCCTGTGCATCACCAGGCGTGACCCAAAAAGCAAAAAACAAACAACAACAACAACAAAACACCCAAAAAAACCAAACAAACAATCAAATAAGCAAGATCTACCATGCCCGGTAGTATCAGGCTCTTGGTGGGCACCGGGTCACACAGAGGCCTAGGTGCCTTCTGTCACTCCCCACCCTCTCTGCAGCTGAGTCCACACCTCAGGACCCAGTCAGCAGAGAAGAGACTACGCTAACTGGAGAGGAGGCTGGGGGATGTCGCGCTGTTGGCCAGCCCCCTGCCTGTTTGTTTCTTGCTGTGGAAGAAGGGGACCCGGGCTTGCTGGGGAGCCAGAGAGTGGTCTATGCCATGGAGTCCGTAAGGGACTTAGAGACTCCGAGGACACACCTTCTGGAGTTGCCTGCAGCCCGGCTCACTTTTCACGGCTCCCCGCCTCTCCTTTCTCTCCTCATTTCTTTTCTCCTCTCTCATATTTCTGTTTTTGTTTTGTTTTGTTTTCTTAGGGAGCCCACGCCAGTGTGCTCAGGACTTACTCCTGGTTTTATGCTCAGGGCTCGTTCCTGGTGGGGTTCAGGGGACCTTATGGGATGCTGGGGATCAAACCTGGGTCAGCCACATGCAAGGCACATGCTTTACCCACTATCTTTCCAGTTCCTCCTTTCTGATATTTCTAAAATAAAACTATTCACCTCCCCCACCAGAAAAAAAAGAGCTGTGGCCAGAGAGATAGTCCAGAGGCTTTAGCACTCTCCTAGCATGTGGTTTAAAACTGCACAGTGCTCTGGGCCGTACACTGCCAATGGCTGACGACGATAACAAGTCATGCATTCTATTTCTCTTTTTAGTGGTTTCATCTTCCTTCCTTCCTTCCTTCCTTCCTTCCTTCCTTCCTTCCTTCCTTCCTTCCTTCCTTCCTTCCTTCCTTCCTTCCTTCTCTCCTTTTCTTTTTTCTCTCTTTCTTTCTTTCTCTCTTTTTCTCTTTCTTTCTCATTTTCTCTTTCTCTCTTTCTTTTTCTTTCTCTTTCTTTTTTCTCTCTTTCCTTCTTTTTCTCTTTCCTTTCCTCCCTCCCTCCTTCCTTTCCTCCTCCCTCCCTTTCTCCTTCCTTCCTTCCTTCCTTCCTTCCTTCCTTCCTTCCTTCCTTCCTTCCTTCCTTCCTTCCTTCCTTCCTTCCTTCCTTCCTTCCTTTCTTTTTTTTCTCTCTCTTTTTTTTTGCTTTTTGGGTCACACCTGGAGACACAGGGGTTACTCCTGGCTCTGCACTCAGGAGTTACTCCTGCTGGTGCTTGGGGGACCATATGGGATGCTGGAGTTTGAACTGGAGTCAGCCATGTACAAGGCAAATGCCCTACCTGCTATAGGTTTCTGTAGGTTTTTTTCAAGGTTCCTGTCAGGAAGAATAAGGCTACTCTCTGTGCAGAAATGAGAAGATGCACTGAATTTATCACCTTCCTAAAGGGACTGAACTGTGAATAGTAATTTGGAGATGGGCACATGGGATAGAGCGGGGGGGGGGGGGGGCCGGGCGCCACAGCCAAATGACTTTATGTTCAATCCCAGTGCTGCTGTGTGACTTTGAATAAGTCACCCAACCCCTCTGTGTCTCCATTTCTCACCTCTGTAAAGTGGGGGATATGCTAGTCCTCTCCTTGCTGGGCTGTTGAGATCAAGTTAATAGTGTGAAGCATTGACCAAAGTGAGGACCCAAAGGCCTTATTTTCTAAATCTGATGAATGAACAGTGAGGGGCTGAGTGAATCTGGTCAGGGGTCATGCACAGTGACTATGCCTTGGAAACCTCAGACATGAGCATGTGGTCAAATATGTCTGAAAAAACTCAAAAAATAAAAAAGAAGAAGAAGAATAGTGACTACCGAGCTACCGAGAATATCCCACCCGCATGGCTGAGCCTGGCAAGCTACCGTGGCGTATTCGATATGCCAAAAACAGTAACAACAAGTTTTACAATGGAGACTTACTGGTGCCCACTCGAGCAAATCGATGAGTAATGGGATGACAGTGCTACAGTGCTACAGTATTTTTTCAATTACTGTGCTTTTTAATCCATAAAGGCCTATTTTGGTCATATTTCAACCTTAGATGGCATGAATCTTTAATTAATGGCAGTCTTAGCATGAGGTTGAGGGTTTCTTAGTACATAATTGTGCATCTCTGGGTGGATGATGTCTTAGAGTCAATGAAATTCAGTATTCCTAGCATTTGAAGGAGCTGACAGTTCCTTTTGCTCAAACCTACCCCCCTTGCAATGCTGCAGAGACCCACACCACTCATTTAGAAGCAACTCTTCTCCCTGGTAGCTGCTTCTGGCCACAGCAGGAATAATGGCAATATCGGCTCCAGGGCAGGCACCTGCTCTGGGGCCAGAATGCTCCAGGCACTTGTGTGTGAATCGGTGACTGCTGCCCCCAGGTGACAAGGCTGTGGCATCATGTTAGAGGCGCAGTTATTATCTCCGCTCTATGGGTGCCAGAACAGCAGAATTGAAACTCAGAACTACACTGGCCAGTCCAAGAATCCCCAGGTGGTGTATGTAGCCGTTTAAAAGAAAAATCCCTTGTTACTTGTTGCTAGGGATTAGTGCCTCAGTCCTTGTGCTCCTTTAATGCATGGAAAGTTAATCAATACATAGTTCCCAGAAGGAGGGGTGGGAGAGAAGGAAAGTGCCTGCCATAGACCCGTAGAGGAGGCTGGGGAATGGCAGGAGGAAGGGGTCATTGGTGGTGAGAAATGGGCTTCGGGGAGGGATGGCTGTTGAATCATTGTATGACTGAACAGCTCCGTAACTATGTACCTCACGGTGATTTAATTAAAAAAGTAAAAAATTAGTAAAAAGAAAATTGGTCAATAAATAGTGATCCTAAAACCAGCCCTATACTAAGTTCCTCCCTGCCTGGAGAGTTTCTTTTCCTTTCCCTTCTACTTTCAAATAAACTTTTCTATTTCCAAAACAAACAAACAAACAAAAAAATCCTGGGGCTGGAGCAATAGCACAGTGGGTAGGATGTTTGCTTTGCACGCGGCTGACCCGGGTTCAATTCCCAGCATCCCATATAGTCCCTGAGCACCGCCAGGAGTGATTCCTGAGTGCATGAGTCAGGAGTAACCCCTCAGCATTGCCTGGTGTGACCCAAAAAACAATAAATAAATAAAAGAAAAATCCTGTTATAACCCCCTCTAGGAGGTTTGGAAGACACGTGTCTTTATTTAAACCATGAGTTCTTACCTGTTGCGCCTTAGGACAGACTGGAGTGGGGCTGGGGGGTAGAGAGATAGTGGAGCAAGTAGGGTGTCTTCTTTGCAGCCAGCTGACCTGGGTTCAATCTCTGGCACCCTAATAGTCTTTCGAGCACCACTAGGAGTGAACCCTGAGCGCAGAGCCAAAGGTGAGCTCTGAGCACTGCCAAGTGTGGCACCAAAACCAATAAGCAAACAAACCAAGGAATCTACTAGAAATTTTAAAAAAAAGCCACAAGCCCTTTTTAAGGGTGTGGCAGCAATTGAGAGACGTGGTTGGAGGGATCTGAGTGGAGACTGGGGGGAAAGCCTGAGACCTGGGTTTGGTCCCTGGCCACGTCACAGGGTCCCTGAGCACTGCCAGGTGCAGCACATAAACAGGGAGTCGGGTGCAGTCCCTAAGCATAGCTGGGTATGGCCCCCAAACAACCAGTGAAAGGGCTATGAGATCCTCTGTTCTGCGGAGTCCCCTGATGTCACACCCTTGGATGATAAGGACAGTGACTCTCTCTTGTGTCCTCTGGAATTGGAATCCTTGGCCTTCCTAGGGCCAGGGATGAAGCTCAAGTGGTACTTCGCACACAGACCATGCACAAGGCCCTGGGAGTGATGCCCAGGACCGCAGGTCCTCAGCGCAGCACCCCCAATGGAAAGGAAAAAGAAAGTGACTTTGAGAACTTGCTTCTCATTTGGGCTCTTTCTCCCTCTCTTCCAGCTCTGGAGTGCGCAGAAAATCAAGCAGGTAATCTAATCCAGTTTGGATTCTTTCCCTTCCACTCCCCCTGCACTGCTGGGCCTCTCGCTGCTCTGTCCATCCACCAGCCTCCTGCCTCCCGTGCACCCCTCACTGCCCTCCTGAAGACTGGCGCTCTGGCTTGCCTTTCCCTGGGTCCTCTGATCCCGTCCCCTTTGCTGCTTCCAGAGAGTCCTGGTTAAATGCCCCCTTCCCAGGCCCAGGGTCAAAGGGGAACAGACACAGCCTGTTCTCCTGTGTGTTTCTGTTTGCTTTTGTCCTGAGTAGTGGTAAGGGCCTGACCATCCAGGCTCGACACGGGGTCGTCCAGGGGAGGCTCTTTGGGGTGGTCCCCTGCTCCCCTCTGCCCTCTCCTTTCCTCCTCTCCGTGGCCCTCACCCTGTCTTTGCTCCTGCTCTTGCCAGGCCATCCTACACCCCGACACCAACGAGAAGATCTTCATGCCCTTCCGAATGTCAGGTAAGCTCGGGTTCTGGTTCTGTTCAGCCTCAGCCATAGTCCAGGATCAGGCCATCCAGGATCAGGGACATTGGTGTCCACCTGAGGGAGGGACCCAGCTTGTCACACACATGGACTTGTTAGCGCTGACACCTCAGCTCAACCCGACAAGATTGGCCCAGCCCTGGAATCACCTACGGGGCTTTTTTTTGGGGGGGGAATGTGCCTGTCCACCTCTCTGCCTGGGCAGTTGGGCGCAGTAGGAGCTGCATGTGGGACCCAGCCACCCTGCTCGCCAGCTACAGTGTCCTAACTTAGTAGCAGGCTTGGGGATGAGGAAGGGGGCCCCTGGCACGGCCTCCTTCTACCCCTGCATCTGCTCTTCCCTTCCCTGGCCCCTACGTCCGGACTTAATCCCCAGCCTCTCTCTCCTTCGGGATACGCAACACAGTTGTGCACTGTTTTCACACAACTGCACACCCAAGAGAGCACCAGGCAGGCAGGGGACCAGGGCGGAGGGCCTGAGACCTCTGCCCACCTCCAGGAAGCCCCCACCCAGAGTCCCCAGAAGGACAGAATGTCTCGCTGATCTTACCTGCTTAGAAAGCATGAGAAGTCACCACACCTCCCCGCCTGGGGCTGATTGGTTCACTTATTTTGATCTTGTCGTAGCTTCATGTTTTATGGTCTGCTCATTCCAGGCTCCTGGAATGGGTCCCTCAGGGGTCCTGCTTCTAATTCCCACTGCAGAGGGACCCACCCTCAGCTGGGTGGGAGACTTCCTCTCCAGAGAGATCGTGAAGTTGGGTTGCATGAGCCACAAGATATTTTAAGGCTTTGGAAGACAATGAGTGAGTGAGTGTGTGTGTGTGTGTGTGTGTGTGTGTGTGTGTGTGTGTGTGTGTGTGTGTGTGTGTGGCAGGGTTGGGGTGGAGGGAGGGTAAGTGGTTGGAGGGCTACCAGGAGAGTTGGGGGCGGGCAGGCCAGCAGTGGGCAGCATTTCCTGCAGGAGTGGGCTCTCCAGATTCCGGGTTCTTGGGGAAGTAAGACCTGTCTGAACAGGGGACAGAGAGTGAAGTCGGGGAGGGCAGAGTTGGGAAAAGTTTTGGAGGCCAGATGTTGCTTCCTATGTCACTGCTCTGAGCTCCTTTGCCTAGGCCATTGGCAAGAGCAAGTCCAGAAGGTTCTTCCAAAGGTCTCGGTCAAGAGGCCTGCGGTGGGAATGGAGTGGGGGTGAGACCTGACTGTCCTCTGCCCTCTCACAGGTTACATTCCTTTCGGGACACCAATTGTAAGTATTTCCTTCCAAGAATATTCTTTTCTGAAACAATGTGTTTAATGTATAAATTTACACCGTTGTTGATAAATAATTGAGATTTGATTTAGGATAAATTTTTTTTAATTCCTTTGGTGTGTGTTGTCAAACTAATTTCCATAGTAGGTCTGCCGTCCGCCCGCCATCTCATCCCGCACATTCTGCATCCAAGCACTGGCCGTGGCACATGCTGGTGATTGGGAAGTTTCCACCCCCACCTTGAGAAGGCAAAAAGTAAAGGCACTGGGGCCAGGAAGATAGTACAGGGGGTAGGGTGTTTGCCTCGCACATGGCCCGCCTGGGTTTAATCCTCAGAATCCCATATGGTACCCCCGGCCCCTAGTGCCACTAGGGATAATCCCTGAGCATATCCAGGAGTAAGTCCTGAGCACTGCTGAGTGTGGCTCCCCAAAAAAGCACCTTCTGAGAACGAAGGTTCAAAATTAGTTTGAAGGGGCCAGAGAAAGAGTATAGGAAGCAGGGCTCTTGCCTTGCATGCGGCTGACCTGGGTTTAATTCCTGGAACCACATATGGTCCCCCTAGCACCACCAGGAGTGATCCCTGAGTGCAGAGCCAGGGTAAGTCCTGAGCACCACTGGGTGTGACCCCAAAACAAACAAACAAAAATAGAAAATGAGTTCAGGAAGGATTCAGTATTTGTTTGTTTGATGTTATGCTCCAATTTGTGGGGTAGGAAAAGGGGCCCCACTGCCCTTGATTCTTAGCCACCTGGACGGGGCATTCAGGGCTGAGGCCCAGCCATGCTGGACGCCACCAGGGCCACCACAGCAGTACTTGAGGCCTCAGGGCTACACCCGGGGGTCAGGGGACCATGTAGTAGTACAAGCATGCACTCCGGCCTGGAGAAAGCTCCAGGATTCACTTTCTTTTTTCGTCCCACTTTTGGAAAAACAAAGCTGAGTTTACTCTTCTGTATTTATACTAGAGTGAAGCAAAAGTACAAAAAGGTAAATTCATCATAGGCATGCAGCTTGCTTAAGCCCATAACATGAGCAGTCTAAGTCAGTAGCACTTCCGGCAGGAAGGAGGGTGTCATCGGCACAGGGGAAACCTCCCAGGTGCCACTCACACTCACTCTCTTGGGAGGCGGCAGGGAACAACCTCCCTGCTCCTTTTTGCTTGCTCTCATGACTGGTTAAGAACTTTAGACAAATGCAATTCTCAGTAGGTAATTTTTGGTTTGCTTCTTTTGGTGGTGGTGGTGGTGGTGGTGGGGTGTGGGGTGTGTGTGTGGGGGGGGCGTTTCTTGCAGAGGTTAGGAGGTGGGGAATCACACCCAACTGAGCCCAGAGATCACTCCTGACAGTGCTCAGGGGACCATATGGGGTGCTGGGGATTGAACCTCTGTATAAGGTGCATCCAGGCAAGCACCTTACCCTCTATACTATCTCTTTAGCCCTTCAGTAGATACTTCTTTGGGTCTGACTTTTTTTTTCTCACTCAAAACTGTTTATGAGACTCATTGTTATATGTGGCGCTGATTTGTTCTTTTTTATTGCTGTAGAACAGTTCATCGCTATGTCTATAAAGTTTTCTTTACCCATCTTATTGTTGGTGACTTCTTTGGTTGCTGCCGGTTTGGAGTTCACAGCAAACAATGCCCCTTTAAACATGATTGTACATATCCTGATATTTTCACTGCTCTTGGATTATTACTAGGAGGCGAAACTGAACCAGGGCTAGAGAGATAGCCCAAAGGGCTGATCCTTGGCATGGGTGTCACATTGTCCCTTAATCACGGCAGAGATTAACACCGCTAGTTGGGTCCCCTTCTCCGCCCAAAAAACCAACAAGAAATATATAGTAACTAAATGTAATCTGTGATCCTAAAATTGAAATCAGGGGAGTTAAACATGCACTTGCTATATAAGCCAGCAATCATATCTTCCTACCCAAGAGAAATGAATACATGTGTCTGTACAAATATCTGCGCATTAGGGTTTTTAAAATATTTTTTTTAAATGAACTTAAAACTGGAAATAGACCACAATGGTATATTAAAAAGGTCATTTTATTTGTTTTTTTGTTTGTTTATTTGGGGGACACACCCAGCGATGCTCAGGTGTTACTCCTGCCTCTGCACTCAGGAATTATTCCTTGAGGGACCATATGGGATGCTGGGGATTGAACCCTGTCAGCTGTGTGCAAGGCAAAATCCCTACCCACTGTACTATCACTCTGGCCCCTAAGTAGGTTATTTAATAATTAAACAGTTCATTTATATTAGTAGCTATTAAAAGAACTGGATGAAATCTGGAAATAGTATAGTCACCTAATTGAGTACCTCAAAGTTTCCCTATAGATTTTATATTATAATTCCTTCTATTTTTCCTTCCGTATCTTTTAGTTGGCACTCTCCTATAAATAATAGCTTTCCCTTCTACCTTCCTATGTAATATTTCTTAGAATTATTGGTTTGGTGTTTTTTTTAATTCAGTAGGTAATAATTTACTTCTGTCATTATTTATTTATTTTGATATGCAAGTTACACCAAATTTGCCTAATAAAACCTCCCTAACATAGTTTCTCTGTTTGACACGTGTTCCTTGTTGTTTGGCTACTTCAATACTTGTGGGACATAATGTATAAATAATCCTAGCCTGCTCAGGCCAGACAGTGGGTAGGGCACTTGCCTTGCATGTGACCTACGCAGGTTCAATCCCAAGAACCCCAGAAGGTCCCCCAAATTCTGCCAGGAGTGATCCCTGAGCAGAGAATCCAAAGTAAGCCCTGAGCACCACTGGGTATGGCCCCAAAACAAAAATAAATAACCAGTAGAATAAGAAACAGTCTAACAATATGAGTATAGATTTGAATAGATTTAGGAATGGAAATCAGTTGCTTAAATCCATATATCAAAGAACCAACCACTAAAATTATAAGACAGACAAAAATTTCCCAGTAGAGTCCCATGATCTTTCAGGTAAATACACTCAAACTCCAAAGAGAGTAAGGAAAAGAAACTGTTCCCCAATTTATTTCTGAGGCACTTTGAGACCAATTCCAAATAAGTGAATATCAGAAAGAAGTTATAGAGAACTTATGAGAATCTATGTATAATACGAATGAAATAGCAAATTTTTAATCATTAAAAACAAATTATTAAAAAATGTTACAATGCTTTTTATCCAGAAGGATGATGTCAAAGAAGGTATTAATATAGTTGATAACATTAACTAGTTGAAGGATAAGTGTGATTGACAATCTCAGGTATAGAAATATCATTTCATAAAATGAAACACGACCATTTACAATGAAAAGAGAGGGAATTTTAGGTCTAGAAGGGACTTTGTTAACTTGATAATTTATCAAAATAATTAGGACTCAGGTTAGGGATGCAAAGCATCCCAGGTTAGGGATGCTGCCAGGGACACATGCTTTACATGCCGGATCCTGGGTTCGGTCCCCAGCACTGTGTGGCTCCCGGACGCTGCCAGGGGCAGCCTTAGTGGTTCACAGTACCCGCTCAGACCCTGAAACTAAGCTCTCGACCCAATTTCCCAGGTGTTTCTGGGAGTGGCCCTGGGGCCCCTGAGCTCTTGGGAGGCATTCCCAACTGCCTCCCATCCCCCACAAATCATACAATACTGTTTTGATAGATGAATCAGATAAAGGTATGTTCTTAATGTTTGGGCAAGGGTGACAGTGCCTGATAATACCACTTTTATTCAATTTTTTTGAGACTAACAAGCCAAATAAGACTTTAAAAATAGGCAAACTTGGGGCCAGAAGATAGTAAAGTGGGTAGGGCGCTTGCGTTGCATATGGCCGACTTGGGTCCCAGCACTCCAAATTGTTCCCTGAGCCCTTATAAGCTAATAAAACTCTAGAACATGATTTTTTTTCAAGATAGTATTTATTATAGCACTTTGAAACTATATAAGTTTAAAAATATTGTGAGACCTTTATGGAAAAACTTATAAAATTTTAACATTGGACATAGGAAATCTAAGTGGAGAGATATATCATCTTGGTTAACAAGATGCTTTCACGTGATCCTCCAGATAGCAAATTCCTTTGTTAAAGTCTGTTTGTTTTCAGGGTCCAGAGAGATAGTACAACAATTTACGATCTTGCATGTGTCTGTCCCAAGCTCAGGCCCTGGTACCATGTATGGTCCCCTGAACCCACCAGGAGTAAGCTCTGAGCACAACTGGGTGTATGGTTAAAATCTATTTTTAGATTGTATTTGTTTGTTTCATCATGATCCAGTGGGTGGTTTGTTGGTTCAGTTTTTAAGCTTTGCTGTTGTTCCCATTTATTTCTTTCTTTGTACTGGAGTGTTGTTTTCCATTTGTTTGTTTGTTTGATTGTTTCTGCAATGCTGGTGAGTGAATCTAGGCCTCATGCAGGCAAGGCATTCACTTCCTGTTGCTGTTGCATCATACCCCAGCCCACTGTCCTTTCTAAAGTTTAGGAGTATTCTAACTCTCTCTCTCTCTCTCTCTCTCTCTCTCTCTCTCTCTCTCTCTCTCTCTGTGCATGTATGTATGTGCGTGCACACGCGTGTGTGTCTGTCTGTCTCATTTTTCTGGAACATTTATCAGAAAGATCCCTTTTCATTTACCCTGTCAATAATAGTAGAATAACAAGTCTGACCTTCTACCCTACTATCCTAATCAGAAGAGACATTTAGCAAAGCTAAACTCTTTCCCATATTACCCATAAATACCTGCCAAGATATTGGAAATCATCTGGAATCTAATAATATTTTTTGTTTTGTTTTGGGACCATAGCCAGCCATACTGAGAGGTTACTCCTGGCTCTGCACTCAGGAATTACTCCTGGCAATAATCAGGGAACCATATGGGATGCCGGGTATTGAATCCAGGTTGGCTGCTTGCAAGGCAAGTGCCCTACCCTCTCTACCATCACTCCAGCCCTAATTAGATTTTTTAATCCTTGCTTAACACCTGCATTAAATTTCACAGTTATTTAGGCTGTGTGTATGTATGTGTGTGCACACTTGAGCACGTGTGTGTGGTATGTATGTGCGTGTGTGTGTTTTCTATATTTGGCAGGGGTACTTCTTTGAATAATATTCAGAGTGTGTGGGCAGTACTTTCTCGGTCCTTGGATTTCTGGAAATGTCTTTTTTTCTCTTCCCTGTACATGAACAATAGTTGGCCTAATTCTCTCTTCCTTCCCTCAGCCCCGCTGGGATCCTTTGGGTTTTTTTTTATCTTTGGAGTTCAGGAATATCCTCAGGATTTAAAAAAAAAAAGTCTGTATATTTTATAAGATTATACATGTGATACATGAATATGTTCTTTGGAATTTTGAAATCCTAACAAGAATTTTTAAAGACTATTTTAAAAGTTACACAAGTACTACATGAATATATTCTTTCAGCTCAGAATTAAAGAATACAAACAAAAAGTAATAGTTGCCCTGTGAATTCTCAACCTCAAATCTGCTCCCAGAAGTAACCTCTGTTAGAAGTTTGATGGAAAATCTCTGAATTTTCTTCTAAGTTTTTGCATATATATGAATCATCTTTAAATCATTTTTGTCTTAATTTTAATTAAACTATAACAATATAAGTAGTTATCTAAACAGTTTGCCTAAAGATCTGCTTTACTTCTTCATTTGTTTTTCCTGCTGGGTTATATTTTCTCCCCAGAGGTGGATTTAGGTGCTAATTATTTACTCTTGGAAATAACAGAACTGTAAAAATCCTTCTCAAGCACTTTTTTTTTGCCTAAATATGAGGTTGTCTCAAGGGCCCACTCTAGAAGGGAATGGCCTCCAGTTTTGATAGATAATGCCAAATATCTCTTTAGAAAGTTTGTATCTTGCAATTTTACTTGTATTTTGCAAGTATTTAACAATCACACCTTTGTAACCCTGGTGTTTAGGTTTTTAGTGATTGTACCTGATGAGAGATGGGTAGTGTGGCAGCACCTCATTATTGTTTAATTTTTGTTTCTCTGAGCACCAAGTGTATTTCTTCCCATTTATTTAATGGTCATTTCCTCATCTGTGAATTACCTGGTCACATCCTATGTCCATTCTCCCAGCAGTTTAATTTTCCTAATTGACTTGGAGGAGACCTTTACTTAAGCTATTTAAGATTTTTAGCTCTTTATTTTAGCTATCATTCTTTGAATTAGATACAGATCTTCTTTGGCTTACAGTGGGGTCTCACATTGATAAACCCACTGTAAGTTGGAAATACCTTAAGTTTAAAAATGCATTTAATACATCGAATCTACCGCACATCACAGCCTAGCCTAGCCTGCCTTTTAAAGAAGTGTTCTTAGAACATTCACGTTGCCTACAGTGGAGCCAGCAGGCTCCTTGAGAGTCAGGTTTGACTCTCTCCTGCAGTGTTCTGAAAACTGTTCCAGAAGTGGCAGACACTCCGGAGAGTATTGGTTACTTATCCTCACGGTTCCGTGGCTGACTGCAGGGCCTACTTTTGCCACTGCTGCTCGGCATCTCGCAAGAGGAACACAGATAGCTTGCTAGCCTTGAAAGAGATTAAAATTCAGAATTCAACTGAGGGTTCCCCCAGAATTCAGTTTCCATTGGATACTTGTTGCGTTCATACTGCTAGAAAGTAAAGTGACCATGAAGACGAACCTTTGCAAACCGGAGATTGACGGTATGTTGTGTCAGTCTATCTCCCCAGCTGTTTTCCCTTGACTCGCTGGGGTCTTTGTTGTAGAAAAAAAGGTTTAAAGAATGATTTGTTGTTGTTGCTTGTGGTGGTGGTGGTACAGCAGTGGGATTGCTCCCAGCAGTGCTAGCACATCCCATTAATATTAATTAACTGAATATTAATGCTTTGGTTTTGGTTTGTTGTTTGAGCCACTCCCAGCAGGGCTCAGTACTCCTGGCTCTGTGCTTGGGGATCACTTCCTCACAACGTTTGGGAGACCCTATGTGGTTTCACAGATTGAAGTGGGTTGTTACATGCAAGAAAAGTGCCTTAACCCCTGTGCTACTTCTTTGGCCACAAATAGTGATGCTTTTAAATATAATGAGCCTGAAAAAAAGAGTCTTATTCTCACTTCTCTCCTCCATCTCCTTTATTAAAATAGCTGGATTTGAGGCCCGAGAGATAGTATAGGGGTTAAGGTACAGGCCCCAGTATCACTGGGTATCGCCCTGGTGACATGTCCTCACACTGAACTACCGACCCACTGGGTCAAGAATCATCCCAGGTGTCCTGAGAACACTTGGGAGGGCCCCACCCTCACCCCTAAAATAATAGCTGGATTTGTGAGACTTGTATCTTGGTATTAGCAGTTCATTTATCAGTTCTTCCATTTTAATTTCTATTTTTATTTTTTACGATATAGATCATTCCCTTGGCTTGTTTTATAGTTTTGTTTTCAATTTAATTTTTTTACTTTTGGACTTGAACACTTAATAAAAATGCTTGGGTAGTGTTTTTTGTTTCTGAATATATTTACCCACATGGCTATAGTTAATACATTTCCTATAGAGTAATCTGCTTTTATTTTCTAAAAAGTGTTAAATTATGGTTTTGAATTCTTAACTTTTAGAAGAACATGTTTTAAATCCCAAGAGGTTAAGTTTAAAAATATATTCTTTGGTCCGGATAGGAAACTTAGTGTTACAATGCATGACTTGCATATGTGAGGTCTGGGTTCAATCCCTGGTACTACATAATACATGCATACATACATACGTGTATATGTGTATCTGTTCTTTTTGTTTTTTAGTTTGTCTGATTTTCAGAAACAGTAACTGTTACAGTTCTACCATTGAGATGTATTGTGTGTGTTTTTATATCATATCATATGATTGTATTAGTTAAGGTTAGTGTCATCTACATACTAAAATATTCAAAATAGAGGCCAGAGTGATAGTACAGCATGTAGGGTGCTAGCTTTGCACATAGATGACCTGGGTTTGATTTCTGCCACCCCATATGGTTCCCCTAGTCCGCCAGGAGTGATTTCAAAGCTCGGGGTTAGTAGTAAGCCCTGAGCATCACCAGGTATGGCCCCAAAACAAACAAACAAAAAGCATTCTTGCTTAGCAGGGGATATAGCTCAGTGGCAAAGCACTTCCCTTTTATGTGTTGGATGCTGTGTTCAAATTCTGGCACTGCAGGAGAAAAAAAGTTCAAAATAAATAACTTAAAATAATTTCTTTTTCTCTCATGTCATAAAAACTCTGAGGTAGATGGATTCCCACAATGTCATCAAAAGTCCAGATTTCTATATTTCTACACCAGTGGCAGTACTTCTATGGCTTCTGTGATCAAAGTCACCTTGTAATATCAGCCCAACATGACTGCTGGAGTTCCAGCCATCACAACCACATTACAGGAAAGAGAACAAAGGGATGAGTGAAAGGACATAAAATGACTCCCCAAAAGAGCTTTCTATCAGACTCTCCCACAACACATCTGTTTATATTTCATGTAGGATTTAACTGTGTATAGGCTATCCCTAATTATAGGAATTCCATTAGTCAGACAGGGAAAAATAGCCAATAGGTAGGTTATTAGGAACTTGTTATAATAATCTTTATAAGTACTCCCTCAGTGCTTGGGAGGAAAAAAGGTATGTCATTTGTCAGGATCTTGTCACCAACCAGAGAAAGTTGATTAGAGGTTCATTTCCTGGGAGAGGCCAATGACAGAATGAATGACTATTGTTCCCTGACGTGAGTAGTTAGGACCCCATCTCTGCCTCTCAGTTGCAGGGTGATGTGGAAGTGTCCCATCTGTGCCCAGCCTCTTTTTACTATCCCAGACAAGCTAGTTCCGTCAGAATCACTGTTGCCCTGTTAGCAACCCGGGGGGGGGTGGTTGGGAGAGGATATTCATCCGGGGTGCTCAGGAGGCTACTGCTAAAGCAGAGGCTGTGAAAGTCAGATCAGAGCCAAGCACTTCCCAACCCGGACAAGTACTCTTTGGGGAATAAATGTGTCGGAAGCCCAGCAGACCTCAGTGGCAGCTAGAGCCAAATCAACAGGTATCTTGCACCACATCCTGGCCTGAAACATTTTCCCATCTGGAGATTCCAAGCAGCTATTTAGATACATGTTGCTACAAATTGCATGCTTTTGTCCTTCTTTGGAGCTGCATAGTATTCCATAGTGCATACAACAACTTCTTTTTTTTTTTTTTGCTTTTTTTTTTTTGGGGGGTCACACCTGGTGATGCACAGGGGTTACTCCTGGCTCTGCACTCAGGAATTACCCCTGGCAGTGCTCAGGGGACCATATGGGATGCTGGGATTTGAACCCGGGTCGGCCGCGTGCAAAGCAAACGCCCTACCCGCTGTGCTATCTCTCCAGCCCCACAACAACTTCTTAATTCATTCATCTATAGTTGGGAACTGGGCTGTACTAAGTGCTGCAATAAACATAGATAGGTGTGCATATATTCTTTTTAATGTTTTTATGTCTTGGGGATAGACACCAAGAAGTGGTATTGCTGGGTCATATGGGAATTCCAGTCCTTTTATTATTATTATTTTTTAGAAATATCTATATTACTTTCTACCGAGGTTCGACTAACCAGTCAGAAGGAAAGGGATGGATACAAAGTGATCTCTTTCATTCATAGGACTTAAAGATACACAGTGAGGCAGCAACCGAGATCCAAATGCAACAACAGGAGAAGTGACACAGTTGAGTTGAGAGGCAGGTGAGAGGGAGGAGAGGGGGATGGTACACCAGTGACGGGTGTGGTGTCAGAATAATGTCCACGAGAAAGCATTATCTGTAGTATAATATGCCAAAATCTTTAGAAAAAAAAAAAAGATTCCCAGCAGCTGGACCAGTCCAGAGAGGAAGTGGAAACCTTCCACCTTCTATCGTGGCATTTTTTTTTTTAGCTTTTTGGGTCACGCCTGGCGATACACAGGGGTCACTCCTGGCTCTGCACTCAGGAATTACGCCTGGCAGTGCGCAGGGGACCATATGGGATGCTGGGAATCGAACCTGGATTGGCTGCGTGTAAGGCAAACGTCCTACCCGCTACCTGCTGTGCTATCGCTCCAGCGCACCCATCGTGGCATTTTGATGTAGACAAACCATGTAAAGACTCGGGGGACATTCCCCTCCTGCCTCAGGCCACTGCCTTTCCTCATCCTATAAAAGGAGCACCATGACTGTCCTCTCCCTGCTCCCTGAGGCCTGGCTCCCACTGCCCACTCAGGTCCCCTCCAGCCCTGCCAGTTCCTGGGAGCACACTCATCTCCGCTAACGGCTGGCCGGAAGAGGGGTGAAGGCTCCTGTCCAGTGTCGGGAAGCCCCCGAATGGAGGGATGGGTAAGCGGTACACACATGCAGAGCCACTAAAATGCTCCCCAGGGGCTGGAGCGGTAGCACAGTGGGTAGGGCGTTTGCCTTACATGTGCCCGACCCAGGTCCGATTCCCAGCATCCCATATGTTCCCCTAGCACTGCCAGGAGTAATTCCTGAGTGCAGAGCCAGGAGTGACCCCTGTGTATCGCTGGGTGTGACCTAAAAAAAAAAAAGCAAAAAAACCCAAAACAAAATAAAAAATAAAATGCTCCCCAAAATAGGCGGGGAAGGAGGGACAGCAAATGCACTAGGAACCAAGCCCCTGAGTGATGAGGGCAAGCGGTGAGTCGGGCTGGCCAGGGGCCTTGATGGAGAGGCTGTTGGGAGCAGCGTCCGCAGCAGCCTCCGGCCCAGGTGAGTGTCCCAGGTTCCACCTGCATCTTCCCGCCTTGCCTGAGAGTGTTCCCCCCCCACCCCCCTCACCACACACTCTCTCTCAGAACTCAGGAGAAACGAGCTGGTTCTCTCCCAGAGGCGGCTGCCAGTTTAGTCAGCAGATTTCACAGATCCACTGGCACCCGTGTAGTGCGTCTTATTTTAAGCTTAACATTTGAAGATGGGAACTTTCCCCCCCTTTGGTGTATGGCGAAGAGATCCCAATTTATATATAAGCACGGCGGCTAAGCCAGGGCACCGCGGCTGTTCCTGAGGCCAGCGTGGCTTGTGACCCTCCTTCTGGGGGGGCCTGGAGGGGGAAGCCGCCCTCCCTTATCCCCCAGGACTCCAGCCACAGGTTTGCCCCCGCGGTGTGTGGCAGTGTCCTCCCTGGGCACCTGTGGCAGGGAGAGGCAGGCCGGTGTCTGGGCTCTGGTCCCAGCCTCTTGGCATCTCTGTGCCTGCCAGCCCGCACCCCCTTGTCCTCAGACACTGGGAACTGGGGGGGCATCTGTGCCTCCCTCCTCAGCTCCCCTGACCCTACTGCCCTCCTCTCCCCTCCCCGAGCCTGTCTGAAAACCCCAGCTCCCCAAACCCACTGGGACACGGAGGACAGTGGACCAGGAGCATCCAGGCAGTGAGTTCAGGGGGCTACCAGGCAAGCCACAGTCACAGGGGGGCATGGGGGGGACATTCTGTGCTCATACTGTATGCCCAGCCTACCCACTTAACACCATGGATGATTGCCTGGCCTTACACGCCCCTTTCTCAGAAGGTGCTGGCATGGTCACTTCCTCCCTGGGGCTGGGGGGGCAGACACAGAGCACTCACTTTGAGGATCCGTCTGTCCCCTGGGCCTTTCTGATGTCTTATCCGATTCTCTTTTAATCTTAGCTTTTGAAATTCCAGCCCTGGGTTGTCTTCCTCTGTCTTTGCCACCAGCCACTCCAGTCAAGTTCAGACCCCACCAGAAGGGCCAGAGAGAGATAGTACAGGGGTTAAATCCACTGCATAGGGTCCCTCCCAAGTCCTGCCAGGAGTGATCCCTGAGCGCAGAGCCAGGAGGAAGCTCTGAACACTGCCAGGTGTGGTGTGGTCCAGTCCCTCCATTCCTCCTGAAAGGAAGGAATGCAGATCCAACAAAAGGGAATAACCAGTTTAGCTGGAATTCATTGGCAGGGGCAAACATTTGCTTGACAAAAAAAAAAAAAAAGGTTTCTTTAGCTGGTTGTGCTTCTTTAAAGAGTGGTGGCACCCTTTATTTGTGAGGTGTTAGTTTTCTGATTATTTAGCCAGGTACATCAGAAGATAGAGACAGAGTAGAAGGGAGAAAGAAAAAAAGACAAGTTGTTGAGTCCCAGAGCCCCTGCAGATCTTTTGCACCTGAAGAGGAATCTTTTAGAATTGAGTGTGTGGGTGTGGAGGGAGGGGTCTGTGGCAGAGCTCTGTGCCCGTGCCCACCCTGGAGTCTCCCCTCTCGGCTTCCTGAGGCTCTGGAGCAGCTGAGAGGGGACGTAACCTCCCCCTGGAGTCAGGACCAGCTTCTGGAGGAAATGGCGCTAGGCTGAAAGCTCGAAAGGAAGAGGAGGGTTTAGCCAAGTAGAAAGGATGTGGCGACTCGGTGACTTCTTCCGTTATCTCACCAAGTGTCGTCATGTCAAACCCTGAAATCCTTGCCTGACTTTAGTTTTGCCACCGGCTTATTCGGACACATTCTCTGTTTTTCTTTTCCTGATTTTCTATGCGTGAAAAAAGAAATTTTCCTTTTATCACTTGATTATCACACTTTAAAATAATTGGGGGCCACACTTGAAGGGATCAGGGCTTATTCCTGGTTCTTTGCTTAGGGGTCCCTCCTTGTGGTACTCAGGCGGCTGCATGAGGTGCTGGGGATGGAACTTGGGTCAGCTGCATCCAGGCAAGTGCCTTATCCCCTGCACTACCACTCCAGCCCCTCCACTGATTTTCTTTTATGTGGGTAGCAGCCCAGGGGGGAGGGCTCTCTCTGAGTCTCATCGAGCAGTAACAGGATTGTGGCCATCGACCCCATCCTGTTCTTCACCGCGCACGTCACTTCTGACCAAGCAGGTGAAGGTATCGGCTTAGACTGCATCTCGGCAGCAGCTGGACGCTCTGAGGGAGGAGCCCACGGTGAAGGTGGGGCTTCTTTCCTGGGAGCCAGTTGACCAGAGGGTGCTAAAGGCCCCTTTCCTGATCTGTCCCAAGACCAGGTTCGAGTACCAACTCCCTTTCTTCCTGGCTCTGCCCAGGCAGCCCCAGAAGTGGGCTCACTCAGCATCACGGGGAGGGTGGCGGATACACACGGCTTCTTGGGAACCAACCAAGAGCGGAGACAGTTGCAAGTGCCTAGAGGGTGCAGATTCTTCAGCCCAGGAAGAACAGCGCCAGCTTCCCCATATGCTGCTTGACCTGTGCAAATCCGGTATGGATTAGCTGGCGCCTCCTCACCCCAGGGGCAGCCACAGCGCTTCTTCTAAGGACTCTGTGGCTGCCGTGGTGTCTCTAGACTGGGCTTGATGGAGGCAGTTCTGCTTCTCACCACAGATCTGGGGAACTTGCTAAGCCTGGTTGGACCCTGCTCCTTCCTTTTGGGCAGTACTTAGGGCTTGATTCTGTGCTTCCGGATTGCACCTGGTGGGGTTTGGAGGACCATACATGGTGCTGGGGATAGAGATGGAGTCAGCCACATGCAAGGCAACCTCCTTCACCACTGCACTATCCTTCCGCCCCGGCTCCCTCTGCCTTTCGTCCTCCTTGGACCAGGACCCCAGTCAGGGCCTGTGCAGTGTGAGAAGCACAGAAGGTGGCAGAAACTAAAGGAGCCACTGAAACCTGAGCTCAAGCCTGGACACCACTACCCTGGAACCATTGACCAGACTCCGTCAGATGGGCAAGAAGAGTCAAGAGCGGAGACATTCGTTCCTGGCATGACAAGAGTAAAGGCGCAGGGAGGAGCAAAGCATGGGGGTGGGGGGGGACTCAACCTGACCCCCAAAGGCCAACACCCCAAGGCAACTAGGACCTTAAAGAGTATTAAGGGAGGGAAAGATGAGTGATGATGGTTGTCACCTGTTAGAGGTATTTGCTGTGATCCAAAACTGACAAGTGGCCAAAGACAGTAGAGTTTGAGAATCACTCTACAGAACTGAGCTCCAGGGTAGGGTGGGGAGAGGGAGGAACGGAGGGAGGAAAGAAGGAAGGAAGGGAAGAAGGAAGGAAGGAAGGAAGGAAGGAAGGAAGGAAGGAAGGAAGGAAGGAAGGAAGGAAGGAAGGAAGGGGAAAAGGAAGGAAGGAAGGAAGGAAGGAAGGAAGGGAAAAAGGAGGGAAGGAAGGAAGGAAGGAAGGAAGGAAGGAAGGAAGGAAGGAAGGAAGGAAGGAAGGAAGGAAGGGGAAAAGGAAGGAAGGAAGGAAGGAAGGAAGGAAGGAAGCAAGGAAGGAGGGAGGGAGGAAAGGAGGGAGGAAGGGAGGAATGGAGGGAGGAATGGAGGGAGGAAGGAAAGAAAGAAGGGTGGGTGGGCCAGAAAGATAGTACAGGGGTGAGACTCTTGCCTTGCCTGCTGTTGTGTCATTTCTAATTTGATCCCTGGCACTACATATGGTCTCCTGAGCCCCACCATGAGTGAGCCCTGAGTACCACCAGGTAAAACCCCAAAACTCAGATGCCCCCCCACTAATAAGAAATAATTTAAGCCACTACCACCACCACCCAACATAGTGATTGGATTAAGAAGACATAGTATCTTCTTGATCTGCACAATGGAACATGATTCAGCCACAGACACAGATGAATCCTGTGGTCTCATCGTCATGGATTGACCAGGAGGGTGCTGAGGGTAGTGAAAAGTCAGGCCGAGGAAACCCTCACCAGTATGATTTTACTCACGTGTGACATATAGAGGAAAAGAGGAATGACCCCCCCCTGAAAAAAAATCCAAAATTAAGTTTAGATGCGAAGTCCAACAGTGGTTACCAGAAGGGAAGGGGCCGGGTGAATCGGGACGGAGTGGCCAGTGATACAGTGAAGGACAGAAATGGACTTGGCGGTGAACTTCGCCCAGTGTAGATACATGCTGACTTCTCATGATGCAACCCTGATTATAGCCTTATCACGCAATGTGCCTTCCATTTTTAAGAAGTCATGTTACATTCTGAATCATAGCTGAGCTCTCTTTGGGCCTGCAGTGTGGTCCAGCTTCATGCTGAGTCCTTCCCTTTGGGGTGTAGGGGGGCCTCAGAGAGAAAAGCCCCCATGCCGCTTGCAGGAGCTCTCGGCCCTTTGAGGAATGCAGCACGTGCACGTTCAGGGGGAGGTGGGGGGCGGGGAGAGGCTTCTCTGTGGGAGACACGGGAGGGGCCAGCAAAGGCCAGGGTCGAGCTAGAGAGGAGAGAAACCCCCACAGGTATTTGAACTGTGGATCCCTTTTCAGAAAAACAATCACCCAGGGCCCCTCTGGAAATCTGCCTCCTTTAAGTAAATGAACAGACCCTGCTCCCCTCCTCCCATAATGGCATGCAAGGATACGCCAACCTTCTCCCATTGGCCCAGCAACCTCCCGGCCACCACCCACACCTACACACACACAAAAACCTACAGACACACACACAAACACACACGTACAGACACACACAAACACACAAACCTACAGACACACACACAAACACACACGTACAGACACACATACACATACACACAGACGTGGGCACATCACCTACTTTGGGAAACGTTGAGAGAAGGGAGTGATTCCTGTTGCTTTGCGCTCAGCAAGCCCTGGCCAAAAGGCCGACTTCGTGCTGTGTTCTTCGAGTGCCTTACTTGCTCTCCAGGCTAGGAGCGTTCCCGTGTAATGGATGAGAAAATGTAGACCCGAAGAACTCAAGGAACTAGCCGCTGATCACACAACTGATGTACATAGGAGGATGCAGAATTAGAGTCCAGTTGTCCATTGCCAGGTCTCCGGGGGGAAGGGACTCAAGAAAGGTAGACAGATGTGTGGTGAGGACCGCTGCCAGGAGGCGGGGCCTGCAGAGGGGACCCCAGTTCAAATTTGGAACTATAAATGGGAGCGGAGATTTGGCCAAGGCCCTCAGCAAGAGCGGGTGGAGGCTGGGCTGGAAATTCTGGCTCCTGGCTTGCCTTCCACTTTCCCGGGTACCAGCCGCTTCTGGGCTCTCTCCACCCGTCTGCGCGGCCACGCCTGAAGCTTCTCCCTCTTGGAAGAGGCGCAGCCCACTGGCATGGAAGCCGGGTGGACTGGCTCCCTCTCTCTCTCTCTCTCTCCATCACTTTCCTCCTTTCCCCTGCCATGTTCTGGAAAGGGCAGCCCGAGTGAATGTGGGCAGGTTGCACCCGAGATATACATCTGAGAGCTGAAGGAACATTTATTTTTAATTTAGACTTAAAAAGAAGAAAAAAAAGAAGGAAGTTATAAAATATCTGCTCTTGCTCCGGGATTGTGCAGATGGTGCTGCGTGTTGCCTAATAGGGAACGGGGCTGGCACCCGGGCGCTGCAGGCCTGGCTGGAACCTGGCTGCGTCCCTGGACCCCGCGCCTCCGCCTCCCAGGCTCCTCCGGCCCCGCTCGGCCGAGGCTGTGGGGGCTTGTCTGCCTTCTCCTCTTCCCCTCTGGGCTTCCCGAAACTCCTCCTTCAGCTGTTCCTGCATGTCTCTGCACACACATCCACACGCACACATGTCCACGCAGCCCTCAGCTCACGCTGGCTCCTGCTCTGCTGGGCTCCAGGCGCACTGACCTCTCCTCCCCGAGGTCCTGCCGGGATGTTGGGGTTTCTCCGCTCCCCAACGGAACCATCTCGATTGTTCATGCACAGCTGTTACGAGGGACATTCTTTCTTTCTTTCTTTTTTTTTTTTTTTTTTTTTTTTTTGCTTTTTGGGACACACCTGGCGATGCACAGGGCTTACTCCTGGCTCTGCACTCAGGAGTTACTCCTGGCGGTGCTCAGGGGACCATATGGGATGCTGGGATTCGAACCCGGGTCGGCCACGTGCAAGGCAAATGCCCTACCCGCTGTGCTATCGCTCCAGCCCACAAGGGACATTCTTATACATTTTCCCATTCGGTTTTTCATTGTGGACGGGGCTGCCAGGGATGGAATGCAGGGCCTCGGACACGCAAGGCTTGCTCTCTGCACAGGGCTGCAGACCCGCTTCTGCCAGTCTAGTCTTTGTGTTTATTGAGATTCAGTATCTCTGACATCCGCCCCCGGGAGTCTGCAGAGAAGCTGCTTGGAAACAGGTATAGAGAGTGACCGTTCCTTGGTGCTCGGGAGGTTGACTGGGGAAGGAGTCCCCTAAATCATTGTTGGGCCCACAAGTTAGGAATCAGGAGACCCGATTCTAGTTTGTTACGAGGCCTGGCTTAGAGCACTGACTTTTCTAAGGCTCAGCTCTCTCATTTGCAAATATAGAAGGTACTCTCTATTTTGTCTGAGCCCCAGAGTTATAATAAGGTTCATGGTAAGTGACATATGGGGAATTGCTTAGCAAAAGCAGTCACTCATCTCTTTAAAAAAAAAGCAGAAGGAGTCAGAAGTAGGCAGTACATGCCACAGACCCGTGTCAGGGTGGGTGGCTGGGGCAGAAGACCCCCCCCTGGGGCTGACCAACAAGGGAAAGAGCTCACTGTGTACAACCATGTAGGGGGTGTGTATGAGCATGTGCGAGTGTGTGCATGTGTAAGTGTATGAATATGTGTCTAAGTGTACCTGAGTATGTGTGTGTGGGGGGGGTGGTAATGGTGGGGTGTGTGTGTGTGTGTGTGTGTGTGTGTGTGTGTGTGTTGGACATACCTAGGTACTAGTTTAGTTCGGATGCTAGTTCATGGTGGAAATGATGCTAGAGTATATTAAAAAATGGCATATGATAAAACTCGGGAAAGTGAATTGAGAAAAAGAAAGGATGAAGCCAGGAGTTTAGGCAGGAACAAACACTGTCTCTCAGCCTTGGGGACCTGGCCTGGGTTTCCTGATGGTCATTTCAAAGGGAGACACGGTTAAATGCTCGTCTGCAAGACAGATGTCAGCCAGCTACTCAGAAGCCTGATTTCTGGCCCTGAGACAAGATCTCCTCCCACTGCCAAGAGGACTGACAAAAGGGGGCTGTGATGGAAGAAGCATCCCGGGGGGAAGCTCTCTGGTAAAGATGAGGAGGCCCTTGTGAGGCTCCTGATGGCCAAGCTCAGTTCAGGAGCACGGTTCAGGGGGTCCCTGGGGCTGCAGGGGGAAGACACGCTCATAACACCCGTTATAAAAGCTGCTGGGTGAGGCGGATGCTACATGCCCAGTGGTGGGGAACAGGCTTGGGAGGTTGTCAGACTCGCACACACATGCCCCCCCATACACACACCCACATCACACACACACCATGTGCACATATATCTTCCCATACCACACACACCTCCCTACACCACACATACACACACATCTCCCTATACCACACATATTCACAAAATTCCCACACCACACACATCTCCTCACAGCACACACATCTTCCCACATCACACATACACACACATCTCCCCACATCACACATACACACACATCTCCCCACATCACACACCCACACACACCACACACATCTCACATCACACAACACATCTCTCCTCACTACTTATACATACATATATCTCCACACCACACACACACATCTCCCACACAACACATACATATCTCCCTATGCCACAGCACAATATCTTCCTACACCACACATACACATGTATCGCCCCACACCACACATATCTCCCCATACTACACATACACACATCTTCCCACACCACACTTGCACACACATCTCCTTACATCACACATACATACATCTCCCCATTCAACACATACACACATCTCCCCACACCACACATACATACACATCTCCTCAATTATACACACATCTCCCCACACACCACATACCACACCCCACGTCATGCACACCCCCACATATATATCTCCCCAAACCACAAACACACACTTCAAAAATATACCACATTATACACAATAATTTATGTTATATTGCCTGTGACAATAAGGAATTATCAGAAAATAGATGTACAAAAAGACAATTTTTGATAATTGTTATAGTTCTGTCCCTCTCGAAGAGCCCAGCAAGCTACCCGTGGTGTATTGGATATGCCAAAAACAGTAACAACAAGTTTCAGAATGGAGACATTACTGGTGCCTGCTCAAGCAAATCGATGAACAACGGGACGACAGTGCTACAGTGCTACACAGATATATTCACACACAGCATACACACATATCTACACATATACCATACACACATCTCCCCACATTTCACATACACACATATCCCCCCCACACAATCATACATCACATACCACATATACATGCATCTTCCACACCTCCACATCACAGCATATTAACACACATATCCATAACCCACACACAACCCACACCCTCAAATGACACACATTTCCCACCCTCACACCCCCACATCACACACATGCCACTTACACACACCTCCTGCCACCATACCCCACACCACACATACAATGACTGGCTCCCAGCTCTAGGCCTCTCTCAGCAAAGCTCCCTGGACAGCTCCTTAATTTTAGGGGTAAGAAGTCAAGATCCCCAAAGGGGTCTATTTTCAGTTGGTGGTTACAGGGGTACAGATTTGAAACCAACACCTGAAGTCTCCATTCACTCCTATGTCCTAAGCAGTCATAAAAAAAAAATTAAATTGAGATCTTATTCTTTGGGGGAAAAAATCTCCTAAGAAAATTCCTCACTGAAGATATGGAATGACTTGACATTATATAATTTTATTCAAACTGATATGGGCCAATAAATATAAATGTGTGTGCACGTTCACTGTTATAAAACATTTTATGTTTAAAACATGATCTACTAATGCTGCTGAGGATGTCTAGAATTTGATTTACTGTCTAGTATTGAATGTTTATACTTGTTCCTTGCAGAAATTCTTGCCAAAGAGTCATTTTATCTACAGGAATAATAAATAAGTCAATATGTGGATGGTTGTGAACATTTATTCCATATGCAGCAATACTTGGTAGATGTTATTTTGCACAGACTATTTTGCACAGACGCACTCAAAAGGTAAACTCGAGAAACACATGATTCCTGAAGGCTGAGGTTTGGCCAGTGCCAAGATCAGATCATTCATCTTGACTTAAATCAGTAAGGCAGCAAATCTAAGTCTTAGAAGATATTTGGGACCTGGGGATGCTCTATTTCATTTCTTTATTTCTTTCATTCACTTGTTCATCCACCAAGTTTTATTGACCATCCAGTGTTTCTTTCAGGACTTATATGTGGCATAGAATTTGCTTCATGGATGCTCAGCCTTAAAGTCCCTCAACTTGTATTTATAAAAGCACTGAAAGCCTTTGAAATGATTGCAATGTAATCGCCACAAAAATCCTATGAGATGGTGAGGAGCGTGAAGGAGCCAGGTTAGCGGCATAGAAGGGAAAAGGTTTCTTTTGTTTGCTCGTTTTTATTGTTCTCCTGTGTGTTTCCCTCCCCCCGCCACCCAGTTATGGAAACAAAATGTGTTCACTGTCCAAAAGAACACAGGCATTTTCCGGAGGAATGTGGGACAGTGTAGCACCAAGCAGTGGGACCTCCGAGCCTTCTCCCTCTCTCCTGCTCAGAGATACATTACACGTATGCCTGTGTGTGTATGTCTGTGTGTCTGATTATATAGAAGATACAAAACTGAGATTAGGCTGGAATGTAATTCTGCAAGCGGGAGTTTTCCAGCATCGTCCACCGTCTCTGTGGCAGCTGTGTATGTGAGCAAACCACCATCAACATGGACAGACTCATCTCACGAGTCAAAGAACTCGGTTTTGTTTTGTTTTGAAAATTAGAAGAGGGGCTGGAGTGATAGCACAGCGGGTAGGGCGTTTGCCTTGCACGCGGCCGACCCGGGTTCTAATCCCAGCATCCCATATGGTCCCCTGAGCACCGCCAGGGGTAATTCCTGAGTGCAGAGCCAGGAGTAACCTCTGTGCATCACTAGGTGTGACCCAAAAAGCAAAAAAAAAAGAAAAGAAAATTAGAAGAGTTTGCCTTCCTCAGCCTTTCCTCTCTCTCTCTCTCCCATCTCTCATAGGTGGTGGGTCTTCTCTTGCCCAACCAGACACTGGCGTCCACTGTTTTCTGGCAGGTAAGTCCTCCAAACAGAGGCTCTGGGCAAAGCTTTCCAAATGTCTTTGGCTTATCACCCCCTTTTCACAAATCACTTACTCCTTGCCCCCTGGAAAACTATACTTTTTTTTTTTCATTTGTTTGTTTTTCTTCTTGGGTCACACCTGGCGATGCTCAGGGGTTACTCCTGGCTCTGCACTCAGGAATTACTCCTGGCGGTGCTCGGGACCATATGGGATGCTGGGAATCGAACCCCGGTCGGCCTCGTCGCATGCAAGGCAAGCACCCTACCCACTGGGCTATCGCTCCAACCCCAGAACTACCTTTTTTTGAGTGAACAAATAATACCGTCCCTCTTGATCATTCCAGAATGTGCCCCTACTCCCGACACCCCCGGAGGGTGGTGTTGCCCACTTTGCTAATAGAAGGAGCCCCCAAGGCTGGGAAGAAGCCCTGCCTCTTTCCTGTCCAGGGATCTCAGGGACAGTGTCCCCTCCCCAGCTCTCCCCAGCCCAGCAGTGCTGGAAGAAACCCCCGGCCTTCCAGCAGGGCATCATATGAACCCTAGAATCAGAGGAGGCTTCTACGGGCTGGCCTGGTGGTGCCCTTGGCGGATGGTTCATTCGTGGCCATCTCGGCACCCAGTTACTTGTCTACGGCCAGTGCCTCGAGGCCTTCAGCTTCTTTGGCAGCAGCTTCCCTCAACCTGTGAGGAAGGCCATCTACCCTGGCCCACAGGGAGTCGGGTGAAGAGGTGTCACCGGCCCTGCTGGGTTCTGTTCCTGGAGATACTCTGGATGTTGGCTCCCTGCCAACAGTTGGCACACACACACACACACACACACACACACACACACACACACACAGAGAAAATCCTAGGGAGAAAAACCTGTCTTTGGGGGAAGTGTCAGTCTTCTCAGAACAGAGCACCTCCGGGTGCCCGTCCGTGTGTGGTGTTCAAGGGGCTCAAGCGTTGGGTGGAGTGACCCTGAAAGAGAAGCAGAGCCACTGGTCATCCTGGGGCCTAAATGCCCACGACATGCCCCGGTGAGCAACGTGAAAGGACGGCAGCAGTCCCTCTGGCCGTGCAGCCCTGGGTTCCTGGAGAGGAGACCGTCTCTGGAGCCAGTGGACCACTGGGGCAGGCGGGTGGCATCTGGACAGGACAGGACACTTCCAGGACTGGGCACTGTCCTGGGGAAAACCTCGAGACGACGGTCAGGCTGACTCATGGCCTGGGGGATAGAGATGTGGCCCGTGGCCTTCTGCAGGGGCCTGGCCTTGGCGGGGGTGGCGGGCAGGCTGGCCTCCTGGGTGGGGCTAACACCATCTCTGACTTTGCACCTTTGCCTTTCAGTGGCTGAACCAGAGCCACAACGCTTGTGTCAACTATGCAAACCGCAATGCTACCAAGGTGAGTTATGTGGGCACACGGACAGACAGACGGATGGACGGATGGATGGACAGACAGACACTGTCCGGAGGTGGGGGGTGGGGGCTGGCCCCCTTTCTCCCTGCCCTGTGACTAGGTTGAGCATGAGCCTTCTCCAGACACCACCTTTCCCTGCCCTGAAGGGGCTGCTTTTGAGGGGGGTCAGCCTGTGGGGTCGAAGGAGCTGGGCGGGCTCAGAAGTCTCCTCGCTTAGTCTATACTAGGGCTCTGTCAACCTCAGGGGTCAGAGTTTCCAAGCTTGCCCAGAAGCGGTCTTGGCATCCCCAGGCTGCGAGCACCCCGAACTGCACTATCCTCCCCCCGCCCCACCCCGAGAACCACCCCTTCTTCAGTTGCTCCCTCACCCACCCACGCTTCCCTGGTGCCCTTGATTTTCCACCAAACACCTCCCAAACTGGCACTGTGGCACAATGCAAGCCAAGCCCTTCAACACTCTCCCCATCCTCCATGGCCCTGTGACATTTCCACAGACCCACGGGACAACTCTGATGTGTGTGTGGAGCGGAGGGCCAGCAGGCCGCAGCCCCCAGCAGTGCGGCCATCCCTGCCCCCCCAACCGCGCCCCTTTGACTTCCCTCACTCCCTCCCCGGGGCCGGCTGCCAGGCGGGCGTGTGCAAGCCCTGTGTGCCCAGTGGCTCTGACTTTGTGTCTCTGTCTTCTAGCCTTCGCCTGCGTCCAAGTTCATCCAGGGTTACCTGGGTGCTGTCATCAGTGCTGTCTCCATCGCTGTGAGTAGCCTCCCCCCACACCCACTTCCTCTCAGCCCGGGGCCCTGTCCCGCATGTGGGGGTCACATGTGTTTGAGGTCAGGCTAGGCGAGGGGTGTGGGAAGCAGGTTTCTGGGGAACAGGTGGGACATGGTCAGAGCAGGATTTCCAGGGAGAGAGAGAGAGAAGAGACCTGGGATTGGAGAGGGTGGGGGATCATAATTAGGAGATGTAAATGGGAAAGTTGCCTCTAATGAGAGAATTCGCCTATGAAGCTCTCCTCTCGTGCCGCTGGAGGGATAGAACTGCTCACAACGACCAACCCACCCCCCATCGTGCTACCGGCATGGTTTGCCGCCCCCCTTTGTGCTTTGAAAGTCAGGATTTGAGGTTGTTCTGAAATGGCCTCATTTCCCCGCCCCCGCCCCCGCCCCCGGCTTCCAGTAGGTCACTAGCTCTCCAGATAGCTGCTAGATTGAACTAAGGGGGGGGGAGGGTGTCCCTATTTCATGCCCAAGATTGCATTCCTTTTCGAAGATCCTTACCCCAGTGAGAAGCCAGTGGCTGCCAACCCATTTAGAGGGGGCTTCCCCCCGCCCTCAGGTGGTCCTGCAACCCAGCCAGAGGCTTCACTAAGGGCTCATGCGAGCTGGGGATCCCTGATTTGAGGGCGTAGTGGTTGCTGGACAAGGTCACCTCTCGGATCCTCTGACGAGGGCATCCCAGGGGTCATCGGCACAGAGTTTGAAGATCCTCCCTTCTGCCTCTGAGATTGAGGGCTGGGGATGAGGGGCTGGGAGAGGAAAGTGCCTGCTGGAACTTGGGGGGTCCTTGCTGACAGGGTTCAGTGTCCAGGAGGGATCTCCTCCAACTGTGGGCCCCAGGAAGGGAGTGGTGGGGCTTGGAGCTCTCTCTGCAGCTCCGTTCCCGCGCTCTCTCCTTGGCCACCCCATCCCATCTCCTTCTGGGGCCCCAAACTAGCCCGGCCGACTAGGCCCTGACTAAGGTGGGACTAAGGGGGACCCGAGGCCTTCCGGGTCGGTCAGAGCGTGGCTCTCAGCAGCAGAGGCCCTGGGGTGGGGGGTGGGGTTGTTGAGACCCCCAGAGGCTGTGCTTTCTTTAGGGGTCCCCCTTCTCCCTCCTTCCCCGCCAAGCAGCACAGGCCCCCTGAGCATCCCTGACCACACCTGCCCAAGTCCCAGAAACTCCTGCCCCCTCCCACATCGGCATCCTGGGTCCCCTCCTGCCATTGTTCTGCAGGGTTTCACCGCAGGCCCCCGGGTCTTCTCCCCCAGAGCTGCCCTGCCCAGAGAGCACGCGTTAATTAGGCTGCTGATTGATCGAGGGCCCGTGGGGGGCCCTGTCCTCTCTGTCCCCGAGTCTCAGCGGTGACGTCCTCTGCCTGACGTCTTCACACAGTGAGGGTCTAACTCCGGCAGATGGAGCGGAATTTCTGACTTGGAAACGCTGCAGCTTGCTTGCCTTTCTTTTGTGTGTGTAAATCACAGAACCGCCAGAGAAAGAGGCTTTATTTTCTTGTCCTTTCCCTTGTTCTCGGGAACCCCAGGCCCGCGGCCTCATTAACTGATCTCTGCTTCAATTAGTGACAAATCCCCTCCCAGGGTGAGCCTGTTAGGAGGAGATGACCTGCAAACAAGTGTCAGGGCCCCGGTGGTTGGCCCAACTCTGGTCTTAATTAAAACGAGTCCCTACAAGCAGCAGTGTGGACGGGTGGGGGGGTGGGGGGTAGGGGGTGGGGACAGGCCCAGGGCAGATCCCGGGGATGGAGAGACATTGGGGGTGCCGGCTTCCTCTCTGGGGCCCTGGGGAGCCCTTCCCCTCTCTCAGGGGGCCCCTGACCTTGGCCAGCAGCCCCCGGAACTGGGAGCTCGGGTTGGCATGCTCCCTGAAAGAAGTCTCACGCAGGTGGCGGGCCACGGGCTCGGAGTTCGCAGCCTTTTGGCGAACCCTCTAAATAGATTTGGCAGTGTCTGGCTTCTTGCTCAAGAATAAAAAAGAAATTTCGTCTTAAGTTATTTTTGAAATCTAACAGTTTGCCGTCTTTAACAAAGGAAGCCTCTGTCAGTCCTCACGGGTTTTAGTTCGGGGACTCTGTGCTCAGCGCCCCCTGGGCCCAACCGCAGAAGACTGGGACCCTGGGACCCATTCCCTTCCCGCCCCCCCCCCGCCACCGTAGGGCATAGGGGTGCAGGGATGTTGGGGGTGCACACACTTAATGGCGTGTCCTTTATAGTGCCTGGAGGGGCAGCCACCGAGACTCTGTGGCGCTGTGGCATTGTGAAAGGGATCTCTGAGTGTGGGGGGACCTGGAGGGGGGCTTGTTCACACAGGACAGTCAGAGCCCAGGCCCGGTGGGGCGGGGGGTGCCTGACAGAGGGCACTGCGCACCAGGAGGCATGCAGGGGAAGGACAGGGTGACGGTGACCGCAGCCCAGTGTGGACGATACCAGAAGTCAAAGAGCTGGGGAACTGCGGGGGTCCGGCAGAGGTGGCGGTTGGCCAGACCATGGCTCCAGGGTCCCCGGGAGAGTGAAAGGACTAGAGAGAGTGACCTGGAGGGAAAGTTCGTGACCAGGCAGGAGCCGGAGGCACTGAGGTCTCTCATGTCTTGTTCCCAGAACCTTCACCTGCAGCCAGGTGGAAGCTGGCTGAGCCTTTCCCTGCTGGGCAGTGCTGGCCTCTGGGCCGGGGGGACCTTCCTGTATAGGACACCATCATTGTCAACTGGACACCAGAGTTCACAGTGTCCCGGGGAACCCTGACGTGCGCTCCCGATCTCCAGTGCTTCCCAACCGCGCCATGTCCCTGGGGGTCAGACCGTCCATCCTAACAGCCACAAGGGCAGGAGGTCTTCGTGATGCTGGGCTGAGGAAACTGAGGCACAGTAGGGCAGAGCTTCAGAGCTGGAATTCAAGTTCCGGCCCAACCACACCATGCTCCTAACACAAGGACTCCCTTTCTCCCTGCTCCCCCGGCGGGATAACGAGGCGTGGAAAGCCAAGCAGTGCTGTCAGCTGTCAGACTGGGGGACCTAGTCCAAGGCCCTGGTAAATACGTTCCTCCCCAGCTACCCCCCAGAACAATGGGTAACAGAAGAAAAAAAAATTGAGAGATTCTTTTAAGTATAATGGGGTTGTTTAGAATCTTTACTCGTCTTCATACTCAGCTCCGAGACCAGTGTTTCCTGACCTGTCAAGTCAGCAGGTATGTATTCGTGTGCCCCAGGTCCAGAGTACGCCCCTTTCTGTCAGACCATGACTGGGAAACTCTGAGGTAGAGGGTGTATCAGGGTACTCTTTGTGATTGAAGGTGTGCCTGAGGATAGTCTCTGCCTTGGGGGTGTCCTCGGTGTTATCAATGGTTGGGAGTATTCCTCCTTTGTTCTCTGTGGTTGAAGGTGTTCCTCAGGGTGTGTTCTGTGGTTGAGGATGTTCCTCAGGGTGTGCTCTGTGGCTGAGGATGTTTCTCAAGGTATTCTCTGTAGTTGGGGGTTGTTTCTTAGGGTGCTCTCTGTGGTTGGGGTGTTTCTTGGTTATTATTTGTGGCTGGAGGTATTCTTCAGGGTGTTCTTAGTAGTTATGGGTATTCCTCAGGGTGTTCCCTGTGGTTGGGGGTTCATCTCAGGGTGTTTCTGTGATTGAGGGTGTTCCTCATTTGTTATCTGTGGCTGGAGGTATTCCTCAGGGTGATATCAGTGGTTATGGGTATTCCTCAGGGTGTTATCTATGGTTTGGGGGTTCACCTCAGGGTGTTCTTTGTGGTTGGGGCTTCACCTCAGGGTGTTCTCTGTGGTTCGGGGTGTTCCTCAAGGTGTTCTCTGAGGTTGAGGGTTCATCTCAGGGTGTTCTCTGTGGTTGGGGTGTTCCTCAGGGTGTTCTCTGAGGTTGAGGGTTCATCTCAGGGTGTTCTCTGTGGTTGGGGGTGTTCCTCAGGGTGTTCTCTGAGGTTGAGGGTTCATCTCAGGGTGTTCTCTGTGGTTGGGGTGTTCCTCAGGGTGTTCTCTGAGGTTGAGGGTTCATCTCAGGGTGTTCTCTGTGGTTGGGGGTGTTCCTCAGGGTATTCTCTGTGAGTAGGTATTCCTCGGGGTGTTCTCTGTGATTGGGGTTTCACCTCAGGGTGTTTTCTGTGGTCAGGGATTTTGCCTCAGGGTGTTCTCTGTGGTTGGGGTTATTCCTTGGGGTATTTTCTGTGGTTGGGGTTATTCCTCAGGGTGTTCTCTGTGGTTGAGGGCTCACCTCACGGTGTTCTTTGTGGTAAAGGGTGTATCTCCAGTATTCTCTGTGCTTGAGGTTATGCCTCAGGGCCTTCTCCCTGGTCCAGGGTGAGTCTCACTTCCTGATTTTTCCCCCTCGGGTCCTAATGGAGATAGGAGGAAAGTGTCCCACTAATCCTGGAGCAGACTGTTGTCTCCCTGCTTTCACAAGGAATGGCTTCCATGTTGGAAGACCCATTGCATGGACCTCTAGCAGAATCCTAAGTGTTCTATAAGCCTGCAGATGGTAACGCTGGCAGTGGCAAGTCCAACACGAATGTCGGCTCCATATCTATTCTGGGGAGGACAAGATGTCGCTCCCTTCTACGGAGAAGGAGTCTGATATAATTGGTTTCCCAGCAGGTGGCCAGCCTGTCCCTGTGGGGTCTGGTTCAGGAGTCAGGGTTGGTCACTGTCACAAGCAGACAAGCCAGTTAGCTGCATTTGGGTTTGATTCACATTTTAGCCTGTGCAGAAACGCGTCTTTATGCCCAGCCATCTTGACCTGAGCCTGCTGCCAAGCAGCTTGGCTGGAGGGAAGGAACAACGGCTTGATCTCCACAGGGAGGGTCACGGGTTCAGCTGGCTATGGCACGCCCTCTGGTGGGCATTTTTGGTACCTCAAAGATTCCTCCACCTGCGCCAGCCCTTGGCCCACGGGTGACAGCTTATAAACCCCTGACTATTGGTTGGCATTACCCTACATCCAAGAGTGGATCCGAATCCTGCATCCGTGCCCTCCCTCCTCCTTCTCACACATGCTCCTTCTACTGATCTGCAGGGCCCCTTGACAGGCACGGTCACTTTTGCAGAACCACTGGTGGACAACCTGCTCCTGAAGTCTCCCTTCTTCTTAATCAACTGCCTCAACTCAGCCAGGACTCGGCAGGACACCCTCTTTCTCAGTGGCCTTTAGGGTCTTCTCACAGCCCCTTTCCTAGCAGAGCAATGGAGCCATCACCTCAGGGGTACTTGGACCCAGTATCAGCACCAGATGTACTTAGTACAGCGTTCGCTGAGGTGACGGCAAGTCTCCTTTGCCACCCTTTTAGTGTTCCTGCTCAAAATCCCTCACTTGGGGCTGGAGTGATAGCGCAGCGGGTAGGGCGTTTGCCTTGCACACGGCCAACCCGGATTCGATTCCCAGCATCCCATATGGTCCCCTGAGCACCACCAGGAGTAGTTCCTGAGTGCAGAGCCAGGAGTAACCCTGTGCATCGCCAGGTGTGACCCAAAAAGCAAAAAAAAAAAATATATCCCTCACTTGACTTAGAAACAATGTACTAAGTACCTACTCATCTCACCATGCACCTATCAGGATAAGGCCCCTAGCCCAGTGCTGAGGGCCTCCTGGGAGAGGTGACGACAGCGTCCAGGCAAAAACATTTGCGTGTGATTCAGTGTTTAACTCAGATGCATGCTTTGCTTTCCATCCCAGCATCTAAAGAAGGGAAATGAGCATGTCCTGAGTGAGAGGTTGCAGTAGGTACTGGGGTAGGGGGGCCGGGAGAAGCTCCATTGACGTGTGAGAGAATTCGAGGGGGGACCCTCCATGAAGAGGGGGCCTCTGTGACAGCCTGGCATGGAAGCTGCATGGTGAGGAGACCAAGGGAGAGAAAGTGCTAGAAGGCCCTGAGATAGGAGAGATGAGGGAGGGGTGCGAGCTGGGGGCAACAGACTCACCTGGGCAGCAGGGACCGGCGGGGTGGTCTCAGTGTGACGAGCCAGGCCTGACAGCCACTCGGCCAGGCTGAGCCTCTCACAGCCACGAGGAGCCCGTTCCGGGCTTTGGGGGAGCTGCAGCCCATGTGTAACGGTCTCTCTGGCAGCGCTGTGGGGAGTGGATTGGAATGGGGGCAAAGGGAGCGGAGGTAGGAGGTAGGCGGCCCTCCAGGGCCAAGCGATGGTGTGTCGGTAGTGGGAGAAAGAAAAGTCGCTGTTTCAAGATGGGTGGGGCAGGGGAGGGACAGTATAAGGGGAAACTGCACTTGCCTTGCGCAGCCAACCCAGGTTCAATCTCTGGCATGCAGGAAGTTCCCCGAGCACTGGTAGGAATGGTCAGTGAGTACCACTAGGGGTGGGCCGAGTCCCTCCCCTGTCTCCCTGCCCCGCCCCCCAATGAAGACTATCCAGGAGGGAGAGCAAGGAGCATGGGTGGCCCCGAAGCTGGGCCCCTGCGCTTCTGGCTTGAGCTGTGGAGCTGGAAGTGGGAGAGGAGGGCAGGGTGGGGGAGGGAAAACCAGGCCCGGGGAGCCGTTGGTGAAGCTGGAGCGCCCTGGGCCCAGGGAACTGGCCCCTGCCGGGGATCGGGGTTCTGGGCTGGGGTGGGAGACCCGGGGGCGGGGAATACTCGATGCTGATGGAGATGATGGAGATCGTGTCACGGCGGCACACAGGCGTGGCGGGCGTGTGTCACGGACACCTCCCCGTGCCCCCGCCGCCCTGCGGCCAACTCGGGCCGCCCCTAGGAGAGAGCCAGGGAGCCCAGCTCCTGCCCCTGTCAGCTGCCCGTGCTGGAATCACCGGCTCGGCAGCGGAGTGGAGGGCAAAGGGACCAGCGAAGGCCCCCACTTCCGGTGCCCGCGTCCCGTGCTTTGACCAGAACCCCCGTCTGCTGCCACACGGGGAGCTCGCGTGCAAAACCCACACCCTGTTTGTTTTCCCCTCTGCCAAAATGGAGCCCCTGTTTGGTTAATTTCTACTTTGTGGCTTATTTGGAGGCTGTTAAAACAGACCCTGGGGGACCCTCGGCAGCTCTGGTTCCATATCTCATTATCTCTCCTGAACCCGATTATTAGCTCAGATTTTTGTGATCGCTAGCTGCTGTTTGTGATGAGTTGTGTGCCATTAATGCCAGCTGGTTCCTTTAAACAGGGCCCACCATGCCAGGGAAAACGAGCTGGCGTTCAGAGCCACCAGCCACTTGGCTTTTTAATTTTAATGGGCTCCACCAAATGTTCCAGGCCAAAGGGCTCCGAGGAACCAGAACAGACGGGCTCACAGCCCTGGTCTGCAGCCCACCCTGGGTCCCTTCCCAGCCTGTGGCCCCCCTGGGCTGGGCCCGGAAGGCCTGGACTGGAGGCTGAGGGAGGGGTGAGGGTGAGCACCCCTGGCCTTGCTACTATTGGCACCTTCACCGTCACCCACTCACCACCACTCCGCCTCTGCTCTCAAGCCCAGTGGGTGCCGGAGGGTGGTCACCTCGCTGCTCCCAGTGTGCTCACAGCCACGCATGTGCCGTCTCCCCACATTGCGGGTCCTTGTGCCTCCCCTGACCTCTGCATGCACCTGGGAACCTGCGGGTGCCTCCCACTGAAAGCTCCCCCCAACTCTCCCAGCTCCCCCCAACCCTGCTGGGAGGCCCCGAGAAAGACGAGGCTGGAGGAGACCAGGGGCCAAGGCCTTCTGCCCCGCCTCCCGGAGCAGGGCCAGGCTGGGTCCCCGCTCTGAGCTGTGCGGGTCCTTGGCAGAGGGATGTCGGCTGCAGAGGGGAGAGGGGCTTGAGGGAAAACCTGGGGGTTGCTCCCTCCTTAACCCGCAGGAGGCTGCCTGGGTCAGGGAGATAGCTCCGAGCAGCTCTGTGGCTGGTTTCTCCACGAGTTCTTGCCCCTGCACTGTTCCACCTCTTTCTGCATCTCTCCAAGCGGATGTGAGGCTTTCAGAACCCCGACCTGATTTCTAGCTGCCGGGGAGAAGTGGGTCGAGCCCCTGCGCCTTCTTCTCTTTGCGGCTCCTCTGGCCTCTCCGGGAAGCTTTGGGACGAGCAGAGCCGGAGCTCCCGTCCTGGTCTCGCCTGCCTTGGGCCGGCCATGTGCACCGGGGCGGTGACTGCCCTTCTCTGAAGGGGGCCGAGCTTCTCCGGGTCTCGCCCTCTCCAGCAGCAGCCCTGTCCTGGGGGTTCAGTGAAGCTCGGCACAGGGCCTGGCACGTAGCCTACCCGCAGGGCCTCGGACTCCCCCCGAAGGCCCCTCGCCACACTCAATACGAACATGTTCTATTTTGCTGGGGGAGGGGGAGCCAGTTCTGAGCCAGGAAATAGAAAAATCACTTGCACTGAGAGTCGGGGAGCGCCGCCCCGTCTCAAGCTCCTTTGCCCTCCCCAGAGTGAGCAGCCAGGACCGTGGGGGGACTCGGAGGGGACGGAGTGGCGAATGGGCTAGTGCCACGGAGAAGGGGCACGGCCCGTCTCCCCGGATCTCAAAGCCAGACCCGCCACCCTGCTCCCCGCTGCCCGCTGCAGCGCGCGGCAGCCCTGGAGGGCTTCCGAGACCCTGCGGCTTCCCCAGCAACCCAGAAGGTTGGGGTCAGAGCCAGGGCTACGGGCACGGGAGTCCCCGCTGGGCTGCCAGGTGTCACAGTGTGACCCACCCCCGCAGGGCCCCTAGGGCCGGGACCCTGAAGTGGCCCCTGCTGTTCATCTTCCTGGCGGGGTCTCCAAGGCAGGGGCTGGCTCTGGCCCCGCCCCCCTTTGGTGCTGGCTGGCTTGGGTCTCTCTCCTGACCCCCTGCAGCTTGCCTTTTCTCGCACCATGTCTGTGCAGGCTCGTTCCCCACCCAAAGGCCCTTCGGAGCCCCCTCCCGGCCTCTGCTGCTATCTCTCCTTCCTCTCCTTTCTATGTGGGTTCATGCGTTTCCTCCTCATGTTAGGCCTGCGTCCCTCCGGTGGCAGGTCTGGGGTGGCCTGGAGTGGGGAGGCCGCGGCAGAGGTGGGGTAGGGGGAGGGTGTGGGGGCAGAGTCCTTGACTGGGTGAGGGGAGCTGGGATTTGCGGGAAGGTGGAAGATGCAGGATGTCCCTCAACATGGCTGCCCCGCCCCTGCAAGGAGACACTCGTCCTGGTCGGGCCCACAGCGGGGTCTCAGGTAGCAGTGCCAGGCTGGCTGGGAGTGTGGGGTCCGACACGCCCTTTATTTGCAGGTTGTACCTTCTGCTAACAGTCAGTACCCACCATCCCCTCAGCCTCCCTGCAGAGGCAGTATCTGTGTGTGTGTGTGTGTGTGTGTGTGTGTGTGTGTGTGTGTGTAAGACTGCATTTGTGAGAGTGCGATTGTAATTGTGTGTATAATGGAGGATGTGTGGAGACTGTGTTTGTGAGACAGTGTAAACACGTGTGAGTGTGTGTGTTTTTGAGAATGAGTTGAATATGAACGTGTGTATGAGTGTGAGAGTTGTGTATGTATGTGGGGGGAGCATGTGTGTGTGTTTGTGAGGGGGCGCGGGGGCATGAGAATGTGTGCGTGGGGGGTGTGAGTGTGTAAGTGTGTATGTATATATGGGGGGAGCATGTGTGTGTTTTTGAGGGGGCGCGGGGACATGAGAATGTGGGCCCGGGAAGGGTGTGAGTGTGTGAATGTGTATGTGTATGTGGGAGGAGCGTGTGTGTGTGTTTGAGAGGGGTCGCGGGGGCATGAGAATGTGTGTATGGGGGGGAGTGTGAGTGTGTGAGTGTGTATATGTGTAGTTGGAGCTTTCCCCCTCATGCTCTCAGTAACTGAGGCGCCAGGGCAGTGGCGCATAAAATAGCCACAGTGGATCTGGGTAACAGGAGGTGACCCTGAGGCTTTGGGGCCTGCGGTTGAGGGGAAGACGCTGCCCCCTCCGCCACCCTCTCCCGTCTCCTCCTCTAGGCTGCCACAGCATCACACCCTTTTCCCTTCTTTCCAAGGTGGGCCTTAATGTCCTGGTACAGAAAGCCAACAAATTCACGCCAGCCACCCGCCTGCTCGTGCAAAGATTCGTGCCATTCCCTGCTGTCGGTAAGGATCACGCCGCCGTGTGTGTGTGTGTGTGTGTGTGTGTGTGTGTGTGTGTGTGTGTGTGTTTGGGCACGCACGCACTGGGCTTGGGTCTGTGGGGCTGGGAAGGGTGAGGCTGGTGGAAGGGTGAGGAGGTGCCGACTTGTCTGTCTTTGTGCCACACCCAGAGGTGCCCAGGGCTTACTCCTGGCCAGCATGGGCGACCATCTGTGATGCTCGGGATCAAACCCAGGCTGGCCCAGCCCACGTGCAGGGCAAGTGCTCCACCCACTGTCCTGTTGCTCCCTCCCCACAGACTTTTTTTTTTTTAATATATATATTAGGATCATTTTTTAGTGCCAGGATCAAATTTAGGGTGTTGTGCACACGAGGCCTTCACGGAGCTTCATCCTGACCAGCTCAGATTCTGAACCTGGGGCTTAGTTCCCCATCCCCCAAGTGTCAGTGGATAGGAAGCGATTCTGTGCCCACGGCCGGAGACCATGAACCTCGCACTGGGACTGGGGTCTCCTTCTGTGATGAATGTAGGCTGCAGACCAGCCCCAGGCAGAGCCGGGACTCTGGTCACCAATATTAATCCAGATATGGTCTCTCCACATGACTGTTCAGGGACCTTAAACTTGTTCATGCGCCTCAGTGATTCAAAATGATGAGGTCTAATTGACCCACTGATAAGTCTTGTTTGATGATTCATGAACTAGAAAGCACATCTGTTCCTCGATCACTCTTTTAAAAATATTTTTGCCGACTTCTGCTGGTACAACCCCTCTGTAGTCCTATACATTTCGTTTTATGCATTTAGAGATATTATTCAGAGAGGGGTACAGAGGCCTCGCCAGCCTACCATCCCTGGCCTAAAGAAAGGCTCGTGGGTCCTGCTAGGATGGGGAGACGTGCAACGGCACAGCCCCGCATGCCAGAGGCTGGTTCTAGCCTGGGCGGTGCAGGGTCTCTGAGCTTTGCCAGGAGCAATCCCAGAGCACTGCTGGGTGTGGCTGTGGAAAAAAAAAATAACAGGACAACAAAGAAGAACCAAGATAAAAAACAAACCCATGGGGCTGGAATGATAGCACAGCAGGTAGGGCGTTTGCCTTGCACAAGGCCGACCCAGGTTCGATTCCCAGCATCCCATATGGTCCCCTGAGCACCACCAGGAGTAATTCCTGAGCACAGAGCAAGGAGTAACCCCTGAGCATTGCTGGGTGTGACCCCAAAAAGCAAAAACAAAAAACCAAATCCAAAGTTTCTGCTACTCTTGCCCGTAAGTGTTGTGGCCTTTAGGTGGTTTAGGGGTACCTCCACTCTGATTTTTTTTTTAAGCAAACAGATTTTATTTGGAGATTTTGAAGGGGAGGAGGGAGAGAAAGAGGAAGAGAGTGGAGAGTAAGGTGCTCAAGAGAGAACTCGGGCTTCCCCAAGGGCGGAGAGAGCCCCTCCACACATCCCAGCATTAGACATGAAAGCACGAGAGTACACATCTCAAGAGGGGAGATGCGGGCGATGCATGTGCTCGGCCACGTGGACACAAGCAGCACATGGGCTCAGGCAGCATATGCTCCACTCTGATATTCTTTTAATTTAATTTTATTTTTATAAAGCTGTTCACAATATTTGATTACATTTAATATTTGATCCAATCGACCAAGCCCACCACCATATTTCCAGCCCATACCCCAGCCCCTGGCCCAAAGCGGAACAAAATAATTTATTTTGTATTGTTTGTGATGAATAAACTGCTGAAAATGCTCCAAAAAAGAAAATTTCCTTAGAGAAAAGTGTGTGAAGATTGTTGTATTTCACCCAGGGGCCATTAAGCCCTTATATGAGATCACTAACATGCTGTTAAAAGTTGAGCCTTGTGTGCATATATATTTATATGTATATATATATGTTATACATATGTAATATATCACTGTATCACTGTCATCCCATTGATCGTCGATTTGCTCAAGTGGGCGCCAGTAACGTCTCCATTCGTCCTAGCCCTGAGATTTTAGCAGCCTCTCTTTACTCATTCTTCCCAGCGGTGCTGCATTGGAGGCTTTTTCAGGGTAAGGGGAATGAGACCCATCATTGTTACTGTATTTGGCATATGAATATGCCACGAGAGTTTGCCAGGCTCTGCCGTGCGGGCAGGATGCTCTCGGTACCTTGCCACCAGGTTCTCTGAGTGGGAGAACTAGGCTATAAGAGGTCGCACGCAGCCACGAATATGGCCTTGTGCTTCCAGGAGCATTGTTTTATTGTCTCTGGATCTTGGCCGCTGATGGGATTACATGGTGCCCCAGGGCAGTTTGTGGGTGTGGCTGCCAATCACTGCCAGAAGTAATTCCTGAGTACAGAGCCAGGAGTAGCCCCTGAGCATGGCCAGGTGTGACCCCAAAAGTACAAAAGAGAACAAAATTACATATTATTTTATATATATTCTATTTATCTGTATGTGGAGGCATGGATATAATACATATAGCTCAGATCGGAACTGGGCCTCCTCCACCCAGAACCTCCATTTTCCAGTAGCTTGGCAGCCACACCCACAAATAATATCAATCAATCACAAAATCCCATTAATCATTGATTTCTCGAGCGGGCTCAGTAACCTCTCCATTCATCCTTTCCCTGATGAATAATAATAATAATAATAATATATATATATAAATATATTTCCCTCTAAGATTGGTTGCCTTCTGCTTTGAACCCATTCAAATGTGGTGCACTACTCTTGGAATATGAGGGTGTGAGGTGTGATATGTCCAGGAATAGGTTCACTCATGGGTGAGGCTCGGCCCGAGCATGTGGAGAACGGCCATGAGCATGGCGGCAGTTGAGTTCTGGAGGTCTTCAGCTGCTGGGGCTGGGTCCCTTGGGGCAAGGAGGGGCCTCAGCCGCCCCCTTCTGGGTTGCCCCAAATGAAACAACCTGGCTCGGGGTCCGGAGGCATGGCTGTGGCAAGTTGTCTTATGCTCTCTTCTGAGAGAATGATATTGAGTCTCTGGATCACGGCCGCTGATGTGATTATCCGGCGCCGGCCAGAGGCTCCACTCTGGTTTGAGTATAGGGGCTCTGCACACCTGGGGGAGGAACCTCACCTGCTTTCACAGCCTTGGCTGGTCTCAGAACTCTGAGCTCACATTAGGTGCTCCAGCCTGGGCCGTGGATATGCCACAAAGCTCAACCTTGTTCTTTACATTTTTCGCCCCTTATTGCTATCTGGGTTACTCTTGGTAGTGCTGGGGGCAGGGGGAGGTGGGTCAGGCAGTTCTGGGGACTGACCCGGCCTTGGGTAGGCAAGGCACATCATGTGATCTGCTCACCCACCAGTCTGGTTCTTCAGAAACCGACACCTTGCGTGGGGAGAAGGTACCACAGTAGAAAGTTGTTTGATTTTTTTAATTAAAAAGTAATATGGTGATAGGTCTCCACCCTTCTTGGAGAGCCCAGCAAGCCACCAAGAGTATCTCACCCGCACAGCAGAGCCTGGTAAGCTCCCCATGGCATATTCGATATGCCAAAAACAGTAACAAGTCTCACAATGGAGACATTACTGGTGCCCACTTGAGCAAATCGATGAGCAACGGGAGGACAGTAACAGTGATGGTGATAGGTGGAAACTAGACTTCTGGTGACAAAATGTAGTATACAGTGATGTTGATTTATAAGGCCACAGAAACCTATATCCCGGTGCTCATCGATTTGTTCGAGCGGGCACCAGTAATGTCTCTCATTAGAGACTTATTGTTACTGTTTTTGGCATATCCAACACGCACGGGTAGCTTACCAGGCTCTGCTTCTCGGGCTCGATACTCTCAGTAGCTTGCCAGGCTCTCCGAGAGGGGCGGAGGAATCAAACTCGGGTTGGCCACATGAGAGGTGAACGCCCAATGCTGTCCTATCGCTCCAGCCACAGAAACCTATATAGCATCATAAATCAATGTTACTTAGAAAAGAATTGAAAAAAGGGCCTGAGAGAGAGTATAGGGGTTAAGGTGCTCACCTCGTGTGTAACCCATCCTGTCTCATCCCCACGGCATGTACAAGTGTACAGACCCTAAGCACTGCTGGGAGCAACCTGTGAGCACAGAGCCATGAGTAAGCACTGAACACTGCCAGGTGTGACCCCTGGAAAGAAAATATCAATAATAAATAGGACCCAGGTTCCCCAGGTGATACAGAGGACGAAGCTGGGAGCCAGCTCAGAAAGAACTTAAAAAGTTGGCGCCAATGGTCCCAAACCCATTCTTTACTCCTGGGGCTCAGCTTCTCCATCTGTAAAATGGGCCTTGCTAGAATGCAGTACTGAGGATCAAAGGAGTCCACAGACCAGACTCCATTCACGGGGAAAGTGCTTTGAAGTGCCCAAGCCCCGTGAGAAGGTGGGAGATCATTACTGGGGAGCCCCACCCCCTCCATGGCCAGAGGCTAATGAACTCCCAGGACCAACCCACCCAGCGCTCAGCCAACCCAGATAATTGCTATAGCAACTCCAGGGTTTAATGAACTTCCAGCTCGTTCAGCAGTGGGCCATTAAGGTAGTATGACTCTTTAGATCGGACTTTGTTAAGGGCCTACAGGAGTGAACACGGAGTGCAGGGAGGCGGGTCCCTCCTGGCTCGGGCTGGGGGTCAAGTGCAACCTGAGAAGGGGCAGCTGCTCGGGACTGGATCTGGGGCCCAGAGATCTTATCTGTCCTTGAGCCAGACTTTCGATAAGGACTTTGCCAGCGGCCTTTCCAGCCACGCTCAGCCGGCCATCTTGCTGGGTGACCTTGGGAAGGGTCTTAACTTCCCTGGGGCTCCCTCGGGAGAAGTGGGGCTTGGCCCTTTATGCACCCGCTTTCTGAGCTGCCTGTCTCTGGGCTCTCGCCTGGAGAAGCTTCCTCAGCCCCCTGGCACAGCCCATTGCTGTTGGGGACGCGGTGCCCTGGCCAGTCTCAGAGGTGCTACCCGATGTGGCTGGCAGCCCCGGCCCCCCGGGACCTGGAGAGACGCAGGCCCCACCAAGCTCACTGCCTGAGTCCTGGCTGGGAGCCTGCCTGCCAGCCTTCCACCCCACAACCCCCCTATTTCCTCCCTCTTGCCCCCATGGTGTAGGCACGTCCCTCTGCAGTGGGCACTGACCCCCGGGATCCACGCAAACACAGCTGTGGGCTGAAGAAGCACGTCCCTCCCCGACCATGGCTCCAAGTCCGCTGGCTCTCAAGCTTCCTTGCTGTCCCCCTTCCTCATCACCGAGGGCCCCTGACCAGAACTGAGGTCTCAAAGACCCACTGTGTGTGGTGGGGTTACATGCCACCAGCCATTCAGCACTGCTCCCCTCGATAGGCTGGGCCTGATGGACCCCACAGGCCGCCTTTCAGGTCATCCAGGCCTTGCTTTCCTACTAGGAGGTCCTTGTTCCATTGCCTGCCCCGGGGGAGAGTGTGTGAGTGTGGATGTGAGTGTGATTGTGTGAGCATGAATGATGAATGTGTATGTGTGAGTGTGTATGGTGTGAGGTGAGAGAATGAATGTGAGTGCATGAGTGATGAGTGTGAGATTGTGTGAGCATGTGTGTGCATGTGTGAGAGTGTGTGAGTGTGAGAATGAACGTGTGGGTGTGAATGTGAGAGAGTATGAGTGTGTGTGTGAGTGTGAGTGTGTATGAGTTGTGAGAGTGTGTGACTGTTTTGTATGAGTGTGAGAGACAGTGAGAGTGTGAGAGTGAGCGTATATGAGTGTGTATGGGTGTGTTAGTGTGTGAGTGTGTGCTACAGTGTATTTGTGTGTGTGTCAGACTGTGAGTGTGTATATGACTGCGTGAGTATGTGAGTGTGTCTTTATGTGTGTCTGTGGTGGGAAGGAGGACCCCAGGGTTAGGAGTGGACTGACAGGGCCTGTGCACAAGGCCAGAGATTGAGTCCCGGGATTCATCTGCTCCACCCCTGCTCTGTCCCCTTCCTGTGGACTCTCCCTCCAGCCTGCAGTCCATCACGGGGCAGAGCTTACTCCCGGGTCCCCGTGCCGCCCAGGACAGAGCCCTCAGCTGGGCACAGGTTGCCCGGTTCCCGGTCCTCTCTGGCCTCCCGCCTCCTTCTGCTGGACCCTTTGTGGCCCTCACAGCATGCCTGTCACAGACTCCACACTCCACACTTCCTCCTGTGCCCCTCAGCCCGCCTCATTCCCTCTCTGGGAAGACCCTCAGCAGAGGGGCTGGAGCGATAGCACAGTGGGTAGGGCGTTTGCCTTGCACGTGGCCGACCCGGGTTTGATTCCCAGCATCCCGTATGGTCCCTTGAGCACCGCCAGGAGTAGTTCCTGTGTGCATGAACCAGGAGTGACCCCTGTGCATCGCCGGGTGTGACCCAAAAAGCAAAAAACAAAACAAAAGACCCTCAGCAGAGTGACCCAGCCCCATTTCACAGATCAAACAAATTCAGACTTGCTGAGAGTTACCTGGAGCTGCCCGAGCTGCCCAGGCCCCCCCCAATTCTCCATGTTCATTGCTGGGTTTCTACCCTTGGGTTGCGCATGCACGTGTGTTTCTGTATGTGTGTGTGTGTGTGTGTGTGTGTTTATGCATGTGTGCATCTCTTCTGTGTGTGCGTGTTTGTATGTGTGCGTGTGTGCGTCTCGGGGTATGTGTGAGTGGGCCGATTCCGTGGGCGGCCCCGCGGCCCCTGCTGCAGCGTCTTCTCCTGTCCCGGCGGCCCCGAGGCTGGCTGTGGCCCGGTCTCGAGCAGAAACCCTGTGGGACTCTCCGTCTCTATTTATACTGGAGACGGTGGCAAGCCGGTGAGCCCAGGAGCATGTGTGCTGGCATCGGAATCGATTGGGGACTGGTAATTAATTTGTTTAGACCTTAATTAATTCTCCAGTTCTTTCTTATTTGTGGACTGTCACGCTTAATTGTGTTCGGGAGCGGGAGCTCGGAGCAGGCCCTCCATTAATTGATGTGTGGCCGCTGTGAGGAGGAGGTTAATGGCTGGGGGAGCTGGGCAAACAGTGTAATTAAAGGTCAATAGCGGAGACACTGGAAAAATACACACCCCCGGGTCCAGCTCGCAGACCGGAGCTGAGCGTGTGCAGTCCCACAGACAGCTTTCCCGGGGTGGGGTGGGGGGCTGGCTGGCAGGTCCCGGGGGGGTTGCCATGGGACATGGCGAGAGACACACCAGGGCTGGGGTAGGGGCTTGGGGCAGGGGCGGAGTGTGGGGACCCCAAGCGTCACCTATAAAGTCGGGCTCCAGGTGCTGTGAGTGTGGAGGTAGGCATGAGCCGGGAGCCCAAGGTCACCCCAAGCTCCCAAGCTGAAGTCCCCAGGGAGCAGGAGCCCGGTCTCGTGGCCCGCAGACATGCCGCCTGGGCTGTGTTGGGGGGCTGAGTGCACGGGACTGCCAGCAGGAGGGGCTTTCTTCCTGCCTGTCTGCGGTCACTGCATATTTCCACCCTGGAAAGACTACTGAGTCTGAGCCCCTTCCGAGGGTCATAGGGGCAGTATTTGGGGGGGGGGGGTGAGTCCTTGCTGCCAAAGTCTCCCCGCCCCATCTTCGTGCACTACCAGTTCCCTGGGTCGGGTCCCAACTTCCCTCCTCCTCAGAGGGCCGCGGTGTGCCCGGGCCCAGGGGTCCGTCCCCAGCCTTCTCTGGGATCACAATGGCAGCAGGCTGTCCTGAGCCTCACGATGGCCACTCCAGGCCCGTGACACTGAGGACACTGAGTGGGCATCCATAGCCCTCAGCAACTCCAGAGGCCCCCACGTCCCTTCCTCCACCAGTCGTGGCAAGTCCCGCGTCCTTCTCCTGCCCTTCCCAGTGGGCCCCAGGCCTCTGCCCTCAGCCCTGCTTGCCTGGAGGGCCTACCCATCCCTCCCTCTCCTCCGTCTTCTCTGTCTTCTCGGAGGCCAGCTCAGGGACCACCTACTCCAGGAAGTCCACCTGCTTTTTTAGCTCAGACCCCACCCCCCCAGGAAACTCCTGCTGGTACCCCCAGTCTGGGTCAGATCACAGAGCTGCCTGGTGTATGTTTTTTTCCTCCGGAGCCTGCTTCTGTGCGATCCGAAGACAGGCACTGGACGGCAGCCCTCGTCACACACACACCGCCCCCAGCCCAGGCCCTCTGCCCGGCACACATCTGCTGAGCAACCCAGTGTTTAAATGAGTGCTTAGGGAGAAGAGGCGTGGCACCCTCCCCCCTCCCCGCCCCCCCAGTACACCCGCCCCCTGATAACAAGGGTGGCCAGATTCTGTCATGCTTGTGTGTCTTAGCGGGCCATTCAGTGCGTTGGGTGTTGACTTCTGTTCTCGAAGGTGCTATCACCGTCATCCCTTGGCAGGGGGTGTGGGTGAGCTCTGGACCCATCATCTTAGAGCCATCCTGGGCACCTTCTCCAGCATCTCTGGGGTGGATCTGGAAGAACAGGAGCTCTGGGCTGGAGGTCAGAGTCAGAAGCAACCTCCGACCTGACCTGGTTTTCCTGGCTTGAGGTTGGGGGCTGTGGGGCCGGGCCAGCAGGAGGGGTGGCGTGTCCCGTAGGGGCATCTCTCGAGCTCAGTCTTCAGTCCCCTCCCCTTCCACTCGTAGCTGCCCTGGTCAGCAGTGGCGTGTGGGTCCCATTCCAGGCGAGGGCACGGCCGCGTGGCAGTGAGGATGAATGAGTTCCCGGGCAAGAGTCCCGGCCCCGGAAGCGCTCTCACACCGGCTGGTGGAAGGCTTGTTGTTCCCCAAAAATGCAACGGCACGAGTGCTGCTACCCGCCTTGGCCAGAGCATCTGGGAGAAGGACCCGGAAGTCCGTGGGCTGTGAGCTCAGAGAGGGCTCCGAGGAGCCTCGCGGACCTGGGTGCGTTTCTAGCAGAGCGCCTGGGACAAAGAAGTCTGCTCCGTTGCGTCTCTCCGTGTCGTGGGTGGCACTGGCCAAGCTGAGCCTGACAGAAGCTTCAGAATGTGCTGAAAACCCTCCGGTCCAGGGGCTGGAGCAATAGCACAGCGGGTAGGCCGTTTGCCTTGCACGCGGCCGACCCGGGTTCGAATCCCAGCATCCCATATGGTCCCCTGAGCACCGCCAGGGGTGATTCCTGAGTGCATGAGCCAGGAGTGAGCCCTGTGCATCGCCGGGTGTGACCCAAAAAGCAAAAAAAAAAAAAAAAAAAAAAAAAAAAAACCCTCCGGTCTGTGACAGGCTGCAGCCCCTGAGCCCCGCCGGCCCAGGAAGTGTCCAGGCAGCCCTTGGATCCAGAACCCTGAGGGGTCTTCCAGAAGGACGGCTCAGCTGATTTCTTGCTTACCCAGACCCAGCGCACAGCGGAGCTTTCTGGTGTTGGAGACCCAGAGGCAGAGAAGGCAGGGGGGAGGGCTATGAGGGGGGACATGCGTGGGGCCTGCCCGGGCCTTGGAGCCTCTTAGGGTAAATGGGGAAACCACTGGAGACTCTTTTTTGTTTGTTTCTGGCCCACACCCAGTAATACTCGGGGGTTACTCCTGGCTCTGCACTCGGGAATTATTCCTGGCTGTGTTTGGGGAACCATCTGGGATGCTGGAGATCGAACCCGGGTCAGCCATGTGCAAGGCAAACGCCCTCCCCCACTGTACTATCGCTCCTGCCCCATCGCTGAAGACTCTCGAGCTAGGGAGCAGCTGTGACAACAAGGAGCTTTCCAGAAGATGAATGTGTTAGCAGGAGTCTTTTTTATTAAGAGATTCCAAACTTCAGAGTCAGCCCACACCTACATTTACAAGCTGATTTTTCAATCCAGAAATTCCCAGTCCTGAGTTTGTGACACTTCAATATGGGTTGAGAAACTCTCCTTAAATTCTCAAGCTATTTAAAAGAAAATCTGCCACATCGCACTGCAGCTCAGGCAGAGTAACGGGGAATGTCGTGAAAGCAGGCATGTACTAAGGCGCACATCCTCATTTGATTATAATCACTCTTCTAATGTTGGGGGGGGGCTCTGGCTTGGAGGTGTGTGTGTGTGAGAGAGAGACAGAGAGACAGAGACAAAGAGAGAAAGACAGACAGAGAGGATTCACACACACACACACACACACACACACACACACATCTACTTGTAAACACATAGACAATGTCTGTTGTGGCATAAGAACCCAGCTGCACGAAGCTTATCTCTGGAGAGAGGGTGAAGCTGAATCAAGAATTGCAAGAAGAGGGGCTGGAGCGATAGCATAGCGGGTAGGGCGTTTGCCTTGCATGCGGCCGACCCGGGTTCGATCCCCGGCATCCCATATGGTCCCCCAAGCACCGCCAGGAGTAATTTCTGAGTGCAAAGCCAGGAGTAACCCCTGAGCATCGCTGGGTGTGACCCAAAAAGAAAAAAAAAAAAGAATTGCAAGAAGATATACTTTTTTCCAGGGGGCCATACTTAGTGGTGTTTGGGGCTGATTTCTGGCTCTGTGCTAAAGGATCATTCCTGCTGAGACTTGAGGGACCATATGGGGTACTGGGGATTGAACCTGGGTTGGCCGTGTAGGCAAGTGCCCTACCTACCTACTGTATTATCACTCTGGCCCAAGTGATTCACTTTTTATCATTTACCTGGTACATACAAGTTACCTACAAAATAGGAGAGAGAGAGAGAGAGAGAGAGAGAGAGAGAGAGACAGAGAGAGAGAGAGAGAGAGAGAGAGAGAGAGAGAGAGAGAGAGAGAGAGAGAGAGAGCACTGTTGGTTATGGCCCCGAAACCAGGATAAATAAAAAATAAATAAATATGTATGAATTCCTATCTATATGTATAAAACAGAAGGAGCTGGGCAATAATAGTACAGTGGGTAAGTTGCTTGCCTCACACGTGGCTGATCCATGTTCAATCCCCAGCACCACATGTGGTCCCCCAAGCACCATCAGGCATTATCCCTGAGTGCAGAGCCAGGAGTCAGCTAGGTGTGGTCCAAACCCTTCCCCAACTTAAAATAAATAAAATAAAACAGAAATAAGGGCTGGAGGAGCTGAAGTGATAGCATAGCGGGTAGGGCGTTTGCCTACCGACCCGGGTTCGATTCCCAGCATCCCATATGGTCCCCTGAGCACCGCCAGGAGTAATTCCTGAGTTTAAAGCCAGGAGTAACCTCTGTGCATCGCCAGGTGTGACCTAAAAAAGCAATAAATAAATAAATAAATAAATAAAATAAGGGCTGGAGTGTAGCACAGCGGGTAGAGCGTTTGCCTTGCATGCAACTGACCCAGGTTTGATTCCTTTGTCCCTCTCGGAGGGCCCAGCAAACTACAGAGAGTATTCTGCCCGCACGACAGAGCCTGGCAAGCTCCCGGTGGCGTATTCAATATGACAAAAACAGTAACAAGTCTCACAATGGAGATGTTACTGGTGCCGGCTCAAGCAAATCGATGAGCAACAGGATGACAGTAATACAGTAAAAAGTATATAGGAATATAGACTTATTAAGTCTATATGAATAGACTTAATATAGATGGGCTCCTACTGTATATATACTGTTTTGTAAGTCACTTTTAACAAAAGTCATTTTTGTACATTTTGGATGTCTTTACATGTCAGTCATTAAATTCCAACCTATTCCTTTTAACCAGCACAATAATTTATTCCATTACTGTTCCTTTAAATAGCATGAGATACTCTTTTTCGACACCCAGAAAACAATGGAGAAATAAAATGTTAGCTATCCCCAAAGCCCTCCATGACCTCCCTTTTAGGATCCTGGTTTCTCCATCCTCTCCCAGGGGGTGGCTGTTCACTTCGGTTTTACGTTTCATCTTCTCTGTATGTACCCAGACCAGAAATGCTATTGTCTGTTTTCACATTTTGTATTAACTGTGTCTCTCTGAACCTCTCCATTTAGAGCTCCTTTCCATTGTGCTTTTGAGATTTTTCCATGCTAACACATAGACATTCTTTTCAGCTGCTATAGCATTCCACAGTTGATTACTTTGGGTTCAGTTGTTTCCAGTTTCTCATTATTATACATAGTCTGGCACCAAACAACCCCTCACACCTCTCCACGAGCCCTTGAGCGGGAGTTTCTGCAGGGCAGGGTTACCAAACAACTCTCCGGGAAGCTGTAAAAGTGAAATGCAAGACCTGGGGCTGTGACTCAGCCATGGATATATGCTTTGTAAGTGAGAGACCCTGGTTTCCAATTTTTGGTACCAAAAAAAAAAAAAGATAAATAAAATAAATAATAAAAAATTTAAAAATAATGAAATAAATAAAAATAAATAAATAGAAAGAAAAGAAAATGCAGCAATCTGAACCCTGCCACAGCTTTGGTTTCAGTTGTGTGGCTGGTGTCAAAAAACATCAGTCATGTATCTAGAAATGGAATGACCATTTTTCTTTTGGAACATCTTAGGACATCTTAGCTTTAAGAGAACTTGCTAAATAGATACTTAAACTTTTATTCCACTTATGAGTCTGAAGCTTTATTTCTCTACATCTTCTGCAACATTTGTATTGTCAACCTTTAAAATTCTTTGTCCCAAAGAATGGTTCCTTTTTATTGAAAAAAAAAAACTTTTTTATTGAATCACTGTGAGATAGACCCTTACAAAGCTGTTTATGATTGGATTTCAGTCATACAGCATTCCAACAGCCATCCCTCCACCAGTATACATGAAATGGCTCCTTTTAAATATGTTTTTCTTATTCACAGTCTAGTTGAGTTGTAGGGTTTTTTTTTTTTCTTTTTCCACCAGAGAAGTCGCTGTCCACAATAAGAGAGAACAAGCCAGCGGCCTGTAGTAAAACTGTAGCCAATGGGGACTTGTCTCCAAGATATATTAAAAACCTCTAAAGAGGGGCTGGAGCAATAGCACAGCGGGTAGGGCGTTTGCCTTGCACACGGTCGTCCCAGGTTCGAATCCCAGCATCCCATATGGTCCCCCGAGTACCGCCAGGAGTAATTCCTGAGTGCATGAGCCAGGAGTAACCCCTGAGCATCGCCAGGTGTGACCCAAAAACCAAAAAAAAAAACCAAAACCAAACCTCTAAAGAGTGACTTTTTTTATTTGAAAAAACCTATCTTTGATTATTGCTAAGAATTCAAGTCACCAGTTTTTAAAATAGTTCTATGAATTCCTACTCAAACATTTTTCTAATTTTTTTTTTCTTTTTGGATCACACCCAACGATGCTCAGGGGTTACTCCTGGCTCTGCGCTCAGGAATTGCTCCTGGCGGTGCTCGGGGGACCATATGGGATGCTGGGGATCCAACCCGGGTTGGCCGCTTGCAAGGCAAACGCCCTACCCGCTGTGCTATCGCTCCAGCCCCTTTTCTAATTTTTTATCGTTATGTTTTTTTCTTAATAATATGTTTAAAGCTCTTTATGCATCTTGCAGATGTCTATGATTGAAGGGAACAGACTCGATCCAGCTCACATGATAAGGAATGTAATTCTTTAAAAACTCAAGTTGGAGGCAAGGCATCTGGGGCCCTTCTTCCCTCTTTGCTCTCAAGGGCTTTAACTTCACGGTGGATGTTCCCTTCATGGCTGTAAGGAGGCAGCAGCTGCTTCACGCGTGACCTCCTCCTCCACACCCACCACTGCCCCGGGACCAGAGGATCCACGGCCACCACGCCTCACCTTTCCCAGGAGCCCCCAGGAGACGCACTCATTGGCTAGGGCCAGTCACGTGATCCTTTCTAGCTCTGTCTCCCGCAGGGGTTTTTACAATTAGCTTAATTTGGAGGGGTGATAGCATAGCTCTTGGGAGTCACCCTGATCATCCATCGATTTATAGTAATAGCCTATGTTTGACATACATAATAAATATATTTTCCTAGTTTCCCGTTTCTTAGAACATGGCTGGGGCTGGAGTAATAGCACAGCCGGTAGGGCGTTTGCCTTGCACGCGACTGACCCGGGTTCGATTCCCAGCATCCCATATGGTCCCCGGAGCACCGCCAGGAGTAACTGCTGAGATGCAGAGCCAGGAGTAATCTCTGAGCATCGCTGGGTGTGACCTCCCCACCCCCAAAAAAATAATATGGCTCAGATCGAAGTCATTTTCTCAATTCTAACATGCTCCAGTTATAAGAAGCATTAATACAACAGTCTTGCTGAAAAGGAGAGGACGATATTTCATGTTCGTTTGAGGAGTTAACAAGTACTCATGTGCACCTTTAATATAACCCACTTTCTTTAATGGCGTAGAATTTGAGTATAAGCCATCTTCAGATTTTCTAATTCTTTTTTGGGATATTGGTTGCTAAACACAGTATTATGTTCACAACTACTTTTTTGCATCTCCTGCTTCTAATTTGAACTTTTTTAGTTCCTTTTAAATCGACAGTGTAAGTTTGCTCCTCAAGCCCGTGTTCTTCCTTGAGTTTATATCTCACTTGCTTGTCTCTCTATTTCTTTGCTTGTCAATTAATTCCACTCTGGGGGAGCCTGTGTTCTCTCTTGAACACACATTTCTCTCTTTCTCTTCCTTCTTTCTAAATAAGTTTCAGTAAAAACTACCTTGCTACACTAAAAAAAGAAGAAATTAAAACGAAAAATATAGGGACTATAGCTGTGGCCCAGTGAAGGAGTGTATAACTCTGTAACTCACACATTGAGGTCCTAGCTTCAATTCTGGATACTACAAAAATAAATAAAATGAACAGTGTTATTTCAAAGCATATAAGAGAACAGTAGGAGAATTTTGGTCTGAATTTCCTATTTGGTAGCATTTATAGTTTCTTTTTTTTTTTTTTCCCTTCCTTTATTTGAAGGAACAAATGCTCCTAAGTTCATCCGCTTCTTTAGGAAGATTCTGACATCTAGATGCCCAAATATAGGGCTCATAACTAGGTTATACCAATTCTCTCTGGCTTAAAGTTTTTTTTTTATTTGTTTATTTTATTTTATTTGTGGACTTGAGAATTGAGCTGGGGCCTCATGCATGCAAGGCAGGTCCTCTATCACTGACCTGTTGCCAGGTCTCTTGCGTTAAAGATTTTTTTTTTTATGGTCTATTTCATGCAGTTTGGTGAGTTCTCTTCACTTTTTAAGACAAATGGTTCGATATATCCTCATTGTAAGCATGCAAACAGTACAAAAATTTTAAGGTGGAAAAACAGAAGTCCTTCAACAACTCTTAATTCCCAAATTGGTTCTTTCCCCCAAGGGGACTGCTCTGTGAGGTGTGGGCCTGTCAAAACATTACCTGTGGATTTCTACACACACAGATGCATGTATGCCAATTATAGGGTTTTACATGCAGTAAGCACCCTGGACATATTCGGTAGCTATTTTTTTTTTACATAAGTTTGTTTTGGAGATTTTCCCATGTGAGTTCCCTAATCGTGGACATTTAGGTTGTTTCTAATTATTTGCTCTTACAAACAGTGCTATAATTAACATCCTTGTAAATGTCTCTTTGTGCATATGGGCAAGCATTTCTTTAGGATAGCTATCTATGGTTTGGCAATTTCTGCTGCCTTTAATTGCATTGCCTGGTAGCTGGCAGACGATCTTCTGCATGTACAATGACTTTTCATGTCCGTGCTCCATTATAGTGTAAGTTTGAAAAAGATGTTTTAGGCAACAATTAGGATTCCAAGTTTAAGTTCAAGTTCGTCGGGATTGCAGTGGGAGGCTGAGGGGACACTGGAGCCAACAGTGACCTCTGTGTATGGTGAAGTTTACACAGGCGCAGAGCCTAAGAGTGTCATCCCCCCACACCCCCCTGCGAACTTCATTGTAAGGCACGTCATGATTTTTCAAACAATTAATAGATGGGGAAATGCATCGTAGTCTGGTGGAGCTTTTCCCTAACCGAATAACCCATCGTGCATTATTCGGTTCAGATCATCACCCTTGTGAGTGATCTGTTTCCCTGGGGCGGATATGGCACCTTCACCACCAACTCTCTGCCTTGCAGGCGGGGGCCCATCGGGACTATCCGCTCCATCCAGCTCCATGTCTGTTTCTGTGCAAGTTGGAGGGCAAGCTCCCCTGCGGTCTTCTTTCTGAGAATTCTCTTGCACATTTGGCTTCCTGTCTACTGCTCTTTCTTCTTCCCCTCACTGTCCCCTTTACACAGTGCTTCATTAGCTGTTCACAATCTGCATGATTTTGCATCACGATGGGTCTGATGTGAGAACATCTGCAGCAGTCAAGAGCATATTTTCCTCAGGACTTGACACTGAGCTTGCCATCAGTGTGAAACGAGCTTTCTCTCCTCTCTCTCTCTCTCTCTCTCTCTCTCTCTCTCTCTCTCTCTCTCTCTCTCTCTCTCTCCCTCTCTCCCTCCTTCTCTCCTCTCCCCACTATCCTGTGACATATCTCCCATCATCGCTGCTCCAACATCAGTTATGCCTGAGTCTTGAATGGTGTCAATCTGAGTTGAAAATGCGCCAGCTTTCTTAACATTATCACTAACAGGCTGCTTAATTAACCTGCTGATACTGTCAATAATATTTCTTGCTGGTGTGCAAGAAAGGAGACCCGTGGCCCGTAGCCTCTCTCTCTCTCTCTCTCTCTCTCTCTCTCTCTCTCTCTCTCTCTCTCTCTCTCTCTCTCTCCTCTCACTTCTCTCCTCTCTCATTCGCTTTGGTGCTCTGTGTCTATCACAGAAGCTGGACTTGCCAGGAGTGGGATAGGAAGAATCTGGCTGGGAGGATTTGAAAAGAATCGCAGAATCAAAAGTGCTGGGTGAGACGGTGGCATGGAACCGGTCAGCCTTCTCCTTGCTCAGAGCCGGCCGTGGCCAGGAGCCTGTGCCTTCAGCCTTTGTTGAGATGAAGGGACAGTGGTGCACAGTCCACAGAAATGAATGAAGGGCTCATGTCACTGGAGCGGGCAGGAGGAATGTGGGACCTTTAGGAGAGAGTCTGAGGGTTGCCTTTGCGCTCAGGTGTGTTTTTTTGGGGGGGAGCTCAGGGTTTCTTCCTGGCACCTTGAAGGAGTGAGGATTGTCTGCTCTCCCCAGGGTCCCAGAGGGTCATGGGAGCTGGGTGCTCCTATCCCTTCGTGCCTTACCTTTTATCTCACATGGTTTTGCTTTATTTTTTAAAATTATTTTTTAATTATTTTTTTAAATTTTGTTGAATCACCATGAGATAGTTACAAGCTTTCATGTTTGGATTACAATCACACAATGATCAAACACCCATCCCTCCACCAGTGCACATTCCCCACCACCGATATCCCGGTACACCCCCTTTCCCACCCTCCCCTTGCCTCCACAGCAGACAATATTCCCCATACTCTCTCTCTGCTTTTGGGAATTATGGCTTGCAACACAGACACTGAGAGGTCATCATGTTTGGTCCATTATCTGCTCTCGGCATGCATCTCCCATCCCAACTGGTTCCTCCAGCCATCATTTTCTTAGTGATCCCTTCTCAATTCCATCTTCCTTCTCCCCTCCGCTCATGAAGCAGGCTTCCAGCTATGGGGCAATCCTCCTGGCCCTTGTATCTACGGTCCTTGGGTGTCAGCCTCATTTGATGTTATTCTATACTCCACAAATGAGTGCAGTCCTTCTATGTCTGTCCCTCTCTTTCTGACTCATTTCACTTAACATGATACTTTCCATGTTGATCCACCTATATGCAAATTTCATGACTTCATCTCTCCTAACAGCTGCATAGTATTCCATTGTGTAGCTGTACTAGAGTTTCTTTAACCAGTCATCTATTTTAGGGCACTCGGGTTGTTTCATATTTTGGCTATTGTGAACAGTGCTGCAATGAATATATAGGTACAGATGTCATTTCTACTGTGCTTTTTTGCATCCTCAGGATATATTCCCAGAAGTGGTATTGCGGGGTCATACAGAAGCTCAATTTCTAGTTTTTGAAGGACTGTCCATATTGTTTTCTAGAAAGGCTGGACCAGTTGGCATTCCCACCAACAGTGAAAGAACATCCCTTTTCCCCACATCCACGCCAGCACTGGTTGCGTTGGTTCTTTTGAATGTGCGCCAGTCTCTGTGGTGTGAGATGATATCTTGCTGTTGTTTTGATTTGCATCTCCCTGATGACTAGCACACATGGTTTTGCTTTAGAACCCAAGTTCTGTCCCGTCCTGCTGTGGCTAAATTTCACATCTAGAAATTGTCGAGAGCGGACGAGATGAATGAGCTGCCACCATGAGCTCGGGGCTGCCTGACCGCCACCCGGGATTTGGGCTTCTTCTCTGTGGCTCCTACACACGTGCATGCACATGGCTAGAGCCCGCAGCCAGCCTGACAGGGCCGGGGCATGGGTGCAGATGCTGCCATCCCATGGGCTCTGCCAGTGCCCAGAGATCTGCTGGGTCTGCCCAGGGCAACCCCTCCTTTTCTCACCACAGCCAGGGGCCCGGTGACCCGCAGTTCCTGGGCCCAGAGGGAGTGGACAGCAGCTCCTGACCTGGAGGAGAGCTGGTCCCCGGGACCACGTGGCTGTAAGACCACGTGACCTTCTATGGACTGGTAGTGGGGGTAGCAGCAGGGGTTCTTAGAGGGCAGGGAATGATGACTTTTGATGAGGAATCTAACCCCAGTATCCTCTCCCATGGTTTTGTTGGGTCATCTGAGAACCTGCCCCTGCCCCCCACAGCCCCCACCCCTACCCTGCAGCCTCTGGGGTTCGAGGGCTGCAGCTCCTTCCTGTCACCACTAGAGGGCGTGTTCCTAACACGCAGACCAGATGCCAACTTGGCAAGGCCAATCTGGGCGCCCTGGGGCGGACCTGGGGCTGGTCCCAACTTACCACTGAGGGTGATAAAGGGGAGAAGATGCACCATCTAAATTGAGACCCAGGTTCAACCAGACCGGAAAGCCAGGCCCCGAGAGGCTCCTCGGTTGCCTCCAAGTCTGCTCCTGCGGACCCTCCTTGGTGCTTAGATGAGCCCGCTTCAGCGCTGCTGGCCTGTGCATCCGGGTGATAGGGGTGTGGGAGGCCGGAGGGGCTGGGGGGTGGGGCTTCCTGGGCAATGCAGGAGGTTCGACAGCTTCCCTGGTCTCTGCACTCCAGGCGTCAGCGGCAACCTGCACCCCCCCACCCCCAGGGCCTGTTCTCCAAGGATGGGTCCTGGAAAAATGGCCCAGGGGAGGGGCCTGGGTGGGACAGGCCAGAGCGGGCGCGCGAGCAGCCGCGGGTCGCGGCGGGCCCGTGGCGGGTGACTGCCTTGTGGTGGCGCGTGAGCTGCTCCCTGGCGGCATATGTGCTGCAAAGACATGGAAGGCTGTGCCTGGGCGCCTTCCTTTCTTCTCCCAAGACGGCAGAGCAGCTCCGACTTCCCCTCTGTCGATTCCAACTCCCCGCTTCATGGAAGCAGGAGACTCAGACGCCCCCCGGGCTCACACAGCCCCTCATGTGTAGGACCCCACACCCCAGCTGCAAGGGCCCCAGACCGTTCCCCCCGCCACCACCACCCCCTGCTCTCCGACTTTGGCTTGGGCACGGGGAGCATCTGCGGGCTTCCTCCCACTCCACCTGCCCACAGGCCCGCCACCCTCCAGCAGCTCCCCAAACCCTGGTGCCCCCCCCCAGCCTGGAGGGAGTGGGGAAGCAGCAGGTGTTGATGCTAATCAGCGTTCACAGCCCAGAACTGCAGTCGCTCCCAGGCTCACACACTCCCCAAAATTAAACACTCATTATACAAAATTAATTGACATTAATTAGCAAAAATTAAAACTTTAAACACAGCAAGGCGCTTTTGGGGGAGGAGTGAAGCAGCGGGTTCCACATTTGTCACCCCCCCCCGCTCCCCACCCACCCACCCACCACCCCCAAGTCCCCCCACTTTTATCCTGATGCAGGGCTGGAGTTCAGGCGAGGTCAGTGCCCGCCCTGGCCTGGGCCGCAGGGCCCGGCCCCGTGAACCTCGGGAATGAAGTGCTCTGTGCTGCTCACCCCTGACGCCCCCCCACCAAAAAAAAAAAAACCAAAAAACCTCTATGCTCCGTAAGGAGCCCAGAACCCTCCACTGGCCCAGGTCCCCTTCAACTCGCTGGGGTGGAAGCGCCCCCAAAGCAGGGCTCGTACCCTCGGAGACAAGGATGCAGATGGTCTAGCTCTGCCTGTCACCCCCCCCTCCCCAGCCCTCCTGGCTCCGGGTTCCCGACAATGAGGCACCACCGCGAGACTCCTAGCTCTGTCCCGTTTCCCTGTGGGACCTCAGCAAAGTGCCCCCACCCCAGGCTCAGTTTCCCACCCATCTGATGAGGGGGCGGCGCGGGGGGGGGGGCGGGAGCGCGGAGGTTCCTGCCTTCTCGGGCGCCTGCTGTCAGAGCTCGACTCATTCTGCAGAGCGAGGGGTGGGGGGTGGGGGGGCAGGGGGCTGGCATCTCAAGAGTCTGACCTGAAAGGCAAGCCAGAGGGCTGTGAGAGACTGGGGGTGGTGCCACAGGCTGGGGGCGCCCGCTGCTGGAGCCCCGGACGGACAGACAGACAAGCCCCGCACGGAGCTGGCTTCCTCCCGTCACAGTGGGCCTTTGCTGACTCCGAAGCAGCTGGGCCCGGGGCCTCGAGCCTGTGTCTGACGGCTGACCTTTGCGGGGCCTGGAGGGGAGCCTGGGGGTCTTCTCTGCCCCTCACTGTCCCCGTTGCCCCCTCCCCCCACCCCTCCAGCCAGTGCCAACATCTGCAACGTGGTCCTGATGCGCTACGGGGAGCTGGAGGAAGGGATCGATGTCCTGGACGGTGACGGCAACCTCGTGGGCTCCTCCAGGATTGCAGCCAGACACGTGGGTCTGGGGCAGCAAGGGGAGGAGGGGGGCTGCCGGGCTGGCCCACGGTGCGGGGAGGGGGTCTTCATTCCTCAGCACCCTTGCTGCTTGGTGCTCTAAGCTCTCCTCCTCCACCTGCCCTCCCCTCCCCAGGTCCCCAGGTCAGGGCCCAGCCACAGTGCCTGTCCCCGGGGCACCCAAACATCCTACTCCCGAGGGTCTCCTCCCCCGCCCCCCTCACCACCAGCGTCTCTGATCTGCTAATTGGCGAGAGCAGAGGGGAGCCCCATCAGCGACCTCCCCCTCCCCAGAAGCCAGGGCCTGTTCCCTGGGCCCTTGTGTTACCCCCCCAGGGAAAGAGGCCGTGCCTGTGGGTGGAGCCAGCGCTAATGGGCACCTGCCCGACCCTCTGGGAGCCCGTGCTGCCCTTCAAGGGTTTCAGGCTTGTGGGAACCGAAGAGGCTCAGGATCTGGTTACCAGAAGCCTCTCTCCCCTCTGCTCGCAGCCGGCTCACCACCAGTGACTCAGGACCATCCGGTCCTCTGTCCATCTGTCCGGCTGTGCTTCTGTCCTTCTCCCCACACTCCTGGCCTTCATGCTAACAGCGGTGGGGGGGGGTCCCTCCCTGGCCTCTAAGTGCTGCTGGGAAGGGCTCCTAGAGCTAGACCTTCAACCTTGGCGGTCACCCTCCCCGCCACCCCCTCCTGGTCTCAGGGTTTGTGCGGTGGCCCCCTCAGCTCTGGGGCCCTCTCCATTCAGGGGACTTGAGGTCTGCTCCGCAGCCTTCCTGGGAATCGGCCTGAAGAGGCCTGTTTTCTGGGCAAAGTGTGCCATGCAGAGCCTCGCCTAGGGTCGGGTGGGGGGAGCCCAGTGGGCCTCACTCCTCCTGGGCTAACCCAGCCCTTCTGCAGCCCCGTGGGGGGCTTGGCCTTTCCCGGAGTCTACTCGGAAGGCTGGAAGCCCAGGAAGGCGGAAGGAATTCTTCCCAGTGCCCCCCGTCAGGCTGTGGGACTGTCTCTGAGCTTCGCCCTCCAGTGCCCCGGGCCCAGGCAGCCCTGTGTGGGGACAGCAGGAGGCAGTGCGTGCATCTCCCCTGACAAAGCCAGGCAGGTTCTGGCCCAGAGCCAGGAGGGGCCCGGCACCCACATCTTTGTAAGGAATGCCAGAGAGAAAGAGCAGCCGAAGCAGATGCCAGTGCGTCCCAAGCCCTCTGGCTGCGTCCTCCCGGGCCCTTGGTGGGGCTGCTGTGTGGCTGGCCAGGAGCCGCCTGTCTCAGGCCTACGTGGCGAGAAGGAAGCGGCTTTGGGATCCATCGTCGTCGAGAGCGACTCCAAGTGACCCCACTCTCAGACGTGCTCAGCGGCGCCGCACACACCTAGGGGCTGCGGGTTGGGAGGTGTTCCCAGGCGGCCCCACCCAACTCACCACAGCCTCTGCTTGCCCCAGGCCCTGCTGGAGACGGCGCTGACTCGCGTGGTCCTCCCCATGCCCATCCTGGTGCTACCCCCGATCGTCATGTCCATGCTGGAGAAGTGAGTCAGGGTGACCAAGAGAAGGGTTTTGGGGGACAGCGGAAGGGGAAGGGACAGGGCCTGGGCAGGGTTGGGGGGCATGCTCCATGGGGGGCAGCACGCTGGATGCCCGGAAGGCTGTCCCAGGGGCAGCGCTAGCAGGAGGAGTGGTTCTGGGCTAAGTGGGCACGTGCGTGAGTCGGCTTCTCTGTGTGTGCACCTGCATGTCTGTGTACACCTCTGTGTGTCTGTGCACACCTGCATGTGTGTCTGTGTGCACCTGTGTGTCTATGTGTGAACTTGACTGTGTCTGTGTGTACCTGCATGTGTCTGTGTACATCTGTGTTTGTGTGCATCTGCATGCATGTCTGTGTACAACTATGTGTGTCTGTGTGTACCTGCATGGGAGTCTGTGTCATCTGTGTCTGTGTGTACACTTGTGTGTGTCTTTGTGTGTACCTGCATGTGTCTGTGTGCATCTGCATGTGTCTGTATGTGTGCCTGTGTGTATGTCTCTGTGTGAGTGTATATGGGGTGTGTGTGTGTCTCCATGTGAGTGAGTGTGTATGTGTGTGTCTCTCTGTATGTCCTCCCTGCTCAGGGAACAGTGTCACCCCATTCTGATGAGCCCATCTGAGGAAAGTGGAAAGAATCGGGGAGGAGGGTGGGCAAGAGGCAGGTGAAGCACCTCATGGGCCTCAGGGTCTCCATTTCCCAAGTACAAAGCACCGTGTGGACCCCCTGCCCCTCTCAGAGGGCTGTGACCCCACAGGCCCACCCTGTTGGAGCAGTGCCAGTGTCAGGAGTTCACTCACGGGTGGAGAGGCTGAGCAGAGGGGGAGCACCCCGGGCACAAAGAATGGGGCAGTGAGAGGACTGGGGAGTCCGGGGGGAGAGCAGAGTCACAGGGCTGGGCGGGCGACAACAGACCAACACCTGGAAGGAGGCACCGCAAAGAGCGAGGATGGGGCATGCCAGCTGGGGCTCTGTCACCCGGGCCACACCCAGCAGTGCGTGGGGGGTCTCCAGCAGAGCTAGGGGGCCGTGGCAGGTATCAAACTCGGGCACGTGAGCTCTCTCCCCAGCCCCGCACACCTGGTTTTGACTAGTGACACTTCTCAATATCTAAGATTCTTTCTCTAGTCACACCCAGCCTGCACAGGGGTTACTCCTGGCTCTTCACTCAGGAATTACTACTGGCGGTACTCAGGGGACCATATGGGATGCTAGGATTCGAACCCGGGTCGGCCACGTGCAAGGCAAAAGCCCCACCAGCTATGCTATCGCTCCAGCCCCTCTTTCTCTAGTTATTTTAAAAATTTATTTATGGCTTTTGGGCCACACCCAGCAATGCTCAGAGGGTTATTCCTGGCTCTCTACTCGGGGACCACTCCTGATGGTGCTCAGGGGTGATATGGAATGCTGGGGGTTGAAGTCGGGTTGGCCACGTGCGAGGCAAATGCCCTACCCACTGTGCTCTCTCTCCATCCCGCTCTAGTTATTTAGTGCCTGTATTTCACTGCATAATCATCACAGCCTGTTTTTTTTTAAGTCATGTTGGCATAATTTTTAAGCTCTGCATAATGGTCACACCCTACCAAAGCTAGTCACGTGAAGGAGAGTCCTGCTTGGTTGCTGCTCAGATATCAAGATGGACAGGGGCCAGAGTGATAGCACAGTGGGTAGGGCGGCTTGCCTTGCATGCGGCCAATCCTTGTTTGACCCCCCCGCATCCCATATGGTCCTCTGAGCCAGCCAAGAATGATCCCTGAGTGCAGAACCAAAAGGAAACCCTGCGCCCGGGGGTGGCCCAAAAACAGAAAGAAAAAAAGAAAATCCAAGGGCAAATAGGGTCCTGTTTGTTTGGGCCCTCAGAGACTTCCTACTGCGCATGTGTTGGGGGAGAGACGAGGCTGGGTGGCTGGAGATACAGGGCAGCACCCTGCCATGAGGCCTCAGTAGGAAAAGGAGGCCCTGGTCCCTGCTCCCCCACCTGTAGGCCAGACATATTGAGGAGTCGCCCCGCAGCCTCAGTTTCCCCGGAAAGGTTCACTACCTAGCCTGCTTCTCCTGGGTCTCCGGGGGCCTTGCACTCCACCCCTCCCTTAGATCCACTGGTTCTTTGCAGGGGACCCCCTGAGCCCCCCACCCCAAGCAGTTCCGAGCAGGGGTGCCAGTGGCAGGACCTCTGCAGGGAGGGGCCCAGGCGGCTGGGTGAGGGGGTCCGCCAGCCTGGGAAGCAAGACAAAAGAACACTTACAAAGCAGCCTACTTGCAAATTAATGGGGCGCCAAGTAAGCCGAGCTCCAAGTGCTGAGGGAATGCAAGGGCTACGGGGAGGCAAGCTGTTGTGTGGAGGCCGGGGGCTGTGCTCTGGCCTCCGTTTGTCCTCTGTGCGAGCACTGCTCCCTGGGTTCCTGCAGGGGGTGGGGAGGGGGGGCGAGCACAGCCTGGGACCCCTGCTTGAGACTAGAAGAAAAGGGGCAGAAGCAGGACAGGCCCCCTCCCCCGCGCCCCGCCCGCCCCAGGACTGAGGTCTGGCTTGCCCCACTGGCGCCCCTGGGCCTGGGCATGTGCAGGGGGCTGCACCCCTGAGCTCGCGCATGCGCACACACCTCCTCCTCCCCCGTGCTCCCCTTGCTCCTGGGAGGCAGCTTCCCTCGGGCTGGGGCCCACAGCCCAGCTTCCCTGGAGCTGGTTTCAGTTATTCATTTACTCTAGTGTGGGGGGAGCCCCTCCCAGCGCTGCTCAGGGATAGCTTCTAGCCCCGGCTCTGGGGCTGGGCCATGCAGTGCCAGGGATTAAATCTAGCATCCTCACATGCAAACAACACACGTGCCCAGCCCACGGAGCCAGGCCCCAGCCCCCTATCTGGCTTTATTTGATTTTTTTTTAGCGGGGGTAGGATGGAGAGACACACCCAGCAGTGCTTAGGGATGACTCCTGGATCTGTGCTCAGGGGGTTATTCCTGATGGTGCTGGGGCTGCTGTGTGTGGGGGATGGGAAGGGGCGGACCAAATGGGGTGATGGGGCTCGAACCCCCCATCACATGCAAAGCACTACTCTTTGTACTATCTCTGGCTCCAGAATCTGGCTTCAGACCCAGAGCTGGAAATCAGCATCCCCGACATCGCCACCCCTGCCCTCCCAGACTCAGACGCAGGTGTCTGTTCTGGACTTGGAGTCTTGGCCCTTTCAACCCTGCCTCCCCGCCAGCTCCCGGGAGCTCTGGACCGAGCAGGGCTCTGGGGCTGCTGGAGGCTGGGTTGGGGTGCAGGCCACACCCTCCACCACAGAGGTTCCTGCAGGCCATTCCCAGCTCCCTGGTCCCTGAGATCCGGGTCTTTCCTTTCTCCCAGGCATTCGCACATCTCTCCATCTGCATATTTTAACTCCCCCAGCTGCCTTCCCCTTCCCTCCCTGCCATTTCCCTCCTCCCCTCCCTGCCTGCTGTGTTCACTCTCCCTGGCTGGGCCTTCAGGGGCTCCCGGCCACTGTCTCCTGAGCTGGGGGCAGTATGGGAGCTTGGCCTAGCTCGGCCTTCCCCTGCTAGGAAGCTAAGGGACCTAAAAGATGGGAGGCTGCCCAGGGGTCCCTAACAAGTGAGCCAAGGTTTGTCACTCACTCACCTCACTTTCCTTCCTGGAGGTGACATTTAGGGACCAAAGATGCTGCCCTAACTCCCTGCAGAGCCCGTCCCCATCCCTCTTCTAGGCCCACCTTTGTGTCCTGCTAAGTTGGTTTGCAATGGAAACAGGCTCCCGTGAGCCCCGCTCCCAGCCCCTGCCAGAAGCCCAGGGGTGCATTGACCCCGACCCTGGGCTGAGTCATCCCGCAGGGTGGTGAAGAGCACCGGGAGGAAGAGGAGGGAGAACTGGCCCAAGACGCTCAGCTGGGCCCAGGCCTGGGGTCTGCGCCTTTCTCCTGATGCTCTGAGCCAGGGAGACGCCCTCTCTGAGAGCCTGATTCAGGTTCATCTCTTCTGCTCTGATGGACAGAAAAGGGCAGGTGTCTATGCCCCGCCCCCGCCCCCGCCCTGCCACTGGGTCTGAAAAACCCATTTAGTGTGGGGATGCATCGCATATGCCTCTCCTGCCCAGAAACCTACCTCCAAAGCTTGCCCTGGGGAGTGGGTACCAGTTGGTTGAGCTATGCTGGTGATGGCGGGGGGGGGGGGGGGGGGGCGGGGGGGTGGCTCGGGGAGAAGGCAGCAACCTTGTCTCAGTGGCCTATAGACCAGGTGCGGCTTTGTCACGGACCTCCACATAGCTCTTGGATGGAGATGACCAGGTGGCCACTGGACCTGCTTCTCCTCCTTCTCCCTCTCCTGCTCCCCTCCTCCTCCTCCTCCTCCTCCTCCTCCTCCTCCTCCTCCTCCTCCTCCTCCTCCTCCTCCTCCTCCTCCTCCTCCTCCTCCTCCTCCTCCTCCTCCTCCTCCTCCTCCTCCTCCTCCTCCTCCTCCTCCTCCTCCTCCTCCTCCTCCTCCTCTTCTTCCTCCTCCCTTTATCTACTGTGCTCTAGGGCTACGCCCAGCTCAGATTTTAGCCTTCATTCCCAGCTCTGCCTGCAGGGGCCCACACGGTGTTGGAGGTGGAATCCTGGGCTTCCCACGTGCAGAATGCACTGCACTCCGCCGGCTGAGCTCCCCCTGCCCCCAGACTGTATTCTCTTCCCACACACGGACAAGTGGACCCTGTCTCCCTGCTGTGTGCATGCACATATGCAGGCTTCCTGGACGTGTGTGTGTGTGTGTGTGTGTGTGTGTGTGTGTGTGTGTGCATGTGCACGTACAAGCGGTTAGTCTGAGTGAGCATGGCTTCTCCTCTATTGGTTCATTTTGTGCTGCCTTTGAGGGTGACCCCACACCGCAGCGTGTCCCCTCCAGGAGCAGAAAGACCACAGCCTCTGGGTCATCTTCCTTCGTGTCGCTAAGTGCCAGTGGCCTCAGAGCCAGAGTGGCGCCCGGTTCTGTGGCTGATACTCCTCTGGGGAGGGAAGGGGTGCCAATCTGGGGAGACCCCAAAGGCACCACCACTAAAATGGGTGGGTACTGGCCAGAATCAGGCTGGCCCCGAACAGAAAGAGCCTGTCACCTCCGCCCCGCAGCCAGCGGACCCCCGGCTTCAAGGTCTTCAGGCCTCAGGTGGCTCCTTCCTTTCTCCCTGCACAGGACGGCGCTCCTACAGGCTCGCCCCCGGCTGCTCCTCCCCGTGCAAAGCCTCGTGTGCCTGGCAGCCTTCGGCCTGGCCCTGCCACTGGCCATCAGCCTCTTCCCGCAGATGTCAGAGGTCAGTGGGGGAGGTCTCAAGGGCAGGGCCTGGTGGGTGCAATCTCTGCAAGTGATTAAAAAAATGCTTCTCTTTTGTCCTTCAATTATTTTTAGTTTTATTCGTTTATTTATTCTTTTTTAAACTTAGCGGGTATTTTATTTATAATACCCTTCATGACCGGGTTTCATGCATGCAATGTTCCAGCCACACACCTTCCACCAGGACTCTCTTCCCTCCCCCCACTATCTCAGTGTCCCCACGTCGGCCCCCCAGGCCCCCCTTCACAGGGTTCTGTAGAGCAGTTCTCATGTCCTGTTGCCTTTGGCCACTCATGAGTCCCTTGCTAGGCTTTCTATCCCGAATGTGAGACCGACCATTCTGTGTCTCGCCTCTCCTTTTGATTGGCTTCACTCAGCTCGATACTCTCCAGATCCACGCGTGCAGTGAGAAATTGTATGATTTTGTTTTTTCTTACAGTCAACTACTAAGAAATACTTATTTGAAAAAAAAAAAAACTATTTGGGGCTGGAGCAATGCCTTGCATGTGACCGACTCGGGTTCAATTCCCAGAATCCCATATGGTCCTCTGAGTACTGCCAGGGGTGATTCCTGAGTGCAGAGCCAGGAGTAACCCCTGTGCATTGCCAGGTGTGACCCAAAAAGCAAAAAAACAAAACAAAACAAAAAAAACACTATTCTTGGACACTTGGGGTAAGGGGGGTAGGCCAGGGAAGGGACCATTCCGATAATGATCGAGGGAAGCAGTGACTCTGGATAAGGACTCTGAAAGAAGATAAAGTGATGTGCATGGTATCTTCTCAGTAAACAGTATTGCAAACCACTGTGTCTAAAAGTAAAAGGACAAGAGTGCCTGCCACAGAGGCAGACTGGGGGACAGGAGGAAAACTGGGGACATTGGTGGAGGGAAGTGGACACTGGTGAAGGTGGTGAAGGGACTGATGTTGGAACGTTGTATACCTGCAGCTCAATTATAGATAACTTTGTAATTCACAGTTATTCAATTTTTTTTTTTGTCTCAGGGGTTAGTCCTGGCTCTGCACTCAGGAATTATTCTTGGTGGTGCTCAGGGGACTATATGTGATGCCAGGGATCAAACCCGGTTCAGCTGGGCACAAGGCAAGTTGTACAGCTACTTGCTGTACTATTGCTCCAGTCCCAGTGATTCACTGTAGCACTGTTGTCCCATTGCTCATCGATTTGCTCGAGCGGGCACCAGTAACATCTCCATTGTGAGACTTGTTGTTACTGTTTTTGGCATATCGAATACGCCACGGGTAGCTTGCCAGGCCCTCCCATGCGGGAGGGATACTCTTGGTAGCTTGTCGGGCTCTCTGAAAGGGACAAAGAAATTGAACCTGGGTCAGCTGCATGCAAGGCAAACGCCCTACCTGCTTTGCTATCACTCCAGTCCCAGTGGTTCAATTTTTTTTCTTTTTTGCTTTTTGGGTTACACCCAGTGATGCTCAGGGGTTATTCCTGGCTCTGCACTCAGGAATTACTCCTGTGGTGCTCAGGGTACCATGTGGGATGCTGGGAATCGAACCCAGGTTGGCTGCGTGCAAGGCAGCAGCTTTGCTGTGCCCTACTCGCTGTGCTATTGCTCCAGCCACAGATTTTTTTTAAATGATTTTTTCTTGGTTTTTGGACGCCTCCTAGCAGTGCTTGGGGGCTCCTTCCGGCTCTGCACTTGGGGGGGGTCACTCCTAGCAGTGCTCGAGCCCCATGTAGTACTCCTGCATGCAGAGCATGAGCCCAGTCCATTGGGCTATCTCCCCTCAGTGCTCACTCCTTAGCAATGGACCAAGCCCCGCATTCAGACTGAATGAGTCGGACCTGGGCTCTGGCCTCTGGGGCTGGTGAGAGGTTCCCTGCTCATCCACCCCGGCGGGGGCCCCAGGCACACCACAGGGAGTAGCAGGTGGAAGGTGAAGCCCACTGGGATGGGAGGTCAGCGAGCAGATGGGTGTGAGAGGAGGCAGCAGGGCCCAAACTGAACCCAAGAGGAGCCACCCTCACCTGGCTGGAAGCGGCCAGGTGCCAGGGTGGGGACACCTGGTGTGTAGGTTCTAAGGTGCATGGCACGCCCCCTGCTCCCTGCCCTTACAGGAGGTGAGAAAGTCTGTGTCCCCAGCAGGGGGGCTGCTCCAGGAAAGAGGGGCTGGGGCCAGAGGGCTCTGGGAATGGAATGCCGAGAGGGTTGGGAGGGTCGGGAGGAGAAGGCCCTGCATGTGGCTTTGCATGGTCGTCCTCCCCCCACTCACCCCCCGCTGACTGGAGACCTGGGGGGAACAGGAGCCTGAGGGGGTGGGTGGCTGCAGGCTCAGAGGGAGAGGAGGCAGCTTGGACCTGGCCCGACGCAGTGGGCGAGCACGCCCTGTGTGAGGCAGTGCTGGAGCGTCACCGGGACACAACCCATAAGATCCATGGTGTAGGGAGACCCAGCACTGTGTGGGTGCTGGGTCCCGGCTTTGAGCACCCAGGCACGCACAGGGACCCCCTTGGGAGGGAGAGACGAAGGGGGTCGGCTGGAGGGGTGACAGTGTGTTGAGTTAGGACAGAGAGAGTTCAGTAGGCTGAGCACCTGGTCCCCGACACACTTGTGGCCGTGCACAGAGCAGGGGGCAGGGAGTTACTCCTATAGCACTGTGAGGCGGCCCAGCCCCCCAAAAGAAGGCCATGTGGATATTGTGGCATCCGTGCAGGGGGAGCACCCCCAGGAAGGGGCTCTGAGCATGGGATCTGGGGCGGGGCTTGGGCTGGAGCTGCAGGACATGAGGGGGGGGTCATCGGGGAGCCTGCGGGGGAGAAAGGGGCGGCTGAGCAGAGGGGCCAGGCAGGACTAAGAGGGATCGGGGGACATGGCCATCACAGGGCAGGGCTCCTGAGAGGCCCAGCACCAGGGGCAAGGATGTCCACCGTGTCCCGGGCAAGCCCCTCCTGAGGGGGGAATAAATGGGGCGCAGGACTCAGGGTACAAAGAGAGCAAAGAGAAACAGAGACCTATACCTAGATCAAGAGATTTTATTCAAGAATTCTTTTTAATTTTCTGTTTTAAATAGGGGGGTGGTCTGTGTGAATGTGAGTGGAAGGACAGAGGAGAGGAGTGGAGGGCGGTCCGGGAAGCAGGGGCCAGGAAGCAAGGGTCCACAGAGCACAGACATCTGCCAACCCTGGGGCTACAGCAGGTAGCTGGGTGGGCTGGGGAGGTGGGAACGTTGTTTTCTGGCTCCTTGACTCTCACAACCAAGCAGCAAGAGAGGAGAGTGAGGAAGGGATTTCTTTTTCTTTTTTGGGTCACACCCGGGGTGATGCTCAGGGGTTACTCGTGGCTTTGCACTCAGGAATTACTCCTGGCGGTGCTCAGGGAACCATATGGGATGCTGGGAATCGAACCCGAATCGGCTGCTTGCAAGGCAAATGCCCTACCCGCTGTACTATCGCTCCAGCTCAAAAGGGATTTTTTTTTCTTTTTGGGTCACACCTGGCAATGCACAGGGGTTACTTCTGGCTCTGCACTCAGGAATTACCCCTGGCGGTGCTCAGGGGACCATATGGGATGCTGGGATTTGAACCCGGGTCGGCCACGTGCAAGGCAAACGCCCTACCCGCTGTGCTATCTCTCCAGCCCCAGGGATTTTTTCTTTTACTTTCTTTTTGGGGGGTGGCTCACCCAGAGTTGCACAGGGGCCACTCCCAGCTCTGGTCTTGGAGTTCCAGCACTGTTCAGGCAACCATAGGTGGTGGCGGGGGGAGTGAACCAGGTCAGCCACGTGCAAGCACGCACCCTACCCGCAGAACTGTCTCTCGGGCTCAAGGGGCAGGTTAGAGATGTGGAGACTACAGAGGTTTAGAAAGAGCTGCTGTGGGGAGGACCTGGGTCTGTGGGTGTGGCTGAGGCCTGTCTGCCAGGGTCTGGGGTGGGGGTGGGGGGCGGGTCAACTCTTGGAGGAGCCTTGCTCAGCAGGGCAAGGGCAGGGCGGTGAGGAGATTGGGGAAGATGTCAGAAGGTGCAGTGGGACCCCGAAACTCAGCTGAGTGGGAAAAGCAAGGTTCCCCAGGGGAGGCAGGCGAATGTGGTATTTGGAGCAGCTGAGCCCATTTCTGAGTCAGTGACTGCAGGATTGATGCTAATTCAGGGTTGGCCTGCAGCAGAGGCAGGGAGAAGGTTCCAAGAAGGAAGTGGAGGGAAGGAGAAAATATGTGGTCAGACTCAAAGGACTGCAGACGGAGGGTCTTGGAGAAAATGGGTGACCCCCTCCCAACACACACACACACACACACACACACACACACACACACACACACACACACACACACACACACACACACACACACACACACACACACACACACCAGGCTCTGGGTCTCAGCAGGGTGAGTAGTGACTGCCCTCCACTGAGCCCTTAAGTTACAGGAGGAAAGTCATAGAGGTGAGGCTCCTGTCTTGGGAGTCCAAGGTAAGGGTTCCCCTGGGATAAATAATCGAAAGATGCTCCCCAAATCTTCCGCCCACACCAGTCTCCAGCTCTGGCTGCAGAGAGCTGGTCTCAGTGAGAGGCCCTGTCCCCAAAGGCTGCGTGTCCAAAAGTCCAGGCTACAGGCCTCCCCAGACTGTCTCCAGGGAACCGGAAGTCCATTCTGCTGCGATTCTAACCAATGCCCCGCTCATGGCCACCCAAGCCTCTTTGTCTAGCCGGGGAGGGGTGGAGTCATGGCTGTGTCTCAGGATGGGGGTGGGGGGCACAGACAAGGTTTTCAGCGCTCCAGCGGGTGGGCCTGGGCGCTATGGGATGTTCTGAGTCTGTCTCCGACCTCTGACACCAAAATCACCAGCCAGTTGGCTGAGGGAACCCTATTTCCCCCTTTCTTCCTCCCAATTAGTTCTCTCTAACGAAGTGCTGCGTCTGCCGTCCAGGGATCAGGTCTCACTCCCAGAAACCAGTGGGATTTGCCACAATAAGTCTGGACTTGCTTGGGCTGACCCAGCCTTGCCAAGAGCCACCAAGGTCATCAACAGGCGTAATCGCTGGCGCACTAATGAATTAATTAAGGGACCTGGAGAGGGAGTTTAGGAGCTGGCTCCGAGGGTGGCAGACCCAGAGTGCTGGGTGTAGGGTTTCCAACCCACTGGCTCCTAAGACTGAAGGGAAAACAGGCTGAAGAGAAAACCTGCCTTGGTCCTGAGCAGGGAGTTTGATTCGTTCTTTCCAAATGAATCTTCCTGCCTATTCGAGTGAGACTAAATTTTAGATTAAAATTGCAAAGAACTGGGGCTGGAATGATAGCACAGCGGGTAGGGCATTTGCCTTGCACTCAGCCAACCCGGGTTCGATTCCCAGCATCCCATATGGTCCCCCGAGCACCGCCAGGAGTAATTCTTGAGTGCAGAGCCAGGAGTAACCCCTGAGCATTGCTGGGTGTGACCCAAAAAGAAAAAAAAATGCAAAGAACTATAATAGCAGCATGCAGAGAGAATTCTGCTTGCCTGGCATTAAATCCTCCTAGAGTCCTTCACAATCAAGACACTATTAAACAACAAGAGACAGATGTGTGAGTTTCCGGCTCCAGAGCCATGGGATCTTGGGGGCACGGGAGATCTAAAGGCAAGGGAGGGGGGTCGGTCCCTGTGGAAGGAAGAGAAGTTAGCAAGAAGGGTCAGGAGCAGCTAGGGCCAGGGGAGAACTCTGGCTGAGAAGTTTTGTGGATACTGGTGTTGAGGGTGTGTGTGTGTGTGAGAGAGAGAGAGAGAGAGAGGGAGAGAGAGAGAGAGAGAGAGAGAGAGAGTACAGGAGGTAAGGTGCTTGCCTTTCTCATGGCTAACCCTGTTGGGATTCCTGAGTGCAGAGCAGGAATAAGCCCTGAGCATTGACAGGTGTGGTTAAAAAGCAAACAAACAATAAAAATAAAATAAAATAAAATAATAATGCTAATAGAGGTCTACGGGTAGTAGAACTCCATGGGGCACCCAAGAGACACCCAGGGGGGCTGGAGCAATAGCATATTGGGTAGGGCATTTGCCTTGCACCCGGCCTACCCATATTCGATTCCCAGCATCCCATGTGGTTCCCTGTGCACCGCCAGGAGTAATTCCTGAGCACAGAGCCAGGAGTAACCCTTGTTGTGCATTACTGAGTGTGACCCAAAAAGCAAAAAAAAAAAAAAAGAGACACCCAGGAGTCATTTTTTTTTTCTATTTGTTCCCAGAGTGAGCTCCCGAGTAGGAAACCATGGGAAAGGAAGGGGCATTGGTCTGGAGCTCTGTGTGTGTGTGTGTGTGTGTGTGTGTGTGTGTGTGTGTGTGTGTGTGTGTGTGTGTGTGTGTTGGGTGGTTGGGTGGGGGGTGCAGGAGGGGTTGGCAGGGAGGCGGAAAGCACACAGTCCTGGGAAGATGCAGTCTCTCGGGGCTCCTGGCTTCACAGTGTAACAAGGCTTGGTTGACTCCGGTGTGAAAATGAGGGTCCTGTACACGAATGTCTTGAGGCAGGTACCGAGATTGTTACCCCATTGGCAGGAGGGGAAACAGAGGCAGCTTCAGGTTAAGTACCTACCAGCCCAATGCCAAATGAGAAGCCCCTTGGAACATTCCATCACCCTCAGTCCAACCCTGACCTTGGGGGCAACCCTTGTCCCTGCTCACAGGGACATTGCAGAGGGACTGTTTATTATGCCTTTGTTCCCAAGCCCACAGCAGGAGAGGGGGGCTGCCCAAAGGACCAGAAGATGGGCCCGAGCCTCCTTAGGAACTGGGGTATGGACACAATGGAGCAGGGGCTGCCCCATTCCTGTCGCCCATGCAGGACGTGGGGGCTTGGTTCTGGGGGACCCTGTGACCTACAGGCTAAGTCTTGGTTAAGGCGGGTAACAGCCGAGCTCTGTCTGGGGAGGCAGAGCCTGCCAGCAGCCACAGAAGCTGGGGGTGTCGGGGGGGACATGTCATCTCTCAGGCACACTGTGTCGGGCATCAGGAGAACTGCCTGGACCTGCTTTGTTGGAAGGCCAGGCCTCTGCCCTCCACCAGTGTCCTCAGTAAAACACACACACACACACACACACACACACACACACACACACACAGACTCACTGGTACACGTACTCTTTCATATGTGTACACACACGGTTACATATTCACATGCACTTGTGCACACATATTCACACTGGCAAAAGTTGTGCACACACATTGCGCACACTCATACTTGCAAGTGCATACTTTGATATGCACTTGTGCGTGCGCACACACACACACACACACACACACACACACACACACCACGGGTCCTTCAGGGAGATGTCAGGGTCTCTGTGTCCCACAGGCTGGGCTGGGAGGTGGGGAAGCCCACCCACCCCCCCAACTCTGACAGCCCGTGTTTCCCACCTGGGAGCATTTCCAGGGCTGGTTAATGACCTTCGGGTCTCCTGGAGCAAGAAGCCAGGCCTTGGCCAAGAAACCGCCCCCCCTTCCCCTCCCCACCCCAGGCCCCAGCCGGCTCCTGTCTTATCTTTGTGCCTCTTTCTCCCTTCCTTGATTCCTCCTGGGGCAGCTCCCCAGCCCGTCCCCTCTCTTTTCCCCAGCTATTCCCGCGAGAGCTCGGGGCTGGGGGACGGCCGCACACAGGCAGGAGCCATTGTTCCACAATCTGTTTTTGTCTTCATCTCGTTGGCAGGCGGCAGGAGAGGAGCAAAAGGTTAATGAGGCTCAGTGCAGCGGGATTACTGCCTGAACGGGCTGCAGCGGGCGAGCCAGCCGTGGTGACAGGGAACTAATTAGGAGCAGTTTAACAGGAGGAAAAAGTGAAATCTCCTCTTCACCAACTGTCAATAATTAGCTGATTTGGTGAGGTTGAAATGTGTCCACAGGAAAAGGTGGGCTTTCTCTCTGGATGAGCGAGGCTGGGAGGGCGGTGTGTGTGTGTAGGGGACACCCTAGGGCTCTGCCTTGTCCTTAGGTGGGGTGGGCCTGGGGTAGGTCTTACCCCCAGAGACCTTAGTGTCCCCGGTCATGAGGAAAGGTGCTGAATGTGTTTCTTCCAGCGCTGCCCGTTAGGGTGCTGGCGAGTAGCACCGCGAGACCAGGCCTGGTTCTGGCCTCTAGAGCAATGTGTGACCTTAGTCCAGTGCTGACCCCAGGGCCTTGGCTGTGGCACGTCACGGAATGCTCACGCTGTTGGGTGCTGGATGGCAAAACGGGCAGGTCCTGGCGGGGCGGGGGGGGGGGGTGCGGGGCGGCCTGGGCCCCTGAGTCTTGACTCACCTCCTTCTATGTCTCCTAGCTCTAGGCCCGGCCACCGGACAGAGGCAGGTGGGGGGAGGGGCTGCTGCTTCTTGAAGATCCCCCCTCCCGTGCTTCCCCCCCTCCCCCAGCTGTGAGGCCTCTGGGGGCCAAGGAGTCAGGTTCAGAGCAGGGGAGATTGTTTCCTGTTTGGCCAGTTGCTCTGCGTGCTGGTCTCTGCCCTTTGACCTCCCCTGACACCTCAGCAGGGGAGCCCTCCCCCACCCCACCCCTCCCTTCTGCCCAGCCAGCTTCTGCCATTAAACAGCCCAGGGGGCACCTGCTCCAGGGAGCCTCCTTTGCACCCCCGCCCCCGCCCTCCCTCTCCACCTAGCCTGGAGGGCCCAGGGAGGGCGCTAGCCGACACCCCTGGGCTAGAGGCCATCAGCCCTTTCCCCTCCTCAGGCCCCGGCTCCTCTCCCTTCTAGCCGCTCCCTCCTTCTCCCTGTCAGAACTAGGAAACAAAAATGCAGCCTCTTCCAGGATGGAGAATAACATGGGTACCCATTATCCTCCCCGAGGATGGCAGCTACGATTCCCCCAGGAGGGGAAGGACTCCCCCTAGCCTTCTCTGAGAAAGCATTTGTTCCAACTCTCAACCGAGAACCCAACATTGAAGGGGTTCTAGAAACAGCCCCTCCCCCAGGAAGTCCTCCCTGATGAGCCCTGCCAGGATGTTTCCTCTCACCTGAGTGAACAGGGTCGTCTGTGTTTCCCGTATGTGTTTCCCGGGGCCTCATCTCCCTCATCCAAAATCCAGCGCCTCCGCCCTCCCCTCATGCGGGGCGTCCCTGAGGCTGAGAACAGACTTTAGATGGATTTTTCCTTGTCCAGGCTTCCCGGGAATTTGTGAGTCAAGCTTCTCCCCGTTCTTCTGACAGGGATGTGAAGCCAGAAGCCCAGTCGAGGGAGGGGTCGTCGTGTTCCGCCCCCCCACCCGTGGACACTCAGGGTCTGCAGGGAGCAGCGGCCCCCTCCGTGCTCCTCCCCAGCCCGGCTCCCACTTTGCCTGGAGATGTTTGTTTGGGGTTTTTCTCGTTTGCTGGTTTAATCAGTCCCCACTGAACTCCAACGTGGGCTATTTTTGCCATCAAGAAATCTGCTGCCTCCCCGCCCGCTGCTTTCTTGGAGTTTGCCCACCGGACCCCCCAGGAGGGACGGATGGGAACGGCAAAGCCGCCGCAGAGCCCAGGAACGCCAACGCCACCTGTCACGTCGCCTGTTCCCACCCCCACCCCCAAACCTATGTGTGCACACAGGCCCCCACACAAGCACACACACACACACACACACGCGGAACTCGCACACACCGTCGCCCGGTGATGGACCTCAGCAGGCCACATCCCAGCCCCGTTCCTCTTCGCCTCTCCTTTCTAGAACCTTCTGGAGCCCCTGGCTGGATTCAGAGAGGGAGGGGGCTTGGGTGTGCCCAGTTGAGCCCACTCAAAGCACTGGTCTGTGCACACAGTGTGTGTGTAGGGCTCTGACCCAGGCACGAGCCTCCAGATTGCTCCAGCCCCGTGAGCAAGAGGCCGGCCCGCCTTCACTACCAGCCCTTGGCTCTCCAAGCCCTCCCCGCCCCCCACCCCAGAAGCTGGGCACCCTCAGAGGCATCCTTCTCCCCTCACCCCATGAGGCCAGGAATCTTCCCACCGCAAATAGGGGAAGACTGAGGCAATGGGGCTGGAGGACAAAGGGTGGTTCTGAGAGTGGTTCTCCAGGCCCACCAGGGCCAAACTCCCGGGTGGGGGTGTCCAAGCACCTGGGTGCTGGAGCACAGGAAAGAGGGAAGAGCACAGGGCAGCCTCCTGCCCTGAAGGAGCTTCCGTGTCGGGGGTGGGGTGGGGAGAGGTCGGATGGGAGAGCCATAGGACAGTGGGGCACTTGCCGTGCATTCAGCTAACCCAGGTTCAATCTCCAGCATCCCATATGGTCCCCGAGCACCTCCAGAGTCATTCCTGAGTGCAGAGCCAGGAGTCACTCCTGAGCACTGCGGGATGTGCTCCCAGAGAAAACCAAAACAAAACAAGATGCTTCTTCTGAGTGTGAGTCTCCCTTTGGGAGGTAGGAGACCTCAGGGCTCACTCCTGGCTCGGTGCTCGGGGCTCAATCCTGGCTCCGTGCTCAGGGCTCACTCCTAGCTCTGTGCTCGGGGCTTACTCCTGGCTCCGTGCTCAGGAATTACTCCAGGATCTGTGCTCAGAGATCACCTCTGTTTCAGTGATCAGGGCTCATTCCTGGCTCTGTGCTCAGGGACCACTCCTGGAACTGTGCTCAGAGACCACTCCTGGCTCTGTGCTCAGGGCTCACTCCTGGATCTAGGCTCAGGGCTCAGTCCTGGTGGTACTCAGAGAACCGTGTCAGTGCTAGGGATGAACTGGGCATGGCCATATGCAAGATCACTATGCTCTCAGTCCACTAGAAGTCTTTTATTTTAAACATTCCACCTATTAATTGATTGATTTTGTTTTCTTGTACGGGGATGGTTTATACCTGGTTGTGCTCAGGGTCACTCCCGGCAGTACTCCAGATACCCTGTGGTGCCGGGGATTGAACCGGGCTTGGCTGTGTGAGACAATCTTCCGTCCCGTGACTCAGGTCCTGGGCTTTGGAGACAGCTTCTGTCAGCCTGGCGGCCCCCGGACACTCACTATGGGCTGGCGGGGGACGGGCACTCCTCGTTCTCAGCTGGTCAGAGAGAGGATCAGCCCACCACTCAGAACGTGATGGAGAAGAAAGCCAGCGAGGGGGCGATGGGGGGGCCCCGTGGCGGCAGCAGGGAAGTTGGTCTGAGAAGAACCAAGAGACTTTGTGGAAGGAGCAGCCTGAGGGGCGGGGGGTGGTGCTGGACTCTCAGAGCCGAGACACCCAGTGTAGAGGGATTGGAGAGCCCCTGATAGATGAGGAGCCTGGGGAAGGTTCCAGAAGGCCCGAGCACCCAGCCAAAGATCTGACTTTCACCGAGAAGGCTTTGGGAGTGCAGAGCCACAGCCAGGGGCCCCAGCCGCAGCCCCTCACCCTTGTTCCCCTGCAGGTCCCCTGCAACACGGGACCTGCGCACATCCCGGGTGGGTGTGACCCCAGAAGGTGGGCGAGGGCGGCCCCCCCACTGGTGAGCTGGTTGCAGCCTCGAGCTCCCCGGTCAGCCAGGTGCTGGCTGGGCTTGGGACTGGGTGTCAATGTCGCCCTCACCTGTGGACCCTCAAAGGCCCAGATCCCGGGCCAGGAGCAGGAGGCGGCTTTGAGCGGGGTCGCAGGGTCAGGCTGAACACCCCTGCCCCCAGCCCCGTGCCTTTGAAAAGGAGGCAGAAAAGCCAGCAGAAGAAAGGCGAGGAGGAGGAAGTGCTTTGTAGTAGGTAAAAAAAAGAATGGGCCGCCTGGGCCTGGGATCCAGTTTCCTGTTTACGTCTGGGCACCTTCGCTCCAGGTTCAAATATGTCAACTATCTGCAGGCCCCTGGCTGCAGGTGTGTGCTCTGCCGAGGCAGAGGTGGCCCCCAACGCATTCCTGACTCTGTCCCAGTGCTAGGAGATGAGCCCAGACAGAATAGCTCAGGGTTAACCCTTCCCCGGCCATCCAGGAGGCTGGCTGCTCCGACCAGCCGGGCGTGCGGCCCTCCCGGGACAGGGTGCTTGGTGTTGGCTGTCTTTGACCTGAGAAGCAACCTGCAGTCTGGGGTCCTCTTCTGCAGGGGGCAAGGGGGCAGGGGCTGGTCTGAGCTGGGGTGCTGCCTGTGCATTTGGGTGTCTGGGACCCAGGGTGCAGGTTCGGTTCTTGGAATTGGGACTTACACGCAGCTCAGCCTCTTGATCCCACTGAGGTTCATGCCATTTGTTAAAGGGTTTTGTTGTTGTTGTTTGAAACTTATTTTAGGTACAGAGGTTTACAATACGGTTCGTGGCAGTATCGTGCCATCCCACCCCCCTCACCAGTCCCCGTTTCTCTCCACCTTTTTTCCAGTGACCTTTTTTTTTAATTAAAAAAATTTTTTTTTTTTGCTTTTTGGGTCACACCTGGCTATGCACAGGGGTTACTCCTGGCTCTGCACTCAGGAATCACTCCTGGCAGTGCTCAGGGGACCATATGGGATGCTGGGAATTGAACCCGGGTCGGCTGCGTGCAAGACAAACGCCCTACCCGCTCCAGCCCCCCAGTGACTTTTTAAAAGTTATTATTTATTTTTTTTATTTTTGACTTTTTGGGTCACACCTGGCAATGCTCAGGGGTTACTCCTGGTTCTGCACTCAGGAATTACCCCTGGCGGTGCTCAGGGACCATATGGGATGCCAGGGATTGAACCTGGGTCAGCCGCATACAAGGCAAATGTACTATCCGCTGTGCTATCACTCCGCCTCCCCTCCCCCCAGTGAGTTTTTAAAGTTTTAAAATAAAACCCTTTATGATTTGTTATTAGCTTGCCGTGTAGACTAATCTCATCTACCTACCTACCCCGGGTGTTGGGGGGGAATGTTAGCACATCTCAGGTAAAGAGGGGTCCTGCACGGAGGAAGTTTCAGATCCCCCGGGATGGGGGGGGGGGCCCTGGTGATTGGACCTAGCAGGCCTGCGTCTTCCCGGTTCCTGGTTTCCATCTGCTGAGGCTGATTGATAACTTCAGCTGCTTCTTGGGTCCCAGCAGCTGCCACCCTCTGGGGGCGCACACCCCTCCCCCCTCCCAACCCAGCCCCCACGGGCCTCAGACTGATCTGGGAATGCGTCCCACTGTATGAATCCAGGGACACGCCAATTTCTGCCTTCACCACCCCCTACCAGCACCGCCAGCACTCTGGGGCAGGGTCACGCCTTCTCCCTGTGGCCCCTCGGGACACGGCCCTGCTCTCCCCAGAGGACCCTCTCCCTCTAGTGCGTGGTTGGAGCCAATCGGGGGCATCTGCTGTTGTCACCCTGAGTCACCTTCCAGCACAGCCTTGGGGGGCAATGGAGAGATGCAGAGAGGTGACCCGCCAGGGGGTCTCTGTCCCAGCATCCCCCCCTTAATGGTGAGGAACCTTAGGGCCCCAACACATGAGACCCAAGGAAGTGCGGCCAGTCACAGCAGCGGAGGGACAGTCTGTGTCACACAGGTTGGGCTCAGGACTCTGGGCCACATTAATCCTGTCACCAAGTCCAAAACTTGGGGGACACTTAAAAAAAGGGTTTTCAGGGGCTGGAGCAATAGCACAGCAGGTCGGGCGTTGACCTTGCACTCAGCTGACCCGGGTTCGATTCCCAGCATCCCATATGAGCACCGCCAGGAGTAATTCCTGAGTGCAGAGCCAGGAGTAACCCCTGTGCATCGCCAGGTGTGACCCAAAAAGCAAAAAAAAAAACAAAAACCCAGCTTTTGTGTGTGCCCCAGCCCCCCCAGCTGCCCTCGTGGCTTGTTCCTCCTACCCCTCAGGGGTGTCTGCTCCCCAGGCCCAGTGCCATCCCTCTCCATCAGCCTGTGCACTCAGGGGGCCTCATCAGAGCCAGGGCCTGTTCTGTCCACCCGGCAGACCTTCCACCTGGCGGGCCCACTGGACCCTACCCGGGCGAGTCCCCCACCCCTGTTTCCTGCCTCTGCAGATGGCGTCAGCAGCCACCCCAGCTCGGGAGCTAGAATTAGGAGTCATCCACACACAGTCATGCACAACACCTCCCTCTCACCCCCACGTGGAATTGGTCATCAACTCCTATGGGTTCCACCGAAGATCCCCAGCGCACACAGCCGCACCCCACGGGCACGCTGGCAGCGCCGTGAGGCCCCACCCGGTCCTCAGGGATCCCGAGGGCCCTTGTGTTTCCCCCACTCCAGCACCTCCAGAGAGACCTTTCTAGAACCAGGTCGGTACCAGAGCCTGCCTCTGCTCAGATTCCTTCCTTGGCTCCCCGTTGCCCCTCAGATAACACGCTGACTCCTGGGGGGGGCGGCGTCCCCCCTGCTCCATCCTCAGCCCCACGTCCTGCCACGTTCCCAGCCTGGCCCACACCTAACCAGGCCACGCTGATCAGCTCTTCCTTTCACCCACTTTTAGCAAAAAGCCTCCATTTCCTCCTGGGCCGGCCACCTCCTCCTCCTTCGAGAAGCCCTCCTTCCTTACTCGTCCACCGATGAAAGCTATAACCCCAACCTGTCTACAGTTTCCCCGGCACGTGGTGGCTGGTGTTTATCTGTGCTGGTAGCTGACTCTTTCCCTAGACTTGGAGCTTCTGGAGGGCTTCAAGCTGCTCTTGTCCATCTCTGGGGGCCCAGCCCTGTTATGTAGCCGGAACACTCTGCTGGCTTGAGGGCTGATCAAGCTGACACGAGAGAAGCTCTGGATGCCAGCTCCGTCCCCAGGCCCCCGCTCCTGTGTTCTCCCCCAGCCCACCCCCAGCCTCCCCACTATTTTCTCCCTGGGCCTTCCCTCCTACCTGCTGCCCTCGGAACTGCGGGGAGCCCGGGAGGGGGTGCTGTCGGGGTCTGCCACAGCCTCTAGAGGAGGGTGAGACCCCCATCTTCGCTCTAGCCAGGGAGTGGGACAGGCGGGCTGGCCGGCCATGGCCCTGGCCCGCGTCCTCCGTCACGGCGGTGAGCAGCCTCGGATTTTAATGCGGGCCTCAGTGCTTCAGTGAAAGCCGGCATGGGAAGTTGCTAATAATGGCACTAAAATAAAATATGCTACATCTGTTATGGGTAGCAGAACAAAATTAGCTGCTCACACCTCTGACATCCAAGATGTCTTAACTTAAAATACTCCTTGGCTTACTTTACATCATTTACTGATTATATTTAAAAGAAATACAATTTTGCAATTACTGTTCTTCCAGCGTGATATCTATGCATCATTTTCCTTTTATGTTTATATATTTCTCCTTCATTAGTGCAGTCTGAAGGGTGATTAGGATTCTTCAAACATTTTACAGAGGTTAAACGTTGATTAAGATTTAATTATTACTGTAAATAGCTTGCAATGACATATGGTGCAAAAGCCTGACATATGTGCATTTGAATAAATGAAGTGCTATTTCCCAGGATGCCTCAGTAGCTGTTTAACAGCTTTCCCGAAGGGTTATGTTACACCTCATGCTAAGATTGCTGGGATGTTATATTTTGTTGGTTTTTGCAGCTGAAAGCTAAGAACAGTTTTCCAGTTTTTTAAAAACATTGAATATTTTAAATACCTAAATTGTTTTGCACAAATTTTTGCTAATTTGTCTAACTAGGTTAAACATTTTCAAAAGCATTTAGATTTTTAAGCGTGGGCGCTGTGCATTGTGTCAGTAGCGGCGTGGGGACGAGGGGAGCGGAGGGGTGGAGGGGGCTCCGCGGCCGCAGGGGTGGGGAGGAAGGAGGTGGTTTGAGGAGAGGGGGTGGGGAGCAAGCTGGAGCCCCGAGTCTAGCTCTGTTCTCTTTGGCCCTCTTGAGTATCTGGAGCCTCGGTATTGGGGGACCCAGGACCATAGCAGAGGGGCACCCCCTTCTCCAGGCCCTTCAGCAGACCCCCCCAGTGCTCGTTCGAGCCCAGTTTCCCTTTGTCTGCCCCCTGATGCTCAGCCGGGCAGCCCTGGGGTCTTGAGGGCTGGGTCTCTGTCTGGAACCTTTTCCCAGCATTCCTGTGCCTTGCTGGGGAGCAGGTACTGCAGAGTTGAGGACCCTGGTACCTGGACTTCCCAGGAACACATGGGTCTGCAGACCAACATTTGGGCTGCAGTGGACCTTCCAGGTCACCTCTGCTGAGGGCGCTCGATGCTTCTGCACACTTACTGTACTGCACCCAGGTCTGAGGAGTCGGATGGGGTGAGTGAGGGCGCACCTCAGAGCTGGGAGCCCAGGCCCACGATGTGGCCCCCCGGTAAAGCACCTGTCTGGTGTGCATGAGGCTTGGGTTAGATCCCTAGCACCATATAAAGGAAAATTTGAAAAAATGAAAAGAAGAAAGAAACCCCGGGGACTGAAGAGATAGGACCGTGGGTAGGGTGCTTGCCTTGCACATGGTTGTCTCAAGTTCAATCCCCAGCACCCCAGCTGGTCTCCTGAGCACTGCCAGGAGTGATCCCTGAGCACAGAACCAGGAGTAAGCCCTGAGATCAGCTGGGTGTGACCCCTAAAGGAACAAACTCAAAAAAGACCCCCAAAACCAACTCCCCCCCATAAGACTGAAGCGATCCAGCATGTGCTGGAGTTCAGGAAGGTCCTGGCTCAGCGGCCACACCCAGCTGAAGGAGGGCCTGTGGCCGGAACCAGAAGATGGGTCAGTGGCAGAGAGAGCAGAGTCAGGGGAGGAAGTGAAGGGCCGAGCGTGGGCCTGAAAGTGGTCTCTCAGGTAAATAAGGGGTGTGTCCACGGGCCCCCGGGCAGCGTTCTGAGCTGGAGAGAGTCAGAACTGGGCCACTGAGCCTCCCTAATGCTGAGCCCCACCTGTGGTTCTGAGGCTCTCCTGGCCACGGGGGGTGGACTGCAGTGATGGAGGAAAGAGAGCCCGGGACATGAATCCAGATGGTCATGGGTGCAGGCACAGGAGTCTGCTTGAAGCTGGGGGAGGGCATGGATTCAGCTCCATCTGAGACACATTGGACTCAAGAAACTTTATTTGAGACAGCCAGCTGTGGCCTGGGCTCCACAGACTGGAGGCTCTGCAGAGGTCTCCAGGAAGGGGACCACCCGGGGTATGCTGGCTGGGAAGAGATGGATTCTTCAGACTAGCCCCAACGGTCTGACAGATGTCACCAGAAAAAGGGGGCAGTGACCTTGAGAAGGAATATTTGTGTGGAATGAGACCAGAGGCCGTGGGGCAAGGGAGTACTACGCAGCTCTAAGAAAAGAGGCGAGCATGCCATTCACCGAGACGTGGACGGAACTGGAGGGCATCGTGTTAAGTGAAATTTGTCTGTGGGAGAAAGGCAAATGCTGGGTGGTCTCACTCCTCTGTGGACCACAGCGAGATGAAACGAGGGAACAGACAGGATGGAAGGATGACCAACCTTGGATTACAGAACCGATGAACAAGCAGCATGGGAAGGAGGGGAAATAAAGATGCGGATGTGTGGAGAGACACAGTCACAAAGGTGGAGGGTCCTGGAATGAGAACAGAGGCTCATTCAGAGGTGCAGTAGCTTTGGGGTTTCGTGGACTTACTGGGGGGTTAGTTCTTGGTCCACACGCATCAGTGCTCAAGGGTTACTCCTGGCTCTGTGCTCAGGGGTCATTCCAGGTAGTGGGGGACAAAACTGGAGTTGGCCACGTGAGCGCCTTAACCATATATATCTGTCCTGTCCCTTGGGTGTAGCTTGTCACATCGAAACCATAAGCTTGAACACTACCATAACTGTGTCACCTAAACTACCTTTGTAAACCTGAAAGAGGAAAGGGCATGAGAGGTGGGTGTGCACGGGGCCTGAAGGAGGCTGGTGGGGGGTGGAGAGAGAAGGTCCCTGGAGCTGAAAGCCAGAGCTTTCATCCTACTCTACAGACCTGGGGAAGGGGGAGGGATGCCCACCTGGGGGCAGTGTGCCCAGGGGGCAGGAGGGACAGCGTCCCCTGGGTCAGATCTGCTTTCCCAGGGGTGGGGGCAGGTATGAACCCGGGTAGGTTGTGAACGTGATGATGGGGTTCTGGTGGGTTCCTTCGAGAGCCTTTTATTTTCCCTGCAGTGGGGAGAATGCTTGCCTGCTTGGGGTGCAGGGGGAGCTGAGGAGCACAGAGTGGGGTGGACGGGGCTCGAGAAGAAGAGGGCACTGACCGGCTCACGTGGCCCCGTGGGGGGTGCTTGTGGCTACAGTGAGTGTCCGGCCAAAGTCAGGCTCAGCGCAGGTGAGCCCAGTGGGTGCTGAGGGATGGAGGGGAGAGGTGGAGACCAAGCTGCTGGCACCTGAGGTTCCCCAAGCTCTGAGCATGGCTGGGGCAAGAGGGGGTGGGGTGCTGGAAGGAGGGGAGTGAGACTCGGGGGTCCCTGAGCACAGGGTGTGGGTTGAAGGAGCCCAGCTGGAGAAGTTCTGAGCAGTGGCCAGCTAGGATGTAGACAAAGTCCCCAAGGAGGAAGGAGACACAGGACTCGGAAGCCAGTGTGGGGGGGGGCACCGCCCCCCGTGGACAGGCTGTGAGAGAAGACCTCAGCCCCAGGGCGGGAGGGTGTCAGCAGGTGGCGCGTGGGCTGGGGGCCGGGCAGAGGGGCAGGCTGTGGGCAGGAGGATGGTCCCTGCCACGACTCACCTTTCCTGTCCCCCGCTCTCTCCTCAGATCGAAACGTCCCAGTTAGAGCCTGAGATTGCCCGGGCCACGAGCAGCCGGACCGTGGTGTACAACAAGGGGCTGTGAGTGGCGGCGGCGGCCCGGAGACGAAGCGGGGGGCCAGGCAGGGAGTCTCCTGGGCTGACCCACGGGGAGTGGGGAGTGGACCCTGAGACTCCCCCCAGCCCCCGCAAGGGGAGCACTGGCTGCAGGGGTAGGGAGACTAATCTATTCACAAGTTAACATAGAGGAGAGGGATTCTGACGTGTTTCCTAGACAAAACATAATAATCAAGTGCATTTCTGGGCCTTGCCGGGTGGTCAAACCTCTCCTCAGCACAATCCCTTGGGGAGCTGAAAGCCTGTCGAGTGCCCACAGGGTAGCGTTAGGATCCTTTTATACTTTGGTTCCTTTTTTATTTTTATTTTTTTATCAGATGCACGTCTGAGCTTTGGTGGCGGCTGCCCCGATGCGGCAGGGGGCTGGTTGGTGTGGTGGCCACACTGAGTTCTGATGTCCCTGGGAGTGGGGGGTGGCCTCAGGCTGAGTGGGGCAGAGCCTGGGGGGCGGTGGCTTCACAGGAGGAACCAGCCATGAATAAGTCCTTTGGAGCTGGCCCCGGGAATCGGCGCTCTCGAGGCCTCTAGGAGAAGACTCTGTGGTCAGCTGGCTCTGAGAACGTCCGGCTTCTGTCCACGCCTCATGAAGCACTCGGGCCTGGGTGCACCCTGCACAGTGTCCTGGTCCAGGAGGCCCCCCCAGAGGACCCGAACTCCAGGCAGGAACCCCCAAGAAGAAATCATGCTTGTGGAGAGTGGTGGACTCCAGCTTCTGCAGGATAACGGCCTTTGAGCACCCCCGCCCCCCGCAGCCTCCTGAGTGGACAGCTCCGGGCTGAGGCCCCAGGCCCAGGGGCACTGCCCAGCTCCGCTGATAGACGCAGCTCCGTGCCCGGAACCCGGGGGCTGGACCACGGGGCTCCCTCTGGGTGGCCCTGCTGGCTCCTCCTCCATCTGTCCCGCTCGATGCTGGTCATCCCGAGGGACAGTCGACGGGAACGAGAGGGACCCCGTGGGAACAGCCAGAGCTGGCCTGACAGCCTGGAGCTGCGTCCTTCTGTGTGACCGCACACCACGGCAGCACGAGGCCAAGGCCAGGCTTGGGCTGATTGGGAGGAGAAGGAGCAGGAAGAAGAGGAGGAAGAGGAGGAGGAGGAGGAGGAAGAGGAGCAGGAGGAGGCTGCACAGAGGCCCTGGGCCTGAATGTGGGGCCCCCTGCATGTCCCCGGCAGCCTACCCTGTCCCTTGCTGCCGACTCCACCCTCCCTCCCCTTTGCAGGCCCAGAGAGAGGAGAGACTGGGCCTGAGGTGGGGGGCCAGCAGGGGGGCCCCCAGCCTGCAGGATCCGGCAGAGGAGAAGCACAGGCCCCGAGAGCACCTTGCTTCAGACCCCAGCCGGAATGGAGCGCCCCTCTCACAGCGCGGCTTCCCTCCGGCCCCTCGTCCCAGGCCAGCCCTCAGCAAAGGGGTGCTTGTGTGCTGGGGACCCCCATGCTTTTCTGGAGCCCCTGCAGCCCTCACCTCCCAGCGTTGTAACCCCCACCCCCAGTGAGCCCCGCAGGGTCCTTCCCTGAGAGTCCCCTGCCCCCTCCAGAAGGGGAGAGGATGGACCGAGGGCTTTGGGAGCTAAGTCCGCTATCTGTGAGCAGGGCTGAGCCTGTGGGGTCCTCCAGGGAAAGCCAGGGGGGCCGGGTCCCCTCCACTTGGAGTCCACCCTGCTCCGCCTTTCCTAGGGTCACGTTCTTGTGCACTTTACTTTGGGACCAAAACTGCTGACCCCAGTCCCGAGGTGGGGAGGGGTCTCTGTGTCCGCCCCAACCCCAGGCCCTTGGCAGCCCATGCTCCTGGTAGACACAGGTGAGCTGGGAGGGCTCCTGCGGGAGGGGCAGAGGACGCCTCCGGCCCAGGGTGCGGACGAGCCAGGGGCAGTGAGAAACGCCACCCAGCGCTGCAGAAGTCAGAGGAGCCCGTGGCTGAGAGGCCCTCCCGGACCCACCGCTGGGGGCGCTGGCCTGGCCTGGCAGAGTCCCAAACACCCCCGATCAGGCTCAGAGATGTCCCCCATTTTCAGAGAACAGTGTGAGAGTCGAGACCAAGCGCCGTGGGCCACGGGGGCACCCACGCCCGAGCCCACTTGCGATTGGGCTGCCTTGTCTTCCTGCCGGGGCCTTCCCTGGGGAGACAGGCGGGGACCACGAAGAGAGGTGGGCAAGGGCCGTGGGGAGAAGGGAGGGGCTGGTCCGGCCGGGGCCTCCACCCCGCGGGGCTTCGCGGTGTCTCTTTAACCTTCTCAGAAAAGTCTCCATCTCTGTGATTTACGTAATACTAATGCACTGTGGGTAATAAATGATGGATATAAAGCACCGAGATGTGGCTTTGTGAGTTGTGGTGGTAGCGGTGCAGAAATGTGGGGGTGGGGTGGGGTTCCAAGCCCAGGGGTCTGACCAAGGCTGTCATGGAAGATCCCTGAGGAAAAACCCCACGAGCCAGGCTCAGACAGGCTCTGAGGGAAAGGAAAGATGAGCCTGTGAGGGCAGGCAGCTGGGCTGGGGGGTGAAATGGGACTGCAAACCCTCTCGGGGCTGGAGAGACTGAACAGCGGCACACCTGCCTTGCACACAGCTGACTCAGCTCCCACAGCCCCCTGAGCACCACCAGGAGTGACGCCTGAGCACAGAGTCAGGGGTGGACCTGAGCACCGCTGGGTGTGACTGCGCCTGACCCCAGTTCAAATCCCTGGCTCCACATACAGTCCCCAGAGCACCGCCAGGGGTGACTCCTGAGCACTGCGGTGTAGGACCTAGTAAAAACCCATCTCTTTGCAAAGCAGCTACTGAGAGTTTATGGACCCCACTGTGTGCAACGTGAGGAGAGAAGGAATTCTCGTAGCTTCTCTCTCAGGAGACCGGAAACAGGAAGGGGTTAGGGTTGAGTGGGGGGGCATTGCTGGCATCCTGGGTTCCAGAGGAGGAGGAGGAGGAAAGGCCTGTCCAGGTGAAGGGGCACCTGGTGAGCACAGCATATGTCCCGCCAGCCCTGGAGCCCGGGCCTCTGCCTTGCTCCTCCACTGGCCCTCAGCCCTGCCTCTGTTAGTTCCTCCTCCTCCTCCAGGCAGCCCTCTGGAGTTCCCACCTAAAGGCTGCCCCCTTCTCCAGGATGCCCCAGCATCTTCCACTTCTCAATGGGAGCTTCCCAGGCCAGGGGCACCTCATTGAGAGAAGCTGTCAGTTGGGTGAGGCTCCAGGTGGAGCCCAACCTAGACCTCCCGCACCCCCTCACCCTGGTGTTTACTGTGCGTCCAGGGACCAGGCCTTCTGGCCTTCTCTGGCAGAGCCTGTGCCTCCTGAGGTATCAAATGTCAGCAACGGGGCTGGAGAGAGCTCAGAGGGCTGGAGCATTGTTGCTTTGCATGCAGGAAACCCAGGTTTGATCCCTAGAACCACCTGCTCCCCCACCCCACCCACCAGCACCACGCTGGGAGCAGCCCATGAGCACCGCTGGATACGGTCACACAACCCAACACCTCGGCCGTGGCAACAGGTACAGCGCTGGCTGAACAGGGATGGCCCTGGGGAGCTGTTTGGGGTCACTCTGACCCTCCTCTCTGGCCTGCCCCATGTCAGGGTGTTGGGGGCTCTGCCTCCCCTCTTCTGGGCGCTGCACCTCTGTGGAGCGGGGCCCCCTCCGGGCAGCGGGCGAAGGGGGCTCAAAGTGATGCCTCTGGGTCCGGGGCCCTTGCTCGCGAGGGGATGTCTCTGCTGAGAGCCCCCCAGCCACAGCCCCCGGCCAGTGAGCGGAAATCCTTGACTCAGGACAGGCACAAATCCGTCCTGGGAGTTGTTTGTTGTTTTTAGCCGGTGGGGGGGGGGGGGCTTAGCTCCTGCCCGGGCCAGGATCATTGACACTCCAGGAATGCTGCCCCCTCCCAGCCCTCCAGCCCGCTGGCCCCCAGGGCCCCCCTCCTCCCACTCCTCCCGCCTGCTTAGAAAGAGAGCTAGAGAGTCAGGGGTGGGCAGGGATGGGACCCTCTCCCAAGGCCCCGTGGAGTTGGCCTCATTCTCAGAAGGGAGCACCCCCCTCCCTCTGCGGAGCCCCTCCCCCCAAAGAAGGCATTCTCAGCCACACGGCTAAAAGCGAAGCCCCTTCTGGCCCCTCTGCCCTGCAGCCCCCACCCCCACCCCCGTGCTCTCATGCCGAGGCAGGGTTGCCCATGCTCAGAGCCTGGCTCCTTCTCAACAAGGACACCTCAGCCACAACAGGAATCAGGGGCGCCCTCTCCCCGGGCAGGAAGGAAGACGAGCCCTTCCTTACACACAGAGCGGGGAAGAGAACAGGGGAACAGACACCGGAACCCCACCTTGAAGAGCCAGTGCAAATTCACAGAGGAAGGGAGGGAGAGGGGGTGCCCAGTGCCCAGCTGTCTTCACATGTGAGGGTGCGGGTGACTGAAGAAGCTCAGGGCTGCTGGGACACAGGGAACCAGGCACCGGGGAGACCAGAGATAGCCCAGGGCCAGGGCGGGCTCTCCGCGTGGGGAAGGGGGTTCATCCGGGTGTGCACAGGGGCAAACTTGGGGAGAAAAGGGCTGAGAGGCTGTGGAGGGCGCAAGCCTGGGGAAGCTGGGATGAAGTAAAGACACTCAGGCCTGCTCAGCTCCTGGGGGTGACTGTGGCCAAGGGGAGTCCTGCATGGCCCTGAGCTTCCTGGCATGGGCCAGCAGGACACGGTCGCTCTAAGTGAAGGAGGGGTTCAACTGTGGGACTGCAGGCGGGCGGGGGGAGGATATCTTCCATACCTCAAGCTTTTAGAGGTTCCTATGAGAGAACCAAGCCAAGATGGCAAGAGCCAGCGGGTGTGAACTTGGGGTATGGGGGTCTCCTGAGGCGTAGGGGGCCTTTGGCCAGCCATCGAGCTCCCCTGACAGTGGAAGGAGCAATCACCCAGGAATGTCAGCAGGAAGACGGGGACCCCCTGCTGCAGAGAGCTGGCAGAGGGACAGGAGGTGACTAGGGAGCCCTAGCCACAAGAGAAGTGTTTTGACCTGAGTTATGGTGGCCTCAGTTTCTACGCTGTGAGGTCAGACAGATAGTACATCGGGTAGGGCGTCTGCCTTCCATCCCATCCACTCGGGTTCTGTCCTCGACAGCCCCTATGATCCCCTGAGCCCCACCGGGAGTGATCCCTAGGCACACACAGCCAGGAGTCAGCTCTGCACACTGCCAGGTTGTCCCCCCACTCCCAGACGAAACAAGACAAACTGATATGCTGAAGTCAGAACCACCAGTACCTCTGTAAGTGACTGGACATGGGCACTTGGGAGAGGTGACTAAGGTCAGTGAGATCATTAGGTTGGGTCCCAGTCCACTGTGATTGATGATGTCTTCATAAGAAGAGATTTGGGGGCGGGGGGCAAAGAGAAAGGACAGGGGTTCAGGCACTTTGCCTGGCATGCAGATGACCCAGGTCCCTAAGGGCCCCTCCTGAGCAGAGCTAGGTGTAGCCTCCGCATACCACGGGATGTGGTCCACACGCTGCCCCCTGCCTCCCCCCACCCCCACCCCCACAAAAAAGAAGTCTGGATACAGATACACAGAGGGAGAAGCCCGTGGACACGAAGCAGCCGTCTGTGAGCCGAGGACAGCAGCACGGCTGATGCTGGGACTTCAGCCTCCGGGACGAAGGGGACTGTGGTACGTGTCATGGCAGCCCTAGGAAATGGATAACGAGGTGAGAGGAAGAGGAGGAGAGGCCCGGCAGGAGAGTGCTTCAAACGGGAAGGGTTGTCCTGGCACTTAGGAGAGCCTCATTGGTGAAGGGAGACGAAGAAAGACCAAAATGGATCCCTTGGAAAGACTCAAGAGTCTTTCCCTGGGAAAGACGGTCTCAGTGGAGTCCCGGAGACCCCCACAAGGGCCAGCACGCTGCAGGTTGTCTCAGAAGACGCTGTCTGAGGGCCCGTGGAGATAACTCTGAATTTCTCAAAGAAATCTGGCTCTGGGCCGGGAAAGCAGCTTTAGCTATAGAGGACTTGCGAGCCTTGGACAAGGGAACCCCTGCATTTGACTCTGTGACTCCATCAGAGAGAAAGAAAAAGAAAGGAAAATAAATCTGATGGCGAGTTGGAACAGTGGCCGTAGTGGGGCACAGGGTTTCCACCTTTAGAAGGGACACTCTTGGGAATGGTGGGGCTCGAAGGAGCAGTAGTGAAGACTGTAATGGCAGGAGAGAGGAAGAACGGGGCTGGAGCAATAGCACAGCGAATAGGGCGTTCGCCTTGTATGCGACTGATCCAGGTTTGATTCCGAGCATCCCATATGGTCCCCTGAGCACCGCCAGGGGTAATTCCTGAGTGCAGAGCCAGGAGTAACCCCTGTGTATCACCAGGTGTGACCCAAAAAGCAAAAAAAGAAAAAAAAGAGGTAGATCCACGCAGGAGAAAGGTTCCATAGTGGGCCTGGAGAACTCCCAGCCAGAGGGTTGCAGTAGTAGTAAGAGGCAGGTGAGCCCGGGTGGAAGAAGGCCATGGGGGTGGAGGGGGAGAGGCTGGCTTCCCTCAGCTCCCCTCCCCTCCTCTCCCCATTCTCCGGCTCTGCCGCCAACCAACACATGTGCCTGGCGTCCGCAGGCGCTCCGCCGCAAGGACAGACGGGAAACGAACGAGCTGGGGTTCGGGTTCGCCTGCAATTTTGCCAGGCAGCCAAGCTACTCAAGAACGGGGGGACACAGGACCGTGGGGGAAGAAACCAGGGCCCAGGGATGTGCAGGAAAGTAAGTGAGCGAGCTGGAGGAGGGAGCGGTCCATACGAAAGCGCATCTGAATGTGAGATTTTCGAGAAGGCGCAATTCTGGGCTCTGATAAGCTCAGAGAGCAGGTGGTGCCGGGGAACGGGAGGTGGGGTGCCGGGAGGGTGGCTCATCCAAGGAGACCCCAGGTGCTGGGGGGACGGGAAGGCCACGCACCGGGAGCCACGGCCTTTGACAAATGAAGGGCTGTGTTGGGACACGGAGCCACACCCGGGTCCACACGCACCAACCGCACACCCACACAGTCACACCCGCCGCACACACACACACGCCCACAGCCCTCTTAGACACTCCCAGACACCCTCACATGCACTCACCCTCTCACACACCCCAGACAGCAGATGGGGCGCCCGGGTAATTGGTTAAACCTGTTCCCGATGTCTGGCTCGGCATTGGCAGCGCCCGTCTGACAGGAAAGCTGGCTGGGCCTGCACCGCTCAGCCTGCTGGCCTCCCCCTCCCCCCCCAGCACCGGCTACCCTGAAGTGGGGGCTCCAGCAGAGGCCTGTGGGCCCCAGGCTGGCTGCCTCCTGGGCCGGAGCCCAGCTCACTTGGCGAGGGCCGGGCGAGGCCCCCCTGGGAAGCCACCGCAGCACCTGTGAGGAGGAGGGGGTGGCGGCACCAAGTGCAGAGACGCGGAGCACGCGAGCCAGGCTGCAGACAGAGGCCAGGACACAAGCGCCCCGCCCTCTCCAGGGGGTCAGAGGGTACGAGAAGATTGTTCCGGAGTTCTGGGGCTCAGGCTGGGAGGGTCAAGAACCGCCGCCCTGGGCTCCTTCCACCCGAGCCAGGTGCAATGTGGGGTTCTCAGAGCTGCTCGGCGATGCTGCAGCCCCTCCGACTCTGCAGGTCCCCGGGGGCCAGGCTGTGATGGGAAATGGGCAGCCGGGCTGGGGCCCAGCAGCTCCTGGGACCCTCAGGAGCCCTCCTGAGACCCTCACCCCAACCTCCTGGTTGGGGGGAGGGTGGAGGAGCAGCGGGGGAGGAAGGGAGCATCCTTCTTCGGCTTCTCTTCCCCTTCCCGGCTGCATCTGTGTCTCTTCGAGAGACTCTTTGGTTTGTTCCCTGGAGAGGGCCCAAAAACTCCCAAATTAGCAAACCTGGCAAGCCCGCAGCTCAGAAAATAGTTCATCCTGATTCCATGTTTTTCAGGCTCACAGAAGCCTTTATTAATGAAGTCACAACACCAATATTTACCGTCTGCAGGGAGAGGCACAACACGGGGCTGGATGGGAGGGAAGCGGGGACTCCCGCCCCGCCCCGCACAGGCCTGGCCCAGGGAGATTGGCAGGTTTCCTTGGGTCCTTTCCAGCCTTTCTCCGGATGACAGGGTGTGCTCTGCTGTGATCTTCCTGCAGCCCTTCCCCCACCCTCAGAGCGAATCCTGAGGAACAGCTCCCCCCCCCCCCGCCCACGCCCCCTCCTCTGCCCCCTACCAGAGTTGGATGCTCTTCTCCCCTCTCACCCCATCGGTTCCCCAAAGCTTATCCCACTGGCCCAGCAGAGAGCCCACCCGCGGGGTTAACTCAGGGCTGTGCTGCTCAAGATGTGGGGGACATCATAATTCCTCGCTGGTTGGGGGGCTGCGTCTCCGAGAGGGTCGAGCACTGGGAGAGACAAGGCCCTCTGGTTTCTAGCACTGATGGGTCCCAGTGAGCAGTGGACAGTCCCAGCCCTCAGGGCCTCTCTGGGTGACTCCCCCCCACTCCAACCCCCCCGCCCTCACCCAGGGTCAGGCTGGCCTGAGCAGGCTGGGAGGTACAAAGGGGAGGCCAAAGCTGGGAAATGAGTGGGGGTGTAGTAAGGCTTCTGTGGGCTGGAGGAAGAATTCGTGCATCGTTGCTGCAGCGGGGAGGTGCCACCTTGACACCCACTCAGATCTCATCCTACCTGGCACTCCCCAAGCCCCCAAAAATGGGCTCCAACAAGAGAAAGGGGTTTGGCTGCTTTCTTGGTGGGGAGATGAGTCAGCCTAGGAAGAGGCTGAGGGGCATGGAGGGCACCCGGAGGGCCGCTCAGCAGAGGTCAGCAGGAGGGGAGGCCCGGGGTTAGGGGGGTGCGAAGCCCAGCCCAGAACACGGAAGCGACAGCCCAGGCAGACGGCACAGGGAGGGGTAGGAGGCTCAAGGCTCAGTCCTGGGTGGACAAGGCTGCAAGGCATGAGGAGCGGGCAGAGCTCAGAGACACAGGAGGGGTCCGTGTTCTGGGTACCAGAATAAAGGTGGGGAGTCAAGGAGGGAAAGGCAAGGAGATGGTATGGAGAGGAAGCCCGAGGGAACGGCTTGAATTGGACCATAGGGGGTCATGGTCACTGGTGGGTTTGTGGTCACTGTGGTTGGCTTGTGGTCAGTAACTGGTTCATGGCCAGTAACTGGTTCATAGGCACTGTGGTCAGTCTGTGGTCAGTGATTGGTTCGTGGTCGCCGTGGTTGCTTCGTGGTCACTGTGGTTGGTGACTGCCCCGAGCCTCAGCAGGTGAGGGTTGGGACCACATGCATGGGAAGATTGAGGGACAGAGAAGGGGTGCGGGAGGGAAAGTTGAGTATTAGGAATAGAGCTTTCACTTTTGCAGGATGAAGGAAAATTTGCTGTGTTAGGTTAGGAGGAAAAATCCAGGGACAGCCAGAAGGGCGGCAAGAACCAATGAGCTGAGCAGGCTGGGCCTGGGGCTCTCTCTACACCGGGAGCCTCCAAGTCTGTGAGAAGCAGTTACAGGACCGACCTTAAGCTCATCTCTGAAGCTCTAACTCAAGGACCTGTGTGACGATACCAGGCTTGGGCCTGGGACACCAGCCTCTGTGAAATGGTGCTCCCCTTCCTCAGTCCCTCTCTTTCCTCGGCTTCTCTTCCACTGGGGGGTCCTGAAGCCTGGAGAAGTGGGGGCAAGCGCTCCCCTCAGACCCCTGCAAGCACGTACATATATGCATACATACACACACGCGCTCAAATACACACATGCTCGCTCATACACACACACACACACACACACACACACACACACACACACACCCCTCTCAATAAGTGTGGAAAAGCCTGAGCAGAACCCAAACAAAGAACAGGAGCTAATAGAGTCTCCAGGGGCCCCGTCAGCTCCCCACCAGGCTCCCAGGCCGCCCCCCGGGCTCTGGGCCTGCAGCTGGATGCCAGGCCATTACGAGAGAGACTTTTATTATTCCCATAGGGAAGGGAGACACAGGGGATCACTAGGAACTACAGTGGGCGCCTGGAAAATAAATTAAAACAGAAACGCATCGAAACAAAAAAAAGGGGGGCTCAGGAAAGAGCGGCTGCAGTGGCCGGCGGCCTGCCAGGCAGGCACCTCTCCCAGGAGGTCGTGCGGTCCCAGGGCTCAGCCAGCCCGTGTCTTGTCCCTCTGTCGGTGACGGCTCCTGGCTCCATGCCCACTGGGGCCGTGACTCGAGGTCTCCCCTCAGTCCGGCCGGGGAGTGGCCAGAGTCTAGCCGGGCCCGCCCGAGGGCCTGGCCAGCAGCGCATAGCTCTCTGCCCTCACGGGGTCTCGGCTGCCCACCCTAGTCATTGGAGGTGACATCGATGTCCTCGCCGTTGGCCTGCTTGGTGGCGATGCGCCACCGGTTGATGTGGTGGGAACCCTTCTTCTTCTGCTCAGACTCGGGGCCCTCCTCCTCCAGCTTCTGCCGCTTGTACTTGGTCCTCCGGTTCTGGAACCACACCTTCACCTGGTCCAGGGAGGGAGGGCACAGGTGAGAAACATCGGGAGGCCCCAGCCCCGCCCAGGAGCAGTGGGGGAGCCCCCAGAAATGGTCTCTGGTGGCTTCTTGAAAAGAGGCAAAAAAAAAAAAAAGCAAAAAGCTCCCCCTAGGTTGACGTGCTGTGTGGCTGAGAAGAGCTGGGGCCACAGCCTGGGCCGGATGGATTTTGGAGGGCCAAGACAAGATATAGGGGCCAGGGGCCGTGGCGCCCTGGGCTGAAGGTAGCATCCACACGGAGCGCGGAGCACTGCTGGACTCTGCTCCTGCCTCTGCCTCAGGGCCACCCGGCCAAGCTGTTCCCCAGGGGGCGCCTTCTTAGGCTCTCGGGGACCGTTCTCTCCCTCATCACATCCAAGTTGGGGCGGTCTCGAGTGTCGGCTCCTCAGGACAGTCTGAAATCCACCACCTGGGACGTGTGCCAGTGCCTCCTACTTTCCTGGCACTGGGGTGTCTGTGCTCTGGACTTCCTGCCCCTCGGCGCCAGGCCCTGCAGCCCTTCCAGACGGGGCCAGGCCACGGGAGCAATGGCGGGGGAAAGTGTAGGCAGCAGCAGAGAACTTTTCTTTGAATACTGAAAGCCCTGGGTCAGACAGGGAGAGTCCTGACAAGGGGAGGACCCAAAGAAACCCACAGCCATCCCCGTGAGGAGGGAGCGACCAGAGGTGGGGGGAACCTCCCTCCCGCCTTGACTCAGCTCTCCCTGCTCGCTGCTCCCCAGCCCTGGGCAGCCTCCAGAAGGACTCCTGGAGACTCGGCAACTCCCACTCCTCCTGCAGCCCCCCACACCCAGGACCCACCAGACCAGCCTCAGGGTGTGGGTGGGCCTGGTGCTGAGCCGGCGCTGAGTGCCTTCTGCTCTCGGGTCGCTGAGCTTCTCTCCTTCATCCGCAGCAGAGATGCTTCCTGGGGGTGCTGGCAGTGCCCCAGGGAACCTCTTGGGTTTTTAGTGCCAGAAAGCTGCTGGGGCGGGCGATGCTGAGAAGCCAGAAGCCAGGGGCCTGGCCTCAGTGGGCTGGCTGAGAGGGTGGCCTTTCCCTGGAGCCCCCTGCCTGCAGGACCCGTATCAGCTGGAGGGACATCTGGATTCATGTCCCTTTCCTTGGGCCTGGGCTGCGAGGTGCCCCAGGTGGTTCTCAGCACAACCGTTTGGCAGCCAGCCTGGCTCCAGCCCCCAACCCCGGAGCCCGCTGTGTGTGCACCAGCCGGTAGGCGGGTGAGCTCACCCGGCCTCCTGCGCAAGGCATGTGCGTGACTCAGGGCTGGATGCGGGCTGGGGCAGCCTTCCTGAGCACCCAGGGGCGGGCCGTGGGTGTGATGGGCAGCCTGGTGATGGGGCAACTGGGCTGGGGCTGGGGAGGGTTCCTCTCTGCACCTTTTTCCCGCCTGCACCCAAATCTTCTTCCAAGGTAACCGACAGTCACTCGCCTACAGTCCTGGGTATGCTGCCGGCTCTCCTCAACCAGTCCCCAGCCCGAAGGAAGGACACTGCCGAGCTGGAACACCAGGCACAGGTGAGGTCCTCAGGCCAGGGGCAGCTGCCTGGAAGCTCCCCATGAAACATGGATCTAGGGGTGTTCTCCCTGAAAACCAGCAGGGTCAAGGGAAGCGCTCTGGAAACAGGGCCGTCCACCCTCTCCCTCGGCAGCCTGGCTATCTTCCGGAGAACAGCCTTGGGCTGCGCGTCCAGATGCTGTTTACAAGGACTAATAACATGGGGATGCTGGTGACTTAGCAATATCAGTGGGAAAAGGCAAGATGCACAGTTTGGGCACAGTGTGATCACAACCATGGAAAAACAGAATCTACACATGGGGGGGAAGACTAGAAGGAAATGTACTCAAAGAAGGGGCGGCTTATCTTTCTGCTTTCGCATCTCAGGATCGTCCTTGAATGCCTGACTGGTCATAGTGACGAAGACTCATGAAGAAGAGGGAACAATGATACCTCATGGCTCCTCTAATCCAGCCAGCAACTCTAGAGTACCCCTTTTCCTCACCCCAGAAGTGTAACATGGGTGGGAACTGCCAGAAACACCAAACGTTCATGAGGCAGTTGGTTTTACATTCGGTTTTGGTGGTTGCACATTCACAAGCCTTTCACTCTTGCCTAGTGTCCCCCACATTTAATGAGGCAACCCCCAGAAGGGGTGACAACCCACGGCTGAAGAAGAGGACAGAAGGTCTAGACAGGAACCAGACCATGTGGCATGGCTGCCAACTCAGAAGGAGCCTGTGCCTATTCTGTGCCCTTGCCCAGCACCCACACATACCTCATCTATCTCTATCAGCCCTAAAGCACCCCTGAGTTTATTGACTAGAGGAACTCTTCACCCATCTCTGCTTCCTCGAGGTTTGAGGGCAGTTTCTTTGTAGTTTCCCAAGTCCCCACCTCACTAAATGTTCCTTGGTTTTTCAGGTAACCCTGATCTTTTCAAGATCTTCCACCTGGGAGCTGGAGCGATAGTATAGCAGGGAAGGAATCTGCCTGGCATGCAACAACCCAGGCTCAATCCCCGGTATCTCATATAGTCCCCTGAGTACCACCAGGAGTGATTATGGAGTTCAGAGCCAGGAGTTGGCCTAGCAAATTGCCAGGTATGGCCCCAAAATAAAACAAAATACAGAACAGAAAACAAGATCCTCCACTTTGGCTTGGAATACACTTATTTAGCCTTCAGAACACTGCCTGGATGTTTCAAACTTCCTTAGAATATATATATATTATATATATATAATATATATATTATATATTATATATATATATCTGTCTTAGGAACCATGACCCTCCTCACTCCAGCCCAGTGCATTAATTTCTTTGTTAGAACTTCTGTCTTCTTTCCAGATTATGAGAACCCTGAGGAGCAAACTGGTGTGCTATTTGGCTTTTGAGACCCAGTGGGCAGAGTCCAGGTAGCCAGGATCAGCCAGTCGGCAGAGGAGAGGTGACCTACCCCCAAGGCTCTAGGTAAGGGGTGCCCGAGTCAGATCTGGAAAGTGGATACTAATCAATGACGGGAGATTGACATCTAATTAGAAAAGGGCTCTGGAAAGTTCACACTGCTGGTGAAATGGAATTCTTTCCTTGACTCAGTTCAGCAAACATTTATACAAGAGAGTCAGTTATTGAGGACAGGGAATTTTGAACCAGACCTAGGGGAGACTCATGACTACTCAGGGCTACTCCTGGCAGTGCTCGGGAGACCAAATGTGGTGCTAAAGATCAAATGGGATTGGCTGCATGCTAGGCAAGTGCCTTACCCCCTATACTCTCTTTCTCTGGCCCAACAGGGTAACTTCTTAATTCTTCATATTATGGGGTGGATTAAGCACTTCTTAGGGGAAGCTAAGGAGGGATAAGCATTGTTGGAGGGGACAAGGGTCAGCAGGATGAAGAAGGTGAAACCATTGAATTGAACAGATGTACGAATAGATGTAGGAATGCACCAGTCCATCGGAGCACCCATCAAGATGTGCTCTGAAGAGCCAAGGCATGCTTGCACTGATGCCAGAGTGACAGGCAAAAGCACTAACAGGCCAGTTCCAGGGGCCAAAGTGATAGTAGAGAGAATAGGGCATTTGCCTTGCACACAGCTGCTCCAGGGTCGATCCTGGGCAACACATGTGTCCCCCCAAGCCTGCCAGGAGTGATCCCTGAGTCAGAGTCAGGAGTAACCCCAGAGTACCACGAGATGTGGCCCCAAAACAAAACAAACAACAAAAACAAGTCAGCTGTAGCTCCAGCCAATGTTTCAGACTCTGCCTTTTCCTGATCTGTGCTCTGAAGGAGTTGTGTGTTTTAATTTTCTTTTCTTCCACTCCTCAGTCAGAGCCCATCTGAAATTCAAGGAACTATGGTTCCAGGTGCATGTATGTTCAGGTGAATCCCTGTCCTTTCCTTGAAAGTTCAAATATCCTTAGGAAGGGGTAAGGATCCTTGTATCTTTGTATTTTTGTATTGTCAGCTGTGATACAAGAAGAGTGACTCATGTCCCACTGTTATCTCTTCCACTTTAAGTCTCCCAGTGTCATCCTCAGACACAGAGAAAGTTCTAGTGATAGAAGGTGCTTGGAGACATCAATCCAGCTACCCTTTGGCAGTTCTCCTTTCATTCCTTCTGGTCCTCTTGGAGATCCATTTTATCTCATTTATCTCATTTGATCACATGAGTGGCTCCTACTGCTCAAGCCCAATGCCATGCCAAGTTCAATCCTCATCCCACCAAAGTGAGGTCACTTCTACCCACCCCCCCCCATTAACTGTGACACTAACTTTCCCAATCCTTCTGCTGGCCTCCTCTCAGACCAGCCTGGATACTCATCCTCAGTTTCAAGGAAACATCACTGGTTCCTCCTGCCTCTTGAGGACCTTGTCCTCAGCATACCGCTCTGGATTTCTCTCCCCTTCCTTCCTGCTCACCCTGGACTCCTATAATGCCAAGGATGCAGTTCCTGAAGAACAGCTAAGACTTCAAGAAGAGAAGTGTCTCACTCGGAACATACCAAACTAAGAACAAAGGTCTCTGATCTCTTCCTGAGATGCTATTCATTTGGATATCTCCCACTCATTCATCTCCCTAATGTACCCCAAGGCAGAGCACTTCAGAGCAGATAAGGACTTCCCAGAAGTTTCCTTAACCACATACATCTGCTTCTAAAATTGCCCCTCCACTTTGGGGTCTCATGCTAGCAGCCAGACTTATGATTTCTGCTTTATCTTATTTTGACCACCTTAAACCAACTCTAGACTGGTTCTTTCACACCAACCTAGGATCCTAAACATCCCTACACAAAGATCTGGCCTGACCTCAGCCCACGCTCTGGCCTTAAGTGTCTCTAATCACTGCTTTTACACATGTCCCTCAGGGTCACATTTTGCCTTTTGGCCCCGCCATTAAATGAGCCACTTCCAAGGCCAAGGATGTTGTTTCTGTGTCCCTTATGTTCACAGCTCAGCTAACCTCACAGCTAGAGGAGACCAAGAACCCCCACTGAACTGTTCAGGGCAAAAGAGGCAGCAGGAAACACTGACCAACCAATCGGCCCAGAGAAACCAAATGCTTCCTCTGATCCCCCAAAACTGAACATGCCCCCCCCATCCCCACCACCACACATGCAGAGAAGCATGCAGGTCAGACTCACTCCATGTCACCCAGATACCTGTGGCATCTATTTGGGCACGTGACAGCTCCATCACAAACAATGGCCTGCCTCGAGGGTACACACGTATTCCACACACCCACCATACACTTTCATAGCTCTGACCTGACCCAGGTCTGGTTCTGCCCCTGCCAGTCACCAGAAGACAAGACGGGCATCTTCCAGGCTGACCTCTAGGGCTTTAGTATGGCAGTAAAAGGCAAGTAACTAGAGAAAGAGGGAAAACAAGCCCTTGCCCAGGGCTGCTCCCTCCCGCTCTTGGATCGACGACTGCCACCCCCAATATGTGGCCCCCACCCCAACAAAGCTGCTTGGGCTGCCCCACTTCCCAGTATGCCATGCTTGAGCACTGGGCCGGCATAGATTCCCAAGTTCTGGATGAAGATCCTCCCGCTGATCTGCTTAACTTTCCCATGGTCTGGTGGATAAAACCTATCCTCTAGATAAACTGTGACAGGGCAAGAGCAAGATATGAGGACAAAGAGGGAGCTGAGAGCAAGAGGAATGACTGACAAAGTTAACCTATGCATATGTATGTAAGCAAGAGAAATTTTTCCATTTTTTCAATACATGTTTATTATATATGTATATATATACATATATGTATATATACATATACATATATGTATATATATACATATATACAGCTGGCCACTGAGCCAGGTCCTAGGGTATAGAAAGAAATAGAAAGGCCTCCGAGGTCTGAATTGCTCAAACTGTGGTTAATCAAAATCACGGTTTTTAAGACTATTCCTGGGTCCCATCCTGGAACTCCTAAGAGAGTTCTGAGTGGGGTCCAGGAATCTCTGCTGTAAAATTTCTTTGCATGCAACTGGTTTGCAGATTGGCATTTGGAAATGGCAGGCAATTAACAGCAAAGGCCCGTGCATATTATGTTGTGTGGGAGATATACTGTGAGTTCTGAGCACTTACAAGGGATTATGTAGCAACAAAGAGATATAGAATATATGTAAGCCAGAAAGTCTGGGCTGGAGAGATACCCAGAGTCCACTTCATCTAATCTTACAGGCACATCTTAGAGGCCCCCAAATAAGTCAAAGTCAGAGCTTGTGAGATGATGGATAAGCACCAGCAGATACAGAAATTTACCAATAGCTGCTAATTGAATCTACAGAGATGAAAGTTTATAACAAGTGGCAGATGCACTGAAAATAAAACAGAATAGATAATAAAGAGATAGAGTTGGGTAAATAAGAGTTACCAGTAGGGAAAAAACAGGTGTAATTAATAGAAAACATAAATTCACTAGCTTTGGGGAGGTAGTTTGATGAATAAGCACAAAGTATCTGGCTATATAAAAAGGTCAACCTATCTGTCCGATGATAGTTGAGTAGATAACGAAGGCATCATATATAGACACCATGGAGTACTACACAGTCACAATGAAGGATAAAATTATGCAATGCACTGAAACTTGGATGGAACCGGAGGATATCATGTTAAGCAAAGTAAGTCAGAAAAAGAAAGTATCAATGATCTCACTTATCTGTGGTTTATAAAATTACAGGAGAACGGGACACAAGTTTCCAAAGGGGGACACCTAAGGAAACCTAGTCTCTAGATTATAGAACTGAGAAAGACAGGAAAGAAAAGTAACATAGGTGGGGGTTGGGGGGAGCAGACCTGTAAGCAAATGCAGGCAGAGATAATGAGCAAGAGCAGGTCCCTTGGTGGTGTAGAAGTATAGGATGTATCCATATAGATGAACCACAGAATCGACTAAATTGAAAGCATGAGATCCAAACTACAACCAAACTTAAAAATGTGCCTGTAAAGGAGGCAGGCTGAGGAGTGGGAGGGAAACTGGTAGAGAGAAGTTGACACTAGTGGTGGGATTGCTTAAGGTACATTGGATGCCTGAAACTCGGCAATGAATGACTTTGTTAATCACTGTGCCTTAATAAAAATAAATAAATAAAAGCTAAAGAGCAATCTACTGTGAGGACTGCCTTAGATTAGAGAGCTCCAGAGACAAATACAGATGCTAACAGCAGAAGCAGAGGGCAGAACGTTAGAGAGATGGGAGGAAGTGACAAATAGCTGGTAGCTGGAAATGCCAGGTTATGCTAAATACTGATAAATGACAGATAATTGCATTGTTTGGGTCCAAATAACAAGTTATGAGTGACAGATAATTCTGATGGAGAAGACAACATGGCAGAAAGAATACTGGACTAAGAATCAAGAAGTCCAGGTTTGGGTGTTTTTAAAATAACACCAACCTCACATATTTCACTAAACCAAGGGAAGGAAGGTTTGAGAAGAAAAGTTAATATTGTTTGAGTTCATAGTAGGTGCATTTAATCTTTAATCAACCTAATTTCTTTTTATTAAAACACTAGAGCTCAGAGAGGTTAAGTTATTTACTAAAGGTTGCCTAGTTAATAGGCAGCAGAGATAAAAATCTGCCTGTCTGAGAAGCTCTGTGCTTTGTCTGTCTGTCTTTCTCTCTCTCTCTCTCTCTCTCTCTCTCTCTCTCTCTCTCTCCACATAGTCCACACCTGGATAGATAAGCTGCTATAAGGAGGGCTCTCAAGATCAAACACTGCTACAGTTTTTGTTCATATGTTTTTTTGTTTGTATGTTTTATATTCTAAAACCAATTCACAAGATTAACTATGAGTTTTGATAGCAAAGCTGGATATGTTCTAATTATGTTTTTTCTTTTAAATGTAGGTTTGAAATATATTGTAATAAAAATAAAAGACGTGATAATTACATGTATTAACTGGCATTGTTAGGAGCTAATACTGACTAGCAACTGGCTCAATGTTAACGAAAAGTCCATTTCCAATGCTCTCACTGAACTAAAATATGGAAAGTTTTAGAAAGCAATGAATTTTTTTTCAACAAGTGCTAATCTGTGGGTGGTGGGATTGTAAAACAATTTAGTTTACTTACACTTCTGCAATGGAAATTCAATTACAATGGAAAGAGCAATTATTTTTAAATAAAATTAAGTATATAAACACCATTCTTAAACCCTGTTTAAGAGATAATTTCAAAACACTTTTCTGGGAGGCAAAAGAGGGCATTACTAATTAGTTTTTCATATATATACATATATGTATCTTTCTCTGAAATATGTTTGTGTTTAAAGTCAACCCCACTGATTTATGTTCGAAGTTAGCTTGCAAAGCTGGAAGAACCAGGTTCTGCCTCCGGAGGAAAGGAGCTGTGCCTTGATGATGGGATGTCAGCCATACAGGACGGTGGGATGGTAAAGGATTGGAGGACGGGGGAGGATCCAGAGGGGTTGTGTAAGAGTTGGGTTTGGGTCCCCTAGGAAGCTCCTTTACCATCCTCACTGCTACCTAGGAGACCCCAGGCCACCACCCCCAGCTTGGAGGCCCCCCTACCTTGGGGAGTAGGGTGGAGGGGATGGCAGTGAGGTTGAGGCAGCAGGAAGAGGGAGCAGAAGACAAAATTCCAGCAGGACCGAGTCCACCTCTTCCATTTGCCAGTCTGGGGGTGCTGAGTGAGAACTAGGGGGTCAAGTCTCCCCAGGCAGGCTCAGGCTGGCCCTCAATCCGCTCCAGGAGCGGGAGCCCCAGCACACAGCTCAACAGACCCTGCCATTCCAGGCAGGGTTTATTTGTGGCAGTCTTTACTTACAATAGACCAGATCTGCCTCCAAAACTCTCATCTAGTTATTTAAACACACACACACACACACACACGCACACACACACACACACACACACACACACACACACACACCAGTTGCAAAGATACTAACGCGTTCATTGTCATTTTACCCAGTTCAAAGTCTTTCAACAAACTGGAGTTCATTTCCTCCCCAACGCAGCAGCCCTTGGAGAGACCAAAACCAGCCGTGACTACCCAGACTCGACTTTCCCCCATTCCCAGGCCCGTCGCACGACGCGCACCGCCTGCACCGCCGCTCCCGCGTTGCCCGACCGACCGGCCCGCGCGCAGACCCTCCGTCCCGGCGGGGCAGGCGCTCCCGGAGCAGCCTCTCTGCCTCGGAGGCTTATGACCCGTGCGCTTTCTCCCCACACCGCGGCCGCGCCGGGCCGCCGAGGGCGCAGCCAGCTTTGCCCCAGAACCAGCAGCCCAGCCGGGACCAGTGCGGGGAAAGGCCTGGGATTCACCGAAATTCACCAAAACCGTGCGCGCCCCAGAGCCCCGGCTGGGGGAGGGCTGAGTTATGCTGAGTCTGATCACACCCGCGCCGCGGCGGTCAGGGTTGGCGCGGACAGCAGCCCCTGCGGCCTCCCGACGCCTCCTAATTCCCGTGGCACCAACTCTGGTTCGGGAGCAAGCTGACTGTATCAGCATCGATCTCTTCCTCCCCCCGGGTCCTTAGAGCCCCGTGAACGTCTCTCAACCTTTGCCAACGGAACGCAGGCGAGGGTCGTGTGGGAGCGCCGCGGGGGTGACTTGGGGACGTCGGCGGGGCGGGAGTTGGCCAAGGCAGGGGACGTTAGTCCTGACCGTTCAGGCAGTTGAGCTCCACCACCTCCACCTGGGCCGGGGCCCAGCTGACTGGTGGGGATGGAGGGTCGTGGGGGGACAGGCAGTAGGGGAGCCAGAGGGGAGCGATGGTTACCTGCGTCTCCGAGAGGCTGAGGCTGCCGGCCAGCTGCTTCCGCTCGGCGCCCACTACGTAGTGGTTCTTCTCGAAGGCGCGCTCCAGCCGCAGCAGCTGCGAGGGCGAGAAGGCCGTGCGGATCCGCTTGGGCTTGCGCGCGAAGGGGCCGTGCAGGAGAAGCCCATCCTGGGGCACGTCGCTGGCTGCGGCCGCGCCACCGAAGGCAACACACGCAGGTGCAAACAGAGAGAAGGGGCGCCGTGAGCCGCCGCACGCCAAGCGTGGCCCTGGCGCCCCCCTCTCCTATCCTTGACAACCCCCCCACACCCCAAACACACTTTCTCTTTTGCCACCCGTTCCGTCCGCCCGTCCACCTGGCTCCCAAACACCTCCGCACCCCAGTCAGTTCTTCGTGGGGACCACCACCACCGCTGGGCAGAATCCCACACTGTTGGGTGGGAAGGCGAGTACAGACCGGCCCCAGCCACAGTGCCCGGCGCCACCACAGTGCAAGAGGCCACAGTGCAAGAAGTCACTTGGGTCTCTTTGTTCACCCTTCCCAAGCAATCTGCTCCCTTTCCGGTCTTTGTCCACTCCCCACCCCACCCCCCACCCCATGATCTGCTTTTAATTAACTGGTTGGGGCTTATCGCCCACGGAGTGGGCTAGAGTGGAGCCTGGCGGGGTGAGAGGCCGTGATAAGAGGACTAGCAGGGCTGTTTGCAACCCGGCTGCCAAGCACAGATCGGGGGACTAGAAGGAACCCAAGCAGCTCTCTTTCCACACTTACTCCAGTGAAACTTGCTCCTAAGTGCTCAGGCTACTACTAGCCCCATGGACATTCCGGCCCCAAGACCCAGGCTCAAACTTGCAATAGTACAAATAGGCTCAAGTACGGGCAGCACCTAGAGGTTTGAGGCCAGATGTGCCCACACTTCCCACCAGCCTTCAGGTAAAAACCTTTGCAGCTGGGAGACTCTTACTGCTCTCTGGTGGGGAAAAGGCCCTGCGTCATCCTTGAATAGTCCAGTGCTGTATAATATCTGCATGTATAAATATCTACAGTATAAATATCTACATGTCCTCTTTCACTCTAATATATATAGATATAGATATATTGGTTTCTGCATGGGCGTGCGTAAATATATGTTCCATTCTCCCTACTCTCGCAGTCTCCCATCTCCAAACAAGAGATGCAAAGAGTTCCCTGAACACACTATCCCTTAGCAAACGCTGGTCATCACGAGGAGTCAGTTCTACCTATAGGAGGAGGGACCGGAGTAGGGAATCAGGAACCACAAAGGCCAAAGACTCAGACCCCCAGCCTGAGTGAGGGGGGAGGGGCGGACTGGGGCCATCACACAGTCTCTGACTTGGCAGCCCACGCAAACAAAATCAAAGCAGACCCCAACAGCACCTATGGAGTCTCTGCGGTGCTTACAGTGATCCCCCTGACTGACCAACAACACAGAGCCCTTGATGGAATGTTTTGACAGTTAGCTCTGGAGACTGACTGATCCAATTAATTTCTTCAGTAACAGCCACCGGTGTGACTCCATCTGACCTGCTGTTTTGTTCTTAAGACAACTGTTTGGGTAACTCCATTGAGAACTTCTGTCCTTGGAGCTATCTCTGTAAGGGAACCGAGCACACGCCACCACGGAGAGATGCTATTGCTAAAACTCTCAGGTAACTAACTGTTCATGTCCCTCTGCTGGTAGAAACTGCTTTACTTTAGTTTTTCCAAGTCTCTGGGCTTTGGACACCTATATATGGCAACTTTACTGCTGGGTTTTTTTGTGAAACTGAAAGTCTAAGAAATGAAAGATCAGAGTCTGGGGGATGGGGGAGACAAAGCCCCTGGCAGGAACAAGTCTCTGATTTTTAGGCATCTCATTCATTTCCAGTGGATGGCTCTGTGATGCTACAAAAAAGGGAACGAGAAGGGGGATGGGAGATTGAATCACAGGGAGAAGGACAAGGCACAGCCTGGCCCTGGGTAACCAGGCCTGAGTGAAAAGAAGTTTACTTGTGGTGGAGGAAGACAGATAGGTGGTCAGGGGAAGTGGTCTGGCAGAGAGAGGAGGGAAAAAAGGGGGACCTCACCCAGGTAGGAATAGAAGGACAATCAAAGTGAAGGGCCCATATGATAGACTCAAGAAAGGTGGGAGAGGCGGATAAGAAGCAAATACTTTCATATTGTTGACATCAAACCAAATCATCTCCAAAAACAACATCATCTGAGTTCCGGTGAAATCCTAGCAGTGGTTTAGTGGTTTCCTGGGGTTGAGGGCACTAAAAAAGTGAGGAGAGAGCCTGGCTCATGCATGTCCCCAGGTTTTAGTCTCAGTAACTCTGACCCAGGCTCCTCAGAAGTGAGGTGCCCACAGGAGAGGTGTGAGGAACCCAAGATACAGAGGTGTCAAGGCAACAGAGGGCTGGAGCATCTACCTAAGATATACAAGGCGATGGCCATGTTCTGATTCTGGAGCATAACAGCTGCTTTGAGGGGAGGAGGTTAGTTCTCTGTGCTTGTCTTCACGAACCCAATGAGTTGGGGAAAGAAGAAGAGAAGCACCAAACTTCTCTACTCCTTGACATACACATGCACCTTTGACTCAATCCTGCTTATTTTAGATCTAAACTTAAGAGTTTCAAACTTACTTGGCCTACTGGTCCCTTTTCAGAAAGAAAAAAATATCATGCCCCCCCCCACCCCCTCCGCCCTCCACCTACCTTCCTTAAGTCAACTAACAGAATCTGTCCTTCCTATTATACCCTCAGCGACTCTGGTCTACCAAGACGGTTTCAGGACAACCTCCACCCCCCCCCCCAAAAAAAAAACCCATTATTGTCCATCTGTGAAAAGGCGGTTTTAGAGGCAAGAGTAGGTGCATGGAATGGGGGTGATCTCATGATGAGGATACCCCTATGTCCTGTTGCAGACTGAACATGTCCTACGACTTTATCCATATGCGAGAGCTGAAATACAGGGTCCTTCAGATCCAGCCATGGAGTATCAAGAGGACAGGGAGATTATTTAAGATGCTGAGAGGTGATGGAAAGTTATTTGATTTCTAAGGATTCAGAGATTTTTTCTCCATACGAGGATGTCTGAGTACAAAACCAATCACCCAGAGAGAATTGGATCCAGAGCTACATTTTTGCCCTGTTGGTGAGGACATGGTTGATGCCTTTGGAACACACTTGGGAGGCCCCTTTGGGGAAGATACCTGAACCAAGGTTTACTTTTCTTTTAGCTGGACCCCCAAGGGCTGCACAGCTTGGGATCAGCCTTCTTGAAAGAGGCTGATCCCATCCGCGCTGTGAGAGTGGCCAGAGAGTTTTAGCAAGGACAGGTGGGCAAATGCCAAGAGGCTGTGTGGCCATCTCTGGAGTGAAGGATTGAGTCCTACCCCTCAGCCCAGTTCCATCCTCTTTCTGCCGTCCCTTAAGGCACTGGAGCACTTTGACTGGGAACTAGCGATAGAGACAAGCAGGAACGAGGGGCTGGAAGTGGGAGCTAGGGCGTTCGGGTCGGTCCTCTCAGGTGAGGGTGCAGCCAGCTGACCAACCTGTGACTCCGGCTTGCCGGATGGCGGGCCAGAGGGGCCTGGGGCTAACCCGGACGGCCTGGCCGCAGACTTCACCTCCTCCCCTCCTCCTGCCGGAACAAAGGCGCCTTTGAAGCACCGGCCCATTACCGTAGCTGTATGGGAGGGCTGAGTCTCCCACGGCCCCCTCCCGAAGCGGCTTCCCGGCCTGGAAAAGTTCCTGATGTCCGAAAAACAGCGCCCAAGGGAGGTCACCTGCTCCGCGTCCCCGCAGATTCCTCCCCGTTTAAGCCTCGAAAGCCAGCCTGGGTTCGGGGCTTCGCAGTCGCCTGGCCCCGACTCTCCCGCGCAGACTTTGGCGCTTGCAACAGCTTCTCCGTGTCCCGGGGGCCGCGCCGCCGCTGGAGATCGCCACGCGCGGAGCGCAGCCGCGTTCCTTTTCGTTCGTGTGGGGTTTCGTTGCGTGCATTACAGCGGGGCTCAAGTGAGCATCGCGGAGACCCGGTTCTCTAGAAAACGCGGCGCCGGAGGGTCTGGGGCGGCTCAGCGGGCAGAATGCACGGCCGGGGCGGCGATCGCGGGTCCCCGAGTCGAGACGTCTCCGAGGGGGCCAGAAGTCGGCCTCCGTTCCCCCTAAGGATTGCCGAGTCAGTAAACGCACCCTCTGGGCTCCATCTCCGCGTGCAGGCGCGGTTCTGGGAAGAGAGATCCAACCGTATCTGCCACTCCACTACGCGCCCGCGCCCGCAGCGACTGCAGCTCGGGGGATCCGCGGCGATCTCCCGGGAGCTTTCGCGGAAGACGTCTGGGGCTCGCCTGCGTGAGGGTGCTCGGAGCCCCCGCCGCTTCTCTCCTAGGCCGGGATGGTCCTCGGCATCCCGGACACGCGAAGTGGAGGCCGGCGGTGCGAAGGGCGGCGCGGCGCGGAGGGCGAGCGGAGCGGGACCCAAGCGAGGGCGCGGCCCGGGAGGCGCCGCCGCGGGTAGCTCAGGGCTAGGGACCCGCCCGGGCGGCGGGCAGCGAGACGGGCAGCGAGGATGCTGGTGGAGGTTCGTGAACCGCTCCCAGATCAGCCCACGGGCGCCAGATTTTGAGACCCAGGCTGCAGACGCTGTCCTTGGAAGACTGAAGTGTTTAGCTCAATTTTGAGTAAAAACTTCATTTTCTCAGCGAACGATGGTCTTAATTGACAAGGTTTCTTGCCCAAAGAAGCTGACATCATAGGCATATCCCCCGCCTCCCCAATTTGGACAAATCTTTGAAATCCCTTAGGGGGAATGCAAGCCTGCCCACAGCAATCTTGTTCAAGTCATTACACGATCTAATTTGATCAGTATATACTGGCCAGGAGGCTAAGAAAACTGATAAATGGCCCTAGAAAGTGGCTTTTCCTGTTACATTTAGGCAGTTATAGCCAAAGCTTTGAAGGCATATTTCCCCCCTATTATCCATATATCTGCCATAAATTCAGTTTATTTAGATTATGTAGACCTGGCTTACCACCAGATTCGCTCTAGTAGTCAAAGATTGGCCTTTTCATTGGTTTTACTAAAACTGTGGCCCAGAATCATAGAACCTTACAAGACTGAATCCAGCCTACACTAGTAAAATAAAAACGGAGGCTAAAACAGTTACTCCACAAAATAGGGTCACTGGAAAGAGAAGGAAGAATGGAGGAAGGGAAGGAAAGGCAGAAGGGAGGAAGGGAGAGAGGAAGGTAAAAATGAGAAAGGAAGAAAAAGGGAAGGAAGGAAAAGGAGAGAGAAAAGAAGAGAAGGAAAGGAAGAAGAAAAGGAAGGGTGGAAAACAAACTATCAAGGGGGAAAAAACAAAATGCAACTCTCCCTTGGGAAAGTCAAATAATTGAAATGTGGGGTGCCTGTGTGCCTATGTGTAAGCATGTGTGTGTGTGTGTGTGTGTGTGTGTGTGTGTGTGTGTGTAAGACAGTGGGGATCTTCATTAGCAAATCCATTGCCTGGTGCAGATAAGGGGCAAGGACTGCCTGCGACCTTAAAAGCCCTCTGTCATCCCCCCACCCACCACCCACCTCAGCCTTCGAGGACTGCAGCCAGTCCCACAGCTGCCAGGTGGGCACCTGGAGCTGGCGATCAACCTAGAAAGCGGGCTTATTAGAACCCACCTACCCACCCTGGGCCCGAGAGGCACGTGTGACTTGGAGAAGTCGGGTGAAGGTTTCCGAGAATCATTTCAACACAGGGGTACTCAGTACTGAACATTAACTTTCCAGGTTGTCCTCGCCGCTGCCCCTTCTTCCCACAGACCCAGGGCGCGCGATGGACTTTCCCCTTGCCCGGGACGCGCCAGCGAGGACGGTTCCCTGGGAGTTTGGGTGGACAAACGAGCTAGCCAAGTACGGTTCTGGGTCCAGCTCGGGCGGAGGGAGGGCGACCGAGTCTGCACGCTCTGAGCTGTAACTGTCGGGGCAGGGAGAGAGAATCAGGCAGGCCGCGGGAAGGACCCGGAAAATGCTCGAAGGATGCTCCTGGGCTTGGCTGCCGGATCGCACCGGGAGCCAACGGTCCTGGGAAAGCCTTGCGAGTGAGGCGGAGTGGGGAGTGGTCCTAACCTAGCTCTCCAGGCGGGACCCAGAGCAGCGAGGGCGCGGATGGGTCCGGCGCGGCTCTTCCGGGTTTGGGCTGCGGTGTCTGCGGACCCGCAGCCCTGTCTGCACAACTTCTGAACCGCCCTGCGCGCCCCCGGGTTTCACCCAGCGCCGTCGCCGCGCGGGCGCCGGGCAGATGCCTAGAGGTGGGTAGAGCGTGGGCACTCACCCTGGAAGCGGTGGCCGAAGAAGCGGTTCCGCAGGACCCAGGGGTAGAAGTGGAGAGGGTCTCGGTGCTGGGCGCCGAAGAAGGAGTGCGGGGGCTGCAGCGGGGAGGCGCCCAGCTGGTGCGCGGGGTGCACGGTCAGCGCGGGGTGGTTCATGGCCTCGGGGAACACGAGCTCGGGCCCGCCGTAGAGAGAGCGGCCGGCGCCCGCGGCGGCGGCGGGGAAGCCGCTCACGAACGCCGCTTCGGCCGCGCCAGGGTGAGGGTAATTGAGCGCCGTGGGCCGGAGCGGCTCCTCCGAGGCGGCCGCCGCCAGGGGATGGGAACCCGAGCCCCCGCCGCCAGTGCCCGCGCCGGTGCCGCCGTCCTTAGCCACCAAAGACTCGATGGTAAAGCCGCGCTTGGCTGTGGGCTGGAACATGGTTGCGGCCGCCAGAGCCGAGCGAGGCAGCTGGGCTCTGGGGAGCGCTCCGCGTCCTGGCGCCGCCGCCGTGCGGGGTGTGCACCCAGCCAGGCACATGCACACAGCACCAGCACCCCTCACCTCCCCCGCCCGCCCGCGCTCAGCCGCTGCTGGCTGGCCGGCCGCGGAGCGGCGAGGGGCGAGCGAGCGAGCGAGCGAACGCGCGCAGTCGGGCCACCGCGCGCTGCTAGGCGCGCCGGCCTCTGCGGCCGAGCGGGCAGCTCCCGGCGCGGGCACTGGCGCGGGCTCCGGGCGATGCTGCTAAGCCGCCTCTACGGCCTGGGGGTTGAGCCCGGCCCCCTCCCTTCCCAGTCCAGTCTGGACCGACCCCCGCCCCGGGTCCTCCCAGCACTGCCCAGCCGGGCCTCGGCCGCCGGGGTGCGAGGCGCGAGTTAGCGGGCACCTGCCCCGCGCTCGCCCATTGGCTGCCGCTCACCTGCCCCAAGGTGGGGGGCGGGGCGGGGCGGGGCGAGGGACGGCGGGTGGGGAAAAGAGCCAAGAGTCGGAGGCAAAAGCCGGACTGGAACCCTTGCGGGGCGACCGAGGTCTCTCCCCCATCACCCACCACCGCCCCGCAACCCTCACCCCTCCGGTCTCTGGTTTCTCGGCGCGCCTCCGCCCTGGGCTGAGTTCGGCTGCGGCCGCCAAACATTTCAGTCCTCGAAAGAGTCCAAGAAGAGGACTGGGGGGCCTGGGGCTTGGGGGACACACACTCCAAGCCTCACTGCCGGGTGTGCAACTCAGCGAACCCTTTCGGATTCGTTCCAGGATGTCGTTTCAGTTCTCATTCAACTTGGATCCTTGTAGGGGAAGGTGGCTATTTGGGGTGGAACAAATTGGTTCCCTCGAGTGCCCCTGGTCTCCGGGACTCGCGCACTCGCTCTCCCTGGGTTTCCCGGGCCACGGTTTGGAATCGTGGCCTTTGGGTCGTGGGATGTCGCGTTTTCTGGGTGTTCTGGGGGACTGCTCCGGAAAGGAGATGCTCTTTTCTCCCCCCACCCCCACACTTCCGCGGACCAGGACGGGGGCACAGTGCAAAAGGAGCCGCCGCTGGAGCGGTCAGCCCGGGGCTGTCAAGCCAGTTTCCGGGGCACGGAAGCAGCCCTTTGGCTCCGCCGCAGCCACCTCTGCGGATTCAGATGTGGATGATACCCCTCACCCCCCACGCCCCCCCCCCCGCCACCTCGACCCAGCCCCGAACCCTGCGCGGGGCGAACTGCCGTCCTCGCCTTCGCTGGTAGCCGGGTTCAGAGGCAGACGGGCCGGGCAACACGGCTTTAAAGGACTGGCTGAGCAATCCGAACTCATCCTCAAGAAAATTGGCTACCGCGGGGGTGCAGGGGTCGCCTGGCCTCTCCCGATTCTCATCTTGCACCCGCGACCTCGGAGCTGCGGGCGACTCTGCTCCGACCGGTTTGCATTTCGCTCACTCGCACCGGGGCGGGGGACGGTGCGTGGTGCTCGGAGAGCCAGCACTCGGGGAAACTTTTTCACCTCCACCCCACCCCTCAGCTTCCAGGCCACGGGGAGAAAGAGCCACGCCCAGGCCGCGAAGTGGGCCAGGGAGGGTGGGGAGGCAGATCAGCACGCGAGCACTACCCCAGGAGGACTGCCGAGCGCGCCGTCTCCGGTCCCCGTGCTCGGTCGCCGCGATCAGCGGGGCGCGCAGATCCCGGCGTGGCCTCCGGGTCCCTGGCCGCCCGGGGTCGGGTGCTGCGCCGCGGGACGCTGCAGGAACTCCAGGCCGGGTCTTGGGAGTGGCCCGTGCAGTTGCCCAGAGCTGCTGTTCGCGAAAGCGCTCCGGGCGCCCCGGGCGCCACCAGCGCCACAAAGCAGGTTAAAGTCTATTTTCCACTCCAGTGCTCCGAAAAGCCCCCGCGCCCCGAAGCCGTTCCAGCCTTCTTGGGCGAGGTGGGGAGGGGACGGCTTGAAGGTTGGAGGGGGGTGGAGGAGACCGCGCCCTTCGCGTCCCGGGGAACCCGGGACCCCGAGTTCCGGGACACCCCAGGCGCGCAGCGGAAAGAACGGATCGTTACGGAATCCGGCGCCTCCTTCTAGGCTTCCCTGAATCTTTCGGGTTCTCTTTGCTGCTCTCTCTCCTTCCCAGTTCTTTCTCAGGCTCCCCATCTATTCAGCCCCCTTACTCTCGCCCCCGCTTCTCCACCCTTACCCCACTTTCTCTCTGTTTCTTTCCTCTCCTCCTTTGCTCCTGGAGTGGAGTGGGAGTCCCGACCAGATGCGAACCCTACTGTCTCACGAAGTGACCGAGGGTACAGAGCTGGGCAAGACACAGAGCGAGGGGGCTTCCGTTCTATTTTTAAAAGGACGACGGGGACTTGGTGGGCGCGACATCTGCGCAGGAACGTGGGTTCAGTTGGATAAGCATTGCCTGGGCCTTGGGGCGGAGATGGAGAGAACATGAAACAGAACAAGTTGAACCCACCCCTGAAGATGAAGCCCCTCTGTCAGCCGAAACCCCTCCAGCTCCCCCCGACTCTTCCCCCCATACCTTAACCTCTGCCCGCGGGGTTGGGCACTGGCTAAACTGAGCAGTTGGAGAGGCTTGAATTGTTCCTGGCCTTTGCCTCTGCACTTGGCCATATCTGCCTTCATTCCGTGCTCTCAGCACAGACTCTCCAAGTCTACAGCACCGTGACATCTTCGTTCCTGGGTTTACACAACACTCGGACGTTCCGCTGTCTGCGTCTGACCCCATTTCACAGATGAAAAAACAGTTCACAGGAACAGTGCCCAGTCTATCTGGTCACTGTCTGCGTCGAACTGGGCCAGCCCCGGGGTACAGGCTTGGAGATGGGGACGCTGGATGACTTGAATTCTACCTTCATTCCCGCCCCGCCCCCCCCCCCCCCCACTGCAGGTGCCTTTCTTGAGATTTTACCTTGTGTAACTTCCCCCCCCCTTTCCTCTCCCTCTCCCGGCCCGGCCCCCCTAGATTTTTATCCTTTAGCTGATTTCCTCTGTCGGGGCTCCTCCTAGGACTTCACCTTAGCCCACCCCACCCCCCTTGTCACTTCCCCTATTGGAGTTTAAGAAGCTGTTGCCTACATCAGCTACTGAGTTCTGGACCCAGCATCACTGACCCAACCCTCCACACCTGCGCAGTGTCTTTCTGTCCCTCTCGCTTCCCCAGGTTCTGCCAAGCTCTCCCATCTCCCCTGCCCCAACACACTCCACTACCTTCACCCAAGCCTGCTACCACTTGCAAGTCTATTCCCCAGCAGTCCTTCCCCTCTACCTCACCATCCTCCTTCTCAAGCTGGCTGCAAAGCTCTGCCAAGACAGAGTGAGAGCATCTTCTTTATTCTGGGGAGCCCCCAGCCCCACACAGCTTCCAGCAGTTTGTCTTTCTGCACCTGTCTGCACGCCTTCCTGGGATTCCCGTCTCCTGCCATCCAGCTCCTCCCTCTCTCCAGCAGAACCTAACGCCCACCTGGAGGCGGTGACCTGAACCAGGCAACCTGACTCTGCCCCACATCCAGTGTCTCCACACCCCTGTTTTTCTGGAGGAGCCTGATGCTTCCGCTGGTTCGGGGTGAGATGTAGAGCCAATCGTGTTGCCTCAGCTTGTGCCAGGCTGATTCCCAGGGCACTCTCTGCCTTTGCTCCTGTGGGGAACTTGGGAGCCTTCCCCAAGCCTCACTCTCTCCTCTCTGTCCATCAGGTCACCTGGTCTTGTGGTCCTGTGAGGCTCCGTTCGTTCTTTACAACTCAGCTCAGTTCATCCTGGGAAGATTACATCCCAGCTCTCCCACCAGTCCTCAGCTCTCACTTACTGGAGGGATCAAGTGTGAGTGTGTGTGCCTCCCTCTCTCTGCTACCCACACTGCTGGGAAGTTCTGGTACAGCAGGGCGACCCCCAGCCCAGCCCAGGCACCTTCTGTGTCTGTCTGGCTCTTGTAGAGAGCTGCCTCCAGCTACATCCCAGCCATCCCCTCACACCCTTCACTGCTCTCTTTCCTTTCAGCCTTCGTCTTCCTGTACCCCTGCCCTGTGACAACTCTTGTCCTCATGTGTCCTTTACTCTGTTAATGTTTCTTCTTTGTCAGACTTCCTCAGTAACTTTCCATCTCTCCCAACTCCTTCATTTCCCCTTGACTCCCCACCTGCTTCCCACTCCCCACCCCCTCACTTTAGGAAAATGACTTGCAAAATTGTCAAAACTTTTTTTTTAGTGATGTTGTTAAAATAACATGTGTTTATAGGGACAATAATAAGCACAACAGCCTGGTGGAGTCACTGTAAATGAGTTTTTATTCCTACCGACTTACTTAAGCAATGCCAAGCATTTTCAAATGCTTGTAAGCATTTGAAAAATGTTTCCTATTGTTTCAGCAAGGTGTGCTGTCCAATGAGTGGCTACTTATTGCTGGACACGTGAGGGGTCTGAATTAAGAAATTTTGTAAAGGGGCCAAAGAGATAGTATAATGCTCAGGGCTCTTGTCTTGCATGTGCCCAATGCTGGTTCTATTCCTGACATCACATATGGTCTCCTGAGTACTTCTAGGAATGATCCCTGACTACAACCAGGTGTGAGCCCAAATACCAATATATATTGTATACAGAATATATAATACACATATTCTGTGAAAATAAAATATATTCCAAATTGTAAAGGTTGCTCTTTTTTTTGCTCTTTTGTGTCATACCCGGCAATGCACAGGGGTTACTTCTGGCTTTGCACTCAGGAATTACTCCTGGCGGTACTCAGGGGACCATATGGGATGCTGGGAATCAAACCCAGGTCGTCCGCATGCAAGAAAAACACCCTACCCGCTGTGCTATAGCTCCAGCCCCTGCATTTTCTTAAAAAGTACAATATCAATATATTTTGTGTTGATTGTATATTATATTTAATGTGTATGTTAATAAAGACAAATGTCTAATCTAATACCAATAATATTAATATTTTATATGCTTGTTTTTACTTCTTTAATGTGTCTATAATAATGTTTTTGTTTTTTTTTTGCTTTTTGGGTCACACCCAGCGATGCTCAGGGGTTACTCCTGGCTTTGCACTCAGGAATTACTCCTGGCAGTGCTTGGGGGACCATATGGGATGCCGGGGATCGAACCCGGGTCGGCCGCGTGCAAGGCAAACGCCCTACCCGCTGTGCTATCGCTCCGGCCCCTATAATAATGTTTGGAATCACATATGTGTCTCACATCATATTTCTCTTGGACAGAGTTGTTACAGTACAGATAATCGCAGAGAAAAGAGGGTAAAAAAGTGTAGGGAAGGGAAAAACTAAATCTCCTGGGGCTGGAGCAATAGCACAGTGGGTAGGGCATTTGCCTTGCATGCAGCCAACCAGGTTCGATTCCCAGCATCCCATATGGTCCCCCGAGCACCGCCAGGAGTAATTCCTGAGTGCAGAGCATGCAGAGCCAGGAGTAACCCCTGTGCATTGCCAGATGTGACCCAAAAAGCAAATGAATGAATGAATTAAGGAATAAATAAATAAATAAATAAATAAATAAATAAATAAATAAATAAACCTTCCAATGATCAAGTCCTCCTACTCAGGAATAGCCACCATGAAGTTTTTAAAATTTTGTTTGGGGCCATATCCAGTGGTGCTCAGTGGTTTACTTCCGGTGCTGCACTTAGAGATACTTCTGGTAGTGATTGGGGGTCCATGTGGGGTACCGGGGATTGAACACAGGTCGTAAAGCAAGTGTTCTACCAACTGTGATATCTGTCTGTGAAGCTCTTGTAGGTCATATTTCCTCTACATGTGCCTCCCTTAGAATGGGGGACATGGCAGAAGATCTCACTGAGCACAGCTCTATCGTCTGATTCCTAATGTTCTCAGTCAAATAATAGGCATCTTTATAACTCATTGACTATCCTCCATTGCTGAATATTTATGGTATTTACTTTATTAAGCAAAATTTTTACCCACAACACCATAGTAATATCTCACTGTATATCTGTGAGTCCTACTTTTCTATATAAGTTTCTAGGAATATAATCTTTTTCTGCTTTTTTTGGGGGGAGAGGGTGTGTTTCCTAAGTCATACCTGATGGTGCTCAGACTTTACTTCTGGCTCTGTGCTCAGGGATCAGTCCTTTGGGGAATGGAGACCTGTGGGATTCTAGGGGAATCTAACCCAGGTCAGCGTGTGCAAGGCCAGCATCTTACCTGCTGTACTAGCTTTCTGGCCCAACAAATGTAATTTATATCGAGTAATTTAATCCTTTTGATGCTTTTTGCCACTTCAGATCTTGAAATCTTTGTATAGAATTTTTCTCCAATGAGCAAGTTTAAGGAGTCTGAATCCAGTCTTTTTATACCACAATTGTCTGTGTGCTCCTCAGCATTTTGCTACCTCCAATTTCATTTTACTTTTCCTTTCATTTTCCTAACAAGTCAGCCTCCATGGGCTCCGCTTTTTATGAGCATCTTCTAGGCATCCTTTTCCATCCTAATCCAGCATTGAATTCCTTAGCCTGGCGTGTGAAGTCTCCATACGCAACTCCCTACCTTTCTAACTGCCTGTTCTCCTATGCATATCTGGTCTTACACATGCAGGGGAAGTGGCTCAGTGGCAAAGCACAGGCTTTGTGTGCATGAATTGAGTTTGATTTCCTGCACCCCCCCACACACAAAGCAAAACAAAAACTTCTACCAACTTACAAATAACTCCAAAGTGGGTTGGAGATGTGACTCAGAAGCAGAGCATTTGCCTTGTGTGTGTGAGATTTTGGGTTTAATTCCTGGCACTGCAAATAATAATTATAACACTACTACTATTAATAATAATAATAAAAAATAATAGTAGTACTGCTACCACCTAAGCATTCAGCCCAGAATTCCTTATTCTCGGGAGCTCTATATTTTCCCCCCCCATATTCCCCTCCAAGCTTTGTTCCAAAATGTTTTTCAGAGTATGTGACAGTTCAGTTTCTGAGAGGAGGGAAATTGTCAGAAGTCCATGAAGTTAATGATGTAGAATGCCAACTCCATGAGAACTTTGTTACTTGTGTTCCCAATGCCCTGCATATAATACAAGCTCAAAAGAGATCTGTAAACTGAATATGTTAACTTGAGACTCATAATTTAAGACTGTCCTAAATTAGAGAGAAAATATAATATTTTGCCCCACAAAAAAGAAAAGTAAACTTGTGAGGTTTACTATGACAGGAGAGGTGGATTTAGTCTCCATCTTAAAAATTTCTCCGGCACAGCCTCTGGCAGATAGAAAAGAAACCCAGACACTTTTTTATTTTATTTTATTGAATCATCGTGAGATAGTTACAAGCTTTCATGTTTGGGTTACAATCTTACAATAATCAAACACCCATCGCTCTACCAGTGCACATACCCCACCACCAATATCCCGAAACCCAGACATTTTGAACTTGAATCCTCCCCCCAACTTGCTAATACAATCTTGGGTAGGGAGGATTAACAAATTTAAATTTTCTCATGTGAGATGTATGGTGTTGGAGCAAATATCTATTTGAGAAGACAACTTGCAACAGACACCTTGCTTTTGCAAAGGTAAAGCAAAGTATTAATTTTTCTTTGGAGGGTTGGGTCACACTCTGTGGCGCTTAGGGCTTACTCCTGGCTCTGTGCTCAGGTATCACTCCTGGTGGGGATTTGGGGATCATATGGGATCCTGGGGATGGAATCAAGGTCAGCCATGTGCAAGGCAAACACCCTACCCATTGGACTGTCTTTCTGGACTCCCAAGATGTAACTCTTTTTTTTTCCCCCTGGCTTTTTTGGCCACACTTGGCAATGCTCAGGGGTTACTCAGAAATTACTCCTGGTGGTGCTTGAGGAACCATATTGGGATGCCAGAGATCAAACCTGGGTCAGTCATGTGCAAGGCAAATGCCCTACCCACTGTACTATCGCTTCAGCCCCAGGATTTAATTCTTAAACAGAGCAAGTAGAGAACCCAGGCTCAGTATTCTGCAGAACAAAATTAGTGAATTCTTCGATCAAGTTTTTGCCTTTGCATACTAATATCACTTCTCAGAACTATTTCTTTTCAACATAGAGGTCTAGTCTTCTCTATGCTCCCCGCACCCCTCAGGTTCCCCATCACCACCAAATTAAGGATTTCTCGGGATTGTAGGCTGTTATTATTCACATAGAGAGTGAAGAATAGGAAGGCCTCTATCTTCAACTGCCTTTGGTAAAGGGATCTTAACCAGAATTGTCTAAGCTTTCCCTAGACAATTGACTTTGCTGAATGCTCTCTCAATTTCAGTCCAGCAGGAGTCTCCAGACTTTAGGGAATGTACTCGTGTCAGATGATTATGGAAAGGTGGATGGCTCTGTGGGAACCCAGGCAAGATCAGTCTCTCAGATTCTGGGAAGGATGTGATGACTTGCAGGCAGCCAGTGAGTCAGCAGAAATAGCTAGAAAGTGGGAAGGAGACTTAGAGGATAGGGATATTTAAGCTGGACCATGGAGACAACCTCTCCTCCCAGAAATTAGTGAGGCCAGGCCTATGAAAACAAGATTCTGCTAATAAATGCATGGAATTGTCAACCAGGTCTCTAGGTCAATCAATGAACAAACTAAGTCCCTGGGTCCATCTCAATGTCCAGACACTTCAGCAGGCCCTGCCCTCCAGGATTAGAATCCTATCGAGATGATCACTTGTCCAACTGCCTGAGAAGACAAATTCATTTACTCATGTCTGGATCTTAACAGCTTGCTTCACTCAGCACACACATTTCTTACTCTACTTGAGTTGGTCAACAATTGGGATGATGTCATTCTTTTTTTTGTATCTTCAGTCATTGCATATGATGTTAAATTTGTTTATAATAATATAGTAGACTAGGTGTCTAGAGAACTTTCTCAGTATAGAACATCTAAGAATCCTTTTTATTATACATTGGCTTAATACAAAATTTCCAATCATACATAAAGATGGGGACTGGCGAGATAGCACAGCAGCTAGGGCGTTTGCCTTGCACACGGCTGACCCGGGTTTGATTCCTCCGTCCGTCTCAGAGAGCCCGGAAAGCTACCCCACCCGCATGGCAGAGCCTAGCAAGCTACCCATGGTGTATTTGATATGCCAAAAACAGTAACAACAAATCTCACAATGGAGATGTTACTGGTGCCCACTTGAGCAAATCGATGAACAACAGGACGACAGTGCTACAGTGCTACATAAAAATGGAATAATACACTGAAGTTTCATATATGCTGTCACAGATAATATACACTTGTGAATGTTTTGTTTTGATTCATCTTTTTTTCTTTTAAAAAATATTTTGTGAGGGTCTGGGGACCAAACCTGGAAGTACTCAGGGCTTAATCCTGGCTCTATACTTAGGCATTGCTCCAGGTGGGCTCAAAAAGGATAATTTGGGGTGCCAGAAATGGAACCTGGGTCGGCCGCATGCCAGGCAAGCACCCCATCCCTTTGGCTCTCCCTTTTTCTTTTTATTTCCCTCTTTCTTCCCTTGTTGTTATTGTTTCTGTTGTCATGACAGGGAGTTACTTGCTTTGGTTTCAGTGCTCACTGGGGGCATCAGCACTTAGTTGTAGTGCTCATACACTTTGCTGTAATGCCAGGGGTCACGTCAAGATCACACTTCGAGGGGCTGGAGCAATAGCACAGCGGGTAGGGCATTTGCCTTGCACGCAGCCAACCTGGGTTCAAATCCCAGCATCCCATATGGTCCCCTGAGCACCGCCAGGGGTAATTCCTGAGTGCAGAGCCAGGAGTAACCCTTGTGCATCACCAGGTGTGACCCAAAGAGCAAAAAAAAAAAAATCACACTTGGAGTGTGGGATGGTATTGGAATTGAACTCAGGGCCTCAGACATGCAAGGCAGACGCTTTACTACTAAGCCATATCCCCTGATTCCATTTTTGTTGTCAGTGTAGGGACCATACCCCATGATGTTCTGGGACTAATATATTACCTTGGTGGTGCTTGTGGTCCAAGAGAGCCACTAAGCCCGTTTCCAGAGATTGATGGAAAGCCATGCATTGCTAGGGATGAAACCCAAAATCTCATGCATGCAGAGAATGTGCTTTGCCACTTGATCCGCATCCTGAGCCCTATATTTGTAAGAGAATCAACCATCCTAAGGCACCTTTTTGCTCCTCTCTCTTTCCCTTCATTGTAGTGTGTGCTGACAGGGTCACACATCCACCTGACTGCGGTGCTCACACACTTGGTCATGGTCTCTCGAGGGGTCCCATTTCAGGCTGTGATGCGGCACTCTAGAGGCCAGTGCTTAAGGTGGGGAGGTGGGGTGGGAGGGAGGAGAAGAGTAGTTTGCTCTCCTTTAGTTGTGGTGCTCCTGCACTTTCTGGCTAGAGCATCTGCAGAGGGCATTGCGATGCACACACCGGTGCTCACCGAGCACTGCTGGCCACAGTGCTCATGTATCATAGTTCAGTTGCTGTGCTTCCTGGGGGTCCACACCCCTGTTTTGTTGTGGTGCTTGCAAACAGATGGCTGTGGTGCAGTGGTTAATCTTTGGGGGTGCTGGGGATCACAGAGGTTAATCTTCGGGGGTGCTGGGGATCACAGAGGTTAATCTTCGGGGGTGCTGGGGATCACAGAGGTTAATCTTCGGGGGTGCTGGGGATCACAGACAGCAGAGCGACCAGAATCCCATCCCAGTACACGAGGCTCAGACTTGGAACTCTCAGCTTTAGACTTGCAAGACAGACACTAAGAGCCACTGAGCCATCCCCCAGCCCCCCTCATCATGTTTCACTCCTAAATATCTCATAAAAATGTTCACGAAGGGTGTTTTTTTTAATCAAGTCTTTTTATTATGTGAAATTTCAGTCATACTTTGTAAAGAGAATGGTATCATGAATCTCCACATATTATCACTCCACTTCAATTATCAATCTTTTGTCAGTCTTAAAAATGTCTGTTTTTGAATGATGGCTGTGCTGGCACAAATAAAAGGAAAAAAATTTTAATTGCCCGAAATTAGAGAAAGCTTAAATCTTGATAAGTGAATGTTGAAGTTAGAGTGCATGCTGGAACAAATCCAAGTCACTGGCTGTCCAGAGTAGGGTTCCAAAGGGCAATAAATGAAAATAAAAACAGATTTAGGATTAGAAATTAGATGAGAGACACTGGGAAATGACATCTTAACTAACAATTAGTAACCCTTGATCAGAGCCTTGTGTGCCCCCCTGTTAAAAGCAAAATACAAATAACAAAAACATGAGTAGAGACCACAAACTACAGAATCAGACCCTCAGAGATAGCACTTAATGGAATAGTCAAATACAGAACATAAAATAATATGTTTTAGAAGATAAAAGAGATTATTAAAAAAATAAAATGTCTGGCATAAGTGTGAAAAATAGTTTAATTTTGGACATTTATTTGGAAGTTTTAAATAAACCTGATCATATACCCATTCAGTGACTCTATTCCTAGGTATCTCTCTCTCCCAAATGAGCACATGTCCATTAAAGACTTTGTTCACAATAACCAAAACCTTAAAACAATCCACATGTGAGTCATACCCATGAACCACGTGTGGCGCTGCCATGTAAGCTCATCTCCTGGCCTTGCTCCGGAGACTCATAAATAAATCTCCAAAGGATCAACCAAACACCAGAAATCCTTTGGACAGTCACGCATGGCTGAGACACCTGGGGCACTAGGAGTGGGTGGCCCAAACAGAACTCTGGCAGCTGCTCACTCTCTCCCACAAGGCAAAATCACAGCCATACCTCCAGCAGGACTCCACTCCCTAGGGATTGAGCCTCACTCAGAAGTTAGCTAGGTGGGTCCTTGTGGCTGAAATTTTTGGGCTTTCTCAGAGTCGGGATGGGTTACCTTTGCCTCCTTCCACCTCCCTGTACTTCTGGAAGCTTCAGCAGACATGTCCACAACCCAGAGTTGCCGCCCAGTTAAAAATTTAACTTCAGCTGTACCATCCTGTTAAAAATTCTGGACTTCTTGGAGCAGTATCTCCAAACTCTACAACAGTGATAGTCTAGTAGTTGCACACTAGATTGGATGGGATACAACACAGAAGCAACCAATCTCGACTAACCAAACAGTAACACTAACCAAACAGAAGGCTTAACCTGTGACAACATCTTAGTAATCCCTCATACAAGGACTTAATGTCTCCATAGTGAGATAAAACAAGTTACACTGACTTTTTTCTAAGGAAACATTTTTTGATCATTCTGTTACCAATTTATTGATAATAAGCAATATGAAATAAATTATTGTGGGCCTGCTATGGGGGCAAGCTTGAGGGGTGGTCGTAGAGGGAATGGGAGAGGGAAGGTGATAATGATGGTGGGGTTGGTGTTGGGATATTGAATGCTTATTACAAATCATCATGAACAACTTTGCAAACTACAGTGCTCATATAAAGTGTAGGGGGAAATTTTACATAAGTAGACCTTACCTATTTCTTGTAAACTCCAAATATATTAGCATAGTTTTTTTAATGCCTTCGAAGCCTTTAAGAGTGTCAAAGAAGTTGCTAAGAGGACGAACAACCTCCGGCTCCGGGCTCATCTTTTCGACTCCACTGTTCTTCCTGCACTAACATACTCCTCAGGGACCTGGGCTCTATGAAAACAGGATAAGAACGCTATTCGGGTCTCCCAAAGAGGAATCCAAAGAGCTATGCTTGGAATATCATGTTTCACTCAAATGAGAGAAGGAATCCGGAGTTCTGACCTCTGTCAACGGTATGTAGAGCTGGAGGAGTTCTATAAAGAAGACCACACCTTCTACAAGATCATTGTTGGTGACTTTTTTCTTTTTTTCTTTTTGGGTCACACCTGGTGATGCACAGGGGTTACTCCTGGCTCTGCACTCAGGAATCACTCCTGGCAGTACTCAGGGGACCATATGGGATGCTGGGAATCGAACCCGGGTTGGCCGCGTGGAAAGCAAACACCCTACCGGCTGTGCTATTGCTCCTGCCCCATTGTTGGGTGATTTTAATGCCAAGATAGGACCGAGAAGGTCGCCCGAAGAAGTCCACATTGGGTCCCATGGACTAGAATGGAACAAACAGGGTGAGAGACTGTCTGAATTCATCATGTCGACCAAGACCATCCATGGTAACTCACAGTTCCAGAAGGCCAAATCTAAACATTGGACATGGGAGTCTCCCGGTGGACAGTTCCACAACGAAACTGACCACATCATAGTGAAGTGATACAAGAACTTTTTTTAAGTTTTGTTAAAATATACTGGTGAAAGAAGGGTGTTGGAACATTATATGACTGAAACCCAATCATGAACAACTTTGTAACTGTGCATCTCATGATGACCCAATAAAAAAAAGGCCTTATTAAATACAGGCAAAGCATCATTATTACTACAATGAGATCCAAATATAAAATAAAATTTTATGCAATATACTCTAGATTCGAGGGTTGAGAACTTACTTATGTAAATGAGAATAAGCATTTATTATATTGTATTAAAGTGTTTTATTTAGGGCTGGAGTGATAGCACAGCGGGTAGGGCATTTGCCTTGCACACAGCTGACTCAGGTTCAATTCCCAACATCCCATATGGTCCCCTGAGCACCACCAGGAGTAATTCCTGAGTGCAGAGCCAGGAGTAACCCCTGTGCATTGCCAGGAGTGACCCAAAAAGCAAAAAAAAACCCCAAAACTGTTTTATTTTCCTTATTTGCATAGGTTAAAATCATACAGCAATCATAAATTAGCTCTTATTGATTTATTTTCTGAACATTATATTTACCACTTCTTTTTTTTTATTCCCTCCCCCCTCCCTCTATTTACCACTTCTTAAAAATTTGTTGGAGCAAATAATATAAAATAAATTTATTATGGGAGGGAAAATGGGGAAAGGCCACATGGGTGGTGCTGGAACACCAAATGCCTTAAACGACTGTAAAATGAACAACTTTGTAATCCACAGTGTTTTAAATTAAAACAAATTTTTAAATCCACAAGTCTATAAATAGTAAGATGAATGAATTATTATATGCCTACAGTGAAATACAATTAAAAATTAATAATGGCTGGGGTGAAGCAGTAGCACTATATTGAACAGGAGTGGTGAGAGTGGGCATCCTTGTCTTGTCCCTGATATTAGAGGAAAGGCCCTTAGTTTTCCCTCATTGAGGATAATGCTTGCCATGGGTTTGTGGTAGATGGCTTTGACTATCTTGAGGAAAGTTCCTTCAAAACCCATTTTGGTGAGAGTTTTCATCATAAACAGGTGTTGGATCTTATCAAATGCTTTCTCTGCATCTATTGATATGATCATATGGTTTTTATCTTTACTTTTGTTGACATGATGTATTATGTTGATTGATTTCCGAATGTTAAACCATCCTTGTATCCCCAGGATGAATACCACTTGTTCATGGTGTATGAACTTTTTGATGAGTTGTTGGATTCTATTTGCTAATATTTTGTTTAGAATCTTCACATCAGTGTTCATCAAAGATATTGTTCTATAAAAAAGAAAGAAAGTATACTGAATAATGATTACCTCTAGTGGATTATTTACCATAAAGTGGCCCAGAGGAACAGTGTGAGGTCCTAGGTATATTCTTTTTTTTTCTTTTTGGGTCATACCTGGTGATGCTCAGGGGTTACTCCTGGCTCTGCACTCAGGAATTACTCCTGGCAGTGTTTGGGGGACAATGGATGCCGGGGATTGAACTCCAGTCAGCCACGTGTAAGGCAAATGCCCTACCTGCCGTAGTATTGCTTTATTTTAATAAGGGTGGTGTTTACATCACCTACATGTATGTAAAAATTCATCATGATGTATATTTAAGATTTATGTGTTTTACATGTTGTAAATTATACTTCAGTATAAACAGAAGAGACCCAGCCAATTTGGAAAAGTACCAAACAGAAATATTAACTATAATTTTTGAAATTAGAAATTTAATTCCTCTCTTTTATTTTATAAATAAAACCCACAACCTTTTAAAAGCAATCTCCACCTTTTCTCCAAACCCCCCACCCTCCTCCTCACAGGTAGCCCGAGTTCTGTTATTGTTGTACACTGGCTTGTTGTGTCTCTTCATCAGTTGTATGTCCTTATGTTGCATGATTGGTAGAAATCATTCAATAATTTTCCCTACCTTTAGCTTATTTAATTTTGTTTAATACCCTCAAGATTTTTCCATTTTGCTGCAAATGATAACATTTCATCTTCTTAAAGTTGAATAGTGTGTCATCATATAAATATACCACACCTACTTTATTCAGTCATCTGTGAACAGAAACTTCAGTTGTTTCTCTACTTTAGCTCTTATTTAAAAAATGCTATGGGGGCTGCATTAGAGAAAGACATACTACAGCAGGTAAGAAGCTTGCTTTGCACGTGGCTAACCGGGTTCTATCCCCAGCACTACATATGATCCTTTGAGCCTTGCCAGGAGGGATTCCTGAACACTGCTAGCTGTGGCCCCAGACAAAAGATAATATTGCTGCAATAAATATTTGAGTAGACCTAGCTCTTTGTGTTCATGGTTTTCTTTTCTGCCAACAGTTCAAAAGTGAGGTTTCTGGATGACTTGGTAACTCTATTTTGAGCTTCTTGAGGAAGTTCTAACAATTTTGGAAAAATTGTTACATTGATTTACTTTATGTAGAAAGCCCACTTATAAAAAATTAGCAGATAAAATATAGCAGAAGAAAGAATTCAATGAACTGAAAGATCCAAAAGGTTGGGGAAATATAGCCCAAAGAGAAGTAAAAATATGAAATTTATAAAGAAGTTTAGAGATATAGAACATTGTATATAGAATATTATAACTAATATCAATCATAAAAGTAGATAATAGAAGTCATGGTAGAGATTTCATTTGAAGCTCAAGCCTTCCTTTGAATGTTAAGAATTTTTGATGGATCGCTCACGTTCCTGGGTTAGGAAGATTCACCCAATTCCAACAAGACAGATAAAAGAAATACATACATCTACTATGTAATTGTAGAAAACCTAATGAAAGGAGATATTAAAAATGGGCAGCCTCAAGCGCCTATGGGATCAACCACACTTCCCCCCGCACCACACTGGAGGGATCCCCTGAACACTGCCGTGTGTGGCCCCAAAACAAAACAAAATGAAACCCAAAAAAAGTGGGCAGAGAGAAAAGACAGATTATTACAAAGTGATGACAATTAGGCTGACAACTAACTCTCAGCAAAGATGCCAGGAACAAGTGGGATCTATCTCAAAGCACGGAGAGAAAATAACTCACAACCCAGACTTACATTTCTAGCAAAAATGTTCTTTCAAGAACAAGAGTGAAACAAAAACATATTCAGGCAAATTAACAATAAAAATTTCTACTAGCACCTCAGTGAAGGAATTTCAGGCAGAAGGAACACTGTCACAAAAAGAAAGTCTGAAATGAAAGATGAAGGGTAACTACAGTTAGTGTGATAAATACTGACCTCTTCAAAAATGGGCAAAATTCTTTAATTCCTCCAAATAAGATACACAAATGGACAATGAGTAAGTGAAAAGACACTCAACATCACTAATCATTACCATATGCAAGTCAAATTCCAGTGAGTCACTTCCTTGCACCCATTAAAAGGACTATTTTGAAGCTGGAGTACAGTGGGCAGCGTGTCTACTTCATGTGAAGGCAAACCCAGGTTTGATTCCTGGCACCCAATATGGTCCTCTGAGCCCTGCAGGAGTAATCCTTGACCGCAGAGCCAAGAATAAGCTCTGAGCGCTGCCAGATGTGGCCCCAAACCAAATTAAAACCAAACGAGTACTTGAAGAAAAAAAGAGAAAATAACAAATGTTGGGAAAGATGTAAATAAATTTGAACTCTGCACGACTGGTAAAAACGTTAAAATGGGGCTAGTACAGGGGTTAAGGATTTTGCCTTTTACATTGCTGTGCCAACCCACTTTGATCCCCTGGCACCACAGATGGTCCCCTGAGCACCACCAGGAATGCCTGAGCTCTGAGCCAGGATTAAATCCTAACCACAGCCAAGTGCAACCCAACCCCATATTTCCCTGCCACAATGAATATAAAATGATGTAGCCATTTTTTATAGCAAATCTTGAGAATAAAATATAATTAGACCATGATCCAGCATCCCTACTTCTGGGTATATACACAAAAGAATTGAAAATAGATTCTCAAAGATATATTACTGCCATATTCATTGCAGGATTATTCACAATAGCTTAAAAGGAAACAATCCAAGTACCCATGGAAGGATAAAAATAGATGCACAATGTGGTATATACATACAATGAAATATTATTCAGTCTGAAAAAGAAAGAAGGGGCCGAGGATGTAGATTATTGGTTAAGCATTTACCTTCCATGCGTGAGATCCTGGGCTTGGTTACACACACACACACACACACACACACACACACACACAGAAATTCTGACACATTCTACTGTCACTGGATGAGACAAACTTGAGGCTATCAGTTATGCAAAATAAACCAATCACCAAAAAAAAAAGATAAGTAGTAAATAGTGTATAACCACACTTCTGTGAAGAAGTTAGAATAATCAAAACTGTGCAGACAAAAAAATGGTGGATGCAGGTCTAAGGAGAATGGGGAAGATGAAGCTATGTCACTGTAAAGTTTGAGCTTTACACGATGAAAAGTGTTCTGGAGATGCGTGCTGCTGATGGTCACACAACACCAAAATGTACTTAATGCTATTGAAATGTATACTTAGAAATGGTAACATGGTCATTTTTATGTTATGTGTTATTTACTCCAAGGAGAAAACAAGTTCAGGATCAATGAGATAGCTTGATGGGTTGGAGCACATGCTAAGTACAATTTCTGGCACTGCATGGTACCCAGAGCACCATTGGGAATGACCCCTGAGCACCGAACTGGGAGTAGTCCTCAAGAGCCTCCAGATGTGGCCCAGAAATCAACCAAACAAAATTGACAAATGTGTTTCAAATAAATAAATGATGGCATACATAAATATAAATATATATATCATTTTGAAGCCAGAGCGATAGTAAAGTAAATAAGGGTCTTACCTTGTATATACCGAACCAGGTTTGAACCCTGGTATTTCATATGGTCCTCTGAACACTGTCAAAAATGATCCCTGAGCACAGAGCTAGGAGTAATCCCTGAGAACTGTTGGATGTGGCCCCAAAACCAAAATAAAATAAATCTTTTATATAAAAAATTTTAGTAATAGTCTCTGAAATAATAAATTTTGACTGTATAATATTTTAATGGTCCTATGTAGTTTGCAGGACTGAAGAAAAGAACTAAATAATAACATGTAGTTGGGCAGAAAGGTATCCAAAATTAAAGCATAGTTAGGACATATATTTTCTGAAAGAACGTAAGGACAGGATAACTTTAGCTATTTAGAAGTGAAATACAATTAATAAGATGTCTAGGGTAAGCCACCAAAGGAATATAAACAGAGTATTATTTCCAAATTAGTAAAGAAAAAGACCCTAGAATTAAAAAATTTTACTTTTTTTTTTTTTTTTTGCTTTTTGGGTCACACCCAGCAACGCACAGGGGTCACTCCTGGCTCATGCACTCAGGAATCACCCCTGGCGGTGCTCAGGGGACCATATGGGATGCTGGGATTTGAACCCGGGTCGGCTGCGTGCAAGGCAAACGCCCTACCCGCTGTGCTATCACTCCAGCCCCAGAATTAAAAAATTTTAGAAGGAAAAATAATTGAATAACTGTAAAACAATTTTTTACTTAAAACTGCAGTTGGTGGAAAAATCTAAAATCCATGGTTTCTAGGCTGTAGCAGTATTGTGCCACTAGGCTGAAAGAGCCCTGCTTTGGGACATTAATCTGGTAGGAAAATAACTGAGAAAACATGGAAAGTGTCATAACAAGAAGTGTTAGAGAATCTGTCATTGGCATTCTCTTCTTGGAGATGGAACACAATCACTGAGCAATTCTAAATAAATACTTAAATCACAGGATTTTAAAAAGTAATGTCAAAACAAAAGTTTGAGTTTCTATTTTTCACAAAAATTTCCAAGAGTTTACCATCAGATTATGATGCCAATAGTAAGAGGGAGGCGTAGTCAAGTATTTCACCATCAAGAGTTAATTGAGGTTGACATGAGGGTTGGGATAGAGAGTAACACATTTCAAGTCAAGAGTCTGCTCATGGTTTGAAATTTATGAAAGGAAGGAATAGATACTAGAAATCCAAATCTACGTTCAACAGACAAAAATTTCAAGGTAAATTAAAATTGTCTTTCAAAACCTTTGTAATCTGTGGAGCCGGAGAAATAGGATAGTGAGTAAGGCTTTGCATGTGACCAATCCTGGTTTAATCCCTGACACCCCATGTGGTCCCTGAGCCCCACCACGAGTGGTCTCTGAATACAGTTTGATATGGCCCCCAAATAGACACAAGCACCTTTGTAATCTGATTGTTATTAATGGAGGAGAGCATTATTAAATTCTGTCAGCCATTCTGGGAGTTTGGCATACAAAAAATTAAGGAATGAGTCATTTTACTGAAAATACATTTATATTGATGTTACTGTATAATAAACATTTCCCTTTTTTGTAACATTGTTTTTTATAAACTATTATTTGATTACTGGAACCTAATGAGTAAAGTAGAAACAATCTAGTTTATTGCTAAGGAAGTGGTGGCGCTATAAGGCACAAGGAGTAGAACGTTAAAAAAAGATGGCAACTCCTTTGAGTTTGAAAGCAAAATGAAATGTAAAGAAAACAAATGACAAATTTAACTTGATTGGATTCTACCAGGCCAGGCCTAATGAACTCAGGCTGAAACCTGGAGGGGGTGGATTTTTTTTTTCTGGAAAAAACTAAGGGGACTAAATTATATAATCAATCAGTCATCTGGGGGGACTCAGTGATTGGGGTGTACATGCAAAGCACATAGAACAGTGTCTGGCACATACCAGCCATTAACAACTATTAATAAGATCAGGAAGATGAGCATTGATTCCACCAATCTCTCATGAGATACAGTAAAACTGACAGTCCATGATGCCGAACCCCCAACCTGTTCCAGAGTTCTGCAGAAAATGTCCCAGACCATCTCAACTTAGGAGACCTTCATGCTAGCCACGTGTGTGGCGAAAGATCACCGGGAGACCCTTGTGTTGGATTATTCTAGAAATCAGTTTTAATAAAATGCGGGGCTCTGTCTACAGGGGAGCTGCTGACACAAGGGGAAGATTTATGTTGTTGCTACAACGTTCCTGAAGGCCGAGCCAAGAGCTTTATACACACATTGTCATGCACATCTTGGGGATTTAATGGTGTTGAGGTTTGTCGGGATATGAAAGAACTCGGCAGTGATCTCAGTACTGTCAATTCTTTGTACGACACTATTCATGCGTCTCTGAAAAGCTGGCAAATTTTCAAAACATTTGTAAGCAGAGTGAAGGCATCACATACAGGAAGCTCCAAGGTTGTTGAAAACATGCTCGATTCTTGGTTGGGATGGAGGGACTCCCGGGATTACTCAAACCTGGGGAGGTTGTGCCGAGCTGTTCTGAGATGTGCAGGGGGCTGGTGCAGGGCTGTGTTGGCTGACTTTGGTTTCCAGATTTGAATTCACCTTTTGTTTATCAATTTTCACAAAATGTAAGCGATGGGTTGAGCATTGCAGGCATTTTTTTCTTCTAAAGAGCTTCTTTTTTTTTCTTTTATGGGTCATACCCGGCAATGCACAGGGGTTATTTCTGGCTCATACACTCAGGAATTACTCCTGGTGGTGCTCCGGAGACCATATGGGTTGGCCGCGTGCAGGGCAAACCCCCTACCCACTGTGGCTCCAGCCCCCTAAAGAGCTTCTAATGGAAGCTAGAGACATTCTTCCTGTTGCCATTAAAGTAAAAGCAAAAATAAAAATAAAAGCAAATTTTCCAGCTTTATCATCTGAGAGAAGTGATAAATATTTCCAAAGCATTTGGGACACAGCAGAGAAATTATGCCAAAAAAAGTAATCCCCAGTGGTTTCAATGTGAAAAAACACTTTTTCTGTTCTAAAGGAAATAGAAGTCCTTGGTAATTTGAGGATCATTTCTCCCCTAATAACTCAAAAAACGATTCACAGTAAGTGTGCATTTCCAATAACTAGTAGCCATATTACTAAATTTATATTTGCAAACACCAGTAATAGCAAAAGAAAGGAAACCACAGAAACACAACTTTGTTAAGTGAAGAAGCTGCTCCACGCATGCTGGGATGTTTCGTAAGCTGCAGCCTGCCAGAGCCCCACACCACCTAGCTCCAGGGCACAGAACTCTGCTCTCTGGTAGGACCACGAGGCAGCACCTCCTCCTGACCACAGCTGCTGGGACCAGGGTGGGCACGGCGAGCTTTCCAGTGACCTTGATTTGAGGCTGGGTTTATGCAATAGACGCTGGGTGGAGAGAGAGAGCATAAAGGTGTACCTGGCATGTGGCTGTAGCTGCTGCCCTGGTTCAAATCCCAGCCCCACCAGGTGTGGCCCTTAAACACTGCCAGGCATGTTAAAAGAAACTCCCTCCCCCCCAATTTTTTGTGAGTTTTTTTTTGGGGGGGCGTAGGGGGTTGGTGCCAGAAATTGAACCCAGAGCCTCACACACACAAGGCAAGTGCTGAGCCTCACACACACAAGGCAAGTGCTCTACAGCTGAGCCACGCCACCAGTCTCTTTCTTGGACTATTGAGCTAAGTGACTCGGAGGGACATGACACTTGACAGGGGACAGAAGGGCAGGGAAGAGCAGCAAACCAGGGAGACCCATGCCCGGAGCCCCTGCAGAGGCCGCCTAGTGTGGGGTGCCAGAGGCCCAGAGCACAGGCTTCTCTAAAGGAAATGTCCCTTCCCGCTCATTTCTAACCGGTCACCAGGCTCCTTGGGGACAGGGACAGTAGGAGATGGCACTACGTGGAGTCTGTGATGAGCATGGCAGGCTCTGCAGGAGAGGGTTTGCCTTTATTGGAGTCCCCTGGGAGGGGGCTGCAGTGCCCACGGCTGCGGAGAGGCCTGGAGGAAAAGTGGGGGGGAGGCACAGTCCTGAGAAGCCCCTGGTGCTTGGGGGTTGAGCACGCGTCCTTGGTCCCCAGGAGCCAGCTCTGTGAGCCCCGGTGCCTCCGCCTGATGCTGGGGGCTTCTTCGTCGCCTCTGATGCACAGGGCTGCACCCACCCACCCCCAGGCCCTCTCCCCACTCAGAGCTCCTGCTCTGAGGCTTCTCCCACCACCGCCAGCCCTGCTCAGCCTTCGGGCCTGTCCTAGACTCACTTCGCACAGACAGCCCTAAGGGGGTGTCCGTGGAGTCCCCAGAACCCCCCACTTATACTCCAGAAAGGGTTTGTGGCAAGGGTTCAGGATCCCCCAGGACCACAGCAGGAAAGGAGCAAGGGTGTCACCGCCCTGTTTTCCACTTGAGAAATTCGTGGCTTCTGTCCTCTCCTGTGTCCTGGGACCCTCCGCTCCGTCTGGGCTCTTCTGCACAGACGCGCAGGATATTCCTCCCAGCCCCCGAGGTAACCCTGTCTCAGCCTAAGCCCGTCCCCGGCACCTGCCAGCCGGCTGTCCTTTAATGAGGCGTCGGTGCTCAGGTGTGGGGAGCCCAGGGTCTCGGAAGCTGGGCCCAGCCTCTCGTTATCCTAATGAGCCGGCTGGCAGCCCTGCTGGAAACCCTCCTCTTTCCCCAGGGATCGAAGACTTCGTCCGGGCCTTGCGCCGTAGGACCTGCCCTGCCTCGCCACCCTGCCAGCCACCCTGCAGCTCAGGCCTCCATCCTGACGCTTGCCCGTGTCCGGGAACCTGACTGCAGGCCCTCACCTGTCCACTCTCCTCAGTGCCACCACCGTGCTTGGAAGAATTTGGTGGCTCAGACATTAACCACCCAAGTCGGGCCGACCCTACAACGGCACCCTTTCCACTACAGAGCCAAGGGAAGCTTCTGGCGTCCTTTGGCTAAATTCACCTCCTCTCAGAGGCCTTCTCTGACCGCTCTCTCACCTTCAGCTCTCCCCAGAGACATCAGCCGGCCGCTCACAGGGATCCTGTGACCCGCCCTCAGCCTCTGTCTCTGAGCATGTGTTAAGAGATACAGCGGTGTGTGGTGGCGGGTCTCACTTCTCTAACTCCAACAGACATTTGCTGGGCAGCGTGCCTGGTGCTGAGGACAGAGCAGTGAGCAAGAAAAAAACGTGGTGGCCCGCTTTGGAGCTCGGTGTAGCACATGGGGGGTGGGCATGAAAGATCTAGTGTGGATAGTATGAAGGGGTGAACAGAGGCATTTGGGGAGTCCAAAGCAAGAGTACAGGACCTAAGATGCCAACCACTTCCTGTCTCCTCCGAGCCCCCAGGGAGGAAACTGTTTCATATCCCAGGGCCGCAGCTCTTTACAACTTAGCACACCAGGGCTGGCTGGCTGGGCCCCATCATGGCCTAATCCGTGGCCTCTCCCTGGGCTCGGAAAGCAGCACCAGCTGCTCTGGATCCAGTCTCAGAAATGGGGCCTAAGTGGCCGAGGCTAACCCTGTCCATGCTGAAGTCAGGAGGGAACAAAGGGAAAGGCTGGGAGGGAGGGAAGGGAAGGCCACGGACAGGCCTGGGGCCTGTGGGCTATTTAACCAGAGACTCCCAAGATAAGGCTTGAACAAAGAGCAGGTGCAGCCAGGAGGAGCTGCAGCGTATCAGTATCCGTAGGATGAGGAGGACTCAGCTGCCCAGGGGAGGAGAGGGGGAAGCTTCCTTAGAGTGAGGACGTTTGCTTGGATGGACACACTTGCTGAAGATGGACACACAGACAGGATACAACAGTGGACGTGGGGCAGACACTAAAGATCAGAGCTCCATTGGCTGTGAGTGGCATGCATACACCTCCTTCCCCTCCCCTCCCCTCCCCTCCTCTCCCTTCCCCTCCCCCTTCCTCCCTCCTCCCCCTCCCTCTCACTCTAAAATGCTTTCTTCTTGTCACCAAGGTAATGTATGTTCAAGATATGGAAATTTTTTAGGATACAGAAAGACAAAATGAACTAACTTTTTTCCCCAAGATACTACATTCAGATGTAATTATTCTAAAACATGATATATTGATATTTAGTCATATATTTAACTCATTCTAATAATAAGACCTTGTTCTAAGGATTGTTGTGCATTGTCTTGTTCAGCCCTCCTGACCCCACGAGATGGGGGTTCTTTCTAACTTGCACATGAGGGAACAGATGCGGCGTAGGCAGGAGGCTGACGTGCAGCCTGAGCCCAGGCCCTGGTCACTCAGGCTCGGGGCAGTGATAAGTGCCGAGGCAGGGCCCAGGGAGACAGCCCCGGGGTCAGGACCACTCGACCCCCTGCACTGCATGGGCACCCCCCCACCAGCAGCCTTGAGTCACAATACAGCGCCCTGACATTGCTGGGAGTGACCCCCAACCCCCCGAGCTCTTCTTGAGACTTGCCCCCCAATAAATAAATAATCAATAAATTGATGTGTATATTGATGCTCATTGTTAAAACATCATAAACTGAAGCTGGAGAAACAGCTCAGTGGGCTGGGGTGCATGCAAGAGAACCCCAGTTTAATATCCAACCCTGCATGGTCCCCTGAGCACTGCCAGAGGAACTCTCACAACCTGAGCCCGGTGTTGTTCCCTCCAACACAACGAAAACAAACAAACAAACAAAATCCCATGAGCTTTGGACTGGGACATAGCCGTACAGCACTTGCTTTGCATGTGTGAGCACCCTGGTTCCATCTCCAACACTGCCCACCGGCCCCCGCCCCCCCGTCCCCGAAATTCTGTATCTGTTCACAAATCTACTTTGAAAAACATAACACATCACTAAGCTTTATAGGTTACTCAAATAATATAACTGTGCTAGAGAAGATTAAAAAAAAATACAGATGATCTTAAAAAAATAAAAATGAGGTTGAGGAGCTTGCCTTGCATGCAGTGACCCAGGTTTGATCCCTGGCACCGAGTATGGTCCCCTTAATCCCTCCAGGAGTGACCCCTGAGAGCAGAACCAGGAGTAAACCCGGGGCCCTGCCAGGGGTGGCCCCAAAATCAAACACATGAAAAAAGGAAAATAAGAGTCATTCACAACGTTCCCAGAGCTTTCTACTCGCTCTCCTTCAGACTGTCCCCGCTCCCGGGATGAGACCCGGGTTCCTACAGCCGACATCACTCCGAGAATCTTAATGATGAAGCCGTGGGCTCCTTTGGCAGCTGGGGGCACACTGGGAGGATGGGACTCCCCTTTGCATCTTTGACAAAGGCTTCTACCTGGTGCCAGGAAGTGGGCTCCCGACTGTGAAACAGCGTACTCAAGTCTTCCTCCTCCTGGTGGGCCCAGGCCCTTCTGAGACTCCCGGACTTGGGGAGTCATTTCCTCTCTACACCTCAGCGTCCTCACCTCTACTTCGAGCAGCTGCCGTTCTAGGAACGGCAGCTAAGGAGGCTCATTTGGGCATTACCCTGCTGCACGGAGGGACGGTGCTGGACACAGTTCCCACCCAACTCTGGCACGGAGAACAAGAGGGCCGGTATCTTGAAAGGGGCTGGAGTCAGGGAACACCAAAGGCTTAGGGATGCCCAAAGGAGGGTGTGGGCTGTTTTCCGAGAGGGCTGGGCCAGCCAAGCAGATTAGGGGCCCGGAGCAGCTGTGGGCCGGGGGAGGCCGCTGGGAGTGGAGGGGATTGAATCGGCTCTTTCCCACCCTCTCCCCCACCAGCCTGCTCTGTGTAAAAATTCCAAACTCCCAATCAAACCCCCTTCTCTTTTCTCCTTTCATTCACCTGCCCATCTTCCTCTCCTCTTCTCTCCTTTTCTATCCAAACTCATAATTAATCGCTCAAGGCAAAAGTAATGAATGTTAATTGGCCATCTGTAGGAAGACTAATTAAAATCTACCACGCTGGGGTTTCAAACATACCTATAGCAACGGAGTGAATCGGGAATGAGGCGAGGAGGGACCGAGGTAACAGCTGAAAGACTGCAAAACACCATTGGGCTTAGGTGTGAGGGAGCGACGCCAGAGAGGGGCCGAGATTCGGGAGAGCAGGAGAGCGGGAGTGAGGAACTTCCTCCATTTGCTCTTCCTGCCACAGGGGCTGGCGCCCTGTCTCCGTGCTGGCTTGTGTTGGTCAGACACAACGTCCCCTTTCCTTCTCACGGGACGTGGCTCCTGTGGGGGTGGGTGGGGATGGCGGCAGAGTAGAAAGGGGGTTGGAGTCGGTCACAGAATTATCTCTCAGCCATGGACCTGCACACACCCATTTATCCAGGAACACCCCCGCATCCCAGCATGCCAAATCTCTCTCTCTCTCTCTCTCTCTCTCTCTCACACACACACACACACACACACACACACACACACGCACACACACACACACACACACACGCCACACACGTCACCCCCACGGGGACAAAAATCTCAGGCATCTCTGAGCACAGGGTCGGTCTTGCCAGGTGAGACCCCCCACCCCCACCCTTCCGAAGACGTGCAGCCTGAGGGCAGCCCAGAGACAGCACACGTGATTACACACAACAACACGGAGTTTCAAGCGTGTACTCGGCCGTGTGAGCCACTGAAACCCGCAGTTATCCGAAACACACACGCTGACGTGTTCTCACAGCGCTTCATCCTCCCCATTTACAGAGTCCTCCACATCCAACCCACATTTGCCTGCAAAACTCTCACGCGGGTCCACACGCTCACCCTGACACGAGCTCCCCGCCCCCGCCCCTCCCGCCTGCCAGGCGGAAGCAAGACTTATTGTTCAGATGGGTTTTTGTTTTCCTGGCAATGCCAGGCATGGAATCCAGGGCCTCACACAGGCATGGCAAGTGCTCTACTGCTGAGCTACATGTCTGGCCCCAAAGCTTATTGTTCCAACGCTGATTTTTAACGCCGAGGTGGCAGACAGTCCCACACCCACCCAGCGGGGGGCCCCCGGCAGGCCCATGTGTGACTCGTGCACACCCATACCATGTGCATAGAGACTCCGGGAGAAAACACGCCAGACAGAGGCCTCCCGCCGTCCTGGGAAGCCGTCCTGGGAAGCTGTGCCACGCGAGATGTCCGGAGTGTTCTGTCCAGTCTCAGAGCAGAAAGGTTGGGGGAACCTAAAGGAAGATGGAGAAAGGACCCCGGGTTGGGGTGGGTGTGACGGGGCCAGGGCCAGAGTCAGCTGGCCTGTGGGGTGGGCTGGGCTTTTGCATCTCCTGTGTCTGGACAGGGCTGGGGGGCTTGACTGGGTGGGCAGAGGCCTATAGGAAGAGCCCTGAAAAAGGGCCCGGGGCCCCCCCGGCCAGGGTCCCTCTTCCCCTTTCTGGGAAGGAAAAGTTGTGAAGAGAGACCTGGTCGGCAGCGGGTTTCCACAGCAATCCCGCATCTCGGGGCCGTGAAATCCCGTTGTGAGAATGAGTGTGGGTAACGGAGGGTTGCAAACGGAGAGTTGCGAAGAGAAATTTCCTGACCTACAGGGGGCCATGAGGGGGATGAAAAGCTGGTCCCCAGAGAGCGAGGGCACACACAGGGTTTTACCCAAGGACGCTTGTAAGAAAGGGCGAAGCACGCCAGGCCCCGAGCATGCCTGTGGGGAGGTGCTCAGCCTTCGACTGTCCAGCGATTCCTCGCCCCCCTCCCCTCCGCCCCCCACACCTCCTCAGGGGGAGAGAAGCAGGCCTGAGGCGGGAGCCTCTGTGATTATCTCCCAGGACTGGGGCGACCGGATGCAAAGGGAGCTGCGTAGCATAAGCAGCGGGAAAGCATCCCTGAGGTCCCAGTGGTTTCCCTGAGGCCAAGTGCTCGTCCTCATGCCCTGGGATCAGGCAGCAGGGTGACATCCCACCCAGGCCTGAGGAGACGCAACCACGGTGTCTGGCCAGAGCCACGTGGCTGTGAGCAGCCCACCCGCACCAAAGGGGCCACGTCCGGTGCTGTCTCCTGGCGCTGGATGAGCCCTCTGCAGGAGGGGCATGACTCCGGGCATGACTCTGGGATCTCCGGGTGCCAGGCGCGGGCTCACCAGCCTCTGGGAGGCACAGGCCCGTGCACACACACACACACACACACACACACACACACACACACTCTCACACTCACTCACTCACACACACACACACACACAACCCTCTGACAGCTTCTACATTTGGAGCTGACAGATGTGCAAGGTAACAGCTCGGCACCGCCTGTGCAGCTGAGGCCCCGGCGTCGGGAGCGGGATTATTTCCAGCGCGGCTCAGGGCGGCTGTGTGAGTGTGCGCGCGAGCCGCGCCGTGTCTGCGGCGTCTCTTGATCTCTCTCCCTCCATCCACACGCCGTACTGGATGTGCGAGTCGGTCTGTCTGGTTTTCGTGGGTCTGTCTTCTCCCCACTGTCCTGCTCATCCTGATGACCGCCAGCGCCACCCTCGCTCTGTGTGTGTGTGTGTGTGTGTGTGTGTGTGTGTGTGTGTGTGTGTGTGTGTGTCTAGCTCAGCCACATATGCAGCCCCTGGTTCCTTTTCTGTCCCCAGCCTGGACACAAGCAGAGACTCTCAGACCCATTTCCATGTCTGCTGTCCCTGACCGGGGTGGGGATGGCGGGGGGTGGGGGGACAGGGGTATCTGGGACGCTCCTGGGGCTGAGAGCACAGTCCCTCTCCGTGTTGGGGGACAGGAGAGGCGTGGGCTGGCCTGCCCCAGCACACATCACACGCGCATCAATCCGCATGCTCTCTTTTATCCTTTATAGCGGGACACACCCGGCAGTGCTGAGATTCGGAACCACCATGGCAGAGCGCAGTCTGGGTAGGACGGTTCTGCTTGGAGTGGGGGTGGGGGACCTGAGGGGGGCCACACTCGGCCTTTCTGGTCTGGGACGTGTGGAGCTGGGGACCAGACCCGGGGCCTTGCACATGCTAGACCTGTGTTTTATCACCTGCGCTATCTCCTATCCCCACACTGGCATTTTGTTGACTGGATTAATCAATGAAGGAGTTCAATATGTAACTTGAATTTTTTTTTGGGGGGGAGTCACACCCTGTGGTGCTCGGGGGCAGTCTCCAACTGAGTGCTCAGGGCTCACTCCTAGCAGTGCTCAGGGAAGTGTGCAGTGCAGTGTTGGGGATCAGGCCAGCCCCAGGTCTCTGAGTGAGAGTAGGGCACATTAGCTAGTCCTGTGAGCGCTCTCCCCCAACCCCAGGGGAATTTTCAAAGCCAGTGTGCAGGTCTGGTTAGCCTCCAGGCTCCCCATCTCCTCTCCTCAGCAAATATCTCCTCCCCGCAGCCCGCCCTCGCCCAGTGGCCTCCCCCTGCCTGTCTCTTATCCTGCAGTTAGACTTCAGACTAATCTCAAGCCTGAGTCTTGTGCTCTGAAATCCCTCCCCCTTTTCCTTTAGGGGCCCCTCATTTCCTCTCTGCCCAAACTACCCGGGCTCGTGAGGTTCACAGCTCACTTTTTAAAGAATTCAAAAGGGGCCTGAGCGATAGTACAGCGGGTAGAGCATCTGCCTTGCACTTAACTGACCAGGGTTCAATCCCCGGCATCCCATATGGTGCCCCAAGCACTGCCAGGAGTCTTTTTTTTTTTTGCTTTTTGGGTCACACCCAGCGATGCTCAGGGGTTACTCCTGGCTCTGCACTCAGGAATTACTCCTGGCGGTGCTGGGGGGACCATCAGGGATGCTGGAGATTGAACCGAGGTCAGCCGTGTGCAAGACAAACACTCTACCTGCTGTACTATCGCTCCTGCCCCAGGAGTAATTCCTGAGTGCAGAGCCAGGAGTAGACCCTGAGCACTGCCAGCTGTGACCCAGAAAAGAATAAATAAAAATAAAATAAAGAATTCAAAGATTTTCTTTTCGAGTTCACCCTTTGAAGCCCAACTGATGTGAGAATTGACCCCCAGAACTGGGATCTGGGGTGCAGGAGGAAGGGCACAGGGGTGGCTCCTTCCCTCCCGCTGTTGATGCTATTGTAGGGTTGGCAGGCCCCCTTGATGGCAGCCCCGGGGAATCACAAGCAGCACTGCCCCCAGGATTCTAGGCAGCATGTGGGGTGGTGCCGGAGGGGTGGGGGGGGGAAATCAAACCCATGGCTTCAGGGATGCCAGGCAGGGCCATGTCTTTTTCTCCCCGGGGGGATTCTCGCCCAGGCCAGTCCCCTTGACTTCCACACAACACACTCGTTTCCTCTCAGGATTTCAAGGGGGGACGCGGGCTGAGGAGGGTTGGCACCACCACACTGGAATGCCTGGGCTGAGCGCGCTTGTCTGCAGAGGCCTGATGCCCGGGCACCGGGCATGATACCCAAACCCTTTCAATTGCTTCCCCCTCCAGCTGGCAGCAGACCCCAGCAGCACGCACTCAGGCACCCCTCACCAATCATGCATTCGTGCATCCATGCATTCATCTGTCCAAACTCACTCATTCTTCAGCATTCATTCAATCCACTCACCGGCTCTTGAGGTTAGGGCTGGGACGTGTCTGGGGGTCTCACATACCCTCCTGGCCCTGCCCCCTGGGGTTCCTGGGATCAAGCTGGGGCTTGGCAGGGCAGGGTGCAGGCAGGAAAGCCTCCTGAAGCCACAGAACAATGGCCTGTGCCAGAGAAAATAGTCCCTGAGGCTCCCAGAAGACCAGGTCCAGGGATGGGAGCTAAGCCCCCTGGTTCCCTTGGCCGGGGGGAGATGCCTGAATGTAGGTGAGGAGACTGCTAGTCGCTTCCAGGAGGATCGTTTTTGTGTCACGGCTGCGGTGGTTCTCCCCAGAGAAAACAGGAGCTTCCTTCTCCTTCCACCCTCTCCAATCCCTCGCAGAATTCAAGTCCAGGCCTCCCCAGCTCAGAGGTGGAGTGAGGGGCTGAGAGGGCGCAGGGAAGAGTGAGTGAAGACAGCGGGAGGGAGAGGAGTGTTGCTGGAAGAAGCAGTGATTCCGGGAGGGTGAGGGGATGTGGGCTCTGCTTTGAAGTCAAAGGGACTGGGCAGGAGTGGGAGAGCGAGGGGAAAGGCACTCGCCGGGCATGCGACTGGACCCTGGCTAGACTCAGCTCTGCACACAGCTCCCGGGCGCAGAGCACCAAGTGGTGTCTTGGAACCCTGATGGCACCCTCACCGCCTCTGCTCCCCTATACCTGCAGAGAAGTCAGAGGCCAAGCTCTCCTCTTTGGAAGCAAGAAGGGCTCAGCCCAGGGGACAGGAGAGGTGTCACCCGCAGGAGTCTTCACCCCACTGCCTGTCCAGACCCGGGGACACAGCAATAAGAGTGGGGGCATTCCAGGGCCCAGCTCAGAACACAGGTGAGCTGTGGGGTCAGGACACAGATGTGCTATGGGGTCAGGACACAGGTGTGCTACGAGGTCAGAATACACATGTGTTGTGGGGTCAGGACACACATGTGCTATGGGGTCAGGACACACATGTGCTATGGGATCAGGACACACGTGTGCTATGGGGTCAGGGCACACGTGTGCTGTGGGGTCAGGACACACATGTACTGTGGGGTCAGGGCACACGTGTGCTGTGGGGTCAGACATGTGTGTGCTATGGGGTCAGGAGACTCATGTGCTCTGGGGGCCCTGGCACACAGCCCAGTCTCCTCTGTGGGGTGCAGGAGGCCTGAAGGAGCATCCCGGGCTCAGTTCCCTGAGGAGAGTCTGGAGGGAGGTGAGAGCAGTTGGCCCTTCAGCCTTGCCTGACAAGGGGCCCGGACACCAGCCTGCATTGTATTCCCGAGACAAAGGGTAACAACTGGGATGGAGCACTGCTCCTGACCAGCCTGTCCCAGCTGGTCATCCTGGCTCCCTGGGGGTGGGGCGGGGCCTGGAACATTCCCTTCACCTCCTGCTCCTCACGCCAGCTGCTGGCCCCCAGCTCGGTCACATCAAACACAACCCCTCAAAACTGTCCCGCTCCTCCTGGCCGCAGACAAAGAGAAACCTTGTTTGTCTTTAGGCTAATCTAAGGCCCTGCTTAATCTGGCAGCTGTGCTCTGGGCCTGTGCAGGCATGTATCGGGGGTGTGTGTGCTCGCATGTGCTCATGTGTGTGGTGGCCCAGGCCAGCGGGGGCCAGGCATTCTGGGAACTCGGGGCGGAGGTGTGGGGGGTGGTACCCCAAAGGGCTGAGACCAGGCCCAGGAGCAAGGTCTGGGAAATCCCTGCGGCAGAGCCTGGGGGTCAGGGAGGCGGCCTTAGAGCCTGGCTGGGAGGATGCTTCTGGCCCTTTGTCTTCCCAGCTCCCTGGAGTCCCTAAGAAGCGCTAATCCCCTGCACGGCTGTGCTGAGACAGGTCTAGGGTCATTTCCAAGGCGCTCCAGACCTGGTCTCGGAGACGAGTCAAAGCGCGGGAGGCCCTCGCCACCTTGTGGCCACCAGGTGAACTGCTCCCTAAATCCTGGCTAGAGTGGGCTGGCACTGCCAAGGGGCAAGGGTCAGCTGGGGAAACTGCCCGGAAGACCAACACCCACAGCAGAAGGCAGCCTGGCCCCACCTGCAAGCTTGACGTCACTGGAGGTAGCTGAGCAGGAGCCCGGCTTGCAGGAAGAAATCTGAGTTTGTTCTGAGGACATTGGCGCCCAGAGGAGAGGCCTGCCTGAGACTCCTTGTCCCAGGCACCCTGCTGTGGGCTCTGTGGCAAGCTGGGAACACCGAGTATGGTGAGAGTCCCTGCACGGTCAGGCCTGGGGACCTCTCATTATATTTGTCAAATGTAATTAACATATAAATATAGAATTCATATATATATGTATATATATATATTTTGCTTTTCGGGTCACACCCAGTGATGCACAGGGCTTACTCCTGGCTCTACACTCAGTAATTACTCTTGGCGGTGCTGGGGGACCATATGGGATGCTGGGAATAGAACCCGGGTCAGCCGAGTGCAAAGCAAATGCCCTACCCTCTGTGCTATCGCTCCAGTCCCCTATAGAATTCATATATAATCCTGCTCCAATTGGGACTGGACCTCTTCCGCCCAGATCCCCCATTTTCCAGTAGCTAGGCGGCCACACCCAGAAACTGCACCCCCCTCCCCCCCCCCCCCGGCGGCGCCGTATAATCCCATCAACAGCCAATATCCAGAGACCATAAAACCAAGTTCACGGAAGCGCACAGTCGCAAAATGGCCTTGAGACATCTTATAACCTAGTTCTCCTTCTCGGAGAACCTGACAAGCTACCGAGAGTTTCCTGCCCGGATGGGAAAGCCTGGCAAACTCCTTGTGGCGTATTCATTTGCCAAAAACCAGTAACAATGATGGGTCTCATTCCCCTGACCCTGAAAGAACCTCCAGTGCGGCACTGTTGGGAAGGACGAGTAAAGAGAGGCTGCTAAAATTTCAGGGATGGGATGAATGGAGACATTACTGAGACTGCTCGAGAAAATCGACGATCAACAGGATGATGATGATGATATACTATTTATTAAAATATAATAAACCGGGCAGGAGAGATAGCACAGTAGTTTAGGTGCTTGCCTTGCAAGCTGTTGGTCCTGGCTTGATTCCCAGCATTGCCAGGAGTCATCCCTAATCACCCAGCCAGTGTGGCCCCTGAAACTTAAGAGGAAAAGAGTAATAATAGTAATTATATTGATCCTTCGGAGAAAGATCTATCCTAGTAGGTATTTTTTGGACAGGTAAACAAAGAGAAGTGACGTCCCAGCAGACCAGGCTGGGAGTGATTTTGACTCCAGCCACTGACAAGCCTCTGCCGGGTGAAGAAGCCCAGTGAAGAGCGCTCTGGAGTGCATGCTCAGCCTCGGGAGCAGGAGTCTGCATAAGCCAGGCTTTCTGCGCCCTCTGCTGGGCACGGGGAGCAAAGGGTGTGAGTTCTCTCCTGGCAGGGGGAGTCCAGGAAACAGACGGCAGGGACCACCATCCTCTCTTCCTACATGCAGTCTGGCTGCCACTGCTGGAGATGCCCCCCCGCCCCGCCCCAGGCCAAGCCCACGTCTCTTAAGGTTTGGCTGCACCCTGGATTCTTAGGCTCTTCCTTCCTTGGAACCTCTCTATGTCCCATAAGCTGAGAATCAGGACATGATCAAGAGGGGGGTGGGGTGGGTTGGTGGGGGCAGGAACCCAGGCAGAGCACGGCCATGTGCAGGGAGGATGGATCTTGGACTCCAAAAGAGCCAAGGAAAAGATGCAGCTACATGGAGTCAGCCCTGAGGCTGGAAACGATGACCTGGCGGGTCAGGGTGAGGAACACAGGGGGCTGGAGTGAGAGGACACAGGGCAGGGCATTTGCCTTGCACGTAGCCAACCCGGGTTCTATCCCCAGCATCCTACATGGTCCCTCAAGCACCACCAGGAGTGGTTCCTGAGTGCAGAGCCAGGAGTAACCCCCGAGCATTGCTAAGTATGCACCTCCCACCCCAACCGAGCCCCCTCGCCCCCCCAAAAAAATCAGGTAAGGAATAGGGAGCAAAGCATGAAGGAGGAATGGGTACTTGGGCAGGCTGGTCTTGTGGGACCTGCCTGGGACATCAGGGCAGTGCTCAGTGAAAAGAGGGAGGGGGGTCTGAGAGACAGAAAGGGAGTTAAGGGGAGTGATCCTTGAGCATAGAGCCAGGAGTGAGCCCTGAACACCCCTGGGTATGCCCTGCCTCACCCCAAAGAGGCAGAAAGCCCCAGAAAATTCCCCAGGAAACAATGCTAGCACCGTGCATTTATATAAATTTCTTTAGGAGCTCACAGCTGGGAGAGGAGAAGCAGGAGGAGAAGAAACCAACGAAAGACAACCAGTTTCACCCAATACCGGGGCCCCTTCCCTCTCTATGGGGACAGACGGCAGGTTCTGGATGGTGGTAGCATTAGAATGAGGACAGGAGGTTCAAGGAGGGCCCTGCCCCCCTGAGCTATGGGCATCCCGTGGGCAGGCACTTGCACTCCATCCTGACTCCTGCCACCACCACCCTAGGCCGTCTTGAATCTACCGTCCACCCAGGTCTCCTGCAGGACACCAGCTCACCCTCCTCATCCACGCACAGGAGACCAAATCTCCTCTCTCCAGGTTTCGGCTTCTGGGCTTGCCTGTGCCCTGCTTAAAATTCTGTTGCCAGGGAGAGAGAAGAGCAACACTAATATTTCTCACTCCTAACTAGGGGCTTCAAAATAGACAGGGAATTCTAGTGAACCCGATGACACACTCACAATGGGGTCTGAGCATCACTGGATGTGGTCCAAACACACAGGTACACACACAGGAATGCATGCACACAGGTGAGGACTTCTGTGAGGCAGGATAGGGGGTGGTGTGAGGAGGAGGGACACACACACACACACACACAGGGTTCCTGGGCGCTGCACAAGAGAAGGAAGCCCCCAGAAGCCAGGATCTGAGCTTATTTATTCATCGTAGAAGTCGATGTGGGCTCCGGATGTGAACTTGTCCTTCTGCAGCAAGCCCAGCAGTTTCTGCGCTGACATCTTGCAATCCACCAGCCCCCCTTTGGTCTTCAGCTCCTGCAGATTTTTTCTCAGTTCTGGGTCCATAGAAGTCTCCCGAGCCAACTGCTGCATGTCTGTGTCCAGGGGGCCTAGGAGATGAAGGGGAGAAGGGGACGGTGTTCTGTATGTGTAGAGGGAGGTGGAGTCGGGTCTGGCTAGAGACCGCACCTCCGCCTGGCTGGCATGCACGGTCAGCATCACCACGGGTTCTGCTCTGTTGCTGTTTAAGGGTTAAAGGCTTAAGGCACTGGCCTTGCATATGACCAAGCCTGGTTCAGTCCTGGTACTACATATGGTCCCCCCAGGCACCTCCAGGAGTGATCTCTAAGCAAAGAGGCAGGGAGAAGTTCCAAGCACCGCTGGATCTAGCCTAAGCACACATTCACACACACATATACACACACACACACACATACAAGCACGCGCACACATATGCACACTCCAATGCCCATTAAGCATGGGCCCTCCAGACCACTGTGACCTCAGCCAAGTGTTCCAGCTCCTACCCTGCCGGCACCCATCCTGCCTTACCCATTTCTGTTAGTGATGAACCTCTCCACTAGACACCCCCTATCCCTCCTCTTTCCTTTCCCTTCCGCCCCAGAGCCAACCGGGGAAGGGCGGGGGCTTCTTCTTCTGCACATCCAGGTCCTGAAACACAAGCCTGTTGCTCACCTGTTTCACCCCCTGGGTGGTCCCACTAACTAGGGTCGTCTCACTAACACATCCTTGCAGGACGTGAGCACTGACATTGCTAACACCAACACAGTCATTTGAGCAAGTCTCTGCACGCAAAAATGCCTTCACAAGAGCCCTGGGTCCAGGTGAGGTCGCCGGGTGAGCCACATAAAGAAGAAAGTCTGCACTGAGGAGGGTAGGAAAAGTATCCACCCTACTCCTCCACCTGCAGTTAGCCCCAGGGCTGGAAGCCCAGCGCAGAGAGACCCCCCACTCTGTGAGAGGCATGTGGAGACCCCAGATCCAGCCCATCCTGGCCCACGGACAAGTCGACAGCCTTGGGCTCTAATTCAACATGGAAGGAAACAGACCACAGCATGCTGGTCCTGTCCAGCAGTACAAGTGCCCTCCGGCAGGCAGCATTGCAGAGTGGGGGATCGTTTGGGCAGAGATTCCCTCCTTTGAGGGGGCCAGAGAGATAGCACAGTGGTAGGGCACTTGCCTTGTATATGCTGACCCGACTTTGATCCCTGCTATCCCATTTGGTCCCCCTGAGTCCTGCCGGCAATGATCCCTGAGCACAGAGCCAGGATTCAGCCCTGAGCACCGCCATGTGTGCCCTCTACCACCCCCGCCCCCTCACCCCCCGCTAAAGTTACCTCCTTTGAGGCCTGGAACTACCCTAAATCATGTAGCATCTTTCCTGTTACCACTGAAGAAGTGTTTCCAGGTTTGGACTGCAAACCCTAACCCACCCTAACCTACTCTGAAATATTATCAGTCTTTTTTTTTTTTTCTTGGAGGGGTTGGGGAGGAGGCTGGTGCTCTGCACTCAGGAATCACTCCTGGTGGTTCTCAGAGATGCCAGAGATCAAACCCGGTCGGCTGTGTACAAGGCAAGTGCCCTACCCACTGTACTATCTCTCTGGCCCCCATCTCAGATTTTCTCAACCTGCAGTCTGGGCAGCTCTGCATGCTCCCCACACCTTCCATCCTTGGTTCCCTGCTGGCCCGCACTTCCAGGAGCTCCTAGTTCCATTAACGAGAGACAGACATGAGGGATCACAGATTCTTTGCACACCCTGCCCAGCGCCCAGAGGGGAGCCAGGGGTGAGGGGTGGCAGTCAGGTTCCACTTACCAGGGGCATAGTTCAGCACTCTCACCCCGGGCTCCTCTGCAGCCAGCACCTGGAACATCATGTCTCGGGCTGCCTTCCCCGCACAGTAGAGTGTCCAACCCTTGAAGGGCTTCAGGGCACAGAGGGATGAGATGTTGACCACTGTCCTGCTCAGGCCAGGGCTGTCTCTGAAGGCTTTCAGGACGCTGGAGGTCAGGCAGAGCGTGGAGGTTAAGTTCAGAGCCCAGTAGCTGTTCACCTCCGCTGGATCAGCCACGTCTACGAAGCCTTTGGACACATCCCCAAGAGAGCCTGGAAAAAGACAGTGGACCTTAGGACTCACCCAGACCCGGACGGGGCGTTCTTTCTGCTGCCCAGTCCTCTCCCAATTTCTCCAGACCCCTCTTTACCATCCAGCCCTTAGATCAATAGTCTCCCCGTAGCTTTTGAAGACGCTTCCCTCCCCCCAGCTCAGCTGTGGGACCTGGGGAATCCACCGCCCCCAGGAGCAAATACTAAGAAGACGTGCCCAACTTGGAGAAGCCTGGCACCCGCCGGGACACCCGGTGCCCTGACTCGGGCCTCCGCCAGAGGGCGCGAGCAAGGCCGTCAGGGAAAACGACGGACCGCAAAACCCGGCCTGGCAGCCCGGCCCGGCGGGAGGAATGAAGAGAGCTGCCCAGCCGAAACACCCGCACTTTCAAGTCGCCCGCTAGCTCCAGGCAGTCACCTTTACATCTCCAGGCGCTGGAGGACGCGAGGGAGGGAGAACGGGACCCGGGGCCGCTAAGCGACGTTGCAAGCGTTCACATGAGGTCTCAAGCCGCGACGAAGTCTTACCCGCGTTGTTGATAAGGAGTAGTCGTTGCAGCCCTTCCGGCCGGGGAAGCTGGTGCATGGCGTTCAGCAGCTGCTGCAAGCCGGCGTCCGTGCCCAGGTCGGCGGGCACTCGCACCACCCGCAGGCCGAGCCGCCCAGCGCCCAGCTCGCTCTCCACCTGCCGCAGAGCCTCGTCGTTGCGGGCGCTTAGGACCAGCACGGAGCCGGGAGACAGCAGCGGGACTAAAAGCGAGGCCACCACCCGGCCGAAGCCTCGGGAGGCTCCGGTCAGCACGCACACGCAGCGCCCCAAGCCACCCTCCATGGCTTCCGACCTCTACCCCAGAGCGCTGGACCCCGACCCGGCAAGGGGCGTGGAGGCAGCGGTGGGCGGAGCCATGATGGGAGGAGGCCGAGGCCCCGCCTCCGATGGGAAAAATGACAACGTTGGTGGGCGGAGCCTCGGTGGGAGGAAGCTGAGGCCCCGCCCCACGACGGGGAAAAGGCCGGTGGTGGGCGGAGCCTCGGTGGAAGGAGCCAAGCTAGAAAGAAACGGAGGCCCCGCCCATGGGGCGGTGAAACTGCCGTGGTAGGCGGAGCCTCGGTGGTGGGAGGTGGCTTAGGCCCCGCCCTCCCCGAGGACGGCCCTGGTGGGCGGATCCGCGGCGGGAAAAGGCCGAGGCCCCGCCCACTTGGGCGGCTTCCGGGAGCGGAGAGCTCGGGCTAAATCCTCAACTGGTAACTGCGGGCTGCTAGCAAAGTAGAAGTAAGGTCAGCTAAGGGTTTGCGGGCACAGCCCGCTCGGGCGGTCCAGCCCAGTTCTGAGCGCTGCCTAATTCTTCTCTTAGTTCCCCGCACGTTTGATCCCCTCCTCTCTCCAGATCCAGCTTCCTTGCACAAGTGCCCTCCTCCAAATCAGGTTACTTGCTCTGCAAATAAAATGCAGATTAGGACTTGGGGATCCCCCTGGGCTTGGGGAGTTCACCGTGCGGTGGCACTACCGGGAGCCACAAGTGCTCCTCCCAAGTGATGTTAAAATAAACCCTCTTCTTTCTCAGACTTTTTGCAACCCGTCGCTCCTTCCGCTGGCCGTTCTCCCAGTTTCCACGGGTCACCTAAGGCCCAGGGTTCGCCCGGACTCTGCACCCGGCTCCTGCTACTCTCTTCCTTGCACTCAGAGCTTCAAGGCAATGCGGCCCATGGCCAAAGTGTATGCTTCTTGTGCTTCAGAAAAACCCACTTAGGAGTGTTTTTGTTTTACAAGAGAGGTGAAAGATGGGAAAGTTGGCAAACAGCTACAAGTCGCCTTCAAAGGGCATCTTTTCAGCTTTTAATCAGAGCAATGGGTAACCTGTAAATGCACTGATGGCGCCTCCCACGATGGCTTCCCTTTCAAACTCCAGGAAAAAAGCTTTCTGCTTCCTTGTTCTGTGAGCTATCATTGCCAACCTTGGCAGAAAAGGTGCCTTTATCAAAAAAGTTTAAGATATTATGTTCACCCTGTTCATCACTGTGGTGTATACACGCCAGACTTTATTGTAAAGAAACCTTAAGCTTGGTCCCAGCCCTGTGGCTCAAGTGCTGGAAAATGTTCTTGCATATCTTAGGAAACCGGGTGAGCAGGCCCTGTTAGAAGGAAGGAAGGAAAGAAGACCTTAAATTTAATCTACCATGTATTGTTAATACACGTAAATCATCTTTTGACATATTTTATGTAAAGTAAGATAATGGAAATAATTATGCTAATGTTCAAAGCCAAGCTTTTCATTGTTTATTTCCTTAATTTAATGTAGAAAAAAATCTACAAGTATTGATACAATTCTAGCATTAAAATTGGTTGGATACCAAAGCTGCAATATTTAAAATCAATAGGTATAAAATCAATTTATGTGCAAATTGTCATACGTGATTGCAGGGTTGTTAAGTCCTTGTCTAAGAATTTATTAAGCTGTTTGCTCTTTTAGAAGGTGTCTCTGCCGCTTGGCCCAGAGACTTTAGGATCTATGGTCTGGGCCAAGGAGTCCACATGGCGAGGCTTTGAGGGGGACCCCGGCGGCTTTTGGAAGTATGAGGAGTTGGGGGGAAGGCTGCCCACCTGGACTCTGAAGGTACCTGGACACCAGGTACCTGAAATTACTTGCAGATTGGCATCTCTGAAGAGAGTATTCATGAAGCTGTGGAGTTTGCCATTGCCATGGTTGCAGTGAGTAGTGGGGTGTGGGTGCGGGTGGGGTAGGTACTTGCTGGCTCATCTCCTAGAGACGTCCCGGAGGTTTCAGCCATGGGGACTGGTGATTCCATAAATTTTAGCTGCTTGGCGTGTTTCTCCTGAGAGATTTAACTGGAATCCGTGGAGCAGGGCTGGTGTGTGAGTCTGTTTGAGTTGGGCCAAAATTTTCAGTATAATAGAGACCAAGTATAAACTGGAAGTTAAGTGGGTGGGGAGCTCATAAAGCAGGTAAGGTACTTGCCTTGACCACAGCCAACCAGGGTTCAATCCCCAGCATCCTGTCTGGTCCTGCAAGCACCAACAGGACCACCAGGATTCTATTTTTTTTTTTCTTTTTGGGTCACACCCAGCGATGCACAGGGGTTACTCCTGGCTCACGCACTCAGGAACTATTCCTGGCAGTGCTCGGGGGACCATATGGGATGCTGGGAATTGAACCCAGGTCAGCCACATGGAAGGCAAGCGCCCTACCCGCTGTGCTATCACTCCGGCCCCCAGTAGTGATTCTTGAGTGCAGATCCAGGAGTAACTCCTGAGCATCGCTAGGGGTGCCCCCCAACAATAACAAAAAAGGGAGGTTAAGGAGAAAGTCTGAGGAACTAAATCTGTAGGAGAAGCCAGATCACTGTAGAATTGTTTACAGTTCCTCTCTGGTGGTGATCTGGGCAGCCTGCCTTGGGTATCCCTTCCTTGCCAGGGATGGATCCCAGGGCTCCTGCATTGAAAGCCTGCTAGCCAGTCCCTGGAACGGTCTCCCCAACTCCCAGAAGTAGTTTGGGTCTTAAACAAAAGCACCCAGAATATGAGTTTCTTTTTTTTTTTTTTTTTGGTTTTTGGGTCACACCCGGCGATGCACAGGGGTTACTCCTGGCTCTGCACTCAGGAATTACCCCTGGCGTTGCTCAGGGGACCATATGGGATGCTGGGATTAGAACCCGGGTCGGCCTCGTGCAAGGCAAACGCCCTACCCACTGTGCTATCGCTCCAGCCCCGGAGTATGAGTTTCTTTTCAGGGAGATTTGGTTCCTGGGTGCTGACTATGATTTTTTTTAGCACTCCCCCCTCCCCTCCACCTCCAATGCAACAATAGTAGTGCCCAGACAGCTAGTGACAAAGTAACTTCTTAAAACCCCATCCAGGTTTTGTGAAAACTAGCAATGAGTTCTTGGGGTAGGTCTCTTCTAAAAATTAATTTGTTATACAAAGGTTTATTGAGCATCTGCAATAAAAAATTGAGTGTGCCTCTTTGTTATCAAGACTCAAACCCTAGTTAGAGACATATTTCTATCACTTATCTCCTTCTGGTCTCTTCAAGCGGAATTCCCAATTATGACCTTTGATCTGGATTTCCTCCCAAGTCCTTTATATTGTCACACAACATCACTTCAGTATCTTTATCCTTTTTACATAAATTGCACAAGTATTTCTTTCTTTCTTTTTCCTGGGGGGGGGGGTCATGTCACACCCGCCAATGCTCAGGGTTACTCCTGGCTCTGCACTCAGCAATTACTGCTGGCAGTGCTTAGGGGACTATATGGGATGCTGGGAATCGAACCGGGGTCAGCCCTGCGCAAGGCCCTACACATTGTACTATAGCTCCAGCCTCTACGCAAGTATTTCTTGCGTCAATGTTTCTAGTCACTGAAACCACTGTCATATCCACCTGTAAGTCATTGTCTCCAGAGGTTTTCCTTGCTGGAGCTCTGTGGAGCACTCAAGTTTGACACTTTGCAAATGGGTTGGTTTTTTCCCCCTCCCTTCTGTTGGTGCCCTTGTTAATGTTGTTCAGGAGCCCTGGAGGTTGCACATTCAGTTGTGGTGCACTAGGGTCACACACTTGGTTCCAAGACACACATACTTGACTGCTGACAGTAATGCTGGCAGAGCTGAGTCTCACACTTGTAATGCGCTCAGTAGCAGGGATTGAACTTGTGCCATGCATGACCACATGCCCAAGGAGTTCTACCACTGAGCCGCATCCCTGGGCACCAGAATGCATGGTCAGCTGACCAGAGAAGGAAGTTGGAAGTCAATAATCCAGTCTGCTTACTCAGGGCCTTCAAACAGCTTCTTATTCCTCTCACACCCCAAACATAATAATCTATGGCTGAAACCAGAACAGGATGCTATAAAAATGAAATAGTCAGAGAACAAACAAGAATTGGTAGCAGGAGGCCAGGGATGTAGCATATACCTAGCATGTGCAAGACCCTGAGTTTAAGCAGATAACCATAAGTTCTTCCCTGACATGACTGGGTATGACCCCTATGTGTATTCAAATTGTTATAAAATTATAGATTAGTTAGAATATAAATTTGAGAAAATTTTCCAGATAATAGAGCAAAAGTATAAAATAAGACAGGAAAAATTAATAAATGTTAGTGAACAGGAGGTCCAAAGTATGAATGATGGGAAGTCACTTTCTAGAGGGAGAGAAAGAAGCTGGGGTGGTTCAGTGGTAAAGTACATGCAGCTCTGGGCTCTATCCCAGGAAGGAAGGAAGGAAGGAAGGAAGGAAGGAAGGAAGGAAGGAAGGAAGGAAGGAAGGAAGGAAGGAAGGAAGGAAGGAAGGAAGGAAGGAGGGAAGGAAGGAGGGAGGGAGGGAGGGAGGGAGGAAGGAAAGAGGAAGGAAGGAAGGAAGGAAGGAAGGAAAGAGGAAGGAAGGAAGGAAGGAAGGAAGGAGGGAGGAAGGAAGGAGGAAAGGAGGGAAGGAAGGAAGGAAGGCGGGAGGTAGAGAGGGAGAAGGGTATGGGAAGGGGGAAGGGGGAAGGGAAGAGAACAGAAGGAAAGAGAAGGGAGATGGGCAGGAAGGAACATTCGTGCAATGAGTATCCAGCACAAGGGATGAAAATAGGTTCAAAATTTGAACAGTTAAAGGAAAGACCCTGAAGCTTCTAGATAGAATCAGGTAGAAAAAAACAGGTTTGATAAAAAATCATATAAGTGTAATGAGATTTTGGATATCCAGACAGTCACATCAAAAATTTTGAAGAAAATTTTTTCTAACCTTAACTTCTAAACCTCCACAAACTTGTGTAACAAAAAATACCATGGCTCAAGCAAAGTAGAAGTACCTTTCTCTGTGTTACAAATAAGTGTAGCCCTCCAGAAAGGTAAGTGACTCTCATCTAGGAGAGTTCCGAGATTTCCTAGCAGCCCCAAGCGTTCTATCTGGCTCTTGGCCTTGAATGAGGATGTGCATCTCATCTTGACCACCTAGCTCAACTCCCCAGCACTCCATCTTCATCCTGGTCTTCAGGCAGGAAAGACCAAGAAGCTTCCACTCACATTCTATCAGCCAGGTTTGATCCTACAGCGTATCTCATAGGAAGGGCGAGTGAGGGACCCTGAGCTGGGGTATGGAAACTTCTGGCAGCAGCACGACAACTTCAGGAGGTCACTGCTGGACAGCTCCCGCCCTCAGTGGCTTGAGAAAGAGGAGAGTCCTCTGCAGTCCCTCTGCCTGACCTGCTGCCAGTCCATACTTGTCCTTACTCTTTAAAATTCACCTTTTATTTTTTCCTTCTTTTTTATGGCAAGGGGGGGGCCATGAGAGGGCTGGGGCCATTGTAAGCTGTGCTCAGAGTTTATTCCTGACTCCGTGTTCGGGAATAGTAGCAGTGCTCAGGGATGGGATGCTGGGTTTGAACCCAGTTTGGCCACGAGTGAGGCAAGCAAACACCTTATCTGCTGTTCTATCACTCCAGTCTTTTCACTATTGCCTTCTTCAGCTATGGGTTTCTCAATGTTTCATCATCCAATCACAGCAGCCACGTGCATGTTTTTTGGTTTCATTCATTTATCTAAATATTATGCATTCATCCAACACTGTTACTTTAATAGCCTGCCAAGCTCTGGGCTGCCCAGCTGGCACAACCACGCTGCAAACCAGTGTAGACTCTCCTCTTGAAACTTACATTGTTGTAGGGAGAAAAACAATTTAAAAAGCATAGAGCCTTTAATATGTTCACTGAAGATAAACTTCTAAGGACAGTCGGGGCTGGAGCAATAGCACAGAGGGTAGGGTGTTTGCCTTGCACGCAGCTGACCCGGGTTCGATTCCCAGCATCCCATATGGTCCTCTGAGCACCGCCAGGGGTGACTCCTGAGTGCATCGCCAGGTATGACCCCCCAAAAAGCAGAAAAAAACCACCAACCTTCTAAAGACAGTCAATGCAAGGGTGATAAATAGGGGCCATCAGGAAGGGGAGTGCTGGGGATGCCAGGAGTTCAGGAGGCGAGAGCTGGAGGATGTAAGAACAGGATCCAAGCTGACATCCGGAAAGGATGAGGATCTTGGTTAGGGAAAGCAGGGAGAGCAAAAGTTCAAAGTGTGCTGGTTCATCGGAAGGGCAGGAAAAGGCCAAGGCAATTTTAGTAACATCCACAAGGCAGAGAGAAATTGGAGCGAAGATCAGGGAAATCATGGCAGGCCAGATTTGCCTCCGGCCTTGGAGTCAGATGATTGAATACTTGAATATTTAAAATGTAAGCAATGAAATAAGTATAACAATCGAGATTACAACGGAAAATATCATAACTATTAAGAACATTCTTTAAGATTGGAGCCAGAGAGGTTGTACACAGGAGATCTGGGATTGGTCTCTGGTACCACAGTGCAAGGTAGTGACCCACCCTGCCTCCAAGCACTGGATCAGAAATAGTCCCTAGCACTATTAGCTGTGGCCCAAATTTTTATTTTTTTTTTGGGGGGGGAACACACCCAGTGATGCTCAGGGGTTACTTCTGGCTCTGCACTTACGAATTAATTCTGGTGGTGCTCATGAGACCGTATAGGATGTTGGGGATTGAACCCAGTCTGTCTGTGTGCAAGGCAAGTGCCCATCTACTGTACTATCATTCTGGTCCCTGGCCCAAATTAAAAATAAAATTCTGGGGCTAGAGCAATAGCACAGTGAGTAGGGCGTTTGCCTTGCACATGGCCGACCCAGGTTCGATTCCCAGCATCCCATATGGTCCCCTGAACACCACCAGGGTAAATTCCTGAGTGTATAGCCAGGAGTTATCCCTGTGCACTGCTGGGTGTGACCCAAAAAGAAAAAAATTCTAGGGGGGGGAAATAAAAAAATAAAATTCTACAAAGTTCGCAGTATAAATGCAAATATTCTGAAATCATAGGTTTCATAGTTAAATGACCATGAGTTAGGGTTAGAAAAGTAGTACAAGGGTTAAGGTACTTGCCTTGCAATGCAGTCAACTCAGGTTTGAACCCCGTACAGATAAGAGTCACTCCTGAGTACAGAGACAGAAATCATCCCTGAATGTCACGGGGAATGGTCTTAGCCCTCCTTATCTCCCCATAAGGAATAAATAGAAACTATACATAATAGATGCAAAAAAGAGAGACTATATAGATACAAGTTTGAACGAGAAATGTGTACAACCTATATAAGGAAGCCAGAACTTTCCCAAAGAACACAAAGTAGACCAGAATAGAAAAGGATAAGATGTTCTTGTACAGGACAACTATCAGATTATGTTAATTCTCCCTAAATTAATGAAATATTTTAAATAGAACTGCAGTGAAAATGCCAGTAAGTTTTCTGTGGGGGGTGGGAGGGTAGGACAGGGAAGTGAAAAAGCAGGACGAGATGGAAACTGAGTGCAATGTCTGGCACTCTGCCAGAGGCAGGGAACGAGGAAAGGGTGTTATTGGGTCAAATGAAAAATGGGGGGGGGTAGGGAGGTGACTCAGAGGGATGGAGTGTACAGTCTGCATGTGGGAGCCCCACATTCTAACTCAGATAGCACGGTCCCCTGGGCGCCACCAGAAGCAACCTTTGAAGACCCCTGGATATGGTCCCCACACAACTGAAATCCAAGATACAGATTTAAACCAAACATTCACTGTGTTCTATTTCCACATTCAAGATTAAAAGACAGATACTTTCTCAAATCATCATGTGAAGCAGCAAGTGCATGACAAAATAGCAGAACTACACTTCTACATGAGGGTAATTTTTGTTTGTAAGTTCTGTCTGTGCTCAGGGCTCACTCCTGGCTCTGTGCTCAGGAATCTTTGCTGGCAGTGCACAGGGGACTGTATGGGGTGCCAGGACTGAACCTGGGTTGACTGACCTCAAGGCAAGCACTTTACCTTTCCTCCAGTTCTAAGAGCATTGAAACATTCTGCAAGTGTTTTCTTCAGCAGGTTACAAACTTCAGGACCAGAGAGAGTTCAGCGAGTAAGACTCTTGCGTTACCCATGGCTGACCTAGGTTGGATGCCAGCATCACATATGAGCCTCGATGGGAGTGATCCCTGAGCACAGAGCCAGGAGTAACCCCTGGCATGGACCAAAACCAACTAACTTCCCAAAATACCCCAAGGCGGCAGTTTCTAAAGCTGCTGTAAGAAAAATGGTCTACCATCACCAAATAATCTTGAATCAAGTCTTTGAAATGATGTCTTCACTTTGGGGAAGCACCCTCCAAGCATGCTATCCACTGTACTGTCTCTCCCAGCCCTTCCCAACAGTTGCATTCCTTTTTGTCTTTTGGATCACACCGAGCAGTGCTCAGGGCTTACTCCTGGCTCTGCACTCAGGGATCACTCCATGTGGGACTTGGGAAACCATATGGGGTGCCAGAGATTGAACCCCGGATTGGCTGCATGCAAGGCCAATCCCCTGTCCTCTGCACTATCACTCTGGTCCCCCAACAATTTCTTCTTTTTTTTTTAGGTCACACCCGGCGATGCACAGGGGTTACTCCTGGCTCTGCACTCAGGAATTACTCCTGACAGTGCTCAGGGGACCATATGGGATACTGGGAATCGAACCCAGGTCGACTGTGTGCAAGGCAAATGCCCTACCCGCTATGCTATCGCTCCAGCCCCCAAACAATTTATTCTTAATGGTGTTATTTAATTTTGGCATTGGGTCATTTGTCATTTGGTAAAAATAAAATCAGAAATGAACTCAGAAGAAATAAAAGGGAAAAAACAAATTTGGGGAGCAACCTTAAGAGAAAACTGAAAATCAGTTCAAGAAAGAACCAGAGCCCGATGGCTCAGAGGGTGTCTTTTGAGCCCGGGCACAGAAAATGATGAATCAGCTGCAGGATGAATCAGCCATGAGCTGAGTCAGTTGCAGCTGTTTTCAGTCTTACCATTTAGCTTAAGATTTAGTTGCCATGGAGAAAGCATAAAATTAGTGTAGGTCAGGTGTCATGTCTATTTTTTAACCTAGAAAAGTTCAGTGCCTCTTCCTTGATGATTTCACAAAACCGTATTCAGTGGGGAAAAAACTAGTTCTCTAAGAAAAATTAGCATTGTGAGAAGGGTCAGTGATTGTGGAGCAAACAAAACAACAGATTGTCCATCATACACTAGTAGAGGTTATGTATTTTTGTTTTTGTTTTTGTTTTTTTGCTTTTTGGGTCACACCCAACGATGCACAGGAGTCACTCCTGGCTCTGCACTCAGGAACTACCCCTGGCGGTGCTCAGGGGACCATATGGGATGCTGGAAATCGAACCCGGGTTGGCCGCGAGCAAGGCAAACGCCCTACCCACTGTGCTATTGCTCCAGCCCCAGAAGTTATATTTTTGCTAGGATGTTTACTCTAGCATTTATTTATGGTTCCTAAAGGGTAAGAATGTTCAATACTAACTGAATGGTTAAGTGAAATATAGCATTTTTACATGGTCTATGATGTAACCATTAAAATGGTGTCATATTTATATTTTAAATAAAAACCACTTATTCAAAATTCAATAACATCTTTGCAGTGTAAATGAAATCAGATTTAGTCTAAATATTTTACTAATGCATATATCCAACACTTGAAAGTTTTGTAACTGTATCTCACGGTGATTCAATAAGGAAAAGAATAATACAACCTGTTGAAAAATAAATAAATAAAATAAAATATTGTGATCTTAAAAAAATAGTGCACCAAAATCTGAAGAGGTGTGTTCTCTGTCTCTCTGATAGACACATGTTTATGCATGTATGTATATACAGATATGCACGCAATATATACTGTAGTGAACTGAATGATTACCCCCCCAGAAGATATATCTATATCCAAACACCTGAGCTTGTATGTTCTGATTTGTAAAAGGAACTTTGTAGAGTCAGTAATTTATAAAGAAACAAATGATTTCAAGATAAATTCATACTGTGCTATTCTCGTAGATGCTCGATCCAAAGACCAGTGTCCTCATAAAAGAGAGGACAGTCTTGTTCTTCAAGACCTTTTCTTCCTTCAGCACGTTATCTTGCTTGCTCATATTTCTGTTTGCTTGTTCCCCACTCAAGAAGCCTCTGTTCTCTCTTGAGTGTGTACTTCCTCTCTTCCTCTCCTCTCACATTCTTTGTAAGCAGGTTTCATTCAATAAAACTATTTTGCAGGGGCTGGAGAGATAGCACAGCGGGTAGGGCGCTTGCCTTGCACGCGGCCGACCCGGGTTCAAATCCCAGCATCGCGTATGGTCCCCTGAGCATGGCCAGGGGTAATTTCTGAGTGCAGAGCCAGGAGTAACCCCTGTGCATCGCCAGGTGTGACCCAAAAAGAAAAAAAAAACTATTTTGCACACACACACAAACACACACAGAGAGAGACAGAGAGAGAGACAGAGAGACAGAGAGAGACAGAGAGAAGAGAAAACCAGGACCAAGTAAAGACAAGATTGGGGTGATGTGGCCACAAGCGGAGGATTACTTGGAGTCAACAGAAGCCAGAAGAGGCAAGACATTATTCTCTTCTAGAAACTTGGAAGGGAGCACAGTCCTGCTGACTGATTTTGTTCTGTTTGTTTGCTCACCATAACTGAATGAGTTTCTGAAGCTTGAAGTTTCCCGGTTTGATTTGTTACAGCAGTTCCAGGCAATGCACACCGACAGTAATTTTTCTGTATCCACGGTAGAGCGGTGAAATGGATCGGAAAATGCGGGCATTAAGAGAAGGTTAGCCAACAATGTCTGACAAAATTAAAGAAGTGAGTTGTGCTTGGATTTTCACCCGCGATTCCCGGGAGTGGGATGATGCCCCTGCCCTGTTCTCTGCTGGCTCCTGTCCAGGTTTCCAGCTTGGTTTAAATATTTGCTTCTCCCTTCGGCCCAATGCCTTCTCACGTGCAGGTTGGCTGGGTGGGCTGTCTTGGTCTTCTGCCTCTCAGCCCAATTCCCAGCACCCAGAGCAGGGGATTGGCACTTGCGGGAGAAGAGGGATCAAGCTCCCTGCCTGTCCCATAGCACATGCGGAGGGACAGTGAGTAAAATGCAGCAGGCACAGGAATGCACCACCAGGCCAGTTCCGCTAGAGTTGAATGCGGTTCTGTTTCCTGCGTTAGCGTTTTGGTGGAGTGGTGTTGATAAGACGGTCAAGCGGTGTAAACACTTTTGCGCTTTTGGAAACTGGGAAGTGGAAGTGTTGTCTTCGGGATTCTTACTGCCCAATATCCCCAGCTCACCCACAAAGCGGCGGGAGACAGCGAAAAGGGCAGATCCCTAGCAAGCCGATAAGCTCCCTTTGATACCCCTCCCACTCCCCCCAAACCTGCACCGTCTTCCCAAACAGGGCTGATGCCCGACCGCCAAAGCACCGCCAGGTGGCGCCCAAGCACAGCCGAGCGCAGAGGTGCTGCGCTGCCCTCTGCTCTCCTGGCCGGCCAGTTCTGTCCGCTGGGAACTTCTCTGAAGGAGCTTTAACCATTCCCGCTAGGGATCTAAACGGAGACAATTCGGGCAGCGGAGAGGGAGCCCAAAGAGCAGCCTTGATGGGAAGGCCCCCCCCCACCAAACAAACCAGCAACCCCCCAAATGGAGCGTCTCTGGGGAGAGGAGGGAGCAGCAAGCCCTGCAGAGGTGCGGGCTCCCGGCCTTACGCCTTACGGGGACCCGCGGGGCCGCGTGCACGAAGGCTCTGGAGGTGGGGAGGGCGGTGGGCAGAGAGGAAGCGGCTGCACGACGTGCGCGAGTGGCTCTCCCCAAACTGGCAAGTGTGAGAGCCCAGAGTCTGCAGCAGGCGACAAAGACCTGGGGCAGGGGAAGATGATGCCAGAGTGGGCAGCTGATGACCACAGGACGTTCAGGTGACCCTAAGTGCTCCAGAAGAGATAGGGTTGGGGGTTAGAGCACTGTCCTTGCACATGCAAAATCTTGGGTCTGGTTCCTGACAAGTGCACGCACACACACACACACACACACACACACACCATCCCATGCAACCACCTGGGCAAAGGTGGGGCGGGGGGAGGGGGAAATGATATTTGATTGAAAATCCTGAAAAAACAAAAATGAATTCATCAGGAAGGAACTAATGTTATGTATATGGCTGGTGAGTTATAATTTTTATAAAATTTTATAAGTTTTATAATTTTTAATGACTTAGAAATACCAGAGACGCAAAATAAAGACAATTATATACTAAAAAATTTTTTTTTTTTTGCTTTTTGGGTCACACCCAGTGATGCTCAGGGGTTACTCCTGGCTTTGCACTCAGGAATTACTCCAGGCGGTGCATGGGGGACCATATGGGATGCTAGGAATCGAACCCGGGTCGGCCGCGTGCAAGGCAAACGCCCTACCCGCTGTGCTATCGCTTCAGCCCCCGAAAAGTTATATTTTATTTTGGATCTATGGCCTATGAAAAAGTTAGTAACAGAGACTGGAGGAATAGTACAGCACTGGGTAAGATAGCGCTTACCTTGCCTTGCAGGTAGCTGACCCAAGTTCAAACCCTGGCATCCCATATGCTCCCCTCAGCACCACCAGGAGTGATTTATGAGTGCAGAGCCAAGAGTAGCCCCTGAGTATCACCAGGTATAACCCAAAATTCATCCCCTAAAATTAATTTTAAAAAGAAAAACTCAATAACTATAAATATTCATAATCGTTGCATTTGAGAAGTCTTAATAATCTCAATCACAAAAGTAAAATGGGCATTGATTACATTCTCCAGTCACATTGTAACCAATAAACATGTTAAATTTGTCAAAACAAGATGAGAAAATCCAGTCATTTGAAAATAAAAAGGGGGAGAGGAGAATGAAATAGCATTGGGAGTTATAGAGAAATCAAGAGTACAGTATCAGATTGTTTTAGGGGATCCACCCCCAAAAGCACTCTGAAGACCCAGAACCACTCCCTGGTATTCAGTGGAGGGCAGATACCAGGGGTCAAACTCAGGACCTTGAACTTACTAGCCATGTGTTCGGCCACTTGAGCTATGTCTCCACCCACTACAATATCAGATTTTTTTTTTGTCTTTTGGATCATATCCGGTGATTCTCAGGGGCTACTCATGGCTCTGCACTCAGGAATTACTCCTGGCGGTGCTCAGGGAACCATATGGGATGCTGGGAATTGAACCCCGGTTGGTTGCCAGCAAGGCGAACGCCCTACCTGCTTGTACTATCGCTCCAGCCCAAGTATCAGATTTTTTAGGAGAAAGATTGAGTAAGAAAACACAGCATATCAAGTTTGTGTGGACACATTATTTCCAGATATAAAGTCACCAGTTTAAATGCTTTTTATCAATTGAATCAATAAAATGAATGTTCCACATGAAACTTTCAAAAAAAAAAAAAGGGAAATTCAAAAAGAAAGAGGAGAAACCATAGGGTGCCCAGGGACAGCTTAGTGGGAGACCACCTGCTTTTCAGCACGATGCCTTGAGTTTGACACCTGGCACCACCCCGCATGCCAGCTGAGATTCCCAGTGCTGCAAGTAAAAATGTGTGACCGGAGCGCTAGTATAGCGGGGAGGGCGTTTGCCTTGCACACCGCAGACCCGGGTTCGATCTTTGGCATCCCAGTGATTCCTGAGTGCAGAGCCAGGAGTAACCCCTGGGCATCACCGGATATGAGACCTCCTAGCAAAGTGTGACCCCTGGCCAGCACAGCAACTATGTGTGCAAGACCCCAACCTGGGGTGATCCCTGGTTATCCCAAAACCAACAACAAAGGGAAGGGAGGAGGGAAAGAAATAGAAGAATAAAGTAGAAAAAAAAAAGAACAAAGCAAAAAGCAAAAAAAAAGGACAGAGCCTTGATTTGCATGTGCCTGAGCACAGTTAGATGCCCTGCACAGCCTGCCATTCCCCAAGCACCGCCAGGAGTGAGCCCTAAGGTGTGGCCAGCAGAGTGTGCTTCATTCCCACAAACCTCAGGTCTCTGGTCCGGCTTCAGTTTGCTCTCCATCCTTCTGTCACCCGCCTCTCCCCGGTGCCAAGCGCCAGTGCTGCTGCTGGACAGGGCGCCCCCGTCAATAGACTCAGGGATCTGGCATGGGGTTAGGGGCTCGTGCTTTACTGTGAGGGGCTAGTACAATCCCTGGGACCCCCGGACACCCCAGCACCGTCAAATAAAGTCCTGGAAGACCCAGAGTACCACAAGGGATCCTTGGTGACCCCTGAGCAGGCAGCACTGATCCTGAGACCCTCACATGGCACCCTCAGGCCTGCTTAGCTGAGTATTACAGGAACGGATCCACGAGCTCTCTGGGCACTACTTCAGAGGACCCTCCAAATGTAACTATACAAAATACATAACATTTTATGACTTACATGGCATGTGGTTGGAGCGATAGCAGGGCTGGAGCGATAGCACAGCAGGTAGGGCGTTTGCCTTGAATGCAGCCGACCTGGGTTTGATTCCTCCATCCCTCTCAGAGAGCCCGGCAAGCTACCAAGAGTATCCCACCCGCACGGCAGAGCCTGGCAAGCTACCTTTGGCGGATTCGATATGCCAAAAACAGTAACAACAAGTCTCACAATGGAGACATTACTGGTGCCCACTCGAGCAAATAGATGAACAACAGTTCATGGGACGACAGTGCTGCTACAGTGCTACATACATGACATGTATGCTAGACATGTGTAGCACATGAACTGTTATGTTTAACATATGAAATATGTAGTGGGTTAACAAGCATCAAGGCTTCAGTTATACCTGCAATATGAGTGAGGGGTAGAGCCATATATCCAAAACACAGATCCAACAAAACTGAGACATGAGATTTAAGTGGCGACTCCTGGAACTTGGACATGTACCTGTCAAGTTGGCAGGAGGGGTGGAATAGAGGTCGTGATGGAGAGGGAATCCAGGAACACTGGCGAATGGAAGTTGATACCGATGGAGAGACTGGTGTTGAAGTATTGTCTGCCTAAAACTCAACTATCAGTAATGTATGAATCATAGCTCTTTAATAGAAAGAAAGAAAAAGAGAAAAGAAATTAAAAAAAAAAACATGAAAATATCAGGTCACCAGGATGTCACTGGATGGACTGGGGCAGTGACAAAAAAAACTTTATTTTAAAAAATTTTTAATTAAAAATTTTTAATTGAATCATAGTGATATACACATTTACAAAGTTATACATGATTGGATTTCAGTCAAAAGATGTTCTAACACCCCCCTCCACCAGTGTGACTTTCCTACCACCAATGGTCCCAGTTTCCCTCCCGAACCCTGTACCTCAGCCTGCCACTAACTATGGAAGGCACTTCTCTCTCTCTCTCTCTCTCTCTCTCTCTCTTTCTCTTTCTCTCTCTCTCTTCCCTCCCTCCCCTCCCTCTCTCTCTATTTCCTTTTGGGCCTTATGGTTTGCAATACAGATAATGAAAAGTTATCAGGTATATCTCTTTACCTACTTTCAACACTCAGTTCCTGACAAGAAATTCTTGTTTCTTGTTTCTGATCAGCAAAAATTAAAAATCACACACTGACACACACGATCCACAGCAGCAAAGCAAGTTTATGTAACACAGGACTACTGAGAGTGGGACAGTCAACCACTCAAGGAGTAGCTAACCCAGCAAACCCAGCATGCACAACTAGCTTTGTTTTTCACTCTAACCTTAGGCTGGATTAAGTGGCTGGATTTCTTATTGGGGCAGGATTAGGCTGGATTAAGTGGCTGGATTTCTTATTGGGGTGGGATTAGGCTGGTTTGAGTGGCTGGATTTCTTGTTGGGGTGGGATTTGGGGTAGGGCTTAGCTGGATGATTGACAGGTATGGATTATATAACTTAGTTACTTATGTGCATGTGGCTCCTCATAATGCATACACAGAAACACCCGAGGTGGGGGAGAAGCTGTGACGTTAATCATATTACCATATGGGCTTAAGAAATGGGTACAATGCTTGCCGTGTATGTAACTGACCCAGGGTTCGATTCCCAGCATCCCATACGGTCCACCAAGCCCACCAGGAATGATTGGTGAGCACAGAACCAGGAACAAGCCCTGAGCACAGCCATGTGTTGACCAAAAGCAACAAACAAAAAATTATATTACAATGAGCAGTACAAGAGGGGGGTAAACTGAGGACATGAGTCGGGCCGTCTGCACGGCCTGGTGCCAGAGGGCCCGATTGCTCTTTGTCCTTCAGTCCCAGAAGGGATTTCCTGGCTGCAGCTCTGCCTCTGTTGGGTCTTGGACCACCCCATCTCCTCCCCCTGGTCTCGCTGTCATGTTCCCACCCACAATCTGCCTCTAATGTTAGTCCTTTGCTAACTACTCTAACACAACTGCTCTCAGACCAAATGTTGTAGAAATTTGGGGATTTTTAAATTTTAGTTTGTTATACTGGACTGGGACTGGAGCGATAGCACAGCGGGTAGAGCGTTTGCCTTGCACGCGGCCGACCGGGGTTCGATTCCTCCCCCCCTCTCGGAGAGCCTGGCAAGCTACCGAGAGTATCCCGTCCGCATGGCAGAGCCTGGCAAGCTACCCGTGGTGTATTCAATATCACAAAAACAGTAAAAACAAGTCTCATAATGGAGACGTTACTGGTGCCCGCTCGAGCAAATTGATGAACAATGGGATGACAGTGCTACAGTGCAGACAGTGCTGTCTGGACACAGTAATAGTTTGTTATACTGTTGTCAGTGGGAGGCCTGGGAAGGGCCTTCTCACTGTCCCAGTGTGGGGGTGGTGAGGCAGGGTGAAAGGCCGTGCCAGTCCCCACGCCCTCAGTGGCAGCGCCATCCGCACTGAGCCCCACCTGCCTGCCTGCTCCCCTGTTCCCTCCTCAGCTGCTCTGCTCCTCCCCAACCGGGACCGGGGCCTGCACCAGCCATGCCCACAGCCCTGCCTGCTTCCTCTATCCCTCCTTGCAGGGGATGTTTCCTGCCAGTCTCCCAGAGGGAGCATGCAGGGACAGTGACTTTGGCGTGAGGAAATAAACAGACACGGAGAGTGAGATCCCGGGCGTGGGTCAGTGTAGTTCAGCCCGCCCACTTCACAGAGCCCGTTCCAACCCCCAAACCCTGGAGGAAAACTAGCCAGAGGCTCCCCTGCAGACCGAGCTCCCTGGGTCCTGATCCCCAGAGCCGCTGCAACACAGTGCCATGGTGACACCAGTCATGTGACTGACAGAGGCCCCCAGCCCGGTGCCCCAAGGACTGAGCGCACCACGGGTGGAAGGAGGTTTGGGAACAGGACCCCTGGGCTTTCGAGCAAGGCTTGGCGGTTGCCCTAGTGACGACAGATCCAGCCCCAGTGTGTTTTCTGCCTCCAGCCCTCCAGGAGGGCTGCGTGGACCCGGCTCCAGGGGAGGGGGAGGGGCCGACGTCAGAGGGGGAGGAAATGCCAGGTGCAGAGGCAGGAAGTGCTGACAAAGGGACAGGATGGGGGCATATGGGAAGGACGCAGGAACCGCCTGAAGGGGCTCCCTGTGTCAAAGCGGGGATCATTTGAGCTATAAAATAAATACTGGAGCATTGTATTATTTCCCCAAGTAAAAAGTGGAGAAACGTTTGTCCACAGTGATAAACACAGGCTTGAGTAAATACGTAGGCAGGGTGGGGTGGGGTGGGGTGGGGTGGGGAGCCAGCCCTTCTAAGAAACTTCCTGAACTTACATAGAAAGCTGCTGGTCTCGGAGAGGCTGCTGACTTTCTCTTCCGCTAAGGCGGGAGGACTTTCCAGTGTGCCTGACCCCAGTTTATGCAGGAGAAAACCACTGGCTACCCCCAGTGACTGGCCGAAGTGGAGCACGCTGGGCGGGGTCCCCGAGCAGCACGAGGGCACTAGTGGGAACCCCCACAGACCTAACTGAAGCCTGGCACTTAGCTGACAGAAGTGTCCCGACGCTGGCTTCTCAGCTTTTCGCTTGGGTTTGGGGGCCACGCCTGGTTACGCTCAGGGCTTTCTCTTGGCTCTGCGCTCAGGGATCACTCTTGGCAGGCTTGGGACTTTATGGGGTGCCTGGGATTGATCCCTGTTCAGACACGTGCTAGGCAAGTGCCCTGCCTACTAGACTATCACTCTGACCCCCAATCATACACTTTCTTGTTTTCCTTCATCATCATCTGTGTGTGTTCACAAAAGAAGAGGGGGGCCATGGGGCTCTATCTCTCCCGCCGCCCACGTTCGGAAGTCTCACGCCGCTTCCCCCACCCCAGGGAGGCTGATGGAGATGGGCAGGTGAAGGAAGGAATGAGGGCCAGGCTGGTTGGTATCAGTTGCAGTTTATTCCAATCTCCATTCCTCTTCCTCTTCCTCTTCTTCTTCCTCTTCTTTTTCCTCTTCTCCTTCCTCCTCCTCCTCCTCCTCCTCCTCCTCCTCCTCCTCCTCCTCCTCCTCCTCCTCCTCCTCCTCCTCCTCCTCCTCCTCCTCCTCCTCCTCCTCCTCCTCCTCCTCCTCCTCCTCCTCCTCCTCCTCCTCCTCCTCCTCCTCCTCCTCCTCCTCCTCCTTCTTCTTCTTCTTCTTCTTCTTCTTCTTCTTCTTCTTCTTCTTCTTCTTCTTCTTCTTCTGTGTCTTCCCCCCTTTTGTCTCTTCCCTCTACTTCTATTTCTTCCTGTTCTCTCGTGTCCTCTTATGTGTCTCCTTCTCTGTCTCTTCTGTCTTCTTCCTCTGTCTCCCATCAGTGCCCTCCAGTCTTCGTTTATAGAGCAAATTACATAAAGAGGTGACACAAAGGTGAGTTGAACATTAACAAATCAACAAAGAAGGGCAAGACCATTTCTCGAGGATATTAACAAAATCTCATCTAAGGAAATCTCATCTAAGGAGATCAGCTCAAGAGTGGGGGTCCAAACAAGGGTGTGTCAGGGTGAGCTAGTAATCTCCTTAAATAGTTATAGTAAATCTACTTCTAATATTTCTAGCAATGTCACTATGTATGAGCACAGTAAGAGATATAAAGTTTGGTTCTTCCTGAGGACATCTCACTATACATTCCAGACCACAGTCCTCAGGCCAGGTTAACCTTCCTAACCCCAGCAGGGTCCTAGTCTCGTCGTTACCTTTGGATCATGACAGCATTGTTCATGATCATGCCCTCAACTTATAGTTGAGTATTGTGGCACTATGGCCTGACCCATTTCGATGCCAGGGTAGCTCACAGTTTGCCCTGGGTCCATCCAGTCCCTTGTCGGGACCCTGCTTTTGGGGTGCTAGGAACTAAGGGCAACTGAGTTGAGAAAGCAGATGCCCAGTAGTAAATATTATTCGGAGTCAATCAGCTCCCAAGTTACAAGAGCATAATATTAACTGTCTTCCTGTGTCCATACAGAAAGGCCATTGCTTGAAGATAAACTATGCAAAAGACACTAACAAGTTCAGCGTCTTTAGAAAAATCTGATCTTACAAGATAACAGAATCTGATTAGGGAAAAGGTGATTAACTGGTTGGGAAGGAGGGTGCAGAGAAGAGTTTACAGATAAACAAAGGAACGGGAGTGTCTCCAGAGCACTTAAACCTAAACTCCTTATGGCAAGTGAGGAAGGATAAACCAATATTATCCTACAATCATCATCATCATCATCATCATCATCATTTTTATTGAATAACTGTGAGATATGGTTTAAAAGTTGTTCATGATCAGGTTTCCATCATACAATGTTCTAAAACCAGACTCTCCACCAGTCTACATTTCCCACCACCAATGTCCCCAGTTTTTCTCCTGCCTCCAGCCCCTCCCATGGGAGGCATTTCTTTTCTTCTCTCTCTCTCTCTCTCTCTCTCTCTCTCTTTCTCTTTCTCCCTCTATCCCTCTGTCTCTGCTTCTCTCTCTTTCTCTCTCTCCCTCTATGTCTCTGTTTCTCTCCCTCCCTCCCTCTCTGTCTGTTTCTCTCACTCTCTCCCTCTCTGTCTCTGTCTCTCTGTTTCTTTCTCTTTCTCTCTCTCTCCCTCCCCCCCTGGGCATTGTGGTTTGCAATACAGGTACCAAAAGTTTATCATGTATATCCCTTTACTTACTTCCAGCATTCAGTTCTTAACCAGAGTGACTATTTCCAACTCTCATTGTCACAGCGTCCCTTCACTATCCTAAGTGCCTTCCCCCCACCCCAACTAGTGGCAAGTTTCCAACCATGGGCCAGTCCTCCTGGCCCTTCTTTTCTACTGTCCTTGGGTACTGGTCTCATACTACCAATCAGACACTTTCTTTGCTGTTTGCCAGGAGTTCCAGATGGAAGAGTCTCTGGGACCTCAGTGGGTGCATGAGGCAGCCCCAGGCTTGGAGCTCAGGGCCTTGTTCTTGCAAGGCAGTTGCTTTTGAGCTACTGAGTTATCCCCTTGGCTCTAATCAATCTTTTAGAATATCATTGCTTTTGTCAACCTGATAGATTAGAGATAAGAGTCTTTTTTTAAAATTTAATTTTGGCTTTTTGGGTCACACCTGGCATTGCACAGGAGTTACTCCTGGCTCATGCACTCAGGAATTACTCCTGGCAGTGCTTGGAGGACCATATGGGATGCTGGGAATCGAACCTGGGTCGGCCGCCTGCAAGGCAAATTCCCTACCTGCTGTGCTATCACACCAGCCCCGAAATAAGAGTCTTTTGACAGAACTTATTTTGGGGGAGGCATCCCAGGCAGTGCCTAGGAGATCTGGGGACCACTCCTGGTGATACTTGGCCTGCTTGGGTCAAACAGTTCTAATGCTAGGGCTCCAGACCATGAGGTGCTGCTCAGGCCCAGGGTCACCCCAGTGATGCTTGAGGACCACATGAAGTCAGGCATCAAAATAGCATCCTTGCGTGTGTAAGGCATGTACCTCCACCCCCTGAGCAACTTCCTGGCCCTATAACTTTGCATTCTAATTTTTCTTATTATGGATATAAAGGACCATATCTTTACTTATTTTATTTTATTTGTGGCTTGAAAACTACTTCCAACTCAGGGGTCAAGGTATTAGTCGTGGCAGCACTTGGGGAAACATGTGGTACCAGGGATTAAACCTGGGTTTCCTGCATGCAAGTCCACGTCTGCCGGTTGAGTTGTCTCTCTTGTCCTTTCTGTTTTTCAGAGGCTTTTATCCCTTTTCTGTGAATTGTTTTAAGAGGGGCTTTGTGAAAGAAAAACTGAAGGTTCCTTCAAAGCTTCTAGACATAAAAAGTTCCCAGCATGTCAACAAATTAGAAGGTAGAAGTGCTGGGATATGTCTCAGCCACAGCCCTTTCATGTTCAAGGCCCTGGATAGGGGCCCTGGCCCCAGCCCCCCACACCATCCCCCAACAATGCATGGTGTGATCCTGGAAGCCTTTGAACAACGTTAATTGAGGATCATACAGATGATAGCAAAATTAGAAATAATACAATTGTGTAAGTATCTTAGGGTGAAAGGATGTGGCTATAATGGTAGGGCACAGGCCAGTACCACAGAACCTCATAGATCCAAGCACGGCCAGGATGAGCTCCCACCATTATGACAAAAGGTTTTTTTTTTAAATTTTTTTTCTTTTTGGGTCACATCCGGCAATGCACAGGGGTTACTCCTGGCTCTGCACTCAGGAATTACTCCTGGCGGTGCTCAGGGGACCATATGGGATGCTGGGATTTGAACCCGGGTCGGCAGCGTGCAAGGCAAACGCCTTACCCGCTATGCTATCACTCCAGCCCCCGACAAAAGTTTTTTATTTTTAAAAACTATTAAATTTCCCCCCACTTTATTTAAGCACTGTGGCTTACAAAGTTGTCCATGATGCCTTTGTTACAGGCGTTCAGTATTCAACACCAATCCCACCACCAGTGGGACCTTCCCTCCACCATTCTCCCAATTTTCCCAACCACCCCTGAGCCTGCCCCCTTAGCAGGCCCAAAATCATTTATTTTATATTGCTCGGAACAACTAAATGGCTAATAGAATTATCAAAAAATACTTCAGTAAAAAAAAATTTGTGAAAGTTGTTCTATCACACCATGGGGACAATAAGTCCTTGGCTGAGGGTTTGCTAAGCTGTTGCTGCTAGTTGAGCCTCTGTGCTAATGTTTTTCCTTCTTGAGTTTAGTTGACGTCTACGCTACTTTTCCATCCGCCCTTGTGTGCTCCTTCTGGGCTGTCAGTACTGTAGAATTTGGAGATGTGGTGCAGTCTTCAATGCTGCCTTGTACTCCAGAAACTTCAGACTATTTAACCAGGCAGTGAACTAACCACCCCCAATCCAAGAAGACCCGAGTTCTTAGCCAGAGAGAAAAAAAAAACTAGAGTCCCTGAAATTATGGGTAGTTTAGTGTCTCTGCCGAGCTCAGTTGTGAGGCAGTGGAGTCTGGCATAGGCTTGGTGGCAACTGTTAGGGTGGGAATACGGCTGCCGGGGTTTGACTGGGTGGGGACTTGGCCTGCCCCCCTCCTGAGGGTGCCCCAGAGTTTTCAGCTGGAAAACTGGGAGATGGGTGTAGCCATGAATTTTTTGCGACTAGGTGATCTCTTCTGAGATTTAATCAAACAAAAGATTTTTAAATGAGAAAGAAGAGGATGGCAATGCTCTCCTTGGCGGTTACCAGTTTCAAGACAAAGGTTCTTGGCACTGAAGTGAGAAAGACTTATTATTTTAATTTTTTTGGCTTCTTGGGTCATACCCGGTGGCTTCTTGGGTCATACCCGGTGGTTACTCCTGGCTCTGCACTCAGGAATTGCTCCTGGCAGTACTCAGGTGAGTATATGGGATGCTGGGAATCAAACCCGGGTCAGCCATATGCAAAGCAAGTGCCTTACCTGCTGTCCTATCGCTCTGACCCCAAAAGACTCACTTTTGGGTCTCTCAGCCTCCCCAGAGCCTGCTGTCACCCTGGCCTTCCCATGACGGTTTGCTCACGGTGCCTGAGCCGTAAAATGAACCAGATACTGAGGTGCCATTTCCTGTTGCCTGGAAACAGCACAAGAGGCCCAATCTGAGTACCCCACACAAAGAGTGCTCACACCCCAGATTACTAAAGAAAGTTGACAAGGATTTATTTAGCGATTTAAACACTAAAAAATCTATTCTTATATTTTCTTAGGTAACACAGTACCACTGTAGCACTGTCCTCCTGTTGTTCATTGGTTTTGCTCGAGCGGGCACCAGTAACGTCTCCGTTGTGAGACTTGTTGTTACTGTTTTTTGGCATATCAGATTGGCCATGGGGAGCTTGCCAGGCTCTCGGAAGCTTGCCAGGCTCTCTGAGAGGGACAGAGGAATCAAACCCAGGTCGGCTGTGTGCAAGGCAAACGCCCTACCCGCTGTGCTGTCGCTCCAGCCCAAGTTAGGAAAACATGTAGGGGAATCTAGGGGAAGGATATAAGGAATCTCCCTTTTTAACAGTTTCCCTTGAGTCTATAATTCCCAAATAAAGATTGAAGAAAACTAGTCGCCAAGAATCTGTGCATAAAGTTACAGAGCATGACTATTAACCTCCACAGAAGAAACTATTATAGAGAAACTGGGCCTCTGACAAGAACCCAGGGGAGCAGGGTGACACAGTAATAACATGTTAAAGCTTGTGGTACTGAAGCCTAATGTCACTGCACATACCCTCCCTCCCATCACCAAAGTACCTAAGACTCTCCATCACTGTCCTTCTGTCACCTGCTTCTTCATCCTCACACCCCAACTGCTCACTACTTGGTAAATCTGAGTTTTGTCATCCAAGACTAAGATTTAGTTAACGAGAATCTGAATCAGATCACTCTTCCCAGAAGGGATGAAAACGGGCCCATAAATAAAATTTAAAAAATAAAAAAAAGAAAATGGGCCCCTAATCGGCAATACCTTCCTGGAAGGAGAGCAGAAGGAGGACAGCCCCCCCACTCCCCGTCTCTGTCTCTGTCTGTCTCTCACTCTCTCTCCTGAGTCTGGGGATGGTGAGAGCAGGTCTCCGGGCTGGGCAGGAGGGGGAATCTCTCTCTCTCTGCAAAATCTGGGGATGGTGAGAGCAGGTCTCTGGGGCTGGTAGGAGGGGGAATCTCTCTCTGTCTCTCTCTCTCTCTCTCTCTCTCTCTCTGTCTCTCTCTCTCTCTGTCTCTGTCTGTCTGTCTCTGTCTCTGTCTCTGTCTCTGTCTGCAGAGTCTGGGGATGGTGAGAGCAGGTCTCCGGGCTGGGCAGGAGGGGGAATCTCTCTCTCTCTCTCTCTGTCTCTGTCTCTGTCTCTCTCTGCAGAGTCTGGGGATGGTGAGAGCAGGTCTCTGGGCTGGGCAGGAGGGGGAATCTCTCTCTCTCTCTCTCTCTCTCTCTCTCTCTCTCTCTCTGTCTCTCTCTCTCTGCAGAGTCTGGGGATGGTAAGAGCAGGTCTCTGGGGCTGGGCCCCCACAGGCCCAGAGGAGAGGCTCCCAGTGGGCCATTCAGAGACTGGGCGCTAAGGGCGTGCTGTTCTAGGGCTGTCTGCCTAGCCCTGGGGCTCTCACCAGGCCCTGACTTTTCCAAACATAGACAAAGACAAATGGGTGAGGGGCCCGAGTTTCCTGAGCGCTCAGTAAGGAATGTGGCAGTGCTCAGGGGGGCCTGCAAGCAGGAAAGCCACTCTGGGAACTGAGCAAAGGCCTCGGGCCCGCCTGGGTGAACAGGCCGGGACTGGCCCTCTCTTGTGACTGGGAGGACCACAGGGCCTGTTGTGCAGAAACTTTTTTCCTCCAGTTGCACAAGATCTTGATCCCCCGATTCCTGCTTCCCCCACTGAGCTTCCACTCCAGCGGCAGCATCTGTCAGCTCAGCTTTCAACACACAGCTCAGATCCGAAGACTTCTCCTTGCCTCCTGCCCTGTGGGCTGAGCCCTGGTCCGCTCTGGCCTGGACGCTGGGTGAGCCTCTTTCCAGCGGGGCCTTTGCTCTGACAGCCTGTTCGCCACCCGGAAGGCACAGGACACTTTAGAGGCTCAGGGACAAAACCCAAATGCTTCCAGTGGCCTCTAGGACCCTGCTGAACCTGTCCCCGACTCACCATGGCCAGCTCTCCTTCTCAGGCCACTTCTCACATGCTGGAGGCTCATGACGGACTGTGGTCAGTCCCTTTCCACGGGGAAGCTGCTGATCTCTCAATTTTGCGTGTTTCCCCCCAGAGAACCACATGGGTCCTCACTTCCTCTCTCAGACCTCCTACATAAAGTAGCCTCACCCTGCCCTGCATCTCCCCCAACTCACCCCCACTTACACACACAAACTGAGACACTTTGGACGCCAAGGAACTGAAGTCCCCACCTGGGTTGTGAGAGCAGATAGGAATGTGGAAGGAAAACCAGGCCAGGAGCGGGGAGGACCTGCCAACACTCTACAGCCCGTGGCCCTGGGTGGAAATCTCTCGTTCTTCTTCCCAATGTTGTAAAGACATGGTGCTGAATAAAATAATAATATTGGTGGGGGGGCTGCGTAGTAAGTGACCTACCATGTCCCAGGAGCTCAGTACGAGGTATGAGTTAAACAAATAGACAGGGCCCCTGCCTGGGGACAAAGACAGGAAAGAAAGATGGGAGGGAGGGAGGGGAAGGAAGGGGAAGGCAGAGGAGGGAGGGGAGGGGAAAAGAGGAGGGAGGGAAGGAAAGGGAAAGGAAGAGATGTAAAGGGGAGGGAGAGAAAGGGAGGGGAAAACAAAGGAAAGGAGGGAAAGAAAGAAGGAAAGAAGAGAGGATGTATGGAAGGGGGAAAGGAAAAAAAGGAAAGAGGGAATTTATTTTATTATTTTTTTGGCCACACTCTATGGCTTTGGGGAGCAGCCCTGCTGGGTGCTCAGAGGACCAGTGGGTGCTGGGGACTGGTTCCAGAATTCCTACAGAGAAAGACCTTAGAGCCATCTCTGGTCCCTTGTGGGGATTTTTGACAGAGGATTGCTTGTATAATTTTTGTGTGTATGTGTGTGTAGGGGATGGTGGTGGGGGACGCTTGGGTCACACCAGGCAGCTTTCAAGGATTTACTTCTGGTTCTTTGCTCAGGTGGCACATTTTTGGTTTGTTTTGGTATCCTACCTGGCAATGCTCAGAGGTTTCTCCTGCTTCTCCACTCAGGAATTACTCATGGTGCTTCTCTCTGGGGATCATATGGAATGTTGGGGGTTGAATCTGGGCTGGGTGCATGCAAGGCTAGTGCCCTACCCACTGTGCTATCGCTCTGGCTCCGAAAGTATCACTTCTTGGGTGTCCATATGTAGTACCAGGAATAGAACCCAGGCCAGAGACATGCAAGGTCTTAACCCCCGTATTGTCTCTGGGGCCCTAATTTTTTTCTTTTTGGGTCACACCCAGCGATGCTCAGGGGTCACTCCTGTCTCTGCACTCAGGAATTACCCCTGGCCATGCTCAGGGGACCATATGGGATGATGGGAATTGAACCCGGGTCTGCCGCGTGCAAGGCAAACGCCTTACCCTCTGTGCTATCACTCCAGCCCCTGGGGCCCTAATTTAGATTTGAAACTATATTCCATAGCGTTGCATATTCAGGTAAATAAATAACCATCTGTTCTGTCGTTCGATGATTACATATTATGTTGAATTAAAGTAGGAGTTGTTTCATGGGGGGCAGGCACTTTCTGTGGAGATGGCTTCCTTATGGCTAACAAGGACTGGCAGATTAAAACCCTGAGTTCAGAGCTGATATGTCTTCATGTTCTCAGCCACCTTAAGGAAAACTGGCCTTGAGAAATGCAGATCCTGGAAATGTTGACCAGTTGTCCTGATTCTCTCAGGCTCAGTTTTTCCCCTTTTCCCGTCTGACAACAGAATCTGAGGAGCTTTTCAAAAGTTTTATCTGGAAATACCCTCTGTTTCTTAATTCCTATCGGTGTGTCAGAGATTCCAGGCAGTTTATGTGCAACATACAGTGTGACACTGATGGTTTCCGGGGACTGACAAGCCAGGGCGAGGGACAGGCAGGCAAGCTGCTTCCACAAGGCAGGAGCGCTCTGGGCGAAGAAGGGATCCCCAAATCACAAACACAGTTGTCTCAGGCAGAGCCAGGCAGACGAGTCTCTCATGAAGTCCCATGGAAACACGGTGATGTCAACGTGGAGTGGCCGCTGGGGCTCCGGAGCAGAGGCTGACATCACTCCCCTGGGGACCCGGTGATCTCACACTCCAGGGACACCTCTTCAGAGCCCCCAAAGAGTCAGGAGCAGCAAACAGGGCCAAGTGGGCCCTGGGGGCTGAGCTGCTTTCACCCTCTGTTCATCTGTTGTTCTTTTCTTCTGCGGTCTCCTGGCAAGGGGAGAAGGGATGGGTGTTGGAATATTGGATGACTGAAGCCCAATCACAAACAACATTTTTTAAAATTTATTTTTATTTATTTATTTATTTACTGCTTTTTGGATCACACCTGGCAACACACAGGGGTTATTCCTGGCTCTGCACTCAGGAATTACCCCTGGCAGTGCTCTGGGAACCATATGGGATGCTGGGAATTGAACCCGGGTCGACCGCATGCAAGGCAAACGCCCTACCTGCTGTGCTATTGCTCCAGCCCCCCAATCACAAACAACTTTGTAACTGTCTACCTCACCGTGATTCAATTAAAAACAAAAAAATAGAATTATACCTTAGTGCCCCTGACAAGCTATATTTCTTCTCCTCAGAACCATTTGCTAGACAGACGCTGCTCACAAGAAACTCCTGGAATAGTTGGACACCCAGACCTGCAAACTCAGAAGTAAAGCACATAAAAGGAGCTGTTGGAGCCTTGAGGTTAGGCCTGTGGCTATGGAACTCAGTGAGTCCCTTAATGATTAGGGACTAGCCCTCTGATCCGAGCCAACCTCCTCAACCACCAAATGCAGGAATGAGATCATATGGCAAAGGTTCCCCCCTCCCCCCATCATAAATGGCAGAAAACAGTTTGTGTCTCACTGTGGGATGCTGGAGAGAAATAGATGAGAGAAGTCGTCTTATGTTCTTGGAGCCCAGCAGGTGTTCAATCAATGAGCTGTGATTCTTTTTTTTTATTAGTGAATCACCATGGGGTACCGTTACAGACTTACAAACTTTTTTGCTTGCGTTTCAGCCATACAATGATTAAGTACCCATCCCTCCACCAGTGCCCATTTTCCACCACCAGTGGTCCCATGAGCTGTGATTCTTACCACGGCTTCAGGCCACAGTAGGAGCAGGATAGTGGGGACGTTAATGAGATGCTAACAAAGAATCCTTGACCACCTTGACCGGATGCTAACAAAGAATCCTTGACAGCAGACTTTCTGTCAGAGGAAAGTCACACAAGTGAGATCGACAAGAATGATTTCACCACGTAAGCAGAAGGGGAAAGAGTATATTATACAGAAAAAACAGAATGGCTTGTGCAAGGACTGAAAAGAAGCCGCTCAGTTCAGTTCATTCCAAATCAAGCTACACAAACTCAGGGTCTTTTCTTTACTAAAAATCGGGGGCCACTAACTAATGATAAACATTCGCATTCGTGTTAATATCCACTTAGAGTGCTTTGTACCAATTAAATTCCATGAAGTGACTGCTATTAGCGTGCCACATTATGGATAGGAGACTGAGTATAGAGCGACTATGAATTTACTAAACACACAGTTGAGAAACTGGATTGAATCAGGATTTTACTCTGGACTGTCTGGAGCTGGAGCGTGACTCTTGCTGCGAGGCTGAGCTCATCCTGAGGGAAAGAGAGTGGTCAGATCACATGGTAACCTCTGGGGCAGAGAGAAACACTGGAGACCAGGCGTGCAAATGCAGGAATGAGATCATATGGCAAAGACTCCCCAGAGAAGGTGACAGCGAAGTTAAGTCTTACCGATGAGTGTATTGTTCCCGGTGGGATTAAAACACTAGCAAGAATGGAGGCAAGTAGGCTGCTTATAAAAGTCCTCATCCAAGGTGGAATCACTGGAATTATGCAGGACTTGGGATGGATGTAATAAAGAGGTGTGAGATTAGGATATGAGGGAAAAGGGAATCTAGATTCCTGAGTTTCTAGTGTGAGAGTTCAGGGGCAAGAACTGAAGTAGATATGAGAAGAGAGAGAGAGTTTAAAACGGGTTGAGAACATGTTGAGTTTGAAGTGCCTGGGAGGTATTTAAGAGGAGATATCCACTCAACAGTAAGAGATAGAGACCTCATAACCCACTTTCTGCTTTTTATTTTGGTTTTTGGGTCATGCCCAGCAGTGCTCAGGGCCTCCTCCTGACTCTGCACTCAGGGATCAGTCCTGAAGGGGCTTGGAGGATTACACATGGACTACTGGGGATTGAAACCAGGGTCAGTTGCATGCGAGACAAACACCATACCCAATATACTATCTCTCTGGCCCTCATAACCCACTTTCAATAATGCACAGAACAACTAGGAACAAATGGGATAGAAAACTTTAACAGTAGCAGAACATACATTCTCCTCAAGTGCAGCTTAGTGAAGCAGGGGAATGAACTCTAGGGAATACACACCAGGCAGGTGCTCTAGCCTCCAGCACTATCCCCCTGATACACATGAAACACTAAGATAGACCATATGAAAATATTAGGAAACATTTAAAATAACACAAAGCATTTTTGTCCCCTTAATAGAATTCAAAGACTATAAATCAACGACAGAAGAAAATTTTGGGATTCACAGATATGAAAAAATTAAACTACATATTTTTAGTAACCGAATAAGAGAAATTAAAAAATATCTTTTTAAAAATTATTTATTATTATTATTATTATTATTATTATTATTTTTGCTTTTTGGGTCACACCCGGCGATGCACAGGGGTTACTCCTGGCTCTGCACTCAGGAATTATTCCTGGCGGTGCTCAGGGGACCATATGGGATGCTGGGATTTGAACCTGGGTTGGCCGCATGCAAGGCAAACGCACTACCCACTGTGCTATCACTCCAGCCCCAAGAAATTAAAAAATATCTTGAGGTAAAGACAAATGAAAACAATAAACTTTATGGAAATAATTGACAAAGTACAAAGACAGCAGATTATACCTATATATATGCTTAAATTTAAAAAGATCAAGGTTTTTTTTTTTTCTTTTTGGGTCACACCTGGCGATGCACAGGGGTTACTCCTGGCTCTGCACTCAGGAATCACTCCTGGCGGTACTCAGGGGACCATATAGGATGCCAGGAATCGAACCCAGGTCGGCCTCGTGCAAGGCAAACGCCCTACCTGCTGTGCTATTGCTCCAGCCCCCCCCCCCAAATTAAGTTCTTTAATCAATGATTTGAACTTGTACCTTAAGAAACTATAAAAATTAAACTTAAGCAAGCAAAGTGAAAGAAATAATAGATTTGTGAACAAAAAAAACGAAGCAGCAAATAGAAAATCAATAGAAACCATCAATAAATTGAAAGTTGTTTCTTGAAAGAGTCTTAACAAAGGCCCATGGTGTGGTTCAAGTGGTAGAGTTCATGTCTCATGTGTTCTCACGTGGGTGTGGGTGTGGCCCTGGCATCTCATGCTCTCCACTACCACCGCTGGGCATGGCCCTGGTGTTTCTCAGCAGGGAGAACTGAGGTCCTCATCCCTGGTGGGAGTGTTCTCCCTCCAAAAAAACTCATTGGATACAATAATTTTTAAAGGGTTTAAAAATGATAAATATTTACCTGTAGCACTATGTAGCACTGTGATCCCTTGTTCATCGATTTGCTCGAGTGGGCACCAATACTGTCTTATTGTGAGACTCATTGTTACTGTTTTTGGCATGTCTGATACACCACGGGTAGCTTGCCAGGCTCTGCCATGCAGGCAAGATACTCTCGGTAGCTTGCCGGGCTCTCCGAGAGGGGTAGAGGAATCAAACCTAGGTCAGCTGTGTGTGCAAAGCAAACACCTGACCCACTGTGCTATCGCTCCAGCCCAAATATTTACCTATGCTGAAAAACTGAAACAAAACAAAGACCTAAATGAAAAATAAGGGGCCTGGGAGATGGCTTGAAGGGTTGGACAACAGGCTTTACAGGTTGGAACCTTGGGTTCAATGCCCCCCACGTAGTCCAAGAAACACAGCTGGAACAGAATCCTGAGCACTGTATGGGACTAGCCCTTCTCCTCCTGAGCAGAGCTGGGTGACTCTCCAGCCCCTTAAAATTATCAAGTAAAAAGAATTACATTATATATATATATATATATATATATATATATATATATATATATTGGCTTTGTGGGTCACACACGGTGATTCACAGGGGTTACTCCTGGCTCATGCACTCAGGAATTACTCCTGATGGTGCTCGGGGGACCATATGGGATGCTGGGAATCGAACCCAGGTAGGCTGCATGCAAGGTAAGTGCCCTACCCGCTGTGCTATTGCTCCAGCCCCAAGAATATATTTAATTAAAAAGACTCAAAACTTGTCACGTAAAATTATAAGACAATGTTGAAAGAAATTTGTAAAGCTCTGAATAAATTTTAAAATCCCATGTTTATAGGTTATAAAAGTTTGCATTGGAGGAAATAGCACAGGGGAGAGGGGTCATGAGAGCCAGACCCCAGCTTAACCTCTGGCACCATTTGTAACTATCACTATCATCCCGTTGCTCATCGATTTGCTCGAGAGGGCACCAGCAACGTCTCCAAGTGAGACTTGTTACTGTTTTTGGCATATCGAATATGCCACGGGTAGCTTGCCAGGCTCTGCTGTGCGGGCGAGATACTACTGGTAGTTTGCCGGGCTCCCCGAGAGGAGTGGAGGAATTGAACCTGGGTTGGCTGTGTGCAAGGCAAATGACCTACCCACTGTGCTATCGCTCCAGCTCTCTGGCACCATATGGCCCCATAAAACCATCGGGTGTAGTCTTGGAAGCCCCAGGGCTCTGTTGGGTGTGGCCTTAATAGAGCATTTTTCAAAGGGGACCATGACAAGAATATCCAAGGGGGCCTTGCAGGAGGAAATCACATTAACGGGGGTACAGCATGAAACGAGGGGGTCAACCAGTAGGATGGGGGAACACAGGAAGAAAACGGGTTAGAAGGGGGTTATTGCTAAAAACATTTGAAAAACAAATACCATTTTTAGTGATGCTGTGGGTGTGGCCCTGGTGGGCACTGTACCTGAGCAGCAGTGGCAGCCCCCTCCTCCCCACTTCCTCTCGCATTGAGCCATCGCTTCTTGTTGGCCAAGTGTCTCCATGAGTGGCTCCCAGGCTCCTTAACCACTGTTTGAAAGATCCCTCAAATTAATATCAATAACTTGGTGGTGACCCACCAAGCAGAATTGCATTATGAACAATGTTCCTAAAATCCCAATCAAAAGCCTAGCTATCCCCAAGTTGACACGCATAGCTTTACAATCCATGGGAAAGGTAGGGAACTAGAATATCCAAAGTTGGCTTATCCTTTCAAATATCAAAACTTGCCACAGGGTCTGGGGAGGTAGCTCATTGGCCAGAGGCATCTGCCTTATGTGTGTCAGGTTCCAAGTTTGATTCCCCCATATACCCCATGGCCCATGAACACCACTGGATAGAGTTGAATTGCTGTCCCGAACATTAGACTAACAAGCCTAGTTGACTGAATAACATAGGGAATGGTCCTGGTCAACTGCCCCCCCCCCCCACCTGCCATTGCCCCAGCACTAGGTGGAAAGCCACCTACCCCGCCAACCATAACAACAAACAAAAACAATTGACTACAAAGTCTACAATAAAGCCAATATTTTAATGTCAAAGACTAGAAGAGAGTCTAGACATAATCCCTAATTTCAACAGAGTACGAAGCCAAATCTATAAGGAAATAATCATAGTTTCAATAAGTTATTTGGGACTACTGAATGTCCATAAGCAAAAGAACAAAATTATCACAATGAACTAAAAAACCCTAACCCTAACCCTAACCCTAACCCTAACCCTAACCCTAACCCTAACCCTAACCCTAACCCTAACCCTAACCCTAACTAAAAAAATTAAGTGTAGCAACATCTAACAACAAAAGAATGAAGTAAAATCTTGCCTCACATCATTTATAAAAATCACTAAAAATGGACCCAGATCTAAGTATCAAGGATAATACTACGAAGATCATTGACAGGATAATCTTTACCTAAACTTAGGAACTGGTTCTTTAAGATATTAAATAAAATCACTAAGCACAAAAGAAGATATAGATAAATCTGGGCTTTATTGAAACTAAAAACAAACTTTTATTCTTCAAAGAACACTATCAGGAAAGTGAAAAGTCAACTTACTAATGGAAATAAATATTTGCAATCATCTCTGATAAGAAATTTGTGTCCAGAATGTATAAAGAACTCTTCTTATGGTACCATAGTGATAGGAGAGGGGTTAATGCAATCCCTCCATGCAACCGGCCTTGGTTTGATCTCCCACACTGCATATGGTTCTTGGAGCATGGCCAGGAGTAATCCTTGAGTATAGAGCCAGAAGTAAGCCCTGAACATCCCCAGCTGTGGCTCTGCATCTGGTTCTCTCCCTGCAAAGAAAATCCCTTTCTTGCAATTCAACTATAAACTAAACCAAGTCATACCAAACCAAACTCCCACCACCACCACCACCAAAAACTTATACACACTGTTGAAATGTGGACAAAGGATCTTAATGCATTTCTCCAAAGGACCTATATCACTGGCAATGGAAAGTAGTGAGAATGTTAATGTGGATCTAGGGATATAGGAGAAGAAAAAAGAAAACAAACAAACAACCCCCCCCCCCCCACTTAAAGCAAGTGGGAAAAAGAGGTTGTTCAGAAGGCTTTGAAATAGATTTGATAAGAGTGAAAAAAATCCATTCTGTTTGCATGGAGGCATATGCAGACAGACGCAATAAGCTCGTGGCAATGGAGAGGATGGTGGCACAATATGGCTCAATAGTCAGGAAATGGGATTTGGAATTAGATGGGTCTGGGTTCAAACTCGAGCTTCATCATTTGCAAGCTGTGAGAATTTAGTTTTGTTGTTTGTAAAATGAGATACCTATTTATTTTTTCTGCATAAGTTTGGTTTCAAGATTTTTTTAAAATGTAGGAGCACTGCTATTTATTGGTTTAAAGATTTAATGATGGTGGGAAGTGTTTACTTCATTTATGTATTGTTCCTGGCACACAGAGACTGGTCAACACATTTTAATGATTCATGCAAAACTGAATCAAAGGGCCCTTGATTCTTAGTCTAGTGCTTCCCTGGTCATTTAACACAGACATGACATTCTTCCTATTCAGAAAGCAGTCCCAAGAGGCAGGCCAGCTTCACTGACATCTTCCTACAATGGCTGATTGATAGATGTGAGATTTGTGTTCTCTGTGGGGGCCCAAACAGACAAAGAATTAAACAACCCCCTGCTGTTTAGTTAAATTAGTAGTAGTGACTAATTTAAGTAATTTAACTAATGCCATACATATCTGTTCTATATACCTGTCTGCTTCCTGTGATGGACAAAATATTTTTGCTGGACAAAATGCTAACATGGGTGCTTGAAGGGATCTCCCATGATATATTTTAAGAGCTCTCCAGAAGCATGGAAGGCCCTCTACTCTTCTGACCCCTCCTACATTCTGGAGTTGTTCGAGCATGAGTCAGAGATGATCTAGAATCAGACAGGTTTAGCAACCTGCTCAGTTCCTGGCAAACCAGGACTTGTAACTGATTTTCCTCACTATTTGTTAACTTTCTAAATGTATCTTTAGTTGATAGCTATTGTTTTTATTAAAGAAGTGCTACATGCACAAGGGACAGAATTCCAAAAGTTCAAATAATACATTTTCTGGGCTGGGGACACAGTACAAGTGGAAGAGCAGAGAACTCACAGGTGCAAACCCTGAGTTTAGTCCCCAGGACTGCTGACTGTGGCCCTGGTGGCCAGGTGAACATCACTGAAGGGGTCTGTCAACAAAACGAACACAAGTATGTTCCCTTTACTCTGGGAGCTTCCCCTCCAGTTCTCATCTAACGGACATTTCGCTCAACTGTTTCTTTTTTTTTTGTTATTTAAAAAAAAATTTATTAATAAATCACTGCGATGTACAGTTACAAACTTTTCAACTTTCGTGTTTGCATTTCACTCATACAGTGATCGTTTACCCATCCCTCCACCGGTGCCCATTCTCCTCCACCAGTGATCCCAGTATCCCTCTCACCACCCCCACCCCATCCCCCACCACCCCACCCTGCCTCTGCGGCAGGGCATTCCCTTTTGTTCTCTCTCCTTTTGGGTGTTGTAGTTTGCAATAGAGGTATTGAGTAGCCTTCATGTTCGGTCTATAGTCTACTTTCAGTATGCATCTTTCAACCCGAATGGGTCCTCCCAACATCCTCTACTTGTTCCCTTCTCTATCTCAGCTGCCTTTCCCCCCAGCATGTGAGTCCAGTTTCCAAGCTGTGGGGCAGACCTCCTGGTCCTTATATTTACTACTCTTAGGTGTTAGTCTCCCACTCAACTGTTTCTTGTCTATCCTTTTGGCAGTATTTTATCTCCATAATATTTTGTGTGTATCTAAACATATAATGCAAATTTCCTTTAAGATGAATGAAAACATACTCTATAACTGTTCATGTATCGTTTTTCCTAACTATTACAAGTTGGAGTCAGTTCCACAATTAAGTATAACCTTTTCACTTTCTCTCTGGTGAGTGTATAATAGTCTATAATATGGTTACAGCATATTATTATTACTGTAGCACTGTAGCACTGTCGTCCCGTTGTTCATTGATTTGCTCAAGAGGGCACCAGTAATGTCTCCATTGTGAGACTTGTTGTTACTGTTTTTGGTATATCGAATTTGCCACGGGTAGCTTGCCAGGCTCTGCCCTGTGGGCGGGATACTATCGGTAGATTGCAGGCTCTCTGAGACAGGTGGAGGAATTGAACCAGGTTGGCAGCGTGCAAGGCAAACGCCCTAACCACTGTGCTATCGCTCCAATTCATTACTACTACTACTACTACTACTACTACTACTACTACTGTTTTTTACTTTGGGGCTACACCCAGAGGTATTCAGAAACTATCTTGACTTTGTGCTTTGGGGAGATCATTCCTGGAGGTGCTCATCAGTTGGTGCTGGGGGACCAAAGCTAGGCCTACATACAAAGCATACACTCAGCCACTTGAGCTATGTCTCTGATTTTGCAATATAATATTATTTAACCTGGAATAGTACCCAAATACCCCTCTACTAATATATAATAAATAATGCCAATTCTGCTTAAATACTTTCTCTACTGGTGCATTAAAAAAAAAAATCCTTACTCCCACTTAGCCTTAAACATTACTTTTTTCACCTATCTTAAAATTTGCTATCATTTTGCCTACTTGCTCTTCATTAAATTTCTATTGCCAAACATTTGTCCGTTAGTGTCACCTGCCTTCTTAAAAACCTCTAATGGATCCCTTATCCATTGTGTTATGTGAAAACTCAAGCCGGTTTTGTTTCCTTTTGGGGAACACCCGGCAGAACACAGGGCTTACTCTGAGATCTCTGACTCTGAGCTCAGGGATCACTACCGGAGGGTTGCCATGCTTACCAGACCAAACCCTAGTAAGCAATGTGCAAGGCAAGCAGCCTATTCTCTGTACTATGACTACAGCCCTGATTTTAAGTTTTAATCTGGGGAGTTATGATAATCAAATGCCTGAGTCAAATAACCTTTAAACTGTATTTGAAAAAGTCTACGTGTACTTTTGAATTACTTGGTGGTTAGGCTAGCGGAGTCATGAATAAAGTACTAATTTCTTTGTTCAACATTCCCCATCTCTTACTGCTATTTCTCTGCCTACAGGTGCAAAGTTCCCGCTGTCTTCCTAGGCGCTTTTCACACCTTTAGTAACACCTTTTAAAAACGTTCAGAATCAGTCTTTCTAAGAATCCTTCACAGCCAGGAGCGATTCCCGGACTCTCTTCTCTGACCCCGCACACTCACGATTGGTCTTACCTCTTAGTTTTGGGATCGTCTAGCTTTTTTCCTCATCTGATTATGCGTGTAAGACCCCTGCAAAATAGTTTGCATGTTGCTGCAAGGATCTTACGAGTGAATTACATTTGCACACAACATTCGGAGGGCTACAAGCCGGTCATCTGCTCGCTTGAACAGCACTGCATATATATGCATGACCTGAAACGGTTCCTAGTGGACAGAGGGCCTTTCAAGACGCGTCTTGGCTTGTTCAGTCGCTCTAGGAGCGGGAAGCCGGCCCGGGGCGGGTGGGTTGTGGGACTGAGGGGTGGGGTTGGAAGTGGGGTGGGGTAGGGGGTGGGTGTGGAGTCCCCCTCTATCAGGGAACTACAAATCCCAGAGGGCATTGCGGGGCACGTCGCCTGACGCGTGACGCAAGGGGGCGTGTCCAGGGCGAGGGCGGGGTCGTCGTGCGGGTAGCTGGAGGCTTGGGGTGGCTGTGGGATCCTGGGCTGGAGCGAGGGCTCGGGAGGTGCGCCGCGCCGGAGAAGGGGACGCCCTGCCCGGCGCCCCCCAGCCTATGGATCGGGGTAAGATGGCGGAGGCAGAGAGCCTGGAGACTGCTGCGGAGCACGAGAGGATCCTGCGAGAGATCGAGAGCACCGACACGGCCTGCATTGGGCCCACGCTCAGGTATCCCGGGGCCCGGGCGGGACCGCGGGGGCCAGTCGCCCTCCGGGCCAGCGCCCACCCCGGCCCGGGTTCGGCAGGGCAGCAGCTCTGCTGCTCGGACCTGGGGGCGGGGAGGGGGGGCGTCCCCTCGCGCCCGCCGGCGCCCGCAGCTCAGTTACTCCCGGGGCGCCTCCTGCCTCCCTCGGGGCCGCAGCAGCCTCCTTCTCTCTCCCAGGCTCGCTCCGCGCCGTGCAACCGGAGCGCGACTGACAGATGGTGGCTCAGAGCACGTCTCCCCCCCACCCCGCCCCCCAAACTTCCCCCCCCCCCCCGCCCCACACCAGCCTTTTCCCGCAGACCCCAATGCAAAACTAAGCCCTGCGCATCGGACGGAGCAGCGTCTCGCCGCGTGCTGCGATGCTTTGCAAACTTTCAGCTCTTTCCTCCCTAATATCGCAGTCACTTCTCAGAAACAAGTTCCTGAAAAAATCCTAGGCCTGCAAAGGAAGTTTCTCTCAATCTGCGCTTCTCTTCTCTCCGGCGCGGGTTGTTCCCTTGCACCCGGCTAGGAGAACCCTGCCCTCAAAGATACAGGCTCAAAGTTGTTTCATCTTTGAGGAAAAAAAGTTATGCCAATGCCAAGCCCACCCGGCCTTTGCTTTGGTCTGGCACCGGCGTTTTATTGGGCGGCGTCAAAACACACTTCAGGGTACTTAGCAAGACTTAGGTACCACTTACTCTGTACAGTTGGGAGGCATTGAGTTAAGCAATTCACAAATGTAATTTGTTTGAGTCTCTAGACAATCCTACTAAGAAAGTGCTGTTACTCGACTTTTATAGATGGGGCATGAATAGGTGAAGAAGAGATTTGCCCAAGATCACAGAAAAAATCAGTGTGTGTATGGGGATGAGGGTGGGAGGGGTAGGTGAGTGAGTCAATTCCTATTTAGTCCTTTTGGAGTCTGCATTCTTTGGGGGAGGTGGGGTGAGTCACACCCGGCAGTGCTCAGAGGTTACTCCTGGCCCCTTGCTCAGGGATATGACTGGCCATGCTGGAGGAGTGGGAGATGGACCATCCTGTGTAGTTCCTGGACTGTGTGGAAGGCAAGAGACTTAAAGCCCCGTACTATCTATCTCTCCCACCCCAGAGCCTGTATTCTTTTCTTTTTCTTCCCATTTGGCTTTTTGCGTCAAATGCGGCAAAGCTCAGGGGTTACTCCTGGCTCTGCACTCAGGAATTACTCTTGGCATTGCTTGAGTCCCACCAGTGGGATGCCGGGGATCAAACTCTGGTGGTTCGCATGCAAGGCAAATGCCCTGCCTGCTGTACTATCACTCCAGCTTTGAGTCTGTATTCTCAGCTTATATTGTTCTGCCTCATATCAGTTTATTCTCTACCAGTACTTTACTTACCCAGCCAAATTTTTGAGCTACAGTTTCCCTTCAGTTTGCTAGTGCCCTGTGCATAGAGCTTGCACTATACATAAAACTAACGTCTTCCTCCTTCCTGAGGCTAATTCTGATCTCCACACAGCCAATCCGTAGATAATTATCTGACCCACCTTGTGCAGTCTTGGGCCAATAGCCTCTCCCTTCAGAACGTTATTACTCATTGCCTGTTTATTCATGGGGAGAGCTGCCTCATGAAAAGAGGGTGGGAAGGAGTGCCAGTCAAGAGACTTGGTTCCTTCTTGCCACCTGCACAGCTTCCTTCTCCAGTGCACACAGTTAGCAAGTCCTCCCAGTGCCATCCTAGGACATGACTGTTAGGTGCAGGTGCCAAAACTTTGGCCATGGGTTCCTGGTTGCATTCTGATCAAGACCATCATATTTCTCTTTTCTTGTTTTCATGAGCTTTTAAAGGTGAATGATCTCCGTCCCATTTTCTTTTATGAAAAAGTAAGGACTACTTGCGAGTATTCTAAGTGCATGAATATGAGTTGCTAATATTTGGCCTTTGGAAAACAAAATACCGAGTCACCGAGGATGCAGTTTCAATATTCTACTAAGAAATTGGCTGCCGAACTGCATTTGGCGGCCAAGCCGAGCTTCCGCTGGAGCTGTTGGGATTACCGGCATGTTTAGGAAGGATTCTTGAACAGAGCACTTGGGTGTTGTCATTCAGCTGCATGTGATGTTCAGTTGCTGTCATTCTTGGTATATGTGAGAACTGACTTTGGTTTTAGGAAAGTAGTTTGTTGTGATTTATTATGTCACTGTTACACTGACTAGTGGAATGTGATTTTGAATTAGCTAAGTTTTGACCTGTAATTTTTTTCTGGTATCTCAGTAAGAATACAGTATCCCTCCTTCCTTCCCTAATTCCTCAGGGTATTGGTTCAAAGATCCTCCTAAAAATGCCTGAAACTCGGGATAGTACTGAACCATGCACACACACACACACACACACACATACACTTTTTTCCCTATATATATATCCCTTTGATAAGGTTTCATTTATAAATTAGCTACAGCAGAGACTAGTAACCATAAATAATGCTAAAATAGATTATAATAATATGCTTTAGTAAAAGTTCCATGATATGTTCTCTCAGAAAAACTTTTAAAAATTAATTTTCTAATTGAGGTATGGTTTATAATGCTATTGAAGTTCTCAGGATAATTTAGCATATGTAATATTTCTGGACCTCAGTTCCTTGTAGGTAACTGGACCTGGTGAAGTAAAACCAAGAATAAGGAGTGACACTGTTCATAAATTGTGGTTAAAATATAAGTTGTCTATTCTCCCTGAATGTTATCACTAGCCTCACTGGCTTCATTGTTATCACTAAGTTTTCCCCTGTAAAGTGGGATTTGTAGTGGTAGATGGTGCGAGGGGATGGGGGGATGGATGGTGGGAAAAAGAAGTTTGAGAATATCTCCATTATTTTACCAGTTCTCAGTTTCTTTTTCTGACTTCTTTGTATCATTGTTAGAGACTTTATGTTTTTGGCCCCGCTTGGTCTTTTGGCAATCATCACAAATCTTACTGTTAGATCTAAGAGTCAGTCTCTTCAATGCCCTGTAATAAAATAGTAGCCGCTAATTTTGCCTCTACCTTGTCTCTGTCCTTATTCATAGGGGATGATCTCACCATTTCTCCTTTTTCCATCCAGAGAGAGCAGCATGAGTAGACTTGATATTTCAGATCCCATGTCTTACCAGGGATACCTCTCTGTCATCATTATCTTGTTTTTTCTAACCCAGTGATTAAGCAGGTGAGTTAAGGTAGTAGACTGTCTTCTTTACTGTCCACAACCATAAATCTCAAGCTCTGCTATGCCTCTTCATAATGTTTCTTATTATTTCTTCCACATGCAAGGTAAACCCTTAACCCCTGCACTAGTTCTCCTGGCCAAGGCACTAGATTCTTAGCAATCCCTGAGATAGATTCTATAATTGAGGAGGAACTGAAGAACAGAAAGTAATAGCATATTGATAGCAGATAAAAAATTACTTTGACCACCCTTTTAATTCCTGCTCTTCTCAAGTCTCCATTTAACTTAATCACTCTTTTCTTTGCCAACTATTCCTTATGTGTCATTACTTGCTTTCTCTGCCAAGATACCAAATTATTCTTCTAGTCTTACTCTTTTTTTTTTTTTTTTGGTTTGAGGAGTCATGGTAGCCATGCTTTTCATTATGTAACCACCTTCTTTATTTTGCTCTTGTATGGCATATGCAGTGATGGCCAGTCTTCATATATCTAAGGGTCTGCTTTTCCTGTTCTATTAATTTTGAGGGCCCAAGTGTATCCACTCACATAGAGGCTGTTAACTAGCAAATTCTTTTGGGAAAGCAGCCATCTCTTTCTGTCTTCATCTTTTTTTTTTCTTTCTTTTTGGGTCACACCTGGCTATGCACAGGAGTTACTCCTGGGTGCTTGGAGGACCATGTGGGATGCTGGGAATCGAACCCAGGTTGGCTGCGTGCAAGGCAAATACTCTACCCGTTGTGCTATTGCTCCAGCCCCTTCTGTCTTCATTTTAAAAATTACTTTGTTAGCTGAAAGCCCTAATATTTCGGATAAAGAAAGAGGCTTATGAGATGATAAGCCTTTTTTTTTTTGGTCACACCCCGCGATGTACAGGGGTCACTTCTGGCTCTGCACTCAGGAATTACCCCTGGCAGTGCTCTGGAGACCATATGGGATGCTGGGAATCGAACCTGGGTCGGCCGTGTGCAAGGCAAATGCCCTACCGCTGTGCTATCGCTCCAGCCCCAGTCTTTTGTTGTTTTACAAGGATAATAATTCCAGCTTTGTGGTACTAATATGAAAATGCCGGAATAAAAGCCACTTGTGAAGAATAGCTTCATATTTTTATTTTTCAAATTTATCTCTATATTTCTAGCCATTCCACTTATTCTGTAGAAATCATTTCTTCAGTTTGCACTCTGGGTACTAGCAATTTACATTCAGCCCTTATTGCTATTTCAGATTTTGTTTTTAAACTACTCACCAGTGAATTATATTGCTTACAAATAATTCATGTACCTGTTGTTCATATATTTAAAGTATAAAGCGCAGTAATTTTCACTATATTTACAGAATTGGGCAACAGTCACGCTTACCTAATTTTACAACATTTCTGTCATCCTCCAAAGAACTCGCACACCTATTAACAGCTTCATTCAGACCTCCTTCCCTCCCCAGGAAATCACTGATTTTATTTTTGTTTCTGTGGAGGGTGGGTTGAACCCAAGGACTCAAGCAAGCAGTGTTCTGCCACTGAGCTATGTCCTTAACCTTCACTGCTTTTTGTCTCTGCCTATAATTTCATGTAGCCTACGATTTCATTCACACAGTATGTGATTTTTGGTGACATATTATAATGTTTTCGAGATTTATCCATGTGGTAGCTTGTATCGGCACTTCATTTCTAATTGCTAAATAGAATTGCATTTGTATGGATATACTGTTACTGTTACTGTTTTTGGCATATCAGAATAGACCATGGGTAGCTTGCCAGGCTCTGCTGTGTGGGCGAGATACTCTCGATAGCTTGCCGGGCTCTCGAGAGGGGTGGAGGAATCGAACCCGGGTCGGCCGCGTGCAAGGTGAATGCTCTACCCGCTGCACTATTGCTCCAGCCCCTGTATGGATATATCACATTTTATTCATTCTTCAGTTGATGGACATTTGGAATGTTTACATTTTGTGACTTATAAACAGTACTTCTATAAACATTTGTATCCACTTTTTCTGCATAGGTATTCATTCTCTTTATGTTTGTTTTGGAGAAGGGGGCCCTTCAGGGAATAGTCAGAGGATTTGAGGGCCACTCCTGGTGCTACTTAGACAGCTGGGCTGGACAGTTCATTGCTAGTGCCCAGCAGTGCAACATTGTCCAGGCCTTGCAGTGCTGGGATTCACCAGGGCCACACCTGGCAGTGCCTTCGGGGAGAGGGGGGTCTAGGGCTGCACTAGTAATGCCAGCAGGGCGTGTGGTACTAGGGATCTAACTGGGATCTCTTTGCGTGCAAGGCATGTGCCCCTGAGCTATCTACCTGGCTACTGTTAATTTTTTTTTTTTTTGTGGGGGGAGTGGGGGGGGGAGGCAGGGTGTTTTGGGTTCTGTCTGTCTGTCTGTGTTCAGAGCTTACTCCTGGCTCTGTATTCAGACTTCACTCTGAGTAGTGCTAGTGGGAAGTGCTGGGGATTGAAGTTGGTCAGCCCAGGTGCCCTACTGACTATACTCTCTCTCTGGCCCCACCATTGTAATTTCTTCTGTGCATTACTGAAGAGTGGGACTTCTGGGCCACATGGTAAATATATTGTAACATTTTGAGGAATTGTAGATTGATGCCTGCATCCTTTTTTTCATCTTCAGCAACAATATAATAAGGGTTCTAGTTTCTGCATATTCTTGTTAGCCTTTGACTTTTTTGTTGTTGTTTCATTTTAGACATCTTATGTGTAAAGTAGCATACCATTTGCATTTCCCTAATGACTAGCCTTTACATATGCTTATTTGGTTATTTGTTTATAATATATATATATATTTTTTGGGGGGGGAGGTGATTTGGATCACACCTAGTACCTATTGGTGCTCAGGGGCTGTTCCTGGCTTTGTGCTCAGGAGTGACCCCTGGCAGTGCTCCGGTGGGTACCAGTGCCTTTACCTTTCTCCTACTCTCCAGGCAGTAGTTTATCACTTGAAGGAAGGAAGCTGTTCATCACCATTGCTCAGTTTTTGTATTATTTTTGTTTCCCCTTTCCCTTTGCTGTTGTGGGATGTTGAGGTATTGCACAATTGGTTAAAGTGTATAGTGTGCCGGAGATCACATGTGGCACAAATGGTCTAATGCAGCTGTTCTTAGGTTGGACCAGTTCATTTCAGATTTTTGTCATATACATTTTGTTAAAAAATAGTAATCCGCATAGGAACTATTTTCTGTCTTTCAAGTTGTTTTTGTAAAGTTGGCTGTAACAGAGAGCACATTGGGGGGACATCTTCAAAAGCTGTTCTGCTTAATGTCTTTTTTTTTTTCTTTTTGGGTCGCACCTGGTGACGCATAGGGGTTACTCCTGGCTTGCACTCAGGAATCACTCCTGGCAGTGCTCAGGAGTCCATATGGGATTTTGGGAATCCAACCCGGGTCTGCCGTGTGCAAGGCAAACGCCCTACCCGCTGTACTATTGCTCCAGCCCCTGCTCAATGTCATTTTATTTATTTATTTATCTATTTATTTATTTATTTTTGCTTTTTTGGTCACACCCAGCGATGCTCAGGGGTTACTCCTGGCTTTGCACTCAGGAATTACTCCTGGCAGTGCTTGGGGGACCATATGGGATGCCGGGGATCGAACCCGGGTCGGCCGCGTGCAAGGCAAATGCACTACCCGCTGTGCTATCGCTCCGGCCCCTCAATGTCATTTTATTATCAAATGTGGGGATCTACCTTTCTCACTGCTTCTGAGCCTGTGGCCACCTGACTTTCCCCCACTCTTTGCCCTCACCCATTACGGAAATCAGCTATTTATTCATGAATGGACTTCTTTACTAAGTTATTTTTATGAGCCACTTACCAACCAAGTGAGCTGATTCCCCCCCCCCCGCCATTATATGTAATGGTGATTATACCACCTACTAAAAAAATGTTGGTAGATAAAGCTTTTTCCAAAGATTCTGTGAGTTAGTATTTGCACAGATAATGTGAGTCTGCTTCTGCCCTTTACCTTGAGTTTGCTTGTGGCCTTAGTGTAAATATTTCTGTTTTTGAAGTTTAGTGATTCTTTTTTGTATCTGCACTCATTATATTTGAAGGTAATAACATTTATGCATAATGCATGGAATTACCACTGGAACTGTGTCGGATTAGATGAGGAACTACTTTTGAGACAGGAGATGGTTGTGGCATGCAGTAAGAAGAATGTATTTTGAAATCTAGAAATTGAGTTTCCATGTAACCCGGAAATTCTACTTCTTGGCCTCTACTCCAGGGACCCCCTTGTCTATTTAGAAAAGACATTTACACTCCTGTTCATTGTAGCACTATTCATAATAGTCAAAATCTGGAAACAACCCAAGTGTCCAAGAACAGATGACTGAAGAAAATATGGTACCTTTACACATTGGCATACTACTTGGCCATAAGAAAAGATGAAGTCATGTGGTTTGCTGCTATGTGGATGGGTCTGGAGAGTATCATACTGAGTGGCATTAGTCAGAAGGAGAGTGACAGATACAGGCTGGTCTCTCTCATATATGGGATATAAAGAAGCAAAGTTGAAGAATTGACAAATGCTCAAAGAAAACAGAAACTGAGGTCTTCAGTAGGAAGCTTGTGGGCAGGGATATTATTAGCATGTGACAGTGTGGCAGGAAGTGGTCACTCTGGGGGAAGGAGTGGTACTGGATTGTGTTATGTAGGAAACCATATCATTAACAATATTGTAATCCACGGTGCCCAAAGAAAATAATAATAATAAAAATAAAAGAATGTGTTTTGACGGAGGTACGAGTTTGCAGTGACGGGGCAGTTCTTGGTGGTGGAACATGTGCACTGGTGAAGGGATGGGGGTTTGATCATTGTATGACTGAGACTTAAACCTGAAAGCTTTGTAACTTTTTTCATGGTGATTCAGTTAAAAAAGAATGTGTTTTGAAACTAGAGTCAAAATGATAGATTAGTTATAGGGTTAAGGAAAGAGGACTTAAGGCAGATGCCTTAGGCCCTTGGCCTAAGTAAGTGGGTGAAGGATGGTGCCATTTGCTGAGACTGCGAGTAAGGAGAGAGGAACTATGTTTTATTTGTAGCTCATGCTATTGACTGACATTGTCATTTTTTAAAAAATTTGGTGGTCGTGGGGGTGGAGCTAGGGTTACTCCAGGTGGTGCTTGATGGTGGTTGGGGGGGTGAGAGGGTGGGGTTGTTTGCTGAGTGGGACCACGCCTGATGGAGCAGGGCATGGAAGCCAGGACATTGTGTCTGCCACTTTGAGCCATATCTCTGTCCCCAATATGAATAACTTCTGAGAAGTCTTCATTAGAATGTACTTATTTTGTTGACAGTTGTATCCTGCAAAAAAAGAAAAAAAAAGGTTAGGGCCTGTATGCCCTTTCACATTGTTTCCCACACAATTACTATATGATTTTTTTTTACAAAAGCTATTGATGGGGGAGTTGTTGAGGATGGTTTTGGCAGCAGTTTAAAATTTCAAATCACATTTCTGGTATTGTTTTAGTTTGGAATACGGTATATAGAGTGTTACTAGGTCATGGAGGGGAATCTGTTCTGATTCTTTGCATCCTTTAATGGTGATAGTTGTAGCACTGCACTGTAGCACTATTGTCCTGTTGTTCATCAATTTGCTCGAGTGGGCACCAGTAACGTCTCCATTGTGAGACTTGTTGTTACTGTTTTTGGCATATCGAATATGCCAGGGGTAGCTTGCCAGGCTCTGCCATGCGGGTGGGATACTCTCGGTAGCTTGCTGGATTCTCCGAAAGGGACAGAGGAATCAAACTTGGGTCGCCGAGTGCAAGGCAAATGCCCGAACCACTGTGCTATTTGCAAATGAAGCAATCATGGATTTAATCACATCCCTAAAGTCCCTAAAGCATCTTGAAATAAGATTAGTGATTGACTTATTTGTGAAATGTGTGAATCTGGATGAGCATAATTGTTGAGCACTGATGATATTTTCAGTTTGCTTGGGGGAGCTAAGCAAAAATCATGGCGGGGAAGAGTGGGTACAGGAGTTAGCACACACAGAGCCCGGTGTAGACTACGCTTAAGACTTGAGCTGTCTGATAGGTTATTCTTTGAGATGTCTGCTCTGGCTGTGGGAAAGATTTTTTCTGCAATACAGTAGTTTTTGCTGAACTGCTTAAAATGCAAGGAAGACAATTGGCTCAAAGAGTAGCCAGTATCGCATGAACTTTGTCCCAGTATTTAAAATAGAATTCAGCTAAAACATAGTAATAATAGAATACTTTCATATTATGACTATTATTATTAAAAGAAGCAACTTGTATATCTGTAACATGTATTTCTATATATTTGCAAAATGTTTTCCTTTACACTGCATGTCACTTAGCAGTAATATTTTATACTATATTTGACTACATTTTAAGGCTAGATTCACTGTGTCTTAACTCTGTGTTTGGGTTATTCTCAGTCTCCCCTCTTGTTATGGTTAATTAACAGTTGGCTATTCTTCCTCTGATTTTCCTGCCTGCCTTGTTCTAGAAAAGAATTAGATGGTTTATAGAAATCTACACGATTTTTAAAAATCCACAGAATTCTAGAGATGCCAGAGGTGATAAGGAAATTGGGGTAAAGAGCAAAGAAAGGCTGGATGGAGAATATGAAATCAGAATAAAGAACAAGTAACTTTTCATGTTGAGGGCTTGTGTGTTTCATAGAGGTAGGCTGCCATTGGACATGAGGCATTCCTATAGCTAGGGCATAAAAGAGAAAAGTTACGATATAAAATTAAAAAGTAGTTACTTAGATGCACAGCTATTCTTGGTTCTGAGTAAGACCAGAGAACTGTTTCTCCCATATGTCCTCACATGGAAGGCCCTGTATAATGTAACTTTAATATCCATATAGTAAATGCAGCAACATGTGACAGGCTGTTTCTTATATTGTCCTTTCGTGAAAGCATATGGCATAACTAAAGCACAATTTAGTAAAAGTCATTTTGCAGGGAGCCAAAGGAACGCCATACTTTACTGGTCCTGACTTAAGTGTGGCATCGGTTTTAGAATACCTACCGGGAAACTGAAAATTCATTCAGCCCACTGCCCATTATTTTGGTTTATCATTAATTGCTGGGAATCTCATGAAAATTGCAGATCCTTTCCGTAGTGGAATGTGTATCTACACCTTCTGTGTTTTTTGAATCGGAAACATAGATGCATTGTGTATACTGTACTCACTTTCAGAAGAATTACTTTCATAGTCACAGTTTTTTTTTTTTTTGAGGTGACTCCCAATGTGCTCAGGAAACTTTGGAGGGAGACCCTCTGGTAAATTCTTAGCTTACTGGGCCCTTGGTTTAGTGCAAGGGCTGGGGAATGCCAGGCTGGTGGAGCCCTGCGGTGCCATCCCAGTGGTGTTGGGGACCACCAGGACCAAACTCAGCAGTGTTCAGGGCCTTTGGGTTGCACCTGGTGTTACTCTGGGACCAGGTGGTGCCGGGGGTTGAACCTGGTTAAGTGCATGCGATGCAGGCGCCCTGTCTGCTGTACTATCACCCACCCTCGTCCTGATAATTTGCTAAGTATCAGTGCAGTTCAGTGAATTAAGATTCTGTTTTTTTTTCTGCTTTTTGTGTTTTTTTCTCTTCAGTGTATTATTTGCCTGTGTTCCAAGTTAAGTATAGAATCTTATATACCTTTACTTTTCTTTTTAGATTTGGACAATTTTTAATCATTTCTGTAGTTCTATTCCATCCTCTTACAGGGTCTCCGGTTACGTATTTGAACCCCTTTGAAATTTTCTCACATCCTGATGCTTTGTTTTTTATTTTTCTCCAGTCTTTTTATTTTATTTTATTTTTTTTTGGTTTTTGGGTCACACCCGGCGATGCACAGGGGTTACTCCTGGCTCTGCACTCAGGTATTACTCCTGGTGGTGCTCAGGGGACCATATGGGATGCTGGGAATTGAATCCGGGTCAGCCGAGTGCAAGGCAAACACCCTACCCGCTGTGCTATTGCTCCTGCCCCGATTTTTTAATTTTTAAATATTTTGCTTGAAACTCTGTGATTGCAATCCTGTAACTGATGATAAAGTTCCAGGTTCCAGTACCACATTCTCCACCAAAGGGTTCCATCCCTTCCCCAGTTCCATTAGTTATGTAGTTCTCATTTTCTGTTGCTTTTGGCCATTTGTTATTCCCTTACTATGTTTTATTATATCCCGCATATGAGAGAACCTAATATGCTTTAAAACTAAGCCAGCTGTATTGGTGGGGCTGTCTCATTAAGTCTCTATGGAAAATAGTACGTTGACTTGTCAAGAAATTAAAAATATAACTCCCGGGCTGGAGTGATAGCACAGTGGGTAGGGCATTTGCCTTGTACATGGTCGACACAGGTTCGATTCCCCTGAGCATAAGGTCCCCTGAGCACCGTCAGGAGTAATTTCTGAGTGCATGAGCCAGGAGTGAGCATCGCTGCGTGTGACCCAGAAATCAAATATATATGTAACTCCTATATAACCTAGCAATCTACTCCTTGGTATCTGCCCCAGGATTACAATAACGGGGCTGGAGAGACAGCATGTAAGGCATTTGGTTTGTATGTGGTCAACCTGGGTTTTCTCCCCAGCATCACATATGGTTCCCCTGACCTTTTCAGGAATGATCTCTAAGCACAGAGCCAGGAGTAAGGCTGAGTACAGCCAGGTGTGACCCAAAAACAAAACAAAAAGAATACAAAAACATTACTTGGAAAAGACATACATGCCTTTGTTCACTGTAAGCTCTTTACAATAGCTAACATCTGGAAGTATCCCAAATGCCCAATAATAGATAAGTGGTTTTAAAAAATGGTCTGTATACTATTGGAATACTGTTCAGCTGTAAGAAGATGGAATCCTGCCTTTGGGTCCAGCTTGGATGAGACAAGAGAGTGTCGTGTTAAGCAAAGTAATCAGAGGGAGATGGACAGATACCCAGCGGTCTCACACCTGAGTGGTGTATAAAGTAACAAAAATTGGAAGTGGACAGTGGTGGATAAATACACACCCTATGGCAGCTGAACCGAGGTTACCAAGTGAGGGGAGAGCCGTGGGGAGGGGAGGGGAGGGGATGGGCTGATAACCTAAACACCACTGTAAGAAAAGAAAAGGTTCACAAATATTTATTGTGCTTCCAAAGAATTAAGCCAGTGGTGGGTATACTGATCTCTTTTTTATAAAAGTGGAGGAACCTGGGTCTGGAGGGATAGTGTAGGGGTTAAGGTGCTGGCCTTGCACCCCAGTTCTGAATCTGTGACACCGCAGACGGGGCACTCTTCACTCTGCACACTGCCGGGTGAGGACCACAGGGCGTGGCTCACAAACCCGCTGCCTCACTCAAGAGATTGTTGGACCTAAACAAGCTATTTTTATTTCTCCTAAACGTGTAGAGTGAGGGAGAGTATCCCCGGAATAGGGCCAATGTTCTTCTAGATGCAATTTGGGTGTGCTCTCGCACTAAAAGAAATTCCACTAAAGCCACAAGGCTTTTATTTGGAACAATCTGAAATTTGAAATCAACCTATCCTTGCCATCTGAAAAGTTGCCAACAAATAAAATACTAGATTTTTATTTATTTTCTTTTCATCTGAAAAGTTGCCAACAAATAAAATACTAGATTTTTATTTATTTTCTTAAAAAAATTGTTTTTGGTGTGCCTTTTGTGTGTTTCTTTGTTTGCTGCCATACCTGGCGATGCTCAGGGTGTTTGTTCCTGGCTCTGCTCTCAGGAGTTGCTCCTGGTGGTGCTCAGGGGAGCCTGTGGGGTGCCGGGGACCCAGCCTGGGGCGGGCGGCTTCTGAGTGTGCATGGCTAGCGCCTTGCTTGCTGTACCATCACTCTAGCCACTTTATTAGATTTTTAATTAAAAAAAAATGGAAAGATGTAATTCTAGGTAATACAATGATTAGTAAATTTAAGCAGCTAATACATATTTTAATGACTGATTTAAAACTTTATTATTGAGGGAAATATCTAAGGAGCAAGAACGATCACAGTGCAGCCAACTCGATAACTTTAATGTGACTTGCAGAGCTATGTATTGACTGGGACTTTGTTGTTCTGTTTTAAAGATCATCACACTCACATGTACCTTGCACGTTAGTAAATTTCCCTCCTGTAGCTAGAGTAGTTGGCTAATCAGATTGACAGTAATAAGCTAGCACTTTTAAAAGAACAGTTCTTGGTTTTATTACGAGAATTTCAATTGTTTCTAGTGTTTAGAACACTGAGTGTTCTATTGTATGTTAGAAAAATGCATCATTTGCCAAAAATGCTCATTTGCATTATAATACAGACTCTTTTACTGTGTTTGATTTTTTTTTCTTTGTATTCAAGAATGAATTTCAATTTTGTTTTGTTCTGTTTTTGGGCCACACCCAGTGGTGCTCAGGGCTTACTCCTGACTGCTCAGGGATCACGCCTGGCGGGTCCATGGTCTCAGGGAGCCCCATGGACTGCCCAGGATCGAGCCCAGGCCTGCTGCATGCAAGGCAAGCACCCTACCTGATGTACTATCGCTTTCACCCTCTGCTTTTCAAGTTTGATTGTGTTTTTATCTACCCAGAGCATAACCAGCTCTTGTGACAAAGCATATTTTGTGTTATTACAGTAGTACATAGTGGAGTCTGACCAACTGCTTTTGTTCCTGTTGTTCTCAGTATCTCTGTTTTTGAAACGCTCTTCCTTATGTTTTTCTCTTTCACAAATTGTGTCTTTATTTCTTTCCTCAATTTATGTCCCCCACCACTTCCTTCTCGATGTAATTTAGAATATACATTATTCATGCACTTACCCAGTGAAGCAGCTAAGCAAGCAAGAACCATCACCCTGTAATTAGTGTCTTCTTTCTGGAGCGGCTCTGATACCAGTAGACAGTTAAAATTTAAAGGTATTGACAGGTATGAAATGTGATCTTATTGGGCAATATGAATGAATAAAATAGCAGAAATTGAGCACGACTTTATGTTATGAAACACTTTTGGTCTGGAGTTGGATTTTAGGGAAGATTTATTTGTGTAACACATTTGAAAAAGAAAGGGAATAATGGAGGAGCTTGCCAAGCAATTTGGTTTTTTGTTGTTGTTTGTTTTGGGGGCCACATGTAGGGGTGCTGAGGAGCTCCTGGTGGCTCATTCCTTGTGGGAGGGGAAGTTACTCCCTCTGCGTGCCCATGGGTCCACGTCTGGTGGTGTGGACTGGACCCAGGGCTCCTACTGAGCTAACTCTGGCCCAGCAATTTTTCTTTTTTGTTTTTGGGTCACACCCGGCGATGCACAGGGGTCACTCCTGGCTCTGCACTCAGGAATTACCCCTGGGTAATTTGTTCCTGTTGTTCTCAGTATCTCTGTTTTCGAAACGCTCTTCCTTATGTTTTTCTCTTTCACGCCCTACTCGCTGTGCTATTGCTCCAGCCCCTGACCCGGCAATTTCTTAATGATGAGGTAAAAGAGTTGCTTGCTGTTTGTACAAAAGAGGTGTACAGTGAGGATTCTTTGGCTCTGGAATAGCAAGAGTGAGAGAAAAGTGAAGCGAGAACTCTTGACGTCCGAAGAAAAATTTAAATGGATTCTCAGAAGCACTTAAAATGGTGAGCACCTGACTGAATACATTTTCTCTGTTCTTTAGAAACAGGAACTTAAAATTTTGAGATAATTGGAGATTTCTGTGTCGTTCTGAGGAATAATGGAGAGCTGTATTGTTTACCAGTTTCCTTTGATGGCAGTGTTTTATAAAACCATGGTACACTATCCGAGTCAAGACACTGACATGGTGTCTTGACACTCAAGTGTAAAATGTTTTCAATAAAAGCACAAGAATCCTTTGTGTTCTGTCTTACAGCCACATCAGTTTTTTTTTTTTTTTGGTTCACCATCCCTCTTGAGCCCCATACAACCTCTAATCTGTCTTCCGTGTTGTTGTCATTTTAAGAATGTTATTCAAACGGGATGATATATTATGTCCTGTTTTGGAATTGGCTTTTTGCAGCATAATTCTGTGAAGATTCCCTCACATTGCTATGTTTGTCAGTAGTTTGTTTCTTCTTACTACCGAGTAGCACTCAATAGTTTAGCTGTACTCCAGCTTATTTAATGAGTCACCTAATTCAAAGGCATTTGAGTTGCTACCAGTTTTTAATATTACAAGTAAAACTGCTACAAACATTTGGATAAAGGTTTTCCTGTGAATGTATATGTTTCACTTCTTTTGGGTATATATCTAAATATGGAATTACTAGTTCATATGGTAGCTCTGCGTTTAACCTTTTGAGGAATTACCAAACTTGTTTTCCACATTGACTGTTTCATTTTACATTCACACTAACATTCTATGAAGGTTTCAGTTTTCCCCCAGATCCTTGCTAGTATTTGGTGTCACTCTTCTATTTTTGCCGTTCTGATATGTGTAGTAAGTATCTCATGATGCTTTTAATTTGCATTTCCCTTTTGGCTACAATGTTGAACATATTTTCAGGAGCTTATTTCTTTGTTTAATTGCTTTTTTCTGTCTTCTGCCCATTTTGTAATTGGATTCTATGTTGACTTTTGAGAATTCTTTATTCTACATACTAATCATTTGTTAGATATGTGGTTTACAAATATGTTATCCCACTCTGTGGTTTATATTTCCATCCTCTTAACAGGGTCTTTTGTAAAGCAGAATTATACTTTAATTTTGATAAAGTATAATTTCTCATTTTTTTCTTGTGTGGAACTTCTGATGCATATGCATGCTTTTGTTGTCAATTCTAAAACTTTGCTAAGTCCTAAGATCATGAAGATTTTCTCTTGTATTTTTCCTAATGATTTTATAGTTTTGTTAATATGTGATGTCTGTGATTCATTGTGAGTTGATTTATCTAGCTTATAATTTGTATACGGACTGAAATTTAGTTTGAATTTTTCTTCTTTTTTGTTTTATTTTTTTGCCTGCAGATTTCTAATTTTTCCAATCTGCCAGAAAGGAGATTCCCTCACCACTGCTACTAAATTTGCTTTTGTCAAAATAACAAAAAGATGTATTTTTTTTAAAATCAGAAATTAGCTGGGAAGGGTCTGGAGTGAAAGTATATCGGGTAGGGTGATTGCCTTGCATGTAGTCAACTTGTGTTCGATCCCCAGAATCCCATATGGTTCACCAAGCACTATTAGGAATAATTCCTGGATGCAGAGTCAGGAATAGTCCATGAGTGTTGCCGATTGTGGCCACACTCCCCCCCATGCCCTCCAGAACCCCCTTATCCACCCTGACCCCCCCAAAAAAAAGAAGTCATTTGGGTAGGTTTGTGTGGTTTGATTTCCAGATTTTTCTCTTTTTCTGTTGATCTGTTTACTAATAACAAAGATTGCCAGAAAAAAAAAACAAAAAACAAAGATTGCCAGAGGTATAAAGATTAAATCTTGTTATTGGGCAGAGTGATAATGACCACTTTAACTTTCTCATCAAAATAGTTTTAGCTATTTATTTCCTTTGCCTTTCCATGTAAATTTTAGAATAATTTTGTCTGTTCTACAAAAATTGTCTTGCCAAGAATTTTAAAAAAATTTCATCAAACCAGTGTGTCAATTTGTGGATAATTGACATCTTTCCTTCAGTGAATGTTCCAATCTATAAATATGATGTCTTCCTTTATTTAAATTTTTTTGATCAGTTTGTGTATTTTTTAGCTTACAATTTTTAAAAATTATTCCTAAATATTTTATTTATTTTTTTGATTATGGGGCCATACCTAGCAGTTATCAGGGCAAACTCCTGGCTCTGCGCTCAGAAATTACTTCTGGTGGTGCTCAGGGGACCATACTGGATGCCACAGACGGAACCCAGGATGGCCTTGTGCAAGGCAAGCACCCTACCCGCTGTCTGTTACTCCAGCGCCGAGTGATAGAACTTTTTTACTCAAAAGTAATTATAAATAATATTGTGTTGAAATTTTTGCCGTTCATTGCTAGTATATAGGAATGCAGTTAATTTTTATATTTTTTGTACCTTTGACTTTGCTGAACCCACTTATAAGTCCGGAAGAGCTGGTTGTTATTGCTTTTTTAGAGTCCATGGAGTTTTCTATGTAGATAACAGTGTCATCTGCAAGTAGGAAAAGTCTGCTTTTAGTTCTTTTTCAAATTTCTCTTATTGGCTAAAACTTCTAGGGCTATGTTTACTAAGACAGGTGAAAACAAACATCCTAGCCTCGTTCCTGATTTTAGAAAGAGGATTCTGTTTTCCCATTAAGTATGTTACTTATAGAATTTTGACAGGTGTGCTTTATCAAGTTGAGTAAGGTGTTTTTTTGTTTTGTTTATGAGCCACGAAAAGCTGGGTAGAGCCCCCAAACAAAAACACAAACATAAAACTAAAATTACAAGTTCACTTCCCTTCATAGTTCTAGGACACTGTCAATTATGGTCAATATTGTGTAAGTTGTGGTAAATTCTGAGAACGTGGATTATTTCATCCAAGTTATAAATTTATACATGTGGGGTTTTGTTTCTTTTTTATTATCCTTTGTAACAAGTGTATAGTGATGTCCTTGATTTTATTCCTTTACATTGGTAATTTGTAGCTCCTATCTTTCTATTTTTTCAGTTTCTTAGTTTCTTAGTTCTTTTGTCAATTTTTCATCTATTCAAGGAACCAGATTATTTTCATTGTTTTTATCTATTTTTCCAATTCTAGTTTTCTATTTCCTCCCCCTCTGAGTACTGCTGGGGAGGCCCATCTCAAGCCAATTTATTATTTTTATTTAATAAAACTTTATATAGATGCTTAACTTTGATGCTGTAATACATATTCTAAAGTATAAAATTTATTGCAAGAAAATAAACATTTTAGAAGTATTTAAATGAAAGTCCATTTTAAACTCATCCCTTAAAGCATTAATTAGTGGTTTGGATAATTCTGTACTACCTCATAAAGATTTACTGAAATAGATAAATCTTATAAATGTAATATTTGGTTAGAGTGAATAAAGTTAAGAAAAATAAAAGGGAAGAATTTATAGATGTATAGAAGGCCTATAGAAATATAGTAGTGTGTTTTCTCTTAAGAAATGGAATATTGAATTTATGTTAGAAAATACTGAATTATAGGCTTAGTATCTGAATTAATGAGTAAAATATTATAATAAAATCACTGGATTAAAAAAACCGGATCAGATATATGACATTCAATATAAATAAGATATTAATTTGTTATTGCAAACTCTATAGGAGTAAACCAACCTTTCTTAATCTAGTAGAGTGCAACCATGAGTGAATTCCATACTCAGTGCCTTGTGCCAAGACATTTGTGTTTCCTTATAATCAAAGCTCCTTGAATGCTGCTCCTTGAAAGAGTGGTTTCAAAGCTATGGATACCCTGAGCCGTTGCCTGTCTCTGGAGATCTTCAGATTTGAATGATAATCTGCCGGATAGAGTATTTTTGGTGATGTGTCCATTTCATTGAGTTTATATATTATATCTCATTGTCTTTTGGCCTATGGAGTCTCATTTGAGGCTTATGTGTGTCATAAGTTTCTTTTTAGGTCAGTATTCTAGCTCCACTTTTGAACTTTGTCATTTTGAATAAAGTATCTTAGAGTTTTCCTATTTGAGTTTATTTTTGTTGGGACCCTTTAGGCCTCTTGGATCTCAGTGCTTGTATTATCCAACTCTTGGAAATTCTTGTCAGAGATTTTTCAAACTGTTGTTTCTTCATTGAATGTGCTGACCTGTTCTTATACTGTTCTTCCTCATTCTTATGTTGTTTCTTTTGAACTCATCCACAGTCTGCCGGTATGCTATTCATTTTGTTTCAGATGATTTTTCATCTTCTGTTGCTTTCTAGCAGCTTCCGCCATCGTATCTTGGACCTCTTGGATTTTTCTCACAGCTGCAGTTATTCTGCAGTTCAAAGCTTCTATTGCATTTTTAAAAATATCACCTACCATACTCTTCATTTCTGCTGGTTGTTATCTCATTTCAACCCGCATATTTCTTGTGCTTTGCTGACTATCTGTACTATCATTTCTTTGAATCTTTTACCGCATACTTACAGTGGTGACACTAAAGTCACTGAGGATTTACTGAGCTGGTTGGCGCTGGTTGACCTTCCGTGTTATTATTTTCACTCTTCTAGCTTGGTGGGGTTTCTGTGCACGCCTCTTCCCCACTGGGTTTGCTGGTGCTCCTGCTATGCTGTGAGTAGTGTGAAATTTGATGAGTTGTTGGAGGTTCAGGAACCCTGAAGCTGGTCTGGCTGGAATGGCCAGCAGGACCCATTTTCTAAGGCCATATCTAAAACCATAATCATAAGAATGTAGTTCTTTTTTCCCCCTTTCTCTGTAGGAAGGAAAGGATGTTTCAGCTCAATCAAAAAAGCTGTCAAGTCTGAAGGGTATCAGGTCCTAATTCCTGAGTGCAGAGTCAGGAATAATCCCTGAGTACCTCTGGGTATCCTTCCCCTCTCCCTCCTTCAGCCAATCAAAACAAATAAGAAAAGACTTAAACCTCAATAAAAATCCTTGTTTGTCTCAGGGAATAAATATTGTTATCTGACCTTTCAGAAGATTTTGGCTACAGTTACCAACTCCTATGCCAGGCTTAAGGACTAGGCTCTGAGTTTTAGGAAAGAACTTTTTTTATCCTGAGCTCATAAAAGTTTTACTCAGTCTTAAGCCAAATAAGGAACATCAAAGCCTCATGTAATCGATATTTCTTCTCATTCTTTCTTATAATCTGTATTAAAATAACTCTGTCTCAAGTTTGCCAACTCCTTACATAATGTTCACTGGGAAAAGCCCAAGATTGCATTTATTGTAAATATTACTAGAATAAAATTGTAATGTATTATTTAATGAGTCTCCACATGTTTTACCGAAAATGAGAAAAATGTTTTAAATAATGTCTTCTTGCCATAGGGGACTATCAGGCAGAGTACATAAGTTGACAGGGACGTTCTTGAATGATTATGGAAGAAAAAATCTTTCAGGCTTGATTTAATCAGAATTTTTATTGTACAGTCTGGGAACCTTTGTATTGGAGAGTGGCCTGTTTTTAATATACAGAATTCTGCAGATTATAAATCTGGGAAAATTTGCCTCCTACAAGCACACCAGATTTAAACTGTCATTATTTGTCTCAGTTATCAAATCTGTGCGTTGGACAGCATGACCCAGAATTTGTCTTTATTTCTGGACTTATTTAAAAATGTCAGGGAAAAGCCATCAGAGGTTGATGACAGTGCTTAAGATAACCCCATTACAGGTGTGTCACTACAAAGGTTTGGATAAGAGTTCATTTTTCGCTCCTTGGAGGCCTTTGGCAAACTAGGAAGATAAGTCCTCTGTCTTTTTTTTTTTTTTTTTTTTGCTTTTTAGGGTCACACCTGGATATGCATAGGGGTTACTCCTGGCTCTGCACTCAGAAATTACTCTTGGAAGTGCTCGGGTGAACCATATGGGATGCTGGAAATCGAACCCCGGTCGGCCTCATGCAAGGCAAACGTCCTACCCACTGTGCTATCACTCCATTCCCAAGTCCCTTGTCTTTCAAAATCACTCTTTTCAGTTAGATAGGAGAAGCACAAAGAATTTCCCTAGAGACCTGAGGCAGGATTCTAAAGGTTTCATTTCATGACAGCAAGTTGCGGTCAAGACCTTAACATCCCTTAGTGTTCTTTGTTTCCCTCATTTGTTAGTCCTCCCAGACCACTCACACATGGAGCTGGTAGCCCTTATGGTTAAATGAAAGAGAAGTAGCTTTCTCTCTTGTTTAGTAGTCGAGGGCTGCAAAACGTGAGTGGCTGTGTATGTGAACAAATTTGTTTCTGGAACTGTCCCCGTGACTAGAGTCTGTTTTTTTTTTTTTTTTTTTCCGTCTTTCTTCTTTTTTTTTCTTTGTTTATTTGCTAGTTTGTTTTGGGGGCCACACCTGGTTCATGCCTTACTCCTGTTCCTGTGCTACGGGTCACTTCTGGCAGGGTTCAGGGGACCATATGGGCTGCCATGATGGAACCAGGATCGACTGGCCTGCAAAGCTATTACAGTTTTACCCGCCCACCATACTCTCTCTTTAGCATTAGAGTCTGTTTAATAAACAATTTAAAGACAGTTTCATTCAAGTCAATATGTTTTCACTAAAACAATTTTCTGCCAGTCATCAGGCTGTTCAGTGCCCTGTGGCCTAGGGTGGGCTGTCTCAGACTGCAGTCTATTCTGGTGTTCTTGTTCTCAGAGATGTAACATATGAAAATAGGCAGCAGAGTTATTAAAAGTCAGTAAGTAGAAGTTAAATGGGCCCAGAAGCAAATGAGTCTGCATGAAAATTCTCAAATGAGTTTTAGTTTCCCATATACTGGAGTAAAAGCAAGCAGCATCCAGTTTGATGGAGAACCAAGGATCAGAGAACAACCTGCAGTTCTTTATCTCTTGGAAAACTGGAATCCTAGAGCTACGTGGTGCTAGTTATTTTTAGTTACTTGGAAAAATGAAGGTATGGGTTATGTTCAGTCTAACCTCTGTGAACTGTATAGTTGGATGCCTTAAAGATTTTCTTTTTTCCTTTTTTAATTTTTGTGGAGGGCCACACCCAGCAGTGCTCATGGGTTACTCCTGGTTCTGCACTCAGGAATTACTCCTGGCAGTGCTCAGGGGGACCGTATGGGATCCTGGGGCTTGAACCGAGTTGGCTGTGTGCAAGAAAAATGCCCTTCCCGCTGTACTATTACTCCGGCCCCAACTGTAAAGATTTTCTACTTTCCACTGGAGATACATAACTGGTCTAAAAGTGGCATTAACTCTCAAGCATCTATTTTATCTATTTGTGCAGGTTGCACAGCACATAGCCAGGCCATATCTATGGTAGGTTGTAAATCCTTAATGTAGTATAGGCAATGTTTATCAGAACGAATTTCCAGCAAATGGCAGGCAGTTACTATCTTGAAGAGAGAATGATCTTAGTCCTATTTTTAAGTATTTAAAACTTTCTGGCAAAACTACAAATGAGAATTCTTTTTGCAGTATATATATTGTAGGTGCAATGCTTTACCATACATGAGTGCTCTATTTGCCCCTTCTTCCCGTATTTCTTATGTCTCCCACATTCCTCTTTGTATTTCAGTACTGACAACATTTTCCTTTTCTTCCCCTGGAAAAAAAGAGCTTTTCAACTCATTTACCCTGAAAGTGTTTGGACTTCGTTTTGGATGTGTTCAGTTTGTTCACAATTTAGCAACTCAGCGGCCTTCTTATGGCTGTTCTTGCTGTGGTGACATGACTTAATGCTTGGATCCAATTAATAGCGCCTTTGTATGTTGAATAATCCTCACATCTTTGCCAGAGGTTTGGATATTACCACTCAGTTGGGATCCTATCAGTATGCAGTCAGCTGGGAGTCCAATTCATCTGCTATTGCTCAGAGTTTCCAGAACGTTGCCCTGCGTCGCACCAGGCTTTAGATAGTGTTTGCCGTCTGGTGCTATTGTTTCTAAAGTTGGGTCTGGAAGTTTTGTTATTTTTCCATGGAGATTAGTCACAATAAGGGTGCCGTTGCATTTCTGAGATTTTGAATACCCTGGAGGTTTATTTATGTATTTATTTTTATCCCCAAATCAGTAAGCAGCCATTCCTAGTGGGGATGTCACTTGCAGTTGTTTGGATTTATGTGGCACCAGTAATGCCAAAAGGAGTTTAAATTGGCCCTTCAGATCACCACAGTTTGAATTTATCTTAAACAATAGTTGTCAAACTTGAATGTGACTCAGAATCACCTAAAATGTCTAGTATAACACAGATTGTGTGCTCCACACTCAGCCTCTCATTCCGTAGATCTGGAGTGGGAGCTGAGACTTTACCTTTTTAATAGTTTCAGGTCATATACAGATGCTGCTGGTTCAGATGCTATGCCTTGGGAAACACTACTCAAGTTTATCTTATCACAAGTATCTTATTTTTCTTTAGTTTTTAGGGCTAGAATCTGACATGAAAGGAAATAGGCTAAGATGTTGGAAAGAAAAAAGGCTCTCAGGATCTCTTTTTTCCTAAGATAAAAGGGATTTTACTTTCTTCCTTTTTTTGGCTACACCTGGCTATCAGGGTTTACTCCTGGCTCTGTGAGATCAGTCCTGGTGGACTTGGGGGACCATTTAGGGTGCCAGGGATGGAGCCTGGGTCAGCCACATGCAAAGCAAGCATTCTACCCACTCTACTATCTCTATACTGTCTTTTTTGATTTTGAAAGTAATATTTATGTTTCAATTCGTTTTCTTTCTTTCTTTCTTTCTTTCTTTCTTTCTTTCTTTCTTTCTTTCTTTCTTTCTTTCTTTCTTTCTTTCTTTCTTTTTTTTAAATTTGTGTATGTTGGGGGCACTTTTGTGCCACACTCACTGTGCTCAGGGCTTTCTCCTGGCTCTGTTCAGAGATCATTCCTGGCAGTGCTCAAGGGACTATTTGGGATACCAGGGATTGAACCTTGGTCCACCACATGCAAGGCAGGCCCCCTACCCGCTGTACTATTTCTCTGGCCCCTTCAATTTTCTAATACAGTTATAAGTCCCTATATTATGTCTTGTGTAGATATTTAAGCATTTTCCATATATCTGTATCTCTAAGTATATGCCATCTTATGAATTCTGGAAAATGGTCTGGCCAGGTCAGAGGAGAGCTGCATTAAATTTTTATTTTTTGACACAGAACAGGGGAGATAGGTAAAAAGACTGGAGCACATGCCTGGAATATACAGGGTCTTTGGTTCAATCTCTTGCCCTGCATGACCTCCTGAGCACCACTGGGTGTAGCTCTGGTGGCCAGAGGCATTGCTGGGGCATTCCCCACTTCTCCAACAACAAGCTAAAAGAAATAATTTTGATAATTTTGTACACATACTACCAAATTCCTCTCTCTGGAGTATAAATTCCGCTAAAAGTGCCTGTGAACTGAAATTTTTTTTTTTTTTGCTTTTTGGGTCACACCCAGCGATGCTCAGGGGTTACTCCTGGCTTTGCACTCAGGAATTACTCCTGGCGGTGCTTGGGGGACTATATGGGATGCTGGGGATCGAACCCGGGCTGGCCGCATGCAAGGCAAACGCCCTACCCACTGTGCTATTGCTCCGGCCCCTGAACTGAAATATTTTTAAAGATAATAACTTCCTTTACTTAGATCTTCTTCCTAGAGAAAGGTCTAAGATAGACAATGACTCTTGGAACAAATATTTTAACAATTCTGGGATAGATAGTCCTTAGCTTTTTTTGCCTCAAATTTCCTCACAGTTCTGATAAGATTATTTCATGTTAGCCAGCTTCACAACACTACGTAGACCTTTTTTTTTTTTTTTTGGCTTTTTGGGTTACATCTGACGATGCACAGGGGTTACTCCTGGCTCTGCACTCAGGAATTACCCCTGGCCGTGCTCAGGGGACCATATGGGATGCTGGGATTTGAACCCGGGTCGGCCGCGTGCAAGGCAAACGCCCTACACGCTGTGCTATCTCTCCAGCCCCACACTACGTAGACCTTTATATTAAGGTACAGATATAACCTTCTTAGGTTACAATTATATTATTTATCTTTCATTCAGGCTTTGTTGAAAGTTCTGAAAAGGGCTTTATTGCAGGCTAAGAGGCAGTCAGTATAGTTCTTTAGGAATCATCTGACGACCAGTTAAACTAAAAATATCCTGAAACTTTAGGGTGTAAAAAGAAACCTTTAAAATAAAAGTCAAGCCATCTTTTCAGTGGTATGCTTTTTTTTTCTTGCTAGTTGTCAGTTTTTTGACCATGCATTCCTATCAGTAAACAATAAGTACATTCATTCTTTTAAAGTGGATATGCAAGTAATAAATTATTATTAAAGAATAATACAGAAAAATAGAAATTTGAAAGGATGAGATTAAGGTATTGATAGTAGAGATAGATATTAATCTTTTCTTTCTCTGCTTCCATAGAAACTGTTATTTTATCCAGGGCTTATTTAATCTATTTCATTAATCTTACCTGGCCTGGCATCCTGGACAGGATTACCACCGCATTGTGGCAATACCCGAGATTAAGTTTATGCCGGGCACTTGCCCTCGGTGCCTTTTAAGTCACTAAGCTGTCTAACAGGCTCCATGCGTAGTTTCTTTCTTCAGCATAAATACACACACACACACACACACACACACACACACACACACACAGAGACACACACAAAGGCTCCGTGCTGTAGTTTCTTTCTTCAATATAAACACACACACATACACACACAACAAAGTAGAAAAAAACAAACCAACATAAGAAGTTGCTTCCCGATTGTCATAGCTCTATAAAGTCCAAATATCTATATTGTGGGTTTGTTTTTGAAGCCCGTAATCCTCCCTTTATCCCCTTATTTTTGGGCCACACCCTGCTCCCAGCTGTGCTTAAGGCTTACTCCTGGCTCTGTGTCAGGGCTCACTCCTGGTGGTGCTGAGGGGACCATACCTGATGCTCGGGTTCGAACCAGTGTTGGTTGCATGCAAAGCAGGTGCCTTCACTCCTGTACTATCTCTCTGGCCCCTAATGTATTTTCCTTTATCGGCTTCTGAAAACTGTTGAGTTGCAATCATCACAGTGGAATTTAAGAAGGAAGGTAGTGTTTCTTCTTTTCAGATAATGGGGAATTCTATTTGACATATTATCTAAATAGACTTTATTAAATAGACTTTGACTTTATTCAGCCACAGAACCCAGGTCTCTCTCATGCAAAGCATGCACTAATCCCAGTGCACTGTCTCTCCAGACCCTAAATCAGTTTGCTCTGATTGCTGCTATGTATTCATTATTACACATTATTGTCAACGCCCACTTGACATTTGCCTCTAGATGTTTTGATAATTTATGATAGGTAGAATGTCCTATCTTTCTGGAGTCTTTACTGCTCCAAAACCCTGGTTTGAACCCTGCCTTTTATTAACCTAGTAGCCTAGTAGCGTGTCTCCCCGGCCAAATCTGTTTATTAACTGCTTAATAATAGTAGTAGAGCCTATCCTAAAATTGCTATGAAAATGAAACAAATTGTTATAGGTATGAGTTTAAAAGACAGCCTATACAATACAGTAATATTGTATTCTTTACAGAGTCTTAAAATACATTTTGGAACTTTAAAAATTGTAACTTTTTCTGTTCATATTTGGTTATACTTAGAATAAATTTTTTTTTTTTTGGAGTAGAGTCTAGCAATCTGTGATTTTTCTATTTGTTTGTGTTTTGTTACCAGGGACTGGGGGAGAGTGGGGAGTTGATATGTTTCTGTTGTTGTTGCTCTTTTTTTTAAAATTTCTGTTTTGTGGTGTCAAGGGGTCTAACTCATGAGCTCAAACATGCAAGCCATATCCTCTACCAGTGAACTACATTCCTGACCCAATATTTATAATTTTTAATTTCTTTGTAGTATTCTTTATTTTGGACTGGAGCGATAGCACAGCGGGTAGGGCGTTTGCCTTGCACGCAGCTGATCCTGGTTCGATTCCTCTGCCCCTCTCGGAGAGCCTGGCAAGCTACTGAAGTATCCTGCCTGCACGGCAGGGCCTGGAAAGCTCCCCGTGGCGTATTGGATATGCCAAATACAGTAGCAACAAGTCTCACAATGGAGACGTTCCTGGTGCCCACTCGAGCAAATCGATGAGCATTGGGATGACAGTGATGACAGTGATACAGTGAAAACCGTGGACTGGGGAGATAGTACAGAGGATAGGGCTCTTGCCTTGCATGCGACTGATTCGATTCCTGGCACCTCATGTGGTTTCCTATGCCCACACACTCAGGAATCACTTTTTTTTTTCTCTTTTTTGGGTCACACCCAGCGTTGCTCAGGGGTTACTCCTGGCTCTGCACTCAGGAATTACTCCTGGCAGTGCTTGGGGGACCATATGGGATGCTGGGAGTCGAACCCAGGTCAGCTGCTTGCAAGGCAAACACCCTACCCGATGTACTATCACGCCAGCCCCTCAGGAATCACTTTTGACAAGGCATGGGGGACCATATTGGCTGCTGAAGAGCGAATCCAGGTACAAGGCAACTGTCCTACCCTCTGGATTGTCATTCCTTTGTTGAAAATAATGTTTTGTTTGACTCATTTCTTAAAAAAGAAAAGTTTTTTTTTGGTTGTAACTGTTAAAATATGAAGCTATTTTTGCATGCATCTTAACATGAAATAGAATTTGATTGTTTTATTTGTTTTGTCTTTGGGCCATACCCAGTGGTGCTCAGGGATCACTCCTGTTGGCAGTGCTGGTAGGTGGTGCTGAGGGTCAAACCAGGGTTAGTCCCATTCAAAGGCAAGTACAAAGGCATCCCTGTGCACCACTCCAGCCCTATACAATGATCTTTTGTGACTTAGCACTTGATTTGATTTGCATTTTAGTAAAATCAGTATTTGCTTCTAAGCTAAAAACTGAGATGGAAATATATTAGAAAGTCACATAGATTTATAGCTAATAATTAAGCAGATTTTTTTCAGTATATAAAAAGTATATCTTCTGTTTTTTTTCCAGGTATAAATTTTACATTATAGAAATTTGCAAATGGGCACAAAAATAAAAAGCTTGTCAAATAAATCTGTCCCATGCCCTTATCTAATTATTGATACAAGACAGTGAAGGGTGTCTGGCCTCATTTTGCTAGCCCGCAGAAGTGTTCTGGGAAACCACGCACTCCAACAAATTGTTGACCTTATTTGGTGCCACTAAAAGATGAGATAATAGAGACTAGAGAGATACAGTATAGCAGATATGGTGCCTACTGTACACCCCAGCCCATATGGTCCCCTGGGTACTGCCAGGACTGATCCCTGAGCACAGAGCCAAGAGTAAGTGCTGAGTACTGTATGTGGCCTAACCTCTCCGCTCCTCCCCCCACCAAAAAAAAAACAAAAAAAAATGAGATAATAGTTTTAAGAGTGCCGTCTAGAGAGTGAGTAATAACGGGAAAGGTGAACCATGGTACCTTTGAAGCTTATCTCTTGCTCTGTACTTTATGAATATAATCTGAGCCCTGGAGAGGTGAAGTTTGCCTGAATCACAAAATTTAGTTATTTCGGAAATTTGGACCTCAGTTAGACTCTAGCCCAAATCTGAAACCTTTTCTCCTTAACTTTTTTGCTTTGTTTTGTTTTGTTTGGGGGCCATACCCCAGTGCTCAGGGTTAAGTTCTGGCTCTGTGCTCAGGGATGACTCCTGGCAGTACTCAGGGGACCATGGGGTGCCGGGGATCAAACCCAGGTCATGCCATGCAAAACAAGCACCTTACCTGCTGGAGTATTTCTCCCGACTGCCACCCCCCCACCTTTTTTTTTTTTTTTTGCTTTTTGGGTCACACCCGGCGATACACAGGGGTTACTCCTGGCTCTGCACTCAGGAATTACCCCTGGCGGTGCTCAGGGGACCATATGGGATGCTGGGAATCAAACCCATGTCAACCGCGTGCAAGGCAACCGCCCTACCTCACCTTTTTAAAAATTGGAATCACCATGCGCTACACTTATAAAGCTTTCATGTTTGAGTTTCAGTCATACAATGATTGAACACCCATCCCTCCACCAGTGTATATTTTCTATTACTCCCTCCCCATCCCACCCCTCCTCGCTGCCTCTATGGCAGACAGTTGTCCTCATACTCTCTCTACTTATGGACATTATGGTTTGCAATAGATAATTACAGGTAATGAGAGGCCATCATGTTTGGTCCTTTATCTATTTTCAGTACACATCTCCCATCCTGAGTGATCCCTCCAATCATCATTGACTTAGTGATCCCTTCTCTATCCCAGCTGCCTTCTCCCCCAGCTCATGAGGCAGGCTTCCGACTGTGGAGCAATCTTCCCGGCCCTGTCTCTACTGTCCTTGGGCATTAGTCTTATATTTATGATATTTTATATCTCCTGACTCTTCTTAATTTTTGTCTCTATATTGCTTTGGTATACTTTGAATGACTTTGAGTTTATGATGTTTTCACAGTGATGCGGTATTAGAATGATTGTCTTGAGAGCATCCTTAAATCTGTTGTCTTTTACTCAAGCATTTCTCTTTCAGTGAAATTTCCAACTTAGTTTCTCTTATACACAAGCATCCGGATTCTAGACCATTTCTTCATGTTTGTATGCTTCTGGGTATTCTTTTCATTCTCTTCCCCCAGGTGAGTCAAAGCAAGTAGCAAGACGTGCTTTAGCTACAGTGCCCTGAAGAGATCAAAGAGGGGTTTTTGTCAGCACCTGGCCCTGTAGTAGCAAGAAAATAAGGAATATTTTATAAATATTTCTCCTCCCTTGGCCCTTCAGAAAACCACCCTTGCCGAGAAGGAGTTTGGGAAAGGACAAGCCAGAGAAAATAGTGGGGCGTGTCATTGGTTTGGAGCATTGGCGGTTCCCATTCTAGGGATGTTTGGTAGAAGGCATTCTTGTGACTCTCAGTCTGCTTCTGTGCCTTATGTATAAAGACAGAGGGAGGGAGAGGGAGAGAGGAGAAAGAGAGAGAGAGAGGGAAGGAGGGGGGCAGAGAGGGAAGAGGGAGAGAGAAGAGAGGAGAGAGAGAAAGAGAGAGAGGAAGAGAAGAAAGCACATGCCATAGAGGCAGGCTGAGGGGGTTGCGGAAGGAGGGATTTGGGGGATATTTATTGGTGATGGGAAATTTCCACTGGCGGAGGGAATGGGTGTTGGAACACTGTATGACTGAAACTCAGTCACGAAAGCTTTGTAACTGTATCTCACAGTGACATAATTCAATAAAAAAAAATGAAGACCCCCCTCCTTCAAGGACAAGTACTCCCAGAAGCTTAATTTATCTCCTCTTTACTTTCTCGAAAAGTACTGTAACCTGACGTATATTGTGCAGCATTAACTATGTCCATTTGGGAATTTGCTGTTTAACCTTAGTCCCTGGTGGTAAATTATCTCCTCTGTGATGGGTGCTCTCCTCCTGTGGGCTAAGTGAAATTGCCTTTGGTTGGAAATGGAGCTAGTCATCTCCTGTGGCGATGGAGGCGAGTGGGACGGCTGCCAGATGCCTTCCCCCAAGTCTTAACGCTACACAGTGGCATACGGGTTGTGCCTGGTCCTGTTGTTTGGCGGATCCCGATTGGTTGGACAGGATTTTTTTCTCTCCTTGGATCACCATGCTGAGTGAGTAGGTGCTTAGGGAAGGAGAGAAGTCCGTAGCCATGAAGTGGGAATAAAGAGATTTACTTGTTGAACAAATAATTATTTGGTGTCTTCCATGTTGTTCAGGGATAGAAATAAGAGTAAAATACGGTTTGGGTCACACACCTAGTGTTCAGTAACTGTTCCTGGTTCTGTGCTCAAGAGTGACCCTTGGCCATGTTCAGGGGACCAGAGATGGTGCTTGGGATGGAACCAGGGTCAGCCACCTGCAAGACAAGTGCCTGAAGTGCTCTGTCGCCTCTCTGGCCCTCTGCTTTCTCTTTACCATTGAGAATCCAACAAAGGTTTTGGTTTAACCTGCCAATCTCCCACCAAAACCCAAAAGATTCATACTTTTTTTTTTCTTTTGAGATTGGACCAGAGTCCAGCTGTGATGAATGTATGGTTCTTTTCCCTAAATAATGATCACACTGTAGTTTGTAATTGTGATGATAGTGTTGGAAGGGCCTCTGAGAAGCCTAGCTTGGTTTGGGGACTTTTTAAATCTTGGTCTAGTCTAACCTTCTCTGCCTTCCCTCTCAGCCTGCCTCCCCACCTCACTAATCTGTTTTTCCAGCCCAGAGCTTCTCCAATCTGGCTGTGCCTCAGAAACATTTGCAAATGGTATAAAATTGTTCCCAAGATTCCTCCTCTTTCTAGCCAGTGTTGAGAATCACTGGTGTAGCCACAATGGACTAATTGCTTTTTTCTTGAATAATTACTGTTTTTATGTCTCCATGCCTTTGTCCTTGCTTTACCTGGTGTTTGCTTTCAATTTCATCTTTTCTCCTCTCACCTCCACTGAATAAATTTCCAGTTGCTTTTCAAGATGACATCTTTTCCGTGAGGTTTTCTTAACTCAATTCCAATTTGAACGCGTCTGTTTTTTTTTCTTCCTACATCTTACACTTCGTATTGTTCTGTTTTAGCAATCAGATTGTTATGTTTGGTTGCTCAACGTTTGTTTCTCGAACAAGTTCTGAATTCCTTGTTTCTAATACCTGCGACAGCAAATGAATCATGGTCGGTATTCTCTTTTAATCATTCATCACATGATAGTTAACTCACTTATATGCTTCTCCTTAGATCTAAGTCTATCAGCATCTTCTCTTGGAAATACATGAAGAAATAAAATTTTATAAAATGTAGGAACTAACTAAAACGTTTCTATTAGTGGACTTGATGTGAACAAACATTTTTTTGTTTTCCGGTTGTTCCTCCACATGTTACTAAAATATCTGGGTTGTGGGGCTGGAGGGATAGTATATAGTAAGGTACTTGTCTTGCAGGTGGCCATCCCTGGTCTATCTCTGGCACTGTGTATCATCCCCTGAGCACAACCAGGAATGATCCCTGAGCACAGAACCAGGAGGAGGCCCTGAGCACTACTGAGAACCCCAAATGAATGAATGCACAAATTAGAATATATTAAAAAATATCTGGCTTGTAGTTATTAAATCACAAGGGGCCAGGTAGGAATAGCTGACACTTGCTCAGGGAGTCCTGAGGGACGCTCACCTCCGTGGCAGGCACAGACCACGAATGCCGAGGATACCGAGTTATGTCAAGTGGTCCACGAGACGGTCAGTTTGGAGAGTCGTGCCACGCATATTTAAGATGCCACTGGGTGAGAAGTGCTGCTTTCAGAGATGAGCTCTCAGCCAGAAGTCGAATGGCATTTAATCTCCGCATGATTGTGACAGAGCTGTAGTGTCACGGGGTTTTGCCCTCCACAGTGGCTAAAGAGTTTTCTGAACAGCTTGGCAATGGTTCGTGGAAGGCAACTCGTTGTTCATAAATGTGTGGGTAACCACTTCTTATTCCGAGTACACTGGAACAGCTTTATTTCTCTCTCTTCTTTTTAATAAAACAAAACAGAACCCTGGAGGTCTCCCTCTGCAGGGAACCTTCCTGCAGCTGCTGCTGGCTCACCCTGGTTGCAGTGGAAAGACAGAGGCGGAATCTGAGTTTCCTCTGGCATTTCCATCTTCCCTCCCTCATTGACATAACACATCACTTACCAACTTGAACAATTTTTTTGGTTTTGATTTTTTTAAATTAAATTAAAAAAATATTATAATGCCATGGGACTGGAGCGGGTAGGTCGTTTGCCTTACATGCGGCCAACCTGAGAGCATCCTACCCGTGGCGTATTGGATATGCCAAAAAACAGTAACAACAAGTCACAATGGAGATGTTACTGGTGCCTGCTTGAGCGAATCGACAAACAGCGGGGTGACAATGCTACAGTGCTATAATGCCATGATTTTCAGAGTAGTTCATAATACAGTTGGTTCAGGCACTTGTTGTTCCAATACCAATCCCACCACCAGTGTGACTTTCCCTCCGCCTGCCTCCACCTATCCCCTTAGCACGCCCATGAAATTGTTACTTCCTATTGCTTGCTACAATGAAATGGCAAATGGGACAATCAGAAAACAGACCACTGAGAGTCGATTTGTGATGATTGATCGTTGGCTCTCTACCAGGGGTGTCCAGAAGCCACTGTCTGAGTGTCCCCTGAGCTGGGTGGTGCTGCTTGAGCCTTCTCTGGTATTGCTTTTACCCCCTTGAGCTTGTGGGCTTCTACACAACTTTCCCATCAAATTTGCTGTGCTCCTTCTGGGTTGTCAGTACTGTGAAATTTGTGTGTGTGGGGGGGTGTCGCTGGGCCGTTAAATGGCGGAGGAGGTCGGGCGTGGTGGCTGGCGGGCTCTAACTTAAAACATTTAAAACTATTTAAGGCCCATGATTTATAGTTCTGTTAATGATAGGTTTCCTGCAAGTAACATTCCAATACCACACTCTCCACTAGAGCGCCTTCCCTCCCCAACTTTTTGCCTATGTCAAATTTGTTTTCTAGGTACAGATTACTTTGGGGCGGGCGGCATACTCGGCAGTGCTGGGGGACGGGTGTGGTACTGTTCCGGGTGTGGCTCTGTGCTTGGGGATCACTCCCAGTGTGGCTTCGGGGACCTTGCAGTTCTGGGATTAAATCGGGCCTCTTAGATGCAAAACATACGCTCGGCGCATTGCACTCGCTCTCTGGCCCTATTATCTTTTCTGATATATCCTCTTCTTTCTAGTTCAAATCTCTGTCTCCCCAGTGGCCCAAAGAGGTTCTCTTACAGGTTAATTATCCTCCCTTAATAGTTTCTCTTGAATCTCTACTTAATGACTGCTCGGTGCGTCTCATAGTTCTGTTTGCAGGGGTTGTTTTCGGAGCCATTTTACGCCTGACGACCGTGTTGCTCCTCAGAGCTCCCTTCCACTAGCTGGCCTCTCTTTGGTCCAGCTCCTCCAGGTAGTTGTGGAGTTTCTTTGTTTCTAAAGAACATCGTTCATATCTCTGTTATAAAATGTCCAACAGTATTCTCAGCTGTCAGTTAAACATTGTGTCGTATTTTCAGTCGTCAGTGTTCCCATACTCCTAATACTGTGTATTTTATGGGTGGGGTGTGAGGGTCACAGCTGGTGATGTCTCGGGGCTACTCCCACTGCAGTGCTGTGGTGGGAGCACTCTGGGTGGTTCTTGGGGCATCGCGCAGTGGTGGGGATGTAACCTGCGGCTCTTGCATTGCAGAGCATGTGCTCTACTTTGAGCTGTCTCCTTGACCCTCAGAACTCAGACTATGTGTTTTACCTTTCTGGGTTTCTTTTTTTTTTTCTTTTTTGTCACATCCGGCGATTCGCAGGGTTACTCCTGGCTCATGCACTCAGGAATAACTCCTGGCAGTGCTCAGAGGACCATATGGGATGCTGGGAATTGAACCCGGGTTGGCTGTGTGCAAGGGAAACGCCCTACCCACTGTGCTACCACTCCAGCCCCTGTTTTACCTTTCTGAGTTTAATATTTGAAGCTATTGCACCACAGCAATATATAGAATGAGTGAAGACTATTCCTTTATTTTTTTAAAAGCTACTGTGCTACAAATGCACCCTGCTTTTAGGTAAATTTGTTTAGGAAGGATCCATTTGTAGAAGAGTGTCATGGATCTTGCAGTTGGATTCTGTAGGCTCACTTACAACTTACCTTTTGTTTGTTTTTATGTTTTGATTTTTGGGGGCCACACTTGTTGGTGCTTAGGACTTACTCCTGGCTCTGCACTCATGGATGACTTGGAGCAGGGTTCAGAGGCAGTGTTTGTCCATATTTTGTGTATTGATTATTACTGTTATCTACCAAATTGAGTGGGTTTCTTTCTCAGTTATCGAAGCTAATAAGTTGTAGAGCTCAATTTTGAATCATATCAATATTTCTTATTAGTGAATTAATTTGGCTTGACAGTTAACCAAAAATAGCTGTTAGCTTGCGTTCAGTATACGTGTAACTGATCAGAGAGTGTGTAGCAGCGATAGATCATGAGAAAGCCCTATTGAAGAACATTAGATCATAACTATTTTCCTGAACAGAACTCCATTTTCTATGGTCATGAAACAGAATCTGCCTTCTTATGTTTCAGATCTACAGGGTCCATATTGAAATCCTCAAGCTGGGATTTGGGAAAATTATTTGCAATCCAAATTTCAGGATAGGTGAATAAGAATTCCAAAGATAGCAGTGGAGGGATACTGGCACTTTGGAAGTGGGTGTGGTCTGGTAACATTATACCCACAAAGACTTTATGAGTACTGACACTTCTGTAAACTATTGCTACCTCCAAAATATTTCACAGAGTTGCTTCCATATTGATTTATTATATGCTCACTGACTTTGAGGTTTACTGTGGCAAAGCCAGATTTGGTAGTTTGCAGTCTGATTTAACTATACCCTAAGGATTAAAAAAATGACTTCATCAAGAATTGCTTATCCACTAGGCATTGAAGACATATATATCCATTGGGTATTCACTCCCTCCCAGCTGTACTTGTTCTCCCATCATTATTATTTGTTAATAAGTATTACACAGCTCTTGACTTTAAATTTATTTTTAATAGGCCTATTTTCAGTTTAGAAAGTTGTCATTAGTGTTGTTTTCAATTTAAGTGTGCAGATAAAGTTAAGTGGCTTTTCAAACCCAAAGAGGTCATAATGATACCAGAATTCCAGATTGCTTGTTAATGCCAATGGTAATCCTCTTGTCTAATTTTCCAGACGCTTGCTTTGTTTTCTATGAGTAGTCTTTTTTTTTTTTAAATTAAAATAGACCACTTTTGCCTAGTGCCCATTATTTCTTATCTTTTTGCTTTTTGGGTTACACCCAGCAATGCGCAGGGGTTACTCCTGGCTGTGCACTCAGGAATTACCCCTGGCCGTGCTCAGGGGACCATATGGGATGCTGGGAATCAAACCCGGGTCGGCCATGTGCAAGGCAAATGCCCTACCCGCTGTGTTATTGCTCTAGCCCCCTGGAGGAGCATTTTTAAAAAGAAAGACAAACACACTGATATTTTCACATCACTATGGTGGCAGTATGTTTGAATTGTAGTGTTTTTGACATTCTATTTTTCATTTTTCATTCTTTTATTTAAATTTTTTAAAATTTTACTTTTATTGAAGCACTGTGCGATAGACCCTTACAAAGCTGTTCATGATTAGATTTCAGTCATACAGTGTTCCAACATCCATCCCTCCACCAGTGCACATTCTCCAGGTTCCCTCCCAGAACTTCCCACCCCTGCCCCCCAGCCTGCCTTGATGGCACACACTTTTTTTCTCTCTCTATCTCTCTGTCTCTCTTTCTTGCTTGCTTTTGACATTTTATCTGTCACTGTCACTGTCATCCCGTTGCTCATCGATTTGCTTGAGCGGGCACCAGGTGAGTCTCCATTGTGAGACTTTTTTGTTACTGTTTTTGGCATGTTGAATACACCACGGGTAGCTTTCCAGGCTCTGCCGTGCGGGTGAGATACTCTCGGTAGCTTGCCGGGCTCTCTGAGAGGGACGGGGGAATTAAACCAGGGTCAGCCTCGTGCAAGGCAAGCCACCTTAGGAAGCAGAAATTCTTGACCAGCTCTAGATTCCACAGGGTTGGGAGTCTGGTTGAAGCATGTCAGCATGGCTCTTAGCAGAGGGATGACGAAGGTCTTAGGTCCTGCAGGGTTTCAGGAGGGCTCGGTCGTGTGAGGTGCAGATGACGCAGGCATGTTCGGTGCTTTTGCTCATTCTGAAAAGGAAGCAGTGGAAAATTACAGGGTAAATCAGTGTAAGCACAGCTGAACCCTATCTGCATTTTGAAAAGAGTTGGTGCCAAATGTGGCACCACACCCAGAATCAGCCCGGCCCAGCCCAGTCATGAAGCCTAAGCGGGGACTCTGTGGAGAGGGTCTGACTCATCCCAGGACCCTGGGGAAAAAAGCTGACATAAAGCTCTAAGGAAGAAGCGCGAAGAAGGAAGTCCCAACACGCCAAGGTTATGGGAGGGTCTTGATACTCCTGAGGGACATATGTTAAGGATTTCCAGTTCCAAAATGTTGATGATAAATACTTTGCTGGGCTCAGGCACAGACTAATGACTGCCTTCACATTCTAGCTAATACCTATTTTTGTGCTAGATAATTTTAATGATAAGTCTACTTGTAAATACTATTTAGTATAGTATGCAAAATGTTTAACGTTATTTGAATACTGGCCTTGTCCTAGGTCTTGTCCTAGGCAGTTTCCTATGGCTGACTGCTTTAATATTCTTAACAGTCCTCTGAGGTGGATGGAGAAGCAGGCCCAGGAAAACTGAGTAATGCAGTGATCCTTTTGATGAGATGACAGAATTCAAATTTAGGTGTAGGGAGTCTATTTTGACTGTCTTTACTCTCGAGTACTATGTTCAAGCACTGACAAGTGTGCTATAGAGAAGCAGTGGTAAGTGGGTATTATCTTGTTCCTGCTATACATATTTAAGTTTAAGAATACTTTTATTGGGGTAACATTGGTTTCAGAAACTAAATGTTTTAGGAATAGTTTCACACCTTTTCAAATGTGCATCCCACAGCGTGCCCACTACTAACGTACTCTGTATCAGTCTGCTACAGCCTGTACAACCTTTTCATTGTAAATTATTTTTTAAGGTAATGTTTGAATGGGGCATATGTAAATTTAAAGTATTAAAAAAAACACCTTTGGCTTTAGCTTAGCTGCTTTAACAGTTTTTTTCTAAGCTTTTTAACTTGGAGTGCCATGTCTTAGTGAGAAATTAGGCTAGAAATCTCCTTTTGGGTCTTTTTTTTTTTAAATCTGAATATCTATATTTATTCCCATTAAAAAACTATTTATGTAAAATGTTGGGCCAATATTTTCTTTACCTCAATCAAACTTGAGTACTTGATTTTTACTCAGGTTAAAGCAAAATATAGCTGACGTGTGAAAATCTATCTGCATGAGAATGAAATAGTTCACATCTTTTGTTGACTAGTTTGATCTTCATTATTTTCCAGGAGCAGGAACATGTCTTTCCCACGTGCTCCTTTTCTTTTATTGATTTGAGTGGCAGTATAATGAGTGTATCTTTCCCCACACAATAATATGGGTGTTAGTAAGTGTGATTTATGGCATCAGAACCTAGATTCATCACCTAACTTTCACTTCACTTTCTTTTTTTTGTGGGGGGGTCACACCCGGCAATGCCCAGGGGTTACTCCTGGCTCTACACTCAGGAATTACTCCTGGCGGTGCTCAGGGGACCATATGGGATGCTGGGAATTGAACCTGGGTTGGCCACGTGCAAGGCTAACGCCCTACTTGCTGTGCTATTGCTCCAGCCCCCACACTTCACTTTCTGTTCTCTTTCTTGCATGGTGTATCTGTGAGCACTACAGGCAGTCCACTTCACTCATTCCAATACTGATTGTAAAAATTAAGATGTGAGTTTGGGATTGGTATCAAGGCACTGGGCCCACACAGTCATGGTTTTGTGAGGGGTCTTGGATCGCATTGGTTTCCATCTTCACTCAACTTGCTTTGGACAAAGTAGCAGTCTGGTGAGCAGTTCTGGGAGAAAAATTCCCTTTGAGAGGTTCTGCGCAGACTTCACAGGCAGCGCTGATGTCATTTATGTCAGCCAGCAGAACGTTTGTATTCACCACATTAGTGAGGTCTCAGCCTGCAGCATTCAGAGCTTTACCCACGTTTGTTGGGGACTGGTTGGCCTCTGCTCTCAGCCCTTCAGGTAGCAACAGCCCAGACTGTGGGCCCAAACCTATCCTCTCAGAACATCCTGTCAGTCAGCAGAGCATGACTGTGGGTCCAGTGTCCCCTGGGGCCTTTGTGGTATTGACCACGAAGTTACCACAGTAACTCTGGTAACTCCTTTTCCCTGTCTCTCCTGGGGAATAACACTGGGGACAGTGCTGGGTACTCATGAGCCAGGCTTCCTGAACTCTCCCGCAACCTGAACTAGAACTTTCTTAGAGTTTGTGTTAGAATTAAAATTAAATTATGATATTATAATTTCCCTGCAAGTACCTTTTGAGAATAGAGATAGCTTTGGATATTGAGACTTGGATATTGACTTTGGATATTGGATATTGAAAAAGTATTGTTTTTTTAAATATATGAAACAGAGCCTGGCTAGCTACCTGTGGCGTACTCGATATGCCAAAAACAGTAACAATGACGGTCCTCATTCCCCTGGCCCTAAAAGAGACATCGGGCTGCACTAGCACTCGACAGGAACGAATGGAGATGTTACTGGTGCCCGCTCGAGCAAGTCAATGAACAACGGGATGACAGTGATACAGTGATGAAATAATAGGTTGTCAGGTACTTGTTTTGACTTAGAGTTTCTTGGAGCTTTTTTATGACCTTACTGCTTCTCTTAGTCTCTATAGTGGTTTTCTCTTAAGTTACTCTCTCATTGGCCATAACACTATACACTTAAACAAAGACTTAACTCCATGCTGCCGTCATTCCCTCATCCCACTGTCATTGATCTAACACAGGTTCTTTTGTTTTGGGGAGACAATTAAATACATATTTAAGAAAATGCCGTATGTGTGAGATGATGTGTGCGCAAGATGTAAGTGTAGTTTCCCGATCAGTTCATTTCCATACCAACAATATACTTTATCTGAAACCCAGACGGGATCTGGTTCTCTCTGGTCTCCTCTGGGCTCTTCACAATCAAGTCATAGTATATGCATGTGTATATATGGATATACACATGCTTGAAGTCTCTGGGTTTTTTTTTTTTCTTTGTTTTGTATTGCTTTTTGGGGCAAAACACACCTGTGTTCAGGACTTCCTCCTGGCTCTGCACTCAGGAATCACTGCTGGCCGTGATTGGGGGAACATATGTGGTGCAGGGGATTGAACCTGGGTCAGCGTCCTGCAAGGCAAATGCTCTCTCCGCTGTCCTCTGTCTCTGGTTCAAGTTTGATCTTGTGGGATGAATGGTTGCAACAGACCAAATAAAATTAGGGAACCTCTATAGTAGCATAATCCAGCCCATTCTGACTGTCAGGCTCTTTTTAGGAAAGCAAATAAAATTCAGTTTGGAGAGGACGAAACCCTGTCAAGAGGAATAGAGTGAACAAAAGATGGTTAGGAATGTTGGGGTTGTATTGTGAAAGTACTAGTATTTAAATTCAGACACTTAGATCTTGTGTAGAACCCTTAGTGTGAAATCAGGATCAGAATTCCTCCCCCCTCCCCCAAAGGGATAGACTTGCTTATGGCGAGACTTTATAATAAAAAAGATTAATCTATCCATGGTTATAGAAGGGCTGGGAGCAGTAATCGAGACAGGAATATGACTTTCATAAACCAAAGCAAAAACCCCCGCAGACGTAACTGACAGTGAGTTAAGTGGACTTAAATAAAATTAAACAAGTTGTAATATCTTGGCTTCTTGTACTGTTTATTGCTTCAGAGGAATCTCAGATTTTCTGTAATTTGAGTTGTTCTGCAGGTGAGGAAGCATTGTAAAGCGAGTTGTGATAGCTCAGGGCCAGTATTTTATTTCCTTCTTTGATTTTTCTCTTCTTAAGATAAAGCACACATATCCATACTGCCTACAACCCAGTAAAATTTGGTGCCAGGTAGTACTTTAAAAGAAGAAGCAGTCATTTTCGAATTAGGTTTTACTCCATCTCCTCTTACTTAACCTGTGATATATCTGTGGAGGGCAACCTTTGTCAGCTTGCCAAGTTATACGAATGCCACTTAAAACTGTTTTATTGCTCTTCAAGGTTAAGATGTTATTATTTAAGGAGATTGAATCCTTCAAGTTTCCTAGAGCCGTTTTTATTTCTCCCCCTTCACATGTTGAAAATTTTGCTCCTCTTTTTAAAACATGTGTTGTTTTGAAGATACATACATAGAAAAAAAAAGAGGAAAAGTAACACCCTTAAAAAAGTGCTGAAGGAATGAATCTCCGGTATAATCAAGCTGCATTGTAAAGTGATGGAAGAACTTATTTATATATTTGCCTTGCAGGCGGCTGACCTGGGTTTGATTTCTCCGCCCCTTTCGGAGAGCCCGGCAAGCTACCGAGAGTATCCCACCCGAATGGCAGAGCCTGGCAAGCTCCCTGTGGCGTATTCGATATGCCAAAAATAGTAACAAGTCTCACAATGGAGACATTACTGGTGCCCGCTTGAGCAAATCACTGAACAATGGGACTACAGTGCTACAGTGCTATAGATATGCATGTGTATATGTGGATGTAAATGTGTAGCTATTTGAATATATCATTATTTGAAAAGGTTTTATAAATCAGTTTGCACTTTTTCTAATTATGTATGTGTGGCTGGTTTTCTTTGTACACGGCAACAAAAATCACACATCGCAGTAGATGGAATGCAAGGCAGATAAGAAATCTCTATCTTCTGCTACATTCAGCATTAAAGAGATGACATAAATGTAAAACAGACTTTTTCAAGTTAATTTTTGTTTTGTTTTGGAATGTAACTGTTTTAATAAAATAAATTCTTTTAACATGTAATAGTCCTTTAACAACTAATCTTTTAAGATAGCATTTGCTTATATTAAATAAACTCACATTTTCTTGTTTTTATTTTCTAATTAAGTCAGTCAACCTAAAATTCAGATACACATTCCTTTTAGGGTTTTCAGTTTTTAATAGTGTAAAGTTTTCTTTTCTTTCTTTTTTAAACACAGACACGGACTGGAGCTATAGTATCGCAGGCAGGGCACTTGCTTTGCATGTGGCTGACTTGGATTCTCTCCCTGGCACCACGTACAGTTCCCTGATCAGAAGTGATTCCTGAGCACAGAGCTAGGAGTAAGCCCTGAGCACAGCTTGGTGTGGCCCCCAAACAAATAAAAAAAACCCTCAGAGACATGAAGAGACATGGCAACTGAATGATCCCGAACTGAATACTCTTCAGCAGGAAATGAAAATGTTGCAAAGAACATTATTGGTATCATTGATAAAATTGGGACCTGTACGGTGCAGTCTGTATAAGTATATTGGTGTAATTTTTTTCCTGTTAACAGTAAGATACTAGATGAGAGGATGTACATGCTACAGTTTGAATGTCATAATGCATACAATATGTTCACAAATGCTTCAGAAAAGCATATATATGTGGGAAGAGAAAAAATATTGAAATATGTAAATAGAAAAACAAATGTGGCAAATTCTGTGTCAAGGTTATGCTGTTCTTTTTATTATTTATACAGTATAACACAGCATGTAGTAATATAAAGATTCTCTGAAGTTGACTTTATAGATTAATTGCTGATTGTTTTGTTGGCCCTGTGAATGACTAAAATGTTTTGAGCACTTGATACTCTCTAGTTCTGTGTTTTGGAGTTTTCAATGCGTTGCCATGCTCTGCGCTCTCTGTGCTCTGCTGCCCCCTAGTGGCTTATATGTTTATCAGCAATTTATTCTATAGATTGTCAAATTAGCGTTCAATAAAGTGTCAAATTAGCTGGACCTAGTTATCATCTAAAGCTAACCTTGACTCAAGTAAAGAATTTTCTTCTTTTCCTTTTTTAAGAAAAAATTTGGTGGTATGAAGAATATTCTCATTGGAAGTCAGTCTTATACTCTGAGTTGAAAAGACTGTACTTTTGTTCTTGTGTTTTTTTGTGTTGTAACTGTAGCTCACTTTCTCCCCTCTTTTTATTTATTTATTGATTTATTGATTGCCACACCCAGCCATGCTTAGGGCTTATTCCTAGCTCAGCACACAGGGATCACTCCTGGTAGGCTCGGGGGACACTATGGGATGCCAGAGATCAAACCCAGGTTAGCATCATGCTAGGCAAGTGCCCTACCTGCACTTTCCCTGTATTATCTTCCTGGCCCCTCTCCCTTCTATTTTGACATATAACATAGTATTTATTGTTTCCTCACTCAAGAACAGCAATTAAGCTTATTATATGTATATGCCTTCCCTTTCCCCAACCACTATTTATTTTAGCCAGTAATATTATTTCAGTGTTTCACTTTATTCTTTTAATGTAATTAGGATTCTGCCAGCCCATAAATTCTCATTTGCATTTTGAAAGTCTTAAAGTCTCTGAGACTGTCACTGCCACTGTCATGCCGTTGCTCATTGATTTGCTCGAGCGGGCAACAGTAGCATCTTCATTGTGAGACTTGTTTGTTACTGTTTTTGGCCTGTTGAATACGCCACGGGTAGCTTGCCAGGCTCTGCCATTTGGGCGCGATGTTCTCAGTAACTTGCCAGGCTCTCCGAGAGGGGCGGAGGAATCGAACCCAGGTTGGCCGTGTGCAAGGACAACGCCCTACCCACTGTGTTATCACTCCAGCAAAGTCTCTGAGAACTTTTGCCAAAACCTGTCTCAATTCATTTGTCAATAAAGCCAGATATGAACTAGTGACAGTCTTTAAACTTATTGCTTGTGGGGTTATTCATGCTTCTTGCTGCAGAAATACTATTCTTAAGGAAATGCTTCTTGAGCTTCTGAGTGATGGTATATAATGCATGGCATGTTTTACATTTGTTTATATATATATTTTAACTGTATTACTCTGAATGATGAAATACTTCTGCCATGAAAACTCCAGTTTAGAAATTCTACAACTATCCTGGATTTGCTTGACTTTAACTCTCATTTTATTAGGCAAGAGCTAGTCCATCTTTTCTTTTCTTTTTGTTTATTTTGGGCCATACTGACAATGCTCAGTGTTTACTCCTGGCTGTGTACTCAGGAGTCACTTCTGGTAGGCTTGGGTACCATGTAGGGTGCCAGTGATTGAACCTGGGTTGGCCACATGCAAGGCAAATAAATACACTACCCACTGTACTTATTGCTCTAGACCCTCTAACTCTCTTTTCTCTTATTTTATTAGTTGTATGATTTTTACATACTATTTTTATATGCCACATTTTGTCACTCTTAATCTGATTAGGTCCTGTCTCAGAGATACAGTTAAATATGTCACTTTCACTGTCACTGTCATCCCGTTGCTTATCGATTTGCTCGAGTGGGCACCAGGAACGTCTCCATTGTGAGACTTGTTTTTACTGTTTTTGGCATATCGAATACGTTATGGGTAGCTTGCCAGGCTCTGCCGTGTGGGCGAGATACTCTCAGTAGCTTGCCGGGCTCTTCGAGAGGGGCAGAGGAATCGAACCCAGGTCGCCCGAGCGCACGGCAAACACCCTACCCACTGTGCTATCGCTCCAGCCCAGTTAAATATACTTACTCATTATTTCCAGTATTTCTTGTTATTGAAATTTGTCTTGTCATCTACTTTGGTTGGAATTCCTTTTCTAGTAGTTATCTTAACGGAGTTAGGAATGGTAAGTTGCTTTGCATTAAGAATAGCTGGTATAAAGGCCTCATATTCTAAGGATAGTTTAATTGAACTTAAAATTCTTAGCTCATATATTATTTACTGTCTTATTTCTGTTAATCGCTGTTAGTGTGAATGTTGGCTTGTACTTCTGCTGACTAGATTTTATTTTTCTATAATTTACAGTATTATTTTTTAAATTAATATTGACTTTTTTTTTGTTTTTGTTTTTGGGTCACACCTGACGATGCACAGGGGTTACTCCTGACTCATGCACTCAGGAATTACTCCTGGCGGTGCCCGGGGGACCATATGGGATGCTGGGATTCGAACCTGGGTTGGCCGAGTGCAAGGCAAACGCCCTACCCGCTGTGCTATTGCTCCAGCCCCAATATTGACTTTTTTAATCATTAGGAATTACTTGAAGCATTTCAACATACATTCTTGACTCATAAAGTATAATATAAATAATTATTTTCATCACTTTCTTGACATCCCTTGGGCATTTTGGGTAACTATCTTTCCTAAGACAGAACTGTCTTGCCTTCCTTTTCTTGCCCAGCAGAAAGGGTGGGAATGATTACTTTAATGCACCAGGGATAGAGTTGAATAAACTCATCAGGGGCTGGAGTTTGACTGCAGTTGCCTCTGGCCAGTATTGTTTTATTATACAAACTTTCAGGTGTTTTATTATACACACTTTGATTGTTTATTCAAAGTTTGGGTTGCCTCCCCTGTGGGGGTCGAATAACCAAATGAGATGGTTGTGAAAAATTGTAAAAATTTGTCTTAAAATTTCTTTTTGACTATTAGTAAATGTCATTGGCATACCTATTTCATAAACCTATATACTCAGGGTCATGTGAAAATTTCTTGGGCAAAAAGGGGTTGTGGGTGGAAAAGTGGGAAGGTTCTTGTTTTAGAGAACCTGGAGTAATGATTTCATTCAAGTGGATACTTACCCAGATTTTCTCTCCCTTTGTACCTCAAGATCCAAAACTCTTGCTTCTCAGTGGCCTTTTGCTTGTCTTCCAAGATGTGCCTTGGGTTCCTTTAGAACTCAGCCGGTGTGTGGAGGGAAAAACTGAAGACTGTTCTGTTTTCTTTTCGTTTCCTTCCTAGGATCTTTACCTCTTTAAGACTCTAATTTATGTCAAATCAGTTTCACAAAACTGTTAAAAACGAATTTCTCTACCTCTTAGTCATGGCCTTCTGCTTAGTTCTTTTACTGGAAATGGTTTCTTGTACACAGACCTGGCAAGTGCCTGGAGGGGAAAGCGGGGAAAGAGAGACTAAAGAATGTTGGCTCCCTGGGGCTGGAGTGATAGCACAGCGGGTAGGGCATTTGCCTTGCACATGGCTGACCCAGGTTCGATTCCCAGCATCCCATATGGTTCCCCGAGCACCACCAGGGGTAATTCCTGAGTGCAGAGCCAGGAGTAACCCCTGTGCATCGCCAGGTGTGACCCAAAAAGCAAAAAAAAGGTAAAAGAATGTTGGCTCCCTTATTCTCATTTTTCTCTTTCTTTTCCTGCATTTCATTCCCTTAGTTTCTGATTGCCTCAACAGCTCCCTAAGTTAACCAAGAAAAAAATGTCACAAACAGGAATGTAGAATGTACAAGTATCAGTTTAGATTTCATGCTTCAGATCTGAGTGAGAGTCTGGCTGGGCAAAGTGTTCTTGGTGAAGCATTCATTTCATTGAGTTTTATCACTCTATCCCATCGTTGAGATCAAATACATCAGGAGAGCAGAGGGCTTCTCCAACAAGAAAAGAATGGCAATTGCAGAATAATATAAACTGCTTACTGTCACTGTCGCTGTTATCCCATTGCTCATCAATTTGCTCAAGCAGGCACCAGTAATGTCTCCATTGTGAGACTTGTTACTGGTATGTATATATGGGCTTACCTTTAAAAAATTGAAACCAGAAATATTAAAAAAAGTTCAGATTGTTTTTTTCTGGAAAATTAGAATGGAAATTTAAGAAGCATAAACATCCTAAGTAGAATAAACACAAACAAAAAAAATTATATCAAGGTACTCCACAAAGGAAAAAATGAGAAGAGGGAAATGGATGTATATTCAGCTAATTAAAAAGAAGATGCAAATGCGCAAAAATCAAATAAAAATGGATCAAAGATTTCAATATCAGATCTGAATCCATAAGGCACATAGAGAAAACTGTAGGCAGAACTTCCGTGACATCGAGGCTAAAGGCATTTCCACTGACCAAGCAAGTGGAAACAAAGGTAAACAAGTGGAACTACATTAAACTCAGAAGCTTCTGCACCTCAAAGGAAATGATCACCTGGATACAAAGACAGCCCACAGGGTGGTAAAAATTATTTACCCAACATTTATCTGATAAAAGGTTAATAGCAAAGATATATGTTACTGCTAGAACTTTACAAGGAAAAAAAAATTCAATCCCATCAAAAAATGAGGAGAAGAGAAACTTCCTCAAAAAAGAAATACAAATGCCCAAAAAACATGAGGAAAATGCTCTACATCACTAAGCATCAGGGAGATGCAAACAAAAACCACAGAGATATAATCTCATGCCACAGAAACTAGCGGACAAGAACAACTAGTGCTGGCATGGGTGGGGGTGAAAGGACTCTCATTCATTGCCAGTGAGAATGCAGACCAAATGCAACTGATGCAGACTTCTGGGAAAACAATATGACATTCCTCAAAAAACTAGAAATTGAGCTTCTATATGGCCCAGCAATACCTCTCCTGGGAATATATCTTGGAGCCCAAATTATTGCAGCACTATTCACAATAGCCAGAATCTGGAAACATCCCAAGTGCCAAAAACAGATGACGGATAAAGAAAGTATAGTACATCTACACAGTGAAATCTAGGAGCCACTAGGAAAATGAAGTCATGAAATTTGCTTATACGTGGATGGACGTGGAGAGTATCATGTTGTGGGAAATGTGTCAAAAGGAGAGGGACAGACACAGTGATGCAATTATTTGTTGGATATGAAAAACATAGTATGAGACCAATACCCAAAGAATAGTAGAAGTGAGGGCCAGAAGGACTGGGTCATGTTTGAAGCTTGCCACAGTGGGGGAAGGCTGGGGGGAGTAGGAGTGTAATTAGGGCAGAGAAGGGACCACTATAACAATGATAGTTGGAGATGATACTCTGGGCAAGAACTGAGTGCTGAAAGGAGGTTGAAGTGATATGCATGCTACCCTTTCAGTAACAGTAATGCAAACCATAGTGCCTGAAAAGAAAGTGAGAGAGAGGAAGGGAGAGAAGGAAGATGGGAGAAGGAGGGAGGGAGGGAGAGGGGGGAGAGGGAGAGAGAGTGAGTGAGCGAGAGTGAGAGCTATAGTGGCATGCTGGGTGGGGGTGGCAGAAAGGAAATTGGGGACATAGGGTCCGTGGTAGGAAGTGTACTCTGGTGAAGGGATGGGTGTTGGAACATTGTATCACTGAGACCCACCATGAATAATATTGTAACTGTGTATCTCATGGTGATTCAGTAAAAGGGGGGGAAGGAAGAAGGCATGAAAAACAGAAACTGTTACATTAATATTAAATACAGTCATGTTTCACTTGACAGCAGGGATATGTTCTATAAAATGTGTTGTTAGGCATTTTCATTGTGATGAATATTTCGTTGCCTGTACTTACACAAATAATGGTGAGCTAGCCTACCACACTTATAGGCCACGCACACAAACACATCACTATCTTGTAGTCTGCCATTGAAACATTGTCATGTATACCTTCTTGTTTTTTTTAAAAATGTAAATAATTGCTATCATGTTTACAGTGTGCATCTTTAACTTACCACAATTGCTTGGTGTGAATGACTTGTGTTCTTTTGAAGGTCATCTTGAAATTCAGTATAGTGATGTTAAAAGGATGTTAGGAGTCTGGCAAGCTCCCCGTGGTATACTTGATATGACAAATATAATAAAAATAACAGGTCTCATTCCCCTGAAAAGAGCCTCCAATCGTTGGGAAAAACGAGTAAGGAGAGGCTGCTAAAATCTCAGGGTTAGGACGAATGGAGATGTTACTGGCGCCCGCTCGAGTAAATTGATGAACAATGGGATGACAGTGATAGTGATATGGTGATGTTAGGAGGTTGGGCCATTGCTCGGTAACTAAATCATTATGGTGGAGACTTCATGTATTGGGTTTGTGCCCTTTTAAGAAGATGTGAGTTGGGACCAGAGCGATAGTACAGATGGTAGGGCGTTTGCCTTGTGTGTGGCTAACCAGGGTTTGATCCCCAGCATCACATTCTGTCCCCCGAGTCCACCAGGAGTGATCCCTGAGTGTAGAGCAGGAGTAAGCCTGCTAACATACCACTAGATGTGGTGTGACCCAGAAACAAACAAATATAAAACAAAATAAATACCTCAGGGTACATGATCAAGGGGAGCAGAATGTAAGATCGACATTATAAAATGACATAATAAAGTAATTTATTGAAAAAAGGCCTAAGCGCTTACATGTTCTCTTCCCTTTCCCCTCCCCTTCTCTCCCCTCTCTTTTCCCTTTCCTTCTCTTGCACTCCCCTCCCCTCTCACTCCTTGCAGTAAGTATAAGGGTGAGAAATTGGCTTCCATAAACCAGGAAGTGTCCCTCACAGCCCTCCCTGCTGGACTGTTGCTCAGGCCCCCGTTTTGTTGTTTAAAGTCACTCAGTCTGTGGTTATTTATTACAGCAGCTTAAACTGATTAAGGCAACACGTTCTCTTCAAATTCTTGTATAACATAAGATTAGTATATATTTTAAATGTCCTTTTATTTTTTTCTCTTTCAATTTATTTTATTTCCTCTTTGGGCCACACCTGGTGGTGCTCAGGGGTTACTCCTGGCTCTGTGTGCAGGGCTCATTCCTGACAGTGTTTGGGGGAATCATATAGCGGTGTCAGGGGTCAGCCGGGATCAGCCTTGTGCAAGGCGAGTGTCTTACCTCCTGTGTTGTGTCATCATTCTGTAGCTCTCGCTGAATAACAGGGGATTTCTATAGTCCTCCTTCGCATTGAGATAGATTTTATCATACATATTACAAACTCCACAATTTGTTGTTTTTGGCTTAAACATTCTGTTACCTTTTAAAGAAATTAAAGTGATAAAGTTTTATATGTCCCCACATACTTATCATATTCTGTATTTCTTATTCCTTTGGGTGTAGACACATTTTGATCTGATTTGTTTTTCTTTTTGCTTCAAAAGCTTAAAAAAAAGTCTGTTGTGTTATAATGAGTTTGTGGGCAACAAATTACTTAGGATTTTTTACCTAAAAAAAAAATCTGTACTTATTCTTTGGTTTTGAGTAATATGTTTACTGGATGTAGAATTCTTGTCTACATTTTTTTTTCATTAAGCACCTTGAAGATATATTGTCATTGTCCTCTTGCTTACATAATTCGTATAATAAATTTGCAGTTTTTATTTGTGTGTCATAGGTCCTTTGACCTATGACACACATGGTTTGCTTTTTTTTTTTTGTTTTTTGATTTTGGGCCACACCCAGTGATGCTCAGGGTTGCTCCTGTCTCTGCATTCAGGAATTACTCCTAGCAGTACTCTGGGAACCATATGGGATGCTGGGGTTTGAATCTGGGGTCAGCTGTATGCAAGGCAATAGTACTACCTGCTGTACTATTTCCACCCCCACCCCCATTTGTTTTTAATGTTTATTATCATTATTACTGATTTTTCAGTAATTCTAAGAAGACTTTTCTGACTAATCCAGTTCCACACTGAACATTATTTTGCATTTCCATAAGGGAAAGCATACAGATTCAAGTGTTGACTTAACTATTGTACTACTTGTCATACAGATTTTATAATTACTGTTAATTTTGTTTCCTTGTGACTTACTAATTACAGTATGGGTTTCCATCAGTGGGAGGCATTTTTGTCTTTAATGTCAGCTCAGTACATACTTCCTAAATGAACCTAAGGTGACAAAGTGTTCACAATGAGATAGTTTTAAAAAATTTTGAGGAAACAATTCTCATGTCACTTGTGGGTCACTTATTTAAAATCAAGTTTCATTTAATAGTCAGATTTCTTTTATCTTATAAAAGTTTATTGCTTTCGGTTTGGTGAATCTTAGTCATTAAAGAAGTCGCCCCATTTTCCCTCATTGATAGTCAGGTTAATCCACAGATTGGAGATACAGGGTGTGAGAATGCGCTTTCACAGCATTACAGGGTGGCATACAGGAAACCGAAGAAGGGACTTACTGGTAAGCAGCCTTTGTTTCTTCAGTGAAATTTGGGTCTTTATTAGATCATTGTCTTTGTTACTTCAGAGCTGAAGTGTGTAGGGTATTAGAGTCTCCAGAAAAGTAAATGATTCAAACCAGATTGGTTGGTAATAGAGAAATGATAAATTGATAATAGATGAGTAATAAAAATACTGCACCTCAATCAGATAGCTAACAAATTTTATTCTGAGGGTCTTTTTTTTTTTTTAAATTTCATAACTGTATTAGCCTGTTCTTTCTTTTTTTAAAAAATTTTTTATTAGTGAATCACCGGGAAGTACAGTTACAGACTTACAAACTTTCGTGCTTGCGTTTCAGTCATACAATGGTCGAGTACCCATCCCTCCACCAGTGCCCATTTTCTACCACCAATGGTCACAGCATCCCTTGAGCCACCCCCACGCTGCCCTCCCCCAACCCCACCCCACCCCACCTCTGTAGCAGGGCATTCCCTTTTGCTCTTTCTCTCTCCTTTTGGGTGTTGTGGTTTGCAGTAGAGGTATTAAGTGGCCATCATGTTCAGTCTATAGCCTACTTTCAGCCTGCATCTCCCATCCTGAGCAGGCCCTCCTACCACCCTTTACTTGGTGGTCCCTTCTCTATCTGAGCTGCCTTTTCCCCCAGCGTGCAAGGCCAGCTACTAAGCTGTGGATTAATCCTCCTGGTACTTATCTCTACTGTTCTTGGGTGTTAGTCTCCCCCATTCTATTACTGTATATTCCACAAATGAGTGCAGTCTTTCTATGTCTATCTCAGAGGATTTTTCTTTCTTTTTTTTTTTCTTTTTGGATTACACCCACAGATGCTCAGGGGTTACTCCTGGCTTTGCACTCAGGAATTACTCCTGGCAGTGCTTGGGGGACCATATGGGATGCCGGGGATCGAACCTGGGTCGGCCGCGTGCAAGGCAAACACCCTACCAGCTGTGCTATCACTCCGGCCCCTCAGAGGGTTTTTAAAAGGAAGCCTTTTTACCTCCCCTCCCACTGACCCACTGATAATTTCTTAACTACTTATATTGAGTCTGTCATGCAGTTTTAGTGACTACTAACAATTTGAGTTAGTCTTTTCTCAGCTTTTCTTTATGACCTGAATTTTGGGGTCCCTCACCTACTAAATTTTATTTTGTTTGTTTCATGATGATTTCTCTCAAGTAGATCCATATAGTTCCAGGATATTCTTTATTTCTACCTTTCAGGTCATTAAAATAAATCATTATGGTATCATTCCGATGAACATATATTTAGTTTTTGGTATAATGTGAAATTAATGGAGTAGAGTGGATACTAAGATGACCCTAAGCAGAGGCCATTAATACAACTAAGACCATAATTATTTGATTACTACTAGGCTGTGACATGCCTGGGAAGTGTTTTGGGAATGTGATTGAGATCGTTGATTCTAGATATGTACATTAAAAATAAATATTAAAAAATGTCAGAAGGGGATTACTCTTGGCAGTGCGTGGATCTAGGGGAATTTGGGGGCCACCAGGGCTACACACTGTGGTGCTCAGGGGCCGTGTGGCCAGGGATTAAATCCAAGCCCTTGCACTTGCAACACATGTGCTTTTTTGGAACCACATTCCTAGCCCCGAAAAAGATTTTTGGTGGAACATATGTCTCCTTGGAATTATAATCTACCTTAGAATTTCTTTTTAGGGTTAGGGCATATGACAGAGAGGGTAAACAAAATGTTTTATTTATAATTTTCTGAAAAGATGATTTACTAACATATTACACTGTTTAGGAGGTCCAAAATTTATCTCTCTTGGTTCTGACTGGTGTTTCTTCTTTGACACATGGTGTGAATCATCTGTCCTTCCAAGTTGAAAGAGCAGAAAGTTCATTGACGCAACTTCGTTATTCTGGGTTATTGTTTCCAATGTTCCTTCAAAAGGCAGAGACTTTAAAGCTTTGGCTCATGGCAAGTTCTCTTCAAGTTGGCCGAGTTGGGGGGACTGAATGTTGGCTAAAGGAAATTAGGTTGATGATTTGTACTTAAAAACAAAATAATAGGGGCTGGAGTAATAGTGCAGCGGGTAGGGTGTATGCTTTGCACGCGGCTGACCCAGGTTCGATTCCCAGCATCCCATATAGTTCCCTAACCACCAGCAGGAGTAATTCCTGAATGCAGAGCCAGGAGTAACCTCTCTGCATCTCTGGGTCTGATGTCCATGCCCCTCCCCCCCAAAAAAAAAGAAAAAAATAATTGAATAGTTAACTTTGGGAGGCTCTCTTCTTTTTTATTTTTAAATAATGTAGGAGTACTGCTATTTATTCAGCCATTGTTTTGAGCTTCGGTCATGCAATCATCAAACAGATGCCAGAGCCACCTTTTCCACCACCAGAATCCTCAGTATTCCCCCTTCCCCACCCCCGTTCCAATCTTCCCCTGGCCTATGTGGCAGATAATTTCCTCCAAACTCTCTCTCTACTTTGGTTACATTCAGTATTTCGACACCAGTCTTACCACCACTCAAACGTGCCAAAAAGGCAATGCTGGTGATTTGTTTTGTATTGCTTGTTATGGACAGAATACAATGTCCAGGAAATTCTGTGTCATTCTCTTCCAGGAGCTTTAGTTTATAGTCTCTGGGCCTTGGCCATTGATGAGATTATATGGCGCCAGAAGCAGTTTGTGGGTGTAACTGCCAAGCTTCTGGAAAACTGGGGACCTGGGGGGAGGAGGCCCAGTCCCTATCCAAGTAGGCTTGGAGATCTCAGCTACGGGTTCCCGCATATCTGGATTTTCCTGCCAGTCCGCTCTGGTGAGGTTCATGTCGTTTTGGGTGAGGCTTGTCTGAGCATGTGAAGAGTGAAAATTGGACTTTAGTAGGTAGTAAGTTGTAGGTCTGGAATGTTAATTGAATTTAATGTTAATTGAATTAACAACTCAGTATATAAAAAAAATTCAGAGATTTGAATGTGAGGGCCAGGGACGTGGATCCATGGTAAACTTGCATGCATGAGACCTGGGGTTAATCTCTGGGGTGGGTGGCAGGTGGGGGAGGCGATCCTATGAGACCTAAAAATCAGTTTTCTGAGATTCCCTTGTTTCTTTGGGCCGCACCTTGTGGTGCTCAGAGGATGCTTCTGGCTCTGTGATCAGAGATCACTCCTGGCAGTGCTTGGGGGTTGAAACAGAGTCAGCTCTGTGTGAGGCAAATACCTCACTCCTGTGTTATGTCTCCAGTCCAATTTTATGTGGCTTCAGGTCAGTATAATACATGGCATAACTGGCAAAACTGCTGAAGTATTATTGTTGGTTTTTTCCAGTGGAAATTGGGGGATGCCTCTGCCTCTCTAGGGGTGCTGGAGAGCACCCAGACTACACCCAGTGGTGTTTTGGGTTTATTTTTTATTTATTTACTTTTTTTAAATGCTGGGGGTTGAACCTGGGGCCTTGTGCATGCCAGGTATGCCTTCCAGCCTTTCGAGCTCTTGCCCTGCCCCATCAGGCTGTTTAAGTGGAAGCTGAGCAGCAAAGTTGAAGATGTGTCTTTTTTTGAGTTTGACCCTAAAAGTTAGAACATGCGTTCTGTGTGCCAAGTAGTGTTTGGAGTGCTTGACTTATGTTATTTAATCTTCACATGGTGACTGTATGGAGAGGTGCGAAGTGGTTGTAGATACGATTTGCACGGTTGTACTGGTGTGGAAGCGGAAATCTTGACCATGGTCACACATGTAGTAGCAGAACCGAGGTTCGAATGCTGGAAGTCTGGCTTCGAAGCCTGGGCTCTCGGCCGCAATGCCGGACTGCCGGTTTGTTCCACGAGAAGCAGAATGTTTACTACTGGAATGTGTCCAGAGGGTTAAAAAACTGATTTGAAAGACTGTTTATGTATGGAATAGTTGAATAATTTGAGATTGTTTAGTCTGGAGAAGGGAAAAGAAGGATCAAGGACTTGCTCTCAGTGGTCTTTTGAGGACATAAAAGATAAATTATAGGAAGGCAAATTTTATTTCTGTATAAGAACTTTGTACAGCTGCTGAAATGGGACTGGTGGTCTTATAACGAGCATCATCTTGCTCAGGATCTTTTAGGCAGACCGGGACAAGTATGCAATAGAAAAAATTTGGACTGGTGTCTCTGCGATTAGGCCAGATCATGTCTGAGTTTCCTTTTTGTCTGTGCCTTTTTCTCTTGTGTTGAAACTAAGTGTTTCGGGGGTTTAAAATGGTATCTACAGTCCTTAAACAGATACTTCCATAAAACAAGGATGAATATTGATTGATAATAAAAATGTGATAGTTAAGGTGTGGGGGGGGAGAGGGGTATCCAGTTCTTGCATTTGTGGGGGATGTATTGTGAAAAGACAGTTTTATTCAGTTCTTCAGCATTTATTTGAGTTTTTGATAATTGCTAAAAAATTAGATCCCAAGTTATTCTGAAGTATTTGTTCCTTTTGCTTTTTATATTTCAGTTAATATTTTTTTGAAAATCTGTTGTGACCCAGATATTATTCCAGCATAGATTGCATGCATTTTCTTTTTTTAATTATAAAAGCAATGTATATTTAAATAAAATAAAAAGTGGAAAGAAAAAAGTCACAAATTACATTGTTCAGACATTGTCACTATCACTGTATCACTGTCATCCTGTTGTTCATGGATTCACTTGAGTGGGTGCCAGTAATATCTCCATTCGGCCCAGCCCTGAGATTTTAGCAGCCTCTCCTTACTCGTTTTTCCCAACGATTGGAGGCTCTTTTCAGGGTCAGGGGAATGAGACCCGTTGTTGTAACTGTATTTGGCATATTGAATATGCCACGGGGAGCTTGCCAGGCTCTTCTGTGTGGGCAGGATACTCATGGTAGCTTGCTGGGCTGTCAGAGAGGCATATATATATATATATATTATATGTATAGTATATATATATATTTCCACTTTATGATGATGTGTCCAGGAATATGTTCACACATGCATGAGGCTCAGCCCAAGCATGTGGAAAGTGGTCTGGAGGGTGGCAAAAAAGATACATATACATATATATATATACATATATATACACACATATACACGTGTTTACATACACACACATACACATACACACATATATACAGGGACTGAGGAGATAGCTCAGAGAGTTGAAGTGTGTGTTTGCACACAGGCCCTGGGTTCAACTTTCGGCATCACATATGCCTTGAAGCATCTACCAGGAGTCCTCAGAGCACTGCGTGTGGGTGCCCCCCCACCAGCACGTCTGGCCATCCTTCTCCCCAAACATATATAAACAGCGTAAGACAAGATGCCTTACTTATCATTAAGAAAATGGTAAAATCCACCATGATTTCATGATACTTGGAAGTAATACGTTATTGTTCTGCTTTTTGGGCCACACCCAGCACTGCTCAAGGGTGACTTCTGGCTCTGTGCTCAGGAATCACTAAGCCCCTATTGTGCTGCACTTTACACAGAATTTTAGGGTAGTAAAACCTGATACTGAGACCAAAGTGATAGGACAGTGGGTAGGGTGCTTGCCCGGCACATGAATGATCCAAGTTCAGTCCCCAGCAGCACAAATGGTTGCCCAAGCTCCGCCAGGAGGGATCCTTAAGCACAGAGCCAGAAGTAATCCCTGAGCACCCGCGGACCCCAAAACCAAACCAAACCAAGAGAAGAAAGCCTGTGTTCCGCTTGATGAAATTTCACTAAGCAGATTCTTTCATGTGAAGGGAAGGTGATTTTAGCCCAGTAAAACCCAGCCCCGCCTGAGGATGCTCCCCCGTTCCGCAGCGCTCACTTGCACCGCCCGCCCCCATGCCCCGCCGTGCACCTGCCGTCCCAGCCAGGATGTCGTGAGGGCAGCAGTCCAGAAGGTGACTCTGGCAGACACGGTCATCTGTAAACGTGACCCTCTGTCTGGTTTCATCTCCTGAAATTCATTTCTGGTTTTAAATAAGACAATATTATCACATCAACCACAAACGCTTGTCTGGCATAACAGTTCACCTGGGTGTTTTGCAGACTACCAAATAACTGTAAAGCTGATCGAGGGTATTTATCACTGGAGCAGAATACCGATATTGTTTTCGATGATGAATATATCATGAAGAATCACACTTAATGAGCTTTGACTCCCATCATTGTGCCAAAGTCAAGGAGTCAGGAGTAAAAGGCTGAGCACCGAGAGGCCATCAGCCCCCATACATGCAGGTGGACAATGAAATACCAAAACCCATGCTAATCAGAGATCATGATCACCACGTGACTTATAGCTGGCAATTTCCACCAACAAAAGCTACTTATGAATCTGGTCAGTTTGTTATGGACAAATATGTAAGCAGTATTTTGCCCAGAGTTACGTCGAGAAAGCTTTTAGACTGTACAGACATTGTCAGTGTATTGTTTTGGTACTTTTTCTTGTGTCCTTTTTTTTTCTGGAGATGCAAATGAAAACATCTGGACATTTTGCTGACATTGAATAGGTGTATAGTGTTGTAAATGCTTTTCTCTTTCTCTTCTTTCTCGTTCTTGTCTTCTCCTTCGTCTCATCCTTTTTTTGGCTTTTCATTTTATCCTTGATTTTACCTGAGGAAGGTAGATGTTTCCGTGTACTGGCAATGTTAAGGAGTGACCTTGTGAAATCCAGAGAGGTAGTGCAGTGAATAAGGCATGCGATTAGCAGTATGGTCCGCATTACTTCACCAGGAGTGATCCCTTAGTGTAGAGCCAGGAGTAAGCCCTGAGCACCACCAGTGTGGCCCCAGATCAACACCACCCCCCAAATAGTGACAGCATGTGTGAAATGATTATAGTGATGACGGTAACTACATCAGCAGGGTTATTTTTGAGCAAGATGAGAGATAGCAAATGTAAAGTGTCGAACTTGTGATACAGTTTTAAATTATTTGTTTTATTTTATAGCTTTGAGCTGGATTTCTCTTTTTAATTTTATGGGTGGTATTGGAATATACTAGACTTTTGTAAATTGCTGGGTAGTTGAATGATCAACCTCAATTTTTTATGCTTTACTTATAGGTTGTTATGTTTAGTAGTTTCTCTCTTGTGTTCTTGAGCTATTACTGTGAACTCAGACATGCACCTCGATCTTTTTTTGGAATCATGATCAGGAATAAAGAGACTTAAGTTTCTTGCACGATGTGTTGTAGGATTTCTCTGTATGCCTCTCTGATAGTCATTTAACAGAACACTTAATACAGGTTAAATAAAACTTGCTCAATAACGGCTCTGCTCATTGTTCAGCTCTCCCTGGTTTTATATCAGAGTGTCTAGTCTTGGCCTGAGGCTGATGTTTATCATTATGATACAGAATTCTTGACTATTTTTACATTTTACTGAACGTAAATCTTTAACAGACTTCACTCTGTCTTCCCCCTTAAAAAAAAAGAGACAATTTTTTTTTTTCTCTCTCCTTTGAGAGTTATCTTGGTAATTTGGAGCATATAGCCATGATGTTTGGGAGCTATCTGTTTCCATTGCTGCAGCTTGATACTACAATCATCAGTATTTAAGAAGGAAAGAAAAAAAAAAGGCTTCAGGCTGCACGGTACCATGAAAAATGCCCACCTGGAAGCAATTTTTTTCCCCCTAAAAGCCCATAGGGATTGCTGTCACCCTCCCCCTTCTATTGTCAACAAGGGCCAGAAAGACCAGTTTCCTTCAGAGCCAGTTCTTGTTGCAGTTTAATCATCTGCCTTCTCCTAGCCTCCAGAGGAGGTTAGAGGAGAGCTAGGAAAAAGCCAAATTATTCCCAGACCTCCTCTCCTACTGCAGCTATCCTTGAATCTTTAAGTTCCTTCTTTTCTCCCTTTGATTCCTTCTTTTTTCTATTTAGCATCTTAGCCGAGGTACAAATTATTTGCACTACTAGACGTTGCATTTACTCTTTGAGGAAGAATGTTTATTATTAACTCTCGCGTTTGTCTTTGGTGGAGGTTTAAATGTTGAAACATTTAAGAGGGCACCGCTTTGGGCCCTGTGTCACTCGATAATGCTTTTTCTCTGTGGGCGCTGCATTGTTCCAGGTGCAGCCCCTCAAGGAGCTCTTGGTCCCGTGGGGAGAGAGACGTGTATAATAAATCATGACCGTGCAGCGTGCCCGGCGTAGCACCCTTTCAAATAGAGGAACAAATAAATATTTCAAGACTAAACAGGGATTGACTCAGCCTTCCATCAGCGAGTGTCATTTGTGGTGCTGCCGGTTCATTTCTAGCATAAAACTAGACATTTGTCGAAGAGCAAACAGGAGGCTGGTGCATTTGGCTAGCTTCATTTCAGATCACACAGGTTTCATGGCACTCATTCTAAATTTTAGAAAGTCTCATTTTCCCTCTACACCGGGAGTGTAACCTCTTTAAGACTAAATTTTATTTCTGTGCTTTAGAATGCCTCATCTGTTGACTTCTTTCTCTGTGTAAAGCATGCGCCTCTTAACTAAACATCACAGTTCCTTTTTTTTCAGTCAATGTTCAGTGTCTTATTTTCCTCACTCCAGACTTGCTCTTCAACCCAGCCCCATTATATCTTCACCTCTAATGAACCTATTGTTGTTAAGCACTAAAAGCTAACTGATGGTATCACTTGTTACTTGTCATCCCGTTGATCTTCGATTTGCTCGAGTGGGGGCCAGTAACATCTCCATTCGTCCCTGTCATGTGCTAGTGTAGCCCAATGGTATCTGCTCGCTCCAGGAACAGGAAGAGCCTCAAACCGTTCATTCAGGGTTTTGACGAAGAAGTCTGACCATCTCGCTGGTGGGCGGCCACGCGGTCTTGTGACGTCCCGAGTCAGATATTCACTTTTCATCACCCACTTGACTTCCTTCAATGTGACTCTGATAACCGTACCTTCCCCCTTCCGTCTATGCCTGTGGGTCCCCTTGTGTCCGTCTCATACTTCTGCCTGGTGGTCAGCCCCTGCCTGACTCACATCTCCTCTCATTCTCACAGATACTTTCTTACAGGCAGCAAACCTTAGACTTTCACTAGTAATTAAAATCTTTGGTTCTTGAATCAGTAACGCTGAAGCCTGTCTCAAGCCTAGATGCCCGAGTGTCCAGCTGGGACTCCACCTCACAGACATCTCAGAGTCGCCGATCCTGATCTGATCCCCAGCACCCCATGCTCCCCCGAGCACTTCTGGGTGCAGGCCCGGAGGCCCTGAGTACCCCGGGTAGGTGGCCTAGGTAGTCGCTGGTAATATCTTCAGGCCCATGGATTGGCTCAAGGTCTGGTTGCCCAGGAGCCACTGGGAGAGGCCTCTGGGCCTCCTGAGCACTGCTTGGGATCACTGCTGCTCCCGGCCCCATGCCAGGGCAAATTCTCCATCTGCCAGAGTCAGACACTTTACCTTTCTACCAGACCCACATGGTCCTCTCATTTGCCGACTCATTTGAGGTACCGCCAGTTACCCACTTACCCAGCCAGAACTATGGCCAGGAACCGTGACTCCGCCCTCCACCTCCACAGCTTCTTGTCCAACGCATCAGCCACCGTGGTGCACTAAGTCCAATGCTCAGTGTCTCTTCTGTGATCTTCTCCTTCCTTCTTTCTTCTTTTACCTTCTTTCTTCTCATCTTCTCCTCTTCCTGTTCCTCCTCCTCCCCTTCCTCTCTCCTCTCCTCTCCCTCCTTCTTCTCCTCCTCCTCCCCTCCCTTCTCCTCCCTCTCCCCTCCTCTTCCTTCTTCTTCCCCTCTCCTCCTTTTCCCTCTTCCTTCCTCCTTCTCCTACTTCTTCCTCCTCTCCTCCCCTTCCCTCTTCCCCTCCTCCTCTTCTTTTCTTCTCCTTTTTCTCCTCTTCCTCCTTCCTCCTTTCTCTCCTCTCCTTCCCTCTCCCTTCTTTTCCTTCCCTCCCCTTCCCTCTCCTTCTCTCCCCTCCCCTCTCTTCCTGCCCTTTCCCCCATCCCTCCTCCCCTTTCCTCCCCCTCCCTCCTCCCTGTTTCCTCCCCTTTCCTTCCCTCTCCTTCCCTCTCCCCTCCCCCTTCCTCCCACCCCTCTCTTTCTGTCTCTTCCCTCCCCTCCCCCCTCTCCTCCCCCTCCCCCCTTCCCCTCCCCTCCCTTCTCCTTCCCTCTCCTTTCCCCCTGAAAAAAACCCCCCACAGAATTAGAGTTAAGTCCTGCCCCATGATAAAATCCAAAATCCCTCAACTGGAGATGTAACTCAGTGTTAATCAATTCAAACAGTGCTTACCACTGAGCCCCACACCCTGTCTTAAAGCAGCTCTACTGAAGTATAATTCACCTACACAAAATTTCACATATTTGAAGTGTGCAACTTGATGCTTTCATGCATGTATTCATCTATTAAACCATCGCTCAAATCAGTATTTCAATACCCTCCTCTTAATTTTTCTTTCATGCCCCACTTTATCTCCCTCCTTTGTTGTGGGACTAGTTTGCATTTCCTGAAGTTGTATATAAATAGGACCATAAATTAAGAAATAGTTCAGAATTTCCTTTACAAAAATAGGTGGCAAAGTCCTTTGTTGTGGAAAAAAGTTGCATAATTGTGCTTGGAATCTTCAAGAGCTGAAGCAGTTTTCAGTGGGTGCTGCAGGCAGTTGAGGAGTGAATCCACAGAAGACTCGTCAAGGGGCTGGGAAGATAGTTCAAAGGGCTGGAGCTCCTCCCTGCATGTGCCAGGCCCCGGTTCAGTCCCCAGTACCACTTTCCTTCCAAGCAGTGCCAGATGTGGCCCCCTTGGTTCTCCAGCTCCCTCTGGGGTTGCCTCCTCCCCACCAAAGACACATTAAATGTTTGAGTGTTCTTAAAGCTCCAGAATTTGAATGATTAGTTCCACCAGAGTAAGGCTCTGTGTGCACCTGAAGGTGAAAGATGCAGACAGTGGGTAAGTCGAGAGTGAGTTCTAAGTTTTAAGTGTTGTGGACAGCAGCTTCCTTGCATCTTGTGTTAACTGTGGGCTGTTCTCAGCTATTTCTTCAGATATCACCTCTTTGTTATTTCTTACTGCTATGACCATTAAGCCCATCCTGTTTTCTGCTCTTAACGGTTAAAAAAATGTTTCCTACTGCAGATTAAATGTGTTCCCTCAAGTTGCCTCTGTAGAAAGCTTAACCCATCTAATCATACAGGACCCTGATTTTGAACTTCCAGTTTTCAGAACTATGAAAATAAAATTTCTCTTTTCTTAGTTGTCACCCAGTCTGAGGTGTTCCATTGTAGCAGCCTCAGTGGACTTGGTGCTTCATTTGTCACTGCTGCATATATACATTCTGTTTACATATATTTTTATGTGTAGTTAAATATTGGTTCTTCTCAATTGTTAAATTATAAATATCATAATTTTATTCTAAAAGTTGTACCTGTCTCTTCCAAAGTGACTCTATTTACAGTTTTTTCCCTATTTACTTATATTGCAGTTATTTAAAATTCATGTTCATTTTTAAACTTTTGTAAATTTGATTCTACTCTTTGCGTTTCTTTTTTGGGTCACACCCAGCAATGCTCAGGGGTTACTCCTGGCTCTGCATCTCAGGAATTACTCCTGGTGGTGCTTGGGGGACTGTATTGGGTGCTGGGAATTGAACCCGGGTCAGCCATGTGCAAGGCAAACATCCTACCCGCTGTGCTATTGCTCCAGGCTGCTTTGTGTTTCTTTTGACTGTTGTTTACATGCTACATGCTTCCTTGCATTTTATGGGTTGTGATCCTTGAGTTCCAACTTAATGGAATTTTGTTTGTGAGAATTATTGGAAGTATAGGTTAAGATACAGTCCTCTAGAGAATATTTGCTTTTGCTTCACCAAGTTTCCTGAGGGTACTTACAGCCAGCTGGGACTTCCTCTAAAATAAATTCTAATTCTAGCTGTCTTATACCATATAGATAATATTAATCATATAAATAAGGGCCTTGCTTCTGTTTGAAGACTGGCTTAGAGCTTCAAGTGATCAACCTACCCTCACAGAGCCAAGTGCTAGAGTCATGTATCCTTTCAGTATCCCTTTATGGAGAAAAGTTTTTTCTACCTTACGGTTCACTAAGAGTGAAGACTTGAGTACCTGACTTTATTCATTTTGGGACCTTGGATTATACCTTTCTCCTGTTGTGGGTTTTAGGCTTTGTCTTAAATCTAAAGGTTCTAAGATTACAAAATATAGGCATTAAGTATGGGAGATCAGTAGGATCTGAATTTATATTCCACTTTTGGTTTAGTCTCTGGAAAGTTTCCCTTTTTTCCTTTCCTGCTTAACCAGGCACTAAAATAAATCTAGAAACAACCTTGCAGTTTTAGGAGCTTAGTAGTAGAATGGTTTTTCATGTCCTATCTTACCTATTGTTATTGGAACTTCATCTTATTTTTTATACTTTGCTTTCATAATTTTTTAGCGTGGGAACTGTTCATAATTTATTCATTCTTGTTTCAGAGTCTTCACTACTTATAAACTTAGTTTTAAGTTGTGGTTGTATCTAGCTGTGCGGTGTCAGTAAACAACTACTTGTGGATTAAACTGGACCAGGAACTGAATGTGATGTTAGCAGTTCTGAGAAAATTAGAAAATGAATCTGTGTGTGTTTAGTGCACACATATATGAATGTAGAATAAAACTAATGCACATGACACATATACATACATTCATACATGTGCAGATTCATGGTATATACAGTAAACATTATAAATCATGTCATTTATATTATTGTTCGATTTTATTTGATACTGGGAAACAGTTTGTTTTGGTAAGCCTTCATTAAATCAACATATATAAGTAGATTTGAACTGCTTAATACCTAATCCACTTACTACTTAATCCACTGGATTTTCTGTATTATTAATAGCTTTATGACCTCTGTCATTAGAACCATAAAATAATGTTAAGTGTGGAAACTTTGAAACATTTCAATTAGCATGCAACCTTTTAAACTATTTATGTGTGCTTTCAGAGTACTAATTAGTTACCATCTTTTATAAATAATATTGGAGAGTTTTATCAAAATACCTTAGATCCAGACTCATTATGGTGGTGATAGATACTCAGTGAATCAATAGTTTTATTTATCTTTAACTTTGAGTGTTTATGACACTTGGAACACCATAAAAATGGCATCCGTTGAAAGCAGAGCTAGTCTGTGTGTTAGTCACAGTCTTGTATATACCAACGATCTCTATAGCATTTCTACCTCCAGCAGTTTCCTGAGGTGAGACTCAGTGGTTATCATCATGCTGTAGACAGATTATTTCTTTGATTTGACAACATCTGTAATCCAACTTTATCTTCCAGATTTCATGATCACCGCTGAAAGCTGCAATGAACGATATCATTTTGCACTTAACACAAATTGGTACAGAGGCCAAAATGAAGCCACTAACATATCCTGCCGCACTTTTGTGTCTTCAGTAACTTGCAGTGATTAATTGATCTAACGGGGCACCATTATCATGTAGCTATGGCAGTCTCTTCCCCCTTAATTTGAAGTTTCCTTGCTTTCATTAGTTTATTTCCTAATAGTCTGTTGTTGATTTGACTGATGTTTTGTGACAAGTTCCCCTTCTCCACTTTCCTGAGCTCTCTAACCAATACCAGGTTTTCAGTGGGCCCTTTGGCGAGGTGCTAGTGGAAACGGCTCCACCCTGTATTTTTCCCCTCAGAAAACAGCCCCTGGAGAAGCCTTCCTGCCTCGAGCGAGACTTTCTTCTTCAGATTCTTTTGGTCGCAAGGACTATCTTGGTGAAACCAAACGAATACCTTGGTATCTGCAGGGGGTGGAAAAAAACTTATATTTAATTGAGCTCCTGTGGCAACACAAAAACATTTGGCTGTGTTCTTCTACTTCATTAACTAGCATGTGCTTTTCCAGTCTCTGATGAGAATATATATACAGTGATCTAGTTTTCACATTTTCACACTGCGAGCACCCACACGACCATAGTAAGTCTGAATTAAACTGATGGGTAAACTGAAGTAAGGAAAGGAAGCCACTTTAAACTCCTTGTGACCCTTCTGCAGTTTCTCTTTCGACATCATGCTCAAATATGTTTTTCCTCTTTATTTTTAACCTTTGGAAAAAACAGAAATACTAATGATGCTCTTATGAAGCGTAATGAGAAGAAAATGTTTCAGGACTGAAAAACCATGACAAGAAGTTAAGAAACATATATATGAAAATAGAAAAGACCAGAATAACCTTTGGAGCATTTCCCTCCACTGCCCCCCCCCCCCATTAATCTGAAACAGAAAGCAAAATGGTCAGTATTTTGTGTGGCTTTGAAAGCATTTCAGCAGATAAACTTTGTCCGATATGATGATACTTTTTTGCATCCACCTTTGGGACTGCCCACTCTTCTCTTTCTCCATTTTCAGCTGACATAAGGATCCTCTTCATGCTAGGCTCTGTGCTCAGCGCTTGAGATCAAATGGTCAGTGCACACCTTCCACCTCAAAGGATGAAATTCTGGTCTGTGGAAATTGAAGGGTGGATAACCTGTGTACAGTTCAACAAACTCCTTGGTGGTGTTCTTAACGAAGGAGGGGCAACAGAGCAGCATCAGAAGTTGCCAGATTTTTGTTGTTTTCTGTTTTGGGGCCACACCAGCTGCTCTCAGGGCTTACTCCTGGCTCTGCATTCAGGGATCAGTCCTGGCTGGGCTACAGGGAACCCTGTGTGGTGCCGGGAATCCAAGTGCTCTGATCTGCCATGTGCAAGGCAAGCACCTTACCCATTGTTCTATCACTCCGGTCCCAACTTGCAAAGTGAAATTAGAAGAATGAGTGGAAGTTGATTTTCCTCTAAACTATATAAACCCTGTTTATATCGTTTAGAAAGTGCGGGCCAGGCACAGAACAGGAGTCCTTGTGGTTTTTTAGTCTTTTTGTATTTGTAGACCGCCAGGGATCTGCATACCAGGGGGTGAAGACCACTGCTTTATACTGAATAAGTAGCATTAACTTTGTGGACCGGAAGGCAGTTCCTTTGCGCTGGCACAGGTAGCGTTGGTGGCTGAAACAGAGTTTGCAGTTGATTTGGACTTGCTGTTGATTGTTCTTTGATTTACTTGCTTCCTTTGGAAAGTGAACTATGTTGTACATATCCGGTACTTTTTTTTTGCAAGTAGGAATGTTGAGGGAAGAGTGGAAAATGGAATAGAAAATAGAAAAAAAATAGGAAGTTCCTTTACAAAAATGAAATTTGCTGGTACCAGAAAGATGTTATAGCCGGTAAGGCACTTGCCTTGTGGACACCTGGCTTAGATGCAAACCCCCAATCCCATATGGTCCCCTGTGCTGACCAGGAGTGATCCCGAAGTGCAGAGCCAGGAGTAAACCCTTAGCATGGCCCGGTGTGGCCCCAAACCCAAAAACCAAACCAAAACGAAAATATTACTCACGGGCTGAAATTTGGAGATAGGACTCTGTCCGGATTGGTTCATCATCACTATCTCGAGCATTTTCTGCTTTTTCCCCTTTGCCACCTTCAGGTTACTGCTCCTTCTTGAATTCTAGGTTAGCTACAGCATCCCTAAGCATCATCACTGTCATCCCGTTGCTCATCGATTTGTTCGAGCGGGCACCAGTAACGTCTCTCATTGAGAGACTTATTGTTACTGTTTTTGGCATATCCAATACGCATGGGTAGCTTGCCAGGCTCTGCCGTGCGGGCTCGATACTGTCGGTAGCTTGCCGGGCTCTCCGAGAGGGTTGGAGGGATCGAACTTGGGTCTGCCACGTGAAAGGCGAACGCCCACTGTTTTCTTGTGTTCCCTCAGCCAGATCTCTCTTGACTGCTCTTCAGTGAGAGCTGTGCCATCTTTTAACTTAGTCACTGACAGCGGGAAAGGAATGACCACGATTGATTTCCGAGTTAAGTAGTGTTCATTCCCCCTTGCATGTGCAGTGGGGAAGTGGAATGCTAGATCAACGGGGGATCCTTCCAATAGAAAGAAGAGTGAAGTAGGTAGCGGACTCATCTGGAAGTAGTAATCTGTCTGTCTGTCGGTCTGTCTCAGCCCCGTTCCCCCCGTCCCTCTGCCCTCTGGCTTTCTAGTTGTGTCTCTCACTCGTTCTATTCTTGGTTCCTCACACTTTTTGCTCCCAGAAGCACTTAGCTTGGTGTTGGGCTTCATATTCCATTAACGTTTCCTAATTGTGTTTTCTTTGGGAGTAGGGCCTGCTGTATTAGTAATAAGCGATGTAATTTTGATTAAGGCACTTAACTTTTCTTGGCCTCAGTTTCCTCCAGTGCACAATAGGAGCTTTGTATCCCCTCTTCAAGACCTCTTTCAGCTCTGATGTATATTAGGGGGGCCATACAATTTTGTTCCATTCTCTGGTATTAAAGGAGAGACTGATGTACTAGAGAGAATACATCCTAGCTTTGTGAGTTGGGCAGATTGCTTCATTTCTTGAGTTTCAGGTTTTTAGTTTGTGAAAGTGGAATATTATTTATAAGGTACAGCCTGTGAGATAACAGAGGCTCCTAACATTGTTATTTTTCTTGTTTTAACAACCATATAATAATAATAATGTAATAATCCTCTACTGGTTCTGTATCAGGGGAAGGATTAATATTTGCTAAATCGAATTTCTCAAGTATCACCTTAAAGGTTAAAGTCTCTCTCAATGTACACATGAAATGTAGGTGGGGTGTTTAGAAGTATGCATCATATACTGGAATTGTAATTGAAAAAGTGTATAGAGGATAGAATTCATTTCATTTTTGGGCAAAACTTTTTTTGTTGTTTTACTTTGTTTTGGTTTTTGTAGATCACATTCCAAGAGACAACATTTCTAGAGTTGAGTCAAAGTTTAGGTTACAAAGAATTGTCGTTCTTTAAGCACTTCTTTTCTTCCTTTTACTACGTCCCAGACTATTTGGACTAGTGGCACAGTTAATTTCTTAGATAGCTTTGTTTAACAGTGGCACACTTAAACATGTCAGAGGAATAAACCTTTTAATCCAGGTGCTATTTTCTGTTAATCACAAACATTGAAATATTAGAGTGCTTACATTAAAATACGATCATGGCGAGCTACCGGGGATTAGAGTGATAGCACAGCAGGTAGGGCATTTGCCTTGCACACAGCCGACCTGGGTTCGATTCCTCCATCCCTCCCAGAGAGCCTGGCAAGCTACCAAGACTATCCCGCCTGCATAGCAGAGCCTGACAAGCTACCCATGGTGTATTCGATATGCCAAAAACAATAAAAACAAATCTCACAATGGAGACATTACTGGTGCCCGCTAGAATAAATCGATGAACAATGGGACTACAGTGCTGCACTAAAATATTTTTAATGAATAGTTTAAATCTTTGGCCAGCAGGCAAATTTTAAGATATATGAGTAGTCCCTCTGAGCCGGTTCAAGTCGAAGTTTCAAGAACTGTTAGCCATGAACATCACTAGATGGCAGTCTTTCTCCAGTTCTGAGCCGTTTGTTTGGCGGGTGGGGGTGGTGATGGTGGTGGTGGAAAACTCCTTTTTGTTCCACTACGGCGTTGGCTACCCGTATTAGTTATACTTCAGTAGACCCATGAACTTCCCAGATGTTAAGACTTGCTTATTTTTGTTTTTAACATTTTATGTCTGATATGTTGGTTAGCACTGAATAAGGCTGAGAGATATTTGAAATGTTGATTCTAGGTGAACTGTAATGTAATGATCAACAGTTGCCTTTTTCTGTGGTGAACAGTTTGAAAGAAAACGTTTAGGGCAGTGACTTTGTCTTTTAACTTTTTGGATTGCCAGATGGAAACTATAGACCAGTCACTCTTAAAAATACATATATGTAATTCTGCCTCTACATACATCTACATAAAATCTGGGAAATGTGGATTTCCTGATGTATACCCATGGAGCAAAAGTTTATTTATAGTCTCCAAGCCCCAGTTTAAAATGTGGGTTTTATTTTCTAGCTTTTAAAATACTCAGTATACCCAGGGGTTCTACTGTAAACCTGTCATGTTACTTAACATTATTGTAATTGAAGAGAATATTAGAGTGATAAAGGCCCCCAAATGGGAGAAACAAGTGGGAGACTTGGATGAGGAGGTAAAAAACCATTTACTAGTTTGAAACTGCTTACTTATGCAATTCTGAGAATGTAGGATTTGTACATTATTACTGACTGAATTTAAAAAGTGGACGTGAATGGTAGAAATGTAAAGGGAGGCTGGTTCCTTTTTGGAGAAGGGAGCCAGTGCCAGGGATGTATTCAGGGTCCGACATGCAAGACAGTTGCTTGGAGGGAGGCTGATTTGTTTCTGTTTTGGGGTCACACCTGGCCATGCTCAGGGCTTCTGTGCTCAGGGATCATTGCTGGGGCTCTCAGGAGACCAAAGCTGGCTCTGCTGCATGCCAGGCAAGTTCTTTACCCGCTGTATTCTCTCTCCCGGGCTAGGGAGGCTGATTCTTAACCTAATATGTAATTCATTGTTTCCTGGATTTTTTTGTTTTCATTTTTTTAAAATGAGAAAACTGAAGGTCAGAGAGATTAACTGAGTTATACAAAGACACCACTGAGCAAGGTGATGGCAGTGCTAACGCCAAAGGCCTCACGGTCAACTGCTGACTATCTACATTTCCTTTCTTAGATTTATTTATTTTAAAGTAGACTTTCAGGGAAGGCAGTTATGGATTTCTTTGTGATCTCCTTGAGGCAGAGTGTGTGTGTGTGTGTGTGTGTGTGTGTGTGTGTGTGTGTGTGTGTGTGTGATATCATAATGCAGCTCCTTGTTGGGAAAAAATGACTGTTAGATAGTAGAAGGAACTGGAATCACTACCTATCTCAGAAGTATTCCTGTGTCAAGTGGTAACTAGGCTGGAAACCTGGAGATCATCTAGCACTGAATAATATCTGTTATATGTCATTTCATTGATGAGTTTCAGTGACAATTGCCATTCTCAGAGGCAAGAAATATTGTTTTTTTTTTCTTTTTGGGTCACACCTGGCGATGCACAGGGGTTACTCCTGGCTCTGCACTCAGGAATTACTCCTGGCGGTGCTCAGGGTACCATATGGGATGCTGGGATTCAAACCCGGGTCAGCCGTGTGCAAGGCAAATGCCCTACCCGCTGTGCTATCACTCCAGCCCCAATATTGGTGTTTTGTCATAGAAAACCCCAACCCTTTACTTATGAAAGGGGTAGAAAAGTTATATTTGTCTGAAGCTAGTTAAAATGTCAATTGTAGATTCTCTCTGTATATTTCAAACAGCTACTGTAAGCAGGCAGTTATTTTCCCAGTGTGTCTTAATTGTCAAAGCAGTGTTGTTCATAATTTATTTAACGGTATCTTCCCTTTGTTTCAAATGGAAATAAATCTAGATTATTCTGATTCTTTTGGAGTTAGTGTTCAAAACTTTTGCTGGAAAGCTGAATTTGTTTATGTATTTATGATTATTTTGTTGAGTTTTGGGTAGTGAAACTGATTTGCTAAGGAGAATGTGCTTTCTGATATGCAGAATCAGTGAAATGTTCTGTTACCCACAACTGTCATAGAACAAGAAAATGTTGGTAATAATCAAATATGTATTTTTGAGCACATGTCAGAGACCAGGATAGTCTTACAGATAGTGTTAGACTTTAATTTATTTAATAGATATTTATTCACTGCCCGCTATCCGTCTGGTATTATTCTTGAGTTATAGTGTTGAGTGTGGCAAAATTCTTGATTTCAACTTTACTAATTGGAATAGTTTGGGGCACTGATAGACAATAATAGAATTGAGTCATAGAAAGTAGTTTGAAAATATAAGTGTTAAGCATTAATATCTTAAGGACTGCAAAATTAAATTTTTGAGGAAAGAGGAGGCTACAAAAAAGAAAAACTAGTGTGGTTGGAGCCTGCAGAGTGGAGGAAAGCCAGGATGGGACTAGGGAGAAGAGGGAAATGAAGTTAGATAAATAGATTAAAGTGCATAAGATTTTATGGTAAATTCTGAATATTTTGAATTCTTTTTAAAAGGTAATCTAAAACTCTATGGTGAATACTATCAGACTCAAACATTTTTGAGTAAATGAAGAAGCAAAATTTTTTTTTTTTAAATTTATTTATTTTTAATTAGAGAATCACCGTGAGGGTACAGTTACAGATTTATACACTATTTGTGCTTATACTTCCCTCATACAAAGTTCGGGAACCCATCCCTTCACCAGTGCCCATTCTCCACCACCCGTAAACCCAGCGTCCCTCCCACCCTCCCCAATCCCATCTTCCCCCCACCCCACCCTGCCACTGTGGCAAGGCATTCCCTTCTGTTCTCTCTCTCTAATTAGCTGTTGTGGTTTGCAATAAAGGTGTTGAGTGGCCGCTGTGTTCAGTCTCTAGCCCTCATTCAGCCCGCAACTCCCTTCCCCCACATGGCCTTCGACTACAATGTAGTTGGTGATCGCTTCTCTGAGTTGACCTTTCCCCGGAACGTGAGGCCAGCCTCGAAGCCATGGAGTCAACCTCCTGGTACTTATTTCTACAGTTCTTGGGTGTTAGTCTCCCACTCTGTTATTCTATATACCATAGATGAGTGCAATCTTTCTATGTCTGTCTCTCTCTTTCTGACTCATTTCACTCAGCATGAAACTTTTCATGCCCATCCACTTAACTATAAAATTCTTGACCTCCTTTTTTCTAACAGCTGCATAGTATTCCATTGTATAGATGTACCAAAGTTTGCTCAACCAGTCATCCGTTCTGGGGCATTCGGGTTTTTTCCAGATTCTGGCTATTGTAAACAGTGCTGCGATGAACATACATGGAAGCAAAAATTTTTTTCCCTTCAAAAGTGGTCATCTTGCTATGGGATTGTTACTAATAAAATTAATTTACTCTGTGGTTTATGCCAGTGAAATATCTAATTTCCAAATACATTTGCCTCTCAGTTTGTACTATAATTTTGTTTCTTTTTCTGTCTCTTTGAAGTACATTTATGCTCTTTTTTCCCTCCCAAGGTCTGTCTATGATGGTGAAGAACATGGGCGGTTCATGGAGAAGCTTGAAACACGCATCCGCAATCATGACCGAGAAATTGAGAAAATGTGCAACTTTCATTACCAGGGCTTTGTGGACTCTATAACTGAGCTGCTGAAGGTGAGAGGAGAAGCCCAGAAACTCAAGGTAAGGAGACTCTGAGAGGTGCTTGCTGCTCGGTCATGTTGCCAGGGTTTTAATTAGCATTATATGAGTAGGGAAAACATTACCTAGAACACAATTCGTCGTGAAGATTCTTCATGGGAGTCTGGGCCAGGGAGTTAATCCAGAGGACTAGCGCTTGCTTGCGTGGGGGGCTCCTGTCCCCTCCCGGCACCCTGTGTGATCCCAAAGTCGAACCAGATAGGCATTTTGTGCTGAAACACAGGTGATTGGGATGATGGCGTTTTATCGAAAGAATACCGTTTCTGTTAGAATTTATCTGGGACTACCTACATATGGATGAGAGTCCGTTTCTGTTAGAATTTATCTGGGACTACCTACATATGGATGAGAGTCCTGAACAGAATCCGTTGACTCTTTATGCTGTTTGTGTACTTTCTTGACACGAGTCATCCCTGTGGGATTATGAAATTTCAGGCGCTCACAAATCTGACCTGAATGGACATTATGCTGTTAAATTTTTGATTTTTAAAATTAATGTAAAATGTATTTTTCTACAGTGTATTAATCATTTGATAAAATGATCTTCTCTCTGGTTATTGCAGTAGATGTGCTTGATTCCGTTCATGGTAGGTTGTACCAGTATTGCTCAGAATGGCGATCAGTTGCTTTCATTGCTTGCTACTTGGTGCCATTATTCCTTTTCCCACCTGAAAGTTGCTTCAAGTTATAAACTCCTCAAATTTTTCAGGATGTCCCTGAGGAACTAAAGAGACTTGTTCCAGGGTCCTTCTACTTACTCTGAGAGATGAAAGCATTAAGGTTCAGCAGCTCTGCTCTCAGGCTGTGCTAAGCTGTGAAATATTGAGTTTTTTGAACTATTGAAAAGAGTGTAGAAAATGGGGAAGGTTAATACTGTCAAGACACAATGAAAATAAATTATAGTCTAGCATGGCCACTATTTATTTTAATTCAGATAAATATGAAGATTTTACTTAACGTTTAAGTATGTAAACCTTATACTTAATGTTTTCTGAATAAGGAGAAGTAGCATTGTAGATAGGCAGTATAGTTTCTTTCATTGCTATGTTAAAATAATATTGAAATAGTGATTATATTTCTTATCAGAACCATTGGTTAGGTCCTTATAAGATATGTCTTAGTGTTGTGGTTAGCACGAAACTCATTTTGTGTCTGTGGTCAGTGTTTTTAACAAAAATTGAAACAACAGAAAAATTAAATATTACATGTGGTAAGGGTGAACACTGTGTCTTGAAAATGTTTCAGTGCTGTGTTTACTGCTCATATGCTTAGTTATTATACAGAATTTATTATTGTGGCTTACAATGTAAGATATATTTCTTACAATGAGTTTGAAGTGAAAAAAAACAAATAAACTCCAAACAAATGGTGCTTTTTTGTGACAGACCAGTATTTCATAGAGGAAATAATGTTGAATTTAGTAGTGTTTATGGAAGGTTGCATCTTATGATATCTCAAGTTGAAAATAAAAACTTTAATTATTATTGAGTGACCACTGTGAAGGGTATAGCACCATAAAGAGACAAGTCATGTCATCATTGCATTGCTAAAAAGCTTTTTTTGAACTAGGAATGGTCTTATTTTCTAATAACCTCTATTTATTGGTTTAAGTTATAAGCTCAGATTTTAGGGCATTTAGGTAATTACAGGATAGTTACTGTCCCATATTGGGATGTGTATTTGTATAGTTTCAGGCAACATTGTTTCCAAGTCAATGCTTTTTTTCCTCTTTGGGACAAAATTCCTCTGAGTCCCTCTTCAGAAATACTCACTTCTCGTTGTGCTTCATCTTTGTCAGTGACTTTCCTGAAGTACAGCATCTGAACGTAATTTTCACATAGGATCCTTTTTTGTTTGTTTGTTTTTGATCACACTGAGTGGTACCCAAGACTTACTCCTCGCTCTGCATTTGGGGATCACTCCTGGTGGGGCCCAGGGGATCATATTTGCCGTGGATTGAACCTGGATTGGCTGCATGCAAAGCAGGCACCTTATCTGCTGTACTTTGGCTCTGACCCCTCACGGCAGATTCTTCAGTGTTCCCATATCACATATTCTAGGCCAATAAATCATGTTTGGAGAGGCCCAAGCCAGCTTGCTTTCCAGTTTCATAATTAAAATTTTCTTGGAACACAGCTGTGCTCATTCAATTGCATTATGCTTATGGGTTTTCTACATTGGCAGAATTAAGTAGTAACAGACTATTATGTGACCTTTACAGAAATGGTTGGCTGATCTTAGTCTTTGATAATGACTCTGTTAATCAGCATTATGGACAGCGACATCATGTTCATTATTCATATTATGCTTACAATCCAATATTTTAGATTTCGTTTTGTGTGTGATGCAGTTTTTAAAGGATTCTTTATGTCACAACCAGGTACTCAGGGGATATTTTTGGCATAGTACTTGCAGGGGGGCTAGAGGTCACTAAGGTCTAGTGTTTAGGGGACCATGTGGAGCCAGGGTTTGAACCTGGGGCTCCTGCATGCAAAGCATGAGCTCCAGCCCTTTGGGTTCGCTTGGTGGTTCTTACAGGGGGTGCTATGGAAAATCTAATTGAGAGGGAATTTGAAGAGTTTCCATTACTTTTTTTGATATTCGTAAGGTCTTCCTGGAAGAGGTTGAGTTTTATTTTCTTCTTTGGGAGAAGTGCATGAGGTAATTTTTTCTGAAAATAATTGTTCCGGTATTGTTTGTAGTTTGCGGCAGTTTTCATGAAAAACTAGTTTTCTGAGATGATCCTCAATGAAAGAGTATTTTGTTAAATAATACTTGGGAAAAATATATGATACCCCCTTTATTTTCTTTTTGGGTGACACCTGGAGATGCACAGGTGTTACTCCTGGCTCTGCACTCAGAAATTACTGTTGGTGGTGCTCAGGGGACTATACGGGATGCTGGAAATTGAACCTGGGTTGGCCTTGTGCAAGATAAATGCCCTACCCGCTCTGCTATTGCTCCAGCTCCGATAACCCTTTCTTGGGCATTCAGGATATACACAGACTAGCAGAGGCCTTAAAAGTCCAGAATAAATGAGCCTGTGTATTGATATTTATCTGTATATTTCTCTGTGTGTATGCACACACTTATTCACACCTGTTTGTCTCCACCTACACAATGCTTGCTAACTAGCTTTTCTGGAAGTTCTAAGTGGTTGTGACTTCGTAGGGGATTGTAAAACTTAAACATTTTGCTTAAAAAGAAATTTCTTTATGATTTATTATCAGTAAATGTCTGCTTTGTTTGCCTATCATATATATCTCCTTGGGTTCATATAAAAATTTCTGGGATGATAAGAAATTGCCCCTGGGAAAAGTTTAGGCAGTCCTGCTCTAAGGCATGTAGTTGGGAATGGCAGGTCAGGAAAAATACCTTCAGAGTGTTAGGAGATGCAGTTACTATTGAGACAATGGAAAAAATTTTAAAATTAATTACTGGAAATTAACATACTAATATTTTGATATCTAAAATGATGAGGAAATTACTATTCTAAGTATTTTATTCTTAAAGTTTTTAGTTGAGCCCTTACAAGTGGGTGCCAAAGAAAATACCAATTTTTAAAATTTGTGGGTTCTAGTTTATCTTAAGTTTTGTTCACAGGGCTTTGGCTACCTGATGGAGAGATTAATTCAGAAAAATCAGAATACAGAAGTATTATAAATTAATTATCAAAGAGTTGGCGATCTAATACAGCAGGTAGGGTGCTTGCCTTGCATATGGCCAATGTGGGTTTGATTACTAGCTTGCTGTTTGGTCCCCTGAGTACATCAGGAGTAAGCCCTCAGCACTGCTGAATGTGGCCCCCAAGCAAACACCCCCTCTGGCCCCAAACAAATTAATGGTTTATGAAGAATAAAAATAAAATATTTGGGGGCCAGAGTGATAGTACAGTGGATAGGACTCTTGCCTAACACCCTTGATCTTGGCACCTCCTATGGGTTGCAAGCCTGCCAGGAGTGATCCCTGAGCACAGAGCCAGGAGTAAGCTTGAGCAGCATCGATGTGGTTCAGAAATCAAAACCAAACCCAAACAAAAACAGAGGGAAACTTTTATATGAGTTATAAAGTTCCATTTGGGCTGGAGCGATAGCACATTGGTAAGGTATTGGCCTTTCACCAGGCCGACCCGTGTTCGATTCCTCCACCTTTCTCAGAGAGCCCGGCAAGCTACCGAGAGTATCGAGCCCGCACAGCAGAGTCCAGCAAGCTGCCTGGGGTGTATTGGATATGCCAAAAACAGTAACAATAAGTCTCTCAATGAGAGACGTTACTGGTGCCCACTCGAACAAATCGAGCAATGGGATGACAGTGACAGTGGCAAAGTTCCATTTATACCTAAGTACAATGGAATTACATTAGTTAAGTGAAGAATATTTATGATAAAATTAGGCTTTTTTTTTTTTTATATATGTCATGGTAAGATTCTTTAGTGATCTGTTTTTTTTCTCTTTTCTTCCAAAGTAAAAAGTGATATTTTTATATGTTATAGTATTTTAGCTTGAAATGTTCTAAAACATTATCTTTCAGTAATTTTTTCTTCTTTATTGTTCAAAAGTTCCTGCGAACATCCAGTAGAAAAGTTAATATAATTTTAACTCGAGAGACAATCAATGTGGTGGAATCCTGAAACTACCTGAATACTTAATCTTTTCAGTTGAAATTTTAATCTTATCTATACCTCTTGTGTAAATGTGTGTGTGTTTTATATATATGGTTTTAAATTGTCTTCTCTTCACAGAATCAAGTGACGGATACTAATAGAAAACTACAACATGAGGGAAAGGAAGTAAGGCCAGTTTAATTTTTGAAAATTTTTGAAAAAAATCTTTTCTGTTTCTTATTATTCTCTTTTGATGGCTAGAATTCTTTATTTAGTGACTTATAAGACCACAAGCAGTATGTTGAATGAATTTGGACATAATTATTGCTTCTTCTAATGTTTATCTGAATTAAATGAGTATACCTAATAAAAAGCTTAATGAAAGAGGAGGCTGCTTTCCTTCACTGGGTTTTTAAAACATCTGCCTGTATCATCCCTTTTGTTAGGAAAGTGCTTTCCCCAATATTTACCTACTTCAGATCTTTTGGTAGATGTTACTGCCGTAATAATGCCTTTTTTTCCTAAACACCTTATTTTAAATTGCAATTTCTTTCTCCTTGTAGTCTTTTTTGCTTTTTTTACTTCATCCTCACCCTCCTGCCACAGTACTCATCATATTCTGACATTATATATTTTTACGTATATATTTGGGGTTTCCCCCCCCTCCCTCCTATAGAAATAAAGCTTAATGATGCTAGGAATTTTTATTTAATTTTTCATTGCTGTCTATCTGTTGCTTTGTGTCCCCTTCACTCACCTACTATGATTGACATATAGTGGGTGCTCCATAAAAATTTGTTTAAAAATGGATCATTGATTTGATGAATTGATAAAAGTTGTGATTTACACAATCACAATTTACAAAATGAATTTCCATCCATTATCTCACTTGATCCTCGTGGTCAACCTATGATAAAGTCAAATTGGTCTTATTACTATTTTATTAAGGAAGCTGAAACTGACTTGCTAAAGTATATATGATACTTGACAAGACTGGGACTGAAACTCAAGTTACCTGGTTTATGAGCTTTATGCTCTTCTATCATGTAAGTTCTTTATGACCGAATAGCTTTCCGTGTTTAATTTTTAATCAGCTTCTGATAATTGATCATTTAATTAGCACCATTTTTCTTTTCTTTTTTGCATGTATTTAAGCATAGAACAATTTTAGGTGTGGGTAGGGGATGAATATTGTAAAAGACTTTGCATATTATTGCTTAAAAATTTGTCTAATGTCCTTTAAATTATGCAGAGTGCAGTTACTTTTAGTCATATTGTAGTATGACACCACATGGAAGTCGTTTAAAATAGCTAAGGGAGGAAAAAGTTGCTCTTCAGTCAGCTGAAACTCTTGAAAAAGCCACAGCTTCTAAGTGTGTGGTGTGTTTGTTGAAATGGAGATTTAGTTGACAGTTATTTTTGACTCATTTAAAACTGAATAGGAAGGTCTGTTGTGCTCTAAGAGTCTAAAACTGATGAAAGAAATATGCAATCTTCTAAGAAGCCATAAGTCATAGTCTGAGTAAGTTTTTGGAGAAGATCTCGAAATTACTTTCATTGCTCCTGGATAACCCCGAATTTCAGGATTTCATTTTATCTAGCTTTCCTCAGTATAGTGTGTGTCTTCGTGAGACGATAGGAGACCCTGCAGGAATGTTTTACTGGTTGAGAAAGGCAGTTCCTTGGCAGATCTAACTCTGGAACTGTCTGGGATTTTCTGATGGATTGAACACAGGGTGGAAAAATGTGACTGAAAGACGTTTTATTTACAGCTGTTGGCATAATTCAGTTTTTTTCCCTCTTGCCAAGCTGGTAATAGCAATGGAAGAGCTGAAGCAGTGTCGACTACAACAGAGAAATATTTCTGCCACTGTTGATAAATTAATGCTGTGTCTTCCAGGTGAGGAACTGGAAATGCTATAGGATTCTTGATGCAATTCCTTTAGCTTTAATTAGTCTTTTGATTTCTTTAAATAATGCCTATGTATTCTCCCCCCCACCCCCCTTTTTCTTTCAAGTTCTGGAGATGTATAGCAAACTGAGGGACCAGATGAAAACTAAAAGGTAAGGCTTTGTTTGTTTGCTTGTTTTCGCCATTCTTGGCTGTGCTGAGGATTTATTCCTGGTTCTGTGCCCAGGGACTAATGCTGGCAGGGCTCAGGGGATCATACGTGATACTGGTCAGAATGGAGGTTGGCTGTGTGCAGGTCAGGCACCTGACCTGCTGTACTATCTGTCTAGCCCAAGGTTTCTTTTATGTAATTGAATAATTTTTATTTATGCCAGTTGACACGTATAGTCGGTTGCCTCAAGGGGTGAAATCAAGATTCGGTTTTCAGGATTCCTCTCTTTTGTATTTTCCTGTGGTTTTATTTTTGAGGGACATTTATAGCAATTCTTCGGCTCTTCTTCCTAAGACATAGGAGTGAGCACCCCACCCTCTCTGTTCTGCGGTACCCTGCCATACGATGGTGGTATGTGAAGCGGTGTGACAAACAGGAGACTTCTTGGAAGGTTAATTTTATTCAGGTTTTGAAGGGAAAAAAATCACAATTAAAAAATGCTTAATATTGTAGCAAGGCTAGAGATATTTTATGAATAGACATCTAAGTTCTTTTAAAAATTATTATTTAAAAAATAGGTTAAAGGGCTGGAGCGATAGCACAGCAGATAAGGCGTTTGCCTTGCATGAGGCCAACCGGGGTTCGATTCCTCCATCCCTCTCGAAAAGCCTGGCAAGCTATCGAGAGTATCTTGCCCACATGGCAGAGCCTGGCAAGCTACCTGTGGCATATTCGATATGCCAAAAACAGTAACAAGTCTCACAATGGAGATGTTACTGGTGCCCGCTCGAGCAAATCAATGAGCAATGGGATGATAGTGGTACAGTGGTACAAGATGGTTACAATTGATAAACAAAGTTGTTTCACCTACCACCACCAAAGTGCCCATAACCCCTCACTACTATTTCTTATGTCGCCTTTAGTTTTCACAGCCTCCCTTTCTCTCCCCCACCATTTCCCCTTTCATGTGGCAATGGTTTCTATAATCAATATCTAATACCACTTATTCCTTTGTTTTGTCTTTCTGTAGTCCACAGGTAAGTGAGTGATAAGTGAGGTGACTCCCTCTGACTTCTTTCATTTACATGTTCTCCTGGCCCATCCACATTGCAGTGAACTGTGCGATTTCATCTGCAGCTGCATAGTATTCTGTTGTGTATATATGCCACAACTTCTTTATCTGTCCTGTGTGTGTTCCCCATTAGCGACGACGTTCTGGGGGGTGAGGCAAGAGACAGCCTCCCATCCTGAGGGTCCCTCTGTGGGCTTTTAGCTGCTCCACGTGGGCCCGGGGATGAAAAGGTTCAATGTACAGGCAAGTGGGGTCTAGGCAGCAATGTTTTTTTTTTGCCCCAGCTATCCCCCCTTTTTTTGATGGAGTTTGGGCTTTTCTTGTTGGGTTTTGTGAGTGCTTTATAGATCTTGGATATTAGCTCCTTATATTGTATTGTGTGCAGATATTTTCTCATACTCAGTTGGGTATATTTTTATTTTAGCCTGAGTTTCAAAAATACCATGTCTGCTGAAGTAAGAGTTTTTCTAACCACTCAAAAAAAAAAACTTTAAAAAAAAAATCTTAAGTTTTTAATCGAATCACCATGAGATACATACACAGTTACAGAGCTGTTCATGATTGGGTTTCAGTCATAAAATGTTCCAGCACCCTTCCCTCCACCAGTGCTCATTTCCTGCCACCAGTGTCCCCTGTTACCCGCCCCCCCACCACTCTTCTTTGGCAGGTACTTTTACTCTCTCTCTCTCTCTCTCTCTCTTTCTCTCTCTCTCTCTCTCTCTCTCTCTCTCTCTCTCTCTCTTTCTCTCTCTCTCTCCCCCACTCCCTTTCTCCCTCTCTCCTTTTGGGCATTATGATTTGCAATGCAGATACTGAAAGGTTGTCATGTAAATCCCTTTGCCAATTTTCAGCCATCCTTTCTTGTCTAGTACCCATCTAATAAATAGAATTGTACAAGAAAAAAACCTCCAACCCCATCAAAAAGTGGGGAGAGGAAATGAACAGACGTTTCCTCAAAAAAGAAATACAAATGGCCAAAGACACATGAAAAAATGCTTCATATCGCTAGTCATCAGGGAGATGCAAATCAAAACAACAGTGAGATATCATCTCACACCACAGACTGGCACACATTCAAAAGAACAAAAGCAACCAGTGCTGGCGTGGATGTGGGGGAAAAGGGACGCTCTTTCACTGTTGGTGGGAATGCCGACGGTCCAGCCTTTCTGGAAAACAATCTTGAGCTTCCATATGACCCCGCATTACCATTTCTGGGAATATATCCTGAGGATGCAAAAAAGCACAGTAGAAATGACATCTGTACCTATATATTCATTGCACCACTGTTCACAATAGCCAAAATCTGGAAACAACCTGAGTGCCCTAGAACAGATGACTGGTTAAAGAAACTTTGGTACATCTACACAGTGGAATACTATGTAGCTGTTGGAAATGATGAACTCATGAAATTTGCTTATAAATGGGTAGACATGGAGAGTATCATGCTAAGTGAAATGAGTTAGAGAGAGAGGGACAGATATAGAAGGACGAAGGACTGCACTCATTTGTGGAGTATAGAATAACATCACATGAGGCTGACATGCAAGGACAGTAGATACAAGGGCCAGGAGGATTGCCCCCTAGCCGGAAACCTGCTTCATGAGCGGAGGGGAGAAGGCAGATGGAATAGAGAAGGGATCACTAAGAAAATGATGTCTGGAGGAATCAGTCGGGATGAGGGATATGTGCCGAAAGTAGATAACGGACCAAACATGAGGACCTCTCAGTGTATGTGATGTAAACCATAATGCCCAAAAGTAGAGAGAGAGTATGGGGAATATTGTCTGCCATGGAGGCAGGGGGAGGGTGAGAAAGGGGGGCATATATCGGGGGTATTGGTGGTGGGGAATGTGCACTGGTAGAGGGATGGGTGTTGGATCATTGTGTGATTGTAACCCAAACATGAAAGTTTGTAACTATATCACAGTGATTCAATAAAATTTAAAAAAAATTGTGAATGGAATTGTTTTTTCAATCTCCTTCAGTTTAACCAAAGTTTTAATCTTGGAATCAGCTTAACTAAAGAGGTGAAGGACCTACACAAAGAAAGCTGCAAAATACTACTTCAAGAGATAAAAGAGGAAACAAGGAAATGGAGACACATCCGTGCTCATGGATTGGGAGGATTAACATTGTCAAAATGGCAATACTCCCCAAAGCATTATACAGATTCAGTGCAGTCCCTAGTAAAAAAAAAAAAAAGTCTAAATTCTTAAGAAATTTAAAGTTAAAGGTTGAGTTATCACACTATTTTGAATTTTTAAGGACTACTTTTCAAATACTTTTTCTTAGGAGGCATGTTCACATCAGTGAAGATAGACAATATATAAGTTTTATACAGTGAAATATGAAAATCTTATTTTTGTTAACTTTTTGTGAGGTTTAAATTATAGAAAATGCTGAAAGTAAAAAGAAAGTTACCAGCTTCTTAATATTGAACAAATAATCAGTTTAGGTTTCTATACATTTACAGATATTAAATTATAAATTTATATATAAATATATAAGTAACATGCATATTACATATTAATATATAAACACAGAGGTAAACACTTAAAATTTTATGGGTAAAATTTATATGTCCTTCATCAGTACTTCTTCTTTCCCCACTCTTCTGAAAATTATGAAAATTACTATCATAAAATTGGTGAATGCCCTTTCAGTTCATATTTTTGATATCTGTAAAATGTGTACTGTTTGTGTTTCTCTGGACTTTCACTTGGAGATTGAGGATGTTATTCTAGTGTTGGTATGTAGGGCTCTACATTCTGACAGTGTATAGACCTCGGAGCACTACTTGAGATAGTGCTCCGCAATAGAAAAATAAAGTTACATGAACGTATCTCAGCTGTTCCTTTGAAATTCATTCAGCAGAAGTGAATTGATTACTACTATGTGTTAGGTATTGCTCTCGGTGTTGGGAATAATAGAAAAATATTTGCCATTATGTGACTTATATACTACTGCAGATTGCATTTTCTTTTGTATATGGATCTTATTCACTTGTTTTAGTTGCTTTTATAGTCCATTATTTGAATAATCCACATTTCTTTCTCTTGGTTCAAGTGTTCATAGTAAGTGTTGTTCACTAATATTTCTAGTTCAGCCTTCTTTGGCACACAGTCGAATTATATTTCTTGAGTTTCCCTTGGCTATTTGATTTTCTGACTGATATGATGTGAGAAGTGATGGGTGTCACTGTTGGACTTAACAGTTAATTTCCAGCATAAATCCCTCCAGAGTTCTATTTTCTTTTGGTCATAATAAATGGTTACTTTGAAGACGGTGGTTGAATCCCTGAGTAACTGCAATGAACAGAGCTTCTTTGCCAACCTGATGTGGATATATAACATGAGTAAGTTGTAAATCTTTGTTTGAAGCCACTGAGATTTGGGGAATTGTTACAGTGTACAGAAAAATACAGGATAATTATTGTCACTGATGTTATGAGGAACGTTTAGTATGTTTCTAATTGTTTGCCATGTAGGCACTGGTGCTTTGCATGCAAGATGCTCGTTCTTGTATCTTTTGACATACATTAAAAGTTTCTTGATTCTGATGTTTTTCAAATGTTGTTATGTATACAGATCACATGGGGATCTGTTAAATGTGGGTTCAGATTCAGCAGATCTGGGATCATTGCTCAGACTTTTCTACTCAGCTCCCTGTTCATGCCCCTCCTGGTTTAGGGTTTATGTTAGAGCAAATGGATTAGAGAATGCCTTTGTGTCTTCTGTCTTACTGTTTAGCTATCCAAAGTAGTTACCAGTTTAGACACCCACCCTCATTTTATGGATGGTTTTGTTACTCCATCATTTGTTAACATCTGTATTATTAAAGTTCTTGTTTTTTTTTAATTGTGAAATGATAGATCATTGTTCTGATTTGTCATTTCTTATACTACAAAGGAACTGGTGTTTGAACGTAAGTTTTCTTTCATAAATCTTTCCTCATTTTTCTCTCAGATCCTGTTTTCTATTTTCATTCATTGGAATTCATTATAAACTGTGGATATCTTTTCTGGTTATATCCTGCCAATATTTTCTTTTGATTCATGACTTATCAATTAGCTTTGTAAAATTAGTGTTTTGTTATATAGTAGCTATTGATTTTGTTATAGTCAAATTGATTGTATTATAAAACTTTAGGGCTGGAGCAATAGCACAGCGGTGGGGCACTTGCCTTGCACGCAACTGACCAGAGTTCGATTCCTCCACCCCTCTCAGAGAGCCTAGCAATCTACCGAGAGTATCCCGCCCGCACGGGAGAGCCTGGCAAGCTACCCGTGGCATATTCAACATGCCAAAAAACAGTAACAAGTCTCACAATGGAGAGTTACTGGTGCCTGCTCGAGCAAATCGATGAGCAGAGGGATGACAGTGACAGTGACAGTGATAAAACTTTAATTTTATTACAGGGAGTTACCCCACACTATTGCCTGAGACCTTGCTTGGTGATTCTTCGAGCAGTCGGTGTTGATTAGACCCCTCGCTCCTTGGGGCCACAGGGCTGTACCTTCTGGTTCTCCAGGGCTCATGGGGTACTAAGGACCAAACTAAGAGTCTAGCATATACAACCATGAGATACCTGGCCCTGAAACTTTTATTTTTAAGTGTTCCCAAGTTTAGTATGCACAACTTTGATAAATTAGACATCTAATACTCATATCCAATTCAGACTTTTCTAGTTTTCTCTATCATATTTTCTTTAGCAGAAAAAATAATAAGAAAGAGAGGAACAAAACTCCAGTTTAAATCATGTGTTGTATTTGACGGTCATATTTCTTTTAAGTCTTCTTATATCTGGGAAATGCAACTAGTCTTTCATTTTTGTAGTTTGTAGGCCAGCTATACACAAAATATGTAGACTACCCTTCTGTTTTGACTTGACATATCCTCATGAATAAATGTACATAGTATGTCTTTGACTGGAAAATCATGTAAGCAGAGCCGTGTTTTTTCATTAAACTCTTATCGGTAACACAAATTTGATTTGTCTTGTCTGTTGATGTCCAGTTTGGTTACTGTTGTGTTACCAATAACTCAGTGCTCTTCTTATATTTACTTATTTCCCCTGCTTCAATGCCCTCTTCATCTTTGTTTGGCTCTGACCTGCCATGCCAGGCTGCCCTGCCACATGGACATCATCTTCACTAGGTCTTTTCTCCCCCATGCTGGTCAGTCCCTGTCTGCCCAATCAGTATGCATGTGCTCGCTTATTTCGGTCTTTACCTTTTGGAGGAGGCCTGCCAAGTGATGCTTGGGGGACGAGGGGCTGCTCCCCAGTTCAGTGCTTAGAGCCATAGGATATTGTGCTGCGCAGGCTCTGTGGCAATTCTGAGCCCCAGAACTATAACTTGGTGCTGTTGGGGATTGAGCTGAGGTGCAAACTAGGCTTGTGTCCTAGCTGCTGGACTGTCTTCTGGCCCATAGCTCTTCTATTCTGGAAGAATCTGTATGGTTTTCTAGTTAAAATTCAATGGTTGGTTTGTATTTTCTCTGTTCCGGTTTGGTTTGTTTCTTTATATTCCACATCGGGTTGAGGTCATTGAGTATTTGTCTTTATTCCTCTGACTTTGCTTAGCATAATCCTTTCAAGTTCTCTCCCCCTCCTCCCCCACACCAGTTCTAACCTTGTTGTTTTAAATGGCTTTTTTTTTGTTTGTTTGTTTGTTTGTTTCTGTTATGTTGGTGATTGAATCCAGATCCTCACATTTGCGAGATAAGTGCTGTACTACTGAGCAACATCCCTGGCCAAAGATTACATCTACCTTTATAGCTGTAATTCTATTGTATATATAAATCACAATTTACTTATCCAGTAATCTCTCTCTCTTTCTCTCACTCTCTCTCTCACACACACATACACACACACAGACACACACAGACACACACACACGCGCGCACGCGCACATCTGGATTTGGGGGCCACACCTGAATGTGCGCTCAGGGCTCAGAGACTATTCCTGGCTCTATGTTCAGGAGTGACCCTTGTTCGTGTTTAGGAGACCCAGGTGAGATGTTGGGGATTCAGACAAGGGTCTGTGGCTTAAGGAAGCATCTTAACCCTTTATGCTATATCTTTGGCATGCAATATTTCCCCCCTAGTTTTGGGGTCATGTCTGGCAGTGCTCAGGGCTTACTGCTGGCTCTGGGATCATTCCTGACAGTGCTAGGGGGCTGTATATGGTGCTGGGGATCAGACCCTGAGTTGTCTGTGTACAAAGCAAGTGTCTTAACCACTGTACTGTCTCTTTGGCAATAATGATGGTTTTTAACTTTAGGAGATTCTGGTTTTTTTTTTTGCTTTTTGGGTCACACCTGGCGATGCACAGGGGTTACTCCTGGCTCTGCACTCAGGAATTACTCCTGGCAGTGCTCGGGGAACCATATGGGATGCTGGGAATCGAACCCGGGTCGGCAGGGTGCAAGGCAAACGCCCTACTGCTGTGCTATCGCTCCAGTCGCCAGGAGATTCTGTTTTTTAAAAATGTTTGATTCTGGGGCAGAAGTGATAGTACAGTGGATAGGGTGCTTGCCTTGTACGTGGCCAACCTGAGTTTGATCCTCACATCCATATGGTACCCCGAGCACTGCAAGAAGTAATTCCTGAGAGCATAGTCAGAGTCACCCCTGAGTACCACTGGGTGTGTGTCCCCAAGACAGAAACAAAACCAAAACAAAATTTACTACTTTTTTATCTTTCAAAAATGTAAGTATAGATTTATCTTCAATAACAGTTTTCATATTCTTTGTAATCTTTCTCACTTCTGGCAGTTTAGATTTCTTTGTACCTACAAATAGTATTATTTTTAGTTATATGCCAGTTTTTTTTAAAAAATTCAGCCTAGTCAGCTTTTGTTTGTTTGTTTTTGTTTTTTGTTCCACACTGGGATGTTCTTGAGCTTATTTTTCACTCTGTGCTCAGCGACACTCCTGGAAGGCTCACGGGACCATAATTGGTACCAGGGATTTGAACCTAGGATTTGAATCTGGGTTGACTGCATGCAAGACATGGACCTTAACTGCTGTCCTTTTTTTCCCTGTCTCCTTGTCTAGTAACTTTTGACTGGATAATAAACATTATATTATGAGGATTATTACTTGAATTTTATGTGTGGGGGTGCTTTTTTCTTCTTGGAGAAGAAATGTCAGTATGTTTTGAAATATAGTTGTTTGCTGATTAGTCTATTACGTCAGCCCTTTTTCAAAGCTAAACACCCGCCCCTTTATTCCAGGGGTATTTTAGAATGGTCTTCCTCTACTCTGAATATCTTAGGAATCCCCAGGGACTCCTCACTTTGTCTCTTCAATGTCAGTATTTCACAGCTCTTGGAAGTGTCTGTCTTCGTGCTGGTGTCTGTGTCTTGGTCCTGCTCCTCCTTTCATCCCTTCCTCTCTTCTTTCAGCTTGTCCACTTTTCCTGAGCCTGACCTAGTGCTTAGCAAAAACTCAGGGAGCCCCTGTGAAGATTTCTGCAGTTCTTTTTTTTTTTTGGCATTGTTCTCTATTCCCCACTTTCTTTGAATTCTGCGCCTCCAGATGCCCCAGCCTTTCCTAAACTCTAGTCTCTAACTGATTATGCTGCTGGGCTTTGTTTTTATCTAGCTTTATCATGATCTGGACATCTCTTTAGGTCTCTAACACTGATAAAGAGGAAACTCACCTTGTTTGTTTTCCTTTTTTGCTGAGATTATAGCTCTGTGACACCTGCTATCTGCTCTTTGAAAACAGTTGTGTTTATCTGTTTCAGCCAGGGTTCTACTCCTTAAAAATGGGAGTCCATGTCGGGTTCTTGTTACTCCTTCATGGTTAGAATTCTCGTTATTATTGTTTTTAAGCTATACACACTAATTATACTGCTGGGTTTTATGTTCCCCAAGGAAAGTTAATTGACCTTCTTTTTATCTGTAGCACATAGAAGGGATTAAATGTTTTTTAATGATGTTCTTTGACTAGTAAAGGTACCAGTATTTCTTCTGGTAAACACTTTTCTCATATTCTTATAATACTCTAAATAAAAAAATTATGAGCAACTGTAATATATTTTCATAACCATTTATTATAACTAAAAAAATCATCAGGAGAGGTTGGATCCCTGGTAGCACTGTAGCACTGTAGCAGTGTCATCCCATTGTTCATTGATTTGCTCGAGCGGGCACCAGTAACATCTCCATTGTGAGACTTGTTACTTTTTTTTTGGCATATCGAATACACCACGGGTAGCTTGCCAGGCTCTGCTGTGCGGGCGAGATATTCTCGGTAGCTTGCCGGGTTCTCCGAGAGGGGCGGAGGAATCGAAACTGGGTCGGCGGCATGCAAGGACTGGTAGCCCATATGGTCCCCAGACCCTTCCAGGAGTGATCCCTGAGTGCAGAGCCAGGAGTAAGCCCTGGGTGACTTACTGGTGTGGCTCCCTAACCCCGGAAAACCAACCAACCAACCAAACAAACAAACCCACACAAAACCCCATCAAGACGGAGAGATATGATAAGGGTAATGTATTTTCCACACATGCAGGCGACCAGGTTTCAACGTCAGCACCACACATATGGCCCACCGAGCCTTGCCAGGAGTGATCCTGAAGCACAGCACCAGGAGCAAATCCTGAGCGCAGCTGGGTATGGCCCCCCAAAAAACAACAACAAAAAAACATTAAAAATAAAAAAAATCATTGTGAAAGAGTTCCATATTGTGGCAAGGAAGTGCCGAGGTTAATTTGCCTATCACCAGCCGTCCTCTTTTGTGACCGCAACTGTGTCTGAGTTATTTTGACCACGCTAACGTGTAGGATGGGCTGGAGCGATAGCACAGTGGTTAGGGCATTTGCCTTGCATGCGGCGGACCCAGGTTCCATTCCTCCGCCCCTCTCGGAGAGCCCAGCAAGCTGCCGAGAGTATCTCGCTGGCAGGGCAGAGCCTGGCAAGCTCCCCATGGCGTATTCAATATGACAAAAACAGTAACAAGTCTCAGAATGGAGACGTTACTGGTGCCCGCTTGAGCAAATCGTTGAGCAACGGGGTGACAGTGACAGTAACTTGTAGGATTGCTTTCGACCTCTTTCCCTATCAGCGCCCTCCTTATTTCCTGCTTTAATTTCCTTTCCTTCCGCTGCTCTACTGGAGACTGCGTTAGGGGAGCAGGGGACAGCTAGGACACGTGCAAATGAAACAGGACTTTGATTCCGTTTTAAAAATGTTTAGAGGTTGTCAAAAGTAATGTCAAAATTTTGTTTTAGATTTCCATCATGTCTGAAAGTCCTATTTTTTTCTTTTTCTTCTGGTGTCTGCTATACAGGTGTTGAAGTGGTGGTGGTCTTTCTCTAACCTGTCACTGATATTGAAATGCGTCAGACGTTTGATTAATATTAGTGATCTGTTTTAGTTGGAGCATGAATATGCTTGGTACAGAACAATGGGAAAATAAGGTGACATTCTTCGCTAGGATTCACTGGTTTTTATACTAATTAGCCTTGAAAAACGTGAAGCTCTCTGACGGACCAGATGTTTTCAGCGTGCAGCCGCGTGTCTCATCAGAGCATGTGCCTCGGGTCCCCAGGCAAGCTTGCTGAATTTTTCTCATTCTATAAACAATGTTCTAAAATATAACTAAACCCCAAAGCGTGTTTATCTTTTTGGCTTAATTTCTGGCTTTCTATTCATTCTAAAGTTTCTCTCCAGAGAAACTGCATTTTATTGTGCATAGTTCTTGATACCTAATTGTAGTATAAACACCATTCTGTTTACACTTTACGATGTGAATTGAACTGTTTCTGAGTCTGTAAAATTTTAATAAAACCATTTTGTATTAAACTATATTTGTACTTTTGTTTCTCAATTTAAGGGAAATAAATTTTCTTCCATCCATTTACTTGGAGTAAGATTTTGATTTTTGGAACACATCAGGGGAAAACCTAAATAGAAAATGAGTAAAGCCAATCTCTAATCTTTATGGTACTAAGTGTTTATGGTACTAAGTGTACTGGAGCAAGAAGAGCTTAAGAATCAACTGTGAGAGTCATTCTTAAAATAAAATAGAACTATTTTTCATTTCTAGGACTAGAGCTAAATTTTCTCTACATAAAATATATCATGGGGAAATTGGAAATTAAAAACATAGAGGAGAAATTATCAACACTTACATTGCTAGCCAAAGGAAAAATATTGTAACATTTTTATGTTTTTCTGTTCCTTTTATGTGTACTTTTGTGTGTATATATTTAGTCAGCTATAGTTCATACATGTGTATATATTCATAGTTTTTTCATGTGCACATTTTTATAATTAAAACAGGATTATTATACTTCTAACTTGTAGTTTTTGTTTGCTTCTTTATTTTTGCTCTATAGTCAGTGGGGCTGTGTCTGCCCCTGGCTCTGTGCTTGGGGGTCACTCCAGGCAGTTCCCCGGGATCGAACTTGGGCCACCTACATGCAAAGCATGTCTCTAGCTTATTAAGCTTACTTTCCAGTCCCCCTTGTTTTGCTTTTTTTTCCCAAGGGGCCACACCTGGTAATACTCAGTGGCCACCTGTGTGCTTGGCTGGGGGATTGGGGGGTGCGGGAGGGGGACGGGGCTCCTGGTGGTGACCTGGGGACCATGTGGTGCCAGAGAGTGAGCCTGGGTCTCCTGCAACAGAACAGCAGGAAGTTCTGTTTTGGGAAACCATTTTTACTGAACAGTAATGTAAGCATTTTTCTATTTTGTTGATCTTTAGCTGCCAGGACATGCAGTGGGTTAAATCAATTTCTTATTGTGAGACATCTTTTTTTTTGGGTATTGAATCTGGGGCCTACATATACAAGACAAGTGTACTACCACTGAGATGCATCTCCAGCCCACTAGAGTATTTTATTTTTATTTGATAATATTAATAACTACAATTCAGGATACACACATCATTTTATACATTATTTTTATTTATTTGTTTGTTTTTGCTTTGAAGCCAAACTCAGTGATACTCAGGGCTTACTCCTGGTTCTGTTCTCAGGAATCGCTCCCGGCAGGACTTGGGGCACCGTATGGGAAGATGGGGATTGAACCCGGGTCTACTGCATGCCCTATTTACTGTGCTATTGCTCTGACCCCCTTATATATTTTTTAATGTACCTATGTACCTTGCTAAAATTTTTCATATTCAAATTTCTGTGCTAGCAGGCTGTGAAATTTTATTTAGTAAACCTCTGGAAATAATACATGTTATCTTTTAATAAGTCTTTCTCAGTTTCAGTGACAAATTTTTCTAAATTAATTTTTGTTTTTGAATTGCCATTGATTTGTTGTACTCTCTAGCTTTTGGAAGTATAGCTTCACACTTCTACATGTGGTTAAGTCTCACCATATGCATTGATGTTCTTGTTCATTCCCATTGTTCTTATTCCATTCCCTTCTACTCTTTCTTTATGCCCTTCTCCCCATAACCCCGATGATACCCCTCTTATTTTTTTCCCAGAGTCCAAGTTATTTTTTCATTGTGATTAGCTCATTTTCTTTGGTTAGTCACAATCCAAATATTTAGTTCTGTGTTTTGCTTTCGGACTTATTTTACACAGCATAATTACCTAAGTTCCTCTTACATCTTTCCAAATGGCAATATGTCATCTTTTTTTAAAAATAGGGAAGAAGTATTCCATTAAATCATGATTTAGATTTACACTTCTTCATATAGCACTTCAAATTTTTTTTTACATGTTGGTCTTTCATTTTTTTTTTGTGTGTCCTTTTTTTTGTGACTTTTCTTTGCTCATTGCTTTTTTAAAAAAACACAAATCTTGTATACACTGGTTATTGGTGTGGTATTGGAATTTTGTACATGGGAAACCATTATTAATAGTGTTACAAACCACACAATCTCAATTAAAAAAACCACAAAAACCTTGGGCTGAAATGACAGTACATTAGGTAGGTCCTTGCCTTGCACACGGCTGGCCAGGGTTTGAGTCCTGGTACTGCATGGCACCCATATATCCCTTAGGCAGCACCGAAAGTGCTCCTTGAGTGCAGAGCCAGAAGTAAACTTTGAGCACTGGTGGATTTGGCCCAAACTCTCCCCCTCCCCCCCAAACAAAAATGCCACAGAAACCAAATCTTGTTTACCAGTTATGTATAATTTTTATATTTCTTCTTCTCTTTTTAAAATTATGTTGCTTTAGCGTATAATTTATTTCTCATATGGAGCCTTACCAATCTTAGTTTTATTTGTTCCTTTAGTATTATGGAAGCTTTGATATCTATTGGATACAAAATTGTTTGTTATTATCACCATTATTATTGTGGTATATTTGTGGGGAGGGCACATCCAGTGGTACTTATGGCTTATTCTTTTTTCTGTGTTCAGAGATCATTCCTGGTGTTGTTTGAAGATGCACACAATGCCGGGGATCGGACTGCGGTTTGAACTGGGATTGGCTGCTTGTTAGCCACTGTATTATCTCTCTGGCTTGTCTTTTATTATACATAAAATGACTGCTTGTGTTACAAAAATAATGGTTGTCTGATATTAATATAGACATTCCTGCACTTTTTGGTTTTTTCTTTGTGTGTGTGAAGTGGTGTTTGGGCACACCTGGCAGTGCTCAGAACTTATTTTTGACTCTGTGCTCAGGGATCACTCCAGGTAGTGCTTGGAGGACTGTATTTGGTGCCAGGATTTGAACTAGGGCTGGCCATGTACAATGCAAGCCCTTAATCCCTGTACTATCTTTTTGATTTTTTTTTTTGGTGGGCTGGAGCCATGGCACAGCAGTTGGGCGTTCACCTTTCATGCGAGTTTGATTCCTCCACCCCTCTTGGAGAGCCTGGCCAGCTACCAAGAGTATTGAGCCCACGCGGCAGAGCCTGGGAAGCTACCCGTGTGTATTGGATATGCCAAAAACAGTAACAATAAATCTCTCAATGAGAGACGTTACTGGTGCCCACTCGAACAAATTGATGAGCAACGGGATGACAGTGGGTGGGTGGATATATTTTAGTCAATCTTTTACTTTAACCAGTTTGTTGTTCTCAATCTGAAATAGGTTTTTGTTATTATTTTTATTATTATTATTATAAATCACATAGCTGTATCTTACCTTCCCCTTCCTCCCTGGCTATTTCCTTCCCTTTCTTTCCCTTCCCTGGTCAATGCAATAGATGGATACAGAAACACCCCAAATGTCCAAAGAAAAGTCTATAAAGAAACTGATCACATATACAATGGAATTATGTAAGAAAATATGAGAAAAAATATAAGTAAATATAAAATCTTGGCCTTTTCTCCAGTGTGGGTAGAATTAGAGGGGGTCTTGTTAAGGGAAATAATTCTGAGGGAGAAGGACAAATACTGGGTGACCTCACTCATATCTGATATTCAGAGAAATAAAGCAAGGGAATTGACTGTGTCCAATGAAAACAAACCTCTGGACTTTGACAGGCTTGGAAGGAGGGAATTTGGAGGGAGGGAATTTGGAGAACAAGCAAAGAGGTGGACTGGAAGTGTCCTGAGGTCAGTGGCAGAGGGTCTTTGGCACTTTGGTGATGGAGGCTCAATAGCTTTACTATGTCAAAGGCATAAACATTAATACTGTTGTAACCATGTTACTTCAATAGTAGTCAAACCAGAAATCTTACTTACGTTTTAACAAGGCAGAATGATATATTTATTTAGTCTTTTATATTCGGCGTGCATTTACTATTTTTGATACTCCTCATTTCTTCTGTGAAGTCAAGTTGCTGTCTGCTGATGTATTTTTTTTTTCTGGCTTCTTTTAGCATTTCTTTTAAGTTAGATCTACCGTAGGGATTGTTTTCATCTTTGTGTGGGAATGTATTTTAATTTCATTTTTAAAGGGATGGACATCAATGGTTGGTCGTTTGGTTGAGCTTATGCAAATCTGAACCGATGAGGTTCCACTCTTTCAGTGGATTTGTGAGTATTAAAGGAGAGCATTAAAAATTCATTTAATTTTCAAGTGTATTTGGATTTCTGCTTTGTGCCGGCCCTTCTGTGTGTGTGCTTGCAGCCACCTCATTGCCTAGGGATGTGTGGGTGTGTGGAGGAGTCACCCAGGGATGTGTGGTGGAGAGCTTTGGCTTTTCCCCATGCTCCATGTATGCGTGCACAGCCTCAGTCAGCTTGGGGGGTGCAGAGAGCTTGTCAGCAGTGGCCTCATCTTTCCAGACCTCCCTGTTCAATTTCTGGCTAGACCTTCTGCCGTTTGTCCTAATCCAAACTAATTTGAGACCAGTTGAGTTGCAGACTGTTCCTTATTTTACTTTTCTTTTTCTCCTTCTCTTTTTTTAAACTGAATTTCTACTTTTACTAAAAATAGCACCGTAGTACTGCACTGTCGTCCCGTTGTTCATGGATTTGCACGAGCCGGCACCAGTAACGTCTCCATTGTGAGACTTGTTTCTGTTTTGAATATGGCACATATCGAGTGTGTGTCCCACGGAGTCCCCACTGTTAGGAGTTTTCGTGAGTTAAACACTTCTCAATTTGTTGTCCTCCTTTGGTCAATTTCCAGAGCTTTGAAAGAACTGGGATAATTTTTTATATAGTTTTTATTTCTCTGTTCTGGCTGGATGATATCTGGTAAGTACCCATGGTCTAGCCTCTGATAGCCTTCATTTTATAGTAAGGTTATTCTAACTTTGAGGTGATTTTGATTTCTTTCTGTTCTTTTAAAAATTATTATTATTATTATTTTAGAGCATTACAAAGCCATTCATGATTGAATTTTGGTCATATAGTATTCCAACAAGCATCTGTCCACCAGTGTACATTTCCAGCACCAGTGTCCCCAGGTTCCCTCCCATTATCCCCCACCCCTTGCCTGCCTCTTTGGCAGGTGCTTCTCTCTCTCTCTCTCTCTCTCTCTCTCTTTCTCTCTCTCTCTCCTTTTGGGTATTGTAGTTTGTAGTATTGATACTGAAAGGTTATCAAGAATATCCCTTGTTGTTCTTTGTTTGTTTGTTTTGTTTTTTGATGCTCAGGGTTTCCTCCTGGTTCTACACTCAGGAATCACTCCTGGTGGTGCTCGGGGAATCCTATAGGATGCCCGGAATTGAGCCTGGGTCGTCCGCGTGCAAGGCAAACACCCTACCCACTGTACGATCTTTCCCACTCCCCTGTTGTTCTTTATGTAATGAATGGTTAGATTTTTTTCAAAGTTTTCTGATTCTTGAGATAAAATTTTTATTAATTATAATTTACTTACCTTTTAATTAATGTCAACATTTTAATGATATAAACTTTTCATGTTGATTTCTTAAATTACAACTTAATAATACATTTATCTTGTGTAGTGAAAACTAATTTTGGTTAGGCCTTTTACCTAAGGAATGGATTTGTGAGTCTAAGAAGAACTGAATTGAGCTCAAGGTGATATAATTCCTCTTCTAGGCATTACCCTGCCCTGAAGACTCTGGAACATCTCGAACATACCTATCTGCCTCAAGTCAGCCACTATCGATTCTGCAAAGTGATGGTGGACAACATCCCCAAGCTCCGAGAAGAGATTAAGGACGTGTCTATGTCTGATCTCAAGGACTTTCTGGAGAGTATCCGCAAACATTCAGACAAAATTGGAGAGACTGCCATGAAGCAAGTAGGTCTTGGGTTTTGGCTGATAACATTACAAGTATTCTTTCTATCAAACACAGGTTTCTCTTTGTGTAATCTCTTAATTGCTTCTTTTTTTTTTATTTTGCTTTTTGGGTCACACCTGGCGATGCACAGGGGTTACTCCTGGCTCTGCACTCAGGAATTACCCCTGGCGGTGCTCAGGGGACCATAGGGGATGCTGGGATTTGAACCCGGGTCGGCCGCGTGCAAGGCAAACGCCCTACCCGCTGTGCTATCTCTCCAGCCCCTCTTAATTGCTTCTTGTCAGTTAAGTCCCTCTTCTTTATGACAACTTATGATTTAAAGAGGAGTTATTTTATTTATTTTTAATAGAGCAGTGAATTATTTACTGGTCTATTGTTTTACTCTGGATGTTCAGTAAATGCTGATTAACTTTGATGTTTTCTCTTTGGGCTTTGATTGTTTTGTTTTTATTTTTCCTTTTTGGGTCGCACCTGGCGATGCACAGGGGTTACTCCTGGCTCTGCACTCAGGAATTACTCCTGGCAGTGCTCAGAGGACCATGTGGGATGCTGGGAATTGAACCTGGGTTGGCCGCGTGCAAAGCAAATGCCCTACCCGCTGTGCTATCGCTCCAGCCCCTCTTTGGGCTTTGAAGAGGTTTTCCTTTGTGTTTGGTTCGGGGCTATACCTGACAGTGCTTAGGAGCTACTTAGAGTCCCACTCTTAGTACTTACGGTTGCTCCTTGAGGTGCTCAGGTGGGATTGCTCTTAGAGGTGCTCAGGAGCCCGTGTGGTGACAGGAATCAAAACCAAGACCTCATGCATGCTAAGACAAGCATTTTGCCTCTGGGCCACCTCCCCAGCCCGAGGATTTTCCATTTTCTGAGTACTTTTCTTCATTTAATTTGGAGTCTGAGATTTTAAAACATTCCCTTTTTTTAATGAGCTAAATTGCACCTTTGATATAGTTACCTTTGTTGATTTATTGTGTAAGCAATATGTCATGATATATTTATGAATATATTTGTAATTGTTAATTTGATATTTGTAGGTGTCAGTGAACAAAGGCATGTTGGCAAGTGCCGTGGGTTAGGAGAGAAAGGGATTTGTTTACAGCATACACAAATATGTTAGATGTACTTAGATTTTTCTTTCAGTATTTTTATCTCTAAAGCCTTTGAAACTCTAGAAACATTCATGTTTGTCGTTATGAATATTGTAATAGTAATGATTTGCAGTGCTACTTAGTCGTTTGAAATTTAAGTCACATTGGTTTCATTAAAGTTTCTTAGTATATCTTATAATATGGCCTCTAATGATAGTAAAGCATATCTATATAATGATAGAGAAGTAAAAAACACTCATGGGGAGTGCTTTTTACTTCTCTAAACATTTTTTGGTTTTGAATGAGTCATTTGAGCTTTTTTTCCCCCCTAAGTTGTTTTTTTTTTTTTTTTTTTGGTGGGGGGGCACACCTGGTGGTGTTCAGGACTTACTCTGTGGCTCAGGACTTACTTGTGGCTCAGGGAGAAGAACTCAGAGCGGATGTTGGAAGACCATACGGAGTGCTGGGGATTAAATCTGGGTTGGCTGCATTCAAGGAAAGCTGCCTGACTCATTTTACTGTTACTCTGCTCCCTAGTCATTTGTAGTTTTTATCATTCTGTGAAGCAAGAAAGTGTAATTTATGTTTCCACTTTCAGCTAGCCTTGGTAATTTTCTCTAGGATATCTATTGATTCTTAATACACACACACACACACATATATATATGTGTGTGTGTGTGTGTATATATATATATATATATATATATATCAGTAATCTCTTCCAAGAGGAATGCAGATATTCTTTCCCCCTTTTCCATTTTCATTTTGTCAGTGGTATATTTTACAAGTGAGAAGTTTAAATCTTGTCGATGACAAACCTGATAGAAGTAATCCTGTCATTTTTCCAGTGAAGAAGAAACAAAGTTTATCATTGAAGACATGCTTTTGCATTGCTGGACATATGTTATAAGTTCAGGAATGAAGGCATTTTTAACACTAGTCTTTACTATGTTTGAGTATTTTTTCTTTAAGCTTTGGGAACATAAAGGATTATAGTACAAAGCCTTGTGGAACTCTCTGTTAAAGTTACTTTTTTCAGGTCTCCACTTCAGAAATTAGCTTTACTTCCTTTTTCATAAAAGAAGATTCTATGAAGAATATTTTTATTTCAAATTACTCTCTGGTATTTTCTTTAATTATCTCAAAAAATTAAAGCCCTGCAGGGGAATGACTTGCTCATCTTCAAATGGCATAAAAGGTTATTTTCCATATTCCATAAAAAGCATCTGAGGTGAAGTTTCCTACCATCCAATAATTAATCTTTGTATACTATTAATTGCTTGCTTTTTGTTTTTGTCATGTAAAGAAACGAGAGAAAATCCTTTTGTGAATGCAGGAATTATTTGATCCCTCCCAGAACTATTCATCTCAATAACTTTGATTGCAAGTATAGTCTTATGATATTATACATAGGCATATAATCCTGAATAAAATTTTTTGCCTTCATTTCTGTATTAAAATAGATACATAAATATGAATAGACATATACTGCATCTATTTAAAATTTTTTAAGTTTAAGTATCGGGTTGAAATTTAGTGGAGATAAATCTTTACCGGGAGATTCTACCATGGGAAGTATAGTCAATCTTTATTATTTGTTCATTTATAATTTTTATGGGGGTCACATTTTGCAGTGGTTACTTCCAGTGGTACTGTTGGTGTTGAAGCTGGGCATGTGGTTTCAGAGATCCAGTTTCAGGGCTTCACCCTGGCAAAACCTGTGCTCTAACACTTGAGCTACATCCCGGGCCCTTGGGTCTTCTTTAAAGCAGCTGGACAAACCCTCCCTTTTCTTCCATCCCATTTTCTATGTTGGCTTTCTTTCCTTGTGCTTCTAAAATAGTTTCATATCTGTTTCATAATTATTTTAGCTTGAAATGATTTTATAAAAATGTCTGATGAAGCTCTTTGTTAATTGTCTACTGTTTTCTAGTTTTCCTTTTGACATTGATTTCTCTAATTCACTTGTTATGGACTTGATTTGTGCAGGGGGAAAGTTCTGCAATTTTTATTTTGATTAACTTGCCTTAGGCCTTGTGGGACTAAATAACATTTGTAACGTAAACATTCTTGGCTAGATTGATTTCTGTGTGAGGCCCTTTAACAAAGGGAAGGATTTATTTACTTTCAAAATTCTAACTTGGCTTTACCAGATATATATAGGATATAGTACTGATGCTTAAGAAAGGAGCTGGTTGCCCTTAGTTCCCAGACATTCTTCCTTTAGTGGTGGGTTTTGACCCTTGGGTCAGATTAGTTGTCACCACAATTCTTTGAATCCATGACTTTTTTTTCTTTTAAAGTTGGTTTTAACTAGAGTAGAATGTGTTCTCTCTCTCCCTCTCTCTCTCTCTCTCTCTCTCTCTCTCTCTCTCTGTGTGTGTGTGTGTGTGTGTAGAATGTCCTTTGACACAGAGCTGGTCTAGTACTGCCAACTGGGCTGATGTAGACTCTGCAATGGCTGCCAAGTGAAAACAGCATTGCTGCTGGAACCTTTTCTTTTTTTTTTTTTTGTGCTGAGCACAGAAATACGAAATTTCTATAGAATGCAGTCTTGGGAGTCAGAGAAGTTGGTGTGCAGTTGGTCTGATGTTTCTGGATTTACTTTATACACACACACACACACACACACACACATATATATATATATATATATATATATATATATATATACTTCTTTTTGGTCTTGGTATTTATATTCTTGTACTGTTTCTTACTTCTTACTCTTTGCTGAAATGAATGGCCTATCATTAGGCTAGGAGAATGATGTAAAAGTGACTTGTATTTGTTTACTTTTTTGGGCATCCACAACCTGTAGTGCTCAGAGACCTCTAGCTCTGCTTAGGGATTCCTCTCAGCCGTGCTCAGAGGACCATGTAGTGACAGGGATTGGACCTGGGCCTTTTGCATGCAAAGCATGTTCTCAGCACATTGAACTCCCTCTTTGGCCTCTGGGAGCAGTTTTATGGGATTTTAAAAATAGACAGCAGTCAGAATGTATTACAATATCTACATCTTGGTAGATATTGCAATATAAAAAAGACCTGAAGAGGATAGAAGGGATTCAGTGTTTGTTTATTAAGTAACATGCTATTTAAGACATCAACTTTGGGGTTAAATTAGATGAATAGATTTGTGATGCTAGTCTAGTGGTATGACATTGAGCGAGTTACTGAAAATTACATTTAGCCTTCATATTAACATTAGATTTTTAGTCTGCTTTTAAAGGATATGGGACCTTTATGTAACTGAAGTACTTAACTTGATCTCAGACATATAATAAATGTTAATTTTTTTCAAAAGGACTATTTTAGGTGAATCTGAATAAACTCTGAGAGTATGGGTTTGAAGGTAGATGTTAAATAACATGTTTTGAAATACATTTTTTAATTCTTAAAATTGTTTTCCATATTGGTTTTGACTTGAATTTGATCTTATATTTCCACTTGCCTTGAAGTAATTTTGTTTTAAATTATTTAAAAATATTTCATACTTAATTATTTTTTTTTTGGTTTACACCCAGCGATGCTCAGGGGTTACTCCTGGCTCTGCACTCAGGAATTACTCCTGGCTGTGTTTGGGGAACCATACGGGATTCCAGGGATTGGACCCAGGTTGGCTGTTGCAAGGCAAACGCTCTACCCACTGTACTATCGCTCTGGCCCTTCAAACATAACTTTTAATTCAAAAATACATTTATATTAGTTGACCATTAAGTTTGAAAGGATGCTTTTCTTGCATGTGGCCTACTCACTGTACTCTCTCTCTCTGGCTTACCCTCATTGCATGTGGATACCTGAGTATAGATCCAGGACCGAGTGTAGCAGGATCTGGCCCAAAACAACAAAAAACAAAACGAAAACCAAAACAAAACACTAATAAGAAAAAAAAGATGAATACTCCTACAACTTGTATTGAAAGATAGTTTCATAGTATAAGTTGAAGACCACATTGTAGCTAGTTTTGAAGCTTTCTGTTGAGGGTAAAAAGAAAACTGTATAGTGTGTTTATATGTGCATGTATATGCAAAATAAACATAGTATTTTACTTGTTTTTCATCCACATACTAGCCAGACAGACTATGTTTAACTTCTGAGGTGAGGTGAGTTACTGCGCTCATCCAGACCAGTTTGGTATGGCCATAGATGATTTATTTTGACTATGCAAAACAAACTATCTTATTAGGAAAAATTTTCCTTTAAACTTTAAAAGGAAATTTTCATATGTGTTCTCAGTATAGTTTTGAACATAAAAGCTTTATGGTATGGTCATCCTAAAGTGAGGAGGGGCCATTTTCTAGTATACTATTTCTCACAAGTACACATATTTGTGATATAAATATCTATGCTTAATATTTTTTTATTAGTTTCAGTTTATAGAGATAATTTATTTTTGAAACTTGCCTTTTATTGAGGTTTGGTTTATACTCAAGAGCAGAGGTTTATTTAAAACATTTTGATATATTGGGGCTGGAAAGATAGTTTAGCAGGTAGGGTACTGCCTAACACATGGGTTTAGTCCCTGGCATTCCATTTGGTTCCTGAGTCTGCCATGGGTATTTTTTTTGGGGGGGTCACATCCGGCGATGCACAGGGGTTACTCCTGGCTCTGTACTCAGAAATTACCCCTGGCAGTGCTCAGGGGACCATATGGGATGCTGGGATTCGAACTCGGGTCGGCCGCGTGCAAGGCAAACGTCCTACCCGCTGTGCTATTGCTCCAGCCCCTGCCATGGGTAATTCTTGAGTGCACAGCCAAGAGAAACCCCTGAGCATTGTCAGGTATGACCCCAAAATAGCAACAAAAAAAACCTTAAAAACAATTTGATACTTTAAGAATGAACTAATGACTGGAACACAATACTACAGAAATTAGCCCAAGCACATACAAGAATTTAGTAAGGGGCCAAGGCGTTGCCCTGCCAAAGGCACAGACACACAGGTTAGCTGGACACCATCGAGGTGTAAGGTCAGTGGGAAAGGCAGCACAGTGGAGGAGGACACCTTTCTTTGTCATCTTGTGGCCAGATCTGATGGATTTACCTTCGTTGTACAAACAACAGTGCATGCCTCAGGAGAGGCCCCTGCTCCTCTAGCATTTATAGGGGAGACTTGGAAAAACACTGTAGCTAGTGGGAATTCTCATATTAGATTGTTGTCTCACCATCTTCATCTTGTTTTCTTCTCCTCTTCTTCTTCCTCCTCCTCCTCCTCCTCCTTCTCTTCCTCTCCCTTTTCTTCCTCCTTCTCTCCTCCCCCCTTATCCTTATACTGTGATTATTTGTTTCAAATGAACTGTGGTTATTTTTTTAAATGAGCTGACTTAGTCTTTTTTGGAAAAATGTTTATTTCAGGCAGGTTCGGGTGGTGCACAAGATCTGTTCCTGGCTTTGTGTTCAGGAGTGACCCTGAACACAGGGTCCCTGTGATCAGGGAACCATACATGGTGTCAGGGAATCACAGCTGATGTGATTGTGTGTAAGTCCAGTTTCTTACCTCTTGTACTATCTCTCTGGCCTTGAGCTGACTTGGTCTTACCTGAATCATCTCTTTGCGAAGCTATGGCAACGGGAAAGACAGAGAGCCACTAAAGGTCTCTCAGCCTACCACAGCAGTGCTGAATTCCATTTGTGTGATTATTGCTGTAGTTATTTGTCTTCACAGTCTGTGGTCTCTCTGAAAGGATGAAGTTTTATTTTTTATCTTAAAATCTTTATTACCATGCTGACATAGTACTTAGTGATGCCAGTTAGTAAATAGCTAATAAAACTTTGTCTTTTAATCTTCATTATATTCCCTCTTTTTACTTTTGATTTTTGGGCACACATGGCAGTGTTCAAGGGCTACTCCTGACTCTGGCCTTAGAGGGGTCATTCCTGGCAATGCTTAGGGGACAATATGTGGTGGTAGGGATGGAACCAGGTCAGCAGTGTGCAGGACAAGCACCTTGATGCCTGAACTCTTTGCCCGATGTCTTATAGTCTTTCCCCGCCTTTGATTTCTTGGGCCATATCTGGCAATATGTGGGGGTTATTCTATGCTTAGGGGATCTGTCTCTCCTTCTAATTAACTTCACTCAGTATGTTACATTTCAGATCCGTCTATGAAGTAGCAAATTGCATGATTTTTTTTTTCCTTGTAGCTTAGCAATGCTCCACTGTGTCTATGCATTCGTAGGTCCATTGCAGCACTATTCACAGTAGCTAAAATCTGGAAACAACCAAGGTGTCGAAGAACAGATGAATGGATAAAGAATCAGGTCACCTTGAAGTCTACTTTTGATTGCAGCAGTACCTGCATGCGCTTTAGTTTTCTGATGCTATAGAAGAGCAGATAGCTAAGGAACACTCGGCGTTTGAGAAAAGCCTCTAACAGGAAACAGAGGTCAGAACAAATACACCAAGAAGGAAGTTGGAGAAGAGAGAGATGATGCCAGAGGAGGAGCCTAGAGGGCAAAGCAATCACCAAGAGGGATACACAAAAGCAAGAGAAATAGATTATATATATAAAAAGCAGACTCAGAAAAGTTTCGTAAAGGACATTTAGAGAACAAAAAAGTATGCGTTTATGTATAAAAGTGTGAAATCAGAAACTTCTTAAAATAGGGTTTAAAAAATAAAGGAGAGAGTGAGGTCAAATCAAGATGGCAGTGTAGGTTGCTCCTTTACCTCACGACAGTTGGGAACTGCTTATGAGCAGGACTCCCCTGAGAGAATGGGAGTGAAGCCCGAGCAGCCCCTCTTTGGTGTGACACAGAGGCCAAGACAGACTGCATTCGACGTGTGAGAGGAATAGCTACATGCTGATTGTGTTGCCTCTTCCCATGCTGATGTAGCCCTCGGAGAGATCCCCCCTAAACCTGCCTTTCCCCAGTGGGAAAAGAGTGACATCCAGCCTCTAGGCACGAGATCACTTAGTGACAGCCTTTACTCTGACTTTCCCTCAGAGAGGTCACAGGGGTATCTGTGGGGTCCAGCTAATAGGAATCTGAGTGTGAGAGAACAGAGAGGGATTTCCAACAACCAGCATTGGGGCCATGACAGACTCGACTCATTCCTACGTGCAGAGTCCCAGCCATCGTGCCGAGCTGTAGCTTTTGGAAAACCAAGCTACTGGCAGTGTGCCAGGCAGCTCAGTGTGGGGACGGGGCTGCCTGATTCTGGACCTCAAATGAGCAGTTTTACAAACACTGGAACTGGTCTGCCCATGTCAGAAAAGCCCCATTGTGCACACACCTTTGGAGCTGGGTGCTCAGTTCCACCTGGCAGGAAGCGCTGATGAGAAACTAGCATGTGTCCCAGACATAGTGGAGCTGAGAGGCAGGCAGGCAGGCAGATCTCATCACTCCTACTGGCCCCGTTCAAACAGGGAACTTGGGACATGGATTGGTTGAGTCAAGACCACAAATAAAGAACCTTATTGGCCTTGGAATTGCTTCTCCTACCACAACTGGGCACCAAAGCTAATTTGTAGCCCCACTTATTACTGAACACAACCTCCAGCAATCTAACCAGAGCACACAGGCAGCTCCAAACCACCCCAATAGCCCTGCTTACATGACACTTGAACAGAAAATATAATCCTTGGCATTGCTTTTCTACAGGACAAAACCAGTGTTCTCAACTGAGTAGGATATCCAGTGCCTATGCTTGCCTCGTTTATTTCCTCCAACAGTGACCCATGCATGCCAGGTCAAGGGAGCTAACTCTCAGTAAGTCTTATTTGCAGCAGAGAATAGTAGCCAGTCCCAGTTAACTATTAACCCAAATAGCTAATAGTTAACTATTAGCCAGCAAATCTGACACAACTGCAGATCCATCTTAACTTCACTTGTGCAAGGAACCAAGCCAACAGCTCTTTCCCACAGTTCTCAGTGAGTGACACCAATCTTGGGGTTCGTACAGTTGCCATAGTACAGTGGGTAAGGTATTTGCCTTGCACGCAGCCAACCCAGGTTCTATCCCCACCGCACCAAATAATGACTCCCAAGGCTCACCAGGAGTGATCTGTGATCACAGAGCCACAAGTAAGCTCTGAGCATTCCCCTAAGTCAAAGTAACGGCAACAGCAACAAAGGGAAGAGAAAGGAAAAACAAAGCAAAATCCTCCAAACTTGGCCATGCAGAAGAAAGAATCAGTCACTTGGATGATGGGACATTTGGAGTTACCTAGTGAGGGGGACAAAAGACCGGAAAGGAATGAAAACTCAAATAAAGTCTAGGGTACTCATAGGACAAAATGAAAAGAAACAATATTTGCATTGTTGGAATTGCAAAAGAGGAGAACATTTGTCAGAGGTTAACATCTGCTCATGATAAAAAATAAAAAAAAACCTAACAGCTTAGGTATAGAAGGAATGTGCCTCAATATATTAAAGGCCATGTATGTTAAGCCCATAGCTAATATCATACTCAATGGTGAAAGCTTGAAAACTTTTCCTCTAATATCAGGAATAAAATATTGGTGTCTGCTCTCATTACTCCTATTCAGCTTTATACTGCAGTCTCTTGCCAGAGCATTCAGGTAAGGAAGAGAAATAAAACAGCAGAATTCGAAAGGAAGAGGTAAAGTTTTGTCTGTTTTCTGATGACATGATTTTCTGTATAGAAAATCCTAAAGACTGCACTGAAAAAACCCTGTTCGATACAATAAATAAATTCATTAAAATTGGAGGTTACAAAATTAAGACATACACACAAATCTGTAATATTTTTGTTTACTAACAATTATATGAGTAAGAAATAAAACAATGCCCATTATAATAGTATCAGAAGCAAAATGTTTAGGAATAAACTTAAAGTGTAAAGAAAATCTCATGATAATTTGAAGACACTGATGAAAGAAATAAAAGAAGATACAAGTAAACTGAAAGGTTTATGATTTGGAAGCATAAATATAGTTTAATTGTCAGTATTATCAAAAGCCATTATAGATTAAATGCAATTGCTTTTAGGATTTCAGTGGCATTTCTATCCCCCCATAGAAAAATCAATTTTGAAGTTTGTATACAAGTTCCAAAAGACCATCATAAAGGCAGAATAATCCCAAGAAGGAAAAACAAAATGGGAGCATCACACACCCTGAGTTCAAGTCATATTCTAAACTCATAGAAATCAGAACAATATGGTATTAGCAAGACAAAAACAGGCCAGAAAAATAGGTAACTAGACCAAAATTGAGAGTCCAAACACATTGAACAGTTGAACAAATTGAATAATACTAAGTGAAGAAAAAACAGTCTCTTCAATAAATGATGCTGAGTAAAATTAGGTATTCACACACAAAAGAATGAAACCAGACACCTAGTACATACACCATTCACAAAAATTAACTTGAAATGGTTTAAAGATTTAAATGTAAGATCTGAAACCATGACATTTCTAGAAGAAAATAGGAATAAAACTTCTTGACATAGGTCTTTATAATGACTTTCAGATATGATACCTAAAGTGCTAACAAAAGCAAAAATTGAGATTACTGGGGTGAAGCAATAGTACAGTGGGTAGGATGCTTGTTTTACATGTAGTCAACCAAGGTTTGATCCCTGGCATCATATATGGTCCCCCGAGCACCAGCAGTAATTCCTGAGTGTAGAGCCAGGAGTAAGCCCTGACCATGGCCTGGTGTGACCCAAAAAGCCAAAAAGAAAAAAAAACAAACCCCCAAAAATCCCACAGTGAGATTACATCAAATTAATAGGCTCTTTCTGGCAATGAAACAGCAGTGAAAAACAAACAAATGGGACATGCATTTGCAAACCATATTTATGATGAGGTTACTTGTCTCAGTATTTAAATAACTTATGCAGCTCAATAAGTTCATGAAAGTTATTTATGTAATAAAGCAGCCAAAAGATCTGAGTAGTCATTTCCCAAAAATGCTAAACAAGTAATTAAACAATAACAACAACAACAACAACAACAACTCAGTTTTGTGTAAGAACTTTATCTGTAAATGGAAGAAATGTTCAATTTGAGGTCCTTAGGGGATCAACATCACCCCCAAATTTTGGTGGATGTTTCACCATTGGGACAAACCCACAGAGCTAAAATAGGAAGAGCCAGAGAGATAAGACAGCCAGTAGAGTACTTACTTTGCACTTGGCTGACCTGTATTTGATCCCTGGCAACTCATAAGGTCCCTGGGCATTGCCAGGAGTGATCCCTAAGCACAGACCCAGAAGTAAGCTCTGGGCATCATTGTGTGTGGCCTAAAAATAAAAGGAATACAACAAAACAAAAAGTTTACGTAGACAGAACTGCAGAACTGCGTGAAGTTGATAAATTCATAAAATTGTTTAAAAGAGGAAGGAAAATATGCAAAAAAAGCTGTTTATACATATAATAAAGGCAAAAAATGAAGTCCTTTGTGAGGGTGATAATATTTATTAGTCTTTGAGAAGATTTAGCACCATCTCTTTAGTATCCCAAACCCAGGCATCAGGATGCTGGTTTGTTGATAGTTGTTTATGTGGGTGTGAAACAAAGTCATCTAGCTGTCATGGTGAGTGTGCATGAATTCTCTTTTTTTCCCCCCACCCAGGGCCGGGGGTCATACCTGGTTCTATGCTCAGGGACTGCTTCTGATGGACCCTTTATATGGTGCCATCATCTAACTGGGGTCAGTCACATGCAAGGCAACTATCTTAAATGCCATACCATCTCTCTGGCCCGAGTTTGACTCTTCTAATGAAGTCTGATAAATGATAGCATATCTCAGCCACCAGTGCACTAGTTATTATAGAAATGCAAATCTGAATCACAATGGAATATCCCCTCATTGGTGTCTGTTAGAAAGACAAGAGATTGCCAATTCTCGAGATAACATAAGGAATCTTCTGCACTTCTGGTGGGATTCGAAACTGGTACAGGCCCAGGAGATTGGCCCGTGGTTGGAAGCTTGCTACAGATTGTGGGTGTTGGGTGGTGGGGGCCAGGGAGGGTCAGCAGAGAGAAGGCAGTTAGGATAGAGAAGAGACCACTGTGACAATAATAGTTGGAAATGATCACTCTTTGCAAGAATTGAAAGCTGAAAGTAGGTCAAAAGATATACATGATAACCTTTTGGTACCTGTACTGCAAACCATAGTGCCCAAAAGGAAAAAGAGAGGGCGAGGGTGAGGGAGGGAGGAAGAGAGAGGGAGGAGATGAGGAAGGGAGAGGGGAAAGGTGGGAAGGGGGAAGAGAGAGAGAAACAGAGAGGGGGAGAGAGAGATTGAGAGAGAGAGAGAGAGAGGGGGGGGGGAAGATGGAGGGAGGGAGGGGTGAGGGAGAGAGGAGAGAAGGCAGGCTTTGGCAGTCAGGGCAGAGGGGTACTGGGGGCATTGGTGGTGAGAAATATACACTGGTGAATTGATGAATGTTGGAACATTGTATGACTAAAACAGAATCAAGAACAATTTTGTAACAGTGTATCTCATGGTGATTTAATAAAAATAAGTAAATAAATAAATAAATAAATAAATACAACTTTTACAGGCCCTATGGAAAACAGAACATAAGATTCTCAAAAACAAAATTAAACAAAACAGAACTACCACATGATGCAGCAATATATTTACAGAAGCAAAAACAGACACTTGGAAAGATATTTGTGCCCTCAAAGTCATAGCAGGATTATTTGCAATCACATGGAAATAATCTAAATGTGCATGGGGGGGAGTAGATTCAGAGTTATAAAATTATGTGCTAGATATAAATGAAATTAAGGTCCTATCAATTCTCTGCTATATTTTGTGCCTTATTAAAGAACAGAATTTGTTGTGGGCATCACAGCAAATGCTTTTTTTTATAATATGAAAAACTCAAGGATGATGATGAAATTTGAAAGAATTATGCTTTACTTTGAATTCTTTTTGGGGAGGGGGGTGGCACATCCTGCTGAGCTCAGCTACTCTTGGCTCTATTCTCACGATTCACTCTTGGTGGTACTCTGGGAACCATATGTGGTGCCTGGGATAAACTGGGGGTCAGCTGTGTGCAAGACACGCAACATACTCCTCTATGTCTTTGGCTGTGCCCTTAATACTTAAGATATTTATCTATGTTCAGAGAGGCTATGAATTCTTCAGCATTCTGTTCTGGTTACAAAATCAATGTCATACAATGCCATCCGCAACTGTGGCAATCCCAGACACTCATTTTGTTCTTTGGCACACATTTTGGTAAAATGAGTGAGTGGTCCCTCTGCAATTGCAAGAGTGAACAGATAAAGATGAAGAAGAAAGAGCAGTAAGTGAAATTAGAACTGATAAGCTTCAAGACTTCTGTGGGAGAGAGCCAGTGACTTCATTGTTTCACTGGAAAACTTTCTGTTACATTTAAAATAAAGGAACGTATGCATGTGGTTTTTCCTGGGAAATCTGTGCAGTAACTGAAGTTCATTCCATTACTGTACTTCTGGGATGTCATACAGTTCCCCAGTGTCATTAATAAATGCACCATCCTAACTTGGGAATGAGTTTTTGTTTACTTATCTTTTGACTTGAATTGGAGACCACTGCTTTCAGTCTAGTTTAGGAGGTGGAAGTGAATTGGCATTATTAATAGAGATATGACAACTAGTTATGTTTTTAGTGTATCAGTTAACCTTTGAAATATACAATGATATGAAAATGGATTTTCAAAACCATGCCTTGTATATAAAATGCAAATACGCAGCTTAAGTTTCGCTAAGTAGTCTTATACAGGGGATCAAGAACAACCCAAGTCATTATCAGATAAAATTTATATTTGGTCAGACATAGCTTCTCTCTGCCATTTTAAAGGATGAATGGGAATGAACTGCATTTTCTGTTTAATCATTGAAATGGACTCTTGAAACTTGTTCTGGGACCTGAGGTACAGGAGGTGCGGTGCTTGTTTTGTATGTAGCCAACTTAGGTTTAATCCATAGCATCATAAATGGAATCCTGAGCCATGCCAGGAGTGATCCCTGAGCACAAAGCCAGGAGTATGCCCTGAGCACAGTTGGGTGTGATTCAAAAACCAACCATTCGCCCCCGACCCCAAAAGAAAACAGAAACCAAACTTGGGTTGACTGTGGAGTGATCTCTTGTGACTGGTCTGAATGAGCTAGTAGTCTTGTATTTTAAGTATTTGTAAAGTTACTATATTACTCTGCTGGCTTTTCATTTTCCATGTTCATTTCTACACAATGTAGCTAGCATTCTCAAGGATGTTGGGTTTTTATTATGAATTGAACTTGCACTAATTGCAACCTAGGAGAGGAGATACTTTATATTTGCCATGTAATTATGTGAGGGTAAAGAATACAGAGCAATGATAACTCTCTTTGTCATAATTTTTGGATAAAGTAAGCTCATATCCACTCCCAGTGACATCTCTTATTTTGTAGACCAGAGCTTCTTAAACTGTTCCGGGCTCTCCCCCAACTCCACCCCCTTATTGTTCCCCCACTGAAGAATAGAATTGGTTGTGATCCCACCAGCCACTCAGCCTCTCAGGTGCCTTCTTCCTTTCTCATCTTTCTCATACTTTCTTTCATACTCCCATGAAAGTTTTTCTTCTTTTTTCTAAAAAATTTTTTTTTTATCAGAGAATCACTGTGATGTGCAGTTACAAACTTATGAACTTTCATGTTTGCATTTCACTCATACAGTGATCGTTTACCCGTCCCTCCACCAGTGCCCATTCACCTCCACCAATGATCCCAATATCCCTCCCACCACCCCTACCCCATCCCCCACCATCTCACCCTGCCTCTGCGGCAGGGCATTCCCTTTTGTTCTCTCTCCTTTTGGGTGTTGTAGTTTGCAATAGAGGTATTGAGTGGTCTTCATGTTCGGTCTATAGTCTACTTTAGTTCGCATCTTCCAACCCGAATGGGTTTCCCAACATTCTCTACTTGGTGTTCCTTTCTGTTTGAGCTGCCTTAAAGTTTTCTTCTTCATCACATTCTGGAAGCAGCCGTGACTGAACTTGAGGTCACCAAGATGAACTTGGGGTTAGTCTACTCTGGGGTCCACTTTTGATCTGCCCCAGCAAGGCCTGGCGGAGATTGAGCACAGGCTTCCCGGTTTCCTCCGCACAGCTTTTCATATAGCGAAGTCAATGGGCACTTCTCTTAGTGGACAAAGCCACCCAGAGGGTTGATGCTTTTGTCAGACAGCTCCTGTAATTGGTAGCAGAGATGTTCTTGATCAGTTTGCCATCCTTGGCAAGGCAGCACTGGCCTGTTTTAGGAGTGAATCTTTTTCTGTTGATCTCAGTGTGAGGATGGTAGCCCTTCTGCCCACCCCTTCCACTGACTGGACCACACAGGTGGGATACCAAGATCAGTACAGATGATCTTGCACAGCCTGCAGTGGGTTTTGTGGGGGCAGCTTCTTGGTGTTCCAGGAAGGTGGCACAGGACAGGTGACCCTTTGTGGTCTTGGCCCTGGATTGCACGAGTGACAATAGTCAACTCATCCTGTCCCAACTCCTGGTCCACAGGGACCTGCTGCTCCCGCTGTTCATGGGTTCTGTCTAGCTTCCCCAGCATGCCTCTGCTCACCTGAATCTCCACTGTGGGGGCTGGACTCTGGTGCAGAGGCAGTCAGCACCTCTGGGGGTTGGCGGGCAGGACACATGTGACGTGCCAGTGCTTCTTTATGCTGGCAAAGTCCTTCTTCAGGAGCCTCTTGCCATCTTCATCTGCCACTTCTTGCAGTACTTGTTGAAAGTCTTAGATTTGTGCCCATTCTTATAGAAGCATCTTTTGTACTCATCATGATATGCTCAGCAAAGATGGTCTTAAAGTTGTGGTGGCCGTGAGGGGTTCTCCATATATTCTACACGCCCCCCCACCCCCATGGATGGAGTCGGCAATGGCCGAAGCTCCACCACCTCCATATTTAGCTCAGGTCCTGGTCTCACACCTTCATAACCCCTTTTTGCCTGAGAACTTTTTGTGAGGCATATAGATATACTAACTAGTTCTACAAAGTTTTAAAGTATGTTTAAAAAAGTACAGAGGAGGGGCTGGAGCAATAGCACAGCGGGTAGGGCGTTTGCCTTGCACGTGGCAGACCCAGGTTCGAATCCCAGCATCCCATATGGTCCCCTGAGCACCGCCAGGGGTAATTCCTGAGTGCAAAGCCAGGAGTAACCCCTGTGCATCGCCAGGCGTGACCCAACAAAGAAAAAAATATAGAGGATACTGATAGTAAGTTATAAAGGAATTTTAGTTTTAAACAACTTTTTTTAAATTTTTATTTAAAAAAATTATTAAACGAAGTTTTAAAAGGTTACATAACTCCCAGTTTGAGTATCTAGGTGGTAGACAGACATTTATAGTACCATCAATAGGAAAGGTTATTGATGCTGGGTTCAAACCTGAATCTTTTACTTATAATGTGACTTGACAGGTCACTTAATCTTAAGTGTTTTTCTCTTGTATTAGTAAAGATCAAAATAAGGCTATGTGCATACTTATATATATAGTACAAGTTGTATTTAACACACAGTGGACACTTAAAGTGTCTTTATCTTGAGATCTATATGATTTTATCAGACAGCTAAAGTCTTTGGTACCTTATTTATAATCTTATAGCAACTATTTCTCTGCTATTCCATCTTCTAAAGCATTGTGACTCCATTTTTCCATGAGTCTTTTAAAATAAAGTGGTATTTAAATATATGAGAACTGCCATTGGGAAGGGTAAATTATTTTGGAGGGTTTGAGTCATATCCTACCACGCTTAGAGCTTCTCCTGGCTCTGCTCCTGGGTCACTCCTGGTGATGTTCTAGTGACCATAGTTGGTGTAGGGGGTGGAACCAGGGTTGACTGTGTGCAGGGGAGCAACTTAACCCCCGTACTATATCTGGAGTCTCTAGAAGGGAAGCTTTTGTGGCCTTAAAAGGTTATTATTTTCAGGTTTTAGTGATAAGAAATACAGGGTTTTTGTTTCTTTATTTTTCCTATTTTGAAAAGATGACTTTAATGGCACTGAGAAACCAAAACCTAACCAGTTCAAATAGGTGATTCTGGTCATGGAGACCATTGAGACTTAGACATTTTCTTTATTTTGTTGCCAAAAATCTTATTTTGGGTTCATCCATACCCTTTCCGATAGTTTCTTCAAACAGTTTCATTGTTTCTTCAGTGGTTATGATTCTCAGTGATTAGATTGAGCTGCACACTAAGTTTAATGTCCTTTTAAAAAGTAATCACCTTCTCTGCCCTTGTTTCTTGATAGGAGCATGTCAGTTCTGTGGTGGCTCTGTCTTCTGGTCAGCCACCTTAGACCTCTGCCACGTGTGTGGGGTGCAGTGAAGCCAAGGGCGAGGCTTGGCTCCAGAGGTCTTCCAAGTCCTGTGGCGCGCTCTCTGACCTGGGCGATAGCTTACTCACCCTGGAGAGACCCAGTTGAGAATTCCTAGGATTGTTGTGCTCTCAGCAAGAGTTTTATTCTTGTCCTCTGCTTGATGTTTTCTTTACCGAACACTAAAACTCCATCAAAATAATGCAAAGGGAACTGATAAATGAGGACATAAAAAGAAAGGAAGAAAGAAAAAGAACTAATCAAACACGGTCTCTGAAAGGCCAGAGTAACTGTTCCAAGGTCTAGAAGAAGAGGAATTAGCTTAATTATCTTTGCCAGGTCCTAGATCTCTTTGAGAATTTTCAGGAGATAACCCTAAGGCGATGGACTAGAAATAGTTAAAATTTAAAAAAATTACACAGAAAAATAATTTAAAAAGTACACATGAGATTTTTAAAGCATGTTAGATTCAGATAATCACCACAATGAACATGATGCAGAACAATTTTTATTATTTCCTCTAATGCCTCTTTTGTGCTTAAACTTTTATTCTACCCATAATACACAGATATTGACTTTGAAATATGTTTTAAAATATACAGAGGATGGGAAGCACATCTAATACAGGATGAAGACTACCAGAAACTTCAGGTTAATTACTTATTGCTAGCCTACTCATGGAATGTAAGGAAATGTGGCATTTTTAGGAAATGTGGCAATGTTGAGTATCTCAATAGAACCATGAACTCCAAAGCACAAACACAGGAAAATTAAATTTTGCCATTGAAGAGCAGTAGATGATTACCTAGTAATCCCTTTTTCTAGATTGGTGTGATTTTGAGCTTTAGAAGCTTTATGATTTTTGTGAACCTCAGTACTGTTCTTTCATTAGATGGTGAATGTGCAGACAGCTGCCTTAAGATAGTTAGGGAATATTAAAACATTGGACTAGGAAATATAGGACAGTTAGATCATTCAAGTTGTTACTCAGAATTCTTTGCTTTGTTCTTCATAAAAGACTACTGAACAAAGCAATGGCAAAAGGGTATACTGTGAGTTGAAAGTTTTCAACGGCCTACATTTTATTTGTTTTGAAAGCTTGCAAAAGAAGTTGTTCTGTTGACAAGTTCCGGTTAAATTAAGTTCCTTTACCTTCCTGACATACTTTTCTAATTGCCTTTCTATAGCAAATTTAGAACAGCTTTCAATTATTACTTGTGTGTGTGCATGCAGGGGAGAAAATTCTTTGCAGATTAGAGCAGTAGTCTGTGGGGGTAGGAAGACTTTGTCAGGTTGTGGTGCCTGCTTGCACGTGTGTGTGTTTGTTTAAATTCAGAAGTCAGCCAACCGTTGAGGCCTCTGAGTGTGGTTAGACATTAAAACAGAACAGTGATAATGGATCTTTATGTAATTTTAAGAAAGTGTTTGGAAATTTCTTAAAATTGAGAAAATATTGTTTTAGAAATCAGAGTGGCCTGTCAAGGGAGATGGTTGCACTCTATACCAGTGAGTTGTTAATGACATTGGGAGGGAAGTAGGGAACTTAACAGCTCCTGTTTTAGAAACTTCTTGCGGTACAAGTGCTTATGATGTGTTTTGCCCTACTACACACAGCCATTTTGAAAAGGGGACTTTAAATCACGGGGGACTCTAGAACACTCTGTGAGGAAAGGGACAGGTGTTTAGAATAGGGGAACATGGGGCTAGGATAGACTCCGGAAGTAGAACTAACATTTCCTGCCTTCTTCTTGAGATGATAAAACAGATGATAAAACTAATTCATCTGTCTGAATTAGTTTTATCTTTTTGCTCCTACAGAATCTAGAATGCTATTTGTATGAACTAGGTATTTAGCAAATTCTTGTTATATTATCCAGATATTCTTTTCTCTTTTTTAGTAGAGCGTGTGTGTTTAAGGACAGAGGATCTCCATGAATATTTGTAAGACTTCTCTATTTTCCTGTTTTTCTCAGCTATTAGTTTCCTGATGATGCCTGTGACAGATTTAATTTTGTGGGTGGGTCACACCCTGTGGTACTCGTGGGCCACCCGTTGCTTGGTGCTTGGGCTCCATTGCCAGCAGGGCCCTGGTGATCATTTAGCATCAGAGATTGGACCTGGGGCTGCCGCAGGCGCTCCGGCACTCAGAGCCATCTCCCAGGCTATTCAACTTTTAACACCTGAGGTGTCATTTTTCATGAAGACCCAAGGTGAATTTTTTTCATTTAGGTATAAAGGACTCATTCAGTGAATCTTTTCCACTTCTATATACCAGTGAATATATGTATATATTTTTAATTTGTGGTAAAATATACATGATAATAGCACTGTCATCCCGTTGTTCATCGATTTGCTCGAGTGAGCACCATTGTGAGACTTGTTGTTACTGTTTTTGACATATTGAATATGCCACAGGTAGCTTGCCAGGCTCTGCCGTGTGGGCGGGATACTCTCGGTACTTTGCTGGGCTCTCCGAGAGGGACGGAGGAATCGACACCAGGTTTGCCGTGTGCAAGGCAAACGCCCTACCCCCCTGTGCTATTGCCCAGTCCAAAATATACATAATATTTCAAAAATATTTGAAATCATTTTTAATGTCTAGTTTTGGGCTTTAAATACATTCATTTTGTTGTGCAATCAGTACCCTCCCTGTCTTAGGAACTTTTTATCTTCTCAAACAGAAACTTTGGACTGGTGAATTTTGAGCTTGTGATTTGACCTCTTGGACTTGAACAAATGAAATCTTGTATATGTGTATTAAAAACTAATAATTTCTCTCTCTCTCTCCCTCTCTCTTTCTCTCTTGTGGGGTCTATACCTGGCAGTGTAGACCAGGGGTAGCTCCTGGCTTTGCAATCAGAAATTATTCCTGGCAGTGCTCAGAGGATCAATGGGATTTGGGGATTGAACCCCTGTCGGCTTCATGCAAGGCCTGTGCCTTAACTGCTGTGCTATTGTTCGGGCCTGGAACTAGTAATGTCTCTGCAGGAAAGAAAAGTAAGTGAAGAACAAAACTAGACTTGACAAGACAAACTTTGTAGTTAGTAAGAAGTTAGACTGTACATCTATTTTTATAGGTAGTGTTTTTTTCCCCCTTCAGTTTACTTAAAAGAAGTGTGTTGCGGGCAGTAATTGTGAATAGTCTCTACCCTCCCAGTTTTGCCAGGCTTTTGTGTGTGGGAGTGTGTGCTTGCGGTAGTTTTTTGTCTTAGAGTGATACAGAAAGCTATATTCTTAGCTTCCATTATTCAAATAGTTGCTTGAACCAGGGTGGTCCTCATTGACATTTTTGTAGATTTTAATGCCCTTCAGAATGGAAATTTTATCTTGGTGCCAGAGAATTTATGGATAAAGAGTATCTTCTCTCCAGGAATATGTTACATTTGACTTTGTGTAAATCTTGTTACTGATTTCTACCTTAACTTTCTACAGAAACCGTGAAAGTAAATAAACAAGTACCCCAGGATAGTGCAACCTTTCAGATCTCAACCAAATCACCTCAGCTCTTCTCAGTCTGCTAAACTGTGGCTGTCTCTGCAGCTCTGTTGAAGAGTCTGTGGCCTCACTAAACTTGTCCTCTCTTGCTCGGTCTGTCTCAGTGGGTCTTTTTAAAAAAATTAAGTTAATTTAAAAAAAAAAATTTTTGGGCCACACCCAGTGATGCTCAGGGCTTACTCCTGGTTCTGCACTCAGGAATTACTCCTGGCGGTGCTCGGGGGATCATATGGGATGCCGGGGATCGAACCTGGATCAGCCATGTGCAAGGCAAACTCCCTACCTTGTATGTATAGATATCCCACATATGTGTTTATTCACTGTCACTGTCACTGTCATTCAGTTGTTCATCGATTTACTCGAGCGGGCACCAGTAACGTCTCCATTCGTCCCAGCCCTGAGATTTTAGCAGCCTCTCCTTACTCGTCTTTCCCAATGACTGGAGGCTGTCTTCAGGGTCAGGGAAATGAGACTCTTATTGTTACTATATTTGGCATATCAAATATGCCACGGGGAGCTTTCCAGGCTCTTCTGTGTGGGCGGGATACTCTTGGTAGCTTGCCAGCCTCTCCGAGAAGCATTTATATGTACTTCCCTTTATGATGATGTGTTGTGTGGCTGCGAAGCGGCCGCATGATCCAGGAATATGTTTACTCATACGTGAGTATATTATTTGTTTATAAATCATAAACATACTGCTTCCAAACATTAGCTACTATCATGGATATAGAGAATGCATGCAGGAGATCTATGTAGGAAAATCCTTGTTAAGAATGCATTCAAGTCCCTTTCAGAAGTCTTTTTTGATAATTTCAAATATTAGTTTTTTATTTTTTGGTCAGATCCTTCAACTTTCTACATAATGTATTTGATAGGAATTTTTCAAGTTTATCAGTTCCCCATTGCTGTTTAACAGTGATCTATGGGGGCTGGAGTGATAGCACAGCGGGTAGGACGTTTGCCTTGCACGTGGCCAACCCAGGTTAGATTCCCAGCATCCCATATGGTCCCCTGAGCACTGCCAGGAGTAATTCCTGAGTGCAGAGCCAGGAGTAACCCCTGTGCATCTCCGGGTGTGACCCCCCCCAAAAAAAAAGCAAAAAAAAAAACCAGTGATCTAAAACTTAATGACTTAAAATAATACTAATTAATCATTTCTTAGGAGTCCATGGATCAACAATTTCAGGCGGGCACAGATAGAGAGTTTGTCTGCTCCCCTCACCCGAAGTCATTCAGTGTGGCCGATAACCAGAGCCACGAGGGTGGAGAATTGGTCACTGCCACTCTCTTGTTAGCGGAAGCTTCCGAATCACTTTTCTAAGAGGAATGCCTGCCAGGAGGCACAGTTCATTGGGGCTATCATTAAGATGGGCTGGAGCAATAGCCCAGTGGTAGGGCGTTCGCCTTGCATGTGGCCGATTCAGGTTCAATTTCTCTGCCTCCCTCAGAGAGCCTGGCAAGCTACCGAGAGTATCTCGCCCGCCCTGCGCTACCCGTGGTGTATTCATCATGCCAAAAACAAGTAACAAACAAGTCTCATGGTGGAGACATTACTGGTGCCTGCTCGAGCAATCGATGAGCAACGGGATGATAGTGATCTTTAAGAGGATTTTATCCGTCTAGGCTGGGGACGAGTATTAACTTTTCTACTTTCTTGTCATTTGCATGCATGTGCAAACATTATTAGTATTATTTTCAAATTATAGTGTGTAGGAACATGGTAAAATGATTTCCCAACTTCTAATAATTTAACTAGAAAATAGCTTCTTCTTTGGTTTTACTTTTTGTTTTGGGACCATACCTGGTCATGCTCAGGGCTTTCTCCTGGCTCCTGACAGGGTTGGGAGACCTTATGTGGTTCCAGGAAGCAAACCTAGGTTGGCCATGTGCAAGGCAGTCCCCACTTGCTATTGTTTCGGCCCAATATAATCTTAATTGTATTTAACTGAGCACATGTAAATGGAACAAAAATAAACTTACTATGTCCAAGTTAGTGATATATGTTCAGTTTTGTAGATGGTCTATGACTCTGATGTATGAGAGTTGAGGTGTATATTTACATGAGTAAATAATTATGTGTCTTTTTTTTTACTAAACTTTACATGAATCAAGTTTAGTTTCTCTCTTTTTTTTCCAAGAAAATAAATATAAGTACTAATGATAGTCTTGGTGGTAGACAGACCTCACTGTGGAAACCACTAGTTAGACTAATGCAGAAGAGTAAAATGCCTCAAGTCTGTGCACTGGTTTGTCCATTAGTGTCAACGTGGCACTTTTTCCTTCACCTAGACTAAGCGTTAGAATCCTTCTCAATACCATGATCCAGTCCAGCCTTTACAAATAGATCATAGGTGACAGGTGAGGTAAAATATGTTTGTCATTCTGCTTCAAGAGATAAAAACCACCTGTGGACAAGGAAAAATGTTCATACATTTTATAGGTAGTGTTTGGGGAAATATCTCACTAACAATGTGTATGTATATGTTTATATGTTTTTGGCATCTGAAGGAGTTAAAAAGATTATGGCTGTAAATTATTTGAAACATTAAAAGCTCTTTTCCTTCTTTAGTTTTAATAATATAAAAAACAACTTTCAGGATATATCACATATTTTTTTGTATATGTAATGGGAGATAGAATTGTTTCCAATTGTTTATTTCCAATGTTTGTTTGAATCTTTTACTCTCCAAAATTTAGTTCATAACTGCACTGTGCTGATGTTTCGAATTTGCTAATTAGGGCCTTTTGCTTTTGATACCAGGCTATCTTACTGTCCTGCCACACTTTCGGAATTTTACTAAGGAATTTACTACTTGAAAAAACTTCCTTAAAATCCTCCTGTACTCTTGGCTGCTGCTGAATATCTGTGCTTTCCTGTGTCATGGTGACTGTAAGAGCATGCTTCTTCCACGCAGCCAGCAGGATTAACAAGTAGCCAGGCTGAACCCCAGAGCATTCAGCCTTCTTCTCTTGCTTTGACCTCATAACCTCTCCTCTGGTTGGCAGTGCGCTGGTGTTGACAGTTCTCCTGGTTCAGCCAAAGGTGAAAGATAATTGCTTGTGGAGTAGCGGCTGGGATGGTATGTGTTTTTGCAGGAGGCACCCCCACCCCAGTCCCCAGGCAAAGCTTTGGATCTGGTGCACATTTCAAAGCATGTGTTAAACTTTATGTGATACTGATTAAAATGGAGGGCTCCGGGGTGAATTGGCAGAGCCCCACAACTGCCTCTGCCAAATGACATACAGAGAAATGTCTTGCTACCAATGGAAGGGCAGAATTCTGTCTGTCTTAGCAATATGCAACCTGCAGAAGGAAAGGTGACTCTGAACATGTGCTCGTACACAGCCTGTGGAGCATCCAGGATTCTTTAGCAAGTCCTTTGTTCCTGTGGCATTTTAACAAGAAAGAAAAACCTTTTTTGATTTTCCTTCTCCCTTAAACAACAACAACAGCAAACCCCATATGGAAATAATAGTTTGCATTACCATGTCCCTCAGACGCTCCATTCCCATTGAACATTTATTAAAAGTCTAACTCGGACCAAAGGCACAGAGGTAGAAGAATTATTTACCTTCGAAAGCTAGATTTATGGGTCACTGGGTTGAGATCTGCGAAGTGTATTCTTGAAGGAAGCAGGCTCTTTACAAAGTAGATAAGTTTGTAGCCAGATCTTTCAGGTTCAAGATTTCTTCAGGGTTTTTTTTTTTTCCTAAACAGAAATATATATTTACATTATACACGCAGCATAGATATTTCAGCTCACATTTTCTATTGACCCCTTGCTCTGCTTTTATGATGGGATTAGACTGGAGACCATCAGTTCTTTAAAATGGTCAAGATCTCCTGATAGGAAAGAAGGAAATGTAAAGAACTGAATCAGTAAAGGTGAGTGGCACACATGTAGGGGAGGAAAAAAGAAAGAGATGGAAGAAACTGGAGAAATTGGAGATTGAAGAAAGGAGAAAGTAAATACATAGGTCAGCCAGACTTCTGATTCTTGTAATTCATAGATGAATGAGAGGACAGATAATAAGGTCAGGGATTACAGGTATGGTCGGGGTATGAAGCAGCGATGAAGAGCAACCATAGTCATATTCAGTTAGAGATTTAAATGACCTCTCCCATTGCAAATGTGTATGTGTTTCATTATATTGATTCTCTGTTCTCAACTAAAGAAATGTTTGATCCTTTGCACCAGCCCTTGCACTTTTGCTTTTTCCTCTTCATTCTGACTCGTTTTTCACTTTCTTGAAACTAGGGTGAAGAATGTGTAGGGAACCCAAAGAGAAAAATGCTTGCCAACCCTTTTGGATCTTTTATTAAATTTCATACAATTCATTTTCCTCTGGTATTAAGGCTCAGTGTTTCAGTCATGAAGATATTTATTTCTAAAGAGTATTTTAGGTTAAAGTTTTGTTAGGGTGGTTTGGGGGCGGAATGGTGATAATCTGTTTTTCACTCTCAGAGTCTTGGTTAGGTCAACGAGGATTTGCCTTGAGGATATTAGTATTGACTTCATGTAAAAGAAGTTTGAAATTTAAGATTCCACTTAGTTTCCTCTCCTGGGCTTTTGTAGAATATTTTGCAAAGAGAAAAATGCAACTGGAATGTAGTTCGCCTAAATCTTAGTGAATGCCAATTCTTTCCAAAGATTATCTTGGGCTTCAGATAGGTTGGTTACTAAATTGAAGCCTCAATAAAGCAGTCTCAATTGATAAAGAATAATGTAGCTGGAGCTAACCTAATGAACTAAAAGAAAAACAAAACCTGTAGAAAAAAGTTGTGAAAGAGACATAGGCATAATGGAAAAAGAATTTGGAACTTGTCAGTCGTCATATGTATTCTGTAACACTTATATGCCTGGCTAATTTATATGTAAAATATGGTCCTTGTTTAATATTGTTTCAGAATTTGAATAGAGTTTCAGAGTTTGAATGGAGTTTTTAATAGAGTTTTAAAACTGTCAGACTTAATACTTTCAACTTCAGTTGCTTATTTATTTTGACCTCCCAAGCAGTGCAGGGACCACACTCCCAGTGGATGGTGTAACATAGGGCCTCAGGTGCCTGGGGACTGTGGGATGCCAGGGTTTGAAAAGCATGTGCCCCTGAGTGCTGACCTATCTTTCCGGCCTGCTCTTCAGCTAATGAAGTCTTAAGCTTCATTTGTTGTGTCAATTAATCAATCAATGTCTGTTGTGTATATGTCTATTAAAAATCACCCACAACGTCAGATGGTGAGAATTTCTCGTGGAGAAAAATAAGACAGGGAAAGGTAAAGTTTAGCTGTTTATTTGAAGTTGTGTAGGTGTTAAATTTTTTAGTGGTCTATTTAAAAATTTAAGACGTCAGTATTTTCAGGTTCATTGTTTGTTCATATTAGCCAAGACTCATAATTGTGGAGGAATAAGAATTCAGGATATTTTTGGATGGCAGCTTCTGCTTCTGCTATTTTACTAGTGCTTCTGCTTCTTTAATAACCCCAGGTTCTGATGCTAAATAAGTGCTTATTGACTAAAGAGTTTTGCATTTATCCTGTTTTTCATAGTATTGTTAGCTAATGCAAAGTCAAATACATCAGCAAATAATATTACTCAATTAAATAATTAAGTAATATTACTCAATTAAAAAGAAGTGCTTGAAACATTAATATTAAAGACTTTAAAACATTTCAGTTTATGTAATATGTCAAGAAATGGATTTGGATGCTTTTCCAGTTTTTGCTGGAGTTGGCATCTTTTAAAAAATAAACAGGGTTTGATCCCCAGTATACCCCATATCATTTCCCAAGTCCTATGAAGTGATTTCTCAGTGTAGAGCCAGCAGTAAACCCTGAGCACAGCCAGGTGTAAACCCCAAATAAAATAATCATATAAAAATTTAAAGATAGAACATTTTTTAGCTGGGTTGTATGTTAGTAGTCAAATTTACATTCTGCTATTTGATTTCAATGGGGGCTAGAAGGTTTTATAATGATTTGTGTCTTTTAATTGACACAAAGTTTATTTTGTTTTGTTCTCTTTTTGGGCCACATTCAGCAGGGTTCAGAACTTTCTTCTGACTTTGTGCTCAGGGATAATTCCAGCTAGGACTCAGACCGTATGGGATGCTGGGAATTGAACCTGGGTTGGCTGCATGCAAGGCAAGTGCCCTACCCACCTTGCTCCTTACCCGCTGGACTATTCACCTTGGCACTAACATTGGAAGTTGTTACTTATTTTACTATACAGTAGGGTTTGCAACGTGGATTTGTAGGGCCCTTGAATTTTCAGATTTTATCCTTATATATGTGTGTCTTAGTTTATGTCTTCTGTGGACTGTCAAACCAATCTATTTATCAATTAAAATTTAGTCAGAGGAATAGATTCACTAGCAGTGGATCTGTTACTTACCTAGTCCCTGCATTTGTAAAAGCTCCATAAAGGGCGCTGTCGTCGTTGTGTCTGATGCTAAGGTTTGAAATTTATAAGCAAAGTAGTCAGGAAGAGAAAATAGTTAATGAAATAGTCAAGAACAAGGACATCCTGGAACCCATAAGCTTTAACTGTAACATGTGTGAGTCATGAAGTGGGCTATTGGCTTCATGTCTGTTCTTTAAATCTTGCACAGAAAAATTTTTATGTTTCACTATGATTAGAGATACGTAGGAAGTGTGAATCATTGTGGGAAATGATTTGCCTTTTTGGGTTGACAGGCTGGAACTAAATGTCTGTGATGTCTGGACAACTCTATAGCAGGGGCTGGAACTACACCCGTGGGGGAACTGTCTGTGTTTTTAAATCATGTTCAATTGCAATACACCCCTGCTCATTCCTTTACAAATTGTCCACTTTTATGCAGCCAGGGCAGGTTGAGGAGTTTGCAGGAGAGACTGTATGGTCTACAAAACCCAGGATTTTACTATTTGACCCTTGAAAGCAAGTTTACTGACGGTTGTTCTCAGGAACTAAGAGATTCTTTGGATCCCAAAGGGCTCATATCTAAAAAACAGTCAACAGAAGCTCTTGAACATTATATTAACCCTTAGGACACCTTGATTATAAAAACTTGGAAAGAATTTCTATTAAAATTTTCTCATATATATGTTTCTCATATATATGTTTTTGGACCACACCTGAAGGTGTTCAGGGCTTACTCATGGCTCTGCACTCAGGGATCACTCTTGGCAATGCTCAGGGGGCGGATTCAAATGTGGCTTAGCCATGTGTAAGGCAAGAATCCTACCTGCTGTACTATAGCTCCAGCCTCTCTTCATTACATACTTTAAAATTTTCTAAATGCTGACTAGAAATAGAATAAAGCTATTTATCAAATGTTTTTGATTGACTTATTTAGAGCTATATAAATTCAAATGCAATTTCATTACTTTTTCTATAAGCTAAACTAGGTCTTAATTTTTCTTTATATTTGATTTCTAAGTTTATGTTAGATTTATTAATATAGATGTACCCGCTTCCTACTGCTGCTATAACAAGTACCACGAACAAGGTTTCTTAGGAGACCAATGACAATGCTAGTGTTGATTCCTTCTTGTAGTCTCAGAGAGAGGGTCTTTCTGTGTGTCTACTAGCTGCTGGTTGTTGCCAATGCTCCTTGATGTACTTTGACTTGTAGCATGATTTCAATTTCCATCTACTTCACCATATGGAATTCTCCTTGGCTGTTGGTGTCTTTTCTCCTTTTTTGTATAAGGACATCAAATCGTATTGAATTCAGTTCAATCTTGATGATCTCCGCTTGAGACTGCAAAGACTCTATTTATGAATAAGGATGCACTGATAGATTGTAGGGAAGAATGTGAGTTATTTCAGAAGAGTAGGATTTAGGTTGTCCAAGTGCCTGCTGTTTGTCTTAGTAGCTTTCTTTGTATTGTCAGGACATGAGAAAAATGTGTAAATGTTCTCTAAACAACAAATCTGTATTGTAAGAAAGTCTGCACTTAATAAACACTAATCAAACTGGTATAACAGACTTGGTATTTAGAAATACAGATGAATACTGTATACATCAAGCTGTCAAATTGATCATGGCTGATCCATGATTTGCTACTAGTGTTTGTCAGCAACTTTTTCCTAACTACAGTCAGTAAGTCAATAATGACAGTTCTCATTAGACTATTCAGTACAAGGATTTATATTAGATACTGTCAAAAATTTTCAGAGAATCCCATAGAACCTTTTGACAAAAGCAAACTGCCATATAATAACCACTTTATTTAGCACAATGGTTAACCACGTCCCCTATATATGTGGTATATTTTTATTGACTACATGGGAAACAAGGAAAATCCTGTGCACAACTGTGCATACTTAAATTAGGATAGCATTGTAGCACTGTTGTCCCGTTGTTCACCAATTTGCTGTTGTGGGCACCAGTAACGTCTCCATTGTGATACTTTGTTATTGTTTTTGGCATATCTAATACGCCACGGGTAGCTTGCCAGGCTTCAGATTGCAAGGAAAGGTAATAGAGTTTCTACTCCTAAGAGAAACAAGAATGTGAGTAAGGGATGGACAGCATAGGAGTTTTGCTTGCCCTGTGTGCCATGTGTGTGGCTGACCTGGTTTGATTATTGGTACTTCATGTGGTCTCTCGAGTACCACCAGGAGTGACCCTGAGCACCGTTTGGCATGGTCTAACCCTTCTTCTCCATTGCCACCCTCCCAAAAGAACATAAGAAACCCGGCACAGTGACTTTATCACAAAATCTTATTAGAAATAAGGATTGATTCAACTATTCAGACCTAATCTCCTACTTTAAGCCAGTTGAAGCTTTATTTTCTTCTTCTCATCCAGAGGTATCTAGTATTACCACTTGCTCAGCAACACTGGCTTCTGGTTACCAATTGGGCCCTCTAATTTTTAGTTTCTGATATCAGTTTTGTAGGTTTACCTCTCCTTCCTTCCTTCCTTCCTTCCTTCCTTCCTTCCTTCCTTCCTTCCTTCCTTCCTTCCTTCCTTCCTTCCTTCCTTCCTTCCTTCCTTCTTCCTCCCTCCCTCCCTCCCTCCCTCCCTCCCTCCCTCCCTCCCTCCCTCCGTCCCTTCTTTCTTTCTTTCTTTCTTTCTTTCTTTCTTTCTTTCTTTCTTTCTTTCTTTCTTTCTTTCTTTCTTTCTTTCTTTCTTTCTTTCTTTCTTTCTTTCTTTCTTTCTTTCTTTCTTTCTTTCTTTCCCTTTCTTCCTCTTTCTTTCTTTCTTTCCCTCCCTTTCTTCCTTTCTTTCTTCCTTTCTTCCTTTCATCCCTTTCCCTCCCTGCCTTTCCCTCTCTTCCTCCCTCCCTCCCTCCCTCCATCCCTCCCTCCCTCCCTCCCTCCCTCCCTCTATCCCTCTTTCTTTGTTTTTTTAAAGATGGTCTTTAGTTTTTAGTAAGAGTCTTGAGGAAGGAGTTCAATTTGGTGTATATGTTTAATCTTCCATCTTCAATATGAAGTTAAAGATGTTTGTTTTCACTGAGGAAAACAATAATAAAAGTTCTACAGATTGCTTATAGAGAACCGCAATAATCAACGGGTTTTGCATTCCTGAACATCTGAGGAAAAACATTTCAAGCATTTATTCTTTTTAAGCTACTCATAAAATACTGTTTATTGTTTATTGAGAAAAACATTTAAGTGAAAGTTGGGGAAAAAAGCTAAGATTTTATGGCTTTAATGTTGTGGGATATGTATACTCTATGTAAGCTTTTTATGCTGAGTTTCATTGTTTGGAAGTTGAAATGTTGTTTGCATGTTATTTTATAGAATCTCTTATAGTGGGAAGAAATAGAGTGTAGCAACAATACTTATTTACTGTTACTTATATGAGAAGTGCAGAATCTTCAAACAAATGACTGAGAAAATTTGGTTGCTGCTATTGGTGGGGCAAATGAGGAATCCAGTCTTGCTTATGATTGGTTACACAGAAGTCTCATTTCTGAAGGTTGTATTTTTTCCAGATACTTATCCATGACAAAAAAATCCACGTGTTATTCATAAATTGTTTTACTTCAGTAGGATTATCAGATCATAATTGTCCGTTCTAAGATATCTGTTGAAAAAAAGCAACTTTTCTCGAGTACCTTTCTCTTACCACCATATGACATTGTTTTATTCTCTCTTAAACCTTGTAACTCAGTGAATTTTTGTATGAAGCACTTTAAAGTTACAGAATTCTGTGGGTGGCTTTTGTATCCTAACATTTTTTGCCTTTTAGGCTTAAAAGACTGAGCCTACCAAAGGAAATCCACTTTTCAAAAAAGGCAGAATTCATGTGATGGAACTTAAAAGACAAAGTCTTGGCTGAGCTTGAATGCTGAGAACCAGCTTAAGTGGTTTTCTCTGTCTGGAGAAAATTGGAAAAGGGGAATTATTAAGCCTGGCAAATGTAGTTGTTGATGGAAATGCTGACAGACTGGTCCTGCTTGGTGCCACTGTTGGGAGAAGTCAATCAATATTAGATGTATTGTACGAGCTGCTGCTTATATACAAGTTGTGTCTTGTAGACCTTGTCACATATAAATAAACCCCTTCAAAAATGTTAAGTGATTTCCATAAAAAACATTTATCCTGTTCTCCTTCTTAAGTCAAATTCTTGTTGTTTATGACTTCCTGTACCTAACAGTTCCTGATTGTCTCAAAAAGGAAAACATGTCCTGCGTGGGTGAAGCTGCTGAAATGCCTCTCAGGCATTGTTTATGAGTCTGCGCTCCTTATTTTCGGAGAGAAAGCGAATACTTTAATGTCTTCCATATTCCATAAATCTGCCCCATGCTACAATTCAAAGCTGTGTGTGTTTTTGTTAGAAGGTACTTCTGGTTGTACTTAGGGAAGAAAAGCTGCCTAAGAATGTCAGCGGATTTCTTGAGTAGTGGTGGCAGCTTCCCCTAAGGGGGATTTGTACTGGTCGAAAGTTCTGTTGGTGTTTTGGCTCAAGAAAGGCGTCACCAAAGGTGCTGTTTCAGTTAGTAGCAGTGTAGTCGCACTTTCATAGCTGTGCACCATTGAGTTTCCTACTTGGCTCACTCTTTGGGGAGGATCAGTCTTCCCTGGAGGCGGAGCTGACAGATTTACCGTTAATGACTCCATTGCTAAGTTAAGTAGCACATGACAGTGCTCCTGTCTGGTAGCCTGAGCAGAAAGAATTAGTCTTAGTTTGTCCCCAAACGAGGTCATCTTTGGAGACGGACAGGAAAAAAAAAGTAATTTGAGTTGGAGTTTATTTTGATGTTTATAGGCATATGCAAATGTTACAAAAATTGTCCATACACCAGCCAGCCATATTTACCTAGCCCCCAGATTCCACAATGGTCATTCCCCTATGTTTTATCATGTATTGGTTGTTCTGTTTATCCATCAACTTCCTTTTTATGTGTTTTAAAGTTGGAGACGTCATTTTTCTTTATCTCTAAACCCTTCAGAAGGTGTAACATCAGCACAAGTTCAATATTTGCTTTTTGTTTTGAGGTAAAATTTCAACACTAAGATCTGCACACATCCGAAGAGAGTTTTGACCAATGGATACACTTGTTTAGGCTAACTGCCTGTCAGATCATATTGATATAGATCATTTCCAGCACCCCAGAAATTTTCCTCCTGCTCCTTTTCACCCAGTCTTTTCTTGTCTTCCTAGTGGCAATGATGTCTTACACCATACATTATAGGACTTCATATCAGTGTAATCAGTAGTATGTATGATATTCTCTTTTGTTTGTAGGGCTTCTTTAACCTAGCATGAAGAGTTTGAGCTGCCTGTGTATGTTACATGCTTCAGTAGTTCATTCATTCTCATCATCAAGTTTCATTATTATGTTAATTAAGTCTGATCATTCTGTTACTAGTGGGTACTTGAGATATATCAGTTTTGGGGTGATTGTGAAGAAAAACAACTATGGATATTTTGTATAAATCTTTTTGTGAATATATGCTTTATTTCTCTTGGGTAAATACACCTAGGAATTGAATTCTGAGCCAGAATTTTTTTGGATGCCGCCAAATCTTATTGCAAAGTGGTTGCACCATGTTACATTCTTATATGAGTACACAGATATTTCAGTTTCTCTGTTTGGTTGCCAATATTTATTATTATCAATCTTAAATTTTAAAAGACTAAAAACAAAATGGGCTGGAGTGATAGCACAGTGGGTAAGGCGTTTGCCTTGCACGTGGCCGACCAGGGTTCAATTTCTCTGCCCCTCTGGGAGAGCCTGGCAAGCTACTGAGAGTATCCTATCCACATGGCAGAGCCTAGCAAGCTCTCTGTGATGTATTCGATATGCCAAAAACAGTAACAACAGGTCTTACAGTGGAGACGTTACTAGTGCCTGCTTGAGCAAATCAATGAGCAATGGGATGACAGTGATACAGAATAACAATATGTATATATGACACTGTCTGTTCATTCTCATGGATATATAGTGCCATCTCATTAATGACCAACATTTATTTCTAGTTTAATGTTAGAGGTGATGAATAAGAGATGGAAGGCGTGGGGGCTGGAGTGATAGCACAGCGGGTAGGGCGTTTGCCTTGCACGTGGCCGACCCAGGTTCGATTCCCAGCATCCCACATGGTCCCCTGAGCACCGCCAGGAATAATTCCTGAGTGCAAAGCCAGGAGTAACCCCTGTGCATTGCCAGGTGTGACCCAAAAAGAAAAAAAAAAAAAAAGAAATGGAAGGCATATAAAAACAAATATTTGATAATGAATTATAAAATAGAGTAAAATAATTCTTCACAACAAATTAGTGACTTTTCTGCCCTATTAGACATGGCTGTAGCACTGAATGAGATAAACACAAAATGAGAACAAAAGATGGAGCAATAAGTGTTGACAAAGGACCAGTGACCAAATGTATACCAGGGACTTGGGAAGAAGAATAGTAGTTGACTTACAGAATTAAATTTATTTGATGTTTAAAAAAAACATAAAGTCAAGAACTTGGAGATAGTATGGGGTTAAGACATTTGCCCTGCTTGTGGCTGACCCAAGTTCTAACCTCAATACCACATATGGTCCCTGAGCAATGCCGGGAGTTATCCCTGAGCACAGAACTAGGGGCAGCCCCTGAGTAACACTAGGTTGACCCAAATCCCCCCACTTAAAATTTTTTATGTGCACAGGAGAGATTATTAGTCATTATTTAAAAATCTCATGCACTATGTAGAAGATAGGAATGTAAAAATTATTTTTTTGTCACATTTATACCCTAGAGCAGGATTTCATTTTTAATAATTAAAATCACTTATTTATTTATTGAATCACTATGTGGAAAGTTACAAAGCTTTCAGGCGTAAGTCTTAGTTACACAATGCTAGAACACCCATCCCTTCACCAGTGCACATATTCCACCACCAAGAACCACAGTAAACCACCCCCCGCGCCCCCCTACCCCTCTAGTCCCCCTCTCTGCCTGTGTAGCTGATAAATTTTACTCTACTTTCTCTTTACTTTGATTGCATTCAATATTTCAACAAAAAACTCACTATTATTGTTTGGAGTTTCCCCCCCAAAGTCGGGCCTGCTGGAAAGGAAGCATTTGATAATTTGCTTTCCATTGCTGAAAATGAAGAGATATGAGGTTGTGTGGCCACAATAGTGGCCATGAGGTTTTGGATTTTTGTATTTTAGTATTTTAATTACTAAGCCCAGAGAAATTTCTGCCAGAAGTTGCATTATTGCAAGCTTGTACCTCTCTGCTACTTTATATTACACATATGAGTGCAATCTTTCTATATCTGTCTCTTTCTTTCTGACTCATTTCACTCAACATGATACTTTCTATGTTGATCCACTTATATGCAAATTTCATGAATTCATCTTTTCTAACAGCTGCATAGTATTCCATTATGTAGATGTACCAAAGTTTCTTTAACCAGTCATCTGTTTTTGGGCACTCTGGTTTTTTCCAGATTGTGGCTATTGTAAACAGTGCTGCAATGAACATAGAAATGCAAATGTCATTTCTGCTATACCTTTTTGCCTTTCCGGGATATATTCCCAGGAGTGGTATTGTTGGGTCAAATGGGAGCTCAATTTCTAATTTTTTGAGAATCGTCCATATTGTTTTCCAAAAGGGCTGAACAAGACGACATTCCCACCAGCAGTGAAGAAGAGTCCCTTTCTCCCGACATCGGTGCCAACACCAGTTGCTTTTGTTTTTTTGGATGTGGGCCAGTCTCTGTGGTGTTAGATGGTATCTCATTGTTGTTTTGATCTGCATCTCCCTGATGATTAGTGATGTCGAGCATTTTCTCATGTGCCTCTCAGCCATTCGGATTTCTTCTTTGGGGAAGTTTCTGTTCATTTCATCACTCCATTTTTTGATTGCCTCGGCAGTTTTCTTCTTGTGGAGTGCTTTGTATATCTGTTATATCAACCCCATATCGGATGGGTATTGGGTAAATATCCTTTACCATTCTGTAGGCTGTCTTTGTACTTTGGTCATTGTATCTTTTGAGGTGCAGAAGCTTCTTAGTTTAAGGTAGTCCCATTTATTTATCTCTGTTTTCACTTGCTTGGCCAGTGGCGTGTCAGCTTTGGAGATACCATTGGCTACAGTGTCATGGAGGGTTTTGCTGACCTTGTCTTCAATGTACCTTAGGTTCTGGTCTGATGTTGAGGTCTTTGATCCATTTTGATCTGACTTTTGTACATGGTGATAGGTGGAGATCTGAGTCCATTTTTTTTTTTTTGCATATAGCTGTCCAGTTTTACCAGCACAATTTGTTAAACATGCTTTTTTTGCTGCACTTTATATTTCTTGCTCCCTTATCAAAGATTAGATGATCATATATTTGGGGGGGGGGTGTCAGAATATTCAACCCTGTTCCATTGGTCTGCAGCTCTGCCTTTGTTCCAGTACCATGCTGTTTTAATTACTACCACTTTGTAGTAGAGTTTGAAGTTGGCGAGGTTGATTCCTCCCATTTTCTTTTTCCCAAGAATTGATTTAGCTATTTGTGGAGGCTTATTGTTCCATATGAATTTCAGGAGTGCTTGGGAATGCAAAAATTATTAAGATCTACTGCCTACAGATAAAATTTTGGTGAAAATATTTTAGATTATTATCTATGCACATGTGAAAATTGTGTGTGGCACAATGTATACCATTATATACATATTCATAAAAATTGGTTTGAACTATGGATACAAATGATAGGTTTTTAGAAATATCTACAATCTAGGTATAGTTAATGTTCATAAATATAAATCTACCAAATTGCTTTTAATAGCTTTAAATGCAGTGATGTAACTATTACTCTGTAACTGGACATTGAATTATTTAGAATATTTTTTTAGTGTGTAGAGCTCTAGTTAGTTACTAGGTGGCAGGGTCAAGGAAAGTAGAGCATAAAAAAATCATAAATGAGGGGATGGAGTGATAGCACAGCGGGTAGGGCATTTGCCTTGCATGCGGCCGACCCGGGTTCGAATCCCAGCATCCCATATGGTCCCCTGAGCACGTCCACGGGTGGTTCCTGAGTGCACAGCCAGGAGTAATCCCTGTGCATTGCCGGGTGTGACCCAAAAAGCAAAAAAAAACCAAAAAAACAAAAAAAAACCCACAAAAATAAAATCATAAATGAAAAGACTGCCTTCTAGGAAATGATAATCTGAGAAAACGGAATCAAATACTAAAACCTTTCAAAGAAAATGTTTGTAACTGAATGTGCAGGTTGTATGTTAGTTTGTGCAGAAACTCATAAAGCGTTTCTTAATGTGTCACTTAATGTGACTCTTGTTGGTTAGTCTTTCATCTCTCTACCTGGGCAGCAAGACTGCCAAATTCTGATATACTATGGCATTCTTAACAATAATTAGTTGCAGTTGGTAATAGAGACCTATTCCTAAAGTTTTCAATTGTTTTACTGTCAAACCCTAGAATTGCATGAGAACTTTGTGAGAGTTCGTTGAAAGAAAGAATAATTGTAGAGGGAATGTCTGATCTATTATTTTCATGTAACCTCACAAAAGGATTTGAAGACTTAGGTTTAAAATAATACTATAGAATAGCATCATAACTTTTCTACTTTATATATAAAACCAAAATGAATTTGTCTTTCTCTTTAGTTATGTTTGTAAATCCAGAATCGAGTCAGTTCAAATCATCATCATCATCATCATTATCCCATTGATCGTTGAATTTCTCAAGCAGTCTCGTCCTAGCCCTGAGATTTTTAGAAGCCTCTCTTTACTCGTCCTTCCCAATGGTGCCACACTGGAGGCTCTTTCAGGGTCAGGGGAATGAGACCCATTATTGTTACTGGTTTTTGGCAAATGAATACGCCACAAGGAGTTTGCCAGGCTCTTCCATGCGGGCAGGAAACTCTCAGTAGCTCGCCAGGTTCTCCCAGAGGGAGAACGAGGCTATAAGATGTTGCTTCAGGGATCTTGGTTTTATAGTCTCTGGATGTTGGCTGTTGGTGAGATTACACAGCGCTGGGGGCAGTCCCTGGGTATGACTGCCTAGTTCAAATACTAATACCAAATTTAGCACCAGATGAGAGGAATCTTTTAAAATTATTGAATAAGTGAGTAATTTTATTTCTGCACTTTTTTCTTATTGTTTATAAAAGATGATTTTTTTCAGTGAAGCAATATAGTTTCATTGAAAGAAATCTAAAATGAAAAAGATGTTCAAGAGAGAAAACAGGCATCTCCAGAGTGGAAAAAGCCTATAAAAGATGATTTTATGTGTGAATTTGTGCATATGTCCATCTTCTCTCCTAACAAAAATCTTCTAAAATGTCTCTTCTCTCAAGAAGCTTCTTATTGAGTTCTCTTTTTTTTTTTTTTTTGCTTTTTGGGTTACACCCGTCAATGCACAGGGGTTACTCCTGGCTCTGCACTCAGGAATTACTCCTGATGGTGCTGGGGGACCATATGGGATGCTGGGAATCGAACCCGGGTTGACTGCATGCAAGGCAAACACCCTATCCACTGTGTTATCATTCCAGCCCCTTATTGAGTTCTCTTACAGAAATTTAATTTTTCTGCAGCAGTTGAAAAAGAAGCAAAAGGAAAAGGAGGTAAAAAAAAAAGGTAATGTAAGATTGTAACTGTACCTCACAGTGATTCACTAATAAAAATTTTAGAAAAAAAGTTTGAAAAAATTCATGTAAGCATTTGTGCATTTAAATTTTTACTACTGTCTGAGTTTTAGCTGGCTTAAATTGTAGGCTTCAGCTCAATGGATCTTTTTTCTTGAATGGAGTAAATAATAAGTCAGCCTGTCCAGTTTTGAAAAAGAATCTTAGGAAGACAGAACAGATGGTTGCAGCCATTTGTGTTTTTCAAACAGCTGGGAAAGATAGTATTTTTCAAACGTTATTGCCGTTGTGTTTAATGCAGTCAAGGGCCTGTGTGCAGCACCTCTTTTATTTGGCCATGTGTTTTGCCCAACTCATGGTGTGAAAGGGAACTCTGGTCAAGACTTTGATTATAAAAGTAACTAGGCATTGTGACTAAATAAGCTTAAAAGCCTTCTCAGACAGGCTGTATTTGTTTCTTCTTGCCTGCCACTTATTCTGATTAGAAATAACTTATAAACCGGAAGTTAAACTTCTAACTCATGATATGAAGAGAAGGGAACTTAAAAAAATTGGTCATTTTATATTATATCTGGAGCAAAAAGGATGTTAAGGTTTTTCTTTTTTTTCCCCCTCCTCTTTCCTACTACACCCAGCAGTGCTCAAGGATGACTTCTGTCTGGGTGATTGGAAGTCACTCTTGGCAGTGCTTAGGGGACCAGAACAGTGCAGGGGACTCAGCCATGTGCTTAGCCTGTTGAGCTATCAATTCAACCCTGAAATTCAGTTAATATTTCAAAGCAAACTGTGACTGTAATATTGTTGCAACTAGTGTATTTTAGGAAGTCTATGTGTTCAGGGAATCTTCTTATAGAACTAAAATGCACTGCCCTCTGCTTTTTTATGGGCTCTTTAGGCTTGGGACTGGTTTTGTTTTGAATTTAAAATTTGAATTTAAAATTTGTAATTTATTGATTCTTTCTTATGCCCTCTATAATATTCTTTAGATAAAATAAGTATGCCTTACATTTTTAATTAGTATACTTTAAACTTTGGAGCTAGTTTTTCTTTTTTTGATGCATTATTTTATTCAAATACCATAATTGTCACGCACCATCCAAGAATACTCAAATAAGCCAAGTAATCAGCTGTTAAAGGTTTGTCTTCAAACATTAAAGCCAGTGAAACCACACTTCCTTATGATCTCACCAGTGTCAAGCCACATCCACATCTCTGTGACCACTAAACCATTCAGTAGGGCTTCCTTAACTACAAGATGTCTGATGTTCGCCATTTTAGCAGTATTTTTAATGATTGAAATTTTCATAGGAAGCATTTTATATTTTTTGGTTGACAGTATGGATTTGATCTGAGCATTAGCCCTTTCTATATGACAGATGCTTTCATATGCTGCTCAACAGATTACCTGTGCATGCACAGTTTTGGGGATTTGTTGTCAACAAATGCTTGTCAAGAGATTGATTCACTCAACACTAATTGAAAACCTGAATTACAGCAGGTTTTGTGTGTAGTATTCAAAGACTAATAAGACATAGCTCTTGCCTTTAAGAAAATTTGAAAATAATGAATAGGACAGACTAAGCAGCGATTCTGGTATGAGCTTGTAGTAGAGGTATGCATGTAGGGTTTTGTGTGCTCAAAGAGGCAGCAGCATTATACTGAGATAACTTTTGAGGATGAATATGAGTTGGCTAGTTGAATAAGGGCGATATTCTAAGCAGAGAAGATATTCTGTTTCAGGGATTGAACATTTGTATTCAAAGAGCTACAGATAGTTCACTGAGGCCTGAGTGAAGGTTTTATTTATGGAAGTGTGTTGAGAGATGAGAACAAAGAGGTACTCTGTAACCAAATCATAATGGGCTTCATATTATAAATGGAAGGAATTGGAATTTCATTCTTAAAGCTAACATAGAGGGTTTAAAGAGACCTTTGACTCATTACATTTGTCTGTATGAAGATTTGTGTGTATAATCCCATCTCCTCTGTTTTTCCCCATTGGAGAGTAGATTGAAAGACTATCAGCCTGTAGAAAGGAGTCCACATTGTTGTTCAGTTACAGGCTGAAAATAAAAAACTATGACTTTTCCCTCTCACCCTCCCCTCTATAATTGGTCTAAGACAGAGAGTGATGAGACGGAGGGGAGGGGAACACAAACCATATTTGGAAAGAAGTAATGATAATGACTAAGATTTAGATGCTTATTTAGTCATACTATTATTACCATTTTATTCTTTGCACTAACTTGAGGTAGTACTGTTGTTATTTCTATTAGAAAACAGAGACAGACTAGTTAAAAAAAAAGTTCGCTTGCTCAAGATCATATAGCTAAGAAGTGGTAGATCCAGGATTTGAACTCAGGTAGTTATACTTCAGAGCAGAGTTTCTAATACATTGCCCACTTGCAATCCCTTTGACTCAGATAAATGCAGCTTGGACCTGCACTGCCAGAAATCCTTGGGTTCATCATGGTTGGTTTTGAATTCAGTTTTAGTTAATGCACATTCAGAAACCTTTTTCTTTTGCCAAAATTTTTACAACCCCCACATTCAGTTATGTGGTCGTGACCCACAGTTTAAGAACCTGGGCTCAAAATCGTCCTCTGACTATTCCAGAGTTATTAAAGGGTTGAAATTTACTGCCAAGCATTCATAATTTGTATGATTTTTGTAAACAACTAATATTTTTACAAAATGTAAAGTTACAATTCCTCTACACTTTATATCCAGATTCCTCAAAACTTGACATTTAGTCATAACTGCTTTCTTCTCTGCCTGCATATAATTATATAGATTATAGATTATTCTTTTTTAAAAAATGGTCTTTAAGTTAGTAACAGAGATGGTCCCCCCTCTTTTTTAATATTTAGCTCTATCATTCTTACTTTTAATTTGATTTCATTAAAATTTGTTTTAATTGAATCACCATGAAATACAGTTACAAAGATTTTGTAATCGGGTTTCAGTCATACAATGTTCCCACACCCATCCCTCCACCAGTATACATCTCCCACCACCAATATCCCCTATATCCCTCCTGCTAACCCCCCTCCCCATCAACCTGCCTCTGTAGCAGGTACTTTTCTTCTCTCTCTATCTCTCCCTCTGTCTCTCTCTCTCTCTTTCTTTCTTTCTCTCTCTCTCCTTTTGGGCATTATGGTTTGCAGTACAGATACTGAGAGGCCATGGTGTTTGGTCCTTTACCCATTTTCAACACACATCTCTCATCCAGAGCGATCCCTTCCAACCATCATTGTCATAATGGTCCCTTCTCTATCTCAACTGCTCTCTGTCCTGCCCTTGAGGCAGGCTTTCAACCGTGGACAGTTTGTACTGACCCTTGTTTTTACTGTCCTTGAGTGTTAGTCTTACACTTTCTTTTATTATATCCCACGCATGAGTGCAGTCATTCTATGTTTGTCCTTCTCCTTCTGACTTACTTCACTCAGCATGATACTCTCCATGTCCATCTATTTCTATGACTTGCTACGAACAGCTGTATAGTATTCCATCATGCAGATGTATTATAGTTTCTTTAACTAGTCATCTGTTCTCAGGCATTCCAGTTGTGTCCAGATTCTGGCTATTGTGAATAGTGCTACAATGAACATACAAGTGCAGATGTCATTTCTGCTGTATATTTTTGCACCCATGGAGTATATTCCCAGAAGTGGTATTGCTAGGTTGTATGAAAGCTCAATCTATAGTTTTTTGAGGAATGCCTATGCTGTTTTCCAAAAAGTCTGGACCAGTGAGCATTTCCACCAACAATGAATGAGAGTCTCTTTCTCCCCACATCTGTGCCAACACTGGTTGTTCTTATTCTTTTTGATGTGTGCCAGTCTTTGTGGTATAAGGTGATAATTGTTGTTTTGATTTGCATCTCCCTGATGGTTAGCAGTATTGAGCATTTTTTCATGTGACTTTTGGCCATTTGTATTTCTTCTTTGAGGATGTTTCTGTTCCTTTTTTTCTCTCTATTTTTTGACTGGGTTGGAGGATTTTTTTCTTGTGAAGTTCTACCAGTGTCTTATATATTCTGGGTATTAACCCTTATCTGATGGGTATTGGGTAAATAATTTTTCCCACTCCATGTTCTTTTTCTGTAATTTGGCCAACTGTTTCTTTTGAGGTGCAGAAGCTTCTTAGTTTCATGTAATACCATTTGTTTACTTTTGTTTCCAATTGGTTGGTCAGTGGTTTTTCATCCTTATAGATGCCTTTAGCTTCAGTGTCATGGAGGGTTCTGTCTACATTTTCCTCCATGTACTTTATGGATTCTGATATTGAGGTCTTTAATCCATTTTGATCTTACTTTTGTGCCTGGCATTAGGCAGAGCTCTGAGTTCAGTTTTTAGCATGTAGCTGTCTAGCTTTCCCAGCACCACTTGTTGAAGAGGCTTTCCTTGCTGCACTTTACATTCCTTGCTCCTTTATCAAAGATTAAGTGATCATATTTGAGGGTCTGTGCCAGGATATTACACTCTTTTCCATTGGTCTGCGGGTCTGTTTCTAGTCCAATACCATGTTGTTTTAATTACTACTGCTTTGTAGTACAGTTTGAAGTTGGGGAGGGTGATGCCACTCATATTCTTTTCCCCAAGGATTGCTTTAGCTATTTGTGGGGGGTTATTGTTCCATATGATTTTCAGGAGTGTTTTGTCTATTTCTTTGAAAAATGTCATGGGTATCCTTGTAGGGACTGCATTGAATCTGTATAATGCGTTGGGGAGTATTGCCAATATTAATTCTCCTGATCCATGAGCAGGGGATGCATCTCCATTTCCTCATGTCTTCTTTTATTTCCTGAAGTAGAGTTCTGTAGTTTTCTTTGTATAGATCCAGCACCTCTTTTTCTTTTTTACCTTTCTTTTTTTAATTAAGATGATGTCGAGGTACTAGATTTTCTGAGGCAGTATTGTGAGTGAGATTATTTTTTTAAATCTCTCTCTTCTCTTTCATTATTTGTATATAGAAAGGTCTTGGATTTTGGGGTATTGATTTTGTAATCTGCCACTACTATAGAAATTGCTTCTAGGAGCTTTTTTTTTGTGGAATCTTTAGGATTTTCTTAGTATCATATTGTCTGCAAATAGTGATAGTTTGACCTCTTCCTTTCCTTTCTTCCTTTCCTTTCCTTGATATATATATATTTTTTACCTGACTGCTGTGGCAAATACTGCCAGCACTATATTGAATAAAAGTGGCGAGAGTGGACAACCTTGTCTTGTCCCCGATCTTAGAAAGAAAGCTTTTAGTTTTCCCCCATTGCTTGCTCTGGGTTTGTGGTAGATGGTTTTGACTATATTGAGGAAAGCTTTTTCAACTCCTATCTTGGAATTACTGAATTTTTAATACTAGAAATGTCACTTAGCTTCCCCCAAATCCTTTTTGTTTCATTGAAAAATACTTTCAGAAACATAATATTACCAGATTATAATACAATGATACTTGTTTCATTTACCTTAAATTTGTCAATTTTTTTAGAACCAGATTTATTAATCTAGATCTCATGAACACAGGAGGTTCATTCATCCTCTCAAATTATGTGCAGTATTATGTGAGTTTGCATTTGTTTTTGAATTGAGGTTCCAAATTACTTCTTCGGATTTAAAAGTAGTTGATCATCAAGGGTATGAGTATGTGCTTCCCATGCATAAGGCCTTGAGTTTGATCCTCTGCACCACAAAAAATTAAATGGGTTGGTAACCCAGAATAATTTAAAGAACTATCCTTTATTTTGGCTAGCCTCTACAAGAGAGAGATTGTATCTTAAAGGATTTTCTTTCTTTATTTATTTGTGAGGGGTTGCCTCAGCAGTCTCAGGGCCTTGAGCACTACTCCTGGCAACACTTGCCCTTCAGTGTGGGCTGGTTAGTTCAGTGCGCCCGCCAGGTGGCACAGATTTCAATCAAGAGCACCCATTGAAAATTCACAGCATGTCCTAACGATGTGTAGAGACATGGGTGTGAGCACGCCTTTGTCTGTTATTTTAATGAGTTGCTGTTGTGTATGTTTTAGCGAAGGATCTGTTCCAGTCCTTCCAGTTCTTGAATAAGAAGCCACCTTTTCCAGGGAACCAGTACTAATTCATTCATTCACCCTGTTTCATGTCTGGGTAGTGAAATCGGATTATACTCTAGTGGCAGCCACATTTATTGGCATTGAAACAGAAATCGGTAATCATGTTACAAATGTTTAGCAAGCCACACTTCATGACCCTTTTGCAAGGAAAAAAAAATGAAAGTGTGAACAGCTGTCGGTGCATTGTATTTGCATTTCTGAAATTTCAAGTGCAGATAAAGCATTAGCAGCTGTCCAAGATAGATTCCTGCATTTGACCTAGCGCCTTAGGTTGTGCTCTACATCGCTGCTATCAGGGTCTTCATGAGTGTCGTGGGGAAAGGGAAAGTCTAAGAGATGAAAGCACGGTAACTACCCTTTTGAGTTTTCGCTTTTTTTTCCTGCTGGTATTAAAAGAAAAACACTAAACGGTCTGACTGGAATTCAGCACTGCCGAGAAGTGCTTCACTAAAATGATCTCTTGATATAGGAATTTCAGTAGTGCATTGTCATCAGACCATGTGTGCCTTAAAAATATTTGTTACTATCTCTTTTTCATGGGTTGCCTGTCTTTGTTTTTGTCTGCTCAGAATTGGAAGTCTTTAAGAAACTTAAATGCTGTCTTTGAATGCATTTGGGTTTGCTCCATTGTTTTAATCTAAGGGGCTGCAGAGGAACTCATTTATAAAATCCAAATGCGGGCTGGAGCCATAGCACAGCGGGTAGGGCGTTTGCCTTGCATGCGGCCAACCCGGGTTCTAATCCCAGCATCCCATATGGTCCCCTTAGCACCGCCAAGGGTAATTCCTGAGTGCAGAGCCAGGAGTAACCCCTGTGCATCGCCAGGTGTGACCCAAAACCAAAACGAAATAAAAAAAAAACCAAATAAAATCCAAATGCCTGAGGTCAGAATTAAATGTCATTGATTAAATTATCTTAAGCATAGCTCTCATGATATTTATTAATAAATTATATTTTCTCTTTCATGTAGGATTTATAAAGTAAGCTGGTAAGAAAATGAATACCCCTATTGACTTTTAGGCCTACTGAAGCTCATGTACAGTACTTTGGAGTGGGTTTTAATAAAAGTATTAAACAGAGTTAAAAGTGTTAAGAGTGGTCTTGAAGGTGTTGAGTATCTGAAGTTATAGAGGAAAGAATTGGGAAAGGAAGTGTTAGATAGGATCAGTCAGAAGTGTGTTGAGCAACTATTCCTTTAAGGTTTGTATGTTGTATTCTCTGTATCATTCCAACTTGGACTGGAGTGATAGCACAGTGGGTAGGGCGTTTGCCTTGCATGCAGCTGACCCGCATTTGGTTCCTCCATCCCTCTCGGAGAGCCCGGCAAGCTATGGAGATATCCTGCCCACACGGAAGAGCCTGGCAAGCTACCTGTTGCATATTCGATATGCCAAAACCAGTAACAACAAGTCTCACAATGGAGCCGTTACTGGTGCCCGCTCGAGCAAATTAATGAGCAACAGGATGACAGTGATACAGTTATGTTGCACTTATTCCTCCCAACCTCATCTGACTACATGAAGGAAAGTCTAAGGTTTGTGATTCACTAGTTTAGAATCAGCTCAGAGACTTGGACTGTATGGATTCTGACTAGCTGAAATATATTTCAAGAGGTAGTAGATTTTTGGTTCACTGATCTTAATGAAGAAAGGCAAATTATTGTTTATGTGGAGTAACTTCATTTTGGAAGATCTTGGAAGACCTTTCAGTTCATATTCTGTGTAGTTTGACAGTCTTAGTGGAACTGTTTGGTGAGGAAGATAAAGTCACTTGAAATTTTCTTGTTTCTACCTTATTAGGTCCAAAACATCACACTGATGTGTTAGATGATGAATTCACTGAGAGTTTCTTTTGTTTTGTATGAATTCTGTGTTTGAACATCAAAACAGTTATGCAGTCAGTGGCAGTATCTTCAGCTGCATAAGGAGAAGGTAGATCTTGTGATCAGAATAATTTCTTGAGAATATAGTTGAGATCTGATTAGATAGGCATAATTTTTCTTTTCTTCTTTTAGTTAGATCCTTTGCCTCTGTTTGGGGAATATCTTTGGTGGTTCCCCCTCCGTCACTAGACCCGTTAATCTTCTTGAAGACTTCAGATTTTATATGCAGTCTGTGCAGGTAGCCAGATGCCATATGCTGTTAATTTCTGATTCCATGAAGGCCAGATCATACAGCTGGAAATGATTGAAAGGAAAAGCATGTTCTTTTGTTTAACAAGACAAAGCCTATTGTGTATTCTGCTTCTGATGCTTAAAAGATGTATTTTTTTTTCTTACTGCATAGTATGTAGGGCTAAAAGTTTTGAACTCTTCACTTCAAAAATTGCTTTTCCAGACAAAAGAGCAAAACAATGTTTGTTTAAATTGTTCTCTGGAACATGACTGATAGTGTTTACAACATTTCTATGACATTTTGATCCAGTGGGGAGTACTTGGAGAGGTATTTAAAGTGCTTTTCACTAAATCAGATGCTTTGTAGTGTTTGAACCTTTAAAAAAAATCATTTGAAAGGTTGAATTGAGAGACAGAAAATGGCCAGGGCATTCTCTAAAGACTAAGAATGACTTTCCCTAAGCAAATGGATTTTTTTTTCATTTAAAAATTGAAAACCTATTTCTTTTTAAACTGGAATGAGATGCACACATACTGGATCAGAGCTTTGTCTGTTTTTGTCAGCCATTTTATAAGGGATGTTTGCTAGAATGTACCTATAGACATTGAGAATTCCTTAGAAATAATCTGTTTGGGTATTGTATACATGTGTTTTCTTTGTGTGTGTGTGTTATTTGTACCAAAGAGGAAATCATAGAACTCAGGTATTAGGGTCATTTTAGTATAATATAGAGGGAAATACCACATAAGTTATGATGGTGTTCAGCCAAAAAGATTACACACAGAAAAATTTGTTTTGCACAATGATTTTTCTATTCCTGATATTTAGCATGTCAGTTCAAGACATGTAACTATTTGAAACTGCCCAAAGGGATTGTATGAGCCATAAAGATTCCTGAAACATAAATTTTTCAATTTTCACAGTTAGAGAAGTCCAACTTTTTTCTGGTTGATTTTTAAGGAGAATCTGTTTAATGATATCAGACTAATAGAATACTTAAATGCTAGCTCTGAACTGGAAAAGACTTTGTTTAGCATTTTGTGTATGCATATTTTAAATTGCACCATAGCACTGTAGCACTGTCGTCCCGTTGTTTATCGATTTGCTCAAGCGGGCACCAGTAACGTCTCCATTATGAGACTCGTTACTGTTTTTGGCATATCGAATACGCCACGGGTAGCCTGCCAGGCTCTGCCGTGAGGATCTCCAGTGGCACAATCGGTTAGCGTATGGTACTTATATTTTAAATTAGCTATGGAAATTTTGTACTCCAGAACTCCAGGTATGAAACACAGTATAAAGTTGAAAGTTAGTGATGATATGCCCAAATGAATTGTTGCTTTTATCAGCAACTCTTCTTTGACGTCATAGTGTCAGCTGCATAACTATAAATCATGGCAGAGTAAAATATTTTATTTGTGCTCATTTTGAGTGATACATTAAAAAAGTCTGTTTTGTAAAAGAAACACACAGCTGAAGTTGACCTTACCCTAATGATATGAGAGGAATATATTTAGGAAGTATTTAAGCATCATTATTAAACATTTATTATTGTGCATTGAACAACTTAGTTAAATTTGTATTTCAGTTCTCTAGATCTTTATAAACTAAAATAGCATAGTTTGGTATTATTTTTCACTTGATTACCACAACATTTTATTTATTTATTTATTTATTAATTTTTTAAAATCTTATTGAATCACCATGAGATAGTTACAAGCTTTCATGTTTGGGTTACAATCTCACAATGATCAAACACCCATCCCTCCACCAGTGCACATTCCTCACCACCAATATCCCAGGTATACACCCCCTTTCCCATCCTCCCCCTGCCTCTAAGGTAGACAATATTCCTCATACTCTCTCTCTACTTTTGGGCATTATAGCTTGCAACAGACACTGAGAGGTCATCATGTTTGGTCCATTATCTACTTTCGGCATGCATCTCCCATCCCAACTGGTTCCTCCAGCCATCATTTTCTTAGTGATCCCTTCTCTATTCCATCTGCCTTCTCCCCTCTGCTCACGAAGCAGGCTTCCAGCTATGGGGCTATCCCCCTAGCCCTTGTATCTACCATCCTTGGGTATCAATCTCATGTGATGCTATCCTACAGTCCACAAATGAGTGCAGTCCTCATGTTTATCCATTTATAAGCAAATTTCATGACTTCATCTCTCCTAGCAGCTGCATAGTATTCCATTGTGTAGATGTACTAAAGTTTCTTTAACCAGTCATCTGTTTTAGGGCACTCGGGTTGTTTCCATATTTTGGCTATTGTGAACAGTGGTGCAATGAATATATAGGTACAGATGTCATTTCTACTGTGCTCTTTTGCATCCTTGGGATATATTCCTAGAAGTGCTATTGCGGATTACCACAACATCTTAGAGGTCTGAATCATTACTATTGGATAGATATAAGTGATTGAAATGAAATGTTATTTGTATAAATGTATCTTATATCAATTTAGGTATAGGAGTACAAAAGTGAAGAACATTGAAACTTCACATAGTACTAAACACCATTGATTAAGGAAAAAAACCCTTTGTATTAGTGTTGATACATAGATTTGAATGTATAGTGAAGGTAGGGAGCTTGATCTTCTGTAATAGGTCGAACTTTGAAATCATAAATCAAGACATGAGAAATCTCAGAAAGATGGTGTCATTGAAAGGATATTGGGGTTAGGCTCGTGTGGTGAAGGTTAAAAATTAACAAAGCACCAGACCAGGGATATAGGGAAGTTAGAAAACTGGGACTTCCTAGTGAGATTCACTAAAATAAAGAAATCATGCATTCACACTGAAGTAGTAAAATGAAAATTAAAAGCTCTACAGTCTAATCATCCCATCAGGGTAGAAGTCATTCTTTTTTTTTTAAGTAAATACAGCCATATATTTTAATATACATATATGTATACATCAATATTCATATCAATAGGTATCCTTTATTTTAAACATATTTAATAAAAGTATAATTACTTTGGCTTGAGAGATAGTACAGCACAGTAGGCAGTTGCCTTGCGTACATTCAAACCTAGGCTCAATCCCCTGCATTCAATTATGGACCCTAAGCCCTGACAGAATGATAGATCTTCAAAAAACTAGAACTATGGTTTTTAAAAGATTAAGAGTTATATATTTTTCTTTTGTTTTGGAGGGCATACTTGGCAATTATCAGGGCTTACTCTTGACCCTATCCTCTTGGATCACTCCTAGAGGTGTTTGGGGGATAAACTTGTGGAGTTTGGAAAAATACATAGATCCCTAGAGTGCAAGGCAAACACCTAACACTTGTTCTAGCTCTCTGGCCCCAGAACTATCTATCCATGTACAAATTATACCATAGAAGTCATTCTTTAATGTTACTTCTAAGTGAAGTTTTAAAGGTTAAAAGATTATTTGATCAATGAATATTTAGTAAGCATTTGATATGCAGCAGATACTATATTATTTATTAATGCTGTCAGTACAGGTGGAAGAAAAGAGTTTTACTGTTTAATTGAAGGTTGATGATGGAAAAATGAAAAAAGGGATTTTTAAATGAAACACATGCTTTTAATTGTGATTTATTATTTTTTAATTAATTATTTTTTTGGGTGATTTAAATTATTTTCTTTCTAGTACTAGGAACCCACCTCAAAATATCTTGGTTCACTTAAAACTGGCTGGAATCACTGAGAGTACAAGTGAAAAGTTCCTAGGACTGAGCATAGGAATCTCTCCACTACTGAGAGGATGAAGGGAGGTAGAGCCAGAGAGATTAAGAACAGCACTCAGTAAAGAGAAGTATGCTGGATTCTTTTTATAATGATGAACGTTTTTGTTATGAGAGGAAAGGAACTTTGTTGGAGAAAGATTATTAGATAAATTATGATATACTAATAGAGGGTCTTGAATGACATTCTGAAGAATTTCTGCTTTTTCCGTTAGCTCTATCAAATGTTAATGCTCAGAAGATATTTGTGTGTTAGAAAGACTTACTGGTGAGCAGTATGATGACCAGATTAAATACAAAAGTGTCTACCTGAGAGATAATGTGAATTTCAGGCGAGAGATGATGTAGTCTAAAGTACTGGTTCAAAAATAAATTAATAAATAAAAACTTGGAGAAAAGCACTGGTTCGATTGGTTCTGTTATATCTATCACTTAAAAATTGAGTATTACAACTTACCATCTCTCTGATTCTTATCCCTCCTGTTTTGTAAAAAAATGGAATCATCTTTATCACTTAGATTATAGTTGCATTTTGTGTTAGGGTAAGTTGGCAGTAGACTTTTTACTTGTTTCTTGAGCTTTCGAGAATTTCTTAATGATTTGTAATGGTTTGAAGTTTTGGCTGTTGTATTGTTCTTAGTGACTAATATTCCCAGATTGATAGCTCTTTTTTATGCATTTGAATAATAAATGACTTCTTTCTCTAAATTAGTGCCAATGATATTATATTTCATTTTTTAAAATTAAAAAGTTTTCTATAAAGTTATTCATAACAATTGTCTAAATTCAATATTTCAACACCAGTCCCACCACCATAGCACCTTCCCACCATTATTACTTTGAATCTTCCCACCACCACTCTAGCCTGCCCCCTTAGGCAGATGCTAAATAATTTATTTTGTATTGCTTGCTATGAATTGTATGAGGTGTCTTGGCCACGTTCTCCTGGAATTCTAAAATTTTTAAATATGTCGGGTCTGGAGTGATAGCACAATGCGTAGGGCGTTTTTCTTACTTACCCGGGTTTGATTCTTCCATCCCAGCAAGCTACCAAGAGTATCCTGTCCACACAGCAGAACCTTGCAAGCTACCCATGGCGTATTTTGGTGGCGTTACTGGTGCCTGTGTGAGCAAATTGATGAACAATGGGACGACAGTGAGACAGTGCTACAGTGCATGTGGGGTTTGGAGGCTTATCTGTGGTATTCTGCTCTCTTCTGAGATTCATTTGTGAGTCTCTGAATCATGGCTGTTAATATGCTTAAATGGCGCACAGAGGCAGTTCTTGGTCATGATGGGAGGAAACCTGAAGGGCAGGGAAATGGGGGTTTATTATCCATTCCCAACTCCATGAAGCCTGGAGTTTTCAGTCACTGGTCCCACAGACCTGGGAATTTTAGCAGATTCATTCTCATTTGCGGGGGCGGGGATGGGGGGGCTCGGAACGAGCCTGTGAAGGTCAGCCATGAGTGTCGCAGTGATTGGATTCTGGAGATTTGTGGCTGCTGGGGTTCATTTGGGGCAGGTGGAGGGACATACCTAGACCCCCCATCCAAGGTGCCCCAGTAATTTCAGCCTGGCGTGGTTTGGGGAGACATCTCTGTGGCATGGTACTCTCCTCCAAGATTCATTTGTGAGTCTCTGACTCATGGCCACTAATGCACTTAAATGGCTGCTTTTGATCTCTTTCGAGATTTATTTATGGGTCTCTGAAGCAAGACCAATAAGTGAGCTTGTATAGCTGAGCATGAACCCCACATTGTAGGGTTTGTGAGCGTGAATCCCACATACCTAACTTTTGACAGTTTAATTTCTTTTTTTTTAAATAATTAGTACTGTAGCACTGTTGTCCCATTGTTCATCGATCTGCTGAATGTCAAGAAAAAAAGACAAGATTTTAAAAGCTGCAAGAGTAAAACAAATCATCATATAGCTGAAAATCTAACAACATGCTGGTTTGCAAACTTACCATTAGAAATTTCAAAAGCAAGAAGGAAATACCATGTTATTTCCAAACTATTAAAAGAAAACATCTAAGCCAAATATTATACCTGAAAAAGCCTCCATCAAATAAAAGTTATAAAGATCTCCCCACACACAACAAAAATGAGGGGTTTTGTTACAATTTGACCTTCCTTATAGAATTGCTAAACAGAGCTAAATGGAAAGGAATGGGTGGTAAATAGCAATCCCACGCATATGAAAGTACATTTATCATCACATAAACTATATTGTAGTACTGTAGATGTGGTGACTAAACAACTTATAACACTAATATGAAAGGTTAGCATTGTTATTAGCACTGTCGTCCCATTGTTTATCGATTTGCTCGAGTGGACACCAATAACGTCTCCATTGTGAGACTTGTTGTTACTATTTTTGGCATATCAATACACCATGGGTAGCTTGCCAGGCTCTGCCGTGCAGGTGGGATACTCTTGGTAGTTGCCAGGCTCTCCAAGAGGAATGAGGAATCGAACCCAGGTCAGCCACGTGCAAGGCAAATGCCCTATCCACTGTGCTGTCGCTCCAATCCAATATGAAAGGTAAAATAAAATATTAAGAATAGCCATAACCACACCAAAAAATGAATCTACACATAGTATAAGAAAAGGTAAACTCTGATATCAAGACTGTAATGATGATCCTGAAAATTATATTCCCAGCTGTCATCTTCCAATAAATAATAGCTCCCGGAATTAAGTGAAATGATCTAGTATTTGCCTTTCTATGACTTAGTTCCCTGGATATCATAGACTTATGGTCCATTCAAATGGTCTCAAATGGTAATATTTTCTTTTTATTGGCTGTTTAATTTCTCAGGAAACTTGGTCCCAAGTTGTTGGCACAGCGGCAACTTTGGGGTATCAGGAAGCCTGAAGGCACCATCAGGCTGCTGATATACTCGCCCTGCAGATACAGGTTCACCTGCTGGGCAGTGCCGAATGTTGAGCAGCATTTATATTTTAAAGAGAAATTTCAGGTTTACTGAAAATCTGAGTGTAAAGTACAGAGAATTCCCATGTTGCCCTTTGTCTCATCTTGCATTATAAAGTCACATTTTATCATTGATCTTCCAACATTGGTACAATATTGCTATTCTAATATAAACTCATTGTTTTATATAGTTAATGGATTTTATAGTGATATACATAACAAATATATGCAATAACAACTGTTTCCAGGTGCCCACTATTATATATGATGTAAAATATATATCAGAGTGATAGCACAGCATGTAGGGCGTTTGCCTTACACGTGGCTGACGTGGGTTCAATTCATCCATCCCTCTCGGAGAGCCTGGGAAGCTACTGAGAGTATCCTGCCTGCATGGCAGAGCCTGGCAAGCTACCCGTGGCGTATTCGATATGCCAAAAACAGTAACAAGAAGTCCTACAGTGGAGACATTACTAGATGAACAACTGGACGACAGTGCTACAGTGCAGTGCTACCATAACATATATTTATGTTGCAGTTATACAAGTGTAACTTGTGCCAACCATTACAATATCATACAGAATAGTTTTGTTGTCTCAGCAGTCTCTTGTGCTCTACCTATTTATGTCTCTCCCATTCCCTTTCCAGTATGTTTTTACTGCCTCTACAGTTTTGCCTTTTCCCTCCTATCACAGCTTGGAATCATATAAGATTTCTCTGTCAACTTTGCTTTGCTATCAATTTTATTTATTTGTTTTAATGAGTTGTATTTTTATTTTGTACAAAATAGGTTTTAATTTCTTATGAAACTTCTTCTTTGACCCATTTCTCATTTAAAAGTGTGTTTTAGAATGTCCAAGTATTTTGGGATTTTCCAACTGTCTTTCTGCTGTTGATTTCTAAAGCTTCCACGTGCTGTTTATTTATAGTTCTCTCCCCGTCTTCAGTTCTGAAATCTCTGATCTGTTCTGCATCAGTTTTCTGCATCAGTTTTCTTTGTTTGAGACTTTCATCTCAATGCTATCATACATATGTACACTTTTGAGACTTGACTTATTTTTGTTAGGCATAATGCCTTTGATATTTATCCAAATTGTTGCATGTATCAACAGTTTACTTCTATTTGTTATTGAATATTGTTCCAGTGTATGGATGTACCACAAGTTGTTTATCCAATCAACTACTGAAGGAACCTGGGTTCCTTTCAGTTTTTTAATAGAACTGCTATACATGGTTGGGTCCAGGATTTTGTATGAACATAAGTTTTCATTTATCTGGGATAAATAGCACAGAGAGATTGTTGGATTTTAGAGTACAGTTTTTTCTTTTTCTTTTTTTGATTAGTGAGGGTTTTTTAAATTTATTTTTTAAAATTGAATCACAGTAAGATACACAGTTACAAAATTGCAGAGTATGTTAATGTCTAAAGAAATGGCCAAACTTTTTTCTTCATTACTGTACCATTTTGTATTCCTACCTACAGTAACCTAGAGCTTTAGTTTCTTTACATTGTCCCCAGCATTTTTTATTATTATCACAATTTATTGTTATTTATGTCTTGTGTGTATCATCATTTAAATTTGATTCTACTAATTATCTTCAGTATATTTCATGTGGGGTTTTTTTTGTCACATAGGTGTTCCTTTTTTGATTAAATATGCTCATTTTTGATTAAATGTGCTCATTTTTACATTGGGTTGGTTTCTTATTTTGAATTTAGGATTTATATACATTGTGTTAGAGGCCTTTGTCAGATACGTGTTCTGTAGATACCTCTTCCTCATCTATAACTTGTTTTTAGAAATATTTTAAAGTGTCTTTTACAGAGCAAAAGTTGTAAGTATTGGTGCAGTTTAACTTATCAGGTTAAAAATGGAATCATGAATCTCATGGTGATTCGATTAAAAAAATTAAAAATAAAAAAATGGGATCATGATTTTGGTATCTTGTCTGATAACTCTTTGCTCAATCCTGGTCCACAAATAACATTTTTAAGGAAAATATCACAAATCATAATAACTATGATCTATTTTTATTTACTGGCGGGGGGGGGGGGGAATAGCTGGGTCGGCTTATTCCTGGCTCTTGCTCAGGGATCACTCCTGGCAAGGCTTCAGGGAACATACAGGGTGCCAGGGGTTTAATCCAGGTTGGCCCTGTATGGGGAAGTACACAACCCACTGTTTTATTGCTCTGCCCTAGATCTGATATAAAGTTAAATTCAAAGGTTTTATTTTGTCTTTTTTGGGGTATATGAATGGATGTTCAGTTGTTCCAATACCATTTGATAAAAAAAGTCTATTTTTTCTTTGTTGATTGTTTTTGTACTTTTGAAAAAAGTCAAATGGCCATGTTTGTGTGTTATTTCTGCCGGTTTGTTTCATTGATAAATATTTGTCTCTCCCATTACCAGTATTGTACTATCTTAGTTATACTTTAATTTTAACATAGGTTTTAAAGTCAGGTGGTCTTGACACCATGCACAAAAGTCAGATCAAAATGGATTAAAGACCTCAACATTAGACCACAAACCATAAGGTACATTGAAGACAAGGTCGGCGAAACCCTCCACGATATTGAAGATAAAGGTATCTTCAAAGGTGACATGGAACTAAGCAATCTAGTAAAAACAGAGATCAACAAATGGGACTACATTAAACTAAAAAGCTTCTGCACCGCAAGAGATACAGTGACCAGAATACAAAGACTATCCACAGAATGGGAAAGGATATTTACACAATACCCATCAGATAAGGGGTTGATATCAATGGTATATAAAGCACTGGTTGAGCTCTATAAGAAGAAAACATCCAACCCCATCAAAAAATGGGGCAAAGAAATGAACAGAAACTTTACCAAGGAAGAAATACGAATGGCCAAAAGGCACATGAAAAAGTGCTCTACATCACTAATCATCAGAGAGATGCAGATCAAAACAACCATGAGATACCACCTCACACCACAGAGACTAGCACACATCCAAAAGAACAAAAGCAACCGCTGTTGGAGAGGATGTGGGGAGAAAGGGACCCTTCTTCACTGCTGGTGGGAATGCCGACTGGTTCAGCCCTTCTGGAAAACAATTTGGACGACTCTCAAAAAATTAGATATTGAATTCCCATTTGACCCAGCAATACCACTGCTGGGAATATATCCCAGAGAGGCAAAAAAGTACAATCGAAACAACATCTGCACATGTATGTTCATCGCAGCACTGTTTACAATAGCCAGAATCTGGAAAAAACCCGAATGCCCCAGAACGGATGACTGGTTGAGGAAACTTTGGTACATCTATACAATGGAATACTATGCAGCTGTTAGAAAAAAGGAGGTCAAGAATTTTTTTTTTTCCTTTATTTTTTTTTATTTTTTTTTAAATTTATTTATTTTTAATTAGAGAATCACCGTGAGGGTACAGTTACAGATTTATACACTTTTGTGCTTATACTTCCCTCATACAAAGTTTGGAACCCATCCCTTCACCAGTGCCCATTCTCCACCACCCGTAAACCCAGTGTCCCTCCCACCCTCCCTAATCCCATCTCCCCCCCACCCCACCCTGCCACTGTGGCAAGGCATTCCCTTCTGTTTTCTCTCTCTAATTAGCTGTTGTGGTTTGCAATAAAGGTGTTGAGTGGCCGCTGTGCTCAGTCTCTAGCCCTCATTCAGCCCGCAACTCCCTTCCCCCACATGGCCTTCGACTACAATGTAGTTGGTGATCGCTTCTCTGAGTTGACCTTTCCCCGGAACGTGAGGCCAGCCTCGAAGCCATGGAGTCAAAGGAGGTCAAGAATTTTGTAGTCAAGTGGATGGGCATGAAAAGTTTCATGCTGAGTGAAATGAGTCAGAAAGAGAGAGACAGACATAGAAAGATTGCACTCATCTATGGTATATAGAATAACAGAGTGGGAGACTAACACCCAAGAACTGTAGAAATAAGTACCAGGAGGTTGACTCCATGGCTTCGAGGCTGGCCTCACGTTCCGGGGAAAGGTCAACTCAGAGAAGGGATCACCAACTACATTGTAGTTGAAGGCCATGTGGGGGAAGGGAGTTGCGGGCTGAATGAGGGCTAGAGACTGAGCACAGCGGCCACTCAACACCTTTATTGCAAACCACAACAGCTAATTAGAGAGAGAAAACAGAAGGGAATGCCTTGCCACAGTGGCAGGGTGGGGTGGGGGGGAGATGGGATTGGGGAGGGTGGGAGGGACACTGGGTTTACGGGTGGTGGAGAATGGGCACTGGTAAAGGGATGGGTTCCCAAACTTTGTATGAGGGAAGTATAAGCACAAAAGTGTATAAATCTGTAACTGTACCCTCACGGTGATTCTCTAATTAAAAATAAATAAATTAAAAAAAAATAAAGTCAGGTGGTCTGATTCCTTTTGCTTTATCATTATTTTTTCCAGTTTCATTTTTTATTTTCTAATTCTTTCCCCTTCCTATAAATTTTAGAATTAGCTTATATGTGTCTACAAAAATTCCTGCACCATGGGGGGGAAGGCAGCTGGGATAGAGAAGGGATCACTAAGTCAATGATGGTTGGAGGGATGGCTCGGGAGGGGAGATGTGTGCTGAAAGTAGACAAAGGACCAAACACGATGGCCTCTCAGTATCTGTATTGCAAACCATAATGCCCCAAAGTAGAGAGAGAGTAAGAGGGAAATTGTCTGTCATAGAGGCAAGGGGAGGGGCATGGGGGGTACTGGGAACATTGGTGGTGGAAAGTTTACACTGGGGAGGAATGGGTGTTCGATCATTGTATGACTGAAACTCAAACATGAAAGCTTTGTAAGTGTGTAGCTCACAGTGACTCAATTAAAAAAAAAGGGGGGGGGGAATTCTCACCTGAGCTCACCAGCTGGACAGTGAGAAAGGAGGAAGGCTAGTTTGACCCCAGACTTTTAGCGCAACAGCTCCACTGATTGGCGAAGAAGGTTCCTCTCTCATATGTTGGGAGTTTTAGATTTTTAGATTTGGATTAGGGAGCTCTTTCGGGCTCCAGTTGCCTCTGCCCTGGGACTACTGAATCTGTTGCTAAGAGCTTTCTTATAGGCCATGTTGGGCTAGAGAAGAGAAAGATAATCAAGATAAACATATCTCAACTGCATGAATACTTGGTCCATAGTCACATTACCATTACTTAGGCCTTAATCAGAAGATTGGTTCTGAAGCTTCACTGCCCACTTCCAGCTTTCCCAAACATTGATCTCAGATTAGGAGTTAGGAAAAGTTAAAAAAGACGGAAAGGAAACAGAGATAACTTTACTCTTTGTTAGGTACTGCTAGTTCCTGTTTAGCTTACTACCATCTGTAAAAAGAGTTGGATTTGGAAATGATTACTTGGTTTTACGTAGAACTTCACTTCATGAGTGGAACTTTTTATGTATTGAGCTAAGCCGTTCTTTTGGGTGTAGAAGAAATAACTGCAGAATAAATGAACCCTAATGTATAATAGTTATAAATGGCAATGGTCTGTGATTGAGCATTTAATAGGCAAATGTCTTGATAGAGACAATATTTCAGGGGGCATTGAAGCAAGTTAGCATTTATGTCCTGTTTTTTTGAAGAGAGTTCCAAGGTTACTATAGTTATTCTTTATCTGTGACAATTAGAAAGAACCCCATGATAGAAAAGGGGGTTTTTCAACCCCATGCTGAGAAAGAAGATTGCTTTCTGAAAAACCCTGTGAATGCTGTTGGACATACATGCAATAGGCACTTACTGTTTACTATATCCACAGTAATTACTAGATTATTTCATTTTTTTTCCTTAGGTAAATCATAGCTTTTAAGAATTAGGCTAATACTGCCTATCTGTAGCCTGAGTTTTAATTGCCTACGTTTTTACTCTTTCTCTAAAATTAGTGCAGTGAAAAGAGAGAGAGGACTAGAGTAGAAAAGGAGATTGTCATGCCTGTTTCTGCTGTGATTTCTCATTTGGGTTTTGTCCAGACTGATCTAACATGGGATAGATCTTTTGCTGTTTTCAGATTGTTTGACCCCTTTGTAAGCTAAGGCTTTAAAGAGTTTAACATTACAAATACCTTAAGTTCATTGGCATATGCAGAACAAATGTGAATCAAACACAGAAATGGTTCTTTCAAGAATTTTATTTATTGATGTGGTAGCGAAATACTACACTGTTTACTGTAGAGAACTAAGTGGGATTTGGGTTATGCTGAGAAGTTGACAGCTTGAGGATCCTGAACAAATACTGTCTTTTGCGGAGTAGAAGAAGAAAAGATGTGTTCTTGAACTGATTATTTATAAATGGTTTGAAATCTTGTTCCACTACCAGCTCAGGAGACATTTGCCAGTACTATGGTTCCAGTGATGGTTAAAAACCTTAGATGCAAAACATAAAGAAAAGACAATCTTCAGAGAAGTCTGCTTGCATTTGAATAACAAGATAAGGAAAGTTTATGTAATCTGGGAGGAATAAAACATAATTTTACATTCTATTCTTTTATATGGTAAACTAAGCAACAATTGGAATAATTGTGAAATGTGAAGAAATAGGAATTCTGTGAAGAGTGAATTAGGAGTTCATGGAAAGTATTTTGCTTCTTTTTTTACAATAGTAAGACTGATTTGCAGTTATACAGTTGAAGGGTGATCTCGTGGAGAGATATTCTTGTAACTTGATCGTACAGTAGGATAGTAGTTTATTTTGCATTGTGTTTTGGAACTTGAGCTAAAGTCAGATGACTGCATTATTGTTATTATTATTATTATTATTATTATCATTATAACTGTGAAATGCACAGTTACACAGTTCTTTTATTGTATATTTTCCAGTTTGCTCATCAATTTCCCCTAACCTCAAATTTCAAGAGTAGTTAGAAGGCTTTCTTCAAAAGACATAGACCTGAAATTCTGTTGTTAAATGAACAGTAATATAGCAATGCCAGTGATGGTGAATGTGAGACAACTAAAAGACATGGTAATAATTTTGCCAGCAAACTGCAGAAGCTACTGTGTATCTGTATAAAACTGCACTCTGAAATTTTTACTGTATCACTATATCACTGTCATTTTGTTGCTCATCAATTTGCTCGAGCGGGCACCAGTAACTTCTCCATTGTGAGACTTGTTACTGTTTTTAGCATATCTAATACGCCATGGGTTTGTGACTAAAATGGGTTGCATATTTTATAATTATCTGATAAAAAGTATAACTCTCCCACCTGCAGTTTCTAAGAAAATTATAATTTGTTTTATTAATTATAATTTTTATTACTGACTCTTGATTATTGTCTGTGGATACTTAGTAACTATGAACCTTTCTTCTATTCCAGTAGTTCTTTACTTTCTTGCGTATTTTTTTCCCATGATATTTTAAATTTTACTATATTTTTTCCCCATTATTCCATATACTAAGTAAGTTATTTTTCCTCAGGGCTACTTTTATAAACTTAGATGGTTTTTTAATTGATTTGTTTTCTTCTATTGTTTTCTGTTTTTAGCTTTCACTACTAATAGTTTACTCTGATATCTTTTTTTTTTTTTCATTTTGTCATACCTGATTGTATTTAGGGTTTACTCGGGGTCACTTCTGGTGCTCCAGGGTCATTTCTGGTGAGGCTTTGGGGACATATGTGGTGCCAGAGATCAAACTTCACAAGCAAGGCGAGCACCTTATCTGCAGAAACTCTTTGCCATTTACACGCTAATATTTTGTATATGGTTTTCTTTTCAACTTTCTCTTCAAAATATTGGTGGTGTTTTCAATTTATTTCTGTACTTCCATCATTTTCCTATACAATGTTGTCAAGTTTAAAAAAAATTTGCTGCACTTTAGAAAAGAATTACATTTTTTCCTAGCTAATTTGTGGATTAATTGACATATTTATGAGAGAGTTCTCACATCTAGAAATATAACATGTATGTTCATTTATTCTTGTCTTTTTTCATACCTGTTAAGTTCTGCAGGTCAGGATGTACTCCAATAAATAAACACTAATAGACCAAGCTGTACTTGAAAAATAAACGTTTTCAAAGAGTAATGTTTTTGGGTTTTTTTTTGGCTTTTCTGGGTCACACCTGGCAATGCACAGGGGCCACTCCTGGATCTGCACTCAGGAATTACCCCTGGCGGTGCTCAGGGGACCATATGGGATGCTGGGAATCGAACCCGGGTCGGCCTCGTGCAAGGCAAACGCCCTACCCGCTGTGCTATCTCTCCAGCCCCTCATAGAGTAATGTTTCTGAAGTCTTTGCAAAGTGTCTCATCTCATATATAGTCAAATGGTTCAGTATTACTCAATTGGAAAAGTGTTTCCTACATAAAAGAGTAATTTGTAATGTTCATCATCAAGCTTAAACTAATTATTTTGAATCTTTTAAAAAAACCAAACAAACCTGCAAGGGTCACACAGGGCAGTGCTGGGTTGGGTGAAAAGCCTGAATTCAGGAGTGTGACAGAGTGTTGGTAGCATGGCGCTGAGGAATGAGCCTGGGGTCTTGCATACAAGTGATGTGCTTAGCCCCTTGAGCCACATCCCTGCAGAAGAAGATGTGGTGGTTCCTCCATCCAAGGTATTTGTTTCCCTTCATTGTCTCTTTGCATTTATAGGAAAGCCTGATGTCTGTTTGATTTTTCTATTTTACTTGTATTATTATTATTATTATTATTATTATTATTATTGTAAACTTGAAGGGAAAATTTTTTTTTCTTTTTGGGTCACACCCAGAGATGCACAGGGGTTACTCGTGGCTCTGTACTCAGGAATTACTCCTGGCGGTGCTCAGGGGACCATATGGGATGCTGGGGATCAAAACTGGGTCAGATAAATGTAAGGCAAACACCTGACCCACTGTATTATCTCTCTGGCCCCAATTTATTTTTAATTTCTACTTATGCATGTCTAAGTTATTTTCAGTCAGTTTTCTTGTCTTTTTCTTAGAAAGTATTTACATGATAATCCATGTACAGTAAAACTCCAGAAAACATGTTTTGGGTTAATTAACCTATAAGAATCACAGACTGTTATTGAGAGATTTTCATGACTAGAGCATTTGTGGCAATTGTGTTATGAGTGTGACAATAGCTGTGGGGCATTGTGTTTGGGGCTTTGAATTGGCAATAATTCTGATAATAAAGCTGAATGGAAGAGATGGTGGGGAGTGAGAGAGACTGGGAAGAAGACTTGCTAGAAGATAGTTGTCAAAGACCTCTGTGTAGATTGAGAAGCAGAAGAAAATTTAATTCCTAAATGTACATTTTAAGAAATTTTTTACTGGATATTATGGTGGGGCTGGAGTGATAGCACAGCAGTTGGGCTTTCGCCTTTCACACGGCCGACTGTGTTTGATTCCTCCACCCCTCTCGGAGAGCCCGGCAAGCTACTGAGAGTATGGAGCCTGCACGGCAGAGCCTGGCAAGCTACCCGTGCGTATTGGATATGCCAAAAACAGTATCAATGAGAGATGTTACTGGTGCCTGCTCAAACAAATCGATGAGCAATGGGATGACAGTGATATTATGGTATTAAAATTTATTATAGACCATTGTAGTGTACTCTTATTTTAGCCTTGCATCTCCTTTGATACAATTGATATTTAATATACAATTATATCCATTTACATCAAAGCTACAATCATTTGTTGATGGATTTTTTTGAAAAAGCCATTGAAGCATATATCAGATGGGAAGAGTTACTTTTGATAAAGTTTCTACTATGTGTTAGGTTCAGAGGTAAGGTTTGGATCAGTAATGTTGCTCAGCCAACTGGTATTATTGCTTTGTTCAGAGAGTCTGTTTTCAGGATTAGGATGTAAGGCTAGAAAATTTTGAAAGTTTCAACTTAATGCCAGTGTTTTCCTATTCTTAGACACTGCTTTCTAGAAAAAGGTAGAATAATTATAAGAGCAAATCCCTGTGGAAATTTATACATGTGAAATGTTTTAAAATTATACATAACTATGTGTTTATATATTCCCATGAAAATATATGTGTGTGCATGCATCTAGTGAAACCATCTGTATGCCTTATTATTATGGAAGTTCCTCCTGACTTTTGTTAAGAAATAAAAATTCTTATTAGACTGTTTTATAACAACTACAGTTTCTATCAGTGTGTAATTACGAAGATTTCAATGGATTGATCAGAAAAAAAAAGTAGGAAGAAGTAGTAGGAAGAGTTTTTCTTTAGAAACGGTTACTTTGTGTTATTGTCTAGAAAAACAATATTATTTTGGTGAGTGACTTGAGTTATTGTTCAGGATGCCACTCTGGCAATTTTTAAAATATATTTTGACTGTGGTAATAGCATCTATTGAGAAGTTAGTATTTCTTTTCAGAAAAAGATTAACCAGATTTTCTCTTTCATAAAGTAATTATCACACTTAGTTTTCCAAGTTTAATCTTTCATAAAGCTAGAAGTACCAAGGAGTTGTTAATGGTTCTGCAGCTGTGTAATATCCATTGCCATGAGTAAATATAAGTGTGGAATTACACTTAAGAGGCTGGGAAATCTCACACTGTATAATAAGATTTAATGTAAAGTCAGAGCAAACTAGAAGCCATATAAATGTAAGCAGTAAGAGTGGAAAATAAAGAAAGTGTATACATGATTCGTAAACTGTAAGGGAGATAAAAATTCAGTGATTTATTGTTAAAAGATTATTTTACTATAATTTAATAAAAGTATGTTATAGTATTAATATTATGGAATACCAGTTCTGAATATTATGAAACAAGACTGTACTCTTATTATTCTTTGACATTGATAAGAAATTTAGTCTAGAAATTGCTTTGATTTTACATTGAACCCAAAATTTTGCAAAATGAATCATATAAAACTAAGGAGCAGAATTATATTTTAACTTGCAAAACAAGATCACTTATTGAATAAAGCCTAACAAAATCAATTGGAAATGCTTTGAACTATTATGATAGATGATTGACTAGGTATACATTGATAAAACTCAGTGTTATACTGTATGTAAGAAGTAACAAATAGAAAATAAAATTGGAAAAGCGGTCCTATGTACAAGATCCATGTACTCAAACTTATGTATATTTCCTAGGAGTAAAAAAGAGCAGTTAAACTAAGTTAACAAACAAGTGATATGTTCTATGTAAAGAAGATACCAATTTCTTTTTTATTTTCTTGCATGTGGCTGACCTGGGTTCAATACCTGGCACCCCAGACGTTCCTGCCTACCAGGAATAATCCCCGAATGCAGAGCCAGGAGTAAACCCTGAGTCCAGTCAGGTGTGCCCTTGCACCCCCGCCCCAATCTGCACTCTGATTCCAGAGTCCACTGGTGGAGTAACTTTCATTAACATATTATATGCTAATATAACATGTGGATGTTATGGTATTTATGATTTAGTGTGGATATATGAGTGCATAGAAAACTGTAAAGTACATTAATAACAGGACAGTACAGAAGAATAGGAAGTTTGTAACACACTCTAGTGCATGTAGAAAGATATATGAGAAAAAGCGGCATTCCAGTTATTAAGAAGACTAAGATTAAGAGTTCACCGCACACACAAACAATATAGGATTAGTGATATAAATGTATTAAATGAATAAAAGAGACAAATATAAAAAAAACCACCAAAGGACCTGAGAAATGTTTCAATGGTCTGATCAGGTACTTTGCATGCAGAGGACCCAGGTTTGAACCTTAGCACTGCTTGGGTCCCTGAGGACCCCTGAGAGTGATCATCGAACACAGGCCAGGGAGCAGATTCTGAGCAATACCAGTCTCAGCTTCAAAACGAAACAAATCCAACCAGAATACTAGAATTATGATTATTAATGTTTGCATCAGGACGGATTCTGAACATAGTATAAGACATGTAACAATATCTGTAAAGTTAACAAATTTCGTTATAAAATGACAAACCTTTATCAGAATCAACAGCAAGCTTGCCTTGCATGTTGCTGATCCCTCTTCAATTCCCAACATCACTTACGGCTGTCTGGACATAGCCAGGAATGACCCATGAGCATTCAGCTAGTCCCTAAGCATTGATTCGTATGACCCCCCCAAACGCCAGATCAGAACAGAATAAAATCAAGAATGAAAAGAAAATCACAGACTGGGAGAGTGCAGAATTAGGAGTAAGCTTTGAGCCATCACCGTGTGTGCCCCCAACTCCCCTCCCCGCCAGCCTCCAAAAAAAGAGTTTCCCCAAAGTTGTTCATAATTTAATTTAAAATGTTTAGAACTAAATTAATTAATGTGGTTATAAACACCTAGTGGGTAAGAGTCAGTGTCTACTACATAGCAGGAGCTGCAGAAATAGTTGTTGATCAGTGAGTGAATGGATGCGTGAAATATGATTGAAACCCAAACCATGAAGTTGAGATATAGATTTGGTTTATGAATCATAAGTTGAACTCATGTAACTGGATCTGGTTAGACTGGAGTTCTCTTTAATTCTTTGTTCTATAAAAGTTATTGGGGCTTGGAGGGTAGTTGCCCTGATGATTAAAAAGCTAGAAAGTAAAGCCAATGAGGCAAAGTTAAAGGGATTGAGAGAAATATGATTCCATGTGAATATTGTATGTATAGTTAATTTTCAAAAAATATTTACCTAGTTTTCAGGAGTAAAAGCTATTCAGTTGACTCTTGGGCAGAATTCTAATTCATTACATGGGAGAAACAAATAATTACCAGTAAATTTTGGTATTATTGAATAAGACCATTGGAAGCGCAGTGTTTTTATTTGAATTTGCGAAGATGATTTCAACCTTATAAATGGAGATGTAGGGGAAAATGAATGTAAATAAAGGTGATTTCTGGTGTTTATTTTGCTAGGCAATAAAAGAAATAGTGGTTCTCATATGATAGGGATTCAAAACTAATATTCCACCCCCACCCCCACCCAAAGAGGCGTTTGGACTTAACATTGATGATTACTTAATTTTTAGGTATCCTTACCATTTTTTTCATTAAAAACTTAAGAAATATTAGTAAATCTATGAAAAATAGCTAATGTCAAAATCTGAGATGTTAATAATTAATATGCATAGTGCTATTTTGGGGCGTAATGTGAGCCTCGCGATGTTGACTTGAATGAGTGATGTGTATCCTATATAATCAGCTGAATGTAAGGTTTAGCTTTCTCTGCAGCTGCAGGAGACATATTTAATTAATGCTGAAGCAATTATCCTGACAAGTAAATCAAACTCAATTAGATCTCAATTAGAGTACTAACATTTTCTCAAATATTGTATGGTTGCCAGATGGTTACACTTCTGTTTTTTTAGACCTCCTCACCTTCTTTTAAAGATTGACTTTTCACTACTGTGTTTATTATGTATAATCACTCAGTTTTGTTTTTTTATTTTGGAAAGGGAATTTGAAATTTGATATTTATTAAGACTCTCCTACCTGGAAATTCATGTTTTTGTTTTAGAGAAACTTGAAAAAGTACAAGTGTTGACTCATGTAAATTTAACAAATTCCAAATCGGAGATTGTGGATCACTGAAGCAGGAAGAGTGTATTAGGAGGCATTCAGCTCATATCCTTGTCAAAGCCTACACAATTTATAAGTGAATATGTATCTCATTATATCATGTATATTTTCGATACAGTACATGATATTATCCAACTAAAATGGAAGCAAATATCTTCTTAGACTTACAAGAACTCTTCCCTTACCTCTCTCCTTCTCTATTTCCTTCTCTCGCTCTCTTCCCTTTACCTCTCCCTCTCCTTCCTCATTCTCATTTTCCTTCTCTTTCATCATTTAAGGATTTAAGGTGCTTTTTGACACCTCTTCAAAAGATGTGCCTTACCGTCTCCATTACCTTCCATTACTGTCTGTATGCCCTGTCTACCAAACTCAGCACTGTTGTCAAAATTAAGCTTTGGATTGGTTCAGTCTGTTACCCTGTTTTGTTTCTTTACACCTGACAAGAGTGAAATCTATTTGTTCTTTTCTTTCTAACATTTCATGTAATTCCCCTCAAGTTGTTGCATTTGGCAGTATGTCCTGTAGTATTCTGTAGTAATACATCTACCACATTTTATTTATCTGCTCATCTGTTTTTGAACACCTGGGTTGTTAGCATATCTTGGCTATTGTAAATTGCAGTAACCAGAGGGATTATTTTTTTTTGTGGGGGGGCACACACCCGAAGATACTCAGGGATAACTAACTCCTGGCTCTGTATTCAGGAATTACTCCCAGCAGTACTCTGGAGATCATATGGGATGCTGAGGATTGAACCTGGGCCAGTCAGGTGCAAGACAAGCACCCCATTCACTATATTATCTCCTCAGTACCTCATTTATCTTTTCAAATTAATATTTTTATATTCTTTGGGTAGATATATAGGAGCAAAGTTGCTGGATCCTATAAGTCTGTTTTTAACATCCTGAGGAGGATCAAAATTGACATTCCAGGAGGACCAGTTTATATTGATACTGCCAATACATGGTATTATATACATATATAAAGTACTCCAACAACATATTTTCACTAAAACCTGTTTATAGGCTTTGTGCTGTGGGTCAGTATTCCTCATGGTAACCAGAAAATTCTAAGAATCATGTAAATGGGGGGCATGGTATCAGACTAGGGTGGCAAAGCAGTAGGACAGGGTGACCACAGGAAGGAAAGAAGGTTGCCAGACAATCATGGTCAGAAAAAAAATTGAAAAACACCAATATCAAGCTCCATCTCATTCCAGTCATTTTTATTTTCCTGATACTAAGTGATGTTGTGTATTTTTTCCCCATATTTCTGTTGACTGCCTCTAAATCATCTTTGGAGAAGTGCCATCATCTGTCCCTTTTTTGATGATGTCATTAGTTATTTTTGAGTCCAGTGAGTTCTTTATATATCTTGGATATTAAACCCTTATTAGAACATCATATACAATTATTTTCTTTTATTCAAAGGATGTCCTTTAATTTTACTGATAGTTTCTTTCACTATGCGGGAGCTTTTTTGTTTGATGCAGTTCTGATTATGTTTTAAATTTTGTTTCCCTTGCTGTTAAAGTCAGTTTCCCAAATTACAGAACATTTTATCTCTGGGTTTTTTGTTTGTTTCTATGTGTTTTTTTTTGGTAAATTTTATATTTTAAAAAGATACACATGTAAAAAAAACCAATCTAAAAGACATTGCTAAAATAAATTTTAAGACACACAAATACAAACAGTTCCCTTGCCCATAGTTGGGAAGAATTAAAGTGGTAAAAATGAACCATTTACCCAAAGCAATTTACAAATTTAATGCAATTCCTCTATCAAAATTCCAATGGCATTCTTTTAGAAAATAGAACATTATTTCGGGTTTCTCATTCAGGTTTTAAAATCCATTTTGAATTGATTTTTATGTATGGTATGAGGTGGTGGTCTGGTTTTATTTTCTGTAGTTGACTATCGAGTTTTTAGTCCAGTACTATGTGTTGAGGAGATTTTCCTTTCTCCATTGCATGGTCTTAGCTCCTTTGTTATAAATTAATTGCTTCTATAGGAATGGTTTTATATCTGACTTCTTAATTATATTCCATTTACCCATGTGTTTGTTTCATTCCTATACCTTACTGTTTTGATTACTGTAGTTTGAAGTCAGGGAATGTAGTACTTTGAATATTCTTTTTTTTCTCTCAGATTTCTTTGTCTCTTTTGCAGCTCTTTGGAGATTCCCATGCAAATTTTTGTAATGTTCTATTTTCTAAAAGAATGCCATTGGAATTTTGATAGAGGAATTGCATTAAGTTTGTAAATTGCTTTGGGTAAATGGTCATTTTTACCACTTTAATTCTTCCCAACTATGGGCAAGGGAACTGTTTGTATTTGTGTGCCTTAAAATTTATTTTAGCAATGTTTTTGAATATTTTTTTGGTATATCTTTTTTTTTTTTTTTTTTTTTTTTTTTTTTTTGCTTTTTGGGTCACACCTGGCGATGCACAGGGGTTACTCCTGGCTCTGCACTCAGGAACTACCCCTGGCCGTGCTCAGGGGACCATATGGGATGCTGGGATTTGAACCCGGGTCGGCCGCGTGCAAGGCAAACGCCCTACCCGCTGTGCTATCTCTCCAGCCCCGGTATATCTTTTTAAAAAACGTTTCTCTGTTTATTCCGAGGGACTTAATTCTTGTGATGGGTGGTGGGGGTTGGGCACACCCAGTAATGCTCAGAATTTACTCCTGGCTCTGTGTGCAGGGATTACTTTGGGTGATGTTTGGATTTCTAACTAGGGTCTGCTACTTGCAAGTAGCCTTAACCCCTGTACTATCTCTCTGGCCTGGTAGGAAGTTAATTCTTTTGAAGCACTTGCAATTGGGATGTTGGATTCTTTTTCACGTGTTTCATTATTTGCATGTGGAAACACAATAGATTTTTGTGTGTTGATTTTGTAGTCTACTATCCTGATCTATTTTAAGTAATAGATTTAAAGTGTTTTAAATATTAGTTTTTCATAATGCCTTTTTGGTGGAGTCTATAGGGTTTTCATTGTATGTTATATCATCTGCAGACATTGTTAGTTTTACTCTTTTCCATTTGGACTATTTTTATTTGATTCTCCTAATTAAGTTCCATTAGAACTTCTTATATGATGTTGAGTAGCAGAGGGGAGAGTGTCTTGCACTAGATCTTAGAGGAAAAGATTTCAGTGTTTGAACATTGTTTGTTATGTTGTGGGTTTGTCACAAGTGCCACACATGGTGATGCTTAGGTGTTACACCTGGCTGTGCTCTCAGAAATTACTCCTAGTGGGACTTGGAGGACCATACGGGATGCCAAGGATTGAACCCTGTCGGCTGTGTGAAAGGCAAATGTCCTATCTATTGCTCTGGCCCTTGAAATGTTTCTTTGTCTCATTTTCTTGAGTATTTTCAAATCATACACTGATTTTGAATATTGTCAAATGCTTTCTTTGTGTCTACTGATCGTGTAGTTTTTAATCTGTTTGCCAATTTGGTATATTACATTTCTTGGTTTATATATATTGAGCCACATTTTCATTCCTTAAATTAAGGGTACATGGTTATGTGTGATCATTTTAATGTATCGTTCAATTCAGTTTGTTAGAATTTTTTTTGAGTATTTTCCATATGTGTTCTTCGGGGTAATGGTGTATATGTTTTCATATGATGTTCTTGTTTGCTTTTGGCATCTGGATAATGTCAGTTTTATAGAATGTTTGGAAACATTCCCTCTTCTTTTATAAAAAAATACTTTATTTAAACTTCATGATTTAAAAAGATGTTCATAATACAGTTGTTACAGGCTTTTTGATATTCCAACACCAGTCCCACTGGTGTCGACCTTCCCTCCACCTTTGTCCCCATTTCCCCTGCTCCTTCTTCCCCCCCAGCCTACTCCTGTAGCAGTAACACAGTAATTTGTTTTATATTGCTTGTTTTTTTTTCTTTTTGGGTCATACCCGGTGATGCACAGGGGTTCAACCTGGCTCTGCACTCAGGAATTACTCCTGGTGGTACAAGGGGACCATATGGGATGCTGGGAATCGAACCCGGGTTGGCCACGTGCAAGGCAAACGCCCTACCCGCTGTGCTATTGCTCCAACCTCCTTATATTGCTTGTCACAACTAAATGGCTGAAGGAAAATACTTCAGTAAAAGAAATAAAAAAAAATTGTTGTATTTCACCACAGTTATTAATAGTCCTAGTCTGAGGATTTACTGAGCTGTTTGTTGCTAGTTGAGCCTTCAGTGTTACTGTTTTTGTTTGTGGAGTTTACTTGGCTTCTATGTTACTTTTCCATCTAATTTTGTCTTGCTCCTACTGGTATTTCGGTATTGTAGAATTTGGAGATTCTGCACAGCTGCATATGTGGCTGTGTGATCCAGATTCTTTAGCATGTGCAGAAACTGGGCCTCTGAGTTTACATGATGGTGCTGTGGGAGGTGGGCATGCTGCGAATACCAGGGCGTGGACATCCCCTCCTGCTCCTATAGGACCCCACAGTTCTCAGCCTGAGCACCAGAGTCCTTAGAATTTTCATGGTTTGGTGTCTCTATAGAGGTCATGATGGCAGTGGTGGAGTGTGGGTGTGGCTGCTGGACTCGGCCTGCCCCACTCCCGAGGGCACCCCCCAGTTTTCAGCTGGAAGACTGGTGTGTTCGTGAGTTTCAGTGGCTTGGCTTGTATCTTCTTGGAAGTGTGGTTGTGAATCTGAGGAGCTGGGCTGGTGGGTGAATCAACAAGGTGGCGGTGGTAAGAGGTGGGCTGCCTCCTTAAAGGAGAGGTGTTAGATCATCTTTGAAGATTTGGTAGAGCTCATTAGTGAGCCCTGGCGGAGCTTGGAATAGAACTTTAGTTACTGCATGCAGGACAAGCACTCTATCCACTGTACAATCACTCTGCAACTGAGTGATTTTCTTTTCTTTTCTTTTCTTTTTTTCCTTTCTTTTCTTTCCTTTTTTCTTTATTTTTCCCTTCCTTTTATTTTTCCTTCCTTCTTTCTTTCTTTCTTTCTTTCTTTCTTTCTTTCTTTCTTTCTTTCTTTCTTTCTTTCTTTCTTTCTTTCTTTCTTTCGTTCGTTCTTTCTTCCTTCCTTTCTTCCTTCCTTTTTTCCTTTCTTCCTTCCTTCCTTCCTTCCTTCCTTCCTTCCTTCCTTCCTTCCTTCCTTCCTTCCTTCCTTCCTTCCTTCCTTTCTTTCTTTCTTTCTTTCTTTCTTTCTTTCTTTCTTTCTTTCTTTCTTTCTTTCTTTCTTTCTTTCTTTCTCTTTCTTTTTTATTGAATCACCATGAGATAGAGCATTACAAAGATGTTCATGCTTGGGTTTCACTCATACAATGTTCCAACACTTCCATCAGTATAATTTCCCAGCACCAATGTCCCCAGTTTCCCTCCCACCTCCTCAAACCATCCCCCATTCCAGTCTGTCTCTATGGCAGGCACCTCTCTTCTCTCTCTCTCCCCCCCCCCAATCCCACAATCGATCTTTTAAGAAAAGACAATATTTCATCTTTTCTCATCGCTGAGCTGTATTTCCTCTGTTATTATATACCACATTGTTTTTGGTTCTTTTTAACCATACCCAGTGTTGCTCATGGATCACTCCTGGCAGTGCTTGGGGGATCATATATGTGCAGGGGATCAAAACTAGGTCAGCCCAAGTCCTACTTGCTGATATATTTCTCCTACCGTATTCTGCATCTTCTTGATGCACTCATCAGTTCTTGGGCACCTAGGTTGTTTCCAAATCTTAGCTGTTTTATTTATTTATTTTTTGCTTTTTGGGTCACACCCAGCAATGCACAGGGGTTACTCCTGGCTCTGCACTCAGGAATTACTCTTGGCGGTGCTCAGGGGACCATATGGGACGCTGGGACTCGAACCCGGGTTGGCTGTGTGCAAGGCAAACGTCCTACCCACTGTGCTATCACTCCAGCCCCCAAATCTTAGCTGTTTTAAATAGCACAGCAACATACATAGCTATATATGTAACTTTTTGAACTTGTGTGTTTTGTGTTCTTGGGATTGATATGAAGGAGTGGAATTATGGGATCATATGGTGATTTAATTTTTGAGATGTCTCACTTTTTTACAAGCAAGGAATATGAAGCTGTAAGAACTAAAGTAATAAAAGGTCAGAGAGTCAGATGGTAGCTTGATTCAAACTTATTTTGTTTTAATTATACCAGAGGTTCTCACTGAGGGCTAAGAGACTGGAGGTACATAGGTCATGGGGACTAGAACAACCACAACAAAAAACAAACTCTATATCCTGCCTAGTTCCTTCCCCACCATGCACGGATCCTATGTTTAGAATTCCTGCACCTCCACCTGCTGGCAGACAGGATATTTTTCATTAACCTAGTATATGGTCAGAAAAAGAAGTGTGTTTTTGTGATTGAGTTAATGAGGCACATTTAAATAAATGCTACAAAAATCTAACTTAAAAAAAATCTATCAGTGACTGTTGGTCAGATGCTTGAACACATGATTGACCTAGATACCACATAAAATTTCTGGAATTGCCAGGTGTGGCCCAAAAATCATTAAAAAAAAAAGTAAAAAAGAAAAGAAAGAAATAATTTAAATATTAATCGTTTGGTAAAATACTATACTGCATAATCACATTAGGCGAATTGAAATATTCATTCAAATTGATGCTTTAAATGAAATATATAACATGAAAATGTGTATAGGTATTGAATAAATGTATAAAATTGGGTGTAAGAATTGCACATAGAACATAAACACTATGTGCTTATAGTATTTTCTACATTAAGATCACATTTTTTTTCGGGTAGGTTCTGGGAAAGGGAATTATTGAGGAAATTACAAACATCTTTAAGTTTCTTGCTTCACATAGAATCGTTTCACCCTAATTTTTCATTTTACTGCTGCTTTCAGAATCTTTGCTTCATTGTACTCTTGCCAGTTTATTATTTTATTTACTCTTAAATATATTAATATTTTTAGCAAAGCAAAGTAATTTTCATTGAGAGAAATTTAGAGAAATGTGAGGGAAGAGAAGAGAGGGAGAGATGTGTTGATTGTTTTTAAAATTTAAAGGAATTGTTTTACTTTGAATATTTCTGATAACTAGTAAATGTAGAAGACTACACATTTTAACATGTGTTTATCCATGAGGTATAGTCTGTGTTTGTGACTTGTGTGTTCATTTGCTGTGTTCCTTCATCTATTCATTTGGGAGTTAGTGTCTAGGCATTTAGTTTTTGCGGAGCTATACTTAGCAGTGACCAGGGCCAGCGCCACTCCAGCCAGTGCTTGGGGGAGACCATGAAGGCCAATCTGGGTGGCACTGGGAGCAGGACATGGAACAGGCGAGGTGTGGCTCTACCACTTGGAGCTCTAGCCACAGGTCTAGTTTGGTGTTCAGTTTTTTTTTTTAATCATTAATGTATGCATTTGTAGTTCCCATTATTTTTCTTTTTAATTTTTGTTTAATTTAATTTAATTTATTTTATGTTTATTTTATTTATTTTTATGTTATTTTATCATTTTATTGCTATTTTTATGTTTGGACATTTTAATTTTGTCCTTTTAAAAACAGGAATCTAAGTGACTTCTTAATTTAACTCATGAATAAATAACTTAAATAGTTAACAATTAAATAACAGTTAATTAGTTAAATAACTAATTTAACTACTTAAATTTATTTTGGTGTGTGGTGTGATGTGTAAGTATCTTTATTGTTTTCCAAGTTGACAATTATCAGTTAATAATAAAATAATATTGTTTGCCTTCTACAAGAAATTTGACCTCTGAATATATCCACGTGTTTCCTTATTATCTTCTATAGATATTGTGTCAGAGTTAAGCATTACGGTTAAATGGGGTGGTAGAGTGAAGAGTTTGAGTCCTATATAAAGAGTAATCAGGGAGTATGAATAATTTATTTTAGACTCATTTCAGTTAAAACACCCTGTGAAATATGCATATGTACATATCTCTAAAACATAACTATGTATAAACACAACCCTGAGTTTTAAGCACTATCAAAGAGCATATAACCTGTTCACACCCTGGTAGTCATTTTATGAGATTTTCTGATTAGTGGTGGTAATGCTAAGTCATCATGAATGTGCTGTTATGTCGTTTGCTATGTTAGGACATCACTTTGGGATTATTTAGTTTAGTTTGGTGATTTGATATGGTGCCAGAGTTTCTCCTTTAGGGTTGACTACTGTGGTATTATGTTATTACTCTTATTGCTGTTTTCTCCTGAGATTTGCCCCTGAGGGCTCGAAAATTTTTTCCAGTGCAGAAGTACAGTTAATATGTTTTAGGACTGCCATTTCTTCTACAGTAATTGTTTAATTAGCTAGCTTGAGAATTCTTTTCTTATTTAGCTTGAAAAGAAATTCTGTATTTTTGACAACATTATTGCTTTTAAAAATGTAAAAACTTTTGCTTTCTGTTTATTAAAAATACTTATTTTTTGTGTGATATATAGAAGGGAATTTGATCTCAGAAAATCAGATTTCAGAGGTCACAGTTTCAGGAAGAGGTTATGGACATTAATATACTGGGTCAGATGCTACACATTCAGTTGAATTGAGTAATTCATTAGATATACAAATGGCTGTAAGGATTGTTTATCTCTAAGGGAGTTACTTACTGTTCAGTTCCCATTGTTTATTTCCATTGGGCAGTATAGGCTCAACATTACCAGACCTTACTTTTTTTTTTTTTTTTTTTTTTTTTTTTTTTTTTGCTTTTTTGGGTCACACCCGGCGATGCACAGGGGTTACTCCTGGTTCTACACTCAGGAATTGCTCCTGGCAGTGCTCAGGGGACCATATGGGATGCTGGGATTCGAACCTGGGTCGGCCGCGTGCAAGGCAAACGCCCTACCCGCTGTGCTATCGCTCCAGCCCCACCAGACCTTACTTTTAAAAAATTAATTTGGGACCTGCATGTTTTTGTGAATTTTCTTTTTATTAGTTAGTGACTGGTTGCATATATATGATGTTTTTTTGTGGAAAATTTAGAGTTCCTGCTTGGGATATTAGTCTGGAAGAGGGGCGATGATTAAAGAGCATTAGACTTCAGTCGAAGAGGTCCATGGATATGGCATGATGGAGTTAGTCCTTGCAGCCCATAAAATGGTGCTGGGTAACCAGCAGTTTCCTTCCAGTTCTGAATTTTTATTTTCCTGTATTTGTTGGCTCCTTGAGGCTTAGCTGATGTAATGCTACCCATGGCTAATGGTGCTTCCAAAGACTTGCAATCTGGTGAGTATTAAAGACAAGTAAAGAAGAAATTATAATGAAGTACAGTGAGTGTTATAATAGAGAAAGTACAGGGAATTTCTGGATCTCAGAAGAGGAATATCTATTCCAGATTTGGGTGATCAAAGAAGACTCCTCATAAAAAAGTGGTGTACTAGCAAAAGAATATGATGAAGGCGGAGTGGTAGACAGAGGACAATGTTTGCAGAGGTCTGAAAGTTTGAGAGATGGGCATATTTAGGAATTTAGAAGTTATTCATTTTTGCATGCCTCAGTTTTATTTATTTTATATCATTGGCATTACAGTCACAGTTTATGGAAGAAGAACTAGAAATTGAATAAAAACTTAGATGAAATAGATAACTGATTAAACATTGATAACCAGTTATCTACAAATAGATTACTGGTTAACCATAAAATGCCATGATAGATAAATCTGTGAGAACAGGAAAGTTTCTTCTGTTGTGTAGTGTGTATTTGGTATTAAGTAGTGGCATTTTTATCACAATAAAGATGTTTTGATTATGTTTAATGTATTTTAGTTTAGTAGCTAATAAATAGGACGATAGATTAAAATTCTGAAGGACTTCTATAAAATGATGAACTGAGTCAATACAATCAGATTTGGGGTTGGCAAGATAATTCAAGGGAGTGGAGTGCATGTGTATGTGGGAACCCCAGGGCTTTGGCCCCTAATACCACATGGTCCTTCAAGCACTGCTAGGACTTAGTACCACACCAGGAGTATACCCTGAGTGCCAGAAAATAGTAACAACAGCAACAAAAGACAACCAGATTTTGTCTGAAGTTCATGTGAAATACTATTCTTTTTTTTTTTTTTTTGCTTTTTGGGTCACACCCGGCGATGCACAGGGGTCACTCCTGGCTCATGCACTCAGGAATCACCCCTGGCGGTGCTCAGGGGACCATATGGGATGCTGGAATTTGAACCCGGGTCGGCTGAGTGCAAGGCAAACGCCCTACCCGCTGTGCTATCGCTCCAGCCCCGAAATACTATTCTTAAATCTAAAATAACTAAATGCTGGATGGGAAAAGCTTATGAGTAATATGTGTGTGTCCGTGTGGTGGGATGGGCAGTATAGTCTCACAAAACAGCCAAGGTATATGCCTCAGTGGTAGAGCACCTGCTTTGCATGTGTGAGATTCTGGGTTCAATTTCCAGCACAGTCAATAACTTCCCTGAAATCGCCCCCCTGCCCTCCCCCCGGTCCACTGCCCCCCCCCCAAGCCATTGTTGCAAGAATAATGTTGTACTACTGTAATATCTGGGTGGAGGGGAATGATAGACCTATCCTTTTCTGCTTAGAATATGCCTGGAACGTTTGGCCTTTGTTTCCACACTAACAATATATAGGTGAAGCAGAATATCTTCAGGGGAAAGGAAACAGAGTAGCTTCCCCAAAACAGATAATTACAACTGACAAGGAGTTGAAAGATGGTTATGTTTGGGCCATCTGATGTTATTGAGGACTACTCTTTGCATAGTGCTCAGGCTTTGCTCTCTGACATGTATGTGTGCAGGGAGCATTCAGTGCTAGGAATTGGACCCAGGGATTCTGCACACAAAAGCACGTGCTCTAGCCCTTTGTGAGCCATCTCCCCCTACCTCTAGAGGATGCAATCACTCTGGAAAATAGAGAACTTTTAGGACCACTGAATGACTTTATATTTTTAAAGGGCTTAACATGGAAGATTGAGTAGAAGTATGTTATGGCACTGAAGAAGTAGCATTATATCAGAGATTTAGAAGCTTTGGGGCTCGAGAAAGACCAAGGTACAGAAAGAAACTAAGGGGATGGAAAGTCACACTTCCTGCATCTTAAATCATATAATCCTCATAAAACTAAATATTTAAAATTTTCTAAACACTATTTAAAATGGACTGGAGCGATAGCACAGTGGGTAGGGCATTTGCCTTTTGCACGGCTCACCTGGGTTCTGTTCCTCCGTCCCTCTCAGAGAGCCAGGCAAGCTACTGAGAGTATCCCTCCTGCACGGCAGAGCCTGGCAAGCTACCTGTGGCATTATTCGATATGCTAAAAACAGTAACAAGTCTCACAATGGAGACGTTACTGGTGCCCGCTTGAGCAAATCGATGAACAACAGGATGACAGTACTACGATATTTAAAATATTTTTCTATGAAAATATTTTAAAAACATTTTCATGAAAAACAAATTTTTATTATATAAAAAAAAAATAAAAAAGCTAAGTCCATCTTTGCTTGTAACTGCAATTTTAAAAGCCAGTGCTTCATTGGCTTCACTTCCAATGATATGTACATCTGCTTTTTACAAAACTAACACCAAGATGCATCTGCAAGAACTCTTGTGATACAGTTTACAAAATGAGAAAAAGAAAAAGAGAGAAACATAGAGGCCTTGGGCTTCTGTTGTATATCTTTGTAGTTCTTGTGAGTGAATTTGCCTACATTTGGCATCTTGTGAGTGTCAGGACCTAAGGTCTCCAAGCACTCCCTGAGAAGGCGAGGGAAGAGGGAGAACCAGAGGGTGGGAGAGAGAAAAGGATGTGCTGGTGGGGGAGAGGATGGCATTCATTCACAAATCTTGTAAAACTTATTTTTTTTTTAACTGAGTTTTTTTTCTTGGAATATGTAATGTAGTGCTTTCTCAGAAGCAGCTCCTTCTTGCACAGAGTTGGGAATAACCCCTGAGCACTCTCAGGGATAGTCCCTAAACAAATAAACAAGAAACAAAAACAAACACCCCACCCCGCCCCCACTCCCTTCAATAGGATGCTTTCTGTTGGGAGCTAACTCCATCCAGGAATAGCATTTCTCATCTCAGAAATTATTTTTGTCGATGCAACACTAGTTGCAGGGCATGCGCCATAGTTGGTTAAATTATAAAAGTTTCTGCTCTGTGAGCAGCAAGTTATTACACAATTGGGCCGTGATCTCTGATGTGGCACCAGTCAAGGGAGCTCTGCTGAAATAGAGAGTGTTTTTAATATGTACATTTGTAGGGTCTTAGACTCAATTAGGGAAGGAATTTGGTTTGTAGTCTGCCCTGACTTTCAGTAACCTGAGAAGCAGAGATGAAGAAAGGAACAATTTTGCATGCAGAACAGCACTCACAACAGCTAAAGAAAAACAATAAGATACTGATTTTCTATTTTGCTTAATAAAAGCTAGCAAATACATTCTCCCCCATCCCTTATCTTCACATTTAAAGACAAAACATACATATGCTCAGCCACAAAATGTTTATTTGCATAATATCACTTATTTACTCAAATCTTTAACAGGTCTACCCTCTGCAATAGCATACTTAATCAGCCTCATTAAAAAAATTAAAATTGCTTGTGAATACTAATAATATCTATCCAATAGAGCACAAATTCGAAAATCATCTTAAGATCATTGCCCAGCCACAATCAGACTTTAGCCCACAGTTTAATATAGAGAATACTTTACATGGCTCGAGAATATATTTTAAAAATCATAAAAAGCAACAATGAGATTTTCTCCCATTTATGTAGACTAAGGAGCTTTCTGGGGAGGAAACGTCTTCTTCCTCCCTATTTTTTTTTTTTTTTTGCTTTTTGGGTCACACCCAGCGATGCTCAGGGGTTACTCCTGGCTTTTGCACTCAGGAATTACTCCTGGCAGTGCTTGGGGGACCATATGGGATGCCGGGGATCGAACCCCGGTCGGCCTCGTGCAAGGCAAACGCCCTACCCACTGTGCTATCGCTCCGGCCCCTTCCTCCCTATGTTAAGCGGTGTTTATTATTGTGTGTAAAGTATTGTGCTGGTTAGGTATAAAAATTATTAAAAGATCATGATGATATTATTAATATTATTGCAGTCTATTTGTGAAGGTAAAACAGTACACATAGAAATGGAAATAGTGGTGCCTACCTACATACCAAATGAAGATTGTAGGCAATGTGTGAGAACAGGGAGAGATCACTGTTTGGGGAATGGTCAAAGAAAGGTAAACAATAGAATTCATAGCAAATTACACTTTGAAGGATTCCTAAAATTATCCAACAAATTTAACAGCTATTTGGTTTAGTCAGAAACCCTTAAAAATTGGGAACTATCACTTTGGATAAGGATAAGTGGTCCTCAGTCTAGATGTGGGAGCTATTATGGAAACTGTTTAATTCCAACCTATCTGCACCACTAGGTGCCATTTAAGTACCACTGGGAAACCTTGGTATTCTTTTCTTGGTAACCATTTTGTGTTTATTCTTTATTTCATAAACCCAGTGAAATGAATGCCAAAGAACGATTTTTTAAAAAAAAATATTGAATGTAAGTTTATATACATGAATGAACTTAGGATGGTTTTATATTTCATTATCTCTTCTTCAAATAAAAAGAATGTGTTCCAAAAATTATTTTTTCTACATTTGGTGAGATGTTTTAGGATGGGGAAAAGTGTTGCTTTAAATTACTTGATTTATGCAGTAATCCTGATACAGGAAAGGAAGGGCTTCTGTTAAATTTTGAATGAGGGTAAATTCAAGTAGTTTAGTAGGATAGTTTAGTAGAAACTTTGAAGGATAGCCAGAACATATAAGTTTAGTCTCTTTGAAACCATGAAAGTTATAGTTTTGTAAAAACCATAGTAAATTCAATTGAAAACCATTGTTCAGTGTAAATGATGACCAAATGTGAATTGGAGGTGAGGGTATTCCCAAAGTTAGTTTTGTAATGGATCTGCTGGTGGTCTTGTAGCAATAGAAGGAGACTAGAAATATCCTCTGATATTTATAAAATTCAGTAAAAGACCAACAGTCTCAGGAGATTGCATGACATTTGGGATCTTGAACAAGAGTGCAGGAATTTGGAGGTAATTGGTATGGCCTGGAGCCTTTCTTGGCATATGCTAGCAAATTTTGGAAAAAGAAGTTCTCTTTCCAGATGTGTTACATGGGAGAGTTTCTCATGAGCTGCTGGAATGAGGACAATGAGGGAAATAAGAAACTGATGTTTCCTTGCTCCCCTAATGGACAGGAGAGAGGTCAATCCCTTCCCTACAGTCTGGCAATAAATTGTATGTGAGAGATAACTGAAAGCAGTGAATAGTGCAGAGCTGTATTTATGTTTCTGGACATGTATTTTGCTATGTAAATTGCAGATAAATATGAAGAGACTACTTTAGTATCATTCGGAAATTTAGAAATGTACAAACGTTTCGTATTGGCGATCGTTTTGTGTGTGTGTGTGTGTGTGTGTGTGTGTGTGTGTGTTTCTAAATTAAAGCAAAACTCTGTTCTTGAGTATGGGAAAAGATATGAAAAGATAGACAGCCATGCCAGGCTACTATCCGTAATTTGGAGGTAGATGTGCATGGTGGTTAATGGTGTGTGAATCATATGAACCATGCAGCCAGACAGTCTCTGTCACTTAAACTATGTGTGGCTTTGGGCAGCTACCTAATCTGTTGGTATCTGTTTTTATTTCCTAGGGTTGATAATGGAAATTAAATAGAGTAATTTTCCTAAAGTACCTAGAATGATACCTGGCAAATGGTAGGAATATAAGTAGTACACAAATGCTTTAAAAATAAAACTCAGTAAAATAAGAATCCTAGATTTTGATCTAATGGGTAAGAAGTTGTTCATGCCTTCATTCTTCATTTCTTTGGAGGGCTCAAAACAGTATATAGATTTAGTTTTTGTTGCATAATATAATAGTGTAGCTAGAAAGGAATTTCCAGAAATAGAACATTAAAGTATGAGTTATAGGGGCTTGGGAGATTGTACAATGGGTAGGATGCTTGCCTTGCACATGGCTAACCTGGTCTTGATCAGCACTCCATTATGGTCCCCTGGGCCTACTGGGAATGACCCCTGAGTGCTGAGCTAAGTGTAAGCCCTGAGCAAAGCTGGGTGTAGTAATCAAAAGGAAAAGAAAATAATGCAATATACATGCTGATATATGTATATTTATATACATACATGTGCTATATTTTAATCAAAAGCTATAGTCATTCCTCAGTTTATTCAATCCTATTAATAAGTTCTTACTTTATTCCATTTTGAGTTATTAATCAGTCTAATAAACTCATCTGCTTTTAGCCAGTGTTTTAGGAATCCAAATGTATTTCATTAGCATCTGCATGATCTCTAAGTCATTTAATAAATGCACCAAGCAATGCACCCGAATCTCGTCTTCATCAGGTCTTGTCAGAGTTCTTTTCCATAGACTCTGAGACTTAGTTTTTGAAGATGAGACACTCAGTTGATTGGTAATTGGTTGCAAGAATTTTTCAGGGAAATATCAGAAAAGTATCTGTAAAAGATAAAAAGAATTAAATCATCTGTACTTATTAGTGGTGATTTTAAAGGGGAAAGACCTGGTGAGAATTTGTTATGGGACAACTGAAGTTGTTAAGAATGAAGAGCAGATGGATTAGGATACTGATTACCAAATCCTGGAGGAGAAGGTGAACATAGGCAACGATGACAGGACTTGTTATGAAATCAGGACATCTTGGGTGGGGATGTGCAGTTATATTTGGCACTAATGTAGCCATCTTACCCAGACTTTATTAATAATAAAAAAAGAAAAAATAAAAGGACTGAAGTGTAGTAATTTCTGTGACATAGAAAATAAAAGTTGGTCAAAAATTTTTGTTAAAATCATTGTTCAATCGTGATTTCAAGAAAGCTGATCTATTACATTCAATTCATAAAAACAAGCAAATAAGTGCTTAGCATGATAGTTAAGATATGAAATCAACCAAAGTGTCCAATAACAGAAGAGTGGATAATGAAGTTGTGGTATAGATACGCAGTAGAATACTATACAGCTACAAGGGATCATAGCAGTTTACAGCAACAGGATAAGTGAAGTAAGAAGAAAAAATGCTGTATGATCTCACCTGACTATGTTGTGTAGAATAACAGGACAAGGGGAATGCAAGGTAACTGGGGCATGCCTAAATTACCCTTGAGCCTAGATTATAGAATTGAGGACAGAGAAGGAAAGGGGGATGTGTAAGAGGAAGCAGACAGGAGGTAACAGGGGCAAGGGTCAGGAACCTCAGACACATTGGTGGTATATACACATATATATTTATATATATCAGATTTGTCCAACAATGCTGAAATCATGAGGCCCAAACTACTATAACCAAATTAAAAAATGTGCCTATCAAAGAGGCATGCTCAGGGGTGGGAGGGAACCTGGGGATAGGGGTGGAGGGAAGTTCACTCTGGGTGGAGTTGGTATTGTAATACATGAAACTCTGTGAAAAAAATTTGTAAATCATGATGCTTTAATAAAAAATTAACTAAAATGGTCAAATACAGTCTTTACAGATTAAAAAGAACCTCGATTTTAACTTAATCCTGATACAATATATAACAGGCTAAATGACGTATATTAAGTAAAGATATTTTGTAAATCAGATCCAAAATATATGTATAGTAATAAGATTTGATATAAATTATGTGACCTCCCCAGTTGAAAAGATGCTGATCTGAAGATGCTAGATTTAAGTTTAGAAAGTTAAAACTGTGGCCAGATTAACACTTGGAAAAGAAAAGAATTATGATTGATAACATTGTTTTGTTGTTTAATGTCAGGCAGAGCATCAGGAAGACTGGTAAATCATGGTCAGTAAAGATACTGAAAGTGTTCTAGGAGCTCAAGCAGCAATTTCTGACCTATCATATTTTACCGATTTAATTTATGAAGGCTAAGATCTCTTGATTTGCTGTCACTAGAAACAAATAAAAAAAACTTAAGAAGGTGTAGAGATTGAACTCAGGGCCTCATATTAAGAATGTGCAATACAACTTGAGTTATTCCCTGACCCCTGTTTATGGTACTTTTATTATTAAGCCCATCAAATCTTTGTTAGCTTTGACCATGACAGATATATTTTATAATTCAAATTTTTACATAAATTTCTATATCCAGTGTTTCAGAGATGCAAATATAAATTAATTCATGAATATATGTTTATCTATTCATTCTATAACATAGTAAGAAGCAAAAGGACACAAGTTATGTTTAGTAATTTTTCAGTATTCCATCTTATTTATAATTCTTTAATGAATTTATTTAATGAGCTTCCATTAAACAATACATATTAATTAGTCAGATAATGTCATTACAAAATTTTTAAGTCACTGAAAAATTCTTGAAAATTATCTTGAAGCTGACATAATTAATGTTTAAATTAAGTTTGTGAGAATAATGATTTACTGCACATAAACACAAATATTTATTTTTCATGGACTAAAAAATTAAGGGGAAGGGTTAGAAGAAGAACCAGCTTAATGATCAATATAGTATAAGTTTAGGTAGACTAGTATAAGTTTAGGTAGAATATACCCAGTAAAATTGAGACTGTTTATAGTATACTTAACGATATCAGAGAAGACTACTGTTTTTAATAAACTAAAAATCTGAATTAGCCTTTTTGCCAAAGATTTGCCTAAATATGCAAACTTGTTTCTCAAAATAGCTTTAAGATTTTAAATTTTAAAATTTCTGTAATAATACCTCTTTTATTTTACATTAATAGTATTACATGTTTATTTTCCTTATGTTTTGAGAATTGAAGGAATCATTTGTATCAGTGATTATCTCTAAGCTAAGAAGATTTTATAATTTAATTTGTAAATTGCATCTGGAAATTAGAAAATAATTAACAATCACTGGATGAGAAGAAAGTATTTTTCTAAATTGCAGACATAAGAACACATAGGTCACAGTGGAATACTATGCAGCTGTTAGGAAAGATGAAGTCATGAAATTTGCATTTAAGTGGATCAACATGGACAATATTGTGCTAAGTGAAATGAGTCAGAGAGAGAGAGAGAGAGTGAGTGACAGACATAGAATGACTGCACTCATTTGTGGAATATAAAGTAGCATAATGGGAGACTAACACTCAGGGATAGTAGAAATTAGGGTGAGAAGGACCGCTCCATGGCTTGGAAGCCAGCCTCACGTGCTGGGGGAAAAGGCAGCTGAGATAGAGAAGGAACCACCAAATAAATGATGCTTGGAGGACTAGCTCAGGATGGGAGATGTGTGCTAAAAGTAGACTAAGGACCAAACATGATGACCACTTAGTAAGTGTATTGGAAACCTTAATACCCAAAAGAAGAGAGAGAGTAAAAGGGAAGCACCACAGAAGTGGGGGAGGGAGGCGTGGGGGGTGGGATACTGGGAGCATTGGTGATGGAGAATGGGCACTGGTGGAGGGATGGGTACTCGATCATTGTATGACTGAAATGTAATCACGAAAATTTGTAAGTCTGTAATTGTACCTCATGGTGATTCATTAAAAATAGAAATAAAAAAATACACACATAGGTGCTGTTTTTTAAAGGGAAGAAGTTGTATAAGGAATATGTCTGGAGTTTTTTTTTCTCTATGCCTTTAAATTTTATTTTGCTTAATGAAATCGCATTGTATTGTATTATAACAAATTTTAGGTGTATCTCATTAAATCCATATCTACTACATACTACATTAAGTTCACTGAGCCCAACTAAATCCACATATGTGGGCTTTAGCACTTAAAATATCTTTAATGACTCTGAAATTAGCTAAACAAAATTATGTTTTTAACTTTACTTATACCGAATCTATCTTAACATATTATGTTGAAATTTATTTCCAGAATTGTAAAATTAAAATTTGCGGTTTGCTCCTTTTGAACAATATCTACATTTTTCTCTTTCCAAAACAAATATAGAGGATAAATATGAAATTGTATGGTTATACTTACTTTCTAGACTATATTCAAATATTTAAGCAGTGCGATCAGAGTTAGACCTTCAAATTACTATCATGGTTTCTCTCCTTTCTTGTGATAGAATAAAATTAGAGCTTTTCCTAAGATGTTGACTTTTTAGTTATGAGTCTAGGTATAAAGGAATTAGAATTTTAAAGGAGAGAGAATTTGACATCCAAAACCCATCCCATAGAGCATTGGTCATCCTAAATATTCTTTTCATTGTTATGTTAACAACAAACATATATTAAAAACAGACAAATGACTCAAGTTCTTTTAGTGATCTCTAGTTTGGAGTGTTTTAACCTTTTGCTGAAATGAAAAAAGCCTCATTTTGATTTCTGTTAGTTAAAGAAGAACTTTCACTTGTTCCAAATCATTTTATTGTTTAAAAAATTATAATTTTCTTGCTGGGAGGCAGTTTGTACTTTTGCTTCAATATTTAAATAATATACGGAAAACTCAAGAGGAGTGAGAAAGCCATATTTTTTTCAAAATGTCTTCTTTATTTAAATCTTCAGCATAGTATCAGCATAGTACATTTAGTAACATTGCTCATTCGTGTAAGATAGAATTTAACCAATTTTTATTTTTGTTTGTTAGCATTTTCAGTTTTTTTTAATTTTAAAAATTTTATTGAATCACCGTGAGATAGTTACAAGCTTTCATGTTTGGATTACAATCTCACAATGATCAAACACCCATCCCTCCACCAGTGCACATTCCCCACTACCAATATCCCGGGTATACACCCCCTTTCCCACCCTCCTCCTGCCTCTGAGGCAGACAATATTCCCCATACTCTCTCTCTCTACTTTTGGGTATTATAGCTTGCAACACAGACACTGAGAGGTCATCATGTTTGGTCCATTATCTACTTTTGACATGCATCTCCCATCCCAACTGGTTCCTCCAGCCATCATTTTCTTAGTGATCCCTTCTCTATTCCATCTGCCTTCTCCCCTCCGCTCATGAAGCAGCCTTCCAGCTATGGGGCAATCCCCCTGGCCCTTGTATCTACTGTCCTTGGGTGTCAGCCTCATGTGATGCTACCCTACACTCCACAAATGAGTGCAGTGAAAGGCCGTATTTTTTCATTACTATTATTTTTTATTTCTTCTTGTCATTTCAGGATCCATCTATCATTTCTTTTCAACTTAAAGAATATCCACAAGCCATTTTTTATGTAGGAGGCACTAGGTTAAAAGTTCTCTAGATTTTCCTTCATTTTGAATGATTTGAGACATTCTGACAAAGACAGCTGAGATGCTCTTTGGTACTAAAAGATAATTTTGCTAGTTATAGAATTTGGGATTGACCATTATTTTCTTTCAGAAATGTAAAAGATGCTTACTTTGTCCTTCATAGTTTCTAATGAGTTATCTACTATTGTTTATTTGTCCCTGATAGAGAGGGTATTATTTCTCTTGCTATCTATAACCAGCCCGCAGCCAGTCTTATTTTTTTTTCCCTGCAAAGCAAGGAAGTTTTTATTGTAATTTATTGAGAAAGATGTGAGGGGAGAGAAAGACAGAAGTATGTGTTTGAGAGAGAACACAGGCTTCTCCAGATTCGAAATAAGCAAGTAAAGAGAGCAAAGAGACAGGCAAATGAGTGTCCAAGGCAGAACATGGGCTTGAAGAGCAAGCTCTCAGTATCATTTCTTTTTTTAATTTAATGTAGAAAAAAATAGGCAACTGTTGTTACAATTCTAGCATTTAAATTGATCAGGTAACAAAGTTATATTAATGTCAATAGACCTAGAAAATAAATTTACGTGAACATTGTTCATGGCTGGAAAAGGAGGAATAGCTTACTCATTGTTCCTCAAGTGGCCCATCTTGGCACTGTAGTGGGGAGGAGGATTTGGTACGTTGAAATGGTGGCCGAGAACTCTCTTCTTCCTAGGCCTTCTGATGTCTCCCGTGGTCAGATACAGATGCATCACCACTATTATATAGAGTTGCAAGGTCGGTCAGGATCCCCACACGACCTCCTCTGACACTGTGAAATGGGCTTCATTGTTGCCTGTAACATGGAAGGCTATGCTTCCTCCTATGCTTTTTTGATGGTGCTAGGTTGGGTTTGTCTTGTAAGAATCCCCTCTTTATTCCATGAAGTTTGACTGAATATGATGATTACTCTCTAAAAGTTTGCTAGTTTTGCTAGGCTTCCTTTTCTTGGATTTTTGGCCTGAAAGATGGGATTTCCCTGATTTTTATTGATTTTTTTCTGATTGTCAGGTTCTTTTATAATGACTCCAGGATACATGGGTTAAAAATAAAAGGTAAACAAAAACAACCATCCCCCCTGCCCCCCCCCCCCCCCGCCTCCCTCTGGAAAAAACAGAATTCAGTACTGTGATGCCTCTCAGTTTCTAAGGCTCTTATGTATCTTACTATTTTTTTTCTTTCCATTTGTCAGAATCTCATCTTTGTTAGTTATTATCCACGATTCTTAGTTGGGGGAAGAGAAATGCTGTATATTTTACCTTTTGCAGATCTAATTTTTATGCTTTATCATTGACACAGTATTTTTATATTTCTCATTTTATTTGTTTCTCTCGAAAGAAACTTATGAAGTGTAGCTGTTGGTGTTATTTTCTACATTTGTAGTAGGTTTAAACTTGGACTTTGAGGTTTAAAAAGATACTTGGTACTGAGAGCAGGATCAGAAGCAGTTCTCTTTCACAATCTTCATCTGCCATTTTCTTCACCCCTCAGCCCTCAGTTTTGGTTCCTACTCATTGAAGCTTATAGTAGCCCTTTATTCCTTAGAGACCTTCATGTGATTTTTTTTTCTTTTGGGTCCACACCTGGCAATGTTTAGGAGTTACTCCAGGTTCTGCACTCAAGAATTACTCTTGGCAGTTCTTGTTGGACCAAAAGGGATGCTGGGTATCAAACCCTTGTCAGCCTCATGCAATGAAAGCACCACTGTACTTTTGCTCTGGCTCCTTTGATCTTATATGAGTTTGTTTATTTATTTATTTATTAATGAATTACCATGAGGGTACAGATACAGATTTACATATCCTCGTGCTTGTGTTTCAGTCATACACAGCTTGAGTATCCATCCCTTCACCAGTGTCCGTTCTCCACTGATGACCCCATCATCCCTCCCACCCCCCTACCCGACCCCGACCCTCCCCGCTCCGCCTCTTATATGAGTTTTTTGCTTTGTTTTCAGGCCACACTTGATACTTCTTGTGGATTACTCCTGGTGGTCATGTGATGTTGGGGATTGAATCTAGGACTTTCACATGCACAAATATATCGTTTCTAACCCATTATGAATTTTATTATATTTTATTTCCTTATGTATTGACTTGACTCTATAATGAGTTTTTTTGTATTTTAAATGAATGACTAAGCTCCGTTATTTCCTTTAATTTCATCCACTCTGTCTTGATCATAATTCATATTTCAGCATATTGCATTTAGTGAATGAATTGCTGCTGAATGAATGTGTAAAATTTGATTTTGGGCTCATCTCATCATTTGGAAAAGCTCATGTGGAAGCTTTTCTGAAGTCTTTTTCTTTTGCTTCTCCCTTTGTGGGCTGTTGTGGTGACCTCTTACATCTTAGCCTGTGCTTTGCTTTTGTTGGTCTTACTCACTGACTTGGACTCAATAGTTGGTGCAGGAAAGTCTCAGTTGCTCTCGAACTAAGTGTTGGATGCTCTAGAACTACTTAGTAGATGTTTGTGGGATTGAGCTGAGTTGTTATATTCTCTTTCTATTCCTAATATCAAGCCATAAAATGTTTTAATATTTGAGTATGAAAAAGTGACATATTTTTTTTGTCTGAAAAGATGTTAAATGGATTTATCTGTTAGTAAGAAGCTATGCAGCTTTTTCATTGCTTATCAAATTGGCATTAGACAGAACACATAGGCAAGTTCATTGCATAACAGTCCATTTTTGAAAAGTTCTATTTACTTTTCTCCATATATGGGGTCAATCATTGCAAATTAGTAAAATACTTTTCATAGTACTTTACTGAAAGTATGCTATCTTGATTGTGGTAGACCGTATCTTATTTCTGCTTTGTTAATTGATAATGGACCAGTAATGTGTATCTCTGAACTTTGATATTTTTACCTGGAAATGCTGTCAATTAATGCTGTCAGTTTCTGTAGGCCAACGAAAAATTCTTATGATAAGAAATTGCAAGGCCATCTTCAATACTTTCATAAGTATTCACCTTTTGTCTTGATTCATATTTTTTTGTACATTCTTTGGGAGAAACTCTGCTTTTCTTTCTGGTGAGTGGCTTCTATTACTGAGTTTCTTTAAGGTCTCTTGGGAATCATTTAGCTTTTGTATTCTGGTTATTCTGTTTTTGAAGTAGAATTAATTTCTCTAACCCCGCCTTTTCTTTTCCTTTTCTTTTTTGGGGGCATCAGTTTTCTTCCTCTGTCATTGATGGTGTCAGGACCTCTCATTCCTGTAGTCTAAAAGCACCCCTTCCATATCCTGCCAAATTATGTTTTCCAACTCTTTGGTCAAAGAATATGTACTTTGTAGTTGCAGTCTCTGTATTTTTAGACACTTGGCAAGCAGCTCCCCTTAAAAAGCCCTATCCATTTGTTACACAGCTGTGATTTACTAGTGTTGGAAGTGCTTTGCAGTGCTGGTTTAATCCATGCTGCATCTTTATGATTTATATTGAATAGGATGAAAAAAATTAAAGGGTTAGTCTGCACACACCAACTTGTCAGTAGGAAAAGGGAAAATGTGCTTGACTCTTCACTCTGTGTCTACTGTCGGTTCTTGGAGAGTGACATTATCTAAAAGTGAAATTTTCACTGTGTTAATTTGAACTTTTTTGTTTACCGTCATTTCCATTGTTATTCAGTTATGAGTCAGTACATAATAGAGGTTATGGGCAGATCCCAATAAGGTTATACTTACAAGTATATGTCAAGAAGTTTGTGGGTCTGTTGGGTTCTAGTTTTTTTCTCCAACTCATGTGTTTAGTGTGGTCATTTAAACTTCTTGAATGTATTTCTCATCCATTAACTGAAGGGGTTAACTTAAGAGTACATTTCAGCTATGAAGTGATTGAAGAATACACTTCAGTTATGAGAACTGCTGGCATAATTGACGATTCTGAGAATACTTGCTAAATACGTTGAGAAGAGTGAGGAATTAACTGACTTTTAGATATTTCAAAAGTCAATTCTAATATGAACTGTTAGGCTCAGACTTCACCGACAGTTGACTTTGTATTCTGTTACCATTTTTGCCTTCTTACTTTTACACTTACCTGCCTTTTATCTGTTTTTTTTTTTTTTATCAACCTTGCTTTTTTTTCTTATAATAACAGACACCAAATTGATTGTGTCTTTGGTTTCATCTGCTTCCATAATTGTGAGTTTAAAACATTTCAGGGACTAAAGGAAAGGACAGAATATCTACCTCAATTTCACCTTTTAACCCTTAAGAATAGTTTAGCTGACTAAGTTGCCTACCTGTTTGTTGACCTTTGTTGGTCTTGCATGGAAATGATCAGAGCTAAGTAACATCTGTAGACAGTTAATTATCAATTCACACAATATGGTTTTTGGGGTCATATGGTTTTGGTTTTATCATAAACAGAAGTAAAAGTTGAGAACATATTTTTCTACATCCAATTTCAGTTGTGGATATTTGAAATAGTTTGTTACCCACATCTTTTGGTTTTTGATGGGGCTCTTGGCCCAAGAATACTGTGACCATTTCAGTATTCTACTATTTTTCTAAAGTGCCCCAAAGGCTACATTATTGGAACTTTCCTTATGTAAAACATAAAAGTGTTGTTGTTGTTGTTTTAAAATTGCAACCATATTTTTTAATTAAAATCAGTTGCAATCTCGGTGAACAATAAGGCAGAAATTTTTTCCAAACATTTGCCTTTAGCTGTCGTTTCTATTTTTAATTTTATGGAAACTTTTTTCTGATTATGAAAAGAATATATGCTCATTTTAAAAAATATTGGAAAATGTTGAGGGACAATGAAGAAGATATGCATCATTTAATTAAATATCATTCTGAAAGAGATTGTTAACATTTGAATAGATTTTATTTTTTAAAGATATATGTATATGTATAGATACATATACACATATCATATATAAATATATATAACACCCATACTTATATATTAAAATATCAACATATTTCTAAGTGCATATTGGGCATAGTTTCATATTTATATTTTGTCTATAGTATACTCAGTTCATTAAAATATATAATATATGTAAATTTAAAGCATAAAAATAAGAGAAACCTTTGTATTCTTACCCAGCTTAACACAGGTAGAATTTACTCTGGAACTCTCTGAATGCTTGCTCATCTATTTTATCCTAGCCTTATTCCTCCTTCCTCTAAGGGAAATTATATGCTGCTTTTTGTGAACATCATTTGCTTCTGCTTTTTCACAGTTAATGAGTTTATCCACATAGAATATAATATCTAATTTTCCTTATTTTTAATTGTTTATATAATGGGCAGCATATTGGGACCAGCACGATCATACAATGGGTAAAGAGCTTGCCTTGCATGTGCCTTACCCAGGTTCAATCCCAGGTATCTCAGATGGTCCCCAAGCCCACAAGGAGTGATCCCTGAGTGTAGAACCAGTAAATAAGTCCTGAACACTGCCTGGTGTGGCCCCAAAGCAGAAGAAAACAAAGCAGGCCAGCGTATCTTGGACATTTGTTTTACACTCTACTTTTTTTGCGCTAGAAAAATTTGATTGTATACTTTATCAAATTAAGATGAACATTTGAAGATAAGATTTGATGACCTGAAAGTTAGATGGTGTATAAATTTTTATATATATATATGAAATATCAGACTGGAGCGATAGCACAGCAGGTAGGGCATTTGCCTGGCACACAGCCGACCCGGGTTCTGATTCCTCTGTCCCTCTCAGAGAGCCTTTCAAGTTATCGAGAGTATCCCGCCCGCATGGCAGAGCCTGGCAAGTTTCCTGTGGCATATTCAATATGCCAAAAACAATAACAACAAGTCTCACAATGGAGACGTTACTGGTGCCTGCTCGAGCAAATCGATGAACAACAGCATGATGGTGCTATAGTGCTATGTATTATATCATTGTGCTTATCATTTTTTATTTGTATTAAAATTACATTATGAGGTGATGGAATCTATAAGGTCATCTTTTATTTCTAGTAATGCTTTAGTTTGAGAAGAACTATACTAGAGTTGAGGGGTTTTCCCAAGTAGTGCTTGGAGTTCTGGTGTCATTTCCCAACCACTTTTGATTCTCAGCTAACGGGGCCAGCAGTGTTCAGTATGAGGTTGAATAAATTTTGCTACTTGGGCTCTGTGCTGTCTGTAATTACCCAGGTCACATTGTCAGGGCCCCCCTAGGGCCACATCTGTAGGGGCCACACCTGGAGTGCTTGGGAGCTGTCAGGACTCAGTCCAGAGATGCTTTGTACCGGGGATTGAATGGGGGTTAGTCCCATGCATGACATATGCCTTAACAGCTTATCTCTCTTTCCAGATCGACTGTGCTAGTTTTTTAATTAGGACTTTCCATGGTCTAGTTTTTGTCAAGTTTTTGAAATAAATGTTTTTAGATGTGTCTTTGATAAATAGCATGTGTGCTTCTGAAACAATGTAGTGTGATTTATTTTCAGTTTCTTAATAGGAGCACTCAATCTATTTACATTTGATTTACGACTGTAATATTAAAATTTTATCTATAGTACTAATTTGTGCTCTCTAGTTTCTGTTCTTCTGGGGTTTCTTTATTTTTCCCTTGCTTCACTTTGCCTCTTTTGGGGTTTAAAAGTCATCCTATCTTTTTTCTCTCTTTGGAAAGCTATACTTTCTGTTCTTGTGATTTCCTTAGAAATGACAGTGTACACCCTAAACCTTATGAGAGTCTGAAGTTAATAAAACTGTATAGTTTCCTCCTAGATAAAGAAATTACCCTTTAGAACAAGCAAATTCCATTTGCCTTCCACCTATTTGTGATATTCTATATTTTCTATATTTCATTTTCTTCTTCTCAGTCCACACCTTGTGGTGCTCAGGGCTTCCTCCTGGCTTGGGTGCACAGGGATCACTCCTGTTGGCACGTGCCCAGGGGGCCATATAGGGTGTCAGGGTTGAACCCTGGCTAGCCGCATGCAAGGCTCTGATCTCTTTGCTGTCTTTCTGGCCCCTTAATTTTCTTTTTGATTCTATTTGACATTATTTCATGCAATCAGTACTAGTTCGTATTTGTATTTTTACTTTAAATTCTGTATATTCCTATACTTCAGATCTTTCATTTGAGATCCCTTTTGCCTTCATTATATATTTTTTAAACATGTTTTTAATTATGATCTCCTTTGATAAAAATCTGTTTGTAACTAACACTTTCAATTTTTCCCTCCTGTTTGGCTTGAGATTTCTTTATCTTGTCCCATTTATTGAAAGGAGGTAGATAACTCCCACCTTGATGTTATCTTCCTTTTGTACATTGAGCACTTTCTATCTGTTGCTTCTGTTTTTCATGGTTTTAAGTCACCTGTCAGTCTGACTGCCACTTTGAATATAACATGTCTTCTTATCCTGTCTGCTGTCAGGTTTCTCTGTGTCTTTGGTTTTCAGCCTCTTCACTCTCATATGCTTTTTCAGTAGTTTTCTTTTTATGTATTCTCTGTTATTTGGGATTTGCTGTGTGTCTTGAATCTACAGTTGGCATCTTTTATTGGTTCTCCATCATTTTTTCTTGAAACATCTTTGCCACAATCCTCTACATCCTTTTTCTGGAACTTTAATTAAATGTATGGTAGTTTAATTTCACTCCACACTGCATATTTGCCATTTCTTACTCTATAATTTTCATCGTTTTTCTTTCTGGCTTCATTCTGTATGACTTTTTTCTGATCTATTTTCCAATGACCTAATTCCCTCTTTTGCTGTATTCCATTTACTAATGCACTATGTTGAATCCTAAATTCCAGTTTTCAAAAAAATCTCTTCTTCATCTCTCTCTCCTCACACCACTTGTTTCCTATTTCTAGAAAATATTTTTAATAGCTTTATTTTAAAACTAGGATAAGTGTATTTGTAACATACGTTCATATTAATTTGAAACCTAAAAATCTTGATAGATATTTTGCTTGTTCTCATGTCTTGGTTTTATTTTTTCTTTTTGATATGTGTGTGTGTGTGTGTGTGTGTGTGTGTGCGAGTGTACATGTGTGTGTGTGTCTGGGGGATCACACCCTACAGAGCTCAGGGGCCACACTTGGCTCCATGCTCAAGAGCCATTCTTGGCTTCATGTTCAATTCTTAGGGGACATTATATGTTGTTGGAATGCAAGGCAAGTTCCTTAACTTCTATACAATCTTTCCAACATTGGTTTTCTTTTTTGCTTGGTTTTCTTTTAATTTGTTTGGTTGTTTTTTTAAAAAATGTGTGTGTCTGTATTCCTATGGCCTAGGAAAGTTCTTCCAGAGATGAATTTTGTTTTGGTTCTGTCTGGTACTTAGGAACACTGCCAATCAGGAACTTTCTAAAATCAAATTCATGTGGTCTGGGGCTTCAAGTATTTTGTAAGGCCTTGACTATGATTATTGGCTGATTCTTCGGCATCTTGTTTTTGTTTTCCCAGTCTCCCATTTTCTTTCCTTTTTCTTAACTACCCCTCCCCCTTCATCATATCCAGGGCTTATTTTCTTTTTTTCTGACTCTCATTCCATTTTTGTAAGTAAATATATCTAAAAAATATAGTGTGCTCAGCTCTTCACCAAGGCTATCATTCTTGGACTCTCCTCTGGTTGGAGATGAAATGATCTAGTTGTAATGTGAACCTTTTCTTAAGGTGTAGTTCTGTGAAACTCTATGTGGGACAGAGTATTCTATAAAATGCTTCACCATAGATGGGTTTGAGCCTTAATTTCTGTCATCCTTGCTCTCAGACTTCCAATTCTGGAATTGTAATTGTAATTATGATATTCTCAGTTCAAATTAGCCTTGGTGCTTCAGTATTCTCCTTACTTCTTGTGTATCCTTTTTGTCTTGGAATTTGTCCTGGTTTTTTTTTTATCATAGCTTTTCAACTCTTTAGTACTTTTGATTTTTTAACTATTTGTGATAAATATAATATGATATTGTCATAGTTTAGCTTTATGATGGCTCATGATATTTTATCTACTTTTTCTTTATTGTGCCTGCCTTAATATAGGAATTCATTTCAAAGAGGGCCATTAGAATAAGAACATTGCTAGCCTAAAGACATGCAAAGCTAGGTTGTTTGGGGATCCCTTATTTTGGAGATCTTGGTATCTCTTCCTATACCTGAAATTCCTGCTCTTGGCCCTGAGAGGCCGCTCAGTGAGTGCTGGACTGAGCGCGTGCCTTGTGTGCTGGCAACCCCAGTTCAGTCCCCTTTCCCCCCCAGCACTGCTTAGTGCCCTGGTCTCCTCTGGAGACGAGAAGAAACCACGAGCACACAGCCAAGGAGCCCCCAGACACTGCTTGGGTATGGCCCCAAGATCACAGAACAAACACGCACAAAACAAAACAAATTCCTTCACTTCTATTTTAAATTCACGAGTCAAGAGTGAGCATTTTTTTTTAAGTGATCCCATCAAAGCAGAACCCTGGGCCCTTTTCCCATTCCCCGTCCCTCCATACTACATCATGACCTCACTGTGTGGCCCAGGTGTACTCTATACTTTCTAGGTGCTGTTGGTAATGCACTTCGTTTCAAGCCAGCTTTTATTAGCTCATTTTTAAAAAATGGAGTTCTTTCCAGTAGTGCTCTGGGGCTCAAGGGCCACTCCCAGGGTGCTCAGCCTGGTGTGCAGCCTTGTGGCCTTCTGGCCTGATGGTGTGGTGCTCGGATCTGATGATGGGGTGCCGCTCGAGCCTTGCAGGAATCCTCGATCCCCGCTAGGGATGAACTGGACCGTACCCAGCATTTCTCACGGGTCACCAAGGTCACAGGGGGTGCCCTGCTGAGTGTCCAGCAGGGGATCCTAGTTTTTGACAGCTGGCTCTGTAGTGCTGAGCTACCTTCCTGGCCTCTCGGTAGCTCTTCACTCCTTTTTCCCTTTGTTGCTGTGGCTGCTGTGACACAGGTTGGTGGGGAGGGCTCGTCGGTTGCGGTGCTCCCCCTTGGCTGCAGCGTTCATCAGGGTTGCACCCTTTCCTCTGTGGTGTTTGCACACATCTGGCTGTGTGTTAGAGCAGCACCCTAGGGTCCATATAGCATGTTGATTTAACGCTGTTTAAAACACTTGGGGGAGCATAGCTTCGCACTTTTGTAAGTGTGCAAGCCTCACTGTAACCACTACCCAAACTGTAGTGCCATCACCCTATCCAAAAGACCTGTTCTTGCTCTTCCCCTTTCCCCTAGGTAACCATGTTTTTCAATGAGTCTTAGAGTTGTTTTTGTTGTGTTTTGTTGTGTTTGCTGACTTTAGTGATCTCAAAGATCTTCTGCTTCCACTGTTTCTATTTCTAGTGAATAATCACGAGTCTTAATATCTATATGTTACCATTGAGTTTGTTCAGTGTTATTGGTTGAGCAATTTTTTTTGATGTGTGTGTGCGCGTATGTGCTCTTCGTGTGTGTGTGTGTGTGTATGTGTGTATATGTGTGTATTGAATTGAATCTCTGATATAAATTTTTAAATTTATTTTGGGAAATTCTTTCTTAGTATCTCTTTAGATTTTTTTTTCCTACTCCATACTTCATCTTGTTTTCTCTGGGAATTTAGTTACATATGCCTGTCATTCTATTAGCTATTGATTCACTATTGACTCCCCAGCTTCAGCTAATCCTTTTTTCACTTCATTGTTTGATTTCATTAATGCTTTTATTAATTTATGCTGTTTTTAAGAACACCCAGTGAATTGCTCATTTAGATACATTTCATTATGACGGTTTCAGATTTTTTAACTTAATTCATTTTTTGGTTTTGGGCCATGACCAGTGGTGCTCAGGACTTACTCCTGGCTCTTAGGGTTCACTCCTGGCATGCTTGGGGGACTATATGTGGTACTGGGAATCGAAGCTGGGTTAGCTGTGTGCAAGACAGTTATTCTACCCACTGCACTATCTCTCTAACCCTCAGATTATTTTATTTTTTGGTTTTGGAGCTATACTGGTTGAGCTCAGGGCTTACTTCTGGCTCTGTGCTCAGGGACTATTTTTATCCCAGGCATCCCATATGGGCTGCTATGATCAAACCTGGGTCAACTGTGTGCAAGGCAAGTGACCTGTCTATCATACTATCTCTACAGCCCCTCAGATTATTTTTTGAGTTGACATTTGCCTGTTGAAATTGTCTATATTTTTCTCTAGTGTCTTCTAATTTCTAAATTCACATATGTATAGTAGCTACATTGAAAGTTTTGTCTGTCTAGGTCTTCTGTGGGCCTGCTTTTATACGGTCAATTCTCTTAATTATGCATTGTGTTTTCCTGCTTTCTTATGAGTCTTTGCTTATGAGCTTAAGAGTCTTTGCTTTTCTAGCAGGGCTATATGATCTAAGCTCTTTGAGACTGTTGACCCGCCTGTATTTTCTGATACCATCTTTTTTCCCACATGTGGCTTATTTAATATTAAGACCCTGCCAACAAGAATGGGATTATAGCAATAATTGGAGAATAGGGCTGTCTAAATTTATGTTTGGGATATGTATGTCTAGATTCCAGTTCCCCGTAAAACCCCAAGTATCACATTTAAAATTCTGACTAGTTTCTACTGGTTCCAACAATGTCCCTATAACCAAGCAAGACAGGCTTACTCTAACTTTTCTCACTTGTCATGAAGACTTGACAACTGCCCTTACTGGAAGTATTTCCACCAGTCTGGAGAAAGCCTTTATTTATTTGTTTTTTTTTTTTTGTACTTTGTTCATTTAGATATTTCCTACCCATATTTTTGTTTCTATCTGTCTGTCTATCTTGTATCTCACCTTATGGTGCTCAGAGGACCATATGTGATGCTGGGAGTTGAATTGGAGTTTTGGCTGGAGCTACATGCTAGGCATGTGCCTTAACCTCTCTACAATTTCTCTGGTCCCCCTCTTTTCTACATTTTTTTTTGCTTTTTGGGTCACACCCAGCAATGCTCAGGGGTTACTCCTGGCTTTGCACTCAGAAATTACTTCTGGCAGTGCTCGGAGGACCATATGGGATGCTGGGAATCGAACCTGGGTCAGCCGCGTGCAAGGCAAACGCCCTACCCACTGTATTATCTCTCTAGCCCCCTTTTCTACATTTTTTTAAAAAAGAAAAAAATGTACTTACTTTTTTGGTATAATTTTTATTGTTTTTATTTGTATGATGAGAACAGTGAGTCTTTTTATGAATGTGAACTCCTTATTTTTCTTTGCATTTAACGTCTTTTTCTTTCATCTATGAATTTCACTGCTGAAATATTAATATAGGATAAAAGTAACCCCAATCTCTTGAATACTTTCTGTATGTATATACAATTAAAAAGAAATTATAAAGAATCTTTTGTTCAGTAATGCTTGTGTGCATATATTAGTATGCTGGGAGGTGAGATAAAATTGGGTATAGAATGCAAAATTAGTCTACTGAAGACTTTATGTGTAGAAATAGAATAAGTGATTTCTTTTTTTTTTTTTTTTTGCTTTTTGGGTCACACCCGGCAATGCTCAGGGCTGACTCTTGGCTCTGCACTCAGGAATCATTCCTGGTGGTGCTCAGGGGACCATATGGGATGCTGGGAATCAAACCCGGGTCAGCTGCATGCAAGGCAAACGCCCTACCCGCTGTGCTATCGCTCCAGCCCCCTAAGTGATTTCTAAGGTCATTGATCTTCAACCCTTACAAAGACATTCTGGAACTTAACTATCTTTAGTATCTGGACATCATTCTGAATTTTTTTTTTGTTCCCATTACTTTTTATACCTACTTCCCTTTAATATCTTCTTTGCAAAATACTGAATATCTTTTAAAGCAATGCTTTAAAAATATTCATTATAATTTCAGTTCTTGTGTATTAAATGTTACTGCTTCATTCTGATATCAATAAATTATAGTAGTTTTGGGATTATTTTGTGAAATATAATACTTTTTAAAAATTTCATTTATTTAGTTTGGTGGTATAGGTCCAAATGCTACTGTTCTGATTGTGTAAACATTATTATTATTATTATTATTATTATTATTATTTTATTATTGGGCTGGAGCGATAGCACAGCGGGTAGGGTGTTTGCTTTGCACGTAGCCGACCCGGGTTCGATTCTTCCACCCCTCTCAGAGAGCCTGGCAAGCTACCGAGTATCCCGCCTGCACAGGCAGAGCCTGGCAAGGTACCCGTGGCATATTCGATATGCCAAAAACAGTAACAACACTCTCACAATGGAGATGTTACTGGTGCCTGCTCGAGCATATCAATGAGCAATGGGATGACAGTGATACAGTGATTATTATTATTATTTTGCTTTTTTGGGGTCATGCCTGGCAATGCTCAGGGGTACTTCCTAGCTCTGCACTCAGCACTCACTCCTTGTGGTGCTCACGGAACCATATGGGATCGAACCTAGGTTAGTCATGTGCATGCAGACACCCTACCTGCTCTACTATTGCTCTTGCCCCTGTGTAAACCCATTTTTTGTTATCATTTTTTTCATTTTTACTAAATTTATTTAGAACTGTCATTCAAAGACAGCTCATTTATTTTGGCTCATTTCTGGTAATTTCTGTACTCGCTTTTGTTCACTTTGATTTGGAATGTTTTCTTTGCAATTTGATGACATTTTTCTTACTTACTCTTTTGACTTCAGTCTCCAGATAGTTGTGAAGATTTTAACCATAGTTTTTGACCACCCACCGAAAATTATCTTGAAGTACTCTCTGGTGTCTTTGAAAGTTGGATAATTGTTGTGAGTGATCTGTCAGTAAGTAGAAAGTTAGGAAACTCAAGACTATCCTAGTTACTTGGGAGAAATAATTTGAGTCACTATAGATAAATTCAACTTTAATCCTGTTTGTATACAGGGTTTTAAATACTGTAATCTCTGGGCCAGAGAGATAGTACAGTGGGTAATGTGCTTGCCTTGCTTGAATCTGACCAAAGTTCAATTCCTGCCACTCCGTGGTACCCAAGTCCTGCCAGGAATGATCTCTGAGCAAGGAGTAAGCCCTGAGCACAGCTGGGTATGGCCCCAAACCAAACCCCAACAAAACTCAAGGAAAATGTTGTATTCTTTATTCACTCTGTCATTAATTCTTAATTCCAGGATGACGGTATGTTTAAAATACTGAGAAAATGGTTCCACTGAAATAAATTTCTTGTTTTGTTATATGTATTAGCCACAAGGAGATTTTGTTAAGTTTGATACTTAGAATATTGGTAGGGGGCTGGAGCAATAGCACAGCGGGTAGGGCGTTTGCCTTGCACGCGGCCGACCCGGGTTCGATCCCCAGCATCCCATATGGTCCCCCGAGCCCCGCCAGGAGTAATTCCTGAGTGCATGAGCCAGGAGTAACCCCTGTGCATCGCTGGGTGTGACCCAAAAACCAAAAAAAAAAAAAAGAATATTGGTAGGTTAAATATTAAAATGAGTGTGTTACTTATATTTCTAGGAAATGCATATTCAAACTAGAATTATTACTTTTATCTTTTAAGTTTTTTTTGGTATTTAATTTTTTTTTTTTTTGCTCTTGAGTCACACTGAAGCTGTACTCAGGGCTTACTCCTGGCTCTGCACCCAAAGATCACTCCTGGTATGCTTGGGGACCATATGAGGTCCTGGGGATCGAGACCGGGTCAGCTACATGCAAGGCAAGGCCTTACCTGGGTACTATCTCTTCAGTCCCAGACTTATTATTTTTTTTTAATGAAAAGGGGATAAGGATAGCTGAAAGTTTTACTAATATGAAATGTATTTTTGATATATATGACGGCTTGCTTATTATATGAATATAGTGGTAGTATACAATTTCTTTTTCTTAATAAAATTTAAATTAACTTGGTAAAAGGGCAATATTAGACCCTTGAAATACTGTTTAGGGAGTTCAAAGTGTGTAGAACATTTTACTTGAAATTTTTGTAGAGCAAATTGGCACACCTAGAAATTAAAATGGTATTAATGCATAGTAACAGAATCTGAGAAATAGTTCTCTTTCTTATTCATTCCACTCAAGACCTGTAGAGGGCATTGCATGTACAGAAAATAAGCATATTTTTTCGTATTAAGGCATTATATACTTACTTTGGATTGAGTTATTTACAGATGTATGATACTGTACATAACAAGTTTATCATCTGCAATATAGTGAGTTGAGGTGATCATTTTGAAATCATAAAATTAATTCAATTACAATGACATTTTTTGTTATAATCTTTACCTTATCTTTCTTGAACAATAAAGGAATAGTGTAGTCTTTAAGAGAATTTGAGAGCATATAAATTTTCCTCAGAGTTATTGCCTGTAGTGGATCAGGTAACAAATGAGACTTTAGAATACATGGAATGAGTTTGTTCTTTCCCCTAAATATCACAGGAATATTCCTTCCCATAAGCAAGAACCAAGATAAATAAATAAATGTTTCTTCTTATTGAAGACATTCTGTAAGTTAAAGTTAAAACCACTTAGTTCTTTTCATCTTTGAGACGATTTAATGTGATGGAATGAGAATTTGTAAAACTTATAAAATGCTCTGGGCCAAGGGGACAATTGCATAATCAAGATAAGAAATGGGATTTGAATTTGTGACACCCCCTCCAGTTTGTCTTCATCCTCTGAATTGGTTGAGTGACACGTTTCATTGTCCTAGGATTTACTGTTCCTTTCTGTTAGTTTTAGATCCTTAACTGTAATTTTATAAGCTATTGCTTTACTTTCATGTTTTATGAGATTTCCAAGTACATAAGAGATGCTTGCATTTGTGCACACCCACCCTTGAATAATTGACTGCATAGGGCTATAATTATTTTTCATGGTGTTTGTCAGTAACAGAAAAACTGAGTAAATGAATGAGTGATTCTAAAGAAATAATTTGTATAAAAACTGGTTTTTGCTTGGGCTAGTGAGATAGAACATGTGTTAAGGCACTTGCATGCAACTGACCCTGCATGTATGTAAGACCTTGCATGTAGCTGACCTTGGTTCAAGCACCACCAAGAAAAACATCCCAGCTCAGCACTGCTGGGTGTGCCCAAACCTTTCTTTTCTCCCAAGGAACCAAAAAACCAGAAATCAAAATTCCTGGTCTTTACAGAAAACTTTATTGATTAGAAAGACTTTTATTTTTTGCCAAGAATACTTTAATGATTTTTCTCACTTTGTATAATACAGACCATACTTGGGGTTGAATTGTTTTAATATGAGACAGCTTGGATATGATCAGCAAGAGAAGTGCAATTATTATGAGAATATAATTGTAATGATTAAGGGTTACAGCTACTTTTGTTAGTTTTATTTTCAAATCTTGCTCTGTAATTCTCTGGGACTTGCAACCTATGGTGACTTAAAGCATCTCTCTGTATTTTAGATTTCTTTTCCCTAAAACGGGATTAATTGAAGTATTCACTTTAAAGAGTTGTTTGTGACCTAGATAAAATAATCCAAATTTTGTCCTTGGTACATAAAGGACACTCATAAACATTATTGCTTTTAATAATCATTTTGTAATATTCAAAAATTGTAGGAATTTCTTCACCTTAAGGGGACCGTGAAAATGTCAGGATATTTGAAAGAACTGAAACTGGAGTTAATTCAAAGATACTTTTTGTTCTGGTGGATTTAAGACAGTGGATAATGCTCATTCTCAGGAGGAAATTTCCAGGCATCCATGAAATTTACTTCAATCCCAGTGACTTTGGATTTTGTGTTAAACTTTACCCTAAAATGTTTAGAGTCACTAAGTCCTTTAGGGAATCTAGATCAATGTGACAAAAACTTCCATAAGGGTGTGAACAGGGACTTTTTTTTTTTTTAAATGGCACAGTTAATCATTGTTCAGGAACTATCTTCCTGGAACGTGTAAGTGAAAAAACATTCTAACAAGTCAGAATTCCGATTGATATGAAGGAAAAATGTCCAAGACCATAAGGGGAGAATGTGGTGGGCGGATGGGGAGGGGGAGGGGACGTCCTTGAAAAGTTGTTAACTTAGGTAAGGGAAATACCAGTATCTCTGTGGTCTTTCAGGAACAAAAAACATCTTTTGCAGCGGCCCTTTGCGTTTGAGCCAGGATATAAAGTGACCTTCATGACTGGCTGGCTCCAGCTCAAGTTTTCCTAGGAGAGCCCGTCAGGGCCGCCTCGGAGCCTGACAGTGCTCAGCACATCCCTTAGCAGTGGGAAACAAGGAAATGATGGTTGCAGCAAGGAATGATTGTTATTTCTCACCAGCCGCTAGGTCCACATCACTTGCTGAAATGATTCAGCAGTTTAAGTTCGGTGCTGGGAGACTTTGTGAGCGCCCCCCGGGGAGCGCAGGACCCAGGAGGGTCAGCTCTGCCGGGATCCCGCTGGGGCTGCTCTATTCCCTCCTGCTTTGAGCCGCAGTGTGGCTGGAGTCTGTTTTGCCCTTTTTTTCCCTCCCTCTTACCCTTCCGCCTCAGGTTCCTTCTTTGACTATTTGTGTCATAGAGTGTTCTAGACAGCGGCAGGTAAAAATTGTCAGGGGCGGTGGAGGGGAGTGTGGGTGGGGGGGCACCGCGAGGAGGGCTGGGGTGGAAGGATGGTGTTTCACGGGTCCTGTCAGTGTTTAAGGGATTTCCATCATTTCAAACTGACATTATTCTGTTCTGCCCTCACTCCCTGGAAAAAAACAGGCCTCTTGTCTGGATCTTTTCGTTTTAATGATTTCCATGAAAAGGCTTTTACCCAGGCTCTGACATGACTGTCAGAACACACATTTAAATGTGAGACTGCTTAAAAGGCTATTGATATACCCTGGTGGAAAAGAAAGTACTTAAAAAAAAATCCATCAGTCTGTACACAAGTTAAGCATGACCCCCCCACCCCCCTCTCTTTCGCTCTATACACACACATACTCTCTCTCTCTCTCTCTCTCTCTGTCTTTTGCTTAGGCTCTCTGAGCTTGGGAGTCTCTCCGGTAATCCTTGGGGACCATGTGGTGTTGGAGATCTGAACGGGGCCTCCCACATGGAAAGTATCCACTCCAGTCTTTTGAGCTAACTCCCCAGTGTCTCTCTTTTCCTCCACTTCTTCTTCCTCCTCCTCCTCCTCCTCTTCCTCCTCCCCCTCCCTCCCTCTCTCTCTCTTACTCACTCACTCTCTCTCTCTCTCTTTCTCTCTCTCTCTCTCTCTCTCTCTCTCTCTTCCCCACACATACATCCTTAATTCTGTGTCTTTCCCCCTCAAGACTCAGGTTAAAGCCAGACCCCTCGGTCTTACAGAATTTGCATGTCCCCTTCCCTAAGAAGCTGCCATTTTATACATTGATGGCTCTGATTTCTGATTAATTTAATCCAGACCCAAGGATATTGACTGGGAAAGGAGAATGCTTGGTTTTGAGAGAAGGCTGCTGTCAGTCTCAGCAGACGGCTCCTTTGGAATCTGGAGCTCATTTCTCCTTGCATGTCTTGGATATGTTCGCAGGAGTCAATAATCTGCCTGATAAAATGATGCTGTATGCAACAGGAATCGTGTATAGTATTTATAATGAAACACATTTGGCATGAATTTACTTAATGTTAGTGGGAATTAAATTTCACATCAGATTACTGTATTATATAAGCAGTCTCTTAGAGTAAGTGGGTTCTGAGGTAATAACCAGATATGTGATAAAATTTTAATTAATTGGTAGGCATGTGAATATGAAGTTGTCAGCATGGTTGGTCTGTTCTCATATTGGTGAGAGAGTGTTCTGTTAACTGTGAACCACTGTGTTCACTGTGGTGCTCTCTTCATTATATGAAGAAAGTATCATGGTTTTATTGAAGAGACTTACGCAGTAAAATGCATGCCTAGGAAAATGTTACTGCTACCAAGAATTTATTATAAATTATATATTTATATATTATAATATAATATAGATTACATATATAAATTATAAATTTATTGTAAAAATAATTATCCAGATTTTATCCACTATAGTCACACTGTTTGGACTTACCCTAGACATTCATGGCTACTTACAAATACTTATACTTTTTTCTAGGTTCCAGTTACTGGGGTGACTATTATAACTTTTCTCATACTTTTCAATCCTCTTTGACTTATCCTGTCAATTTCAGATGATAGTATTTTTATTAGAAATTGAAAAGAGATCTAGGATTTTCTCAAAATTTCTCCCTCCCTCCCTCTCTTTCTCTTCCTGTTTCTCCCTCCCTCCCTCCCTCCCTCCCTCCCTTCCTTCCTTCCTTCCTTCCTTCCTCCCTCCCTTCCTTCCTTCCTTCCTTCCTTCCTTCCTTCCTTCCTTCCTTCCTTCCTTCCTTCCTTCCTTCCTTCCTTCCTTCCTTCCTTCCTTCCTTCCTTCCTTCCTCCCTCCCTCCCTTCCTCCCTCCCTCCCTCTCTCCCTTCCTTCCTTCCTTCCTTCCTTCCTTCCTTCCTTCCTTCCTTCCTTCCTTCCTTCCTTCCTTCCTTCCTTCCTTCCTTCCTTCCTCCCTTCTTCCCCTTTCTCCCTCCTTCCCTTCTCTCTCTCTCTCTTTCCCTCTCTCTTCCCTCCCTCTCCTTCCTCCCTTCTTTCTTTTGCTTTTGGCCCACAGCCAGTGGTTCTCAGTGCTTAAGGGTTACTCCAGACATTGCTCTGGGGACACAAGATTCTGGGCATTGAGTCCTGGCAACCTGCATGCACATCATGAGCTCCAGCCCTCTGAGCTATCTTCCTGGCTCAAATACATTCTTCACATTTCCTCTGGATCATCATCACCACCCTTTTGCTATTTCTGAAAAATGAGGCTAATAACTATAAGCTTGTATTCTTCTGTGGCTTCCTACATTTTTTCTAAAATGTTAATTTAGTTGTAATTCCCTGTTTTCCTTACATTTTTCCAGTCACTTGCCTAGTCCTTGCTTTTCGGGTCACAAATTTAGTTTTAAAAAAATGAAAAAGAAAATGATTCTTCTAGCTATGCTCTTCTCGCAAATGAAATTTCAGCTTTTTAGGTCTTTTTAATGCTTTCTCAGTGTGATACCTTTGATGTTTTTTCCATTCAATCCAGATATTTACTGAGGTCTATTAAGTCCTCAGCACAGACAAACCAGTTATGGTCTCTGTCTTCTAAGAGTTTATATAAGTTTCAGTCCACTGAAGACTGGCTCTGCTTGTAGTACTGTGTTAAAAATGCTTTCATGGACATGGTGCCAGCCTCCTGAGTTATATTTCTTAAACTCAGCCTGTCAAGTTTATTGTGCTCTCAACCTGTCTTTCTGCTCTTACTCCTAATTGTTCAATATTTAATGACTTTCCCAATAGAAAAAATTAATAATTTTATTCTGTGTTTTGAGCTCTTATCTTATTTTTATGTCTTTGTAGCGAATGCACTCTGGTTATAATCATTCTTGTTTTATATAATATGAAATTTCTTTTGCATTGTAATTTTATGTAGTAAAAATTCTACCAGAATAATTTTATTCTAGTTTATTGGACTGGAGCGATAGCACAGCGGTTGGGCTTTTGCCTTTCACGCGGCCGACCTGAGTTCGATTCCTCGGCTATTCTCGGAGAGCTCAGCAAGCTACCGAGAGTATTGTGCCCGTGCGGCAAGCTACCTGTGCATATTGGATATGCCAAAAACAGTAACAAAAAGTTTCTCAATGAGAGACGTTACTGGTGCCCGCTTGAACAAATCGATGAGCAACGGGATGACAGTGACAGTGATCCATTTATGATACATTATTTAGAGTTAATTTTAGAATTGGTATTTCATACTAATAGTTTCATATTCAGTCTCCATAGTTATAAGTACTTCATTTTGATGGAATAGTAGCTGCATTTTATTGCAGGTAGGGTTTTTATAAAGGTTGATGAAGTACAGTCCACTTTCAGGGCTTCTAAAAGAAATACATGACTGCCGGGGCCAGAGAGATGATAGCTCAGCAGGCGGCAGCACAGTTTGCATGTTGAAGACCCAGCTTTATCCGGAGTATTGCAGATGGTCCCCCAGGCACTGACCTTCAGAAGTGAGCTCTGCAAACAGAGCTGGGAGTAGCCCCCAATCACTGATTTCCCTATAGCCAAACATCTACATCTACTTTTTGGCTCATTGAAAAAAAAAACTAACTAAAAATAGCTTGCTGTTGACTAGGTCTTAGAGCCTTAGAATGCTTGTAGGCATTTCTTTTTTTATTGCAAATAGTGCCATGCATTGTCGATACATTCTCAAAATTTTAATATTTTATAATATGTATGTCATTAACATTTAACATGATTATTGATATTATTGTTTCTTGCTATTCACAGAGGTTGTACTTTAACATATATATATATAAGATGCTCCTGATATAAAATGATGTAGTATTTTTATAACATATAAACATTCTCTTTCATATTTTAAATTGATATATGTAGATTTATATAACTATGTACAGCTATGTTCAATTTTGTGCAGATATGTACATAGATGTTATATTTATTGTTTAGGAAATAATAACAAAAACAGAAGGTTGTGCTTGTTCACAACTTTGTAACCATTTAGGCCTAACTGTATTTTTCATCCGCACTTGGTCAAATTTGTGGATGCAGAACCCACAGAGATGGTGGCTATCTGTAGTTCGGTTAATATCTACAGTATTTGTAAGTTTTCTATTCATCACACTCATTTTCCTTTTAAAAATCTTCTCTTTCTTCTTTGATTTTGGCTACTTTATCAAAACTACTGTTCTCATAGTAAATTTCCTTTCTTTTAAATATTTTTTGTTAGTTTCTCTGGCATTTGTAGTTTTCTTTTATAATTATCTTAGTCCACTTTAAAATAGGAACTATAGCAATTCATAGACAGGCAGCTATCTTAAGCAGAGTGGTTCCAGTTCTTCTTTCTGGTTTCTTTGACCATTTTCTTTATAAATTTAAAAAAAATGTTAGCTGTAGCGATGTGATACAGCTAACTACTATTCAAGTTTTTTTAACAAATTTTATTTTTTATTGAATCACTGTGAGATACAGTTACAAAGTTTTCATATTTGGTCCACCACCAAACCCCCGCATACCCCCCTCCCACTCCCCCTCTGCCTGTGTGGCAGACGTTTTTCACTTTACTCTTATTTTACTTTGATTACATTCAATTTTCAACAGGAATCTCACTATCATTATTTGGAGATTTTCCTCCAACAGTCAGACATGTTGGATGGCATCAATAGATTGTATGTTTTCATTTTTCAGAAAAGGTTGCATGGCCACGTTAGTGGCCACGCGGTTTGGAGATGTCCCAGTCCCGCATCCCAGAGTCGTGTTAGTAGCTGCTCAGTGTCGCCGGGGCTCCATCTGGAGAAGGCGTACCAGCTGTACCTCCTCCGTCTGGCTCCCTGGTGTTGTTGGCCCGGTCTGGGGTCTGGAGCAGTCTCTGGCCTGTGCCGCTTACCAGAACGCCTGGATTCTTCTCTGTTGAATGCGGCAAGATTACTATTCAAGTTTTAAATTTTTTAAATGGGTAAGATAAGATTTATAGGACACAGAATTCACCAGTTTACAGTTTGCAGCATGATAGCATTTAATATATTTACATCATGTGTGACCATTATCATGGTCTACTTTCAAAACATTCCCAAATGTTTTATCAAAATTTATCCCAAAGGAAAATTTTTTTTTAATTGAACCACCTTGAGATACAGTTACAAAGCTTTTATGATTGAGTTTCAATCATACAATGATCGAACACCCATCCCTCCACCAGTGTACATTTCCAATGTCTCCAGTATCCCTCTTGCCACCTGCATTCCACCTCATCCCGTGCCTCTATGGCAAGTGCTTTCCTTTTTAACTCTTTCTACTTTTGGGTATTATGGTTTGCAATACAGATACTGAGAAGCCATCATGTTTGGTCCTTTGTCTGCTTTCAGCACACATCTCCCATCCAGAGTGATCCCTCCAACCATCATTGACTTAGTGGTCCCTTCTCCAAAGAAAACATTTTATCCACTTATTCCCTGTTTTACCCTCTATTAGAAGTAGTATGTTAGACAATAGGCACCAAGATAGGATTTAAATGTGAATATTTATCATCATCTAGTCAGGAGTTGGTCTTTTAAAAATATTTACCATAGTTTATGGTTTTCTAAAACTTTTTGCTCAAGTTCTTGAGGACCAGTTGACCTTACTCATTTATGGACTGCAAAGAAATAAATGGGAATAGGCAGAATCTAAAGATGACAAATCTTTGGCCTTCGAAGATAAGACTGACATATCTCTACAGTAGGTAGGGCACTTACTTGCCTTGTACGCAGCCTAGCCGAGTTCGGCACCACATTCTAGCCCTCAAGAACAGCCAGGGGTGATCCTTTCGTCACGGGTAAGCTCTGAGCACCATACGTATGGTTCCAAAACTGGGGATCAAAAAACAAAACTAAAAACTAACGTTACCAAAGAGGGATAGCTGGAAAGGTATGAGGAAATGGGCTAGAAATATTAGTTGATCATTGCTAGAGAGTTCTTGGCTATTTTCGTAGTGGTGAGGTACATTCACTGTACATTAAGATAATAAATTTTAATATTCCCGTCAACATTTCACTTAATCTATGATATGAAAACAGTAAACATAATTTTTTAAAAATATTGGAAAAGAAGACTTTTTGCTTGAGTCTCCTTGATCCGCTCTGCGATGACTTCCCTAGTTACTGCCTTCTAAAGAGTCTTCCGATTATGACACTCTCAGTTGTAATTTGCTCTGGTTGTAATGGTGCTGTGTTGTGATGAGGTTGGGAAAGGGATGCAGTCTGTAGTCATGATTAAATTGCTGTTTAACATTTTGTTATTTTTGTTTTCAGTTGTTCTTAACCTTTGTTCCTTGCCCTTTTGTGATAGAGAGATGATAGGGGAGTGCATTTGAAGATGGTTGCCTTTCTATTTCCTCTCTCCTACAGAGAGAATTTCTCTTGGTCTTACTTCTAGAGTCCTGGAAATAAAATCTTTGGGAACAGGGATCCTGAAGTACAAACTCTCAAGCCAGTCCAAACTCAGCCTCCAGCCATTCACCAATTATCACTTAAATTTTCCTACCAATTACTGGGTAGGCTCCAGAGACTTCTGCTTCTAGTAAGCTCTGATGCTCTGTGTCCTCTTGTCTCTCTAGTTTTTGGGGTGTCAGATTGCCTAATGAGCCTAAGAATGGTTTGTTTTGTACTTTTCCAACCCCTTTCTTATTTTGGACGCAGGAGTGACAACTTCTAAACTTCACATTTTGGAACTAAAATTGCAATCTACCCCACTTTGGCTTTTTATGTATTTTTGGAATGGTTCCCTCCTGGGCTGCCTTTCTCCCCACCCGCTTTGTCTTTTGACCACTGTTACTAAGGAGAAGCCTGGAATCTGCTTGAGTTTTTCTTTTCTTCTTCCCCCCCACCCCCACCCTTTTTGATGGGATGTGCCTGCATCTTTTGACTTGATGATAACATCTTTAGACTTATTCTTTAAAAATCTCAATAGGCTAAGTCTTATATTGGGTTTTTTAAAAATGTCTTTTTTGATGTACAAATTTAGAACTGAAATATTTTATATCAATAGCTTATATGTTACTTGTTCTCTTTTTAAAATTAGAAATAATACTTACCCATCCATTCCATTGCCAGTCTTCTCCATATTTATCATCTTTTCTCTAATTTTTAATATCTTTGTTCTATTATATTTATGTGTATTTCCTTTAATATCTGTATTCTTTTATTAAACTTGGAGTTGGTATTATCTTCATCTATTGCTTTCAGGTGTTTTTAAAAAATAATCATAATATTTTTTCTGTTATTTCCATTTTGGACATTCTCTTGTTTTGTGGGGGATGGTTGGATCACACCCAGCTATGCTCCAGGCTTATTCCTGCCTCTTCACTCAGGGATCACTCCTGGTGGGAAACCATATGTGGATCCTGGAATTGAACCTGGGTTGGCAACATGCAAGGGATGTGTCTTTCCTGCTGTATTACCTCTACAGCTATTAAATATATTTCTTAAGAATTTAAGTTTTTGGAATTGGAGAAATAATACAGTGGGAAGGGTGCTTGCCTTGCATGCTGCCAATCTGGGTTCAATCCCCAACATCCCGTACAGTTCTTAGAGCTCACCAGGAGAGATTCTTTTTTTTTTTTATTAGTTTATTTTTAATTAGAGAGTCATCGTGAGGGTACAGTTACAGATCCATACATCTTTGTGCTCATGCTTCCCCCATACAAAGTTCGATAACCCATCCCTTCACCAGTGCCCATTCTCCACCACCCGTAAACCCAACATCCCTCCCCCCCTCCCCAGTCCCGTCTCCCCCCACCCCACCCTGCCACTATGGCAGGGAATTCCCTTTTGTTCTCTTTCTCTGATTAGGTGTTGTATCACCAGGAGAGATTCTTGAGTGGAGTCAGGAGGAAATCCTGAGCACAGCTGGGTCTGGCCCCAAAAACCAGAAAAAAAATTTTTATTCTATTTTAATGATTCTTTCCAGCTTGTTTATTGCTAGGATGTAGAAATACAGTTTTCATAATTTATGTCCTATGACCTAGGATTTATGTCCTATGACTTTACTAATTTTTTAAATCAGTTCTAGTAGTTTTTTATCTATATGAGTTTCTGCAAATAACTATTTTACTAGCAAACAAAAATACCCCATCTGTATACCTTTTAGTTATTATTTGTACATTTTTATTCTGTCTAGGACCTCCTTTGTAGTACTGGAAAGAAGTTATTTGTATAACTCTCTTTATCTTTATTTTCTCTATCTACAAAGATAAGTAGTCGTTTACTTATAAGGATGATCTTGTACATTTAATTTGAGTAGAAAATCCTTTCGTAGTTTAAGGCATTGCCTTTCTGTTTGTTGTCTATTGGAAATTTTTGTGCTGGAAGGGTGTTAAAATGAGTCAGTTACTATTTTTTATATACATTGAGAGTGATTACTTGTTTTTTTCATTTTTAGTTTTGTAACAGTAAAATTCATGAACATTTAGAACATTAAATTCATTAGATGAACTCATCAAATGAACGTTAGACATTAAAAAATGTGAACTTTTAGGATATTGTAATATAATAAAGCCTTTATATGTTTGAGCTTCATCCTCAGTTCCTGGCACAGATATTGTAAAACATTTGCTTTTCCAGAGTTAAAGAGTAAGAGGTATGCAGTCCCTATTAGGATATCCGTGACATTTTTCAAAGAAATAGGTCAAACACTCCTGAAATTCATATGGAGCAGTAAGTTCCCACGAATAGCTAAAGCAGTCCTTTGGGAAAAAGAAGATGGCGGTATCACCTTCCCCAACTTCAAACTATACTACAAAGTGGTAGTAATTAAAACAGCATAGTACTGGAATAAAGACAGACTCTCATATCAGTGAAATAGAATTGGATATCCTGGCATAGACCTTCAAGTACATGATCATTTAATCTTTGATAAATGAAGAAAAAATATGAAGTGGAGCAAGGAAAGCCTCTCCAACGAGTGATGCTGGGAAAACTGGGTAGCTACCTGCAAAAAAAAAAAAAAATTCAGACCTCTTTCTAATGCCATACACAAAAGTGAGATAAAAATGGATTAAATACCTCAATATTATGCCTGAACCTATCAGGGACATAGAGGAAAATGTTGGCAGAACTTTCTGTGACATTGAAGCTAAAGGCGACTTAAAGGATGAAACACAGTAGAACAAGCAAGTGGAAACAAAGATTGAATCTGGGTCAGCTGCCTGCAAGGCAAATACCCTATCCACTGTACTATCATTTCAGTTGCCACCTAAGTTTTATTTTTATTTGGTACCATGCTAGATTTGTTATCTTGGACCTTTTATATCACATATAAAATACATCTGTTTTATTATTGCAGAATTATGAAGAGGAGAAAAGAGTCAAAAAAGTAAATGTGGGGAAATAGTTCTAGAAACTCAGTAATTGCTTGTAGTGTCTTGTTTTCAGACTACTTAATTTTGCTAGGGGAAAACACATTTTTAGGCAGATAACATATCTCAGTGGACATTTACTTGGGTACAATGAAATTACAGACTGTCTACATATTCTGTTTCAGAAATATAAAACTTACTCTCTTAACAAAAGAATGATCTTTTTTTCTTTTCTTTTCTTTTTTTTTTTAAATTGAATTACTGGGAGTTATACAGTTAGAAAGTTGTTCATGATTGAGTTTCAGTCATACAATGTTACAACACCCGTCCTTCACCAGTGCACATTTCCCACTGCCAGCGTCCCCAGTTTCCCTCCCACCTGTGCCATGCTTCTACGGTAGACACTTTTCTTTTCTCTCTTTCTCTTTGTCTTTCTCTTCCTCTCTCCCTCTCCCTTTCCCTCTCCCTCCGCCCCCGCCCCCCAGACTTTCCCCTTAGGCTTTGTGGTTTGCAGTACAGTTGCTGGAAGGGTATCATGCAAATCACTTTACCTCCGTTCAGCACTCAGTTCTTATCCTATGTGATCATTTCCAACTGTCATTGTCATAGTGGTCCCTTTTGTGTCCTTAACTGTATTCCCCCAGCCCCCACCCTTTTAGTGACAAGTTTCCTACCATGGACTGTCTCTACTTTCTTTGGCCCCTGTTTCTACTTTCTTTAGGTATTATTCACATACTAAGAATGATCTTTTTTTTCTGAACCATGTACTTATGTGTTTTGAATATTCAGTATATGCCATTGAGTGTTTTTTCTGTTTTGATAACATTTAAGAAAGCCAGACAATTTTGTAACATTTGGATGAAGAATAGGGAGAAAAGAAATTTATTTCTTACCATAGAAGTGTAGCTACAATTTGAAATTACATTGTTTTTATATTGAATTATTAATTTCATATTATGCGTCTTGTCAAAATTTCCTTGTAAAGAGTACTTTAAAAATGCTCCCTTTATTTTTGTTTTCATTTTCAAAGTCTAATCATTATTTTAACAACAAGTCTCACAATAGAGATGTTACTGTTGCCCGCTCAAGCAAATCAATGAGCAACGGGATGACAGTGATACAGTGATACAGTGATCATTATTTAGCTTGTTTTATTCCCCCCCTCCAAATTTTATATTGTTTCAGGTGTTAAACTAATAAATGCACATAGTTTTAAAGCTGTATTTTTAGTGACTCAAAATAAGCATCTTTAAATATGCAAAGTTATTAAAACATTGTATGGTGTTATTTAGCTTCTTATGTTTGTTTTGTTTGGGGTCTCACCAGGGCTTACTTCTGGCTCTGTGCTCGTGCTTGCTCCTGGCAGTGTATTGGGGATCATATGTAATTCTGGGTTTGTGTGGGACTAGAACATGAAAGGCAAGCATCTTAACCCTCTTACGTGATTTCTCCAGCCAAGGTCATATACTTAGTCGTAGTTAGAACTAAGTTAATGGCTAAGTTAAAAATTAATTAGGGACTTAATTAAATTAAGTTTTAATACTTTTCTTAGCATATTTATTTTGTTTTTTTCATAGTATTTAATTTTAATGTACTTGTAAAAAATTTTTGTCCAGGAGTCAGATTTAGCACAGGGGTCTATGAATTTACCTTGCAAATGCCTGACCTGCTTTGTTCCCTGGCATCACATATGGTACCCAAAGCACCGGGAGGAGTGATCCCTGAGCACTGTGGGGTTTTCCTAGCCATCCACCCCTCAAACACATTTGTAAATAACCATTCCCCCTCCCCACAAAACAAACAAACAAAAACAAACCTACAACCCTCTGATGATGAATTCCAAACTGGCGTGTAGTTAGGTTCCTTTTTTCTTATGTAGGATTTTATACAGAAAAAAACCTTAATGGTACATTTGAATGTAATTTCAAAGGAGGGCCAAAATTTTTACTACAATATTGTTAGAATGGAAGCATTTCATCTTTGGAGTTTGTTAGTGATAATCTGATTTTTAAAGAGACTTACCTTACCTTACTTTTCTTGTATTACACTATTCCCTCTCTCTACCAGCTTCTTTCCTGATCTCACCTGCACCCAAACAAGTGTTATCTTAAGAGTTGTGTTGGGGTGAGGAAATAGAACAGTATTGCCTTGGGTAAAAGGACATGTACTCGGGACTTTCTTAAAAGATGGTTATCGCCTCTGCTTTTTGAGAACTCTTGAGACTTAGGCATTTCAGAGTTTAAAGGTATGGGAGAAAAGCAACCATCACCTTAGTTCATAGAAAGAAAGCAGCAATTAAATAAAGATTATTTTAGTGAACTTTTAATTTTCCCAAAGGGTTAACCAATAGAATAGGTAAATTGTATAACGATTATTATTATTATTATTATTTTTGCTTTTTGGGTCACACCTGGCAATGCACAGGGGTCACTCCTGGCTCTGCACTCAGGAATCACCCCTGGCGGTGCTCAGGGGACCATATGGGATGCTGGGATTAGAACCCGGGTCGGCCGTGTGCAAGGCAAACGCCCTACCCGCTGTGCTATCGCTCCAGCCCCTGTATAACGATTCTTAACTGTTCACGAATAGGTCTAAATATGCTGTTTATTTTTCTGTCCCTGCAGTGCTTCATTGAAGCCTTATGTTTTTGTTTTTCTGACTTGACATTTGATTTTTTGTTTTGTTTTGTTTTGGGACACACCCAGCAGTGTTCAGAGGTTACTCCTGGCTCTGACTCAGGAATCACCCCTGGCATTGCTCAGGGGGCCATATGGGATGTTAGGGATTGAACCCTGGTCGACTGCATGCAAGGCAAGTGCTTTACCCACTGTACTATCTTTCTGGCTCATTGGCATCTGAATCTTTTAAATGGGAAGAAGAAATGTCATCAATAAGCTTGTTTTAAATAGCAGAAGTGGGAGCGGGAGAGATAACAGCATTCGGGGATGTGTACTTTGCATGTGGCAGGAGCAAGTTTGAATGCAGGTACCACTTGAACCATCCACCCTCCTCATCAGCACTGCTGGGTGTAGCTTTGAAGATTCCTGAGCACTACTAGGGTTATCCTGGTTGGCCCCAGCACCGACCATCACAGCTTTGTTGAACTGAACATTCAACGTTCAGAGTAATAGGTTGAGTATCACTGGACTCCCTCCATCCCATCCCCCAGACTCGCTGCCCATCTAGGTCTCCTAAGCATTGTTGGGGGCCCACCCCACCCCCATCATAATAATAGAAATGGAAAGGGATATAGAGAAGTATAGAATGTTTAGTTTGGTAATGCACTCTGACCATGCCATTCATTAGTTATTTGCTTTTTTAGATCTTACTTAGGTGGTGTTTACTGAGAGGAATGGTTTGAAGCTTGTCTGTTAAGGGCTCGAGAGATACCACAGTGGGTAAGGTGCTTACCTTGCACATAGCCGACCCAGGTTCCAAACCCAGCATTGCTAACCATTCCCTCCTGAGCACGTCCGGGAGTGATCCCTGAGCACAGCTAGGAGTAAGCTCTAGGCACAGATGGGTGTGGTTTGAAAACCAAAAACTGAACAAAATAGAATAAAAAGTTATACGGTAATACTGGCTGCAGAATATGTGGAGTTGACAGATATATGTATATATATATACATATATATATATATAATTTCTTTCCCTCCAATTTTAGCAGTTGTCTTCTAAATAAGTTGGTTAAATTAAACAGTTTTCCTTTTTCGGTTTTGTTATTGTTTATTTTTGGGTCACATCTGGTGGTGCTCAGAATTTACTCCTGCCTCTGCACTCAGGGAATCACTTTTGGCAGACTGGGGAACCATATGGGATGCCAGGGACCAAACCCAGGTTGGCCAAGTACAAAGCAAGCACCCTGCCTGCTGTACTATCACTCCGACCCCTTAAAATAGTTTTATGTTTTTTTTTTCCCTTTTAATTTTACCCTTGATATGATGAAAGTGAAGAAGGGTAATAATTAGCATCTTTGTTGATAATCTTAGTTTAAATTATTGGTTCAGTTAAAATATTGACTAAATAAATAGTTTTGATAATAATTTTTTCTTCCCCTTTCATGTGGGACTATGTGATCTATGGGGAAAACTTTGCTAATATAGACCCTATCTTTCCTTGGAGAATAGGTTAACATAAAATACTGCCTATCTGGAGAATTACTACTTGTAGGTTCCAACTTACTCCTGATTACTTTTTCTTCAGATTTTCCCTATAATTTGGATATTTGGGAGTCATTTTCATTGACTCATCATCTAAAGATTGACAAAGATCAAAGATATAAACCCAAATTGACATGAGGTAAAAGCTTGAGAAGAGCTAATGTTATTGTTCAAAATGATATTAAATACTACTTTGAATCTTATTCATTGATCAGCATATCTGAGAATTATGCATAATGACTTGAGTGAGCTGTTAATGTAGTTGGCATTAAACAAGTCTTGCTGTAATGCTCCCGTCTTCAGGTAGCTAGTGTACTAAAAAAGTGTTTTACAATTTAAAAAATGGCCTAGAACTTTTTAAAATAATCACATTGTAGACATTGGCTGCCAAGATATTAGAATATACTCTAATGCTTATGATAGTTCAGAATGCTTGTGATAATTTAGACTATTGGTGTTAGGTTGACCATATGTATTTTTTTAAATAAGCTCCTACTACCATTATAAAAATAAGCACGTGTTTCAGCCTCATTATAAGAGACCGTCTTTGATCACTATATTTAAAAAAGCAGCTTCTCTTTCCTTCATTTGTATTTGCTCAACTGTGTTTTATTTCTAATCCTCTTAATTGATTAATTCATTTAGGAGGATTTGAGTTTCTATCTGGAATCCTTTTCTTTTAGCCTAAAGAACTTCCTTTGGTATATTTTATAGTGCAGATGTGCTGGTCTTGAATCCTCTCAGTTTTCTTTTATCTGAAAATGTTTTCCTTTTGTTTTCATTCCTCTATTAGTTTCCTAGGGCTGCAATAACAAAGTACCACAAACTGCATGGCTTAAAAAATTTTTATTATCTCACAGGGCTAGAAGTTCAAAATCAAAAGTGTCAGCAAGGCTCTGCCCCTTCTGAAATTAGAAGAAGAGAGTCCTTGTTTCTTCCAAACTTCTGGTGATATTTTTTGTAATCTTGGTGTCCCTTAGATTATAGTTTATATGTTCCTGTTGTGAAGTTACTGTCTTCATCATCACCCACTCTTCTCCCTGCTGTCTTCTGTTCCTGATTTCCAATTCAAAACCCATGCTGGAATAAAGGGCCAACTTGCTGCAGTGTGGCTTCATCTGAAGTATGTCTGCAATGTCTCCTTTTCCCTGTAAGGTCACGTTCTGTGATACTAGGCTTTAGGACTGAAATTCAACCAGTGACAACTCCTCAAGGTTATTTATTGGAGGTAGAATTCTTGCCTTGTCATTTTTTTAAATTTTAATTTTCATTTGGATGATTTTCTAAGCTTTGTAGCTTCTGATAAGAAAACGGAGTTATTTTCTATTGTGATGGGGATGTAGCTCAATGGTAGAACTCTTGCCTTGTTATGTGTGAGGCCTTGGTTTTGAGCCCCGACAACACACATGCACGTGCGCGCGCGCGCGCGCGCGCGCACACACACACACACACACATACACACACACACACACACACACACGCAGTCACTTGTATTGTTTTTCCAGAGTGATAATATAGTATTTTTTAATGACTTCCAAATTTTGCTCTTAAATTTAGAGTACATTTTAAATAGCTTGATTATATAATTTTTGAAGGCAAGAATTCCTTTCAATTTTTTTTTTTGGGTAGAAGCAAAGATTCTTTTTCTGTCTGTAGTCTCTCAGGCTCATACCTTCTTATGTAACTAACACCTCTGAAAAAATTTTCCCTGTAACTTTTTCTCCTTTTTCATTGTTCGGATTCTCCAATCTTACTGAGTCTGTTATGTCTTCTAACAAATGTGAGATGATTTCATCTGTAACTTTTATAAGTGTTTTTTCCAAACTATTGTGTTTCTCTTCTTATAGGACTCTAGTTTCTCTTAGGTTAGACCTGAGATTGGCATTATTTATTATGTTACTCAGACTCTGCCCTTGATATTTGCTTTTTTATTTATTTTTTTCCTGATTCTTCAATTTCTGTTGATCTATCTTCAAGTTCATTTATTTTTTTATTGTCTTTTTTTTGGTGTGTATGTGTGTTGTTATAGTAAGGCCTAGCTGCTGCTTTCTTTATTTCACAATTATGTATTTCAATCAGTTCTAGGATTTACAGTTTAGTTCTTTTGTCTTTGCTGAAATTGAGTATTTGTCATTAGTTCTGAATATATTTTCTCCCTCTTAGATATAACCATAATACATTTAAAATTCACCTGTGAATGAATATATTTAAATCATAAAGAAAATCAAGAAGACGTAATAAATCTTGAAAGACTAAAGATGAAGGTGCACTGAGCACTGGAGTCTCTATATTTGTTAAATTCTAATAGGTATGAAGAATATTATAGAGAACAGTACAGTAACTTTGAATAATTGATACATTATGCAGATGCAAGGTGAATAAGGAAACATTAGAATTGAATTATATTGTAGATCAAATGAACTTAAAATATATATAGATTGAGCCACCAAACAACAAAAGACACATCCTTTGCAAGTGCTCACAACATTCTTCAGAATAGGTCATATGTTAGATCACAAAATAAGCCTTAGAAAATATAAGAAGTTTGAAATCATGATGAGTATCTTTCCCTGCACAATGGTGTGAATCTAAAAATAAATAAACGGAAGAAAATGTAACATTGATTAATGTGTGGAAATTAACACATTTGTGAACAACTGGTGGGCCAAAGATTAATAAAAAGTATATTAGATAATATCTTGAATGATGAAAATGGAAGCTGAGCATGCCAAAACTTATGAAATACAGCAAAAGCAGTTATGAGAGAAGTTTATTGCCACAAGTGCATGCATTGAGAAAGCAAAGATGACAAACATCATCACTTTACTAGAAATAGATTTGGAACAAGAACAAAGTGTAGTTAGCACTAGGAAGCAAAAGATAAAGATCATAGCAGAAGTAAGTTAATTAAACACCCATAGGAAAAATTACCCGTAGAAAAAAAAAACTAAGAACTCAGATTTTTCCTCATAAAAATGGTTATTTATTGTTAACAGATTCTCATCAAAATCACAGCTGTTACTTTTGGTAAATATTCATTAAATTATATTTTCTAAAATGCTTTACTAATTTTTGAGATTCTTACATGAGTTTCGTTTTAAATTTTATTTGTGTACAGTATGTGTACATCCTGTACAACACCCATGATTCCTACCTCTGTTATCCCGAGGATGCTTCCAATCCTCACCCCAATCCTATACCCCAGCACCTTAGCACCCTCAGATCATGATTATTTATTTTCTTATTCTTTTTCTTTTTGCCACATCCAGCAGTGCTCAGGGCTAACCCCTGACTCTGTGCCCAGGGGTCGTTCCTGGGGTTACTCTGGGGGCCATATGTGATGCCAGGAATCTAACCAGGGTTGACCACGTGAAAGGCAAGCCAGATCACATATCTCTTGCCAGTATCTCACAGTTGTTTCCCTTAAAAACCATTTTTTTTAAAAAGGAAGAGAATAAATGAAGCTGATGTTTTAGCTAGACAAGCTAATTCAGATGGAATCAAACGAAAAAGGGAACGTTGTAGTTGATAGCCTAGTCACATGAATCATGAAAATAATATAAATAATTGTTTACCAACAAATTGAATAACTGAAAATTGTAGTTTCAACCCAAGGGTTGTGAACTGATGCAGGCCCAGAGATATAAAGAGATTGAAAGCCTCTCACCTAGAAAAAAATAACAAATGCTTAGACACATATAGTATGTTAGGGATGAGTCAGCAAGACATAGAAAATTTGATCAGAACAATTAACGGTTTATGAGATATCAGAAAAAAAATCAAAACCATCCAGCAAAGTGTCCTACACTTTTTAAAAAATTATTTTATTTTATTTTATTGAATCACTGTGAGATAGTTAACAAGCTTTCATGTTTGGGTTACAATCTCACAATGATCAAACACCCATCCCTCCACCAGTGCGCATTCCCCACCACCAATATACACTTTGTAGTGTATTTTAGCTTTATAGTGAATTCTAGAAATCACAGAAGAATTAACTTTTGTTATATGAAACTTTTTAAATGATGATGATGATGATGATGATGATGATGATGATGATGATGGTGATGATGATGGTGATGATCAGGGGGTTGGTCAACCAGAAGTGCTCAGGGATTATTTTTGACTCTCTGTGCAGTAGCAACCCCAATGGTGCTTGGGAGGACAATATGTAGTGCTGGAAATTTGAACTAAGGTTGGCTACACGCAAATTAAGTGCTTTAGCTCTTGTACTATATCTCTCTGGCCTTCAAGCTCCTTAATGAATTGAGGAAGAGGCAAGACTACCCCTGATTCTAGAGTCATATGAGGGCTCTAAAATAAAAATATTCATTGCAGGTACAAAACATGAAGGTGCACAAGGAATGGAAATAATAGAGGTATATAAATATAGTTACATAGATAGCTCCAGACAAGTGAAGAATTTGGAGCTGTGAGTTTGGATAAATTACCGAAATAAGAGGATGATATTACAGTGGCATGGTTTGTTTGTTAAAATGCTTGGGGCTCATGCGATAGTATAGTGGGGAGGACATTTGCCTTGCATGCGGCCGACCCCGGTTTAATCCGAGGCATCCCATATAGTCCCCAGAGTACAGGACAGAGCAATTCCTGAATACAGAGCCAGGAATAACCCCTGAGCATTGTTAGGTGTGACCCCCCCAGAGCAAAATAAATAGATAAATAAAATAAAACACTTAACTACTGTTAATTTCTCTTCTTTCTTCTCATCTCATGATTGGAATATTTGCCCTTAAATTCTTAGATAGTAGATTTGAAGATTCTTTGAAGATTCAATCTACAAAGATTGCTGTTTGGAGTTTCCCAGGAAGAGGTCCTATCTTTTGTAGAACCCCCTAAAGTTAAGGTTCTTAGTTGATATATGTTTCTGTGCTCACAGACCTTCTTGTAAACTCTTCATAGATACATTGTTTAATATAAATAACCAGTCAAAGGCTCTGAATTTGAGTAGCCCCGAGGCTTTTTAGGAAAGTATCCAACTGAAAGGAAAAAGATCATAACCAATATTAGAAAATAATAAGTAACAAGGGAAGGGTAATCAAATAATGTATCAGAACTATTTATTAGAATAATTTGACAGTTAAATATTTCTCCTTTATAAAAAATGTTGTGTTTAGGAGAACTATACAAAAATTCAGTATTATTCAGAATTCCAGACAGTCATAGAAAATAATCAGGCCAGTATATAAAATTCCAGCTGCTCAAGGAATTGAAACTTTCAGTTGAATAGATGTTATTTAGCATAATGAACAAATTAAACATTGATCACCATTGTACACCATTGTGAAACTTATATAGAGAGTTTATAAGGGTTTACTTCCAGAGAGAAAAAATAATGTAATGGACAAAGAAATGAAGTTCAAAATGACATTGTTTAATGACATAGTAACATTGATTATTGTTTTAATGTAAAATACTATTTTGAAGAAGCAGTTGGAAGGAAGTCTAGATTTTGAGTGAGCTATTGAATTTACTATCAAGTAAAGGTAATTATTTAGATTAGAAATATGGATATAAACATTTCAACTTGAGATCAGGGATGGGTGTAGGAAAAGACATTAGGTGAATCTGTTCATTCAAAGAATTTTATATTATTAAAAATTATGAGCATTCATTTGACAGAAACTTAAAGCAAAACAGATCGGTTGATAAAAGAATCCAAAAATGTTGACTAGGGATAAAAAAAAATCCGTTTGAAGGAGTGGTTTCTATCTCACAAAACCTCAAATATTTTTGTTTTTGTATTTTGTTTTTGGGCCACATCTGCTGATATTCAGGATTTACCTCTGTCTTTGTGCTCTGGACGATAGGCGGTGCCAGGGATAGAACTTGGGTCAGCTGCATGCAAGGTGTATTATCTTCTGTATTATCTCTCCAGCACCCTTGTACATCTTATTGCAGTGCATTTTGGTAGTGACGCCTTTCATTCCTTAGTTACAAAAACAAGGTTAGTAATGAATTGAAAAATTTCATTTGGCTGAAGATCTCCATTGTAATTTTAAAAGCTAGGGTAATGGCAGACTTCTTCAAATTAAAAATATCCAAGAATGTCATAATTTTGATTTCTCGTCCTCTTGATGGGACTTCTTTAATACCTGAGTAAGGGATATGAAAGGCTCTATCTTCCCTTTTAGAGCCATGTGGGGTGTGGGCTACAGTGTCTCTCCAAGCCCTGTGTATCTGATACTGGAATAAGTGACCAAAGAGCACTGCTTGCCAGTACTGGCTGATAAATGTATAGAAATTAATTAAGGGTATATGCATCATTCTATTTTATTTTATTTTATTTTATTTTTTATTTATTTTTTCTTTTTGGGTCACACCTGGCGATGCATAGGGGTTACTCCTGGCTCTGCACTCAGAAATTACTCCTGGCAGTGCTCAGGGGACCATATGGAATGCTGGGAATTGAACCCGGGTCGGCCTCGTGCAAGGCAAATGACCTACCCGATGTGCTATTGCTCCGGCCACGCATCATTTTATTTTAAAAGATAGTCTTTTCTACATTATTTAGTAGCAAGATATTGAAAGAAATATAAGCACCTTTAAAAATATAATATAGTGCAAATATTGTTATATTTTTCACTTTCAGAATAAGATTTCTTTAACTTAGATTTAAGTGTAGATGTAAAGGTGCATACTATATGATTCCGTTGGGAGCATAACAGCATAAATCCTAGGAGCAGATCAATAGAAAATGTACACGAGCAAAAAGGAGATAACAGCTATGAACAGAGAAGAGGAGGAGTTTTATTCACTGAAATAACTGATTATTGCTGAATGGAGATTTTGACATCTTTTACTTTGTGTTCTTTTTCTAGCTTATTTTCTAGTAAATTGCAATTATATGTTTGTGGGGGTTGGAGAGACAGTACAGAGCCTAAGTTGCTTTCCCAGAATGCTCTGACCCCAGTTTGAATCCCTGGCACTATCTGGTCCCGAGGACATTACCAGGAGTCACTCTGAGCAGAGTCAGCCAGGAATAGTCCCTGAGCATCTCTGGGTGTGGTCCAGACCGTACTGTGCTCTCCCCATCCTTCATAAATCTGAGTGCATGTCTTTGTGCACTCAGAGTGTGAGTATTAAAGAATTTAACAAAGTAGAGGCTTTAAAAGGGAATGAGAACCAGTTCATTCACAAGAGAATTCTTTAAAAGTTTATACAGTTAGATCAGTGGGTCAGCGGTACAGCACCTACCTTGAAAATTTGTCAGGCTAGAGATTTAATCCCTGGCACCACAAAAAAAAAGAAAAGGAAAAAAAATTCACAAATCGTTAAAATGTTGAACATGAATTGATAATATAGGCATTGTATTTGTATTATTTTGCATTCAGTTATATCAAGACTCTTCAACTACAAAATATAGCGTCAGTGGGATAAATCGCATATAGTTGTTTTCACATGAATAAGTTACCATGTACATTAGATAGCACATTTCCAGTAGGAAATTACTGTACAAATAAGTCTCAGATATCAATATCATAATCAATATCATAATAGCATCATTTTAGTTAAACCAGATTGATGGGTAGGTCAGTTAAAAAGTTTTTTTTTTTTAATTTAGGCACTGTGATTTACAAAGTTTTTTACAAGCAGTTTCAGGCATAGAGTGCTTTCCAGCTCCATTAAACCACCAAGGACGGTGTCCTGTCACCAGCGACCCCAGGATCCCCAGCACCACTCAGCCTTACTCCTTGATGGACATAATTTTCAGTTTAATTGTTGTAGTTTGGGTCCTGAGCTTACGGTCATATTGGGTTTAAGTCTCTAATTTTTGATCTTGTAAGTTATTTTCACGATGATCCTTTGATCTTCAGACAGAATCCCCCTGGTTTGCTGTATGGTATATTATTTCAGCCTTGGTTTCCCTAAGGGCACCCTCGAGGTTGATGTGTGAGTGGATTGTTTAAATTTGTGATTTATGTGGAAGGAGAAAGGGTCTGGCGTGGAAGAGACAAGTTAGTAGAGTTGGCGCTGATTTCTTAATCAGGGGACTTTCTGAGCCGTCTAAATTACTGTGGGAGGGATACAATGTGCATCCATTTATCTGTTAATGGGTGCCTCACTCCTGGGTTGAGAATCGTGAATGCCTGGTAGTTCTCACGAGATTTCTCACTGGTGTGAGGTTCCACACTGGTGTCTGTGAGCGCTGGCAGGAAGAGGTGTGTAAGGGCTAGAGCTGGTTTCAGGTTACCCTAGGGAACACTCCTCAGGCTGCCCAGAGCCAGTGGACGCTGCTGCTCTTGCTGGGATAAGAACTGAGGCCGAGAGGATCTGTCTGAGGAGAAGCACAGAGGTGTAAAGGACGTCTAATATGCGACATACATGTCTAATACGTGAGGTGTCATAGGTTATGTGAAGTTGGATGGCGATGCAGACCATCTTATGACTGATACTCTAAATTTTGCCAAATATCAGAAGCTTCTTTACTAGACAGTGAAAGATTCCTAACTCATTTTTAGAGAGAAAGACAAGTAGAACTTTGTTTGTTTTTTCATTTGTTTTGAGGAAGCCCAATGCTCAGGGCTTCCTCCTGGCTTTGCACTCAGAGATCACTCCTGGTAGTGCTTGGGGACCGTGTAGGGTGAGGGGAGCAAACTTGGACTGTTCAAGACAAGTGCCTTACCCACTGTCCTATAGCTCTGGCCCCAAGAACTTACATTTCTTAGTGTTTTTGTTTTGCTTATCTTTTAATTCAGGATACCTTAGGTACATTATCTAACTCTTAGACTAGCTATTAGATACATTTGATTAATTATTTTTCATAGCTTGGGATGTTAGAAAACTAAAGTAATGCCCTAATTAATTAATAAATTGCAGGACTTAGATTTAAAGGCCTGACTTACTCCAAGAGTCGTTCTTTTTTCTGTGGCTGAACCTTGTAATTGGGGCTGGAGAGATAATACAGGTGTTAAGGTGCTTGGTTTGCACAGGGCTGACTCCAGCACCATGTATAACCCACTGAGCACTACCAGAAGTGATCCCTGAGCACTGCCAGGTGTGGCTTGACCCCTGCCTCCGTCCCCATAATGAACTCAATAATTGAAGTCTACCGAGTTATATATATTAGGTCTCCAAACTGAGACTAGACTGATTTCCAATTTTAAAGATCATTTGTTTGTATTATTTTAGGCCACAAGAGGTCAGTATTGGGTTGATAAAGACCAGTGCTTTCAGTTGCTTGTCTTTAGATCAGTCATCTTTAGGTACCTTGGAAGTTGTATTTCTCTCTCTCTCTCTCTCTCTCTCTCTGTCTCTCTCTCTCTCTCTCTCTCACACACACACACACACACACGCACACACATAAAAGAATTCTTGGAGTCACTTTGACAATTGTGAAAGTATTTATGGAAACATTTTTAGGTTAAAGGTCTAGATAAGGTAGTTCTTTTGGATATTTATCCTCTTCTAATAGGTAAAAAGTCATATTTTTTACAGATAGCCTTCTCTTTTTTGGGGGGCAGGGCCAAATATCCTTTTAACACAGATTTATTTTAGTATCAAACAGTTTTTTTTTTTTTTTTTTTTTGCTTTTTGGGTCACACCCAGCGATGCTCAGGGGTTACTCCTGGCTTTGCACTCAGGAATTACTCCTGGCAGTGCTTGGGGGACCATATGGGATGCCGGGGATCGAACCCGGGTCGGCCACGTGCAAGGCAAACGCCCTACCCGCTGTGCTATCGCTCCGGCCCCAATATCAAACAGTTTTATACTATAATCTTTCATATAATTTGCTTGGTGTGCATCACTGTGCATTTTCAGCCAGACAGTTGAAAAGTTACTGAACTCATCTGCTTCATGTTCTTGGTCCTGCAAACAACTTGTTACTCCTATGAGTCCTCAATGTTTGGAATGATCCCACCAGATAATTACCAAGGCCAGAAAACTCGGAGTTGTTTTTGTTTCCTTCCTCTCTTCTATGTTCTATGTTCAGATCAGTAAATTCTGTTGCTTTTGCTTCTTATATATATCTTCTCCTTCCTACTTTGATCATGTATTATTCTTCTTGTTCCAAGTCTTTATCTTTTCCCAGTTTCCAAAATCATTCCTCTGCTTCCAAATGATTTGCCTGAATTATAAAGTTCCTCCTGCTATTCTCTTTAAATTATTTCCTGGTTTCTTCTGTGCCTATTAGCTGATGTGGGAACTGCATTGCATGACATCTTTCTTTCTTATCAGTTCTTTTATAACCTATGATTTTCTGAAATAAATGTATTCCTTAGATGGATCATGCTGTTTTGCACGTTATCATTTCTCAGTCTCTCTCCTTCAGGAATGGTTACTTCCTCCCTTTGAAAAACTCATTTAACTTTTAAGAGCACTGTTTGCTACCTATTCTTTTATGAAAAATTTTACTGAACCCCCCACCAGACAGATTTGATTACTCTCTATTTTTTTTCTTTTTGGGTCACACCTGGCGATGCCAAGGGTTACTCCTGGCTCTGCACTCAGGAATAACTCCTGGCGGTGCTCAGGGGACCATATGGGATGCTGGGGATTGAACCCAGGTCGGCTGCATGCAAGGCAAATGCCCAACCCACTGTGCTATCGCTCCAGCCCAAGATTACTCTCTATTTTGTCACTCATTTATTCTGGTATGTGGATTGCATTGAATTTCAGCCACTGATTTGCCTCTCTGCCTCCAGTAATAATAGGATGTGAAGTTCATGAGCCAAGGACTCCATCTTATTTCTTTGTTTTCTCAGTACATAGCAGAATTCCTGCTATCAAATAGACCTTCAGTACCTATTTGGCTGAAAGTAAGAATACAGTGAGAAAAATTCCAAGGTTAGGACTGTAGCACTGTAGCACTGTCGTCCCATTGTTCATCAATTTGCTTGAGCGGACACCAGTAAAGTTTCCATTGTGAGACTTGTTGTGACTGTTTTTGGCATATTGAATACGCCATGGGTAGCTTGTCAGGCTCTGTGGTGCAGGCGGGATACTCTTGGTAGCTTACTGGGCTCTCCGAGAGGGATGGAGGAATTGGACCTGGGTCTGCCGCGTGCAGAGCCCTACCCGCTGTGCTATCACTCCAGTCCTACAGAGACTACAGGAAGAAGAATTTTATTTGGGATTTGGAGAAAAGTTTGAGATAGGAATAGGTCATCCAGTGGATAAAATAAAGAAGAGGGGCCAGAGAGATAGTACAGGGGATAAAGAAGCAACTTTGCATGCAACTCACCCAGCTTCAGTCTTTGGTATCACTCTGGTCCCCTTAAGGATCACCAGTAGTGTTCCCTGAACCAGGAGTATGCGCTACCAGATACTTCCCCACTCTCACCCCCCCAAAAAAAAAGACCCAACAGAAGACTCATTTTGCAGAGGACTAGGTACTACATTGAAAAATTAGAATTTCATTGCATTGGGAGTTTCAGTGATACGATTATGGAGTTTGTATTTGTACATGTTCAAAGCTGAAAAGACTTTATGTTGGAGGCGATATTGAGGATATTGAGAAACAATCTATAAAAATTGTTCATAAAGTGGATGAATAGCTGAGGAAAGGACAGCCTCAATGTTTTGTAAGATCCAGCTGCTGTTGTCTGCCTATGCCTTCCTTCCCGCGTTTCAGCCCAGGCAGTGGAAAACCAGTTGTGGTTTTAACCCCTCCCTTTTTCTTGCAACTGTTGTCTCAGTGACTGGGGGGCTCACACACATGCTTGGCTGTCAAGCTCACTCACTTGGTTGTGGTACTTACACCTCAGTGGGAATACTCCCTGGGGATCCCATGATTTTGGCTGCAGTGCTTACCTGGCTCGCCGAGGGTCATATTTATTTAGCTGGGTGTTTTGCATGTTCTGGTTGTACTACTTGCCTGGAGTGGTGCTGCTACATCCATTTTTGACAAGGCTCCTCTCCTTCCCTCCCCTCCCCTCCCCTCCCCTCCCCTCCCCTCCCCTCCCCTCCCCTCCCCTCCCCTCCCCTCCCCTCCCCTCCTCTCCCCTCCCCTCCCCTCCCCTCCCCTCTCCTCTCCGTTGTCCTCCCCTCTCCTTTCCTCCCCTCCCCTCCCCTCCCCTGTCCTGCCCTCCCCTCCCCTGCCCTGCCCTTCCCTCCTTCTCCCCTCCTCCCTCCCTTCCCCTCCTCTCCTCTTCTCTCTACTCTTCTCTCCCCTTCTCTCCTCTCCCCTCTCCTTCTCTGCCCCTCTCCCCTGTCTTCTCTTGTCCAACCTTTTGATGCTCAGGGGATCTTCCAGGATCTGTCCTCAGAAATCATCTCCTGCCAAGTTCTGGGGAATATATGAGATGCCAGGGATCAAATCCAGGCCGGCTGCTTGCCTGGCAAGCACCGTACCTGCTATTCTGTCTCTCTGGCCCCAAGGGTCCACATCATAATTGCACCAGGTGATCAGACAGTTCCAGTGCGGTGCTTGCACACAAACCCACAGTGCTCTGGAGTTTGCCCATTCTGTTGCAGTGCTGGCGATCCCAGTCCTGGCGTTGCCTTCAGCACTGTGGGCAGTATGGAAGGACTTAACTGCCTCACACTGGTAGCGAAAGTACCACTTACCACGGAGCCATCCCCGTATCCTCAGCCGCCGCTTGGCTAAGTTTATTACCTTAGTCTTTGTGGAAATAGTAAACAGACCTGGTGAGATAGCTTAGCATGGAGAGATAGTACAGTGGGTAGGGTGTTTGCCTTGTGTGCGACTGACCTGGGTTTGATCCCCAGCTTCCCACTGGTCCCCTGAGTACTGCCGGGAGTAATTCCTGAGTGCAGGGACAGGAGGAAGCCCTGAGAACCACCAGGTGTAGCCCAAAAGAGTTCTAAAGGACTTAAAAAAATTGTTTTAAATGGACTTTGTGATTTTTTTACCTTAAATATATTACATGTATACATGGAAACTTGCATCTATACTTAGATTCCTTGCATATGTATAAATTATATTTATATTCAGTCTCTCCCCAGTACTTAAGCATTTTGTATAGATATGTAATTTCTATTTGCAGCCATAGTGAGGAATAGCTGAGTTTTGATTTCATTGTTCTTCCTGTAACATCTGCCCTAACTCCTACTTTTTCACATAGAAGAGACCTGGTTATTTCTGATAGAGGCCCCAAGTTTTTGTTTGTTTGTTTTTTTTAGTCTTTTTTTTTTTTCACATAGCACAGAGGGTAGGGTGTTCGCCTTGCACGAGGCCCACCCGGGTTCGATTCCTCCGCCCCTCTCGGAGAGCCCGGCAAGCTATCGAGAGTATCTCGCCCGAACCGAAGAGCCTGGCAAGCTACCTGTGGCATATTTGATATGCCAAAAACAGTAACAAGTCTCACAATGGAGATGTTATTGATGCCCGCTTGAGCAAATCAATGAGCAATGGGATGACAGTGACAGTGATACATTTTTAAATAAATCACCGTGGGGTACAATTACAGTTACAAATTTTCATGCTTACATTTCAGTCATACTATGTGCGAATCCCTCCACCAGTGTCCGTTCTCCACCACCAATGTTCCCAGTATCCCTCCCCTCCCCCTCCCCCAGGCCCCCCCTCTCCACAGGCACATTCCCTTTCACTCTTTCTCTCCTTTAGGGTGTTATGGTCCGAAATGGAGCCCCCAACTTTTTCTTTTTCTTTTTTTTTTGAGCCCCCAAGTTTTGATGGGGCCTTGCAACATGCCTACATGTGCTTTCCAGGGTAGGGTTTGCTCTCTCAGTTGGCTGATCTGGCCCTAGCAACTTGTGGAATTATAGACTGATAGGTGAACCAGGCGGCAACTAAAAATAATAAATCAATGCGATTCTTTCAGAGTTGTTCCACTTCAAAGTTTAAAAACAGTATTTAAGAGTGGATTATTTTGAGTCCTTCTGATCCACTAGATAAAGAAAAATAGTTTGGGATTCAGTAAAATTCCAATCTTATGGAAAGCCCCATTTTTTGTTTGTTTGTTTGCTTTTCAGTTTTTGGGCCACACTCAGGGCTTACTCCTTGCTCTGTGCTCAGGGATGACCCCTGGCAGGGCCTCGGGGACCATATGGGATGCTGGGGATTGAAGCGGGATCGGTTTGTGCAGGGCAAGGACTCTGCTTGCCGTACTATCTCTCCAAGCGCTGGAAAGCTTTAGCTTTGCTGAACCGTTCTTGAGAGGAAGGGATCACTGCAGAGAAGGGCTTGCTTTCCTCTGTAGGAAGTTCTCCCCGACTCGGTGCCTCCCCGGAGGCCTTGGTGCCTTTTCATGTGGTTCAGATTGGGAGTGAGAGAGGAAGGACATCTCCATTTTGAGTGACATTGCCAGTATCTTGTTTCTGACTTAGGCTCCTAAGCGACTGTAAGATTGGTATGTCTAATATACAAACCTACGTTAAATACTTTTGGGTAGCTTCTCCAAGCCGAGCCATGTATTTTACGTGAGTCAAACCAAAATATCAATGAGCAAATACATTGCAGAGAGACAAGTTTGTCCATTGATTCAAATCTCTGGAATGTAGATTCTTTTCATTTTCTTGGCAGAAACCAGCTCACAAGTTTCAAGTTTTCCCTCTGCCCCGATATAGTGCTCTTATTTAACCAGCGCCGGGCTCACATCTGACACTTAGTATTTATCTTGAATATATTAATGTCACTTAGAGTACTTGGAGGCTTTGTTTTCTTCTAATTTCTACTTGTCACGGAGATGAAATAGCATATGTTGATTAAGGAATTTATGTTCTGAGAGAAGTCATGTTTCTCAAGGTCGGAATTTTGGGATGATGCTAGGTATTATTGTTATTTTTTTTTTTGAAGGGGAAAGATCTGGTCTGGGGAGAGAGCCTAGAGGACTGGAGGGTGTGTCTTGTCGCCCCCTCCCCATTTCTGCTCTCTTGTTCCTCGTCCCACCCTTGGCACCGCATGGCTCTCTCCCAGGTTGAACCTGCCAGGCTTGCACAGGGGCGGATTATCACAGAATTATCACTGGTCCCAGACCTTGAGCACTATTTGGGAGGCATATTCCCTCCCTTCCCCCCTTCCCAATCCACTCAAGGGGGTGGGGGGCGGGGGGAAAGAAACGTTGCATTTTGAAATAATTTTGCAACTGGTTAGGTGAAACCAAATCTCAAAAGTTTCCTTACAACAGGATTTCTGAGTTTTTGTTATGCTGTGATACCTTGCATATCTACAAGAAGGCAATCAGACATGTGGTGTTTCTTGTTTATTTGACCGCAGACCTGTTTTGGGGAAAGACACTTTGCGATACTTTGAGGGGAAGTTGGTCACATAGGAAGATCACTGATCCATAATTAGGAACTTGATCGCACTTTGAACTTCTGCTTTACTACTAATTACCCTTGTGACCTCAGAGGAAGCCTTTGTCCTTTAGACTCAATGCCCCGAGAGCTGACTGAGGTCATGGGCACATTTAATACTGTGTCCTTTAATACTTCTTTTGTTGACCCTGCATGGTCACATTCCCTGCCTCTTTGTTTCTGTTGAGACCGTACCATCATCGGAGACTGTTGGGGAGGCTGAGGGATTGCACTGCCTTTTACTAGAAAGTGCAGAGGAAGCAACCCTTTAAAATTGGTTTCCACAGATTAATGAAATTCTGTGGTATTAATGAATTGGTTCAAATCACTTAAAATTTCATTTTGGCAGTATTCTGTTTTCTCATATTCATTCACATTACTGTTTCTAAGTGTCCCAAAGCCTAAGAGTTGCTTCCTTTCCTCGCCAGCCACGGTGCTTTCAGTACGGTATTTATCTCAGATAGGAGTAGTTAGTCTTTTGCACTACAAAAGGGAAGATTTCATTTTTCTTGTTGTCTTGTATGGTGTTTCCCAAGGTGGATGGCACCATCTCCAGTAGGATCTGGGACAACCTAGGCGTTGCAACTGTGCTGCAATCGGGGGACACTTTCTGTTCGCTTAAAAAAGGCGGATTATCAGGGAGGTGCGGAGTGAGGTTTTTTCCTTTTCCTGAAAAGGAGCCAGAAGGTTAAATAAGTTTTGGGGACTTCTTATATAGATAGATTCAAGAAAGTCTTATAATAAAACTATCATTTTCTATGAAAACAATGTAGGAGTCAAACGAACAACTTCAGCATTATATATATATATATATATGTGTGTGTGTGTGTGTGTGTGTGTGTGTGTATTATGGTCTAATATGTTTGGTTTTACTTCTGAGAGTAAAAATTAATGTTAGTCAATTTGTTTTTGTATTTTCTTTGTGATACCACTTTGTTTAAACTTAAATAAAATTCTTTTATTGAATCACCATGAGACACAGTTACAAAGCTTTTATGATTGAGTTTCAGTCATAAAATGATCGAACACCCATCCCTCCACCAGTGTACATTTTTTCACCGTTAATGTCCCCAGCATCCCTCCCCCCACCCTCGCCCAACCCCAACCCCTGCCTCTCTGGCAGATAATTTCCCCCATACTCTCTCTACTTTGGGGCATTATGGTTTGCAATATAGATACTGAGAGGCTATCACATTTGGTCCTTTATCTACTTTAAGCACACATTTCCCATCCGGAGCGATCCTTCCAACCATCATTGCCTTAGTGATCCCTTCTCTATCCTGGCTGCCTTCTCCCCCAGCTCATGAGGCAGACTTCCAACCATGGAGCAATTTTCCTGGCCCTTGTCTCTACTGACCTTGGGTGTTAGTCTCATATTAAACTTAAAAATTATTTGTCTAACTATCTTTTCTTTTTTCTTTTTCTTTTGTGTATGTTAGGCCCAACAACAAAGAAACCTGGATAACATCGTCTTGCAGCAACCTAGAATTGGCAGCAAGAGAAAATCTAAGAAAGATGCTTATATAATTTTTGACACAGAGATGGAATGCACTAGCCCCAAGTCTGAACAGGATTCGGGAATTCTGGATGTAGAAGATGAGGAAGATGATGAAGAGGTAACATTTGAACTGGGCAAGGGAGACTATTTTGGTTTGAATATAGTATGTTCTGGATGTGATAAATCTTTCCATGGAATATTGCTTATGCAATCTTTGATATATTTAAGATCAATTTAGTATAGAAATTTAGTTTCTGATTTTTTTTTCTTTTTGGGTCACACCTGGCAATGCACAGGGGTTACTCCTGGCTATGCACTAAGGAATTACTCCTTAGCGGTGCTCAGGGGACCATAAGGGATGCTAGGAATCGAACCTGGGTCGGCTGCGTGCAAGGCAAATGCTCTACCCGCCGTGCTATTGCTCCAGCCTCTAGATTCTGTTTTTTAAGGGAAGAGTAGAGTATACCTGACTTAGAGAAAAAAGATCTAGGTACTAGCCACTGAAATTGGAGCCAGGTTAAATTAGTTGAGACAAATAAGAATTGTTATTTTTGAGCCAGAGTGATAGTACAGTGGGTAGGTTGCTTGTCAAGTATGCAGCTGACCCAGGTTTGATTCCCGGCATCCCATCTCATCTCCTGAGTCCCACCAGGAGCGATTCCTGAGTGCTGAGTCAGGAGTCAGCCATCAGCACCACCAGGTATGGCCCAAACTCCCCCTATCCCCACCTCCCCAAAGAGAGATGTTGCTTTTTTTGTTTATTTGTTAATTTTTTTTGTTTTGGGGCCATACCCTGTGGTACTCAGGACTTCCTCCTGGCTTTGTGCTCAGAGATCATTCCTGGAGGACTGGGGGGACTATATGTGGGGCCAGGGTTTGAAATGGGCTGGCCATGTGCAAGGCAGATGCCCTACCCACTGCATTGTCTTTCTGGTGCAAGAAGTGGGACATAAGACAAAGAGCTTTGTCAACCTTGAGAACCTTGGGTAATCCCTGAGTGCAGAGCCAGGGTTAAGTCCTGAGCACTGCTGGGTGTGGCCTAAAACCAAAGAGAAATTAAAAACATAGTTATGTCCCTGATAATATGCCCCCCACGCCACCCCAATGATGGTAGGATGGTAAGGAAAGAATGAAAAAGCATATGTAATTATTCTTGTATCCTGGATAGGAGTAATTATTATTTTTTTTTATTTTTTAAATTTTATTGAATCACCATGAGATAGTTACAAGCTTTCATGTTTGGGTTACAATCACACAATGATCAAACACCCATCCCTCCACCAGTGCACATTCCCCACCACCAATATCCCGGGTATACACCCCCTTTCCCACCCTCCCCCTGCCTCCATGGCAGACAATATTCCCCATACTCTCTCTCTCTACTTTTGGGAATTATGGCTTGCAACACAGACACTGAGAGGTCATCATGTTTGGTCCATTATCTACTTTCAGCATGCATCTCCCATCCCAACTGGTTCCTCCAGTCATCATTTTCTTAGTGATCCCTTCTTTATTCCATCTGCCTTTTCCGCTCCACTCATGAAGCAGTCTTCCAGCTATAGGGCAATCCCCCTGGCCCTTGTATCTACTGTCCTTGGGTATCAGCCTCATGTGATGCTACCCTATACTCCACAAATGAGTGCAGTCTCTGGATAGGAGTTATTCTTTATCATCAACTCACCACAGATGGATTTTTAATGTCTGTGCCATACTATATTTCTGTTTTGAGTTTTTCTTCTAGAGTACAGAGAAGATAAAAAGGGTATATTAGTAAAATACTTTGGTGGTTCCTCATAAGGGAACTCATGTGAATCCCTTTGGAAGTTAGCATGTTAAATGGAAGTGCCATGCCCAAATCAAACAGGATTCATGGTAGAGTTTTGCTGATTGAGCTCTTACAACAAGAATTCAGCACTTCCCTGTCATCTAATGGCATCCTATCTTTAAAAAAATTCTACCTTATATTTATTTACTTCTCAGTTTGAATCTTCTTCAAGTGCACATTCTTAATCTCAAACCTCATGTAGAGAATTATTTATTTAGATGTCTCCAAACTGGTTTCTTGGCATAGTTCTTGCATGGTGTGAATAAATTCTTCAGATAAGGTCTTTCGTGACCCACTGTGACGTTCTGACCTTCATTCTTGTCATTCTTTAACAGGCCTCATTGAGAGCAGCATAAATAGTTTTTCAAATAGTTTGACTTTTTAAACTGTGGCATAGAATCCTGTAGCACAGTGATTCTTAATCTGCTTGGGGTCATGCAGTCCTTTGAGAGTTTGATAAAAATCCATGTGGTCTTTTTCTTTCCTCAGTAAAATGTATATGTGTGTGTGTGTTTGTGTGTGTGTGTATACATATGTATGTGTCTGTGTCTGTATTCACTTATTAAAAATTCTGCATGAAATTTCAGGGGTTTCATGAAATTCTTATTGTCTCAAGGGCCAAACTTAAGAACCGAGGTTGTAAGGTGGTTTTCTTAAACTTTAAAGTATATTGGAATCATATTAAAATGGCCATTTTGATACTACAGGTTGGAGGCTAATTTGATAGTTTGCGTTATTAATAAGCTCCCAGGTTAGTATGGTGATTGTGGTCCCCTAGCATACTTTAAGTTCAAGAAGCCTATGAGGAAACATTTTATTGCATAAAGAAAACTCCAGGAGAGCTAATACAGGGATTAAGGTGCTTGCCTTGCACACGCCTAATCACAGTGTGAGCCCCAACACCAAATCTTCATTAGTACCAAAGGTCTGACACATGTCAGATTCAAGTTTGAACCTTTTCTTTTTGTTTAGACACTGTTAAGGAGTACCATGTTTTCATACAACTCTCCTGAACATACGGTCAAATGTTTGTTGATCAAATTACCCATGTTCAGTTTAGTTCTCAAGATCTCAGTACCCCACCCTTCCTTTTTTTTTTTTTTCTCTTCTGTGTTCATTCAGTCTGGCTTGCCACAATTTGGCAGAAAGCATGAGGACACTTTCTTCTTGCATCTGTAGTAGAAAGTGTGGCAGTAGATAAGCACCTGCTACAGTCTGTCAAACAGATGTATCTCGATTTCTTTTTTTAGAATTATGAAATGAACAGGATAGAATTGCTAGTTTAAATACAAGCACTATATTGTATCAAGCCTTCTGAGTTGTCGCGATTGTGGCGGCATACTAATTTTGAGGTATTAGGGCATATTTATTTTCGAGGACTGCCATATAGAACAAAACATCACAGAATGTGTGACTTTAACCAAAATTTGCCTTCTCACCTAAAGTCCCAAGACCAGAGTGCCAGGAGTGTTACTACTTTTTTCCTCCGGCTCTCTTCTTGTTCTGTCTCCAACATCGTCTTTTATTTGTGAGTAAGTGTCTTGGGTATGTCTTCCTCTTTTATGTGGACAATAGTTTTACTGGGCTAGGTTTCAGGTTAGGTTCCCACCCTCACAGCTTCATTTAGCCTTAATTCTCTTCTTTTAGCCCTCTCTCCAGATGCTCTCTCACTGGGAACCCATGTATTAGAGCTTTAACATGAATTTTGAGGGGGAGATAATTTGTTCCATAACACAAGGTAATTAGAAAGAATGCAGGATTTGTATTTAAGAGGTACAAATTATTTCAGCTTTGTATTGTTGGAACAGACTGCGCAGTTTCTCTAAACGTCTCATTTCTCACCTATAAAATATTGACAGTAATTAATGTCAGATTGCTTGTGAAAAATTATTTTTATCTTATCCAAATTTCAAATAATTTATTGTAAAATTTTCCTTTGACAGGAAGATAATAGAAAATGAGGATTGTTCCTCAACAGCTAAAATGAAATAAAGGTGCCATTAGAATTGTAGCGTTTCAATCAGAGTTGTAGACTGGTATGTCATGGAACAAAAATACCTGACAGACTAGTTGTTCACTTATAAGTGCTTAAATTAAAAAAAAAATTTTAAAAAGCTGCCAACTTTAAAGTCAGTTGAATTACCATGAAAGTCTGTATTTCTAACTTGGCCTCTTTCTAAACTGGGTAGAAATAGACCCTTCATGAGCTTTAATGTTTCTGTAGTAGAAATGGTTTTTCCAGAAATCGCAATCCATGCTGTGTCAACCTTCAGCAACTGCCACTTATTAATTTATTATTACATTTGTGTTATTGTTGTGGACAAGCTAAATTCTTTTTACTGAGGTAGAAAACACATCCTAAAATTTACATGGATCTACAATAACTCCAAATACACAAGTGTGGGTACCTCAAACTAATAGTTTCTATATAGCGAAGGTAATCATCAACAGAATGAAATGGTAACCTATAAACAGAATGGAAGAAAATACTTATATGCCAAAAACGGATACAAGGTCAATATCCTAAACATATACAATTCATAGCAAAAAAAAAAGAAATTCAAATAATCTAATCAAAATATGCTCAAAGGAGTATACATTTCTCTGAAGAGGATGTATTAAAAAGTCAACATGTACATGAAAAAATACTAGTATCATTAGTTTTTATTAGGCATTAGGTAATGCACATTGAAGCCACAATGTTATTTCATGCCTGTTTAAAATGGTTAACATAAAAAAGAAGAGATAGACATTGTTGCCATGGACTGGAGAAGAGGGAACAATTCTGCAATTGGTGGGATTATAAATTGGTATAGCCACTATGGAAAACAATATGGAGGATCCCTAAAAAAAAATTGATAGAACTATCATGTGATTCAGCAGTGGCTACCTCTGGGGCTCTATTCGAAGGAAATAATAACACCAATTCCAAAAAAAATTTGCACTTCATGTTCATAGTAGCATTCTTTATTGTAGTCAAGCTATGGAAACACCCTAGGTGTTCATTGATGAATGAGTGAGTAAACAAAGATGCTGTGAAGGATGGAAGTGAGGAGGACAATTAGAAGACAGTGTTAAGAAGGTACAAACCTGGGCTGTATCGATAATTTAATGGTCTGAGTATGTGCAAACTTCGCCTGTAAAGATAGTTCAGTGGACTGAGCCTTGAGTGCAAGAGGCCCAGATTTAATTCCCACCATTGCATGGATCCCAGAGTACCACCAGGAGTGACCACTGAGCACTGAGCTAGGAGTAGCCTCTGAGTACTGCCTCAAGTACTCCCCTAAAAGTACAGACTTACAGTTATATAACATAGCCGATCCTGCTCTACGTTATGTAGGGAAGCTGTTAACAGACTCCTGAGGGTTCTCATCAAACGGAGAAACCTTTTTCCTCTTCTCAAAGGAGATGGCACCTGAACCTATCTGGTAATCATAACATAACACAAAGAAGAAGTTAAACCATTGTACCATAAAACAGTGATCCTGCATGTCAATTATTTTTTATAAAAACTAGTAAACAAATAAAAATGCTTATCGACTTCATTTATTCTCAATATCCATTGACCTATTAAGAGTCTGAGTTTTTCAGTTGTTAATTTGTGGGAGGTGGGGTATACCCAAAAGTGCACAGGGGACTATTCAGTCATTCAGTGCTGGGGATTCAGCTCTGGCCACCTGCATGCAAAATATTTACTACAGCCCCTTGAGCCACTTTTTTTTTTTTTTAAAGAAATATTTTATTGAACCACCGTGAAAACAAAAAAAATACAAAGCTTTCAGGTTTAAGTCACAGTCAAATACTGATTAAACCACCATCCCTTCACCAGTGCACCCGTTCCACCACCAAGAACCCCAATACACCCCCCTCCCACCCCACCCCCCATCTAAGTAGCTTATGATATTCCCATTATTCTCTCTATATATTGAGTACATTTCATATTTCCATACAGAACTCACTATTGTTGATTGGAAATTTTCCCAAACAATCAGGCCTGCTGAATAATCATCACACTTTTTTTTTTTTTATGGGTGAGGGGGCACACCTAGTCTTGGCTTTGTACTCAGGAGTTACTCACTCCTGGTGGTGCTGGAGGACTGTATGGGATGCTGAATTGAACCCGGGCTGGCCACATGTAAGGCAAGCACTTTACTTGCTATATTACCTCTCTGCCTCCCTTGATACACACACACACACACACACATATATGTATATATATATATATAATTTTGACTACTGATAATGGCATATATATGGTAATAATAGTAGATCGTACATAGGCATGTGCTATATTCAAATGTCAAAAAGAACAATTTAGAAAGTTGAATGAACATTATGGCATGCTTTATGCATTCTGATTTGATTTTCTTATTCTTTGCTCTTTTAGGCATATCTAAGTGTATGTTGATTGGCAAAGCTTATGATTCAAACTTATTTAAGATACTTAAAATTTTTATGTTGATGGCATAAAAATTTGGTTATTTTAAAATTATTTACCTCAATTATAATGTTTACTTGTCTTTTTGATTGCCTAGAATTTCTGCTTAACATGCTTATAGCTCAGTTATCTCTTTCCTTTTGAGCCAACTTGTCAATTTTGGCATATGTATTTTATTTATATGCAATTCTTTATATTCTGTCTTTGCTTACTCTGTTGATTCTCTGGTTTTTCCAAATTTGGCCCATGGTAGTCTCATCTATTATCTTTGGACATGTCTTCTTAGATTTTTGAGCACTTCCCTTTTTTTCCTGGTGTCAGATATTCTTAATTAATTCTGCATCCTCCCCCAGCTCCAGGATCAGCTATTGACAGTTATTTCTTGTTCTTTTTACTAGAGATTAATATTTAGAAACCAAGATGTTGGTAGTTTCAGCAGTCATAAACCAGTAAACTTTTAAAACTCAAGATTTCCTTGCAGTTCTTCTTATCTTACAAATAAGATAGTCTAGCTTTGGGAAAACTCATTTCATTGGGGCTGTATAGTTCAAAAATATTTGTTTAAATACTACTTGGCTATGGTTTTTCTTTGTATGATTGCTACCAGAATGACATTTAATTAGGATCATTGGTTTCTTTTAGGGTATTTTTTTTGAGTTCTCCTCTCATTACTAATTTAATAAGTCATATTATGTAAGAAGATTCAGTCAGTGAAATCTTGTTCTATTTATTCTTTCTGCCCTGCTCTATCTTCTTTTGCAACCAGGATCATGATATTGTGTGTATGTGTGTGTGTCTGCGTGTGTGTATACATATCCTTCCTTCTTCCTCACCTGATTATTGATAGTGTACATGTAGTTTTTGTAGTTTTTCACTTGAAATTTTACCCTGAAAATTAATACACATCTGTTCATATCTTTTTATTGTATTATTGTAATGTAATATAATTTCTTATAATGCATTAATGTCCTATAGTTTATTCAGCTAATGTCTCAGTGAGTTTAATATTTCTAATATTTTCTTTTCAAAATATATTAATATTTATTTCAATTACACAGCGATTAGAATGAGCTAAAACAGAATTATTGACAATATGGTCTACTGACAAAGTATAGAACAACTTAAACTCTTACATATTACTGTGGAAATGCAAAATGTATTTCAAAATTAAACATAACACTTTTTGTTTGACCTGGAAATATCATACCTAAGCATTTACCCATTATTTTCATATACAAGCCAATACACAAATATTTATAGGAACTTTGTTTTTTGTTGTTGTTGTTGTTGTTATTGTTTTGGATTTTGGACCACACCTTGTGGTGCTCAAATTTTGCTCCTGATTCTGTGCTCCTGGTGGTGCTTGGGGGACCATATGCAGTCCCAGTGACCAAACTGGGTTCTGCTGCTTGCTGAGTCAGCACCTTAACTCCTCTACATTTTTCCCTGGCCAGATAGAGCAACTTCGGGCTGGAGCAATAGTACAGCAGGTATGGTGCTTACCTTGCCTTTGTTTGGCCTTGGGTTTCATCTCTGACAGCCTTGCCCTCGTGCTATCTCTCCAGTCCCTGGTCAAGATAATCTCATATGTATATAAGCGCAGAAATTTTTTTTTTTTTTTTTTTTTGCTTTTTGGGTCACACCCGGCGATGCACAGGGGTTACTCCTGGCTCTGCACTCAGGAATCACCCCTGGCGATGCTCAGGGGACCATATGGGATGCTGGGAATCGAACCCGGGTCAGCCGCGTGCAAGGCAAATGCCCTACCCGCTGTGCTATTCCTCCAGCCCCAAAGTTTTTTTTTTTTTAATTAAATCACCATGTGGAAAGTTACAAAGCTTTCAGGCTTAAGTCTCAGTTATATAATGCTCGAACACCCATCCTTCACCAGTGCACATATTCCACCACCAAGAATCACAGTATACCTCCCCCCTACTCCCCTACCCCATCAGCTCCCCACCCCGCCTAAGCACAGAAAAGTTTTAAAGTAAGATTTTCCCCCTTTTTTGCACTTTTTTAAAAAGAATTTGGTATGTGATATGTAACTTTAATTTCAGATGTGCAACCAAATGGTTCAGTGTTTGTCTATATCAGATGATCACTTTGCTAATTATAGTCACTTGGAATCCCAGGTCTATTTATGCACCATTGGTGTTTAGTCTAGCTTTGGGAAAGCTCATGTCCAAATAAATTTTACCCTTCTTTTCTCTGAAGCCTTGTAAGCTACACAAGAAAAGCACATTGTTGAAAAATTTTGCCCAGTGTCTCTTGGATGCCGGACATAATACGAGTTATCAAAGTTGATCCTCTGAATGCAGAAGCAATGTTTCTTCACTAATCATTTGTTATTTTCTCCCATTAGAATGATGGTTGGTTACTTTTTAATGACTTGAGATCTAACTAATGCCCCTAAGTGGCTATCAGGTCTCTGCATTTATTTTACTGAGATACAGTAAAGTGGCAACCCAAAGTATTTTCTAAAAGGAAAATGACTCACTTTAGTGAGAAGCATATTGAAATTCTTTGCAGATTTCTATCCTGCTCTTTTTTGGGGGTAGTTATTACTTTAAGCATTTCTAAAGAGAAAAAGTAATGACCTCTGTGGGATATGTGTGTGTGTGTGTGTGTGTGAGAGAGAGAGAGAGAGGGGGGGGGGGAGGGAGTGTATCTGTCTGTCTTCTGGGGCAGTTGTGTGAACAGCAGAGCTTGAGCATACCAGTGCATTTCTATTTTCTTGTGTTCTCTTTATCAGCACTGTAGGCAAGTCTCTCATAGTGCATTTGCTATCCTTCTTGATTGGAGAACGGCAAGCAATCTTTTCTTGTACTGTTCTCCTTTTCTAATGCTAGGCTAGCCCAGTAGTAAAGGAGGGATCTGGTCATTAAAGATGCTTCCCAACCCTGCCACCCTTCATTGGGGAGCCTTTTAAGATATTACAAATATCTGCTAACATTCAACTCCTCTTTTGTGTGTGTGTGTGTGTGTGTGTGTGTGTGTGTGTGTGTGTGTGAGTTGATGCAGCAATATTAAATCAGTGTATCTATTAAAACTCGAATGTCATTTCAAAATTGAAACCTCCATTTTTCTTGAGATTATTTTGTTTGTTTCGGGGCCACACTCCACACTTTGCAGTGCTTGGGGCTTACTCCCGATATTTGTACTCAGGAATCTCTATGGTAGAGACATATCCTTCCTAAATATAAAGGTTTGAGTTGAAGGAAGGCACTAATGCTCTCCGTTCAGAAAGTATAGAGGGAGTTAGGCAGCTGCTGTCCTTGGTGATGAAATTATTTCATGTGTATTCTTAAGGAAAACAACTAGTTAAAAAGGCAGAATAATCTTGAGTGTACTGTTTGTGGCTACTGTGGTATCTTCGTAGATCTATTTGAACTAGAAAAATACAGACTCCAGTATCTTAATGTCTTGAGTTCCTGACTGCCAGGCAGAGGAAATGTTTAACTATTTTAATCATGTTTCTGTATCTCAGAAAGAAAGCCCTTATGAGAGGAAATGACAACGTCCTACCACAAAGTTATCTCTTATCAGTTATAGTCTCAGTCGATAATGATTTGTCAAACTCGAGCATGTGTAAAATGCAAGGGCTGTGTTATTTACTTTGGAAAGGAAAAATTAGATGGAGCTGATAAAGACAGAGTCATGGCTTTTGTTAGAAGACAGAAACCATTAGGGACAATCATTGTTAGTTTTAGGAAAGTGTCCTTGGACCCCTCCCTCTGCCCCAGCTGAAACTTAAACCTGCTTGAATCATTCTTTGCAAGTTGAGGGAAGGGCCAAGTGAAGGAAGTGGGATGAAGACAGCCTTGACAGGAGGCTAGCGTTTTAAATGTGAAGCAAGATGTGGACTGCAGAAAGAGACTTATTTATTTACGCGGGTGAGGGAAAAGCGCCTTTTGTTCTGGCACTTCTCCCCCACACCCATTTATTTCGAGGTTTGAAAGTTCATTTCTTATCCTTCCCAAAGTGTAGCATTCCTTCACGTACAGTGTGTGTTGCTCTCCTCCTTTTGCCTTTCCGTAGACGTAAGTGATTCTTTTTCATTAGTGGAAGCAGAGAAAACACGTCGAGCTCAAAGCAACATGAGTCAGTGCATGCTTGACATACCTTTCTCCTCACAGCACTCTTCGCGGCTCCTACCGTGTCCCGAGTGCCCCTCACAGAAGGGAGCAGGAGGAAAGATGACTTCTAAGTAGTAGGCTATTCTGGAGGGAGAGCTAAAGTTTGGGAACTGAAGCCCCATTCTGTGCTGCCTTTTCTTTCCTTTTTTTTTTTTTTTTAAATGTTTGTCCAGATTTTGGTATACTGCTTTCAGAGCAGTCCTATTAGAAGGCCATAAAGATTATGGTTTCAGAGGTTAAGAACTAGCAGGGCCGATACTTCCGGGTCAGGACACTTTAAACAGTCGAAAGCTGAATATGATGATGTCAAGACAGCCTCCTAGAGAATAGGTTTGGTTATAAATATTTATTGGAGGTGACAGGAAGGGCCTTTGTCCCCTCTCTAAACATATGTAAGTTTCAGTTGACCTATGCAAACTTGTGCTAGCCCATTAGCTACTGAATTTCTGGTTTTGTAAAGAACTTCCATTTGCTAATCACCATAGATTTTTAGGGAGACTTACCTCGAGTCCTGGATGCTCATTCTAGATTGGAGGGCCTCCCCTGCGAAAGGGCATATCTGGGAAATGGTTCAGAACATTTTTCTGTTGAATGAGACTGACTCTGAGTCAAAGAAAAACTAAATTGATAACTTTATGAGGAGCGTCGCTAGGATAGAATTTGTCATAGCTAAGAAGCAAAGTTAGGATAGAAGTTGTCGTAGCTAAGAAAATTTCCCTAAATTATTTTGGATGTATGTATTTGTAGTAATTATAATCATTGGTTCTATTTTAAGAAAAGTTTTGTTTTTATGTTGATCAAAATTTTAAACATTTCTTATATTTTTTATATGCATGTGTAATTTTATTTTATTATTTAGTTGTTCATTGTTATTTTTATTTGGATGCCATACCCAGTAGTGCTTGGGGCTTACTTCTAGCTCTGTGCTCAGGGGTCACTCCTGGAGAATGTTGGGGGACTTTATGGGATGCTGGGAATTGAACCTGGATTGGCTGCTTGCAAGGCAAGTGCCTTACAACTAGATTATCTCTCTGGTCCCTGCATGTGTAATCTTTTTTTTTTTTTTTTCTTTTCGGGTCACACCCAGCGATGCTCAGGGGTTACTCCTGGCTCTGCACTCAGGAATTACTCCTGGCGGTGCTTGGGGGACCATATGGGATGCCGGGGATCGAACCCGGGTCGGCCGTGTGCAAGGCGAATGCCCTACCCGCTGTGCTATCGCTCCGGCCCCTGCATGTGTAATCGTAATGTGGCTTAAATAATGTTTTCAAGGTAACATTATGAAATGTTTCTCCTTTTGTTCTTTGAAAACTAGGGATTTGTGTGAGTAGTCTTTGCTTTCTGGTGCAGTGAAATAAGTTTCTTTCAAAACTCCATTTTGCAAAGGAAGAAAATATATAAAGATTCTTTCAGTGAGGTGGTCATTTAAAATGAGAGCCTAAATTAATCACCTTTATCTTGTTAAGATGTAATTGAGAGATCCTTTATAGTCTTGAAGTTATGTAATACATATGCGCTTTCATATATTTTCTTTAGCTGTGTGGTGCGCAACTGTGCATAACATTTTTCTCGGTAATTTTGCAATGCAAAGAATATACTTGGAGCAGAGCAAAGGTTCTTGAGCACCTAATTGTCAGTTTTTGCATAATTTTTTTAAAAACTGGGGTGTAATTGACATACAAAACCATAGGACAAGTTTGTTTTCAGTGCCCAAAATATATGGCATTGTCAGATTCTGAAATAGATTTACTTTGTCCCTTATGGAGACAAGGCAAACAAACACAACAGTGAATAAATTTGAATCAATATCTGCAAAGATATGAGGGTTCCAGAGGAAAAACAAAGTAAGCATTATGCTTTTGAAGTAGATTAATATTTATTAAGAAAAGCAGATTGGTGAGGAAACTATATTCTCCAAGGAAATAAGATTTACTCCGTGAAATAGGGGAGAACAGTCTTGGTCAACACAACCCAATTTAGACATGTCTGCTTGTATTCTGATGAATTACTGGTAAAAACTTCAGTCTATCCTTTGTTTTGATTACTTCATAACTTTTTCTGTTACTTTATGCTTCGTTTTCTTTTGTTCAATATTTACTTTGGGCCTCTCTCTCTCTCTCTCTTTTTATTTTATTCCTAATAAGTCCCTGTTACACAAAAGACAGTTTCTTTTTCTAGCTAAAGAAATTGAGGCTGGGGTAAATTGTGACTTACCGACTGTCAAGTCACATAACAGACTGTATACCAGTTCTTTCCTGACATTTTTTTTGGTCTAGTTTTATGTGTATGGATTATTTTAATAATACTTTCCTGTTTTTACTTCTAAGTTTGCCTTTCCATTCATGATTCCCCCTCCCCCCAGCCCCTAGGTAACATTCATCAATCCCTTTGCCCTTCAGAAACTGACTGGAAAATCACTGAATTTATCTGGACAGCAAGTTTTAATTTTAGCCACCGCCACTGAGTTTTCGTGTTTTTGATTTTTGCATTTAGGGTCATACACGGTGATGCACAGTGGCTGTTTCTGGCTTGGTGAGTGGCGATCTCTCCTGGCTGTGCTTGGGGGGGCCGTATATGGTGCCAGATTTTGAACCTTGGCCTTCCACGTGCAAAGCATATGCTCCAGGTCGTTGAACTCACTCCTCAGCCCTGCCACTTAGTCATTTTTTTTTTTAAATGTGGTCTACCTTACCATTTATCTAAGAAGACGACAAAGTTAAGTCATCAATGTCACATACCAAGCTTCTTTTTATTTTCCTTTGGCGGTAATAGGTTCAAGATACCGCTTGAGCTGCAGATGCAAAATTAGTGACACCTTTTTCTCTGCTCTGTTATCCATCCTTCTGCTCTCTGTCCCTGTTTTGGTAATATTGCCAATTGAGTAATTCCATCATTAAAATACCAAAACTAGATTTTTGAGAGCGTAGTTTTTTTCTTTTTGCTTTCTGTTACTTCTCTTAGAAGCTAGAAAATTTTATTTCTACACGTTAGAGTAAAAATGAATAAAATTTATATTAATAGCTTTGTTTGAATATTTTGTGATAAATTTGGTACTGTTTGCAGGTACCCGGGGCTCAAGAGTTGGTGGATTTTTCTCCTGTTTATCGATGTCTGCATATATATTCTGTCCTGGTAAGTTTTTGTCTGGCTTTGCCAATGAAGTTACTTATTGAACTACAAAAAAGTTTCTAATAGTTTTTCAGTTTATTAAAGTAAATAAATGAGAAACTATTTTAGGAATGTTCATTGATTATTAAGAAACATTTATTTCTTTTTGAGTGTTTTATTTTCCATCCACTATTCTACAGTTAGTGACATTCTGTAGCACTGTCGTCCCATTGTTCATAGATTTGCTCGAGCGGGCACCAGTAACATCTCCATTGTGAGACTTGTTGTTACTGTTTCTTGCATATCGAATACACCACCGGTAGCTTGCCAGGCTCTGCCGTGTGGGCAGGATACTCTCAGTAGCTTGCAAGGCTCTCCCAGAGGGGTGGGGGAATCGAACCCAGGTTGGCCATGTGCAAGGAAAACACCCTACCCGCTGTGCTATCACTCCAGTCTGTAGTTAGTGACATTAATTTCTCTTAATTATCAACATATAATCAGATTTAACCTAGAGACATTAATATTTCCATTCTTAATTATCTAGTTATTTAATTAGCATTATATATTGCAATAATATTTAAAAATCTTTACTCTTTTCTTTCTGTAGACAGTTATTTGTGTCATGTAAATCTTATGGAAAGGGGAATATTCCTGAGGGAAATATTACTGTATTAATGTATTCTGAAGAGTGGTACTTTCCTTCTTGGTGATACATGCAGATACACAGATATAGTGTTACTCAGGAATATTAAATTCTGGAGCTAATTATTAGAAAAGATGAAGTCATGAAATTTGCATGTAAGTGGATCAACATGGAAAGTATCATACTGAGTGAAATGAGTCCAAAAGAGAGAGACAGACGTATAAAGATCGCACTCATCCGTGGAATATAAAGTAGCAAAATGGGAGACTAACATCCAAGCGTAGTAGAGATAAGAACCAGGAGATGTGCCCCACAGCGTGGAAACTGGCCTCACATGGTGGGGGAAAAGGCAGCAGAGACAGAGAAGGGAACATCTAGTAGAGAATGTTGGGAGGACCCACTTGGGTTGAAAGATGCGTCCTGAAAGTAGACTATAGACCGAACATGATGGCCACTCAATGCCTCTATTGCAAACTACAACACCCCAAAGTAGAGAGAACAAAAGGAATGTCCTGCCGCAGATGCCAGGTGGGATGGTGGGGGTTGGAGTGGGGGTGGTGGGAGGGATACTGGGAATATTGGTGGAGGAGAATGGGCACTGGTGGAAGGATGTAAATGATCAATGTGTGACTGAAATGCAAACATGAAAGTTTTAAGTTTTTAACTGTACCTCATGGTGATTCACTAATAAAAAATTCTGGAGCTGAGGTAAAGACAACTGACAACATGTCTAGTATTGATGCTTTTTTTTTTTTTAGCATTGTGCAGTGAGATATATTTGTTTTTATTATATTTTTTCCGGTTGTTATTCAATTCCCTTTTTCTGATATTTAACCAGGTGTCAATTAGTCATTACTCCAGACAATTTGAGACATTGGTCTGGGGATGTAATGACCCTGTGTCCATTCATTGGTTTATGAAGCATTGAATCACTTCCTCTCCTTCCCTCTCCTTCTCCTCTCTCCTTCCACCTCTTAACTGCTTTTTGACTCTCTGGTCTTCTTCCTCTCTGCTGATTTTTCTCCTTGTTGTCATTTTGTTCTATAAAGATGAAGCTAAATATAGATATGTGCAAAGGTATTTAAATAAATGGACAATGTATAGTGAATTAAATCATATGCAGCTTAGTTTGTCACATGCTATTATCATTTCCTGTCGTATCTTTTCATCATACTCATCCCCAAGTATACTAATTTGGTTGTGCTTAATATGATTGTGTTTGTGATTTTAAAAACTGTATAGTGCTTTTGTGTTCAGATGTGCATTTATTTATTTTGGGTTTTTGGATCATACCCGGCTATGCTCAGGGGCTACTCTTGGCTCTGCACTCTGGAATCATTATGGTGGTGATAACTTCTCCAATGGATTTATTAATCATACTGCTTTTAATTTATGCAAATAGTATAGTACTTTTAACAAACTGTATGGTCATTCTGCCAGTGTATAGTAGTATTTGTAGAAAACTATATACGAAAACTGTGTAGCACATTTGTGTACATATGTGCTTTTATATTATACGAGTTAATTTATCTTTATAAGAATAAGTTATAAAGTTATTTATTCAGACGTTCTAGTTCTATTTTATTTAATTTTTATTCAGTGCTATTTTTAATATCTATTCTCGTTGCACTCTGTATAGCTAGTTCATTACCTTTCACTCTGCATGGTAGTTGACATTCTGGTCTAACTGCATAGTTTCTATGATTTCTATAACAGGAATGGAATTGTTGAGTCATAAAATACATATATACCACTTAATTTTATTAATTTCTATTTTCTGTTAACCTGATGGTTGTATTAATTTGCATTTCTATGATTATTGATAACTTCTCCATGTGGATTGATTAATTATATGATATTTTTATTTTCTTAAATTTCCTAATTTTAAACTTCTTTTAATGTTGTGTAGAGTTTGTACTTTTTTCTTCTTTGCTGGAAATAGAAATGTCAGAAATTCTCTTTATATTATAAACATTGACAATTTATAATGTTTTGGATATCTTTTTTCCCGTTTGTCATCAGGTTCTGTTTATGTTTTCTTTCACAAGAAAGAGAATCAAAAAATTAAAAAAACAAATTTTTTTGGGCTGGAGTGATAGCACAGCGGGTAGGGCGTTTGCCTTGCACGTGGCTGACCCGGGTTCGATTCCCAGCATCCCCAGCACTGCCAGGAGTAATTCCTGAGTGCAGAGCCAGGAGTAACCCCCGTGCGCTGCTGGGTGTGACCCAAAAAGCAAAAAAAAAAAAACCCAGAATTTTTTTATTTTAACATGATTATCAATTTCAAAATTATAATTTATGCATTTTTAGTTTTATTAAAAATATCTTTATCCTACACCATAGAGAATTCATAGTACCATTAACATTTTCTTATTTAGAGTTTAATTTTATTCCATTTTTATCTCATTCATGGCATGTAGTATAAGGCAGAAATACAGCTTAAATTTTATCTATGTTATATATTGTTTCGTCAGTCTATTTTATTACATAATGGATCACCCAGATTATAATACATAATAGATTTCTGGTATTATTTCAGACATTAACTAAATTGCCATACTTAGATGATCTGTTTCTGACCTCAATATTTTATAACATTTGACCTTTTTTTTTTTTTTTTTTTTTTTTTTGCTTTTTGGGTCACACCTGGCAATGCACAGGGGTTACTCCTGGCTCTGCACTCAGGAATCTCCCCTGGCGGTGCTCAGAGGACCATATGGGATGCTGGGAATCGAACCTGGGTCGGCCGCGTGCAAGGCAAACGCCCTACCCGCTGTGCTATCACTCCAGCCCCAACATTTGACCTTTTAATGTAAATAGATGAAGAATGAAACAATTTTGTTGATTCTCGGTTTAAGATTTCCCTCAATATTTTTGGAGTTATTTTTCCCTATATGTGTTAAGATTAGGTTGATTTCATAAAACAAAATGCATCTAGATATTTTTAAATTTTGTTTGAGTGTATAACTAAGTTTTGGGAGTAATTCTAAGATGATGAATCATCGTATTCATGGATGAATAGGATTTCGTTTGGGAAATAGTTCAAAGGATTTAAGTGTGTACTTCCATGAAGGATGCCCTGTTCTTTTCCAAACACTGGGTCCACCATCCCTGTGCTCTGCTCCACCAGGATGGCCTTCTCACCTCCCCAGTCTCTGGGTAGAGCCCCCAAAGAAAACAAATGGAAACAAAAAAATATATTGGCATACCCCCCAAAGAAAACAAAATGAAACAACAAAAAAATATATAAATTATTTATAATTTAACTATCTTGGATATTCTTTGTTAAGATTGATAGCAAAATACTTATAGTTTTATTTTCTAATTAGTAATCCCTGTTTTGAGGGGAAATAATCATTTTTGTAAATTTATTTTGTATCTGGCCACCTTGCTCACTCTTTTTAATTAAGTTTTTTTATTTGTTTTATGAAACAGTTTCTATGTACTTGATTATAATGTCTGTAAATAATGACTTGTTTCTTTTCTTCCTATTTATATATCTCACTATCCTCTGTTTTACAGTATTTCTCAGAATCATCCATATTTTATTGTCAATAAGATGATATGTTTAAAAATTTTTCCGTGGACTGATATTACAATAGGTTTCAAAATATTTTCTGGTGTTGGAGCTATAGCACAGCGGGTAGGGCGTTTGCCTTGCACTCAGCCAACCTGGGTTTGATCTCTAGCATCCCATATGGTCCCCTGAGCACCACCAGGAGTAATTCCTGAGTACAGAGCCAGGAGTATCCCCTGTGCATCGCCAGGTGTGACCCAAAAAGCAAAAATTATTTTCTATTTAATTTTTTGAGACTCCTGACCTTTTTAACATTTTTTTTAAAATAAAAGCTTGGTTTTGGAATCTTGCTGAATTTTTTCCCCAAATATGTAGATGCATTTGATGTAATTAATACATGTGGTGAATTTCACTGGTAAAATATTAAGCCATCCTTGAATTTTCTGGGGAGAAGAGCTCCCAAGTGGTGCTCAGGAGGTCTGAAGGCTACTTCCGCTGATTCTTCGCCAACTGACTCTACTATTGACTGCTAGGATCTGAGGATGCAGTGAGCTCCAATGCTGCTGTGCCTAGGACCAGCAGGGCTATCTCAGCAGTACTTGGGGGTCATCAATGCATTTTTAAGATCAATTCAACTGTATGAGATACACTACTGTTTTCTGTATAATACCTTGTGAAAATAATTTCTTTGAATTTTTAGTCTTTTTTTTTTTTCATTTATAGGTACGAGCATAAGTAAGTAACACAGACCTGTGAGATTACTTTTCTGTATTGTTCGTATGTGGTTGTAATTCAGTGTTACTTTAGTATTATTAGAGTAGATTGACTTCTTTCTCTTATCTCTGTTTCATGAAAATATTTTAGGAGTTACCTGTTTCTTGAAAATTAAGTACAAGTCACATATGCAGTTGTATGCATTTTTTCCTTTGCCTCACACATACTTCCTCCTTTCATCCATGTCATCTTGCCTCCGTGATTTTGATTAGGCACTTGGATTTTTTAATGGTTAATGGAAATTCACAGTGTTGTATTCAATCCAAATGTGTATGGAAAAATTAGCACATTTGCATCAAGTTTCAAAGTTTATTGTAAGGGACAGTTGCAAAATCCAGTTAAATTTTCCTCTTGAATTGTGTAAAGTCTATGAAGAAGAATAGTTGATTGTATTTGGTAGCAACAATAGTACTTGCTATGTAGTAGGTATTCAAATATATTAGCTGAATGAATGAATAAGTGATAGCTAAACCACTCAATACTCTTGTTTGCATATGCTAACATAAATATTAATGTTCATTTAATCATCCAATAAATGCTTTTTGAATTTCTGTTCTACATAAATGAATTTGGAGTAGCAAAGATATATAAGTAAGTCAAAGGCTTTTGTTTTCTGAAAGATTGCAGTCTGTTAGGAGAAAAGTTAGACTCTTGAATGATACACTAATAGTACTATCTATCCTCACTGTGCATGCTGGGTTTTGTAAACTTTGATAAAATTTTATAATATAGAAAAGTGTAACAATGGGAAAATTTCTCAAATGAGATCGCTAATTATAATTTATCAGAGTAATTTATTTGCATACTTAGCTGCTGTTTGTATGTGTGGTATTAGTTCCATAACCTAAACTATTCTTTCTTGTAAATGAAGTGTGATGAGAATTACCTCCTTAGAGCTGAAAAGATAGTTTTGGCCCGCATGTGATCTTTGGTACTACATGGTCCCCTGAGTGTCAAGCTGGGAGTAGCCCCTCAGCACTGGCAGGTATGGCTGAAATACCCACACCCCCCAAAAAAGTTTAATTAAAGATATTCTATGAAGAGTGCCCAGTTTACTCTCTAGCACATTTAGTTTAATATGGCAAGTTACGTATCTCTGATGCTAACCAGTAAGCATGCTATTGATATTTTAATAAGTTCTTGTGTAAAATTAAGACATGTAGCTAGAGATTCTAGTTGCTCCCATCAACAGAAATTATATATATATATATGTATATATATATATATATATATTTTCCTCTCTCACTATATGTTCAATATCACTGCATTCTACCTTAGTTTGCACTTTCCCAGCCATGATAATGATGGCTTTAGAGATGCTGAAATGCATGCAAAAAGTAACATTTTTTTCCTAGCAGCGGAGAACAAAAACATATTTGTGGAGAAAGTGGAAAATGAAGGGTTGGAGTTAATTTGAAGAAACTTCTTTTATCCCAATATAGTCTTTCACGTCTACTTGGAAATCTCCACATTCATTGGGTCGGTCTGCCAGAAGAGCAGATTACTATTTATTTATTTATTTATAGTGAATCACCGTGAGCTACAGTTACAATGTTGTTCATGGTTTCAGTCACGTAATGCCCCAACACCCAACCCTCCACCAGCATACATTTTCTACTACCAATGTCTTCAGTTTCCTTCCTGCCATCCCTGCCCCCAAGCTGCCTCTATGCTCTATGGCTGGAACTTTTCTTCACTCTCTCTGTCTCTCTCTGTCTTTGTCTGTCTGTCTCTGTCTCTGTTTCTGTCTATCACCGCCCCCCTTCCCTTGGATATTATTGTTTGCAATGTAGTTACTGAGAGGTTATCATGATTATTCCTTTACATAATACAGCATGCAGTTCCTATCCAGAGTGACGATTATCAACTAGAGTTGTCATAGTGGTCCCTTCTCTATCCAGCTGCCTTCTCCCCCAGCAACTGAGGCAGGCTTCCAACCAGGAGCCAATCCTCTTCGCCCTTATTTATAATATCCTTGGTTATTAGTCTCAGACTATATATTGTTATATCCCACAAATGAGTGTAATCATTCTACGTCTGTCCCTCTCCTTCTAATTCATTTCATCCTGACTGTTTCAAGTATTTTTTTGAAAATAATATGGGCATTCCTCAAACTACTGGAAATTTAGCTTTCTTTTTTTTTTTTAACTTTTTATTAAATCACCGTGTGGAAAGTTACAAAGTTCTCAGGTTTATGTCTCAGTTATACAATATTCAAACACCCATCCCTTCACCAGTGCCCATATTCCACCACCAAAAACCCCAGTATACCCCCCGCCCCCATCCCTCACCCCCTACTGTATAACTAATGAATTTAACTTCATTTTCTCTTTACCTTGATTGCGTTCCATATTTCAACACAAAACTCACTATTGTTATTGGAGTTTCCACCCAAGAAAGACAGCCCTACTACCAAGGAAGCATTTGATAGTTAGTTTTCCATTGCTGGGAATGAAGAGATATGTAGCCCCACTGCTCCAAGTACATAACTCTTTTTTTTTCTTTTTCCATTTCCTTTTTTTTTTCCCCCTCATCTCCCTTCCCGTGCCTCATAGTATGGTGTATGCCATGCCGCGTTTCTCCCTGAAAATGGGAAACAACCTGGAAAGAGGGATATTTCCTCTTCTCGGCCGATGTGGGCTTTTGCTTAGTTCACAGTCCAGAGAGGTGGCTGCTACATTAATAACCTTCAATATTTCAACAAAAACTCACTGTTATTATTTGGAGTTTCCTCCCCAAGTCAGACCTGTTCAAAAGGAACTGTTTCACATTGCTGACATTTATAGATGTTAAGTTGTGCGGACACAGCAGCGTCTGCGCAGTTTTGGATTTCTGTATAGAGTCCAGGGAAAATTCTGCCAGAAATTACATAGCCCAGCTCACAGTCCCAGTGCATTGCTGTGAGAAGTCTCTGGAATCAAAGTCTTTAGGCGCAGAGGGTCCGCTTCACTCTCAGCAGCTCCGAATTTATCTGGGCGGAGGGCGTGCCGGTTACACCCCCTTCCCATGAGTCCCTAGGAGCCCCAAGTGTAAAAATCGAATACCTCTGGGTTAGGACTCTTAGAAGATGGCACCTGCCATGTGGGTGCCGCCGCTGCTGCTGCCATTTTTCGTGCAGGAAGACAGGGTGGGGAGGAAAAATCCACCCCCAGGCAGCACAGAGTTGCAGCCCAGATCGCAGTCCCAGTGCATTGCTATTAGAAGCTGCGCTGGATGCCCAAATGTGTTAGGTCTCTGGAATCAAAGTGTTTAGGTGCAGAGGGTCCGCTTCACTCTCAGCAGCTCTGAATATATCTGGGCCGAAATTATATATATTTTTTAAAAAACCCCAGAGATTATGGAGTCTTAAAATATTAGGATTGAATAAAAGGACATTTAACTGCCCAAGTAAAATGAAGGGTCTCACTGGTATTCAGTGGATATTCTGCCTATTGATAGGTATTAATAAATTTTCAATAAATTTGTTAAAATTATTTATCTGTAAATACTGTAGCACTGTAGTTCCGTTGTTCATCGATTTGCTTGAGTGGGCCCCAGTAAGTCTCCATAGCGAGACTTGTTACTATTTTAGGCATATCGAATATGCCACGGGTAGCTGCCAGGCTCTGCCATGCGGGCGGGATACTCTCAGTAGCTTGCTGGGCTCTCTGAGTGGGATGGAGGAATTAAACCCGGGTCGGCGGGGTGCAAGGCAAACGTCCTACCCACTCAGCTATAGTTCTTTCTCCACTCATAATGTTTCCTAGGTTTGAAAACACTGAACGAGAGATATGATGCCAACTTCTTTTTTAAAAATTCATGTTTGTTTTTAGATATTTTAAAAATTAAAATTTTAGCTTTATTCTAAATCGGAATTTAAAAACCAATACATTTTTTCTAAGTATCCCCCAAGCAACACCAGGAGTAATTCTTGAGTGCAGAGCCAGGAGTAACCACTGAATATTGCTGGGTGTGACCCAAAAAGCAAAAATTAAAAAAAAAAGAGAATACTAATAAATGACAAAAATATTGTAGTGACACATAGCATGGTCTAGCAAAAACATATATTATATAACAAGTTTATATAATATACACACAACACGTAATACACATATTATACATAAATGCTTGATATGATTTTAAAGTATTAAAAATCTGAAAGGATAAACACAAAATTAATGGTAGGAATGGTCCTGTCTAGTTCTAGGAATCAAATAGGAGGGAATTTATGCCATAAAGTTTATATCATAGAGATTAATATTTAGTATTCTTGGGCTAAATACTCAGAAAGGGAATTATCGAGTCATATGGATATTCTTAATTTTGGGGTGTGTGTGTGTGTGTGTGTGTGTGTGTGTGTGTGTGTGTGTGTGTGTCCTTGTCCCAGGTAGTGCTCTGAGGCTCAAGGGTTCCCTCTGATGATTCTCAGCCAGTCATTCTGGCCCATCAATGCAAGCACCCAAGCATGCAGTGCTGTTCTGGCCCTTCAGTGTTGACAGTTACCCAAGCCACTCAGTGGGGCTAGCGCTTTCCAGGGCCACACACACACACACACACACACACACACACACACACACAGCAGTGCTTGGGGCTCTTCAGGGCTGAACCTGATGATGGTTAAGGGTCATGGTTCATAGTGCCAGGGATCAAATCAGAATTAGCCATATTCAGGCAGGTGCCTTAGTCCCTGTATTACTCCTGCAACGCCTATTCATTTTTTTTCTGAGAAGTCTCCACACTGTTTTACCATAGAGGCTGAACCAGAGAGACTCAGAGCAATGACTGAGGGTCCTTTTCCACTGTGCTGCTGTGAGCCCTGGCTGTTTCCATGCTTTTAATGTACACTATCCTCAGCAATGTGAGTGTTATCTTGATGATTTGATTTGCAGTTCCCCAATTTGCTGTGATGATGAGATGAGGAGCTCTTTCTCATATTCCTGTTGGCCATCTTTATGTCTTTTTTTTTTGAGGAAGTGTTTCTTTAGTTTCTTTCTCCCAGTTTGTTTTTGATGATTTTTTTTGGATTGGAGCTATAGCACAGTGGGTAGGGCATTTGCCTTGCACGCAACTGACCAGAGTTCGATTCCTCCACCCCTCTCGGAGAACCTAGCAATCTACCAAGAGTATCTCACCCACACGGCAGAGCCTGGCAAGCTACCCGTGGCGTATTCAGTATCCCAAAAACTGTAACAACAAGTCTCACAATGGAGACATTACTGGTGCCTGCTTGAGCAAATCAATGAGCAACGGGATGCCAGTGACAGTGACAGAATTTTTTTTTTTATAGTGAATTTTTTTTTGTTGTTGTTGTTTGTATTTTTGATTTTGGGCCACACTTGGTGATGTTCAGAGGTTTCTCCTGGCTCTGCACTCAGGAATCACTCTTGGTGCTGCCGTGTTGGAATCTGGGGACTGAGTCTCGGTTGATCCAGGTACAAGGCAAGTGCCTTATTTGCTGTACTATCTCTCTGACCCTGATAATATTGAATTCTGTAATTGCTGTATGTAGTCTGGGAAATTAATCCTTTCTACATTATACTATGTCAAAATATTTTTTTCCCATTCAGTAGAGTGTCTTTTATTTTGTGTATCTTTTTATTTTTTTTGGCCATGCATAAACTTTTGACATAGTCCCATCTGTTTCTTTCTGTTTTTGTTTTCATTGCCAGTGAAGTGATGGTTTTACATTATTTTTTACAGAAACTCTAGAAGTTAGACATGTTCTGTCTCTTTCTTTAGCACCAGAGAAATTTGATTTTTTTTTTTTTAGGAGGGGTGAGACAGGGGTGATAGTTGTTATCTGTCTCAGTCTTTGTGGGATCTACTTCTTCGTATCCATCAGTGTTCCAATGGTTCTGCTTTTGTCCTACTTCTCCATTTTCTTCTCTGCCTTTCTTGAACGACATTATCTGTTTTCATGGTTGAAAGTGCTAATGACTTTCTAACCTTTATTTTCACATCTCAGGTTTCCCTTGCACTTCAGACTTTTATATATAATGGTTTACTTACTGAACCTAACTGTTCATATATTGCACAAGCAGTACGAACTCTGTGTGTTACTAGCAGACTCCTTATCTCCCATTCCCTAAAATTTACTCCTGGATTTACAGTTATCTTAGGTAATGACAGCGTTACCTATCCATGCCAGCTAGGAACATAACGTTTTCTTTCCTCCAGTGCCCTATTCATATATCCAGTTTTGTAAATGTTACCTCCTAAATATGGTTTGACTTTATCTCATCCTCCCCTATCCAAAAATTATTGCTCTAGTTCAGATTCTCACCAGGATTATTGAAAATAGCCACTTACTTGACCTCCCTAACTTATATCTTAAACCCCTAATTCACTTCTTACTATAGTTATATTGATCTATCATAAAAATGTAAGATCATGTTACTTGCTTAAATTTTCTGATTGGTCACCTGTGAAGTAAAATATAGAAGAATAGGAGAGAATATAGCATATAGAAATATAGACTTGCCATGTCCTGACTTCAATATTTCCTAATACCACCATGCATTAATGATTCCAGAGTTTTTTTTTTCCTGGTTCTTTGAGTGCAGTGCTAATTCATGCTTATTATCCTTTCTTTTTAGGGTTTTATGTTATAAAATATGGGGTTATGATATAAAATATTAGCATATTTTCTTGAATTACTGTTTGTTTCTTTTTATTCTACTGACTCATTTTATTTTATTCTTATGTCCCTGAAAATTTTCCTGATGATTGAGGTCAGTGAACTCCCTTACCCTTTGAACTATTATATGACCCAATTCATATTTATGCTAGTGCTTACTGTAATGTATCACCATATTCTAAATATGTGTTTTCTTTTTCTCAGAAGACTGTAAGCTCTTTTAGGGCAAGTACTATGTTTTATTCATCTCTTCTTAAAACCCTCACATTTATTATTAGTAATGTCTAATACCCAATACATGTTTTGTTTTTGATTTTGAAAGATAACTACCCTCCTCTTGACCTACAAATGAATCCAGCATTCTGTTCTCAGGCAGTGTTATACAATATCAGGGCTGGGGCTTATTCAAGGGAAAACAGTTCTATTGGTGTCCAACGGAAGGATCATAACAGAAGTAACAAAAAGTTCTAATATTTTGTCATTTACAATAGTGTTTATCTGAACTTTTGGCCTGGAGGATAACAAGGCACACTTTGAATAAACATGGCAATATTTATTATTTTTAGTGAAACCGACCTTCCATTCACCCCCCTTTTATGGCTGTGCTGCTTATAAATTCCCAAAGGATTATTTGAAAAATCCTACTTATATCTGCCATCCTTATCAGTAGGGCAGGAGTTCATGTATTGTAACAGGAGGTCAGATTTCGGTCATGGTCTTATAGATGGGGCCAAGCACCTGTAAATTCTTCCTTTGGTGACTAAAGTGAAGTACAATATCAAACAGGCAGTGAGACTTTTCTAGGAAGTGCTGAACTTTGGCAGGAAGGGCAAACTTTGGCAGGAGGAGGGGAGGGAAGAAAGTGAACAAGGGTCAGATAGTGGCTAATTGAGACTTGGTCCTTGATATAGTAATGCAATGGAAGTGTGCAGGGCAAAGGTAGGGGCTATTTTATGAAATTGTTTTAAGTAACTTACATTGTTTAAATATTCACAGACAGTTTAAAGATGGGTAGTAAGGGATAGGCTCTAAAGCATTGTTTTGTAATCACTATAGATACATTTGTTAAGGTAGAAGTTATTAGACTGGGAATGATGAGTAATAATAATCAGAGATTCTTTGTACATAGTAATAGTTAAAAAGGTGGATGGACTATATAATGGAGACAGAAACCAGTCTGTCTTCACAGATTTTTTATTTTTGAGAATTTCTATCAACCCAGTGATGTCTGTCATATTTGTTAGCTCTGAGCTTTGAACCCAGCTCAGTTTGGATGGAGATTTGTATACTTTAAACACCTTGACAGACGATAGCATCTCTCTGATTCCTCTCTAGGTTTGCTGCTCACATACCCTTCTGTTACTGCAAAGGTGTATACATGCATGAGACATGCGCCTTTGGTATCATTATAACATTGAGGGAATAAATCTATAAGAAAAACCATTTCACTAGTTACAGGATTTCACTTAGGCTCACATCTTACTGTAATATCCTGATCTCTAAAATCAACTGGTCATTTGGAGTTTTTAAAATTCTGGACAGAAAATGTGGAAAATTGTAATTTTGATGTAGTTTTTTTTTTCTTTGTATATCTTAGACTATAAGAAAAGTTTCCTTTTAAGATTTCAGATACTATGGGCCCATGGATAGAAATTATAATAGCATTGTGGATTTTTTTTCCTCTATAGTAAGCAACAAACATCAAGTAAAACATGAATCATTTGGATTAAACCAATTTTTTATCCATTGGATAAAATGGATTTTAAAACCCCCCTCATTTTTATCCAATTCTCTTTTAGCCACTAGACTGTAAAATGGCCTAAGAAATAAATGGATGTTGACCAATGTACAGCAGGTTCATTCTAACAAAGGCTCTAGCAAGTGTTGTATTTCCTTTAAACTTTCTGGGGCAAAATGCCTCTGAGAATTTGATGAAAGCTGTGAGTCCTTTCCCCAGACAAAATGCACATACATACATTTGTGTGATATTTTGCATAGGTTTTCAGAGTTTCCCAAATCTTGACTCTTTACCACAGACTTGAAATAATACCCATCTAAGGGAAGTATAGTTCAAACGGGGTTTTAGATATCTACTGATTATAAACCCATTTCCCAGAACTTACATTATTCCATTTTGAGTACCCTTAGTACCAGCTTGAGTTTTTTGGTTTGTTTCTTAGATTTAGGAACTTCACCAAAATCTAACTTGAAAAGCATATTTTATTATGCTCTTATTTTGGTCATAAATATTGATTCCCTGGTCAGCGATGGCGTATGACAAGTTAGTGACCACCAAGAAGGTAGCCTCTGATTGGTTTTGATCTTGACTTTTCTCCTTAAAGGAAGTTAGAGCAGAGATTAAGAAATTATTACGAGAACTGTAGTTAGTAATTACTCCCCCTTAATATAAGTAATTGTGTTAGATTTCAGAATATTTTGCGTCATACATGCTTTCAGTGAATCCTTTCTTGTTATAGTTTGACAGCAGTTGGGAAAGGTGAATTAGAAAGAGTTGGAATTTACCTACAATTGCTTTATATTTTTCCATCGTCTTTGCAGGGGATGGAGTGGGGTGGGCAAGTCTTTCTTAACATTTTTACCTTAATAATCTGAATCTGTTCTACACTGGCAGCTGATTAAAATGGGTGAGTATGTAGCTACAAAGAATTCAGAAAGGAAAATGAAGTGTAAAACAGGTGTATTAGTGTAGTTCTGATTGACATGCTTTTTTGGTTTGTTTTTGGGCCACACTGAGCAGTGTTCAGAGCTTACTTCTGACTCTTTGTTCAGTGATCACTCCTGGCAGTGCTCAATGCTTACTTCTGGCTCTGTACTTAGGGATTGCTCCTGGCAGTGCTCAGGGAGCCACATGTGGTGCCAGGGATTAAACCTGGGGTGACCGCATAAGAGACAAGTGCTGTACTTGCTGTACCATCTCTCCAGCCTCATGACATGTTTTCTGAGGTACCATGGAGAATTGGAAGATGTTTACACACAGTACATCAAAAAAAGAGACTCATATCCAAGATTTTTAAAGCGCACACAAAGCTTAACCAAAAATATATCCAATAATCTCATACAAAAATGAGGACCAGAGATGAACAGATACTACCCCAAAGAAAAACATCGATTTATGACTATTAAGAAAATGTACATCAGAACAACAGTGAGATATCAGTGAGATATCACTAGACTTTCAAAAAGTGTAGAGATAACCACTGTTGATAGGGATGTGGTAAGAAAGGAGTCCTCATTCACCACGGATGGGAATGTAAACTGGTTCAGTCTCTATGGAAAGCAATATAGAAGTTTCTCAAAAAAAAAAAAGTCCCATATGACCTAGTGATACCACTTCTTGACATCTATCTCCAAAACACAAAAACATTAATTTGAAAGGATATATGTGCACTTGTATTTGTTGCAGTGTTTAGTACAACACTCAAGTTGTAGAAAAATCCAGATGAACAAGTGTGGGCAGATGTACCAAGAAATTGTGGTATATTTATATAGTCGAATACCATGGAGCTATAAGAAAGGGTGAATTCATACAATTTGTTTCGGCATGGATGGAACTAGAGACTATCATGCTGAATAAAGTTATTCAGAAGGAAAGAGATACAGAATGATCTCTCTCCTTTGTGGGATATCCACTTATAAAGTAAGGGAGAAGCAGATGGCCAAAGGTAATAGAATATTGGTTCAATAGGACAGATTTAAGGAGGTGGGTGAGAGGTGAATGGGAGGAACTTTTGGGACATTGGTAGAGGGAAATGGCCCCTCTAGTGGTGGGTGAAGTGTTGAAATGATGCATCTATGAAACTCTTAACTGTATGGCAAATCATAGTACCTCAGTAAAATGTATTATTGAAAAAAGAAATTATTTAAATAACTTTGATAGCACTTGGCTATTATATTAAAATGAAATGAATACTTGAACAACCTTGAGAAGTTTTCAGTTAATGATAAATGGTTAATTTGGCATTTTCAAAGTTAGATTTCCTTTTGAGTTGTCACACAAATACTTATATAATCTTGAATTTTATAGAATACTTTTCCCAGTAGTCTTACAGTGCTTCATTATGAATCATGCCATGTATGTGTAAACTTAGTTGGCATCAGAACTAAGATTCTGAAGTTCTTATTCCTATAATGTTATCAGGAGGCACTGTTGCTGCTTAATAACCACGTAAATTTAGCAACAAGAATTATAAGTTAGGTTTAAAGCAAATGTGGATGATTGGGTATATAATTTGGAGTCAGGTATAAAAATGGTGATTATTTGAGAAATGAGATCTCCTTCATAATTTATTCATTATCTATTAATTTTGCTTTTTGAGGCCACACCGGCAGTGCTTCAGGACTATTCCTGGCTCTGTGTTCAGAAGTGATCCCTGGTGGGGAGGGGACCATATGCAGTGGCAGGGATTAAACGGGGGTTGGCTGCACAAGAGGCAGGCACCCCGACCCCTGTACTATCTCTTCAGTCCCCAAATTCCCTTAAAAAATAGTGATGTTGTCATGTAACATGTTGTTATTAGCACAGTTGACTGCCAAATGAAAAAAATACAGTACATCCATCAACTTCTTATAACTTTTACCACTGCTTCTCATAGACCATTGATCTGGCAGCAAATACGAAGTAGAACAGATATGGGTTTTTTTTTCAATTTTTATTAAAATTGGTTATACTTTTTTTTATATTCTAGCTTTCTATTTTAGTATATATTTTCTAAAGACCTATCATTATTCTACAAGTTAGGATTTCTACTAAGGAATAGAAATTAAGGCTAATGAGGACGACCTTCACACCAAATCCTAGGTCCTTAGAGTTTGGGGATGTTTTTCTTCTTATTTGACATTCTCAAATATGGTGTTACACAGAGAAGGAAATGTCACTTTATTTTGCCAGTCTTGCATAGTTATAAAATTCCAGAATTGCTGGAGACATGTGGTTTAATGATTTAGATTGCCTTCAGGTTGTCCCTGGAGGCTGGAGAGATAGCATTTACCTCGCACACTGTCACCCCTGTTCCAATCCCTGGCACCACATATGCTTCTACAAGCACCGCCAGGAATGATCACTAAGCACAGAGCCAGGAGTAAGCCCTGAGTTCTGCTGACTATGGCCCTTTCCCTTCCCTGCCATGAAATTGTTTCTGGAACAACTTCTTTTGGGGAATATCGGTATTATCAGATGATCTGTTTTTGCTTTTTGACCTTTTTTTTTCTTTTTTAAAGTATGTATGCTCTTTTCTCAGGTTTCATTGAAGTGCTATGTATTATTTTGATGACAGGCTAATTTTTTTCTTCAGTTCACCTCCATATATTTAAGAATATTCTAAGAATTACAAAATTTTTAAAAAATTCATCTTTTAACCAGCATTTTCTAATACAGTAAAATATGTGAAAGATGATCAGCAGGACACTTTCTGGTCCCAGTTTATAATTTAATGGATCTAGAAAAGGGCTTTTTGTGAAGAGACTGAGGAAGCCTGGCTTTTTAAAATAATTCCATTTTGTTTATCTAAAATATAAAATATTTCTCTGGAAAAGAACAGAACATTGAACTTTAATGGAAAAGGCATCCTGGGAATAGTAATTTGAAATGAGTAGTTACCATTTTCAAATCTTTTGGTATGGCATTGATGTTAGAGAGGAATTATTATGTTTATATGCTTGAAATTTATTTTTTAAGGACTTCGACTAATATTTCAGGCAGTGGTATTTACAATCTTCCTCTTGATCTTCTTTGTAATGATTTTGTTTTTATTTTATAAGGACTTTATTTCCCTTTCAAAAATATTTATCTGCTTTTCTCTGCTAATACAAATACAGGTTGCATTGATAATGAGCCAACTTATACTGATAAAATAGAGCTTGAAGCTCTCTGGTCTCTTTGGTGATCTTGAGTACTTCTGAGCAATAAGAACATATTTTATTTTCTTTAGAGATTTGTTTTTTTAATGTGGAAAGTTTTGCTCTGAAATGTTTGGTGACTCCTAGTCCATCTCTGACACTTAACAGATTGTCTCATCACTCTCCTACCATATCTCATTGCCTCTTAGTTTCACTGACCCACTAGCGCCTGCTGAGGTTAGATAGGCATAAACACTACATAGATCATAGAGAAAAGCTGAGGGTGAGATACTTTGTGCACTGCATTGATAAGGACACAGGAAAAAGCCATTTATAGTGATAACTTTCCTGTAGTATGGGCTAATGGGCCCTGGTTTGTAGTAGCTGTAATCTAACTTTTTATACTTGTCATATTGCTCTTTTAACCTGGTGACCTTATTACCCGAGGGCATACATATCATTTGGCTTTAAATAAAACAGGAGGCCAAAAAAAAAGTGAGTTAAGAAATATTTTTCTAGATATGCTTGCGTTTGTTTTTTAAAATGCTTACTTTGGGAAGATTGAACTTCTTAAGTGTGCTTACTTTTTTTTTAAAAAAAACAATAATATCTTACTTAAACAGCTTTAGACAACACAATAGTAGAAGTATTTTTAAAGCTCTGACAAATGAGCAAGGAATAATTCATTTTCCATATTACACCCAGTAATCCTTCTAAATACTTGAGTTATTGTTTTCAGTATACAGTAAACCTCTTAAGTTGTTCTACTTGATCTGCACAGACTTCTGTATTCTATGCTTGGTTTAACACTCCTACCGTATTTCTAATTGTTCTTTTCCTCCTGGCCTGCTCATAATCTATCCTCCAGACCTGCCCCTGTGTTCTCACATAATGATGCCTTTGCACAGGCAATTCTCTTTCCTGAAACATACTTCCATGTTTTCTTTCTTACTTTTGATGTTTCCTCCTTTTAATTATGCCAAATTGCTCCCATTACTGAGTTCTCTGGATTTGTCATTTATAATCATCTCTCCCTTATCTCTATATCCAACCAGATATCCTACATCTTTTTTCTTCCTTTCTCTTTTTATTTTGATTGTAAGTACCAGGTGTTTGTTTAATTTCAGGTATTTTTTTCTTTTCTTTTCTAACCTACAACAGTTAGAAACAACAGAGATATCAGTACTGTCTTTAATATTATTAGATAGATATACAAGTAACTAAAGCAAGGATAAAGAATCTTCACATAAAAATTTTTATAGAATACTCTGGCTATTCTATTTCACATTTCAATATAACTCCATGGTCCCCAGAGCTCCTGATTCTCTTTTATTAGTATCTTTTCCAGAACACTTAACACTTTGTAAGTACAAGTCTTTTTTGTGTGTATGTGTTTAGTATTTCTTAACTTTCTTTTTATTATGACATAATTGACATATTAGTTTCAGGTATATAAAACAAAGAATTGAAATTTATATACATTGTGAAATGATCTTCACAATCCATCAATCCATCACCATACATCATTTTTTTTTCTTGTAGTAAGAACTTTGTATATGTATTTTCTTGGTAACCTTACAATATTCAGTGTATACAGTAGCACTGTAGCACTGTCTTCCAGTTGTATATTGATTTGCTCGAGCGGGCACCAGTAACATTTCCATTGTGAGACTTGTTGTTACTGTTTTGGCATATCGAATGTGCCCCGGGTAGCTAGCCAGGCTCTGCCGTGCGGGTGGGATGTTCTCGGTAGCTTGCCAGGCTCTCCGAGGGGGATGGAGGAATTGAACCCAGGTCAGCTACGTGCAAGGCAAATGCCCTACCCGCTGTGCTATTGTTCCAGTCCATAGAGTATTATTACTTATAGTAATATGTTGTGCACCACATTATTTATTTAATAATTGGAAGTTTGCCTATAAACTTGTAGTTTTTAATGATCACATCTAAATGAGATTATACGGTAATTGTCTTTCTCTGACTCAGTACACTTAGCATAGTATTCTCAAGTTTGCCCATATTTCTTCAAATTTCATTTTTTAAATGTCTGAATTTTATGGTATCAATTTGAATTGTAGAGGTTTATTCTTCGTAAAATATCTTCTATATTGAATACATGGTTTGCTACTTTTTCCCAATTAGATTTTAAGGCAGGGCCATATGGGTCAGAGCATTAGTACAGCAGGTGATGTGCTAATTTTCCATATGGCCCACCTGGGTTACATATAAGATTAGCACAGTAGTGGCCTTCTGTCACTATATTATCCCCTGAGCCTCCCCAGCACCCCATATGGTCCTTTGAACTCCACCTGAAGTGATCCTTGAGCACAGAGCCAGGAGTAAGTCCTGAGCACCTCCAGGTGCAGCCTCAAACTACACTAAGAAAGGAGGTGGTCATAAATAATTATAGTCAGAGCTTCATGGTCTAAACGAGAGACATGTAGGAGAGGTGTTTACTTTGTGGGGAAAATTTTGGTTTTTTTGCAATTAAACAACTTGTATATCCCAAAATGATCTAATCAGAATCATTTGCCATAATTAGAACTCATATTTATCTTTGGTTGTTAGTAGCCAGTGTAAGGAGAAGGGTATTTTTTAAACCCTATTTTTATTTAAAAGTTTTTTATTTATTCATTGATTTTTTTTAATTGAATCACCGTGAGATATAGTTAGAAAACTTTTTATGCTCGGGTTTCAGTCATACAATATTCCAACACCCATCCCTCCACCAGTGCACATTTCCCACCACCAATGACCCCAGTTTCCCTCCCCCCACTACATCTCCACCCCTAGACTGATACTGGATATTGATACTGGAATTGAAACTAAAACTCTGCCTAGACTCTGGATTCTTTCAGGTAAGAAACACAGAATCTCTGACTCTTTGTGCCCCCCCACCTCCCCGTCTCTGTCTCTCCCTCTGTGTCTCTTTCCCCTTTTCTCCATACCCTTATTGGGCTTTCTCTCCCTTCCTCCCTCCCTTCCCCACACTTTAACTAGAGCTTCTGGAAACCTCAGAATACCATGTTGTTCTGATCACATACAATGAACATAACAAATTATTATACAAACAATAGAAACTGATTAATAAATAATCAAATACCTCAAGAAAGTACTGTGTAAAAATCAATAGAGACCTCCAAGAACAGCAGCAAAGTAGTCTAAGAAGGGTTTTTATTATTCTTATTTTGGTGAGGTAAGGTGAGTTAGAAATATTTCTTAGTGTTTTACTAAGGTTTGGAGTTTCTTCTTGCCTTGAAACAAATTATGACATGTGTTCATGTATGATTTTTCAGATATAAAAATGAGGTTAGATATTATGTTAAATCGTGACATTTTTGGCAGTTCAGCGTGTATATGGTGCCTATCACTAAAGCTCAACTATAATGATTTAAACATATACAGAATTTATTTTTTATTATATAAGAAGTCCCCATGTAGGCATTTCATCTTGGTATAGAGTCTCTACTCTGTCATGACATATTTAGATTCCTTTAATTTATTTTTCAGTCATCTGTTTTTAGATCTAGTTTTGTTCTTAATTCTTCCAAGATGGATTCTACATAGAATCATTTTCATATTTCATAAAGATTTGCTGGGGAATCTTTGGTGGAAAGACCAAAAATGTAAAAGCTGGCATTTTACTGAATTTGTTTCTGTTCATCAGGAAAATGGTAGCTTTTGTAAGAGATTAAGCACCACGTTTGATGGGGTTCAAAGTAGGAGGCAACCAATCTTAGAGGGGAATATTCTTTTTACATACACACACACACGTAGCGTTTTTAGTTGATTTTCATGACAAACAATACAAAATATTTTATTTTGGTTCTGCTTTGGGACAGGTGTTGAGGCTTAGTATGGGAACAACCGAAATATGGTGGTGGGAAGGTATAATGGTGGTGGGATTGGTGTTTGGATATTAAGTGTAATCAAATATTGTGAAGTACCTTATAAAATAAAAAATTAAAAAAAGAAGATTTTATGGATGTGTTAAATTCATAAGAACCATTTATTTCAAGTCAATGTGTTTTTAAATATAATTTTTTTTAAAAAAATCAAGGGAGGACTGGAGAAATAGCTCAGTGTGCCGGAGCTCATACTTTGCATGCCAGAGGCCGAGGTTGATCCCTGGCACTGCGTGGTCAGTCTCCTGATGGCCACCATGAGCAATCCCGGAACCCCAAGCTGATGGTAGTTCCTGAGTACCACGGACTGTGTCCTGTACACAAGCAATGAATAAATAAATTAATATTAAAGGCAAATTAGATACACTTGAATCTAGTCTCAATGTTGGTATGCTACTTAACTACTTTACAGCTACTCACCTTCTTTATAGCTTCAACTTGTCCATTGTGAAAATTGAAAGGAAAGCATTTATCTCAAAGTGTGTCTATAAAAGCAAAATGAAAGAATATAAGTTAAAAACGCTTGGCATAGTAGCTGAAATATGCTAAATTTTAAAGAAATATTCCTCCCCTCACATTGTGAGGGGCTATATATGAGACTAGTGCATGCGTACACAGACACAGATAGAAGAAATAATATTTAAAAAGTTATGTAATTCCTTCCACAACCTAGCCCCATTTAATACTGCCTCTATAAAAATTCTAATGTAGAAATTAAAACCATTAAATGTTAGAGGAAACATTTTATGTATCCTTTCATTTAGCCATCTTTTCACAGAGGGACAATCTTGGCCTCAGGCAGTTAAATCACTTACCTAAAGTCACATAAGTGGTAAATATTGGAATTAGCTCTGAAAATTAGATATAAATTCTCTATTATGTTCTTTACCTTAAACTTGTCACCACCATCAAAGCCACTAAATTTATTGTGCTCTGTCCTAGTCTAAGAACTTACGAATATTATGCACATATACTTCATATATTACATTGCACCCCAGGATGGTTATAATAGGTACATGAACTGTATCACATAATCAGCCTGTGGTTTTTCATTTTCCATTACCAGCAAAGGACTGGGGATAGTTTCCTGCCAAAATGAATTGGGTCTAAGGATATAGATGTGGGAAGCCTTCTACATTTTTCAGTTTCTTTTCTCAAAGTCCTTTCTCCCTCAGAGTTGGCTTTGGTGCATACAATTGCAGTATTTTCAGTTTTTATGTTAAAATTGTTTCTCTTACAATTTGGCTCTGATTGTACAGCACCATTTCATTAGGGAGACCCGATGATCCAATAGTCACTGTAAGGAAAGAACAACCTTTTCCCTTCATAAGTGGCAAGATCAGGTACTTTCCGTCTATGAAAACGCTCTGTCTGCCTACTAATTTTTTTTCCCTTGCACTGTAACAAAGATGCTGTTAAATTTGTAAGAGAGCAAATGGCATACACCAGAACCCACTTGTCTGTAACTGCTTTTAAACTTAAGCAGTCAACACTGGTCACCTATGAGATTCTTTTTTAAATCATTATTCGGACTTTAAAGAAACCCATACAGGCACTCTTTTCTTAAGTTTTAATTGCATTTGGCCTATCCTATTATTGAATAAATGAATCAAAAAAAGACAGGAAAAAAGGTAAGGATATCTATTCTTTAAAAAGAAAAGCTGAGGAACTTTCTGCATCAAGGAAGTTAAAGAGACATAACAAGTAAATGCAGTTCCTTATCCTCGACCTAGTGTTGCTGAATGTTCTCTCTGAAGAGCCTGATAGCAAATCTTTTTAATTTTGTGAAGCAGAGAGTTTCTGTCACGCCACTGCTAGAGCTCAGAAGCAGTCAGCACAATGTCTGAGTGAATGTGAATTTATTCCAAAAATTAAACATTCCTGTTTTTTTAAAAAAATCCATTTATATGTTTTCTTTTCCCTTTATTTAAATACCATGGTTTACAAAGTTGTTCATAATACATTTGTTATGGACTTTTGATGTTCCAACACGAATCCCACCAACTGAGTGATCTTCCCTCCACCATTGTCTGCATTTTCTCAACCACCCCCCAACCCTCTTAGAGGCACACAATAATGTGTTTTATATTTCTTCTTGCCACTAAATGGCTTAAAAATATATCAGAAATACTTCAGTAAAAGAACATTAATGAAAATTGTTGTGTCTCACTATGGGATTGTACAGTCTTTGAAAATTCAGTAAGCTGTTTGTGGCTAGTCGAGTCTTCTGAGTTACTGATTTTGCTTTTTGATATAGCTGGCTCCTCCTGGAATTTTGGTACTATAGAGTTGGGAGGTGTTAGGCGGCTGCATATGCAGATGTGATCGCATGACCCAGAAACTTCAAGATCCATGGAACTGTCATGAGTTGGCAGAGATTCTTAGGGAAGCAATGTAGCTGAGCTGTTGGTGTGGTGTCTGGGTTTTAGCGGGGGGTGGGGGGACTCGGCCCACCCCATCCTGATGAGAGCTCCCAGAGTTTTCAGCCTGGTGACCAGTCCATGAATTTCAGCTGCTTGCCTTGCATCTTCTCAGAGATTTAGTTCATGAATCTGAAGAGCAGAGCTGGTGGGTAAGTTAACATGGCAGCAGCTGTGAGAGGTGGGCAAAAAATTTCTTTTAAAAATAGGTAATGAGTTGGGCCGAAAAGAAGGTAAAGTGGGAAGGCCGCTTGAGTTGCTTGTTGTTGACCCAGGTTCCATCCCTGGTATCTCATATGGTCCCCCGAGTACCACTGGTAGTAATTCCTGACTACAGAGCCAAGAGTAATCCCTGAATATCCCCAGTGTGGCCCCAAAGCAAACCAAAAATGTTAATGAGAAGAATTTAATCTATAGGACATGCTTTGCTAACTCTGAATTGAATCTGTATGTGAAGAGCAAGGGCTGGAGCAATAGCACAGTGGGTAGGGCATTTGCCTTGCATGCGGCTGACCCCGGTTCGATTCCTCCGCCCCTCTCGGAGAGCCCGGCAAACTACTGAGAGTATCTCGCCCACACGGCAGAGCTGGCAAGCTACCCGTGGCATATTCAATATGCCCAAAACAGTGACAACAAGTTTCACAATGGAGACGTTACTAATGCCCGCTCGGGCAAATTGGTGAGCAATGGGATGACAGTGACAGTGACGAGCAAAAATACACAGTTTTTCCAGTCCATTGATAACACTGGAAGATGGGTCAGTAGATTAAGAAAATGTTAAATTATCAAAAATCAATAACTATGTTTTTGTCCTATAAGAAGTAATTCTCAAGAACTGCAGTGTAAAATATTTAGGAATAAGACCTACTGCATATAATGTAGTTTCAAAGGTTAAGAATATATGTGTATCAATGGAATATTATGCAGCTGTTAGGAGAGATGAAGTCATGAAATTTGCCTATAAATGGATAAACATGGAGAATATCATGCTAAGTGAAATGAGTCAGAAAGAGAGGGACAGACATAGAGGGGCTGCACTCATTTGTGGAGTGTAGGGTAGCGTCACATGAGGCTGACACCCAAGGACAGTAGATATGAGGGCCAGGGGGATTGCCCCATAGCCGGAAACCTGCTTCATGAGCAGAGGGGAGAAGGCAGATGGAATAGAGAAGGGATCACTAAGAAAATGATGACTGGAGGAACCAGTTGGGATGGGAGATACATGCTGAAAGTAGATAACGGACCAAACATGAGGACCTCTCAGTGTCTGTGTTGTAAGCTATAATGCCGAAAAGTGGAGAGAGAGTATGGGGAATATTGTCTGCCATGGAGGCAGGGGGAGGGTGGGGAAGGGGGGGTATACCTGGGATATTGGTGGTGGGGAATGTGCACTGGTGGAGGGATGGGTGTTTGACCATTGTGAGATTGGAACCCAAACATGAAAGCTTGTAACTATCTCACGGTGATTAAGTAAAATTTAAAAATTTTTTAAAAAAAGAATATATGTGTATTTATACAGTGTGAGGGAATGATAATGCTAATGAGACAAATGTTAACTGCAGGTAAATCCACATAAAGAGTACATGGGAATTTTCTCATGCCATTCTTAGAATTTTTCTGTAAATTAAAATTATTTCCAAGTGAAAACTTTTGTGTTTATATGTCTGAACTTATATGCATCTAAAATTAATGTAGTTTACATAGAGGAGCCATATAAACATTTTGATAGCTTCTTTACACTCTCTCACTAGACATGTATGAAAAAGAGAAACTAACCAAAATATGTATGGAAGATGATACTCTGTGATGGATGTAGCAAGGGAAGCCGGCAGACACCATCCTTGGCCTAATCTGAATGCACTCGGTACCAAGCGGCCGTAGTCTAGGGGCCAGAGGTTTCTATGCGGTCAAAAAACGCTGGTGGGAGCCACATTTTCCAGACTCTGAAACACAGGGTACCTTGTCTAGTCAGCACAGTTTAGGTCAAATGTGGTTATGAAAAACAGATGAATTCTGGTGATCAAGTTGTACTTTGACAAATATTCCATTGTTTGAACATGCAGTAATTTCTGAAAAATGTGAAGCAGCCTGGACTGCAGAGATTGAGTTCTCTCGTCTCAACTCCCTCGCCTGTTCACAGAGTTCTTGTCATCGTGGGGAGTAGAAATAACAGGGCAGAAGAAGTATGTTAGATGCTCCCTGCCCCCTCCTTTTTCCTTCTCCTTTTCTGTACTGGCAAATCAAGCAGTCCTGGGCAGGCTGTTTTGTCAGCTGGAGGTCTTGCGCTACCCCGAGCTTTGGGGACAGCTTTTGTGCTTCAGTTTTGCGAAGAGCGGTGTGTTCCAGTGAATTAGATACTTTGCATTTGCTCCGTTAATGGAAATATAGGACTTGAGGTTTAGTGCACGGCACTGTTGTGTTTCCCTGAGTTCTGTGGGGATAACCCCGAGTCATCATTTCATCCTATGTCTACTCCCACCTCCAGAGGCTGCTCGTGGCGCTCTGCTCTAGTAATGGGAATATAGCAGGTGAGACTGGCCTCGTCCGAGATTGCCACGTAGAGTCAAGATTTCTTTGATGGGTTGCTTTTCCGTTCATGTGCTTGGGGGTAGTCTGTATTGTAGCTTTATGATTTTTGTGTCACTTTAGCTCACTTTGTCCATCCATTTAATAAGCATCTCTTGCTTGCTTATTGTATGCTTAGCACGTCATACCCTTGCTGCCTTTTGGTAGAATTTCTGTTGTGGATGATTTACACTTGTGCTGATCAGAATGGTCATCACTACTCATGTAGGGCTTCTAAATATAGAGACAAACATGGTCTGAATTGGGATGTGCTGACATACCCGCCAGAGGGTCAGAGAGATAGTTTATTGGGTTAGGATGCTGCCCTACACGCAGCTAATCTGGGTTCAGTACCTGGCACTACTTATGGTGGCCAGATTCCCGCCAGGAGTGTGATCCCTGAACAAAGAACCCTAAGTACTACTGGATGTGGCCCCTCAAACACACACAGACACACAGACACACACACGCACACAATTTCAAAGGCTTGTTACCAAAAGGCATGTATAAAGGCTTGTTGCCAAAAAGGATGTATAATATTTCATCAGCTTTTTTATTAATTATGTATTCAAATGAAAATTTTTGGATATTGGGATAAATAATTTCATTCAATTTTATGTATTTTTTTTCACTTTTTACTGTGGCTGCTAAAATTTTAGTACACATGTAGCTCCCATTTTTATGGCTTTGATTTTATTTCTATTGAAAATTAAGTATGAACCTGATTCTTTTTTCCTTCTTATCAGCAAGCGATTCTGGTCATTCCTAGCATCAGGTATGTTTAATATGCTTTTATAAATGAAACATTACTTCCTTTTCATACTTTCGGTTTTGATAATACCTACATCTCAAAAACATCAATTCTTTTTAAATTGGTATGCAATCTCATTTTCAAATCTTGGTGAATATATCTGAGAAGCTAAAATTTCTAATAGTATGCAGACTTTTGTTAAAGTAGTAAGTATAACCAAGAAATCACTTTCTGAGGGTGGGAATTGGGATTTTTGGCTACACACAGCAGTATTCTGGGGCTGCTCCTGGTTTGGTGACCAGGGGTCTTCTCTAGGTCAACATAGTACTGATAGTTATAGTACCGGGATTAGGCTTTACAGGTGGCAAAACTTGATCATATCTAGCTTTCCACTTCTGAGGCCTTAGCCCCTGGACTATTATCTCTGGCCCCTAACAGAAATCTTGGTAGAACTGATCTAATGTTTTTTTTTAGATTTTTGGGTCACACTCAGCGATGCTCAGGAGTTATTCCTGGCTCTGCACTCAGGAATTACTCCTGAAGGTGCTTGGGGGAACATATGGGATGCTGGGGATTGAACCCGGATTGGCCGTGTGCAAGGCAAATGCCATACCCACTGTACTATTGCTCCGGCCCCCTTCTAATGAATTTTAGTAGAACTTTTATATAAACTACTAATTCTGTCAGTAAAGTTCCCAATGTTTTCATCTTTAAAAACCCACCGAAATATTTTAGCTATAGGGAAGTGAGGTCATGGTGATTGAATGATATATTGGATTGTAGATTATGAAAGAAATAACTCATCTCTAATCATGAACATTTAGTCACTTATAAAATTGTATACTAGTACAAAATGATGCAGTGCATATTTAATATGTACTTAATACCTTTAATACCTGCTAAAACCTGCAGTGCATTCAGTGCTGAAGAGAATGGACTGGGAAACATTTTTTTTATGATTTCCTGGCTGCATCTTTTGGAAATGTTGGTTCTTTCATGCCCTGGAAAGCTGCCAAGATATCATAAGTATTGCAGTGTGTTATAGATGGCTTTATTTTATTTTTAAGCCTGTAGCTAAATCTTCATTGTATGTATTGCATTGTCTATAAACTAGTGTTGGGCCTCTGCAAATAATTGGGAAAGTCTGAGCATCTTTTGTCATCGTAGTCTCATGGTTTAGATTTAATTTGTCTTTCATCAGATATGGGCCATATTTGATATAGTGGTATGTATGAATTTGGGAGCGTTTTTAATCTGAGTGTCAACCGTGGTCTAGATGCTTTTCATGACTTAAAGGGCTTCTGTGACATGAGGGCCTCAGCAGGGAACATTCCTGATGAAGAGTGAAGTTGTAGGCAGCTGTTAGGGAGAGGAGGAATAGAATTCTGCTATGGAATTGCTTAAGTAGACCCCATGGCTTCGAGGCTGGCCTCACTTTCCGGGGAAAGGGCAACTCAGAGAAGCGATCACCAACTACATTGTAGTCGAAGGCCATGTGGGGGAAGGGAGTTGCGGGCTGAATGAGGGCTAGAGACTGAGCACAGCGGCCACTCAACACCTTTATTGCAAACCACAACAGCTAATTAGAGAGAGAGAACAGAAGGGAATGCCCTGCCACAGTGGCAGGGTGGGGTGGGGGGGAGATGGGATTGGGGAGGGTGGGAGGGACGCTGGGTTTACGGGTGGTGGAGAATGGGCACTGGTGAAGGGATGGGTTCCCGAACTTTGTATGAGGGAAGTATAAGCACAAAAGTGTATAAATATGTAACTGTACCCTCACAGTGATTCTCTAATTAAAAATAAATAAATTATAAAAAAAAAAGAAAGGTTGAGCATGTTTTTTAGCAAGAATAACAGACATTTCTGTAACAGGTCAATTTCAATATAGGAAGATGGAATGTAAATGTTATACTACATTATTATTATTATTGTTGTTGTTGTTGTTATTTTGATTTGTGACCACACCTGGTGGTGCTTAGGGACTACTCCCAGCTTATAGGCATGGAGTCACTCTCAACAGTGCTTGAGGTACCATGTGGTTCTGGGGATCAAACCTGGGATTTTCACATGCAAAGCATGTCTCTTAGATCCTTAAGTTGTTTTCTCAACCCTTTTGCATTATTTTCTGTACCAAATTCAAATGCTTTTTTTTTGTTTTGCAGTGGGATTGTTGGAGAAAAGATCAATTAGTCTGAGAATATAATTTTTTTATTTTTGAGAATGTTATTTCTATTATATGTTATACATTGAGGAGATAGGAAGAAGTTTTGAGACACATTTTTATATTCAAAGAAAATCAATATAGACAAAATGTGAAGTGACTACCAATAATATGCATTGGGTAAGGGGCACTTTAATAAAAATTCACAGGAAAAATTCTTATCAAAATGCCAATAGCATATGAAGATACTTCATACCTGTCTGCATCAAAGGGCCCAAGGTGCCAGACCCTTGCCCTTATGTTATGTCTATACCTGCTTTTCTTGCTTCCCCCATCTATGTCTCCTTGCTTGCCATTTTTGTTTCTGTAGACATGGGGCCCACACTGCAATGATTAAACTTAAAAATATACCTGTCAAGGAGTCCAGACTTGGGTGTGTGGGAGGCAGTTGGAGGTTATTGGTTGAGGGATTGGGGTTGCTGGGTGGTGGAGGAGGAGGTGGGAACATTGTAAGCCTGAAAACCTATTGGAAACAAACAACCATGTAAGTCATAGTGTGTAAATTAAAATTTTAAAAGAATACAATGATAACCAAACATTTAAAAAAAAAATCCCAATGGCGGACTAGGGTGATCATTTAAAGGGTTGGAGCACATGCTTTGCATGTACAGCCTTGAGGGTTTTTTTGTTTTTGATTTTAAATTTTATGCACTGATATTTACAATACTTATTGGTAGGCTTTCATAGGCACAGCATTCCAACTCGACACCCTTCACTAGAGCTTCTGCTTCCCTCCTGCATGCTCCCAGCCTTCCCTCCCTCCTGCCCCCTCTCATTTTGCCTGTTTGTTTGTTTGTTTGTTTGTTTGTTTGGGAGATTAGCCTCAGCCAGAGGTGTTCAAGGCTTTCTTCTCCTGTGCTCAGGGATCACGCCTGGTGGTAATTTGAGGGACTATGTGTGGGCCAAGGATTGAACCAGATTACTACTTCTAGGTTTTATCTGAAAAAAAAAAAAATCTGAAAACACTAATTTAAATGAAATATTTCAATAACAAAATATGGACCCAATCTAAATGCCTATCAGTCAGCGACTGGATAAAAAAAGCAGTGGTCTGTATACTCAAGAGAATACTAAGCTACCATTGACAAAGATGAAATTGTGCTTTTTCATACAAAATGGATGGGCCTGGGGTTGATTATGCTTTATGAAATTTAGAAGTAAAAGATAATATAAATGCTTTTATTCACATGTGGGATATGAATTACTAAAGCAAATAAGCTGGCAAAAAAATAACAAATCTAACTGTTAGGCTTGGTTAAAAACTATTGCATTACATTGAAGATTTAAAAAATTCAAAAAAATATTTTGGTTTATTTTGGGGGGATATGTCTTGCTGTGCTCTGGACTTACTCCTGACTCTCCACTCGACAATCACTCCTGGTGGGCTTGGGGGCCATAAAGGGTGCTAAGATCTAACCTAGGCCAGCTGTGTGCAAGTGCCTTACTGTCTGACGTCTATCTCCCCTGCCCCCAACCAAGGAGGTCCTTGTTTTTAAAGAGAGAAAAAAATGTAATGATTTGACAACAAGTTCTCCATTTTCATTTTAAGTTTAGTCAGTGGGTGAAGCACATTCTTCATGAGTGCAATTTTGGTAGAATTTTCCTGAAATTTCACTGGCCCCGCCTACCTGCTTCCTCTTACCAGTTAGTCTGGTTTCATCTTACAAAGTTGATTTAAGGATGCAGAGAGATAGTGCAGGCGGTAAAGTGCTTGCTTTGTGATTCTTAGGCAAAGCTTATATAAAGATGGCAATTAAAATATATCATCTTTAAAAGTAACTTTTACTATGAGTTTCTTGTTTCTCTCTGTCTTGGGGGAACCCAGCCGGCGGTGCTAGGCATTGCTCCCTGTGAACTTGGGAACTGAAGCCAGGGTTCCCACGTGCCAAACAGGACACCTGCCCATTGAGTGAGTTACAGGAACTCATGTTTGTAAAGCCTGAAGCTTAGACTATTCCAATTTTTCATTCTCTTTTTTTAAATGTAATCAAAGTACTGTGTCTTTGCAGCTTCTCTGAAATATTCTCTGGGAAAATGGCAAGCACAAATGATTGAGCTTAATTTTCAGTGTTCTATCGCCTCTCAAACAGTTCTTGAAAGTATGGAAATAGAAAAGGATCCAAAGTTATAACCCTTAATAGAAGGAGAGAAAGTTTTTTTTTTGTGTGTGTGTGTGTGTTTTTCCCTCCATGTAAGATTCTTATTTCTAACACTAAAGTATTCTCTAGTCAACATCCTAACCTCTTGAGTCCTTTTCAAGTTTAGGAGCTTGATGTATTTTTTCCACAGCACTTTCACACATTCGTCTTTCACACTTTATCACATTTGTCCCTTCTGATGGCAGTTTGACATAAGCAGGGTTTAGAGTGGGCATTGATTTAGTGGTTGAGGGAATTGAAACTTAGAGAGATGAATTGTTCTCCCAGTGCATCATAGAACTACTGATTTGCAGAAGTAGGAGGAAAGCCTGATGAAGCCGCTGTATTTTAAACCCACTCCCCCCCCCCCCCCGCCAAGGTTGGGGGGGGTATTGTTTTACTTTCCTACATCATTAATGTTTTTGTTGCAGGGTATATGCTATGCAGCCAGTTCAAAGATATCTGTGATGATACATTCTGACGGTACTATTTTTAAAAATAAACACATTGGCGTTGTTTTCATACTATCTGGTCTTTGAAGTTTGAGAAGAAAGAATGATCTTGGTAGTTTCTGGGAAAAAAGTAATGGTCATACTCTGCCCTCTAATAGTGTTTTGACCTGGAAATCAGTTTTTCAGACCTAGTGGAAGACAGATAAACCACACTGGTTTTGGCTCAGAAAAATGACTGGAGAAAGGAGTAGGATAAACAATGTGTAGTAGTTTACTCCTTAGACTGGGGATTATTTCCTTTATGAGGAACTCAAATTATGACTTACTGTCATCACACAAGGTTTTGTTGGAATTACCAGAGTTCTCTGTAGCTGCTATGTCAAGTTTCAGCCTTGCTGGAATAGTTCTCTAGTTCATATTTTTTAATTTGAAATAACATTGTGCTCTTTCTGCTCTTTAGTCTAGACCTGGCCTAGGAACATCAGGGCTTGCAGGGCCCATGCTAATACGGCTGTTTTCAAAGGCGTGCTGCCAGCCCCAGCTTGGGTAGAGCCAAACTCATTCTGGATAGTCTCTGAGTAGATCATCATTCCTTGAGTTGCCAAATAGCCCTTCATCATGCCAGGTTATTGTGCACTTTGTTCCAGGATCAGCCTTCATGTGGGCCCTCCCATTCAAAAAGGACCCGAAATTTCTCAGTTCCTGGCCTCGTTTATTTCTCTTTTAAGGGAGGCTTTCAAGTATTCGGAAATTTCAAAAGCTCTTTGTTTGAAAATTTCTATTACACAGGGTATCTTTCGATACCTTAAATCATCTAATATAGTTCATGTAGAGGGGATGCTTGGTATTTACAGAGAGGATCTCTGTAAATTACCTGGTCTGTTACCTGGTTACAGACCAGGTAACCAGCCTCCTTTTCTGTAGGCGTAAGTGGTAAATGCAGGTTACCCACATCACAGCTTTATGGTTGTCTTACTGAACTAGGATAGTGTGTTTCCGGGTGTTAGTACTGTTAACCATAATGCTATTTCATTGTAGCCCTAGAACAAGATCCACTTTTATTCTCAACTGTCACATTTGGAGAGAGCATTTTTTCCTCTTTTTCTTCTTGTGTTCCTGTCTAGGTATTTAACAATCTCTATACCAATCTTTCTACCGCTCTGCTTTAGGCTTCTTCTGTCCTGACCTGGTGTGATTAGTCAGTGTATACTGTGATGCTTTTGATAAAAGGGAACTAAGGAAATATTGGATTTATTTTCTAAATATCATTATTCATTGTTTTAAAAAATGCAGAAAATGTTGGAGAAGCCCAATTGCTCATAATTCCTTCATTGTAGATATTTTCCTCTGATGTTTTTCTTTGATATAATCTGGCAAAAATTTACATTATCTGAATTTCTTTTTAATTTGTTCTCTGTGTAATGTGATAAGATAAATAATCTTATTTTTTTAACAAATATAAATACAACATTATTGTTTGGTTTCAGCTTTTAGTTTACTTAATGCAGTGAATCAGAAAGAGGATGAGATTGACGATGAGTGTGACTACCACTTACTGAGTGCTTACCATATACTAGACTTGTTTTGCATCTATTATTTAATCCCCATAACAACCCTTTAAATATGAAGGTCACTACTACTTTGCAGATGAGGCAGTTGAGACTTAGATTAAGTGCACTGCTTAAGATTGGGGAGGTGACTTAAAAAACTAGAGCACATATTTTGCATGTGGGCATCCCTGGTTTGATCCTTGGCACTGCGTGGTCATCTGAACTTTAGTGGGGTTGACTCCCAAGCACTGCTGGTGTGACACCCTCCATCCCCCCAAAAAAGTCAGAAAATAAATAGTGTGATATCACCAAGTTAGGAGTAAATTAGGATTCTAATACATACTATTAGGATAAGAACCCGAGTTATTTTAAACTATATTTTGATGTTGTTTTGTCACTGCTTTTGATTGTTATTTTAGGTAAAATAATTAAAGTGAGTTAAAGGACATAACTTATTTTAAACTTTCTGGTGCTCGACCTCTAAGGAAAGTCTTAAAAATTAATTTTTCTTAGCTAGGAGTTAAGGAGTTAAGTGCAGTTTTATCTCATTTTAAGGATAATTGGGTATTGTCTTTTTTTTTTTTCTGATCTGGTAAGCAAAAAAAAAAATGACTCATTTTAAATTTCATCTGAAATTTTGAAATGACCACTGATTGTGGAGATTTCCTAATACTTGTTGGCCATTTATTTCCCTTTGGTACATGAGATATTTAAATTTTATTTCTTTTTAAAAATTAAAAAACAATTGTGCCACACCCAGCAGTGCTCAATGCTTACTTCTGGCTTTGTACTCAGGGATCTGTCTGTGCCCAGGGGACCATATGGGGGGCCAGGTATCAAAACCGAGTCAGCCGCGTGCGTACAAGGCAAATGTGTTACTTACAGTACTGTTGCTCGGGCTCCCTGTTTAAATTTTTTAAAATTTATTTAACTTACTGTGCCGGGTATCAAATTTACGGCCTTACATGTAGTACAGCACACCTCCTCTACTACTAAGCCACACCCTTGGCTTTTTCTTTGTTTTCATTTGTGGAAATTTAAAATTTCTTTGTCAAAAAACAATAAAATTTGACGGGTGGGGGGCTATGAAATTGGCGCACGCATGCGTGCGTGTGCATGTGTGTGTGTGTGTGTGCGCCCACACTCATTAAAATCTGCATACTTTAACTATATAGCTTTGTGGAGTTTAAGCAATGTGTGTATAGTTGTGTAAATGCCACCCAGATTAGGAAATTGGAACTTTCTTTTAGTTTTCATTAAGATACCATGATTTTCAAAGTTGTCCATAGTAGAGTTGTTTCAGGCATACAGTGTTTAAACATTTACCCAACCACCAGGGTCCCTTCCCCTCCATTATTGCCCCAAGGTTTCCTCCCATCCCTCAGCCTGCCCCCTTGACAGACATATAATGGATTTATTTCATATTCTTTGCTCAATAAAAATTAAATAAATAGCAAAAGGAATTATCAGAAAATAAATCAATAGACATCAATGTTTGATGATTGATTGCTAGGTGATTTTAACCAATTTAAATAAGATATTTATTTATTATTGAAAATGTATAAAGTCCTTTGACAAGCTAGGAGTAAGCATACCTTTCTTAATCTAGTAGAAGGCAACCATTTGCATTCTTAATGAGTGCCATACTCAATGCCACATGTTGGGAAGTTTGTCCTGTCCTTTAGAGAACTCTACTAATGGTTGGAAATTGAATGTCTTTTTATCTTTTATTTATTTATTTATTTATTGGGTTTATTTTTTTTATTAGTTTATTTTTAATTAGAGAGTCATCGTGAGGGTACAGTTACTGATCCATACATCTTTGTGCTCATGTTTCCCCCATACAAAGTTCGATAACCCATCCCTTCACCAGTCTTTTTATCTTTTAAAGAAATTTCTCCTTTATAGTCCTTATAGTCCTTATCACCTTTCTTACCCCCCCCCCCGCCTCTGGCCCTTTATCAAGTAAAATTTTGTCTGGAGTTTGGGTTGACACCTGGTGTGCATAGGGGCTACTCCTAGTCCTATGTTTGGGGGTTACTCCTGGTGGTGCTGGGGTCATATTGTTCTGAGAATTTAGCTGAGGTCAGCTACATACAAGGCAGGCGCCTGAATGCAAGTACTATATCTTGGGTCCTTCAGTTAAAATTTTCAGATTTTCATCATCATAGATTAGTTTGGCCTGCTTTGAATTTTATATAAATGTAACCATGTATAGCATGTTCTCTTTTGTGTCTACCTTCTTTCAGTGTAATATTTTTGAGATTCAGGCATAATGCTATATGTTTGGTTCTTTTATTGTAAAGTAGTTTTCTATCTTGTGAATATTAATAAACTTTTGGGCTATTTAGGTTTTGCATTTTATTGTGACTCAGGCTGCCATAACATTCTTATGCAAGTATGTTTAATGGGCTTCAGTGTTCTTTTCACTGAGTATTTAGGAACAGAATGTTCTAGTTATCTTTTGTCATTTACTTTTTTAAAAGCTTTCATATTTGAGTTTCAGTCATACAATGATCGAACATCCATCCCTCTACCAGTGCACATTCTTCACTACCAGTGTCCCATGTATACCCCACCCCCCTCCAGCCCTTCCCCTGCCTCTATGGCAAACATTTCCCCCCATAATTTCTCTCTACTTTTGGGCATTATGGTTTGCAATATAGATACTGAGAGGCTGTTACGTTTGTTCTTTTATCTACTTTCAGCACACATCTCCCATCTTGAACGATCCCTCCAACCATCATTGACTTAGTGATTTTTTTTCTATCCTAGCTGCCTTCTCCCCCAGATCATGAGACAGGCTTCCAGTTATGGAGCAGTATTCCTGGCCCTTGTGTCTATTGTCCTTGGGTGTCAGTCTCATATTATGCTATTTTATATTTCACAAATGAGTGCAGTCATTCTATGTCTGTCCCTCTCTCACTCATTTCACTTAGCATGATACTCTCCATGACCATCCACTTATAAGCAATTTTCATGATTTCATCTTTCCTAACAGCTGCATAGTATTCCATAGTGTAGATGTACCAAAGTTTCTTTAATGGATCATTTGTTCTCGGGCACTTGGGGTTGTTTACTAGAATCAGATAATATAGTCTATAGATTTCATCACTTTGAAAATGATGTTTTCTCTTTTGCATGTAGTATGTTATCACAGGGGAGACAGCATGGAAGATAAGGGTCTACTGACTGACTCCCCAGAAGCTGAAGGGGTTTTAAGCTTCTGGGGCATTCGAGAGCATTTATCCAATCTGATAATTCCCTTTTCTGTTGCCTGGACATGTTGCCCTCAGCTCCAGGAACTATCCTGGCCAGCTGGAATTTGCAGCACACTTTTTTCAGAGTTTGTCATGTTGGCCTGCAGGCGTCACATATCTCACCATTCCTCTAAGATGGTGAAACTCTTCATTGCCACTGTCCCAGGATGGACAAAGAGCAGGCCAGCTACCTCATTTTGAGAAAACTGGAGCTGGAGTTCCCCTCTGCTTTGTTGAGGGAAAACATTGTAGTCAAAGGCCTGTTTACTTTGCCCTGAAAAATATGTAGGCCGGTGAGAAGTGCCAATCTGTAAGAAAAGTTGTTTATCTGGCTATGAGGAATTTACTGCTTGGTCATTTTCTTTTCTTCCCACTCCCCACCATTTTTTTGACTTTAGGCCACACCCAGCATGCCAGGGGTTCCTCCTGGGTCCATATGGTCACTGTGGTCACTGTCATCCTGTTGCTCATCGATTTGTTCGAGCAGGCACCAGTAACGTCTCTCATTGAGAGACTTATTGTTACTGTTTTTGGCATATCCAATACGCACGGGTAGCTTGCCAGGCACTGCCGCACGGGCTCGATACTCTCGGTAGCTTGCCGGGCTCTCCGAGAGGGGCAGAGGAATTGATCTCGGGTTGGCCGTGTGAAAGGCGAACGCCCAACTGCTGTGCTATCGCTCCAGCCCTGAGAATTGAACCTGGGTTGGCCACATACAAGACAAGTGCCCTACCTGCTGTATTATTGCTCCAGTCCCTTGTTGGTGTTCTTGATTGGAGTGAGGAGTCATTCACAGTCTTTAGTCTCTCTGAGTTATAACAGTATGTCACTGTCACTATCATCCTATTGCTCATCGATTTGCTCAAGCGGGCACCAGTAACGTCTCCATAGTGAGACTTGTTACTGTTTTTGGCATAACAAATATGCCACGGGTTGCTTGCCAAGCTCTGCCGTGCAGGCAAGATAATCTCGGTAGCTTTCCGGGCTCTCCAAGAAGGGCAGAGGAATCGAACCTGGGTCTGGTTTATGCAAGGCAAACGCCCTACCTGCTGTGCTATCGCAAGAAAATATTTAAGAAAATCAGGAGGACCCAAAAGATTATATAAGGGTTAAGGTACTTTTCCTTTCATGTCTCTGACTCTGGACTGGAGCGATAACACAGCGGGTAGGGCCTTTGCCTTGCATGCGGCCGACCCAGATTCAGTTCCTCCATCCCTCTTGGAGAGCCCCCCAAGCTATAAGTCACTTTTTCATAATGCCTATATCAAGGAGGAAGTCTCAAAGCAAATAATCTATATTGAACTGAGTGAAAATAACAATTTCTGAGACACTGCTAAAACAGTGTGGCGAGGAAAATGCATAGCACTAAAATTGTATCCATTAGAAAAGAGGAAATCTCAAACAGATGCATGCTCTCACCTCAAAAGCCTAGGAAAGGAAACCCAAAGTAAACAAGCTGGACAGAGAAAATAATAAGAGCATAACTGAAAGAAACTGGGAATAAAAAAATTATAGAGAAAATCAATGAAAGAAAGATCTAGAAAAAGATTGAAAAAAAAAGTGAGCAGAGCTTTAGCAAGACCCATATTTAAAAAGAGAGAAGGACTTGGTTGTCACATCCAGCAGTGCTCAGAGTCTGTTCCTGACTCTGTGCTTAAGGAATGACCCCTGGTGGTGCTCAGGATGTCATCTGCTTGCTGGGAATCAAACCCAGGTCGGCTGTACACAAATCTAGTGCCTTGCTCCCATACTGTCTCACTAACACCTGTTGTTGTTACTTTAAAATTTATTATTTTGAGGGGTGGCACATCTGTATGTATACTAGGTTCTGAAATATTTTTACAGAGTGAATGTATATCTTCAGGAATAATGCTATTGCACACTTTACTAGACTGCATTATAGTGTAAGTATAACTTTTGTATGCACTGGAAAACAAAAAAATAATTGTGTAACTGACTTTATTGTAACATTCATATTATTATTGTGGTAGTCTGAAATGGATCCTCAATATTCTTGTTTTCATTTTTTAATTCCACATTTTAATTGAATTTTCATTTAATTATGAGATTCCAAATATATGATGTGCCATCAGTATCAAATTAATGCTTTAGGCATACAGTGTTACTGTACCACACCCTCTTACAAGTGCCCTCTGCCAGTGAACTTATATTTCCATCACTGTATCACTGTCACTGTCATCCCCATTGTTCATTAATTTGCATGAGCAGGCTCCAGTAACATCTCCATTCGTCCAAGTCCTGAGATTTTAGCAGCCTCTCTTTACCCGTCCTTTCCAACAGTGCCGTGTTGGAGGCACTTCCCGGGTCAGGGGAATGAGAACTATCATTGTTACTGTTTTTGGCATATCGAATACGCCATGGAGAGCTTACCAGGCTCTGCCGTGCAGGCAGGATACTCTCGGTAGTTTGCCAGGTTCTCCTAGAGGGAGAATTAGACCTATATTTCCATGATAATTTCAAATTATGTTTGTGTCACTCTGTCAGATTAGTGGCCACAGCTTCCTGTGAGTGTGGTACTGGGAATTTAAAATGGTGGGGTGCAGGTACTCCCGAAAATACCTTGGAAGTTTCTTAAAAAACAAAACATTGAATTATCTTGTGACCCAGTAACTGTACCTCTAGGCATTTATACTAAGAGTGAAAGAGTAATATATTTTCTATCATAAATGTCAATAGCAGATTATTCATTATATCTTCCAAATGGAAAAAGCCTGGATGCCCTTCAGTTAGTGAGTTATTTAATTATGGTACTTTATATCATATTAAGGAATATTACTAGGTAATATAAAGGAATGAATTATTGATATTTGCAGCAACCTGGCTGTATCTCCAGAAATTTATGTGGAGTGAAATGAGTTCATTTCAAAGGTTCATGCTGTAAAATTCCACTTGTGTAAAATTTTAAATGACAAATTATAGAAATGCAGAATGGATTATTGCTCATCAAATGTTAGGTATGGGCTAAGAGTCAATGGAAATAAGTATAATTATAAAAAAGACAACCAGAAGGATCCTTGTACTTTTGGAAATGGCCCCTTGACCGTTCCGAACTGTGATACTGGGGTACTGTACATGTACTTTTCTAAGATGATTACTATTAGAAAATCAGTGCTAAAGATCATTGATCTGCCTCTTCTTCAGGTAAACTGACAATTCTCTCTTAACAAGAAGTTTGATTGAAAGAATGCTATTGAAGCAAATTTCACTCAACTTTTTGTTTTTCCTTTTTTTTTCTAAACCTGTAGTGTTACATTTTTTATTAAATATTCACTTAATATTTGTTTATTTTGTCTGTTTCTAGATATGCTGCCAGTTTCTCTGAAGTTTAATATGACACATTATTTTTAGCTTCTAAGTTTGTTTCTATACAACATCTATAATAGAGAGGGAAGAGAATAGATTTATTTATACAAATTTTTTTCTACACTCACTTAGCTATATAAAGAGCAGTTTTCGGGGGTGTTTGTGTGTGGCAAATTTGATTTTAAAATGCAGGAATGGCCATATGTCTTTAATAAAGCAGCCTTTATATACATATCATAAAATACATGTATAGGTCTTTCAGTTTATAAAGTACTTCGACGGAGCCTCAGATTTAGCAATTTTCTTGGCATTGCCTTTCTTTATATACATGGGAAGTCACTTAAAAGCTATACGCTTTGCTCTTTCTGTATAAAATCTTACACTGTACTTTCTATTAGGCCATTACTTTCCATTGTGAAGGCTATTAACTAAATCTCACTGCCTCATCTCCACAGAGTGATCTTAGGTAAGACCTCTGGCATGATGGCATTTTTAATTCACATTTCTTAGCTACCACACTTTCCTATTAGCTCTTTAGTAATTGTGTAGAGACCCTCGTCATTTGGCAACATGGACTAGATTCAGTGATTGCCTGGGAGAGTTTCATCTTCCAAATTGCGAAGCACCAAAGCAGTTAAAAAGTCTGGCAGGTGTGCATTAGAAGAGACTTTCCTTAAGAATACTAAACTTGTAGTAGGAGCGCACGGAATTAGATGGGAAAGTAATATTGAAGTCAACTAAACTTAACAGACAAAAACGAGGGCACAGGAGGCTCAGCTAGCAACAAACAGCTTAGACAAGGGCTTAACAACCCTGTGATGAGATACAACAATTTTCACATAAAATTAATGTTGTATATACTTACTGATTTTGATCTCAGAGCTCTGTTATCTAATCCATTTTAATGCTAGAATTGTATCAACAGTTACATTAAAGTAAATTTAAAAAATAGAAAAAAAGAAGAAAGTCTGACAAGTGTGGATTTGGGCCATTGAGTAGTAATTGGAAAATACCAAGTTTGGAAACAGTCCTTTGGAGAAAATGCAGAAAATTTTGCTTTTTTTTTTTAAACACTAATTAAAGGAAAAGCTTTCCTTTCTTTTCATGTTTAGACATTTAGTTCTTGAGTAATGGTTGGTGGCCAATGTTGGGCTATTAATTTGTTTTACTTCTTTGTTTACATATTTCAATCACAATCCTTGGTACTGAAAGGGACCACTGAAAAGAATGATGTGAATTGTAGAGGGAGTATAATTTAAATTGCTGTACCTTTTTCCTTAAGAGTAAAATAATTTGCAGCAAATTATATTAAAAGTTACAGCAGTATAAAGTACTCCCTAACTGTCTTCCAATTGATTAAAATGTATCGTAGTTATTGTGTGATGTGAATTTAGCACATTAAGATGCACCGTACATGACAATACTTTAAGTTAGGGTTTTCCTAACAAAAGGGACACTTACCTAAAAGTGAAATTCGAATCTTTACTTCATCAATTACCTTAATCTTAGAGGAAGTCTGGGTTTTTGTTTTAGCCAGGTAGGTTGTAATTTTAAGCATTTTGCTTTGCTAAGCATGATTAAGACACTGTTCCCTTTGAGGTTTACCCTTTCGCTTCTGAGGTATAACTGTTTATCATCTTGGGTCAAAGGTTATAAAAAGTAGTCATCAATTAAAGCTTTATTGGTTGTAATTGGTAATGCTATGAAAGGAACCAGCCAAACCAAATCTGATAATAAAAGACTCTTTGTTAAAATATTTAATGAATTAACACTCTCTCTTGGAAGGGGGAAACTAATTACAAAGCCCAAGGTTGTTAATCATAATGTTTACTTTCTTCAAAAGCACAGACTCAACCACTCCATAATCATTAGACATTAGATTTCTTTTTCCCCCTCTTTCTTCTACCTTTCTTTTCTCTTTCTTTCTTTCCTTTCTTTTTCTTTCTTTCTTTCTTTCTTTCTTTCTTTCTTTCTTTCTTTCTTTCTTTCTTTCTTTCTTTCTTTCTTTCTTTCTTTCTTTCTTTCTTTCTTTCTTTCTTTCTTTCTTTCCCCTTCCCTCCTTCCTTCCTTCCTTCCTTCCTTCCTTCCTTCCTTCCTTCCTTCCTTCCTTCCTTCCTTCCTTCCTTCCTTCCTTCCTTCCTTCCTTCCTTCCTTCCTTCCTTCTCCTCTTTTCCTCTCTCACTTTCTTTCTTTCATTCTTTTTTGAATTCTGCAGACTCACATCCCCAAAGGGATGGCTCAGTTTTGGGCTATGGCAGAAGGAGGAAATACCAAGACAAACATAAGTTATAAAGGCCATCTTAAAAATAAACAGGACTCTGTTAGAATGTCAGACTGCTTTTGCTCTCTTCAAAAAGGGTCAGAAGTTTATGTAGATTTATTTTTTAGGCTAATTGAGTGATATCAAGAACTGGGACACTTGGAAAGTAATGGTGTTTTTTTTAATAATAAATTATCTACCGGAGCAATTATCCTTTCTCTGTACATAGCTTTTTTCTTTTCCTGAGGTGTTTTGGCAGTTTTGCGGCTCTTGAATTTTAGACATTTGTCAAAATCCTAACATATGTAAGTGGAGCTGCGACAGATCTCCACAACCTTGTATGAATGTGCCATGGGAACTCAGAATGGACTTTTACATCTGGTTTCCAGTGTTTCTCCATTTAAGCAATAGGGGGCTCCTAGGGTTTGTTCTTTACACATGTTTCTGTAGTCTGATCTTTAGGGTAGTTCTAATGAAAGAAAATCCTGCTTGGGCCTGCTGTGCAAATTAGCCATATGGTGAAGTGTAATATCCCGCTGAACATCATTATGGGGTACTATGAAAAGTGCTCCCCTTTTCACATGGAAGCAAATTAAAATGGCCCTTTCAGGGTAGTTTTTTTTTTTCAAAAACTCTGAATAAACCTGTCTTCACTTGGGTGCCGGGATAGTTAAAAGGGAGTTCCAGCTGCAGTTAGGGTGGTGAAATTACAGGTTTTGCCCAAGACCAAATGGAAATATTGCTTCCTGTAGGCAAAGCCAGAATAACAATGGTGTTTCTTCCCTCCTTCCATTTCCCCCTCAGTTCTTTGTGTCCTTCACTGCTTCCTAACCCAAAGTTAATTTTTTGTTATTGTGAGGGATGAGAAGGCCTCAGCCACCATTCCAGTAGACACCTTACCAGTTTCCTTCAGAAATGGCCCAACTGATAAAAATTCGTGTAGCAAAATAATTGTCATAGTAAATATTTAATGAAGAAGAAGTTGTTTGGCCCTGTGTATGCTCATTTTTAAAAGATTTCCACAAAATATGCAGGTGCCACCAGCATTTGGAAGCACAGGGCCCAGTAACTGTATGTTGTGCCTGGTGTCTGTGTTGCAAAACATTGTCACCTTTTATGAAATTCGTAGAAAAATCTTTCACCGGGCCCTTCTTCACTTCCACCCCTGAGTGAGGATCACATCACTTTCACTTACTTGATTCCTGGTGTGTAGTTGTAACCTATCCAGGTAAAATTTCACTATGGGCCTTGTTAATAATTCGTTTGACTGCTTTCACAGACAGAAAAAAAAAGTGTCACTCATTTGCCCACATGGAGTGGCAGTCTTCTATGTGCTACCTGTTTTTATAGTCAGAATGAGTGTCTACATACATGAGAAACCCTACGTTGTTCCCTGTGTTTTTATTTTTGAACATTTATTCACAACTCATTCTGTTTCTAGAATTTGCATGGTGACAGTTTATGGCAAGTTAAAGCTGGTCAAGTAGTATTTTTCAATAAAAGTATGCCACTGTGTATGCTAGTGAGAGAGAGAGGGTGGGAGGAAGATGGAGAGGGAGAGAGGGAGGGACGGAGGGAGGGAGAGCATATGGATTAAGGCTCACACTCTACATATGACCAGCCCTGGCTCAGTCTCTGGCATGACATGACACGGCTCCTGAGTATTGCCAGGCGTGGCTCTGAAGTACTCACTGCTTTAGTAGCATCATGTCCTCCTGTCCTCCCATTGAACCCCTTGGCCTGCTTGGCCGACAGTTGGCTGGAGGGGCCTCTGGGCCTCCTTAGTATCACTTGAGAGCATGCCACCCTCTCCCCCCCCAAAAAAAAAATGAAATGTGTCTTATACTAAATTAGTATATCGGAGAAAAGATTTTTTACTATAAAGTTTAGTGAGAAGAGCATATACAATATGATCTTGTTTACGTATGTAAAATTCATAGATGTATATATGTAAAATACTTGCTTTTAGTATAGTAAGATGTAAGGAAATACACACGCAAAAAAGTAACTGTGTCACTGTATTACCTTTGTTTATTGATTTGCTTGGCTTGGCACCAGTAATGTCTCCATTTGTTCCTGTCACATGCTAGTGTAGCCCGATGGCGTATTGGGGTCTCTTTCAGGGTCAGGGGAATGAGGACCATTGTTGTTACTGTTTTTGGCATATCGAATATGCCATGGGTAGCTTGCGAGGCTCTACCGTGCAGGCGGGATACTCTCGGTAGCTTGCCGAGCTCTCGAGAGGGACAGAGGCTTTTGGGGTGGCCTCTAATTGCCTTTACAGGTGTTCCCAGTCTACTGAATGTAAGCTTTTGGTCACTGGCATGTTGTAATGATCTTTGAAAAAAAGTAAACACTCGAAAAAATAAACAGTGATGATCTACGATTGATTACTAATGACTTTTGTTTTTCTCTTTGCTTTATTAGTACTGTTTCCTTTTTCTAAAAGCTGCATGTTTTACTTTTGTAATTAATGACAAGAGAGAGAAGCCAAACACAGCTAAAAGTAAAAGATTTTTTTAAAGTAACTTTTCCCAGAAATGTCTGTCTATTGAGTTGAAGTTTAAATAAAGCCCATTAGTCTCATTCCTTGTCATTCCTCTCCTTTATCTCTTCAAGTTTTAGCTATGAAGAACTTTTTCAATTCATAGGATGTGTGATGCCCTTTTTTTTTTGAACTTCTGTATTTTTACAAGGAACAGTTCCCCCACTTTTCTTCACCTGTTTTTTTTTTCCTTCTGACTCATTCTTCAAATTTTAGTATAAATGTCATTTTTTTTTTCTGGAAAGCTTTCTTTGACATTTTTCTTATCCATGACACACACACACACACACACACACACACACACACACACACGTCCAACCCACATGATTCTATAGTTTATTTTTAATACAATTGAATATTTAATTGCTGGTACAGTAGACCATAAATTCTTTGAAAACAGGGACCATTCTCAGAGTCCATAATGTGGAAGTGACTTGTTTTTCTCTGATATGGTCTTTTAATTGTTCTAAAACCCATGGAACATTGTTTTATAATACAAAATGTACAGCAATTTTTTTCCAACTCTCTGTTTTATAATTTATTTCCTTATATTTTGAATAGCACTTTTTTAGTTTGAAAAAAGAATCATTAAAGGATCTTGAAGCTGAAGTGGCAAATCTCTGTAGTTCATTAACCGATTTATGAATAAGAGGGGCACTTCGTCAGTTCCTCAGCTGGACTGCTGACTGCTCAGACATTTGCTTCTCAAGTTCTACCTGTAAGCATTAAGTTGAAAAAATTGGCAGAGGAAATAGAATAATCAAAAGTGAATTTATTTAGCAGCCACTAGGGAAAATCTAACTTGCTTTGTAAATGAGGAAGCCAGACCTATTAGATAAATTGGTCTTTACTTCTGTTTTTGCTCTCTCCATGAATAGGTGAAGGGAAAATTTGTATCTACTTTAGAATTAAGGAAAAGTTTTTGATTTGGCTTTTATGTTCAGTTTCAGTTTGTGTACTTCCTACCATTTACAACAAATAATTTAATTAGTATATTGTGGTCTAATTAGGGAGAAGGCTTTTCCTAAATTTTCAGCTGAGTGTATTTTGGCTCTAGCTCATGTTGAATATGTAACGTCACACTAGAATAATAAAGGGCCTTTGGTACTGTTCACTTAAAATGAAAAGCCCTTCAGTGTGTACAGAATGTAATTGACATTTAATAATACCACTTTGTTGTGAAATGGTGACAAGTGGGGAATATCTTAAACAAACCAACAGGCAGTTTCCACTTCTTATTCCTTAAATAGAACCATTTGCTACCTCATTAACTTATGGATTAAGAAAGCCTTGAACTGGCTGGCCTAATGTTTGATCATTTCACAGGCAGAAAAACTTCAGGCCTGTACAGTGATAATTACTTTTGCATTTAAAAATCTTTGTCTTTAAGCTGCACCAGGGGTCAACAAACCATGATCCATTGGCTAAATCTAGTCTGCTGCCTGTTTCTGTATGACCTGTTAACTAGAAATGACTTTGATATTTAAAGGGTCAGTTGAAAATTCACAGGAAGAATATTTCATGACAGGTGAAGAGTACACGAAATTTTGATTTCAGTTTTCCCAAATTAGGCTTGCTTGGAACAAAGGCACGTCCATTAATGTATTGTATGTGGCAGCTTTTGTGTCATGCTTGTGGAGTCACAGTTGCAGCAGAGACCATAGGGCTCACCAAGCTGGCAAATATTTACTATCCTGTCCTGTACAGAAACCCTGATCTATACTATTGAGACCGCATACTTATTATCCTAAACTGGCTCTCCCAATCTAGTGACCTAATAATGGAAGTCACGTTGAATCAACTTCAGACTTTAGGGAAGGTAGAGGAGACTGAATCCCGCTGTGCATGAAGTTCATACTTTTTCACATCCACAAGCATTTTACTTTTCTCACTGATTTCTTATTTTTGTTTTTTATTCTTTTTCCTCCTCCTCCTCTTCTTTCGCCTCTTCCTCTTTATTCCTCCTCCTCTTCCTCCTCCTCCTCCTCCCCGCCCCCTCACCCCCTTCCTGCATCTTCTGTGGGTGACATGTGGTGCTATGGAGGCCATACAGTGCCAGGGATTGAATGGAGGTCAGTTGTTTGCAAGGCAAATGCTTTATCACTGCTCTGTGAATCTGGCCTCCTCTTACTCTTTTTAAATAAGTACTTGAATGGTGATTGCTATTATTCAGCCACTGTTCTAAAAGCATTATAACTTTCTAACAACCTTTAGAACATAGGAGGTTGGCATCTCCACAGGTGAAAACCACAACACATATATTAGATAAAATTAAATAGTAGAAGTTCAGTTAAAGGAATGTAGCATTATAGCACTGTCCTCCCATTGTTCATCAATTTGCTCTGCGGGCACCAGTAATGTCTCCATTGTGAGACTTGTTGTTGCTGTTTTTGGCATATAGAATATGCCACAGGGAGCTTGCCAGGCTCTGCTGTGCGGGCGGAAAACTCTCAGTAGCTTGCCGGGCTCTCCGAGAGAGATGAAGAAATCGAACCCGGGTTGGTCTTGTGCAAGGCAAACACCCTACCCGCTGTGCTATTTCTCCAGTCAACATGTTTAATTAGAAATTATGTGAGTTATACCGCTAGTAAGGTACAGAGCCATGATTTGAATAGTTTTCTGATTCCAAAATAAGAGCTTTTAACCACTGCGTTGTGTTATCTCTCTTATTCTACCCTTGTCTATTTAGAAAGTACAAAATTCTCCTCTTGATTAAGAGTAGAATTCAATAATGAAGGTGGATGGAGTTTGAAAATTTTTGCACTCACATTAATTTCCTAGGGCTGTTGTAACAAAACACCACAATGGTTGTATTAGAGCAAAAGAAATGAGTTCTGTCACAGTTCTGGACACTAGAGAACCAAAATGAAGGTAACAAAAGGTTATTGTACCCCTAAGACTGTGGGAACCATCTTTTCATGACTCAGACCCTGGAGGTGGCCAGCTTGGCTTTCTGTCCCTACCTTGCAGCCGGGTGACCATGACCTCTTCTAGACACACATGGCGCTTCCTCAGGATTCTCTAGCACCATTTTCTCCTTTTGTTTTGTTGTTGTTTATTTGTTTGGTGGCCACATCTAGTAGTGCTTCAGGGGTTACTCCCAGCTCTTTGCTCAGAATATGCGCCTGGTGGTGCAGGGGAGACCATGTGTTGGGTTCTTGTGTGTGCAGGCATTCAGCCCTTTGAGTTAGCTCTCCTGTCTCTCCTCTTGTTTTAAGGATAACTGCTTAAAGGTCACCCTATATAATTTGAATTTACTTAATTTGTTTTTTAACTGTTTTAAAAAAATTGAATCAACGTGAGATACAGTTACAAACTTTCCTGATTAAGTTTCAGTCATACAATGTTCAAACACCCACCCCTCCACCAGTGCACATTTTCCACCACCAATGTCCCCAGTATCCTCTCGCTCCTGCACCACCCCCTCCCCATTCCACCCCCCTCCTTCTGTGGCTGGACCATTCCATCTTATTCTCTCTCTACTTTTGGGAAATACAGATACTGATTGATAGGCCATCATGTTTAGTCCTTAGTCTACTTTCAGCATGCGTCTCCCATCCCAGGTAATCCCTTCAACCATCATTGACTTTAGTGGTCCCTTCTCCATCCCAACTTCCTTTTGCCCCAACATGTGAGGCTGGCTTCCAAAATATAGAGCAGTCCTCCTGGCCCTTATTTTCTGTTGTCCTAAGATGTTAGTCTCATGATATTACTTTATATGAATTTACTTTAATTGAACTAGTTAGGTCTGCAGTGATCCTGTTTCTTTAAAAAAGAAAAATAAAATCAGTTTCTGAGATCCTGTGAAGGACATAAATGTTGAGAGGACACAGTTCAACCCAGTTACAGAGCTCATAAGTCAACTGATGTTCTCTAGAACACCTTTCACTCTAAGTCCAGAAATCCTAAATGAAGACGTGGGAACACCAAGACTTCTTATGGTCTTTATTCTTTTTTGGTATTAATCCTGTGTTAGATTTTGTTCTATTGGAGAAGACTCTTTGATTGTTCCAAGCTCTTGTCTTTTTCTTGCTTTTCTTTGCCCCTTTGTTCTGATTTATTGAGACTAAGTTTTATTGTGGACATTTTTCTTGAATGTTCTGTGACTTTTTTCGACTGTTATTATAACCTATGAGAACATTGGTTTGACTTCATTCTTGTGAGTTTGTGATTATTATTGATTCAGAAGCCAGGTTTGGTATGTTTGTTGGTGGTTGAGTTCTGGCTGTTTTCCTCTTTGTATTCACTCCTAAGGGATTTGTAAATAAGATTCAATTAATGGTAATAGTGTTTTTTTTCTTTTCTGTGATTATTACTATGGTTAAAAAGGCAGATTTTGAGGAAATGTGTGACTTCCTCAACTACAGCTTTTCATTTTACATGAAATACTAGAGTATTTGGCACAGTTGTGCCAACCTCTTTCCTTTCATTTATTTCACAGGGAGCCCGGGAAACATTTGAGAACTACTACCGAAAACAGAGGCGAAAACAAGCTCGTTTGGTGCTGCAGCCCCCATCTAACATGGTAGGACACTAACTCTAGTTCTCTCCCTTTTTCACTCTCCTTCTTTGGGGTCTTTTAAATATTTTGCATATGTGCTTCTTCCATCCCCCTTGATAATTTCTGTGGGGCCACATGCAAGGTGCTTGGAGGCTCTGGCAACACTTCTGGAGGTGCTGGAGGAGAGCAGTGATGCCATGGATTGAATCAGTACCTGTCCGGTGTAGGGCACACACTCTTCCACTTGGTCTGTATCCTTTACCCTCTTGCTTGTTTTGTCATTCTGACACCCTAATAGTTGGAGGTGTCTTACAGCAAGAAAATGGCAACTAGCATCTGTTGATTGCCTTATGCGCCTTGTCTCATACTTGCCCCACTGCCGTATAGTCTTGGAAACTGAGCCTTGAGAAGTGACGTAAATTATTTTAATTTTGTCTTAATGTATCACAACAAAATGACGACATTTTTCTTTTTCATTGCAGCATGAAACTTTAGATGGCTACAGGAAGTATTTTAATCAAATTGTAGGGTAGGTATATATTTATATGTATATACACGTAAATTTACAATTTTACTACATAGATTGAAAAGACTTGGAAAAATGTAGTTTTCTTTGCAAAATTACTTTTTTAAAAAAATACCAAAGATGCGATTTTTATTTTTTGATGGTTCCAGAGGAATCCTTCATTGATTTCAATATTATATTATTGGAGAGGTATTCCTTTGTATGTGAGGCTGAAAAAAAAATGTTCAGTTGTGATCTTGTTATATTTGATGTTTTATTTCTTTGTTCTTGTTAAGATGGAAATAAATAAGAGCAAAAATTGGCAAACTCATTCTAAAAGAATCAGATAGTAAGGTCTGTTAGACTTAGCAGGCTGTCGGGAGTCTGCCACAGCCGTCCCGCTCTGTCTCGGTGTCACAGCAGCTATAGACAGCACATACATGTGTCTGCAGGGCAGTGGGCCAGATTGGTTTCATTGCCTGTATAGCTTGCCACTCTCATCTATTGTTTATATAATAGTGGAACTGCAGTTGCCAAATAAACATCCCAAACATAGCTAGGTTTTTGTTGGGTATTTTTTTTTTTTTTTACTTTTTTTGAATTGAAAAAAGATGACTTTGAAACTGAAAGAAAAGGAAACAGTTTGCATTATCTCCTGACTTTTCTTTTTTCAGATTCATATTGTTTCAATAAAGTTGATAGTTTTCGTATTAAGATATATAATAAATTTTTCTGTTTTAAGATTTGTTTAACGTAGTATAAAACATGTAAGCAGTTAGACGAAGATATACTTTTAGTACATCATCTGTTAATTTGACAATATATTAATAGCCTGGCGTTTTAATTTTTAGTTATTTGTATTTTGGTTATGGTATTTTGTTACATGCATATGTATATGGTCATATGTATTTGGGGCCCACATTGCTGGATGCTCTGGGGCTACTCCTGATGTTGCTTGAGGACCATGTGTGCCTGGGGCTCCTCATGCAGAGCAGATACTCCAGCTCTCTGAGCCATCCCCAAGTCCCTGGCCTGGTGTTTTTAAATATTTTCAAATTATGTTTCAAATATTTTTAAATATTTCAAAAAATTGAAACAATTACCTCTGCTTTGGGCTGGAGCAATAGCACAGTGGGTGGGGCGTTTGCTTTGCACAAAGCTGACCCAAGGTTCGATTTCTCCGTCCCTCTCGGAGAGCCCAGCAAGCTACTGAGAGTATCCCGCCCAGACGGCAGAGCCTGGCAAGCTGCCACTGTCACTGTCATCCCGTTGCTCATCGATTTGTTTGAGCGGGCACCAGTAATGTCTCTCATTGTGAGACTTATTGTTATTGTTTTTGGCATATCCAATACACCACAGGTAGCTTGCAGGCTCTGTCGTGCGGGCTCGATACTCTCGGTAGCTTGCTGGGCTCTCCGAGAGGGGCGGAGGAATCGAACACCGGTAGGCCACGTGAAAGGTGAATGCCCTACTGCTGTGCTATCGCTCCAGCCTATACCTGGCAAGCTACCCGTGGCATATTCAATACTCTAAAAACAGTAACAAGTCTCACAATGGAGATGTTACTGATGCCCGCTCGAGCAAATCGTTGAGCAATGGGATGACAGTGACAGTGACAGTGACCTCTGCTTTGATTGCTTAAAAGCTGACTTGGAAAGAAATCCTTTTTTTTTTTTTTTTATAGAAGTGCTGAGAAGATATTGTGATAAGAAATATAATTCTAAGTCCAAGAAGTCTTTTTGTTTATATCAAACTGCTTGCTTTATAGGGGGCAAAATGGCAACTTAAAAATTCATGGCAGGTCTTTCTGCTTGTCCAATTCTAGAGATCAGAGTCAACTGTAATTTCTGACACCTTGTGCTTTCCTTTTTTCTCAATTTTAGCTTTTTTGTGGTGGAAGATCACATATTACATACCACCCAGGGCTTGGTAAACAGAGCCTACATTGATGAACTGTGGGAAATGGCGCTCTCAAAGACCATCGCAGCACTCCGCACCCACTCGGTATGTAGCAGAGGTTCTTTCTTAGAGCTGATTGTCAAAGCACTGTTCGGTGTCTCATTGCTTTTAAACCATTACATGCGTGTTGCTTGGAATTTCCCTTTCAGCTCTCTCCTTACAGACATACTGAAGCTACTTGAAATGGCCATTTTCTCTACCACAGAGCCCACTTTTGTGAATACTTGTTGCAAGAAGATAGCCAGATCACCCCATTGATTGCTTCCTATGTGTCAAGCATTATTAAACTTCATTTATATTTAATTTTCAGTGTAACCCTATACAGATTTATCATGATTATATTTACATATGGCTTAACAACTGCCTATTGTTACACACTGGAGTAAACATTGGATGGGATAACGCCAGCATACATGTTTTTTGGCAGTGTTCCTTCATGCTTAATAACTGTGATTGTGATTTATCATTTCTTATAATGTATGCAATTAAAATAGAAAGATAAATTAGAACAACAGGCTGCATGTTTTTGATAGGTTGATCAGAGTTGACCCTCTGATATTAGAATATTAATGAGTCACTGTGCAAAGATTATTAAAAGATCTAACTTGCGTATTGCAGTTTCTAGTATTTTTCACCAGGACTATGTGTAGAAATCATTCAACTGGAGGATATACTTTTTCTTCTTTATGCAGTTACATTTGATATAATTGACGGAAAGACACTTTCCAAGTATTGATGGAAAGGGAGTTTTACTTTGCAGGTCTATCATATATTCTTTTGAACTGAAGAGTAAATGATGAAATACTTCCACTTGTCAGTAATTCAGCCAATCAATCTATAGGCATTCTGCCAATCAATCTATAGGCAGAATGTACATTAGTAATTGCTTAGGGCTGGGAGGCAGGCATGTGGAGTATGGAAGTCATCGGTTAAAGGCATTGATTTCTTTTTGAGATGAAGAAAATGTTTTAAATCGACTGTGGTTGTACTTTACATGTATGTACAAATATACAAAAAAATAAAAGCCATTAAATTATAAACTTTTGATGGGTGAGTTGTATGGCATGGAAATTGTATCTCAACAAAGCTATTAAAAAATAAGTTAGCATCACACACATTTACTCACTGAACCATTTCATCCATTATGAGACAGACTGGTTGATGCTGCAGATGCTAATTCTGTTTCACGACTCTATAAATTATGTTATATTACCCAGAAAGCACAACAAAATAAGAAAGACTCAAACAATAAAACAATCTCAAAAGCATGCACTGTCTCTGAAAGATTGTCACTTATGAAAAAATCTGTATGTTTCTAACTGTTGAGGCATTATTTTATGCTATTCTTTACTTTTTGATTGAATTATTGATTCTTATATAAATTATAAACTTAAAAAATTTATTTTTAGATATTAACAAGCACAGTATTCACAGTGCTTCTTTCAAAATGTAATAAGGACTTCCTAATCTCAGTCAGAATTTAAGTTTCACAAACTAGTAAAAATTAAGAAAAACCAAGGAATATTTGTATCAGTAGTTTTATAGTAGAAGATCTACTAATACAATTGCTACTGAACTTGTTAGTAATAGGGGAAACTCACCTGCAAAACTGAAAAAATATTAAAGGTTCAAAATTATAGATCAGTATAGTACTATGTGGCCTTCTAAACTCATGTTTAATAGATATTAAATATTGGATTTATTTCTTAATATGTGGTAAGTAAAGAAAAGTGTTTATAATTACTAAGTTAATGGATTTATACACCCCATATCCATGTCCATTCTGCCACTACATACATATTTTTGGTTTATTTGAGTCTGAATGCATAATGAGCATATGTTTGTTCTACATCTTCTAACCAAATTTTCATTAAAATAACAGTCAGAAAATTAATTGGAAATAAAAGCTCTACAAAGCACCACCTGGTAGCCAGAAGTTTTTAAAAATTTTGTTGAATTTCACAAATTTTGACAAGTTTAGTGACTGAACATGGGAAAAGAAAATATTACACTGTCAAATAGGATATATTTTTCTGAAAGTATCTAGGCGTTCTGAAAACTCATAGCCAAAACTAATACAATGAGCTGGAACAGGCCTAGAAAAAAGCATAAGGGAAAAATTTTAATAGGTTCTCCCTTCCAAAAACCTTGACTAGCCAACTGCTTACCTAATTTCTTTCACTAGCCTTACCACTTATAAGAAATCAGAAATAATACTAGTTTCTTAGTACTACTTTTGCTATTATTAGTCTGGCTCAGTTTATACAAAGAGCCTGTGGTATGTTTCTTAGGAAATAGATCTAAAATGGCAGATGAACCATAGCAGCTGTATGTATTGATTACTGGAGCCCATCCTTCAAGGAAGAGTCTGAATATATTTAAGGAAAGTCAAGTACATAAACTAGAAGACAGCAGCAAACAAATAGAACAGCTTTTCTGTGGCAAATGCAAGTCAGTCATGGATCATATATAGTGCTGGAGATCAAACTGGATTGACTGTGTGCATGGCAAACACCTTGTGCTCTGTGCTATCTCTTCAGCCTAAACCTTAAATCTTTTAGGAAATAATACTAGAGAATATGTTCATCATTTGGAACAATTACCTAGCTAACTAGATCCTAAATAAAATATGAAGAACTATCAGAAGTAAAGATTTATACATTAAATATTAAAAAGTATCAAATCTGTAAGAAGTGACCCCACAAAAGATAGTGGGGAAAAAAGAGTAACGTAGTGAGAAATGACATGTAATCAGTGAAGAGCTAGTATATCACATGTAAAAGACACATCATAGCAACAAATGAATTTCTTTTTTTGGGGGGGGTCACCCCTAGCGATGCTTAGGGGTTACTCCTGGCTCTGCACTCAGGAATTATTCCTGGTGGTGCTTGGGTGACCATATGGGATGCTGGGAATTGAACCCGGGTCGGCTGCGTGCAAGGTAAAGCCCTACCCGCTGTGCTATGGCTCCAGCCCCAGAAATAGATTTCTATTTGTTAAAATTGTAGCTTGTGACTTATTTGAATCTCTGCTTTGTTCTGCCCTAGACATTAACTGAAAACTGGCAAGTTTTGGACCCTTTCTAGGGAGACTTTACCAGGAAAGCATTAGACGAATAATTTTGCTTTGTTTTTTTGTAATTATTTTTTCTTTTTATATTTCATTTCTTTTAGTCTTACTGCTCTGATCCAAACCTTGTATTAGATTTGAAGAACCTCATTGTGCTTTTTGCAGACACACTTCAGGTTGGTGAATTCTGCTTATATACTTGTTCATATATGTTTATATCACATATAAATATATTCTGTTTATACACCTAATTTAGTATTTCATCTGTTTTGTTTGGGGGCTATATTTGGTTATGTTCAGGGGTTACTCCTGTCTGTATACACAGGAATTAGACCTGATAAAATTTGGGAATGATGTGGAATGCCAAGCATAGATAGAAAATCTAGGTAGGAGGAAACACCCTCCTACCTACTGTACTATCACTCAGGCCCTAGTGTTTTATTCTTTAACAATCTTTCCATTATCCTACCGAAGCCTGATCTTTTGTGTCTCAAAAAGAATTACCACCCTTCCCTATCCTGAATAAATTAATTCAGAAATTATGAATAGAGATTTTTTAAAATTTTTAATAATTTAGATATGCTGTCTAAATATGTGACTTTGGAGTTTTTTCTAATATAGCAAAATAATTAAAAAAATTGAGTAATACTAGTTTTTATGACTGTAGATATCTTAGGGGTATAGTTTTATACCTCTTCAGAGTATATGTTGCTATGCTGTACCCACCCCAAAGTACTACTATTCCTTTGTTTTGGAATTTCTTAATGTCTTTTGGATAATGATAATTGATTTGAACAAAATAATTTATTGGACATATAAGCTTTGGTAATGTGTGTGGTAGGTAGTACTTCTGTTACTCCTCCTTATTTCAAAGGTTTCTAAGTGTTTAAAGAGAAGTTGTAGGGAGAGTTAGCTGACAGTATACCTTGTATGTATTAATTGTATTTTTCATTTAAAGAATTTATTCTGATTGACCTAGATGTTTTGATTTGTATCTTTTAATTCTTAAGAGATAAACGCTAAATTCCAAATGGAATGAAAGAATGTCTCAAATGGTTAAATTAACCAACAATTGTTGACCAATGAACAAAAAAGTTCTTTTGATGCAAATTTTGCCTATGTTGCTACAAAGATCTTAGAAAATGAAACTACCTTAAATTTTTTTCAGGTATATGGTTTTCCTGTAAATCAGCTTTTTGACATGCTGTTAGAAATCAGAGATCAGTATAGTGAAACTCTGCTAAAGAAATGGGCAGGTATTTTCAGGTGAGAAATTACAGTGTATTGGTACGGATCTGTGTGCATGTATGTGCATGCATTTGTTTATGCATAAAGTCTCTTAGATATAATAATCAGTCTGTATGTGTGACTTATATTTCCCCACCATAAATCATATTATGATTCAGAATTCAGTGCACTATAGGGATGTCCTAAAAATATTTCTGAAATATCTGTCCTCAAAATACTAGTAACTACAATTTGTTTCTTTGAATAAATGTCAGGTTCGTAGCATCCAGATCATCTGATAACTTTTCATTCTTTGTTATTTTTCTCTGTGAAGACCATGTCTCATCTGTTTTGAACCCTTTTGAATAATTAAGGAGGTCAGCTAGTGTTAAGAGTCAAACCAGTGGTTACCAGAGGCCAGAGGTCGAAAGTGATGAGCAGGAAGACCACAGAAGATATGTGGAACAATGAAATTCGTACGATATTATAATAGTGGATACATGTCCTTATCCAAGTCCAAGTCGTTAAGTCCGTAGGATGTATAATACCAAGAACAAACCTAAAGTTTAATGAAGTATTAAAAAAAGGAAAAGGAAAAGATTCCACAGGGTAAGGGATATGGCTCACATGGAGAGAACACATGCTAAGCATGACTGAGGGCCTGGGTTTGATTCTCAACACTTAGAGGAACATGTAGTGTTGGGCGAGCGTAGATCTTAGGGTTCTTTCATCTGAGAATATGCCGCAGCCCTTCGAGCTGTCTTTTCAGCCCCAGTTCTGTTTTGATATTGGGAGTATTGCCTGTTCTCTTAGAATTCTCAGACTCTAGGAGTCAGAAAAAAATATACAACAATATGTAAAATAAATAAATGAATATATCTATATGTCTATATATACATATATATATATATATATACAACAGATATTATAAAGGGACTACTTTGGAAGCTTTATGGTACTAAGATTTTTTTCATCTTCCAATTTTGAAAGTTAGAAGAAAAGTTCTAATGCAGAATTAAAGAATCTATTGTTTAAAAACAAAAAGTCAATTAAACTTCTTTGTCTTTTGAGAGCATACATTTTTTTGTTTACTTTTATTTTCTATAAAGCTTTAGTGTGTTATCTTTATTTATTATTTATGAATATACAATACTATGATTATGGTTATAATTGTGTTTTGTTTCAGAATACTTTTATTTCTGTTCTTTTAGAAAAACTATCTTTATCTGAACTGAATGACTGTGTAAGAGTAGAAATAGAATAAAAACTAGGGAATATTCACTTTGGGTTGTGGTATATGTCCAGCCATTGGAGTTCACATGAAAAGTGTTTGTAATTAATAATAAATATAATTATTAACACAAATGCCCACCCCTTCTTCGTATTTAATTTTCTTTATAGAAACATACTGGATTCTGACAACTACAGTCCTATACCAGTCACAAGTGAAGAGATGTATAAAAAGGTTGTGGGACAGTTTCCATTTCAAGACACAGAGCTAGAAAAGGTGAGGAATACTAAAACAGACTTCTTTTTGACTTGACATCCTCTAAAGCTTGTATTAGGACTGTATCCCTAATAGTATTACCTTCAGCACACAAGGTTAGAACTCAGAAACATCTGCAAAGGGCCTTGTTTGTCCTTAAAAGAATGGCAGTTTCAGTTTTGGGAATCAGCAGATGGCTTTGGAACCCTCTGGACGTTGTAATGTTTTTAGAGAATGGTGCAGGTGTTCCAATTTGTTTTATATTATGACAATTTTCTTGTGTAACTACATTACTCTATTGGTTATTAAAGCACACACATTATATATGTGTACATATTATATATATACATATTATATCACTGTATCACTATCATTCTGTTGTCAATGATTTGCTCGAGTGGATGCCAGTAACATCTTCATTTGTCCCTGTCGTGTGCTAGTGTAGTCCAATGGTGTCTGCTCACTCCAGGAACACGAAGAGCACGCTGTTGTTATTGTTTTTTGGCATATTAAATACATCACGGGTAGCTTGCCAGGCTCTGCCGTATGAACATGCTATATACATAAATAAAAATGGAAAATTCCTGTATCTCTATTCAGAAAAATTCCATCTTCCCCCTGACTTTTCTCCTCCTGCCATTTTAATCAGTTTCTTTCCTAAAACCCTATCCTTTGCAGCCACCATTCTACAGTCACTGTCAATGTACTTTTGCTTTTTCCATGGTGCATATAAATAAAACCGTACTGCAGCTAGTCATAATTTGAGATTGGACCCTTTCACTCTGTTCAGTGCTTTTGAGACTCATCTAATTTGTTGAATGTATCAGTAGTTTATTGTTTTATTGCCAGGCTCTGCTGTGCGGGTGAGATACTCTCGGTAGCTTGTCGGGCTCTCTGAGAATCGAACCCGGGTCAGCTGCGTGCAAGGCAACCGCTCTACCCGCTGCGCAATCGCTCCAGCCCTATGCCCAAAACAGTAACAACCAGTCTCACAATGGAGACGTTACTGGTGCCTGCTCAAGCAAATCGATGAGCAACGAGATGACAGTGGCAGTGATTGTTTTATTACATGCATGTTTTGCAATTTGTGTCTTTTCACATATTGAAGCATAGTTGAATGATTACTTAATTTTATATTAATCTTCATAGTATCAGGAAGCTTTTGGAGATAATTTCTTTGGGGGGTAGGCCAGGGAGACGGGTTGGATCGCACCTGGCTCAGGGCTTAGTTCTAGCTTGATGCTCCAGGGGTGACTCCTGGCTGAGCCTGGGGAGCATAAGTGGCACTGTGTTGAAATAGGGTTGTCTTCGTTCAACGCAAGTGCCTGAACCCCTCTGCTGTCTCTCCAGCTCTTGAGAAAATATTTTAAACTTGAGATAGTTTGGCAAACATTTTAATTTACAAAGTGTCTTAGTTTATGACTTTCTTTCATTTTTTTTTCATTTACAGCAACCTTTTCCCAAAAAGTTTCCTTTCTCTGAGTTTGTGCCAAAAGTTTACAACCAAATTAAAGAATTTATCTATGCCTGTCTGAAGTTTTCAGAAGACCTTCATCTAAGGTATAGTACCACAGTTGTGTTGTAATAAATGCAGACTGTCACTTTATATGCATATATTTTTTGAAAAATATTAATATTTCCTTCAGCTCTGATTTTGAACATCTGATCTCTTAGCCTCAGACAGTACAGCACTGCCATATTCAAAGTCTTGGTAAAGGGGAAAGTTGGAAAATTGAAAAATCTGTTTTCATTCTTTTTATAAAGATCATTTTTACTATTTTCTGTCAAAATTTGCAGTTGAAAGTTCACTGAAAAAAAAAAGCAATGTATCATACCAGTTTTTCAATTGTTTACATTCTGGGGGATATACTTTGGTCGTCTTAAAATTTCTTTTTTTTAAAAATATTTTTTTAAATTATATTGAATCACCGTGAGGAAAAGAAAAAAAATACAAAGCTTTCAGGTTTAAGTCTCAGTCATACAATGATTAAATCCTCATTCCTTCACCAGTGCACATGTTCCACCACCAAGAACCCCAATATACCCCCCTCCCACCCAGCCCCCACCTAAGTAGCTAATGATCTTCATTTTATTCTCTATACTTTGAATACATTCAATATTTCAGTAGAGGACTCATTATTATTGTTTGGAATTTTCCCCCAACAATCAGGCCTGCTGAAAAGGCATCATTTAATAATTTCTTTTCATTGCTGAGAGTGAAGATTCTATGAGCTCGGTTTTGGATTTCTGATATTTTAGTTCAGTTCGCAGTCTAGATGCATGTCTGTAAGAAGCTGCTCTGGGTGCCAAAATGGGTTAGAAGATCTCTTGGATCATAGTCTGTATGAGCAGAGGGTCTGTTTCGAGAGCAGCAGCTCCAGATCTTATCTGGGCCAAGGGCATTGCAAAGTTCCTACCTCTGGGTGCAAGTCTTAGGGGGTGGCTCTTGCCACGTGGATGATGCCGCCGCCACCATTTTCCGAGCAGATAAACAGGGTAGCAAGGAAAAATCCCTCCATGGGTGGCACATAGTCGTAGTACAGCTCACAGTCTAGATGCATGTCTGTAAGAAGCCGCTCTGGGTGCCAAAATGGGTTAGAAGGCCTCTTGGATCATAGTCCTTATGAGCAGAGGCGGTTGTCTTAAAATTTCTGATGGAGAACAGTCATCATTGGCTTTTTAAAAATTCTCCTTTCTTTGTGTTTGTGTGTTGTGGGGTTTGGGGCAGAATATTGAGCTACACCCAGCAATGCTTAGGCTTATTTCTGTCTCTGTGCTCAGGTCACCCCTAGTGAGGTGTGAGGGACAAAGTCCCAGTTGATCTGGTAAAAGCAACCTGCTGAACTATCTCTTTAGTGCCGTGATTGGATTTCTAAAGGAAACTTGTTGTCTTTGCAAAATACTGCCATTTATCCAAATCAGAAATATTTTAAAAAAATTTTTTAAATTTTATTGAATCACTGTGATATAGTTACAAACTCATGTTTGGGTTACAATCTCACAATGATCAAACACCCATCCCTCCACCAGTGCACATTCCCCACCACCAGTATCCCGGATATACCCCCCCCTTTCCCACCTCCCCCCTGCCTCCATGGCAGACAATATTCCCCATACTCTCTCTCTACTTTTGGGCATTATAGCTTGCAACACAGACACTGAAAGGTCATCATGTTTGGTCCGTTATCTACTTTCGGCATGCATCTCCCATCCCAACTGGTTCCTCCAGCCATCATTTTCTTAGTGATCCCTTCTCTATTCCATCTACCTTCTCCCTTCTGCTCATGAAACAGTCTTCCAGCTATGGGGCAATCCCCCTGGCCCTTGTATCTACCATCGTTGGGTGTCAGCCTCATGTGATGCTACTCTATACTCCACAAGTGAGTGCAGTCCCTCTATGTCTGTCCCTCTATTTCTGATTCATTTCACTTAGCATGATACTCTCTATGTTTATCCATTTATAAGCAAATTTCATGACTTCATTTCTCCTAACAGCTTAATAGTATTCCATTGTGTAGATGTACCAAAGTTTCTTTAACCAGTCATCTATTTTAGGGCACTCAAGTTGTTTCCATATTTTGGCTATTGTGAACAGTGCTGCAGCAAATCAGAAATCTAAACATCATTTTTAACTCCTTTTTTCCATTTTTCTTAAAAATAATGTTTCAATCATATATTTACAATATATTGTAAATATTTAAATATATTTACAAATGTTGGACTAGAGCAATAGCACAGCAGGTAGGGCATTTGCCTTGCACACAACTGACCCGGATTCGATTTCTCCATCCCTCTTGGAGAGCCCGGCAAGCTACCGAGAGTATCCTGCCCACATGGCAAGCTGCCCATGGCGTATTTGATATGTCAAAAACAGTAACGACAAGTCTCACAATGGAAATGTTACTGGTGCCCGCTCAAGCAAATCGATGAACAACAGGATGACAGTGCTATACAGTGCTATATCTACAAATGTGTTATTCACCTGTACAGCTCATATTAGTACTAATATGAGTACTAGGATATATAGTACATTTTTATAGAGGAGTTAAGTAATTTTATCTTTTTACAGGAGTTAAGTAATTTCAAATTCCAAAGTAATTTCATCTGTGTTTCACAGGGAATAAATGTTCAAGCCAGCACTCTGATCAGATCAGCATCAACATCATAATATGACTGCAATGTTTAGAATTCTTGAATTGTGGTAATCATTGTATTCATGTTTTATATCCATTATCTCAGGGAGTTATCACAGTATTTCTCAGTTGTGAACATTAATTATTCCCATTTAGCAGGTGAGGGCAATGCTCATTAGTAAGTGAAGCTGCCTTAACATATTTTTAAATAAAATTATATTGATTCTTATTAGCCCTAGTTCTCTGCTAAGTTCTCTCTCTCTCTGGTGTGGGTGCTTTTTAATTCACTGTGTCACTATATTTGACTTGAACTATTTAGCTTCCTAATTGTTCTTCTTTATGTTTTAAGTTTCTTCTTTAACCTTTAAGTATCCTTTCCCATTATCTGTCCTTTATCCTGATTATATTCTGTATCTCATAGAGCAGTTTCTCTGAAATCAGATCTTATCAATTTTTTACTCTTTTTACCTTTCCAGGGATTCCTTCTGGCCTAGTGTTTGAGGCCTAACTCTAAGCTAAAGTTTGAGCTGTCCTCTGACACATTTATTTAGAACTCCTACCCTGACCTTATCTTCCCTATGTCTTTTCTAGACTGTTCCCGTAGAGTAATTTTTCTGTGACCCCTACCCCCCCTTCCCGCATGGTTAGTCAAACCGACCTGTGTCTGTTTTCGGACCATCGCATGCTATTCTATACCTTTCTGCTTTGCGCTTGACTGTTTTTGTTTTTGTTTTTTTAATAGAAAACTATAGTTTTCTTTCTTTTTTATTTCTTTTTTAAATTTTTAAGAAGTTTTTTATTAGTGAATCACCACGAGGTACAGTTACAAACTTATGAACTTTCATGTTTGCATTTGGTTTACATCCCTCCACCAGTGCCCATTCTTCTCCACCAATGTTCCCAGTATTTCTCCCACCACCCCCACCCCAACCCCCACCACCGCACCCTGTCTCTGCGGCAGGGCATTCCCTTTTGTTCTCTCTCCTGTTGGACGTTGTAGTTTGCAATAGAGGTATTGAGCGGCCATCATGTTTGGTCTGTAGTCTACTTTTGGTACGCAGCTTTCAACCCGAGTGGGTCCTCCTAACATTCTCTACTAGGTGTTCCCTTCTCTGTGAGGCCACTTTCCAAGCTGTGGGGCAGACCTCCTGGTTTTTATCTCTACTACTCTTGGGTGTAAGTGTCCCATTCTGCTAGTTTATATTTCACATATGAGTGTGCTTGACTCCTGATGCACCTGAAATCACTTTTCCCTTTTAGTGTTCCTGACTTCAATTTAAGCATCATTTGTGCTGACTGTGTCATTTCTATTCCCGATAGAGCTGATCTACTGACTCCTTTGAGTTACTGTTCTTCTAAGTTTTTATCACAGTTCCTTAAATTGTATTGCCCTATTTTATCAGTTATTGATGTCCACTCCTTAATTCTAATATATTCTTTGTTATCAATTTACTTGTCTGTTTCTCCACTGTAGGTAACCTATTGTTTTTCAAATGGTGCTTGGTAGTGAGAACATTAAAATGCTAAAACATTGTTTCTGTCTTAAAGGAGCCTCTGATCTAATTGAACTAGGAACCTGTTTCAAGAAAAAAGAGGACTTTTGCTCTTGGAAAGATTTTTGATTAGTTTAAATTTCCTTACTCATGATTGGTCTATTCCAGTTTTTGCCTTCATCCTGATTTTATTTGGGGAAGTGTTGTGAGTGTAAGAATTCATCCATGTCTTGGTTCTTGGGACTGAATTACATAGAATGTTTTCAGTGACACCATATCTGTATCTTTTATCTTTTAGATTTGTCTTTTGTAATTCCTCCTCTTTCATCTCTGATCCAATTGGGGGGAGGGGGCCTTTCTTTTTCTCTCATGAGTCTAGCTAAATATTTGTCAATTGTATGTATTCTTTTGAAAAACATGTTCCTGCCTTCACCAACCATTTCTACTATTTTCATTATTTCTCTATATCTTTTGTTTAGAGATATAGAGATATATTATATTATATGCTCTAACATATATTATTTTATTCCTTTGACTTACTTTGGAATTCATTTGTTCTTTTTCTGGTTTCTCAAGTTGTAAGGTTAGGTTATTGATTTGAACTTTTTCTTCGTTTCTCATATAAGCCTGTATAGCTATGAACTTCCCCTTAATACTTGTTAGAATTATTTTTGCTGTGTCATGTAAGTTCTGATTATTTGTGTCTTTATTCTTGCTCATCTTGAGGACTATTTTTAATTCTTCTTTGATTTTCTGTTTGATGCAACAGTTATTGCATAGTTGTTGTTCAGCTTCAAATGCTGGACTGGAGCTTTCTGCAACTCTCTCTCTCTCTCTCCTCTCTCTCTCTCTCCTCTCTCATTTTCTCTCTCTCTCCCTCTGTTTTTCTGCCACACTTGGTAATACTCAGGATCTAGGCTCAGTGCTGGCTTTGGACTTGTATTCAGGGATCAGTCCTTTCTGGCCGGGGGACCATATGGGGTTCCAGAGATTGAACCCTGGCCAGCCACACGCAAGGCAAGCACATGCTATACTCTCTGGCCTCCAAACTCTTTTTATATGATTACTTTGTGTACCTTGATGTCATTCTTGCCTGAAAATATACTTTATATGATTTCCATTTTCATGATTATAAGGATACTCAGCTTGTGATAAAGAAGAGCATTTTCCTCTTACCTGGAGAATAGCCTGCAGAAGAATGCTTATTCAGCTTCTTTGAGGTGAAGGGTCCTGTCCGTGTCTGGGAGTTCCAGTAGTATCAGTTCCTCAGTTAGGACTTTTATTTCCCTTATGTTTTGTCTGGTTGATCTGGCAATGGCATGAGTTGTGTGCTGAAGTCTCCTATTACTGTTTTTTTGATATCTATATAGCTCCTTGTTTCTATTGGCAGATGCCTTATACTATTTGGTACATATAAATTTGTTAAAAGTTTAGTCCTCTTGATGAGTGCTGGCACACTCATGGGGTTTATATGACTAAACCCCAATCATAAACAGCTTTGTAACTGTGTATCTCATGGCGACTCAAATTTTTTTTTAAAAAGAATTAAAAAAATTTAGTCCTTGATCTATTGCTTCCTTAACCAGTAAGTATATAATGTCAAACCTATGTCTTATTACTTTCTTTATCTTGAATGTTATTCAATCTGATACAAATCTGCCTGCTTTTTTTAAAAAAAAAATTCTATAGTTAGTCAATGTGATTGTTTTCTATCATTTGCTCTGGTCTTTGTTTATTGTGTAAATTCAGGTCTGTGTCTTGTAAGCAAGCGAAGGTTGGATTTTGTTTTTTGATCCATCTAGCCACTCTGTGCCTTTTGATAGGAAAGCTTATTCCACTGAAGTTTAGAGATATTACTGATATGAAGGAATTTTTCTGTGAGGATTTTGATTGTTTTGCTATTTATTATACTTTTAATGAAAGGCCATTCAGTATTCCTTATAGAGCTGGATTAGATGAAATAAATGTCTTCAGCTATGGTTTGTCTGAGAATTTTTATCATTCTTTCTGATCTAATTGATAATCTTGGAGTTGGGGATGGCTATATTCTCCAGTGTTTTCTCAGCAAGACCCATATGGGTTGCTGTGCTCTTCTCAGTTATTTGGTTTGTTTATTTTGCTTTGTTTTCTTTTAGTTTTAGTTTTGTTTCAGACCTGGTGGTGCTCAGAAGCTGTACACTCAGGAATCACTCCTGGCAGTGCTCAGGGCACCATATGGGATGCTGGAAATTGAACCCAGGTTAGCCACATGAAAGGTAAAGGCACTATCCGCTGGCACTGTTGAAAGCAAGTGACCATATTAAGAGATTGACCAGAAAACAAAATAAAAAGTGGTTAAGAGTTTAGGGAAAGTAGAAATCAATTGTAGTTATTGTATTTCTCCTCTCACCATTGCCACCATCTTGAAAAAGTACAAAGAAATGAATACTGTTCTGGCATCTGCTCCATTGAAAACAATGAGACCAACAAAATTCTATATGGGCCTATATCAGAGGCCCCTACTTGGGCCAACAACTACTTCCTTCCAGGAAAAAAAAATCACTCAGGATCTCCCTGGAAATCTCCTTTAAGAGACAAACAGAAAATGAAAATGTCCCCTTTTTGTACCCAAAGTTGCTACTGTTTCCCCTAGACTGCAAGTACCTTATACCTTATACCCATTTTGGAGAAACACTGGCCCTATATCATAGATAAGGAGAAAATGAACAGATAAAAAAGAACAGATACAGGAGAATATCCCTTTTAGCAAATGTGACAGTCCTGATATGCTTGATATATTAAAGGGAAAGTCTGGATCTGAATCTGAGGTTGAACTTTAAGATAGCTCTGGGTGTTTTAAAAGAAAAAGAAGTATTATTTATTGTATAATATGAAAACAAGAGGTGGGCCTGCGAGTGCTGATGTAGAGGAGGCTGAAAAAATACAGCTTTTCAGGCCTGTTACCTTCACCCAGGTTAGTATGGCACCTGAGGAAAACAATGGGAAGACACTGATGCTATTCTGGATAGGTCACAGCATTTATGGCTCATGAAGAGCCCTGCTTGGGTTTGGGTAATGTTTCTGATATCTGGGTATCTGGAAAAAGAAACTCAGGAGGTTTTTGATCATGACATCAAAGAGTTTGCCACAGACAAGGCGGTTGCAAACATCAACAAAGCTATGGTTAAGTTGGTGGGCTTCTGGGGCCGGAGTGATAGCACAGCGGGTAGGGCGTTTGCCTTGCATGTGGCCGACCTGAGTTCAATTCTCTGCATCCCATATAGTCCCCCAAGCACCGCCAGGAGTAATTCCTGAGTGCAGAGCCAGGAGTAACCCCTGAGCATCGCTGGGTGTGACCCAAAAAACAAAAAAACAACAACAAAAAAGATGGTGGGCTTCTAACTTTCAACTGGGCATAGACGTGGACAACAGTGAGGAGGTAGTAGAGGCGGTTCCTGATGAATTGACTGTTGGTGACTTGTCTTACCTGAAGTAGTAATGCTTAGCTGAAGAAGAGGCAGGAGAAGAGGAAACTTCAGGAGAAGGAAAAGAAAACCCCTAGGGATAATTCACATTGAAGAGCTTATTGGAAGGTTTCTTTATACTTCAGCATAAGCTCCTTAAAGTGTTTATGGAAACTGACTGACCTCAACCTCAAAAGGTTTCTAATAACAGAGAGGAACCATTCTCAGAGCATTATCTGTGTGAAAGCTCTGTGGTGTAAGGATGGTATAAGATAAAAGTTCACTTTCATCCTTCTGCATGCGGATTATTGTTTGTCTAGCACAGTTTATTTGTAGATTTTCCTTTTCCATGTATGCGTTTTTGATCCCTGCCTTTAGAGACATGGAGGCGCATGCCTTTCATCATGTCCCTAGATGGGCAGGACTCTTCTTGGACTCCAGCTTGGAGGAGTTGAATGCCACATTGGATTCTACAACCTTTGTCAGTATGTCTGCCTCTGTGGGCGATGATGGATGTCCTCTCTCTGGTCAGGTGGACTTCTAGAATGTGTCTTAGAGGACATGGGGGTTCAGTTATAGTTTCAGGATCTGCATTGAGACCAAAGTTAGAGAGTTTACCTCCGTGTCTGCACAAATATGGCACCTGCCTGTCTTGAGGAAAAGTGGTGACAAAGGGCTGGGTTTGGGGAGTGGGCTACTTAAGGATCCACAACCAGGACCGAACTTGGTGGATCTTTTACCTAATGTATGAGTGATTCTTGGCAGGCCCCTTGGGCAAGTGGTACGCTTAGTAAGGCCATTTAATCTGTAGTTGTGTCTAAGGAAGGAAAGATCTGTTTTCTGAATCAGTAGTTGGGATTTTGGTGAATGAGTTCATTTCCTGTGCATGGATTTATCTTCTTCTTGGCCTCGGACTCCACCAGGATTTTACAATCTCTTTCTGGATTCTGTAGTTCTCACAAATTAACTTTTGCCTATGGATGACTGCCAAATTATTGTTGCTAAGGGACAGTTATAAGCAGGGGACCTCCTATTTCTCCATCTTGCTGATATCACCCCACTAATTTTAATTGTGCTTAAAGAAAATTATTTGTCTAAAATAGAAATAGTAACAATGTCTAGTAAAAGTAAAGTGTTTGACAGTTATAGGACGAAAGGTGTGAGAGAGATTAACATACACGTTAGGGTTTTATTTTATATACAAAAGTGATAAATGTCATTTGAAAATTCATTATGGTATATGAAGATTTTGTAAGATCCTGAACAGCCATTAAAATGTTGAAAAACAGGTAAATCAGGGAATCAAAAGTGAAATTAAAATAGAATAACAAAAATAGCATTCTTAAAAGCAAGCTATTAAGTAGAAAAGGAAAATAGAAGCATAGAAATAGAGAAAATAGGAACAAATAACAAGATGGTAAATTTAAATCCAGTTATAACTTGCACTTGAATGTTATTTCTAGTAGTATGCATAGAATAGTATTTATTCTGTAGTTGTGTGCAGTCTTTAAATTCAGTTAGATTATTAAAGTTATAGTACATATTTTCTATATATTTAACCTTTTAGTCTGCTAAGTAATTACTGAGGAGTGTTAAAAATGCCAAACTATGATTGTGTATTTTTATATTGTTACTTTTAGATATCTCAGGCTCTTTTATGTATTTTGGTAAGTGCTTTAAAGTTATTACATGCAATTGTAATAACTTCGTTGTGTTTGTTCTTTTTCTTTATGTAATGTTCTTTGTCTGTCCCCAAGATTAAAATGGCCTCAATGTCTTCTTTGTCTAATATTGCTATAGAAATATTTTTTTCAGAATACTTTTGTTCCCTTTATTATTTTTTAAAAAATTTTTATTAGTTAATCATAGTGGGGTCACTGTCATCCTGTTGTTCATTGATTTGTTCGAGCAGGCACCAGTAACGTCTCTCATTTTTAGACTTATTGTTACTGTTTTTGGCATACGCCACGGGTAGCTTGCCAGGCTCTGCCATTCGGGTGCTATACTCTCAGTAGCTTGCCGGGCTCTCTGAGAGGGGCGGAGGAATTGAACACGGGCCGCCCAAGTGAAAGGCGAACACCCTACCACTGTGCTATTGCTCCAGCCCCACAGTGGGGTAGTTACAAATTTACAAACTTTTGTGCTTGTGTTTCAGTCATACAATGATCGAGTACCCACCCTTCTACCAGTGCCCATTCTCCACCATCAATGATCCCAGTATCCCTCCCCCCCCACCCCCCCACCCCCCACCCCCCTACACCCTGCCTCTGTGGCAGGGTATTCCCTTTTGTTCTCTCTTTCCTTTTGGGTGTTGTAGTTTGCACTAGAGGCATTGAGTGGCCATTGTGTTCGATCTATAGTCTACATTCGGTTTGTATCTCCCAACCCGAGCTAGTCATCCAAATACCCTTTACTTGGTGTTCCCTTCTCTATCTTAGCTGTCTTTTCCCCCAGCATCTGAGGCCGGCTTGCAAGCCATGGAGTAAACCTCCTGGTCCTTATCTCTACTATTCTTGGGTGTTTTTCTCCCATTCTGTTGCTTTCTTTTTTTTTTTTCTTTTTTCCATTCTGTTACTTAATATTCCACAGATAAGTGCAATCTTTCTATGTATGTCCCTCTCTTACTGACTCATTTCAGTTAACATGATGATCCATTTATATGCAAGTTTTATGACTTTGTCTTTTCTAACAGCTGCATAGTATTACCAAAATTTCCATTGTGTAGATGTACCAAAGTATTGATGTACCATGCCCCTTCTGCGGAGGCCACGCCCCCTGACATAGAGGCCATGCACCCAGCCACCAATTTGGGGAAGCAGCTGAGCTAGGGCAGCATGCAGGGGGGCCTGGGGCAGGAATCTGGAGTCCTGAGAGGCTGCAGGGGCACCACTGTGCCAGTGGTGAGGTACAGCTCCGTCAGGCAGGGGCAGGGCTGGGGGTCCCACATACCTGTAGGGACAAGCGGTGGATCTAGGGTGGCCCCTCTATTATTTTTAACCTTGTCTTTTTTTCTGGTATGTTATTTTCTGGTATGTAATTTCATTATTAAAAAAGAAAAGAGTGTTGTGATGAACTGAATGGCTTTCACCCATATTTACTGATTTTTGTATTATGTATGTATTTTGTATTTTATTACATATATATTTTATATTATATATGTATCACATACATATACATTTCTATTATGTTTATATAACACATATATACACAAAATTTATATATACACACATATATATACACACACATATATATTTGTGTCACACCTGGAGATGCTCAGGAATTACTCCTGGCTCTGCACTCAGGAATTACTCCTGGCCATACTCAGAGACCCGTATGGGATGCTGGGGATTGAGCCCAGTTCAGCTACATACAAGGCAGATGTCTTACCCAATGTACTATTACTCCGGTCCCACATTTACCAGTTTTTGACATTTTTGCCCATTTGCTTTATTACTTTCTTTCCCCTTCCTCCTTCCTTCTCTTTGTGTGTGTGTGTGTGTGTGTATGTGTGTGTCTGTGTGTCTGTGTATCTGTGTGCATGCATGCATAGTAATAGGTTACCTTATGGCTGATGTTGAACTTAACAATTGATTTATTGTTTGTGCTCTTTTATAGAGTGTTATTATTTTTCTTTTGTAATAAATAGTATTTGTGAGGTTTTAAAATATGTTTTGAGGCTATATTCTACAAGACGTCCTACGCTTCCCTCCCGTGTAGTAATCCTCCTGGTACTTATATCTACTATTCTTGGATGTTAGTCTCCCATTCTGTTACTTTATATTCCACAGATAAGTGCAATCTTTCTATATCTGTCCCTCTTTCTGACTCATAGCACTTAACCTGATACTTTCCATGTTGATCCGATATGCAAATTTCATGACTTTTCTAACAGCTGCATAGTATTCCATTATGTAGATGTACCAAAGTTTCTTTAACCAGTCATCTGTTCTCGGGCACTTGAGATTTTTCCAGATTCTGGCAATTGTAATCAGTGCTGCAATGAACATATAAGTGCAGATGTAATTTCTACCATTCTTTTTTGCATCTCTGGAATATATTCCAAGAAGTGGTATTGCTGGTCAAATGGGAACTCAATTTCTAATTTTTTCACAAGCGTCCATACTGTTTTCCAAAAGGGCTGAACAAATTGGCATTCCCACCAGCAGTGAAGGAGAGTCCCTTTCTCCCCACATCCAGGCCAACACCAGTTGCTTTTGTTCCTTTGGATGTGGGCCAGTCTCTATGGTGTGAAATGATATCTCATTGTTTTCATCTGCATCTCCCTGATGATTAGTGATGAAGAGCATTTTCTCATGTGCCTTTTGGCCATTTGGATTTCTTCTTTGAGAAAGTTTCTGTTCATTTCATCACCCCATTTTCTGATAGGGTTAGATGTTTTCTTTTTGTAGAGTTCAACCAGTGCCTTATAAATCATTGATATCAACCCCTTATCAGATGAGTATTGGGTGAATATCCTTTCCCATTCTGTAGATTGTCTTTGTATTCTGGTCACTGTATCTTTTGAGGTGTAGAAGCTTCTCAGTTTAGGGTAGTACCATTTGTTTATCTCTGTTTCCACTTTTTTGGCCAGTAGAGTGTTATCTTTAAAGATAACTTTAGCTTCAATGCTGTGGAGGGTTTTGCTGATCTTGTCTTCAATGTGCTTGATGGATTTTGGCCTGATGTTGAGATCTTTAATCCATTTTGATATGACTTTTGTGCATGGTGTTAGGGAGAGGTCTGAGCCCTTTTTTTTTTTGCATGTCCAGTTTTGCCAGCACCATTTGTTAAAGACGGTTTCCTTGCTCCACTTCACATTCCTTGCTTCCTTATCAAAGATTAGATGATCATATATTTGAGGGTGTGTGTAAGGATATTCCACCCTATTCCATTGGTCTGCAGCTCTGACTTTTTTCCAATGCCATGCTGTTTTAATTATTACCACTTTGTAGTAGAGTTTGAGGTTGGGGAAGGTGATGCCTCCCATCTTCTTTTTCCCCAGAATTGCTTTAGCTATTCATGGGGGTTATTGTTCGATATGAATTTCAGGAGTGTTTGATCCATTTCTTTGAAGAACTTCATGCATATCCTTATAGGGATCACATTGAATCTGTATAATGCTTTGGGAAGTATTGCCATTTTCATAATGTTAATTCTCCCAATCCATGAGCAGGGAATATGTTTCCATTTCCTCCTGTCCTCTTTCATTTTGTAAACTAACATTTTGTAGTTTTCTTTCTACAGGTCCTTTACCTCCTTAGTTAACTGATTCTGAGGTACTTGATTTTCTGACGCATGATTGTGAATGGAATTGCTTTTTTCATGCCACTTTCTTCTATCTCATTATTTGCGTATAGGAAAGCCATCGACTTTTGGGTATTGATTTTATAACCCATGACTTTTCTATACAAGTCTATTGTTTCTAGGATTTCTTGATAGAGGCTTTAGGGTTCTCTAAATATTGTATCATATCATCTGTGAATAGTGAGAGCTTGATTTCTTCATTTCCTATCTGGATGCCCTTAATATCTTTTTCTTGCCTAATCACTATTGGAAGTACTTACGATACTATATTGAACAGAAGTGGAGAGAGTGGGCATCCTTGTCTTGTTCCTGATCTTAGAGAGAAGGCTCCTAGTTTTTCCCCATTGAGGATAATGCTTGCCATAGGTTTGTGGTAGATGGCTTTGACTATATTGAGGAAAATTCCTTCAAAACCCATTTTGGTGAGAGGTGAAAAGGGGGACATCACAACAGAAACCAAAGAAATTCAAAAGATCATCAGAGACTACTTTGAACGTCTGTATGCCACGAAACAAGACAACCTCAAAGAAATGGGTAAATTCCTGGGTTCCTATAATCTCCCAAAGTTGAAAGTATATTAAAAAATTTTTTTTTCTTAAGATAGAGCATTACACGTGCACTGTACTCCCTTCCCCCATACTCGAAAGGTACCATTCCACTGTCTGCATCATTCTACTCTCTGCTTTCATTGTTTCTGAACTGAAATAAAGCACAATTCTTAATTGTTGTTCTGGCTGTATTGTCTTTGAGTGTATTGTATTTTCTGGTTGCTATTAAAATTTCTTACCTTTGGCATTTACAGTTAGTTTTTTTGTTTTTAGGTATTGTTTTAAATGTATTAATTCTCTTTGAAGTGTGCTGAACTTCTTGAGTCTATGGCATCTTGGATCTACTTCTGTAGATCTTTTATCGGGTTTGTGGATGATTTTGCCCATATGTCCTTAAATATGTCTCTTCTCTCATTTATTCTACTGCTGTGGCTCCTCGCTATCTGATAGATCTTTCAAATTTCATCACTACTTGAGTGAACTGACCGTAGGTCACACTTTAAATTAGTTTCAAATTACTTATGATTTCAGTTGCGATTGTAGAAGTTTCTTTGTCCTCAAGACCAACTCTGAAATTCCAGAGCTTCCATCCATGGGTTTATCTCTGATCTTAACAGGATTTGAACTGGGCTGGATTTCAACTTTGGTTAGTTTTTGCTCTCCCTTGGTTTGAATTTCAGCAGTTCCCTGGAACCTAATCTCCTAACAAAATTTACAGTATCTCACTAGGATTTCTTCAGCACCTCCCCACCATTTCTAATGGAGCAGAATTCTTGGAGGAGACAATAATTGTTGATTCAATGTATCTGTTTTTGTTTGCGAGTTCTTCCCATCTCTCATAGCAGGCCATGGTCCAAGGTTTGGCTAATTTCTCTGCATTCCCCCCAAAGCCTTTTAGCTTATGACTGGTTTCTTCCTTTATCTCTGCGTCCTCAGATAGGGCAGTTGGCCCTAGATATGAAAGCGGCTGCAGCCTTTTGCTCACCTCTCAAGCATTTGTCCTATATACAGTTTTGACCATTTATTATTTGTGTTCATTATGCTACGTTGACCCCAAATAAAAGTACAAATGACTGGTTTAGACCCAGTTTTCCTATAAATTTGAAGATCATGGCAATCTTGATCTTTTCCACTATATCTGAAAGTGGAACTTCTGCCATATCACCTTAAAGCATATTAGAGATAAGTAGTAAGTACAGGCTACTTTGAGAAGGATTTATAAAAAGGGGCACCAGATTATTTTGTGTACCCGTATTGATCCTTTTATAGTGATTCAGACCTTCTGCCACAATTGATGTGAAATAATTATGCATGTAACATAATTATCTGAGACTAGGGACCTAGATTTTGATTCACCATTGTGATCTTGGTATGCTACCTACACAGTGCTGTCATGTATTCATTAGATAAATTATTTAAATTTAATAAAACAGTAATTACAAGTCTCACAATGGAGACATTACTGGTACCCGCTCAAGAAAATCAGTGAGCAACGGGATGACAGTGAATAAATACTTTTGGAGAGAATGGCAGTAGACCAACTATACTTGTCTATTAAATATATTATTATATGTATTCTGCAAATAAATTTTGGTCTATCATCCTTTTCCTGTTTGATTATGACCTTCTTTCTTATTTTTTGTCTTATTTACTTCTATTCTTTGTCTATATGTGTTCCTTATTTCTACTGTTTTTTTTTCCACATAACATGTGATATAGCTTTTTTATATGTTTATAACTGTAAGGCTTTTAATTCAACTATACCAAGCCTCTATAGAAAGAGAAAAATTAATGAGATTAAATTTGTGATCATGTTCACAATGACAAGAGCTACCACAATTCTTTATAAAGTTATTTTTATCTTTTTAATAAATTGTCATTATAAAAAGTATCTTTATCAGTGAAGAAATGTTTGTTCCCAAAAGAACAAACATTTTTCTTGTAGAAAGCTATCTTAATTATATGTTCAGGGACTTGTCAATTATGTATAACTTTAGAGTTTTAATCTGTCTGTTGGTTACAAGACTGTAGTTTTTTTTTTTGAAACTCTGCTTGCAAAATTAGCTTTTGAATAGTTGTCTTTATGTTCAGTTTCCTGTAGCGAAATGTCACATATTATCAGTGCTTTTTTTAAAAAAAAATATTAGTGAATCACAGTGAGTTACTGTTACATACTTACAAAGTTCGTGTTAGTGTTTCAGTCATACAATGATCAAGTAACCATCCCTCCACCAGTGCCCATTATCCACCACCAATGATCTCAGTATCCCTTCCACCTCCTCGCCCCCTCCTGCTCCTCACCCCACCTCTGTGGCAGGGCATTCCCTTTTATTCTCTCTCTCCTTTTTGGGTATTGTGGTTTGCAATAGAGGTATTGAGTGGCCATCATGTTCGGTCTATAGTCTATTTTCCGCAGCTCCCAACCTGATCGGGTTCTCCCAGCACCCTTTACTTGGTGGTCCCTTCTTTGTCTGAGCTGCCTTTTCCTCCAGCATGTGAGACTGGGTTCCAAGCCGTAGCGCAAACCTCCTGATCCTTATCTCTACTATTCTTTGGTATTAGTCTCCCATTCTGTTACTTTATATTCCACAGATGAGTGCAATCTTTCTATGTCTGTCCCTCTCTTTCTGATTCATTTCACTTAACCTGATACTTTCCATGCTGATTCACTTATACGCAAATTTCATGACTTCTACTTTTCTTACAGATACATAGTATTCCATTGTGTAGATGTACCAGAGTTTCTTTAACCAGTCATCTGTTCTTGGGAACTCAGGTGTTTTCCAGATTTTGGCTATTGTAAATAGTGCAGCAATGAACATACAAGTGCAGATGTCATTTCCGCTATACTTTTTTGCCTCTCTGGGGTATATTCCCAGAAGTGGTATTGCTGGGTCAAATGGGAGCTCAATTTCTAATTTTTTCACAAGCGTCCTTAGTGTTTTCCAAAAGGGCTGAACCAGTCGGCATTCCCACCAGCAGTGAAGGAGAGTCCGTTTTCCCCCACCTCCACGCCAACACCAATTGCTTTTGTTCTTTTGAATGTGGGCCAATCTCTGTGGTGTGAGATGATATCTCATTGTTGTTTTGATCTGCATCTCCCTATCAGTGCTTTTTGTATACATATTATTAGACATATATTCAAAGTTAAACTGGCTTGAAACACTTAATTTTGGAATTTGAAAGATGTCAGTATTAGAACAGAGATAGGTTTTTTTTGTTGATTATTTATTTATTGAATCTTTACAAGATACTACACAGGTACAAAGTTGTTCATGATTGGATTTCAATCATCCAGTGTTCCAACACCCATCCCTTCATCAGTACACATTTCCCACCATCAGTATCCTCAGTTTCCCTCCTGCACCCACCCCCACCTCTATGTCAGACTTCTTCCCTCCCCCCAGTCCCATCTCCTCTCTCCCCACCCCACCCCCTGCTTTGGGGCATTATGGTTTGCAATATAGGTACTGAGAAGTTATCATGTATATTCCTTTACCTACTTTCAGCACTGAGTCCTTGTCCAGTCATCATTCCCAACTATCATTTTCTTAGTGGTCCCTTTTCTCTCCTAACTGCCTCCTTCTGTCCCCCACTTATAGTAAGTTTACAACTGTGGACCAATCTTCCTGGCCCTTGTTTCTACTATCCTTAGGTATTAGTGTCATGCTACTTTTTTTTTAATATCCCACAAATGAGTATAATCATTCTATGTCTGTATCTCTCTGGCTCATTTCACTGAGCATGATACTCTCCATGTCCATTCTCTCTCTCTCTCTTTTTTTTTGTAAAGTGAAACAGATTTTATTGGAGGATTTTTGAAGGGGTGTGTGTGTGTGTGTGTGTGTGTGTGTGTGTGTGTGTGTGAGAGAGAGAGAGAGAGAGAGAGAGAGAGAGAGAGAGAGAGAGAGAGAGAGAGAATAACATGCTCAAGGGAGTACAGGAGAATGCGGGCTTCTCCATGAGCAGAGTCTATGTTCATCCATTTGTAAGCAAATTTCATGACTTCATTTTTCTTGGTGTTTTCATAGTATTCCATTGTATAGGTGTACCGTAGTTTTTTTATCCAGTGTCTATTCTCCAGCACTCGGGTTGTTTCCAGATTCTGGTTATTGTGAATAGTGAGATAGGTATTTTTATAAGCTAATTGTATGGGAAGTCTCTAGAGACACTAGTTTGATAAATTAAAAATATCAACATTCTACAAAGGAACTTGGAAGTGTGGAGGTATAATGGTTTCAGATGAGGAATTTTACACAGTACTGTGTTTTAATACTCTGGGCGTGAGTGCTAGACTGCCTCGATAAAGCCTTCTCCTGTATACTCAACTTTACCATGTTGATTAATTTCTCTGTCCTGACATTTCCTAATGTGGAAAGCATAGATAATAAGAAAAGTATTTGTGGGCTAGAGAGATAACACACTGGATAATGCACTTTCTTGGATGACACTGACCTGGGTTTGATCCCAGCTGAACCCTTCCAGGAGTGATCCTTGAACATAGAGCCAGGAGTAAGCTCTGAGTACCACTGTGTGTGGTCCAACCCCCTACTCCCCCCCAAAAAAAAAGAATAAAATTGACTCATTTATTGCAAATATTTAGTGAATTTTAATATATTTCTAATGCTTCTATTAATGATATTTGTTAATTGTTACATACTTATTATATACAATAAATGTGATTTGCTTCTATTGATAATAATTATTAATATTTATACACTTACTTGGGCAGGCCTTCCAAGCCAAGGGGCCCAGGGACCATTTCCAGTGATACTTGGACACCAGGCTAGGATGCCTGGTGCTTGTGCCCAGCATTGCAGTGCTGGACCTCCAAGGGCCACACCTAATGCTATTTGGGGGCCTTCAGGGGGCCTTCAATACCAATATACATGGTATTGCTTAGTGTGTGGTAGTGAGAGGAAATGATACTGGATCAAATTGATGACCTTGTTTGTGCTTAATACATACCCTTGAACTATGAACTATCTCTCTATATATGATGATATTTGTATTATTATTATAGCAGGTATCATTGTATCTTGTTTATTTGAGAACTAGTTTTGCCACCTGCTTTGAGTGACTTGACACTTCTTTTTCAGCTCAACTGAAGTTGATGACATGATTCGTAAATCTACAAACCTGTTGCTAACCAGGACTCTCAGCAACTCTCTGCAGAATGTCATTAAAAGGAAAAATGTTGGACTTACAGAGGTAAAGCTGTTTTTAATGGCAACAGCCAAGTCAGTATGCAAATACATCCCAAAGCACTGGACCTTGCTTGTGAATTAACTATAATGTTATGCCAGTGTGCCGTGTTCTTCTGGATGAGTTTTTAATGGGGAAAGTACAGCATGAAATGTCACGGTTTTCCTTTGGCCACCAAAGTATTTGTAGTCACTTTTTCATTGTTTTTACTAACTTAACTACTTTTTCTCTTTTTACCTCCTTTTTTTGAAGTTGTGGGGAAAAATTTGTATAGCTTGCCATTTGGGGGAATGGAGACTATATCAGCTTCAAATTCCTATCCAGCTGAATGCTAGTTCAACTACAACATACAATATGAAGTCACATTTTGTCAGCATACATCATGGGTGCAAGGATACTAGTATTCATAGTCATTGGTTAGTGTTCGTTTCCGCTTTTGTTTTTGTAACTCTTGTATATTAGTGGTGCATTATTCTGGAAATTTGGGGTTGAGAAAATATGAGAATGGCAATTTATCACTTCTCAGGAAGCTTGTGCAACATCATAAGAAGAGGAAGGACATTGTGCATATCTTTAAAAAATTTATTTATACACCGTGTCTTACAAAGTTGCTTATAATACAGTTATATAGGCATTCAGTGTTCTAACACCAATCCCACCACCATTGTCTCCTTTTTCCCAACTACGTCCAAAGCCTGTTTCTTTAGCAGGCACAACATATTTTATTTTACATTGCTTTGTGCAACTAAATGGCTCATGGAATTATCAAAAACTACTTCAGGGGGCTGGATCGATAGCACAGCAGGTAGGGCATTTGCCTTGCACGCAGCTGACCCGGGTTCGATTCCCAGCATCCCATATGGTCCCCTGAGCACTGCCAGGGGTGATTCCTGAGTGCAGAGTCAGGAGTAACCCCTGTGCATCGCCAGGTGTGACCCAAAAAAAGCAAAAAAAAAAAAAACTACTTCAGTAAAATAAAATTTGTGAAAACTGTTATATCTCACTATGGGGACTTTAAACTCTTATCTGAGAGTTTAATAAGCTGTTGTCGCTAGTTGAACTTTCTGTTATTGTTTTCGTTTGTTGAGCTTAGTTGCTTTCTACATTACTTTCCCATCAATTTGGTGTGCTCCTACTGGGATGTCAGTGTTGTGGAATTTGGAGGCCACATATTCCAAGAACACTGGGGTCTAGTGAAGCTGGGCTGTGAGTCTACCTGGTAGTGGCTGTGGGGTGTGAGTCTGGCTTCTGGGGCTCCAGGAAATACAGGGGTGGGGTGAGGAGAGGCTGCCCGCTCCCACTCTTCGGAGACCTCACAGTTCTCAGGCTACCTTGAATTTTTGTCAGTTTGGCATCTCTCTGCAGAAATGAGTTATGAAGCAGTGGAGTTTGGCCACTGGCATGGCAGCAGCTGGAGGTCATGGGTGCAGCTGCTCGGGCTTCAGCAGCACAGACACTAGACCTGCCTCTCTCCTGAGGGTGCTCCAGAGTCTTCATCTGGGAGACTAGCGTACTCATAAATTTTAGTGGATTGGCTTTCACAGCCCTGGAGATTCAGTTGTGAATCTCCATTGTGGAGATCTTGAGAACAGTATCTTGACAAATGAAAGATTTGATCATTGGCATGATGTTCTAAAATGTAGCGAGGTGGAAGTTTCCTTTCTCTTATAAACCCAGAATTTTGTGGGAATCTTAGCCTTACTTTTTTTTTAAAATTATAGTGCCAAAAGTGAGAGCTTAGAGGAATTTTTTCACAAGGAAAGAGAAAGGCTGGTGACCATCTGTTTTACCTATAGAGCCGGTGTAGTTTGAAAGTCAGTTACTCAAGGAAAATTTAACATTTTTAGATATACACTGTCAAGGATTATGGTGAAATTTTGCAAATGGTTAATGATACTGACCCATAGTTAAAGACAGCTGGACACCAGATGAACGTATATTGCTGATCTTGGAGTAATTTTCTCTTTGTCTGCATTAAAATTTTAAAATACTATATTATAATGTAGGCCATTGGCAGTAATTGAGTTCTTATAAGAACTTTCTTTTTCAAAATTGAAAATAACATTTCACATTATTAAGGACAGATCTCTTCATTTTGCAAAGCTTTCTGCTTCCTGACATAGAAATATTAGGTATTACCTTTATGTGCTTGGGAATAAGCTAACTGCCAACTTCTTTTCATAGTCGGGAGAGAGAGAGGGGTGAGGGAGAGAGAGAGAGAGAGAGAGACAGAGAGAGACAGAGAGACAGAGAGAGACAGAGAGACAGAGACAGAGACAGAGAGAGATTGCCATAGAGGCTGGGGTGGTGGCGATAGGAGGGAAACTGGAACCTGATACACTGGTGGAGGGATGGGTATTGGAATTCTGTATGACCGAAACCTAATCATGAACAGCCTTGTAAGAGTCTGTCTCACAGTGATTCAATAATAAAGTTTTTTAGAGAAAATGCTCAATGTGATGGAGTAGATGCTTGGCATGTCCAAAGCCCTGCAGTCCATCCCTGGTACCTTGTGGCCCCAGGAGCAATGTCAGCTGTGACCCTGGTGCTCCCGGGGCACTGCTGGACCTGGGCATCAAGCTCTCAGTTCTACATCAGCAGACTGGGCATCACCAAGAGTGGGTCCTATAAAATATTTGATGCCGTTTACCCAACAGATGATCCAGAGGGGCAGCCTCATGAGCATCAGTAGTTCCCGTGGTTGCTAATAGTGACGATGGTGAGGATCAGGACGATCAGTAGGTTTCGCTATTCTGCAGAAACTTCTGTATTTTTGAAATTAGAGGAAAATTGACAGTATTTTTTCCCTCTAACAAATCCACAGTATTTTAGAAGAACTCATTTTCTGTTTATATTTTGTATCCACTGTTTTGCCCATGGGGCTTTCTGTAAAGCAGACTATGTTTCTCTTACTGTAGTAAATTTCAATATTCCTTTTTCACAGCTCCATCTCCTTTGAAATAAGAAACTTCCCATACCTAGCAGGTAACCAACACAAGTAGTACAAAGCAATCACCAGTCCAGAGAGCCATGCTAGTGCTGTCAAAGGGACCTTCCCCCGACCATTTTTCCTGGTGATTTACTTTATGAATAAATTGCTTGTCTTTAAAAGTCAATAAAATAAAGTAAAATAAAAAACGAAAGTTGGAGTGAAAATTAGGAAGTCCTCCAGTTTTGCTAGATTGTACTATTATCTGTTCATCTCTGAATCTCAGAGAGGGCAGTCAGTTCATTATTTATTCTGTGAAATATCTCTATATTCTAACTAGATATACATTATTCAGTTCAGCAACATCTGAAAAAGTCATTTTAAATAAGTAAAAAAACAGGAACATCTAGCAGGAACAACATTGGTCTCAGAATACTCAAGTTTATTTGTGGCAGTGCCACTTATTTCCTGTGACATCTTCAGAAAGGACCTTGGTTTTGAGGACTTCATTGCCCTCTCCAAGGGTATCTGCCAATCAGTGAAAGATAGAGGCAATAAGAACTTACTCAAAGGATGACTATGTATTTATTCTCGGTTCTCTTTCAGTGAATGCTAAATATTATTCCTAAGTCATTGTGTTCTTTGAGACAAATGTACTTTTGTTATCAGTATTTTTGCATATGAGTGAAGGAATCATCCATATACTTCTTGTTTATTGTGGCTATTCTAGTACTGTTTGCATAGATAGATGCACACACCCTGAGTGATTTTTTTCCCCTTTCATTGTCAATCTTTGAATAACTGTATTACTCACTTGTGGAAAGAGATGATATAATTTCTTTACAGATAACTAAAGTGAGTTCACATCAAGAATCATCATCATAATAGGCAATGTTTGTGGAACAACTCAAATTCCAATTACAAAGACCATCTCATTTAGTACAATAATATTTGAAGCAGGCTGGGCATGTGTTATTACTCCCATTTTATAGAGGCATAATTAAAGTTCAGAGAGATTGCCCAAGGTTATACAGCCAGCAAAATGATAGAATGGTACGTCAGTCTAAGTTGCTTTTCTCACGGTTCATCACATTTACACTAATGCACTGCCCTCCACATCGATTTAATTATTTCATCATGACAAAGTGTTGTAAACAGGTAGTTCCAAGTAGCATAGAAATTCTTCTAGTTAGAGGTGGTTTTGTGAGAAGCAGCAGATAAACACTCAAAGAATAGAAGTAGTATAAACACACAAATTTCACAGAAAACAATTTCAGTATATCAGACCATTCTTTTAGGCCTTAAGTTCTTATGAGCTAATGTTTATCTAACTATCTTATTTTGAGGTTACATGGTATCTAATCTTGCCTTCTGTTCATGTGCTCTGTTCTCTATCTCTTTTTCTCTCTTTACACAGACTTTCTTGCCTTTCTTTCCTTCTTTCTTTCTTTCTTTCTTTCTTTCTTTCTTTCTTTCTTTCTTTCTTTCTTTCTTTCTTTCTTTCTTTCTTTCTTTCTTTCTTTCTTTCTTTCTTTCTTTCTTTCTTTCTTTCTTTCTTTTTCTCTCTCTCTCTTTTTTCTTTCTCTCCTTTTCTTTCTCTCTCCATCTTTTATTTCTTTCCTCTCATCTCCTCTCATCTCCTCTCGTCTCGTCTCGTCTCGTCTCCTCTCCTCTCCTCTCCTCTCCTCTCCTCTCCTCTCCTCTCCTCTCCTCCTCTCTCCTCCCCTCCACTCCCCTCCCCTCCCCTCCTCTCCCCTCCTCTCTCCCAAATTGAGCCAGTTCAGTACCTTTCAGTTGTAGGACCTATTGGAGCTTGAGTAATGCCTTGTTTAGGCATCAAGACTCACTGATTCAATCTTTATGTACAAGTGTTTCCCTCACACTACTTCTTCCACATGCATGGGAAGAACAGCAATTGTGTCATGTTTATTCTATTTAAGTAGCCATTTAAAAAAAATGGGGGGAGGGCACACCCAGCCAGTCTCAGGGGCTATTCCTGACTCTGCTCAGAAGTGACCCCTAAAAGTGCCCAGGAGATCATAAATGGCACCAGATCAAACAGGAGTCAGCTATCTGCAATGAAAGTGCCTTAATCCCTGTACTATCACTCTAGCCCCAAGACTGTTTATTCTAAAGCAAACTCTCTCTGTTCCAGTAGTCCCCTTTCTTATAATAATTGTACTCCTTCGAAAATGTACTTGATTTTCTGTGTAAAATGGGAAAATAAATAGCATGTATTTCTTAGGGTTCTGAGGATTCACGGAAGAGGAAAATATTTAGAAAAGTGACTAGAATGTAGTCAATGCTTAATGCAGAGCACCTGGTGGTAGAAAAAGAGTTCTGGGGGCCGAGGATGTGGTTTGGAGGCATTAGGTTTGACCCCCAACACTTAGGAGAAGGAGTGAGAAAGGAGACTGTACGTTTGGGGCAGGTGATCAGTGATTAACATGCATATAGCCATAGTGCAGAAATGGATATTTCCAATGAAAAGAAGGCAAAAGATTTAAAAAGATATTCTGGTAAGATACGTGATTTCTCTGTTACTAACCTTGCAGTATTTAGTGAGTACCTTTGATGTGACAGACATTGATCTAATCCCCAAGGATAAGCGAACAACAAAAGAAATCGATGCTTAGTTTTTTGATAGTGACAGAAAACAATACACACTAGGATACGCTAGTCCTAGAAATGATAAAAATTGGTGAATGCTGTGGAGAGAAGAAGAGCCTGAGCAGAGGAAGTCAGAGAGTGGTAGAAGAATGTCATGGTTGGTCTTTGCACAAAGGAACAGCAGGGCTGGGCAGGTTATGCAGGTGGTGAGAGCACATACCAAGCATGTGTTGGGACCTGAGTTCCATTCCCTGAACCCACCACGTGCCTCACCCCCGCCCCCCCCCACCACAGCGGCACTGTTTGGTGTGGTCGGAGGATCCAGCAGCATCAAATCACCAAACCTTGTACTGACCCCTCAGGCCCGTACCACCATGTGAAGCCATTCTGGGAATGACGCCTCACATACCTACCCAGCCCTACCTCCTGCATCCCTTAGGGTGGCACCTGTACAAATAAAATAAAGTGGCAAGTCAGCACTTTAATGATGCTGAGTTGTCATTGAAAGGTAAGGATCATTATTGGCAAAGGTTATAACTAGAGCAAAGGTCTAAAAGCAGTTAAGCTTTTGATAAGTTGAGGGAATAAGAAAGAAGTAAAGGTAGCCAGAGCAGAGAGAGCAAAGGGAAGAAAAAGAAAATTAAGCTAAAGAGGCGCAGTGGTTTGTGGTTGGCCATTGTAAAATGTTTGCTTTTTCTTTTGAGTAAAACGGGAAGCCATCGTAGGATTTTGATTAGTAACTTGAGATGACATATTTTAAAAGGCTTTTAATGTGATGTTGAGAGTGAACTATAGGACGTAAGTCATCAGAACGACCAGTTAGGGACCAGTGAAAATTGTTCTGTGAGATTTCCTGGAAGAGTGATCAGATTTGAAGTGTAAAATCATCACACTTTCCTGAGGGGAATTTTGTTACTAAGCGAAAGAAGCAAGGAAACGAGACAGCAACTAAAAGGGGAGGTGGCCAAAGCGAAGGTTCTAGTATTTTTTTAATAGGAGAAGTCACGCATGTTATTTCTGATGAGAATGATGCAACAGACAGTAAAGAGTTGATGATGTACGAGAAAGGGGGAAAATCCCTGGAGGGGTGTCCTGGAGTAGCAGAGAGAGAGTTCAGAGTCTCCTGCACAGCTAAAGGGATTGATTTTAGTTAGTGTGAAGTTTCCCTCTGGTAAAAGATGGGAATCAGAGGATGGGGATGCAGACAGTGGTGGTTGGATTTGGGTGTGGTGGCAAGTACCAGCAACTCAGTTTTCCCAGTAAAAGAAAGGCAAGTAGCTCAAAGTAGGGGTGAATAGCAAGTGTTGGGGTTGAAGGAAAGAGAAGGTATCTCTAGGCATATGGGAAAGACAGCTGGTTTGTGTTAGATAATGTGATTATTTCATAGCATTAAGTGTCTGCTTTGGCCACTTGACATGAAGGAGAAACTAGCTAGCATGATTGTACGTGTGTGTGTGTGTGTGTGTGTGAGTGAGTGTGTGTATGTATGTTTTTGTTGTTTGGGGGGTCACACCTGACTGTGTTTAGGGCTTGCTCCTGGCTCTGTTCTCAGGAATCACTCTTGGAGTCCTATATGGGGTGGTGGGGGTTAAACCCCAGTCAACAAGGCAAATGTCCTACCAACTATACTATTTGTTTGATCCCAAGAATATGTTTTCTTAAGGTATATTTTGTTGGAGAACTAATCAATCCATATCAGTAATAGTTCTCAGCAATAGGGTTTTTGTTATATTTTGATATTTCAGTATTTATATTACTATTTATGTTTATTAAAAACTTCTTTGGTACCATATTGATATCATTATCCAATTTTAAGATTGTAAAAATATATTATAGCTTTGCTTACGTTCATAATAACCAGTAGTTTGTGGGGGCTGGAGTGATAGCACAGTGGGTAGGGCATTTGCCTTGAATGTGGCTGATCCGGGTTTGATTCCTCCGCCCCTCTCAGAGAGCCCTGCAAGCTACCGAGAGTATCTCGCCTGCATGGCAGAGCCTGGCAAGCTACCCATGGCGTATTCGATATGTCAGAAACAGTGACAAGTCTCACATAGAGACATTACTGGTGCCCACTCAAGCAAATTGATGAGCAACAGGATGACAGTCACAGTGACAGTGAAAGTGAAATTTTGCTATGTTGATAGAAAATTTTAAGGTGAATTTTCTTCATCTTTTAAAATCATCATCTAAAAAAACGAGGGACCCTTGCTTTCTAGTGAAGAAAGAAGCCTTAAAATATAAATTGAATTAAAAAGAATTTAACTATTACAGTTGATAGAAATATTATGCCTTCACTTTATGTCCCTCTTTGGATCTCATTTTCTTAGAGGTCTTCCTTCACTCACTACCCTGTCTGTTTCAGAATGGCTGGGACCTACCATCACCAAGTAACTCTATTCCCAGTGGTTTTTATCACCTGATATTGTACCCTATGCTTTCTTTAGTCCATGGGGCAACGCCAAGAATGTTTTCTGTCTGTATGAATTGTATATAGTTGTATGTTATATACATAGTATATATTCATGGTACATAGACGTTCTTAACTGAAGAAAGAGAAGTTATTCTTTTTATTCTTTTTAATGAGTTTATTCTTTTTAAAGAGTAAGTAGGTAAGTGGTACTTAACAATAAGTACCTTTTATGGTAAAAACAGAGTTGCAAAGTTCTTGCTACTGATAGCAGTTTTGATATTTATTTATTTACAATTATAATTGTGCCTTAGGAAGCCTGTTTAAATGACTAACTGTTCACATTAACCCTTTGTGTTTAGTGTAATTGAGATTGATGATCATATGGCTTTTTCCTATTATTTTCCAACTCTAGCCACAAATGTGGCCACGCCAGCTCCAGGAAAAATTTTGTCGCTCTCTTCTGGGAGCTTTGTTTTATAGTCTCTGGATCTTGGCTGTTGATGAGATTACATGGCGCTGGGGAGGAATTTGTGGGTGTGGCTGCCAAGCTACTGGAAAACTAGGGATCTGGGTGGAGGAGGCCCAGTCCCAATCTGAGGAGGCTTGGAGATCTCAGTCACGGGTCCCACACACCTGGGTTCCTCTACTGGTTTCTTCATGAGTGAGGCTCGTCCGAGAGTGTGGAGAATGTGTGCAGCACCTCATTACTAAGAGCAATGTCATTGCTAATGTTATATTGAAGCATTTTATATTTAAATATTTTCTTTGTATGAAACATGAATTGAGAACCCGGAATTTCAAGTATTTTCAGTGTTTGTCTTGAACATGGTATAAAATGAGTATTCAAACTTATTTGTCAGGGGGAAGTACCCTGAGTGAAACAGAGATCAAATTTCATGAAATCTTATAGAAAGCTTAAGGTGTTTCACTGCATAAATGTTGCCACCATATAATTGTTGCTGTATTTAAGTGATACCAGCACAGTTTTTTTAAAGCTTCACTTAATAGTTACAAGTCACTTTATTTTGGGGGTGGGGGGGACGGGCTTTAAATATATGACAACCATGTTGTGAAATGCAGTATTTTTATGAATGAGATTGCAGGATGCTATTTAATTTTTTTTTTTTTATCTTCTTGCTGGTCCAGCAGTTGAGTTGTATTGATGGGTAGGATTGCAAGGAGTGTGACTTCTCATTTTCTTGCTTTGTGTTGGTTTCTTGGAGTTTCCCTGAACTAAATTCTCTCTCTTTAAAAAATAAGCTAAGATCAATTCTAATGTAAGAGGACTTGGTTTATAGTAGGCAATGGAAACCTCCTTGCAAGTTAGGTCTTAGTTTGAAAGGACTGAAGATATGGAAGACATTTTTTTCTTCTGTAGTTTATCAAGAACAAAGCATTTATGTGCCATCATGATTATGTTTCTTCTGGGGTCTGGAGAAGGATCAGAGAAGGGTTGTCCATAATGTACTGTACCTTCCTCGTTAGATTTTCACTAATAAGGAAGCACAGGAAAAAAGAAAAATTCTGCTTCTTCAAAACATTTAACTCAAATGTCTTCTGTCATCTCATTGTAAGAAAGGTGATGGTTTGTTTAATAGTGTTTTCTTTTTTAGGCAGTTTTTATAGAACTTTACATAAGAGGTAACCTATAATCCCATCTCTGTCAGCTTTACGTCCTTGAAACCATATTAAGGACAGTTGTGATTGCTGCGGTGATTTTTTTTTTTTGCAAGAAGAATGGGAAGTAGGGGTTAAATATATCAAAGGCGCTCAAACTCTGATGGAAGTTGATACCTGAAATTGCTTCATTTCATCAGTAAGTTCAAAATTACCCCCAAAGCATCTGGCTTTACATTTGTAAATGCCTTTATAAGGATTTTGGTTAGCTGTCATTCAGGAGTAGAGATCACTTAGACCTCATTAACAGACAATATTCCTTCTGAAAATGACATGGTATCTACTGTAATCCTAGAGTGTTTTAATAGTCTATTCTATGCACAGCAATGAAACATTTCAAAAGTGACTGACAGCCAATTGGTGCAATTCATGGTGATCTTTTGTGTTGACAGATCTTTAAAAAGTCATGGTAAATTACTACTGTACCCAGTGAAACGCCTCCTTTTTTTTTTTTTTTTAACTGCCAATATCCTGCAAAACAGGACAATTTTCTCGTTGACTGCCACTGTTTTTTATTTCTATAACATGACACAATTTCTCCTTATTATTAGGATTTCTTTTGATAGAATGTGTTCCCTGTCGGTAATGCTGATTTTAAAATAGAAAGTCTTCAGTTCTCCAAATTAACTATCTTACTTTTCTGACTTGAACATCACGACAACCTTGCCAGTTGCCATCCCCCCAGAGTGATTTAATTAAGACAATTAAAAAAAATTAAAAAACAAATTCTATCCTCTGAGAGAGGTTGAAAGGAGAAGTGGTAAATTGCTCATTGAGCAGTTATTCCTAGAATGCTCTAAAATTAAAGACTGATTGTTTTTGGGTAATTTTATGGGAGACAGGGAACTGAATTTTGTGTCCGAAATTCAGAGTCTCCAGATTTTAATTGTGGAATTGATGGAAAGGGCTTCCCGATTAATGTAAACTTATTTGGTGAGTAGTAGCAATGCTATGGATACCTCGACCCAAGTTGTCCTATTTGTTGAAATTGCATCTCTGGATTCTGTGCTTTATCACTTTGTTTTAGAAGTAGCTGTTTTCCTCAGGTATTCTAGCTGATTTTTAGTGGAGTAGGAAATACCTTTTTCCTTAGTCCAACCCATTACTATGGTATCTATGAATGTCACTGAATTGACATGCATTATTTTAGAACGAATTATTATTTTTTAACCCTATACAGAGTACAATTGGGGTGGTAAGAATATAATTTTTGATTATAGTTCTAGTAATATTTTTCTTTACTATCCCAAAGCATGATAGTCATACCTAGTATATCACTTGTATCACTTGTCCCGTTGCTCATCGATTTGCTCGAGTGGGCGCCCGTAACGTCTCCATTCATCCCTGCCGAGTGCTACTATAATCCAATAGCATCTGCTCGCTCCAGGAACATGAAGAACATCAAACTGTTTTAGCAGCCTCTCCTTACTCATCCTTCCCAACACTGCCGTATTGGGGTCTCTTTCAGGGTCAGGGGAATGAGGCCCATTATTGTTACTGTTTTTGGCATATCAAATATACTATGGGTAGCTTGCCAGGCTCTGCCATATACCTACTGTATATAATACCAACTCTTAATAATTATTTTGTAATAGCATTCAATTTTGAAATATGTAATGCCTCCCTTTATCTTTATTTCTAATTTCTTATCCCTTCATATTATCTATCTATTCTCTCCTAGCTCAGGATCTCACTAGACTAAAAAATTATTTAATTCATCTATAGCCTTACTTACCCAAATGCCTGTTGTTTGCAACAGCCCTACCACTAGGCATATTCTTGTGAAAAGGAAAATTTAAAGAGAGGGGGGTAAAAGAGAGTAAAAGGAAATGTATGATTCCACTCCATTGTCTTTATTTTAAATTTTAGATTCTGGGAAATGAACTTATATGGTTAAAATAAATTGCAGGCATCACTCCTTATTTGTTTTATTTTTTTACATAGAGCAGAATCAAAATATGGAGAGCTAGAGTTAATAACAGACTCACTGTGATTTAGAAATTATTGTTAACATTTTATAGATTTAAGAAATAACTTAGGAAAATTAAGTAATTTCAAACTCAAGAATTTATAAGCAGTTAATTCCCTGGTTTCTCTGATATTTGTGCCTGTGTTCTTTTTTTCCATGAGCTAATGTAATACTGCAACTTATATACTGCAATCAATATCTAATCATCAAGCATAGTTTTGAAGCTTATTCTTCTTATTTCAGTTATTCTTTTTTATTTATGTGGAAGTTTAATTCATTTGGTAATTATTTACCACAAACACTTGGCTAATTAAACAAAGCAGTTTTGATTTTTTTCCCATTTTTTTAAAAGAACAAAGACAGAAGATATGCTTTAAATAGAGTGACAGATGCTCTGATAATTGTGGGAAATACAAAATGGTTTGGGAGATCAGGGATACAATAACTAAGCCTGGGCTTTGACAGTACCCTTTGTAGAGTAAAGATGGCTTGTCATTGTGTTTTTCTTGACCAGGAGATTAATATTCATATTCAACCTGGGATGTCTTGTCAATGACTCTTTTGTATGCTTTTGTTTTCTAGCTTGTGCAGATTATTATCAATACAACACACTTGGAGAAATCCTGTAAATACTTGGAAGAATTTATCACCAATATCACTAATGTACTTCCAGAGACAGTTCATACCACCAAGCTCTATGGTACCACAACTTTTAAGGTAACCAGACCTTATAGTACTGTAGAAATGTTTCTAGTTTACATAGTATGGAATTGTTTCTAAATTATGAAATAACATGGTTTGTAGTTTGATTCATAGAATGCTTTTGAGAATTGAAATATTCAAATGGAATAGAATTTAAATGTCTTAATGTACCAAAAAAAGTGATGTACACAGTATCTACTAGTGTGTTAAATAACTATAGAGTGGAAATCCTTGTCCAATAAATATGTGCATTAGATAATCACAATGCATCTTTTATTTATTTATTTATTTTATTTGACTATTAAAATATATCTTTTAATCGACTAAAGCTGATCCAAAAAGCTACCCATCAACCTGAGTGCCCAAAAACAGATGATTGGATAAAGAAACTATGGCCCATATCACTTGTATCACTTGTTATCCCATTGATCTTCGATTTGCTCAAGAGGGTGCCAGTAAACGCCTCCATTTGTCCCTGTCTCGGGCTAGTGTAGCCCAATGATATCTGCTTGCTCCAGGAACAGGAAGAGCCTCAAACTCTTCATTCAGGGTTTTGACGCAGAAGTCTAATCATTTCGTTGGTGGGCAACCACACGGTCTTTTGGTGTCCCGTGGAATCTAGTTGGTAACAGCTCTAGTCCAGTGGTCATCTCTGAATTGCATTACGTGTCCGGCCCATCTCATTTTTGATGCCTTGGAAAACGAGACAGTGTCCCTGATTCTTAAAAAATCAAGTCATTAAATTTGCCTATAAATGGATGGACATGGAGAGTATCATGCTGACTGAACATGTCAGAAGGAGAGGGACCGATATAGAATCACTGCATTCATTTGTGGTATATAAAAAGCATATGTAGTAGAAGATTAATATCCATGGCTAGGGAAAACAGAGTTTTGAGGACTGGTTAGTGGTTGGAACTAACCACAAGTATGTGTGTGGCTGAGGGTAGGTAAAATAGAGAAGAGACCAGTATGACAATAATACCTGAGAATGATCACGCTGGACAAGATCTGAGAGTTAAAAGTAGATAAGGGATATTCTTGATAACCTTTCAGTATCAATTGTGCAAACCACAATGCCCAAAAGCAGAGAGAGAGAGAGAGAGAGAGAGAGAGAGAGAGAGAGAGAGAGAGAGAGAGAGACAGACAGAGAGAGAGACAGAGACAGAGACAGAGACAGAGATAGACAGAGAGATAGAGATAGAGACAGAGAAGAGAAGCATCTGCCATAGAGAGTCAGGCAGGGGGTGGGGATGAGGGTGATGGGAAGGAACCTGGGGACACTGGTGCTGGGAAATGCACACTGGTGAAGGGATGGGTGTTGGAATACTGTATGGAATACTATTCATCCAATCATGAACAGCTTTGTAAGGGTCTGTCTCATAGTGATTCAATAAAAAATCATTTTTAAAAAGAGGTTTTCTTAGAGGAAAGTGTGTGAAAATGTATATGTATATTTTTTTAAGTCAAGATTGGTTGTCTTCTACCTTACACTCAGCAAATGCGGTGTGCTACTCTTGGTATATCAGTGGCATAATTAAATGAAATTTTGTGGCTGCGCACCTAGAATTCTAAAATTTGTTCATAGGGCACTAGAACTGGCGTGAAAAGAAAAATTCTTTTAACTGATGGTGACTTTAGTCTGGAAGCATTTCTGCAGCATGCTGCTCTCTTCGAGATTCATTTGTGAGTCTGGATCATGGTGGTAAAAGTGCTTAAATGGCACCTAGAGGCAGTTCGTGGACATGACTGCCAAGAAAGTGGAAGTGTAGGGAAATGGGTGGAGGGGTGTACATTTCAAAGGAAAAGAGGGTGGATGGGCCTGCGCGCGGGACTTGAGTGTTAGGTGGCTGAGAGCTGCCTCTCCAGGGTGGATGATGGCGGCAGCAGCTGGATGAGTGAAGGACCGGAACAGGAGCCGGGCCCCAGACTGGTTGGTAGTCAGTTTATTTCTCTCTCCTCCCCTCTCTCTCCTCTTACAGCACAATCATAGTTGTTGTTTTGGTCATAGTCTCAGTCATCAGAGTTCCGTCATCCTAGTCTCTTTGCAGACCTCAAAGTCCTCTACTTCCAGTCCTCAGCATCTAGTCTTCAGCATCTAGTCCCCAGCGTCTTCAGCATCTCATTCTCATCATCTTCAACATCTAGTGCCCAACGTCTAGTCCTGACTTTCTCATCTCCAACATCTAATTCCAGCATCTTCAGCGTCTCGTCCCCAACATCTAGTCTGGACTAGCATCTAGTCCTCAGCATCTTCAACAACTCTTCTCCTTACAGTATAGTTATATAGAAATCATGAAGGTTTGGGACACAAAGGTGGGGTTGAATGTTATCATAACAGAAAGAGAGGTAAAGCCTCTCCTCCAGGAGTTTAACTCAAGGACAAAATCTCATTTGAGGATTCAGCACTCCAGATTACTAGGAGTTCTGCTCAAGGAGGGGATTACATTCAGTGTGTATTGCTTTCTCCTTTCCTTAGCTAGTAATCCATTTAAATAGTAATTGTAAAGTTACTTCTTATAATATTTCTAGCAATGTCATTTCGTATGAACACAGTAAGAGATATATTAAGCTTAAAGGCTGGCTCTTTCTGGGGACATCTCACTATGTATTCCAGACCATAGTCCTCAGGTCAGGTTAGTTTTTCTTAACTCCAACAAGGTCCTTATTCAGTTATTTCTTTTTGGGTCATGGCAATGTTTGTCCATGACCATGCTCTTAACTTGTAGTTAAGTATTGTGGTGCTTGGCCTGGCCCATTTCGATGCCAGGGTAGTTCACAGCTTGCCCTGGGTCTATCCAGTCCCTCGTCAGGACTCTGCTCTTAGAGTGGATACCCAGGAGTAAATATTATTTTGGGGTCAAATAACTCCCATGTTACATAGCATAGCATCAATGTCTTCCTGTGTCTACACAGAAAGGACATTGCTAAATAAACCATGCAATTACATAAAGGAAAGAGAAAAGCAATGTAGGATTATTAGTGCTTGATGGAATTGGGTGTGCCTCAGTTGCACTGTTGTGGGAGTGGCTCAATAAACTTTAAGCTCCATGGGGTGGCACAAGGCCAATTTAGTGTACTCAACAGAGGGGCCCATTCCGGACTCCAGAAGCGTGAAGATTGCAGTCACAAGTCCCACATACCTGGGTTCTTCAGTGGATTCAATCCATGCATGGGGCATTCTGGGTGAGCCTGTGAGGATCAGCTGTGAGTGTGGTGGTGATTGGGTTCTGGAGGTTTGCAGCTGCCTGGATTTTTTTGGGGCAAGTGGAGGGACACACCTGCCTCCCTCCGAGGTGACTTGGTGATATCAGCCTGGGTGGGTTGGGGAGGCATCTCTGCAGCGTGCTGCTCTCCTCCGAGATTCATTTGTCCTTTTATTTTAATTAATTAGTCTTAATTAATTTAAGCTCCTGTGTGGTGTTTAGGGAGCCAAGGTGCTACTCCCAGCTATATTTGGCTTAACTATGTGGGTCTGACAAGGCTTCATTCAGAAAATGGGCTGCTGTTTGGGTCTATTTGTACGTGGGGCTACCAGGACTCTTATCATCAGTGCTTCAGATTGAACTCAGCCTAGCACTTGTAAGGACTAGCTATCATCTGGGTCCACATTATAGATTTTAAATCTTTTGTAATTTTTTTTCAGTTATACTTTAATCAGAAAAGTGCAAGTTGGAGGTTGGGGGGGCAGGTAAAGGAGATAGTAAACCAAGCAGTGGCTCACCCGAGTATAATCTCTGGCACTGAATATGGCCGCCCAATTCCCATCAAGGGTGATCCCTGAGCATGCAACCAGGAGTAAGCCCTGAGCACGGCTGGGTGTGGCCCCCAAACCAACACCCCCCCCAAAAAAAAGTTAATAAAGGAAAAGTTAGATATTGCACACAAAATATTGGTTTGTACCTATGTAATTAGGTCAGCTGCCAGATGACTTTTACATTCACGATGTTACTATAGATTATTTCAAATTACCTATAAAGGTACCTCAAACAAAATTTATTGTATGTCATAGTGTATTGATATTATTACTTTCAAATTTCTAATGATATCTTATTATAGTAAGATCAATACTTTTAGTGATTAAAAGAATTATTTAATTAAGAGCTTCCAAGAATGAATACAAAACTAAAATGAGAGTTATTAGCACTTTTGAATGACTTTAATTTGTTTAATAAGAATTAGAATTTTTCTTGTAAGTGTTATTATAAAGAATAAATGGTTATTTTTAAAAAATTCTACTTGGTTTACAATGGAGGCTAAAATTTTTCTAAGAAAGAAAATGTGAGATGGACTATAGTTCATTGTTCAACAGAGATTCATTTATATACATCTATATATAGAAAACATGTAATATATGTTGCTATTCTTCACCATCTCAATTTTCTTATGGCAGGCACCTTTCAAATTATGGTAGGAATCTTCCCCATGGAAGCTTGTGTATTTTGTTGCTGCTCCAGTATTAAAATTGCTGAGGGAAAAGGAAAAACAGACAGGAAGCCATAGGGGTTGAACATCCAGTTAAATACTTAGTCAAGGAGAAACTCTGGTACCACTAAAGGTCATGTTGACAGAGCTTATTGGAAGCACTGATCGCCGAAAACGCACTGAAAGTTTATTTTTACCAGAATTGCTTCAAGCCAGCTAAATCCAGAGCTCAGCATAAACATGGCAATTATAACAGCTACATGTTATGTATTTTCCTAAGCTACTGTTTCCAGAAAACTTTCCCTTACACATGGAAACCTTTATGCCGAAAAAAGGACAAAAAGGAATCAGGTCTTGAAGGTGTTGCAGTTTGTTCTTGTTTTCATCAGAGATGACATTACAAAGCTGGCATTCTTAGCTTTCTTTGTTCATAAGTATGTTCTCATTGTTGCAAAATACAGTAAGCATATTTATTTAAACTTTTACAAAAATTATTTGTGTACCTACTATATAAGTGTTTCAGATATAGAAAAAAATTGTACTTAGGGTATATAATCTATGGGGAAGAAAGTCTGTATATAAGAAAGCTCTATAAGGAATATTAAGTTCTATAAAGACTATGTGAAAAACACTAAAACAATATATTAAATATATTATTCCTTAGTGATTGACTATCACTGTATGACTGTACCACTGTCATCCCGTTGGTCATCGATTTGCTCGAGCAGGGCGCCAGTAATGTCTCCATTGTAAGACTTTTTGTTACTGTTTTTGGTATATAGAATACGCCACGGGTAGCTTGCCAGGCTCTGCCATGGGGGCGAGATATTCTCAGTAGCTTGCCGGGCTCTCTGAGAGGGGTGGAGGAATTGAACACGGGTCAGCCGCATGCAAGGCAAACACCCTACCCACTGTGCTATGGCTTCAGCCCAGTGATTGACACATTAAAAAAATTTTTTTTTATTGAATCACTATGAGATGGACCGTTACAAAGCTGTTCAGTCAAACAGGTTTCAACTGATTATGTTTCACCCATCCCTCCATTCCCTCCATCAGTGTACGTTTCCCAGTACCAGTGTCCCCAGTTTACCTGCCATCAGCTCTCTACCCACCCCCCACCTCCAGCCTGCCTCTATGGCAGGTGCTTTTCTTTTCTTTTCTTTCTCTGTTTCTGTCTCTATCTGTCTCTGTCTCTGTCTCTCTCTCTCTCTCTCTCTCTCTTTCTCTCTTCTTCCCGTCCTTTCCTTTGGGCATTGTGGTTTGATTGCACACATTTTTAAAAAGCACCTGTCACATACTATGCAATTTATAGGCATTAACAAAATTAACACAATTAATGTATCACTTTAATTTACAGAGCTAATATTTAAGTGGACATAATAGATGATAAGAGAACCAAAATTTTTTACATAGTGTTGGATAGTAATATTTACTGGGAAGAAGAAGAAATGATCCAAATGAAATGGAAATGGAGTCATTTGGATTTCTGATAGATAAGCATTACAGCCAGACAGAACAGTACAATAGTAAATACTAGTGTGTTCAAGAAATAGCAGAAAGTTCACTCTCATGGTGATGTATCGATTGGTGGTAGTAAAAATGATCAGTAATGATATGATTGGAGTTAGAAGATTTATAAACTTACTGCTAACATGAATGATTTTTATTTTTTATTTTTTGGGAATTAAATATGAAGACTTTAGATGATTTGGGGCAGTTGCTGATGTAATTTATGTCTTAATGGACTCCAGTGATATCTGTGTAGAAAATAAATGTACTGTAGCTTAAGGGTCTTTTATTTCTCCATGCTTATAAACTGCCTGGTATGTAGTAGGCACTCATACAAACTTGTTGAATCAATGAAGGACAGAATATCTTTAATGTATTATTCTGGAAGAAAGCCCAATTTGTAGACTATTGAATAGTACACGTAGAAGATAATGGTTGCGTGAAAAATAGTGGTGGGGTAGAAATATAGTAAGAAATAGTTTGAAGAATAGTCTATAAGAAATAGTTTGAAGATGGCAAATTATTGCTCGATTTAGCTTAGGGTTATAAGAAAAAGAGTGGATAAAGTCGAGGATAATTTGGACTAAGTAAACTGAATAAGAAAAGTTGTTGCACTCACATGGTTAACATACTTAGAGTAACATACAGTATGTATGAACATACTGAAGGACAATATGATCAACTCTTCTATTTTGACATAGTACATTTGAGATATTTAGCAGTTACCCACATAAATATTTTCCACTGGCAGAAAATTCACAAATGGAGCTGAAATTTAGAATGCACTGATATAAAGATGAAATTTAATGCCATGTGCTGGAATTTTCTTCTGGAAATTGGATATAGATTGAGAAAAAGTGTGGGGATTGAGCGGCAAATCAAAATGGACAAGTTCAGATAAGGAAACAGCAGCCCCAGATGAAAGAAACTGAAGAAGACACAAATAAATGGAACAGCACTTTGTGTTTATTCAAAATTTCCATTATTAATGTTAAATTTATAATTACTATTTTCATAATTTTATTTATAATTTAAATTGTTACTTTAAGCATTACTAAAATGTTCATTCTTGAATTGAGGGGTAGTTCAGTGGTAGAACATCTGCCTTGCACTTACATTACATGTGTGAAAAATTAGTCTCAATCTCTGGCATTGCAGGAAAAAAAAAGCATACTGGTCAAAGTGATTTACACTTAAGAGCAATTCTTAGAAAAATTTCAATGGCAATTTTTCTTTGAAATAGATGAAAAAACCTTAATTTGTGTTGAACCATGATAAGTAATCAAATCAGTCCTAAGAAGAATGAAAGTGGAGACATCCTGCCTCCTAATTTCAGATTACTTTACACAGCTGTATTAATCAAAACAAGATGCTATTGATATAAAAATCGACATAGCACCCATTGGGGAAAAGTAGGCTAGAAATAAAAAGTCAATTAATTCATAACATAGGAGCTTAGAATGTATGTAGGAAAAAAGGATAACACTTTGTCGGTAGATGGTATTGGAAAAATAGGACATCTGCAAAAGCACAGGGGGAGGATGGAGGTGAAATAGGATGGGGAGGGCGACATTAGGAGAGTGGTGGAGGGAAGCCTGTACTCTGGTGGAGGATGTGGTGCTGGAACGTTTTCCGTAGGGAATCCCACCACTTTATAGTATTGTAAGCTACGGTGCTCAGTACTTAATTTCTTTTTTTTAATTATTTTTTAATTAGTGAGTCACAGTGAGGGTACAGTTACAGATTCATACATTTTGTGCTTGTTTTTCCCTCATGCAGTGTTCCGGAGCCCGTCCCTCCACCAGTGTCCATTCTCCACCACCAATGAACCCAGTATCCCTTCCACCCCCCAACCCCATCCCCGCCTCTGTGGCAGGGCATTCCAATTTGTTCTCTCTCTCTCCTTTTGGGTGTTGTGGTCTGCAATAGGGGTATTGAGTGGCCATCATGTTTGGTCACTAGTCCTCAGTACTTAATTTCTTTAAAGTTAATGTATCTTTTTAAGAAAGAAGAAATGAAACTAGACCCCTGTTATATCACAATACACAAAAATGAACCTAAGGGAGTTAAGGACTTGAACATGAGCTCTGAAATTGTAAAACCCATAGAAGAAAGCATAGGAGTGTTCCGGAAACTACTTGGCTCTCTGCTTGGACATAACTCCAGATCATGCTCAAGAAATCATGTGGTGTTAGAAATACTACTCAAATCTTCCATGTGCAAAGCATGTACTTGCTCTTTGTACTGTCTCTTCGGTGGTGCTCAGGAGCTGCTTCTGGCTCAGTGCTTGGGAGCCACTCCTGGCATTGTTCCAGGAACTGTGTAGTGCCAGCAATCAAACCCAGAGCTTTATACATGCACAGCAAGTACTCTACTATGAGTCCCAGTCCCACCCCCAAGCATTTTTCTAAACAAGAAATACAAGTGCCTGCCCAGGAATATTGCTCCATAGTTGGAAGCCTATCTCCTGACCTGGGGGAGAAGGCAGCTGGAATAGGGAGGGGATCACTAAGTCAATGATGGTTGGAGGAATCGTTCAGGATGGGAGATGTGTGCTGAAAGTAGATAAAGGACCAAATGTGATAGCCTCTCAGTATCTATATTTCAAACCATAATGCCCAGAAGTAGAGAGAGAGAGAGTATGGGGGAAAGTGCCATAATGGCAGGGGGAAGATTATGAAGGGGGGGGAGGTAATACTGGGAACATTGGTAGTGGAGAATGTGCACTGGTGGAAGGATAGGTGTTCGATCATTGTATGACTGAAACTGAAATATGAAAGTTTTATAACTATATCACATGGTGATTCAACTGAAAAAAATACAGGTGCTCAATATGTACTTTAGTAAAGATGTTGCACATCACCAATCACCAAGACAATATAGCTCAAAACTACAATGATATATTATTTCATACTTGTTGGAATATCTACAGTCAAAAAGACCACAGATAGCATATATCGATTAAAAGGTGGAGAAAACAGAAGATTCCTTGTACACTATTGTTGAGAATAGATGACTTAAAAGCCCATGACTAGGTCAGTGAGTAAGGAATATATACGTATTTAAATATAAAATGCATTTATATATACAAACATGCACATGCACACAGTGGGATATTATCCAGACAAGAGAAGAAATCCTATCATTTGCAGCTTTTTAAAATAATCTATAGGGTGTTTGGCTATGTGAAATTAGGGAACAGAAAATAACAAATACTGCAAAGCAGTATTTGTGAAGTAAAATTTTAAAAGAATAGGAAAAGAGTTGCCAGGGACTGGGAAATAAGGAAAAGTAATAGAAAAAATGCTATGATAAAATTTTATGATAAAAATTCTCAGCAAACATGAATAAAGAGAATCTTTTTCAACTTGATACAGAGCACCTACAAGAAATTTTACAGTTGACATCATACTTGGTAGTGAGAAATTAGAAATCTCCCTGCTAATAAGGAATAAGACAAGAGTATCTTCTTATACTACTATTGTGAACCAACCAGGAAAACAAACAAACAAACAAAATAAAGGTTTGTATATTGGGAAAGTAGAAACAAACCTCACTTTACTTGAAAAATGACGTGATTTTCTAACAGATACTGTCAGAGTTAACAGTAAAACTACAGGAAATATTGAGTATAGCAGCGTTCAAAATAATATATAAAATAATTTGCTTCTCTATATACCTGTGATTGGAATTTGAAATTAAAAACACAGCACTTGAGGCTAAGGGATTAAGGCATTTACCTTGCGTATGTCTACCCCAGTTCAGTTCCCAGGACCACATAATGGCCAGAGGTCATTTCTGAGCACAGAGCCAGAAATAACCCCAGAACACTCCTGGGAATTGCCCACAAACCATAAAACAAACAAAAAAATCACAACACTTTTTTACATTAATAAATTCATACATGTAAGGAAATTTGTGAAACTGATTAAAAGAAGTCGTAGAAGACAAGTGAAATTAGTGCAAATAGGGTCTATATTCATGGATAGGAAGACCAAATAAAATTGGAGGTGTACACCTGGCAGTGTTCAGAGAGTACTCCTAGCTCTGTACTCAATGATCATTCCTAGTGTGGCTCTAGGGACCATATACAGTATCTGGGATTGAACTTGGGTCAGTCGCATGCAAGGCAAACACTTTGCCTCTCTTCCAAAGACTCACTATTGGTCCTTTCCAAGTTGACCAATAGATTCATATACTCCAAATACAAATCTCAGCAAAATTTTCAGTGGACATTAATAAGCTGATTCTAAAGTTCTTATGAAAAGGGATATTATCCTGTGTAGTCAATGCAATAGTGAACAAAAACACCATCAGAAGAGTGACCCTAACTCATTTCCAGACTACTGAAATGGGTACAGTATTGACAAATGAATAGATATGTAGATCAAGAGAACAAAACTGGGAACCCAGAAATAGAGCCACACAAATAAGGTCATGTGTTATATTGACATTTCAGTCAACAAAGGATCAAATGTAGTAGGTTATACCATTTAGGTTTGCATAATTAGACTATGTGTTGACATAACAACAAAATCAAGAAAGGATGAATTCTCAAAACATCTCCATCATTAAATTATTTGTACTGTCAAATAATTAGTGACAAGAAGCAAAATCAATGGAGACCTGAATCTTTTGAATAAATGGTGGTGGAATAACTTGATATCAATATACAGAAAAAGAAAAAATGAATTTAAACACAGATGTTACATTTTCACAAAAATTAACAACATGGATCATACATTAGACAGACGTTACCAAAACTTATTGGCCTACCACCCCTTTCTCAGAAAAAATTAGTGCTGACCTTGAAATCTACCTTTTCTAAGTAAACAGTAAACATTTGCACCCATCTTGGTCTTTCAAGTGCCCCCACATCCCAGGGGACAATATTACGCCTGTAAATAAAATAAAACACTGGACTGGGATGTAAAATGTATAACTAAAACTCTAAACATAAAATAAGATCGTTTAAGTGATATTAGCTTTGGTAAGGACGTTTTAGTTATAACATGAACCATCATGAACCATCAGAGAAAAATGTGATATTTTGGACTTCATTAAAATGCAAAACTGCTCTGAGAAGTCATTGTTAAGAGAATGAAGGCAAGCAGGACACTCAGAGGAAATACTTCTGAAGAGCATACCTGAAAAAAGGATATATCTAAAATATATAAAGAACTAATAAAACTCAGTAATAGGAAAGGAAACAACCAGATTTAAAAAATGGACAGAAAATTTGGTCAGATAGCTCACCAAAGATTGGTCAGGGAATTGCAAATTAAGACAATAATGAGATACCACTCCATAATTATTGCAGTGGCCCAAATCCAAAACTCTGACAACAAATGCTGTGGGGAAAACTCAATTCATTCATTTGCGTGTCAATGCAAAATTGTACTGTCATTTTGGAAGATAGTTTATCACATTCTTACAACAATACATGTAGATAATCTTACCATGCAATCTAGCAGTCTTGTTTTTTGATATTACCCAAGTGAGTTGAATACTTGTCCACACAAAAGCTTGCACATGAATGTTTAGAGCCGTTTTATTCATAAATTGCCAAAACTTGTAAACTACCATGACGTCCTTTGATGCCTAAGTGATTTAAGATGTCCTTTGATAGTTAAGTGACTTTTTGAAAAAAAAAAGCCTATAATAACCAGGGCAATAGACTGTTACACTGTGTTGAGAATGAATGGACTCCTGGGCCTTAGAAAGACATGGGAGAACCTTAAGTGTGCAGTGCTTAATAAGAGTTTAATCTGAAAATGCGATATGGTTTCTAACTATCTGACATTCTGGAAAAGACAAAATAATGGAAAAAGTAAAAAGATGATTGGTTGCCAGAATCTGGGGGATGAGCAAAGGAGAGATGAATAGAGAGAGCAGAATAGATTTTTAAGTAAGTAAAAATACTGTATATGATTCTGTAACTGTAAATACATGGTATGTATTTGCCAGTGCCCGTAATACCATATACCACAAAAGTAAACCTTCATGCTAATTATGGGTATTATCAGATAAAATGTCAATATTGATTAGTTGTAGTAAACATTCCATATTATTGCAAGACATTTAAATAGGGGAAACAATGGAGAAAGTAGAAGGGAAACAGTTTCAGCAAATTTTCTGTACTTTCTGCTCATTTTTCACCAAGCCTACATTAAAAAATGTCTACTAATTGAAAGGAAATTCCATTCAATGGGAATTTAAGGACAATATTGTGTTATCTCACAAGTATGTAAAGATGTAAGCAAAGATGTAAGCACAGGAGTTTTCATGAAACATTGTTTATATAAATGAACATAGTCAATGCCTATATTATAATATATAATCATTTCACAAAATTATGTAGCCTTTAAAGTAAAAATGGAATGGGGGTATAAGTTGGAAATTTAGGAATTAGAATGCATAGACATATGACTATAAAGGAAAGGATGGAATCAAGTATGTTGTTTATATCTCTGCTATGGAATAAACTGGGGCCGATGGGTAGATCTGTTTCTGGACCTGCTAAGTTCCAAGTTTCCGTGGGTCTTATTGCCCTGGGGATAATCTTTCATATGACTAGGTTTGGACAGAGAAAGATTTTGTGAAAGATCTTCTGCATTTTTCGTAAGACTAGGGATCTTATGGATCATTCATAGGACTAGGTTTAGATGGAGAAAGTAGAATTCTAGGTATTGATTAAGTCAACGAGAGAAACTGAGAAAATGACGGGCCAGAAAAGGTAAAGATAGAGAAAGCCACGTAACCTAAGCCAAGGGAAAACAGAATTCTAGAAGCGGAAAACATAGCACAAGCTTTAAGATGCTTGTCTTGCCTGCAGCTAGCACCAGGTCAATCTCTGGAACTGCGCATGCCTGCCCACCCTCTCCCAGCAAGCTTCCCTAGAAGTAAACTCTGAGCACCGGTAGGTGTTTCCCAAACCTGTGCCCCCACTCTTCCCAGGCCCCCCCACCAAGTGTTCTAGTTGAGATTTTATTTATTTATTTATTTATTTATTTATTTATTTATTTATTTATTTAGGACTGGAGCGATAGCACAGTGGGTAGGGTATTTGACTTGCACACGGATGCCCTGGGTTCGATTCCTCCGCCCCTCTGGGAGAGCCCGGCAAACTACCGAGAGTATCTCGCCCGAATGGCAGAGCCTGGCAAGCTCCCCGTGTCGTATTCGATATGCCAAAAACAGTAACAAGTCTCATAATGGAGATGTTACTGGTGCTCGCTTGAGCAAATGGATGAGCAACGGGATGACAGTGATACAGTGATACAGTGATTTATTTATTTATTTATTGTTTGTGGGATGGGCACACCCATCTGTGCTCGGGGCTCACTTCTGAGAAGTAAGGGCTCAGGGATCATTCTTGCCAGTACTGGGGGGTGCATATAGGGTGCTGCCCTTCAAACCTGGGTCAGCTGCATACACGAAAACTCCCTTACCCACTATACTATCTCCAACGCCCTATCTAGTTGAGAATGTTTAACAGAGATCAAGTTTTGAGACCAGTAATGAAAATTGAGTATTGATTATGATATCAGGGAAGTCTTGGAGTTTACCTGGACAAAACAGTGTTGATGGATTGTGAACAAAAGAACCCAGATTCCCCTGGTGCAATCAAGATCAACCCAGTTGTCTTAAACATATTTTTACTCTCTGAAAACTTCCTAAGAGTCTTCCATATGCTTTTGCATGTATTGTATGTCTTAAATTGTTTCCCAAACTTAATTTGATTTTGGAACCCTTGCTGATTGTTGTTTCAGTATTTAGGTTTTGTTTTGAGGCCACACCAGATGATGCCCAGGGCTTACTCCTGGCGCTGCACTTAGGGATCACTCCTGGCTGAATTCGGGGTAAAATGGGATGCTAGGAAATGAACCCAGGTTAACTGTGTGCAAGGCAGGCATCTCACTCACTCTACTATCACTCCGGCTCCTGTTTTACTATTTTTTAAAACTGTTGTTACTTAAAATACATTTTTTGAAACTCAGAATATATCGATTTTTGAAGAAGCTCAAAACAAACCCCTCCAAAAAAATTCGAGGTAGTGTAGTCATTTGTGAGAAAACACAGAATTAAATTGCGTGCTTAGGATACTTACAATAAGCAAAGTGGAGGGAGCAGAGGATTTAGAGAGAGTGATGTTAAGTGAAGGGAGATTGTTGGAAGTTCTAGAAGACCTGAAAGACTGTCAGGTCCTGCGAGTGGGTTTAGTTCTGGACAAAGAAAAGAAATTAGCATCCTGAGAGCTGAGAGCAGTAAAGGTAGTTTATTTAGTGAAGCAAAATAATAAGTTGTCTCTGACATGAAATACAAAAGATCCCACTCTGCTTCTGAAAATGGAAAAATGAGTGAATGTAACTAATGGAGCATTACTTAATAGTCTCACTTCTGCTACTTCATGGATATATGTGGAGCTGTATCGAAGCATAAGTTGTTCCTTGTATTGGAAGTTGGAATGATTTTTCAAATTTTCTGTTTCACAGGATGCCAGACATGCAGCTGAGGAGGAAATTTATACCAACTTAAACCAGAAGATTGATCAGTTTTTACAGCTGGCTGATTATGACTGGATGACAGGAGACTTGGACAACAAAGCTAGTGATTACCTAGTAGACCTCATTGCCTTCCTTAGAAGCACCTTCGCTGTATTCACACACCTGCCTGTAAGTGGTGGTTGCTTTAGTTTTGTACATCATATTGAAAAGGGGGGGTCCCTAAAATCTAATTTGGGGATCAAGGAGATAGTATAGATGTTAGGATGTTGCCTTGTCTGTACCCAACCCTGGCTCAATCCCTGGTGCCACATGGCCCTGAGACCTCCCAAGTCCTGGCTCTGGTGGCACCGCTGCAGTGCCTGCCCATCCCTGCGTACTTGGGCTTTAGCATGGAAGTACTGCATTGACTGAGTTTCCATGTGGGTGGCCTGCAGGTCCCCTGAATTCTGCTTGGGAAGTCCTCAATCCCCCAAAATATCTAGTTTGGAGACTGGAGACGTAACTCAGGTTGTAGAGTTACCTGTCTGAGTTTGATCCCCAGGCATACATGTCCCTCTCTGAGAGATGCTGAGAGTGACCTGGTTCTCCCCAAGTCCTTCCATACACCCCTCAGTTTAACCTCTGCAACAGTAGTGGCAATATATCATGTGGTAAAAGATGTTTACTTCCACTTTAACCAGAAAACTCTGGGGTAGAAAAGCTCACACTATGGTTATTATCCAGTAAAATGATTCCCAGGCCTCTTCATTATTTTTTGTTGATGTTTCCATTGTATTTATTCTGAAAATTGTCCTTAACATCCTCTCTACTGGTATTATTCTTAACTTCCAGTGATTTATGTAGGCACATAGTATTTTATACATTATGTAGAAACAGGAATTTCTTAGGAGTTAGAATTTCAAGTGTGTATCTTTTGGTGCTAAAGATTCCATTTACTTCTTTCTAATAACCTCAAATTCTCTGATGAAATTCTCCATATTTTCTCTATTTTCTTGAGCCTATTCATGTTTCTTTAGATATTACTGCAAATCTTAGCAACTAACTATTTAAGGTGCGTAGAAAGAAATACCTAATTTTGTCATGAAAATTCATGACTTTTGTACATGGCTAGAACTCATCAGTGCTATTTTGCATTATGCCTGGTTAATTAAGATTATTTTTAAATACTAACATCTAAATAATCACAGTGCATATAAAAAGTCAGGGCAGGAGTGAACTTTGACTTGAACCTTATTTCCTGATGATGTGAAGACATGAAGATATAAAATAAGATCTCTGGTGTTAACTCTAGTGAAGTTGACCACCCTCTGCTTTCCATACTTTTTGAAAAATAAATGGGTGCTGCAGAGAGACTACAGTGGATAAGGAACTTGCCCTGTGTGCAGCTGACCCAGGTTTGATTCCTGGTACCACATAAAGTCCTTGAGCACCACTAGGAGTGATCTGTAAGCACAGAGCCAGGAGGAGTAAGCCCTGAAAATTGCCAGGTGTGACCCAAAAAACCAACAAGAAAACCCCAACCAAGCAATTAAAAAAAGTTAACCAAATGGTGGGGAAAATGTAAAATAAAATAATAAAGTCATTGTTTCTCACTGGTCTTATAGCTCAGCAGCACAGCACTTGACTTTCATGTGTGTGGCCTTGGGTTTGATTCCTGGCACTGTGGCAAATAGAAAGAAAACAAAAAGAAAAGAAAAGTCACTCACCAGGGAGGCAGCTCAATGGCCTGAAGCACACACAAGTTTTACATATAGGACCCCCAGGTTCAGTCTTCAGAACTACATAGTCTTTGGAGCACTGCCTGGAGCTACCCCCACATGCTGTCCTGGTGCTGATGGTAGCATCTAAACACCACCAACTCCCCCCATCTTCCCCTAAGTTGTTTACTCTGCCATTGTGTGCTTCATATATGTATTGTTGGATTTGTTCCTACTATTTTTTTCCCTTTTGTTTTCCATCATAGTCCTATCTCTTCCTACACTACTATGTGGTTGACACTGTGTTTAAAATGTGTGGAGTTCTGTTGATGTCATCTTTTACCAATATCTGTCCACTCTTTCCCTTCCTAAGTAGGTAGAATGGACCATTGGGTTTTGGTTCACACTTCATCACTGAATCCAGTCATGGACTAATCTGGGTCAAGCTTGGTTGCTATTGTAATGTACCTTTCCTTTGCCACTGTTGCTAGGATGTGGCTCTTTTGAGCTTTTAATGAGAGTCTGGCTTGTCACTTCCTCTTCAACATCTAGACGACTCTGGTAATTTTCATATTTCAGAGAAATCTTATCTCTTTGGCTTCTGCCTTTTTCAACTTTATAATTTTGCAAATATTCTGTGATGGCCATTATATAGTCAGCTGTTGCCTCCAGGCAAAAGAAGTGGTTGAAAATTGTCACTGTTGGTTCCCTACTCTCTCAAGAGCTTTAATTCCCATCTGATATTCTATTGAATCTTACTATAGAGTCTTTTTTCTAAAACACTGTACTTGGCCTTTCAAAGGTTTTGGCTTCGACAACTATTTGCCTCAGCAGGATAGCTTCAGAATTTAGAAAATGAGGAGAAAATTGGCCCTCAAATTTTTCAGTTTTGGCATCTCAGCCTCATGGAAGCAACAACATTTTAGTGATATTTTTTTTCACCCCAGTAGCTATTTTCCTCCTGGATCTAACCCCAATTCTCAGTCTGTTCCTATGACTAAATTTGGCAAATGCAGGGACAGTTACTGCTGCTTTGCTCACCTTTAAAAGGACTACTCTACAGTTTTACTCCTGTTGGTGTTCATTGCTTCACAGCTTGCTGGTGTCTCTAAATACTACTTTTACGAATTTTAGTAGACACATTGGCCTCCAGAAAACTGAGTCATTTCATCTAGCTTCATCGTGATACTGGAATAACACAAATATAGCACAAATGAAAAAACTGAAAATTATTTTCACAATTACGGGTAAAATGTAAAATGAATACAAATTTTAGCATACCACTTTTTTAAAATGAACAACTTAACACTAGTATATGGGATTTGTTTTAGAAATGCAAGGATGGTTTGATATTATAAAACATATTGTTGGGGCCAAAACAATAGTACAGTGAGGAGGGCCTTGCATATGGCTAACTTGGGTTCGATCCCGTATGGTTCCCTGGGCACCAGCAGGAGCCATTTCTGAGTGTACATCTAGGAGTAACCCCTGAGCATTGCCTGATGTGGCCTAGAAAGAAACCGAGAAACACAACTTCTAACATTATAATTTATCTCATTATGAGGTATGGAAGATAAAATATAAATTATCTTTACATATCCTAAAAAAGGCACTATCTAGTGCAGGATTTCTCAACCAGGGTTCATTTAGCCTCCTCTCGCCCCCCCCCCCAGCATATTCTAAAGGGGCTTCAGATGGAGATACTTTAAATGGGGGGTCATATGAAAATAGGTAGCTAACCAGTAGAATGGGACAGTGGGAGGGCATTGGAAGAAACAAGGTTATATGGTGGCCACAACTGGGAAAACGTTGAGAAACACTGGTTTGCCATCTAACCTGCATTCCCGGTTTTTAAACCCTTCTAAAATGCAAGCAGTTTACTATTTCAGTAACATAATACAAAGCATCTGGGAATGGCCAGCACTTCAGTAGTGCTTCCCCGTTTGCCTGTATACCGTAAAGATATTCTTCAGAACTTACACATTAAGAAATGCAGTTGTATTCACCAACCTTTCATAAGAGTCGTATGATTTCTAAAAATTGCCCCTCCTTCTGGATTTGCCACAGACAGCAAAATAAATTCGTGCTTGTTTTTGTTCATGTTCCCCCTGTATGTTACGTAACTTTTCCCCTGAATTCAATATTAATAAAATGTGTGAGCGAAGCAGAACTGTTTCAAAGATCTGCCTTGTGCATGCTTAACAGAAGGTGATGGAAGAAGGATCTCTTTCTAGAAAAGAATGGAAATCACCTTCTAATTAATGAGTATTTCTTTTGATGGCGAATTTCATGGCAAAACTAACTCTTTGTCCAAGGGGGATCGAGTGACAGGAAATAATTGTAAAGAAGAAGGCAGCGTCTGTCTTTCTTGCTTACATTTTCAATTTCTAGTACCTTTTAGTTCTCAGAGATTTTTTATCTCCACAACACAGCCAAAAGGATACATTCGTCTCAGTGTTGAGAGTGTGTCTGTGTGTCGGGGGTGGAATGGGGGATAGAGGCAGAGAGATACCAGTGTCAGATTTTTAGAGGGAGGGTGGTGGCTGCTGTGTGGGAGAATAATTCAGACGGTGAATGATGTAGGATAAATCACTGAAATTTTTTGCCCCTGGAAATTTTGATGACCAATATGATATGCCTATTTCCATGATATATTCAGATATGATTAAAATACTAAGGTTCTTCTTGGAATTCTGAAATGTTGCTGTGTCCTTTGAGTGAACAACAGATGAGATAAACACATATGCATTTTTTTCAGACTCCAGTTGTATAATTTACAATCCTATGTACAGTTCCCATGCATTTGATTGCAAGCTGTACAATTGCAGCCTGAAAAAAAAAAATCTCATGCTCCCGGTAAGAGCATACTTTTGAGAATTTATCCTTGTTATTCTGATAATTATCTTTCAGAAATGCTTGAGAGAAAAGGAAATGCTGTCTCAAGTAACAGACTGAGAGGAGGGAATCCTGAATTTGTTTCCTCTGTCTGCTGTTAATGTTAATTTATATGACCTGGGCAAGATCTCTTTTAATCCACATGTGTTTACCTGAGTTTCTTTGTCTAAAAATACAATGAAACCTGTGCCTGGCCTTCCTTCCAGGGAAGTCTGTTAATGAACCATCCTTTTGGGAAAGTTACTTTCTACATACAAGTTCCTGAAATTTTTCCTGTTTAAACCCTTTATAACTGACATTTCCCTAAGCACCCCATTTCATTCTGTTAACTGCCATCACACCACCGACCAAATGATCGTGCTAGTTAGAATAGGCAGTGCCTTCCCATGAAGTATAAAATATCTGTGGCCATAAGACTAGCCAAAAAGTTGAACCCTCCACCCCTCTCCCCCATTGCCTTTCTATCTTTTATCTCTCAGTTTTCCATTTCCCCAAGATATTTCTCCCAAACTGAATTCATGCTCTTTGCTAAGCACACCCAACTGTTTTCTACTCTTAGGGGTTTCTTCTAGCCTTATTATTTGCATACTGCCTCCAGTGTATCCTGCTAACAAGATGTACTGAAGTCTAACCCTGAAGTCTAACTTCAGGGCCCATTTCGGATCCTTTCCATGAAGCCTTTTCCTGTCCTGCTTACGCATTTATAATACACATTTATCACATTTATAATACATTCTTTCTTTACAACAATTACCCTGATTCTGCCTTGGATGGGGATATGTCATTTTTTTGTATACTCCCTTAGGGAAAATCAAGGGTGGTCATTTAAAAAGCACCTATGGGTTGCCAGATGTTTTATGCTATCTATCCTCCCATTAGTGAAGACTCAAAATTCTTGCATCAGGTAAGTATTCTTACATGCTTCAGTAATAAGAACATGAATTCAGAGAAGTTATGTGTTAGTGTGAGAGCGGATTTTCCTGTGCTGGTGGGTTCTTGAGAATTATATGAACGATTTACATACAGCACTGTTGATTAAAGATTAGAGTTTACTATGTAGACAGAGTAGATGGGTTCAGGTTCCTCCAGATGCTCAGGCCTCTCTTTTATCCATGAACAATGTCACAAGTCTTGTCCGTGATGTTGCCTGATTTGTGAAAGACTTCCTTGTCCTGTCCCACACAGCCTCCTCGCCTCCCATGAATGATGGCCAGGTCCTGTCCCTGCACCGCTCTTTCCATTCCACACACACTTTCCTCAGTCTCCAGCCATGGCCACCTGTGCCCTGTGAGGTCCCTGTGCTCTCTACTCACTGCCGGGCCTCCCACCTCTACCCCAGCAGTTCTAGTCCCGCCTTTCCTAGTCTTCAGCCCCGGCCACGTGCACAGCACCTTGTCACTACCTGGGCGTCCCAGGCCCTTCCCAAACTTTCCTGGGCAACCAAGCCCTGTCTGAACCTGAGCTTTCCTGGGTGTCTGAGCCCTGCCTGGGCCTATGTGGCCTGCCTGTACTGGGCCATGTTTATATTGTGCATAGCCCCTGCTCAGAATGCAAGGGAGAGGGAGAGGGAGAAGAGAAGGAAGGGGAGGGATAGGCAAGGAGAAGGGGATGAGGTAAGGGCGAAGGGGAGGACGGAGAAGGAGATGGGATTTTCTTTCATTTGCTGCCAATTCCCAGCTCCAACCATCCCATTATCTATTCTGATTGGCTAACAGTTGGGCAGAGATTTAAAGTGACCTTGCGTTCCACACCTCTGCTCCTGCTATATTATCCCCCCCTCGAAGAGTGGTTACCCTAAATTCTTTTAGGGGTGGGGGAAGGTCTGTCTTCTGAAACTACTTCCTGCTGGCATGTGGGCGCTGGTCTTCCTTGAGGGCACCGTAGGGCACCACCCCTGTTCCCTAATTGGTGTGGTGTTGGAGGAGCCAACTTCTCTGATGGCTGGTTGAGTGATCATTGGGGTTCCAGAACTCTGGAGGGACAGACGTGGTTAGACTAGTGACAACTAAAAAACATTTCATTAAGACCATGGAGCATTGGAGAAAGTTTCTTTATATCCCCATATAAAGAAATGGAAAGTATAAAGAAATCCTTTATGCCCAGAGAAAGGTATAGAAGAACTATTTATAGGTGAAGAACACACTTAACTAACTGTCCTTGAAGAGCCAGTTCAGATCTTCTAGACCTTGTGCTTCTCCCCCCCCTAAATGACAAGAATCATGTAATCCCTTTATGGCTTTCCACTGGAGAGCTTGGGGCAAGTGTAGTAGGTCACCCTTCCAAAACCATCCTTTCTTCTCTTCATAGCCTCAGGATAATGCCCATGATCCTTCTCCTCCTTATAGGAGGGGCAGGTATCACCAAAATCCGGATTAGGGACCAGAGCCATGACTTTATCAGCTAGTTGCATACTTTCAGTTGCCCTCTAGGCTTCCAGATCTGCTCTCTTGTTTCCTAATGTCACTTCACTATTGTCCCGATGGTGACTTCTACAAAACATAACTGCCACCCTATAGACAGGTGCATGGCTTCGAGTAATTTGAGTGTCTGCGATTTGTACTTAATGGGAATGTTCTTGGCAGTCAAAAGTCCTCTTTCCTTTTTAATAGCGGCATGGCCAAACATTACCAAGGAAGCATACTCCGAGTCTGTGTATACATTGACTAATTTGCCCTCAGTCAACTCTAAGGCTCTGGTCAAAGCTTTGAGTTCAGCTAGCTGCACTGAATGTCCTGCAGGCAAGGCACCACATTATGGAAGTTACCATGGTATATCCAAACTTATATGTACTTTGTTCCACAAAGAGTCTCCTATTCTGGTGAATGTAGCAACAGCTTTTCTTTGAAATTACACAAACTCAGAGATCTCTGGAACATTTCCAAGAGATATGGCCGAGAGATCAATTTTCCTTGCATGCCACTTTAAGGCTCTTCTATGCACACTGTAAAGGATACAAGCAAATTGGTGGCTAAGTCAGGATTTCTTTTTTATTTTTAGTCGAGGGTTGGGGAGGGGGGTCTCCCATCGTGGTACTCAGGTTCTTTTTTCATCAGTTCTGAGGTGGTTAAATGCTAGGTATTTTTTTAGGAGAAAGCAATTTAATTTTCCTTATAAGATCAAATATTTAAGGCGACTCTAGCTGTGTAGGAACAGTGACTATGGCAAAATGCAGGAGAAAGTCCCTCATCCTTCTGGATTCTTTTTGTGGTGCTTATCTAATATAAATAGTAACAGACATGATGGCAAAGGAATTTTTGGTTTTATAACATTACATGGTGAAGCTATATTGACTGTCAGGTAGGTCTCCTGTTCTTGATCAGGGTGATTGAAAGGGGCTTAAATCCTGAACCAAGAAGCAAATCACGGAGCCCAAGACATAGGAAAGAATGGCCTCTACAAAGCTAGAAAGGAGTAACTTTTTATCTCTGAAAGAAAATACTATTTCTCAGCTAAAGAAGATCTATTTACTGGAAACTTTCACCTGAATGATATCCCCCCATTGCTCATCCATTTGCTCAAGCGAGCACCAGTAACATCTCCACTGTGAGACTTGCTACTGTTTTTGGCATATCGAATGCATCACGGGTACCTTCTAGGCTCTGCCGTGTGAGCAAGATACTCTCTGTAGCTTGCCGGGCTCTTCGAGAGGGGCGGAGGAATCGAACCCGGGCCATCTGCATGCAAGACAAACACCCTGCCTGCTGTGCTATAGCTCCAGCCCATATATACAATATACACTTTCAGCTAATATACAAAATTCCCCCAAACTTTCTTTTTTGAGATCATTTGAGGGAGCAGTGTTCCGTTCTTCAATGTGGGGTAGAAGGAAGGGATTAGGAAAAAGCTAGTTATTTCTCTGAAGCCTCAGGGAAGTCATTGTTCTCTGTTCAAAATAATCTGCATGTCAGAGGAGGTTATCTTGAGACCAACTCTGAGAATCCTGGGGTGGGCTGATTTGAGCATCTTAAATTACACAAGCTATAGTATTATTGTTCTGTTGAAATATTATGCATTTATTAAAACTAATTTTATAGAGGTCAATCGAATGGCAAAGGATAGAATTAGACTTCTAATGAACTTAAAATAGTATATACATATGTTAGTTTTAATGATGCACACCTGAAACTTATATAATGTAGTGTTACTTAAATAAAAAAATTAAAATTTACGAACATTAAATAATCTTGCAAAGCATTTACAACATCATGTTAAATTGAAATAAGCAGAATAAAAATTTTATAAACAATGATTACAAGTGTATAAAAACACTAAGAAATAGTTGATACTGGGGGGAAAAGTTCACCAGTAAATACATTAAATGTAAGTAGTTGTGTTGGTGGTGTAGCTTCCTATTGTTTTCAAAATTGTCAGTTTTGTAAATTGTTTGGGCATTAAAAAATATTTAAGTATTTCCTCTAATAACGTTTTTAAACTATGGCAGCTCTTCCGGTTCATATTTGTCTCAACTCTTGAATTATAGAGGAGGGGGATCCGGATTTTTCGTTTTTTTCTGTAAAGTAACTTTTCTTGGTAATTTAAAATATAGTAGGTTAATTAGTGCATGAGCTTATACAAAATCATAAATGGTGAAACTGGTTTCTATTCTGGTGTCTCATGCCAAACCTCAGGTTTTAATATTGTAAACTAACTTTTAATGGAAAATGTTTAGAATGTGCAGAGATGGTATAGAATTGAGGTGTCCAAGCAAAGTTATACATAAAGGGAACTCAAATATGATAGTGAATCATAACTAAGAATTGAGGGAATGTCATCACTGTAAAGAAGAGGATAGGAAAGGAAGAACCAAAAAAGAATAGAATGTCTGTCCCTTTCTTTCTGGCTCATTTCACTTAGCATGATACTTTCCATGTTGATCCACTTATATGCAAAGTTCATGACTTCATCTTTCCTAACAGCTGCATAGTATTCCATTGTATAGATGAGAGGGACAGACATAGAAAGATTGCCCTCATCTGTGGAATAAAAAAATAACAGAGTAGGAGACTAATACCCAAGAATAGTAGTATATATTACCAGGAGGTTGGCTCCATAGCTTGGAAGCTGGGTTCACACACTGGGGGAAAGTCATCCCAGATAGAGAAAGGAACACCAAGTAAAATGTGATTGGAAATCCCGCATGGGGAGGGAGATGCGTGCTGAAAGTAGACTAGAGACTGAACATGATGGCCACTCAATGCCCCTATTGCAAACCACAACACCCAAAAGGAGAGAGAGAGAGAGAACAGATTGGAATGCCCTACCACAGAGGCGGGGTGGGGTGGGGGGATTGGATTGGGGGTGGGAGGGATACTGGGTTCATTGGTGGTGGAGAATGGACACTGGTGGAGGGATGGGCTCTCGAACATTGCATGAGGGAAAAACAAGCACGAAAATGTATAAATCTGTAGCTCTACCCTCACTGTGACTCACTAATTAAAAAATAAATAAAATTAAAAAGAATAGAGACAGAGTTTCTTTCACTTTATGCCCTTTTATTTCAGATATGTATTCTTAGAACATTAGTTTATATATCATCCCTGTTCAGAAAATTTTACTCACTACAATTTCTTCTAGTTTACCTTCTACTCACATTAAATATACTAAACCTGATTTACTCATATAAGCCTTTGACTTTAGTGAAATTTATTGATTCATTGTTCCCAAACATGCATGCTAATCCTAAACTTTTACCCATGGGTTTTCTTTCTTCTTGCAAGGCCTTCTAATACACTTCAGGTCTTTCCTTCCCTTAAAAATGCAGTTCAGTGCCTGTTTTCTTCAAGAAATCTTTCAGTGCTGTACTTTTTATCTTCATAAGTCTACAAGTATTGACTTTAGATTTTATGCGTGCATGCGCGCGCGCGCGCGTGTGTGTGTGTGTGTGTGTGTGTGTGTATATGTGTGTGTGTGTGTTGAGACCATGCTCAGCGGTGTTTAGGGCTTACCCCTGTCTACACTCAGGCCTCAGTCCTGAAGTACTTAGGGGCCATATTAGGGTGCTGGGAGGTTTTTTTCTCCTTCTTTGACCCTGGGTTTGCCATGAACAAGGCAAGTGCCTAACTGCTATACTATCTTTCTAGCCCCTCACTTTCTTATAAACCCTATAGATTCTACCAGCTCCATTTGAAACTTAAGCTATGTTGTATTTTGCTTTTATTACCAACCCAGGGTGTGAGTTCTTTTGAATTAAAACACCTTAGACTTTTGTAATATGTCCAGCACTGGGTAGGTATCTGATAAATGCTGCTCTGAAATAGTGTAGATCTAACAGGGACGGCGTGCACGGATCATTGATCTTCAAATCAGATGGCTGATCTCTTTTGTTCTGATTATGGCCCTTTCTGTACATTTGCTTTGCTTTATAATCCCATTTCATTGAGAATGAGGTTGGGAAAGCACTAAAAGGTATTTGTTTAAGCTCCCATGGAAGAAAAATCTTACTGCTGGGGATTATTGAAATTATGTCATTCCAAACTACATTTTTCCTTCATTGACAAGGTGGCAAATTTGAACCTGCTGACGGGTGCCAAGATCCTCTGGTACATCTAGTGCACATGCTGTGGGGTGAGAAGTTCATAGTTAATTGAACAGGAATTTGCTATATGCCACTGTTTTGAAGTACTTTTGTGGTGGTTTATAGCCAGAGTTTTAATATGTTTTAGTAAGTGCTTGAACTTATCCAAACAAATAACACACATTATTGGAAATCAGACACAGTGCATACTTACCCCTCGGGCCTTCTCCTACTTTGAATCAGCAACTGCAAACTTGTTCCTCTTCAGCTTTTTAGACTTCTATAAAGAGGAAATCCAAACTCTTATGAAAAATAACCAACTGTCTTTTTTCTCAAGAGAGTTACATATGCACACACCAATAGAAAATTTGTTTCTACCCTGAATTTTAAGGATGTTACTATAGCCTATGTTTATTTCATGTAGGTAGTTTGACTGCCTTTATAGTATTCATGCATAGGAATGCTTTACTGTCTTTAACTGTTCCAGGGCCTACCCTTTTTTTTTTTTAACATTTACTGCTAAACTAACAAAGTGTGCTTGTGTGTGTGTGTAGTTTTTGTTAGTGTATTGCTGGTTTTGTATTTAAGTTTCCTTTAATAGTTGTGTATTGTGCTAGAAAAATTTCTTTTAGGAGGTGACAGGGACCTAGAGTTGGGAGCTGTACTTGAATAAAATATAAATTTGAGCTCTGCCGTTCTACAAGTCTAAGATGATCCTTCCCTCCCTCCCTCCCTCCTTCCCTCCCTCCCTCCCTCCCACCCTCCCTCCCTCCCTCCCTCCCTCCCACCCTCCCTCCCTCCCTCCCTCCCACCCTTCCTTCCTTCCTTCCTTCCTTCCTTCCTTCCTTCCTTCCTTCCTTCCTTCCTTCCTTCCTTCCTTCCTTCCTTCCTTCCTTCCTTCCTTCCTTCCTTCCTTCCTGTGAATTACAATACTATTAATGGCAGGGTTTCATGCATACAATATTCCAGTACCACACCCACACCCTCCAACCGAGTGCCTGCTTCCCTCCCCATTGTTTCAGGGTCTTTTCCTATCCATCCTCAACTCCCCAGTCTCCATAACCTCAGTTCTGTAGACCAACTTTTAGGTTCTGTTATCTTTGACAGTTATTCCCATACTATATTTCTTTATATCCCATGTATGAGACAACTGTGTATTTCTCTCTGTGTATCTCAATCTGAGTGAAGATTGACTTCACTCAGCATGATACCCTCCAGTTTCATCCACATGCAAGAAAATTGCATGGTTTGATTTTTTCTTACAGCTGAGTAGCATTTCATTATGTATAGATACATGATAGTTTCTTTATCCCGTCATCTTTTCTTGGACAGTCGAGTTGTTTCCAGGTCTTGGTTATTAACACTTTATAGATTCTGAAAGGTTTGTTTCTCTGTGAATTTTGAAACCTTATTTGTGAAGCTTTCATACTCTGTTCTCTTTGAGATTATTTGTTTATTTTTTACTTTGAATATATCCTTTGCTCTTGCACTCATACATGGTTTTATAGCATCCTGTTTTAATATTGTTTAATTGACATGTAGATTTTCCAAATGTTGACATGTTATATAATTTTAAAAAACCACTCAGTAATATTTATTTAAAACATTCAGTCTCGGGGCTGGAGTGATAGCACAGTGGGTAGAGCATTTGCCTTGCATGCAGCCAACCCGGGTTTGATTCCCAGCATCCCATATGGTCCCCCAAGCACCACCAGGAGTAAGTTTTGAGTAAAGAGCCAGGAATAAGCCTGTGCATCACTGACCTTAATTTTTCAAATGCAGCAATGGTTTTGCCAGTGGTTATTTTTACAAATGTTAATGCAAGTGAAATGCTCTTAATAAATATGACAATATGTGGGAAAGGCCACTGATATCTTAGTGCAATGATGGAAACTGTTTTGATTAACCCCTTGTGAGGAACTGAAGATTCCCCAAGCATCAATAGACTATAGTTTGGGAACTGTTCTAGCTATGAGTCCTGTTTAAGATACATGGTATGCTTGTATTTTCTCTGGGTTCATGGATTGTCTTTTTGCTCTCTTAATGAAGTATTTTGATGATGCATTTAACCTTTGAGAAATCTAATGTTCTTTCCTCTTTCCCTTTTGGAATTTGCGTGGGTGGGTCATTCCCAGTAGTGTTCGGGGCTTACCTGATTGGTTATGCACTCAATCATTCCTGGCAATGGTCAGGGGCCTATGAGTATTAACAGGGATGAAAGTGTTGTCCCTCAACAGAGACAAGGGCCAGGAGATTGCTCCGTGGTTTGAAGCCTGCCTCAAGAGCTGGGGGAGTAGGCAGCTGGATAGAGAAGAGATCACTAAGTCAGTGATGGTTAGAGGGATCACTCGGGATGGGAGATGTGTGCTGAAAGTAGATAAAGGACCAACCATGATGGCCTCTCAGCATCTGTATTGCAAACCGTAATGCCCAAAAGTAAAGAGAGAGTAAGAAGGAAACTATCTGCCATAGAGTTGGGGGTTGGGGGGTGGGGTAAGATGGGGGTGGTAGGAGGGATAATGGGGACATTGGTGGTAGAAAAGGTACACTGGTGGAGGGATGGGTGTTTGATCATTTTATGACTGAAACTCAATCATGAAAGCTTTGTAACTGTATCTCACAGTGATTCAATTTTTTTTAAAAAAAACCAAAAATGTGTTGTCCCTGTATAAGGCAGTTGTCTTAGCTCCTTTACTAATTCTCTGTCCTAACATTCTTTACTATTACAATTTTAAAATTAAACCTTTCTTTCTCTTAAGAATTAAGGTAATGGTCATCATAAATCACCTTATCTTTTCTCTATTCTTTTTCTTGCTTTTGTACCTTTGATCCCTAATCCTACTGGGGTCTTTTTTTTAAAAATTTATTTATTTTTAATTAGTGAGTCACTGTGAGGGTACAGTTACAGATTTATACACTTTTGTGCTTATGCTTCCCTCATACAAAGTTCGGGAACCCATCCCTTCACCAGTGCCCATTCTCCACCACCAGTAAACCCAGCATCCCTCCCACCCTTCCCAATCCCATCTCCCCCCACCCCACCCTGCCACTGTGGCAGGGCATTCCCTTCTGTTCTCTCTCTCTAATTAGCTGTTGTGGTTTGCAATAAAGGTGTTGAGTGGCCGCTGTGCTCAGTCTCTAGCCCTCATTCAGCCCGCAACTCCCTTCCCCCACATGGCCTTTGACTACATTATAGTTGGTGATCCCTTCTCTGAGTTGCCCTTTCCCTAGAATGTGAGGCCAGCCTCCAAGCCATGGAGTCAACCTCCTGGTACTTATTTCTACAATTCTTGGCTGTTAGTCTCCCACTCTGTTATTCTATATACCATAGATGAGTGCAATCTTTCTATGTCTGTCTCTCTCTTTCTGACTCATTTCACTCAGCATGAAACTTTTCATGCCGATCCACTTAAATACAAAATTCATGACCTCCTTTTTTCTAACAGCTGCATAGTATTCCATTGTATATATGTACCAAAGTTTCCTCAACCAGTCATCCGTTCTAGGGCATTCGGGTTTTTTCCAGATTCTGGCTATTGTAAACAGTGCTGCGATGAACATACATGTGCAGATGTCGTTTCGATTATACTTTTTTGCCTCTCTGGGATATATTCCCAGCAGTGGTATTGCTGGGTCAAATGGGAGCTCAATATCTAATTTTTTGAGAATCATCCATATTGTTTTCCTGAAGGGCTGAACCAGTAGGCATTCCCACCAGCAGTGTAGAAGGGTCCCTTTCTCCCCACATCCTCTCCAACAGCGGTTGCTTTTGTTCTTTTGGATGTGTGCTAGTCTCTGTGGTGTGAGGTGGTATCTCGTGGTTGTTTTGATCTGCATCTCTCTGATGATTAGTGATGTAGAGCACTTTTTCATGTGCCTTTTGGCCATTCGTATTTCTTCCTTGGTAAAGTTTCTGTTCATTTCTTCGCCCCATTTTTTGATGGGGTTGGATGTTTTCTTCTTGTAGAGTTCAATCAGTGCTTTATATACCATTGATATCAACCCCTTATCTGATGGGTATTGTGTAAATATCCTTTCCCATTCTGTGGATAGTCTTTGTATTCTGGTCACTGTATCTTTTGCGGTGCAGAAGCTTTTTAGTTTAATGTAGTCCCATTTGTTGATCTCTGTTTTTACTAGATTGCTTAGTTCCGTGTCACCTTTGAAGATACCTTTATCTTCAATATCGTGGAGGGTTTTGCCGACCTTGTCTTCAATGTACCTTATGGTTTGTGGTCTCATGTTGAGTTCTTTAATCTACTGGGGTCTTTTTGAGTTTTTGTTTCCCCTGGCACTGGAGATGTCAGGTCTACAGTGCAGTTATATGTGATCTCTACTTCTTGCATGTTTGTGTTCCTTAATGTGCATTTAGTATAATTTATGCTCAGTTCTTGTAGGTAAAATGTAAACATTTATGATAATGATAGGTGGGAGAAGAAAATGTTACAAAAGCAAATTTTTAATATTTACCTGAAATTAGCTTCCATGCTGTGATTGACATTTTTTATTTATTAAGGTTGTAAGCCTAGACTTAACTTTATTTAGGAAATGGGTATTCTTCTGCATTGTTCTAAAACCCATAAAATCTTTATAGAAAATAACGCTACTTAACACATAGTAAACATTTGATAAATATTTGCTTAACTATTTGTCATATATGTTAAATCTTATATATTCAAATAAATATTATTCATTATTATTAAAAGTTTAGAGCACTTCTATGATTCATGCAGGAAATACTGGCTGTTTTGAGATTATTAAAGGAATAGTGTTGATATGCTCCCATGCAGGTGTTAAAGGAAATATATGTTAGTTCCTGAGGGTCATTTAATTGTGATCTTTCTTTAGGGTTTCCCTTTCCTTTGGTACTGGTCCATAGGGATCCTTCCAGTGTTTTTTGTTTATCTCTTTACCTTCCTGGTGTAACTTGGCTCCCAAGTGTAGGGCAGGGACTGAGTCTAATGAGCATAAGCTTTAAGGCATGTTGAGTTTCAACATAGCAGTTAAAATTCTGGTCCTGGTTCAGCACTGATTTAGGTATGTGCCTGAGTCCACCACAGATGGTATTGCTGTGATTGACCCTAATGATGCCTGTTCTGTGCTCCCAAGGGAAGTGGCACAGATATATTATTGATGCCAACTGTAGAAAGTCACAAATGTCTAGTGTCTTTCTGTTTTGATTTACTGAGTTCCTCTAATGTTATGTAGCATTTCACCTCTATTTGATTGAAAAACCACAACTTCACAAACCACCAAACCACAATGCCTTTGTGGAAAATTCAAATATATTTACTTATCTTATGCCTCACCTTGACAGTTCTGCTATGGGTTAACAAGTAACCTGTCTCAGTGCAAATTCCTCTAATGTTTTTTATATGCGAAAGTCATTTGACTGACTTTTAATGTGTCTGCTCTCTGCAATGTAAGAACTCAGCCTCTCAGAACACTCTGGTAAAGTTTCCAGGCTGTCTCTCATTTCATGGTGTCTGAACAGATAGATATTTGGCTCGAGTGCTGCTAGCCCAAATGCCCAGGAGGCACTCTGAAAGTGATCTTGTCCAAATACCAGAGTTCAGCTTCTTTTTCCTCTTTCTTTCAGATCTGTTTTCTGTCCATTTTCCTCTTCTAGTGTTGAACAGGGTATGTGGATACTGGGGATTCTGCCATGATTTTCTGTAGTGATGATTTTGTCTCTTATTTTTTTCCAAAGGATAGGCTTTCAAAATGTAATAAGAAGAAAACTATTTTGTAGCAGCTTACTAATGCATATTGTTCCCTGTTCTTACCACTACTTTCTTCCTTTCATTTGAGTAAAATTTGAAGACCCAGTGTTACCTTTTTCCTCTTCTAAAAATTGGAAAGTGAAATGCTGGTGAAAAAAAAAACAGGTTGTTTTATAGAAGATGGATTAAATTTGTTTTGAATGGCTTTCACAAGGAGAAAATAGAAGTTAATTAAATGGAACAGAGACTAATTCCTGGTTAGTTTAGAACAGACAATTTTTAGTGGGATGTTGTAAAGGCAGTTCCTAGGACAGTTCGTTTTAGAATAGAATGCTCCCGGTCCTTTATACTTCGTGACTACAGAAGTGCTAGAAATACTTATGAGGAATAACTTGATGTATAACTTGACAAGGATTATTGAGAACTGCTTGACTCATATAACTCAGTGTTATTATTTGTATATTATTTAGAGTTTATTCAACACAGTACCTATAAACGTTTATTAGAAATTATTATTAATACTGAATTTTATTACTAAATTATTACTAATACTGAATTTTAGACTAAGAAAGACTTGAATTTGGAGTGATTTTCTCCTTAGTGATTTTCTCCCTCTCCATATTACTTTTCTATAGTGACTAAATATTTGTATTTGATCAACATAGTATAGAAGTTCTTTGTGAACTTCCTTACATCTATTCTTCAACCCTACAATGGTAAGGGAGAAAATATGATAGTGTAAGTGCGAGAGAGATGGCACAATGGGGGAGGCATTTGCCTTGTACACAGCTAATCTGGTTTCCTTTACACTCTCTATGGTCCCCTGAGCCCTGCCAGGAGTGACTCCTGAACACAGAGTCAAGAGTAAATCTTGAGCACAATTAGATGTGATCCAAAGACACCCCCCCCCAAAAAAAAAGATGGTACAGGAGAAATTAGAGAATGAAATAAAAAATTTAAACACCAAAGGATTTTTTTAAATTTATTTTTTTTAATTTTATTGAATCACCGTGAAATAGTTACAAGCTGTCATGTTTGGGTTACAATCTCACAATGACCAAATATCCATCCCTCCACCAGTGCACATTCCTCACTACCGATATCCCGGGTATACCCCCCCCTTTCCCACCCTCCCCCTGCCTCCATGGCAGACAATACTCCCCTACTCTCTCTCTACTTTTGGGCATTATTGCTTGCAGCACAGACACTGAGAGCTCATCATGTTTGGTCCATTATCTACTTTTGGCGCACATCTCCCATCCTGACTGATTCCTCGAGGCATTATTTTCTTAGTGATCTCTTCTCTGTTCCATCTACCTTTTCCTCTCCGCTCATGGAAGGAAGGAAGCAGGCTTCCAGCTATGGGGCAATCCTCCTGGCGCTTGTATCTACTGTCCTGACACCAAAGGATTTAGATTATAATTTAGAGTTCACTGCTCCACTGTAAGAGTTCCAACTTCTTTCTAATATGAGGTGAGGGGTATATTTCCTTATAAGTTTTAGTATAATTGAAAGAATACACTTGCAATTAGGTACTTTTTTTCCATTGTCTGGCCACTATAGGTTCTCATATGACTCTTTTTGGCTTATGACTATGTGAAAGAATGCTGATGATACTTCATCTCCCCTCAAACCCTTTAGCCATCTTCCCAGGTACAGTTGTGACAATTAGAGTGCGATGCTCAGTACTGGGCAGAACATCTTCGAAAGTGAACTGTTTCATGATTATTCCCTGTCCAGATGTTCTAAGACATCACTACTCAGTATTAGCCTCTGTATAAGCTGTCCTTTACACAGTCATAAATTGATTTTGCAAACAATTTTTCATCCTTTAATTTGAATACAAGTTCATTTAATTAATAGAAAATGGGGTTATTTATCTGTAGCTAAAGAGAGCTGACTTAATGTAATTAATATCATGTTAATAATAGTGTAATATCTAGCCCAATGCTTGCCATATTTCATTTCACACAGATTAGGAAAGTTAATTTTGTAAGTTTCCACGGGTTTAAATGACTTGTCGAATTCATTATAAGCACTTAATAGCAGAACATCATCAACAAAAAAATCAAGAACTTTGGATTTGTAGTTCAGCCTTTTTTTCCCTTACTGGTTCTAAGATTTGTTGTGGTGGTGGGGAGGACGGATTTGGGTCGCAAGTAATGGTTTTCAGGATTTACTCTCAGGGATAACTTCTCAGGGGGCTGGACTTGGGGAACTGTATGTGCTTTTGGGGATTAAAAATGTGTAAAACAAGTGCCTTATCCCTATTCCATCTCTCCGTTCCCTCTAAAATTTCTTTAAGCTAAAGTGTTATGTGTATATCATAAACATGTATGTCCATATTGTAAATATAATAGAGTATATGTATATATTTATGCCAGATGGAAGAGTAATTGAGAGAGAAAATAGGAGCTAGAAAAGGAAAATAATTTATATGGCAACCCAACCTCCTTGTTAGTAAACACTCAGTGTAATCTTGGTGCAGTCTTTACAAAATCTTTTCATCCCTTTTTCTTCATAAAAATAGACATCACGGGGGGCTGGAGTGATAGCACAGCGGGTAGGGCGTTTGCCTTGCACGCGACCGACCCGAGTTCGAATCCCAGCATCCCATATGGTCCCCTGAGCACCGCCAGGAGTGATTCCTGAGTGCAGAGCCAGGGGTAACCCCTGTGCATTGCCAGGTGTGACCCAAAAAGCAAAAAAAAAATAGACATCACGGGGGCTGAAAAGATACAGCACCTAGAGCTCTGGCCTTCCACGTGGCCAACCTCCACTCAGTCCTTTGTTCCCTAAGCGTCTCCAGGGGTAATCCCAAGTGCAGAGCCAGGAGTAAGTACTGAGCTCACTGGGTGTGGCCCCCCAAACAAAGAAAGTTATATTCAGCCCTTTAAATGATCTCATTGAACCCTTCCTCTGTGAAAGTACATGACAGACATAATGATAGGTCAATGTGAAATATTATCACTGCATTTTGAAATGATAGAGATAGCATACCAAAAAGCCAAGGAGAAAGGCAGAGAAAGGGTAAATTTGGGGATTATTTTACATAAAAATTACCATCCATAGGAAGACTTGAAAAATATTTAGTGAATGCCTCTTAATACAGGAGAAATTCCACAATGAAAAAAATAAAGACTAAAAGCTTAGATGTAGATAGGGGAAATAATGAATTGTTTGTTATTTCCTAAGTCTTGGGCTAAAGGGAAATATGTCAGGGAAAGATTAATTGGAAAAGGTAGAGTATGTGGACAGGCTATGGAAGGTCTCAGCTAGCAAGTGAAGAGAAAATGGAAAATCGTTAATATAATTTGAAGAAGCACCTATTAAAATTATAGCTTTGCTCCTGGAAATTTTACCCAAGAGCAGGAGATTGGATTGTAGATAGAACAAATTATGAATAGGTAAACTATTTAGGATTTGTTCCAGCAATTTCCCATAATACACCTAATTTGGATAATAGAACATTTGACTTAGCAGATTAGATATGAATGATTATGGAGAAAAACATAAGAAGATGAATGGATATGTAGAGGAAGAGAAGTGTTGTATAGATGACTGAGAGTTTAGATCCATGAGTTGGGAAGGTGAGGATACCAATAAAATTGATAGCCTATAGACAAAGAACAATTTTAGGATGAGGTAATAAATTTTCCTTTTTGGACATGTCAAGGAAATCATTTACTATGTACTTATTCTTACGATTGCAATGCTACGTGTATGACATTTTGTAAGATACTTGAAATAGATTAACCTAATTGCTCCCTTTATCATAATATTGTAGACTTTTCAACTGTTGTTTTATAGAAAGATTAATGCTAAGTTGCTTCCCTATACTTAATAGAAACTTATTTCTTATACGAAGTTTTTTACTAAACATGTCAACTCTATAATATATGTGTAAATTCTATACCTTATCCCCATTGCTGGTAATATGTTATATAGCAAGACTTACAGTTATCTATATGATTATGGGAATATGTTTTCCTCTACAGGGACCTACCCATACTCTAGTCCCTCAAGTCTCTCTCTCTATTTTTGGGGAAAAATGTCTTAAATACGGCCAAATATAAAATATTAAAATCTATCAATGCATAGGCATTATAGTGTTCTTTCTATTTCTCTAACTAAAAAATAAGCATATTGAAGCTCTTTCTCCTAAAATATATATTACTTTTTAAAAAAATAAAAGCAAATACACTAGTATTATATGCCAAATCTTCTAAATTCCTATGTGAACATTGTTTAAGAACACTGTGGTTTGTAGATTGTTTTCTCTCATTCCCTCATGGAAAAAGAAAATTCAGTGAAGGGAGCATAAGTTATTAATGGTCACGCATCTAATAAATGGCAGAGATAATATTTTTGTGACCTGTAGCTCCTGAGAAAATGCATCAACAACCTTTTATAGAATCACCTAACTTTTTTTTGGAAAAAAAGAGGTTTTTTTTCTCAAATAATTATTTTTTTGTTTGGTTGTGGGGCCATAAGCGAAAGTAGCACTGTAGCACTGTTGTCCCATTGTTCACAGTACTCATCACTTATTGCTGGCTCTAAACTCAGTAATCACTTCTGGCAGGCTTGGATGCCCATATGGGGTGTTGGGGATCAAACCTTGGTACATCATGTGCAAGGCAAACACCCTACTCACTGTACTATCTCTACTATCTCTCTGGCCCATTAACTCATTTTTTCTTTCTTTATTTCTGGTTTTTTTTTTTTTTTTTTTTTTTGCTTTTTGGGTCACACCTAGTGATGCACAGGGGTCACTCCTAGCTCTGCACTCAGGAATCACCCCTGGCGTTGCTCAGGGGACCATATGGGATGCTGGGAATCGAACCCGGGTCAGCCGCATGCAAGACAAATGCCCTACCCGCTGTGCTATTGCTCCAGCTCTCTTACTATTTCTTAATAGCCACTGTTTTTCTAAATAACATTGTCACTGTCACTGTCATCCCAATACTCATTGATTTGCTCCAGCGGGCACCAGTAACATTTCCATTGTGAGACTTGTTGTTACTGTTTTTGGCAAATCCAGTATGTCACAGGTAGCTTGCCAGGCTCTGCCCTGCGGGCGAGATACTCTCAGTAGCTTGCCAGGGTCTCTGAGAGGGGCGGAGGAATCGAACCCATGTTGTCCGCATGCCCTACCCACTCCAGCCCAAATAACATGGTAGAAGTTAAATTTTAAATATTAGGCTTTATAAAACATTTCAAAAGAAAATACTTTCCCCTAAAGTATTTATATATCTTTATTCAAACATCTATGTAGTAAGACTTTAAACCTAAAGATTCTGAGGGCTGGAGTGATAGCACAGCAGGTAGGGCATTTGCCTTGCACGTGGCCAACCCGGGTTCGATTCCCAGCATCCCGTATGGTCCCCTGAGCACCGCCAGGGGTAATTCCTGAGTGCCGAGCCAGGAGTAACCCCTGTGCATTGCCAGGTGTGACCCAAAAAGCAAATAAATAAATAAATAGCCTAAAGATTCAAAGTGTTAATGAAGAGAGAATTATTAAATGTAAATTGACAGTAACTGAAGAAAAATAAAGGAAAAATAGTTTCAGAGTCACCATATTTTTCTCTTGAATGTTTTTCTGATCAAGTGTTGACAAGTGTATCTTCATCTCTGAGTGCCTTAGATAAAATAATGGTAATAATTCATAATTGAATTACTCCCCCTTCATATTTTTGAGTATTATTATTTTATATATGACTTTAGAATGTCATGAGCTCCTACAATTTGAGATTCACCACTTCAAATTTAGTCAACAAAATCTTATTGAATACCTGTTTCGTTATCAGTGATGTGCTTCTTGGTATAATGGTACAATTATAAAGAAGAAACATCTTCTCTTTGGAAGAATAATAATGATTTAGATTATTGCTCATTTAACTACAATTCTATTATTTGAATATTACTTACTTAACAACAATTCAGAATCTCTTCTATCTTTTCTATTTGTTTATCAGGATTGGTCACTTGAACTTACCAATGACTAGACTAAAATCCAAAAGAATTGTTCTATAAAATTTGGCACGGATTCAGGGCAAAGAAATTATCCACTTTGATAGGACAGTGCTTGGAAACAGTATGTTTAAAGTTAGGTTATAGAAGCGAGACTTACTCTTTTCTTTAAACCTCTTTCCTTTTCCAGAATATCTGAAGGAATGAACAGCTGTTATATCCAGTTAATTTCCAACTTTCCAACTCAGAATTATAAAGTATATTTTGAAGGACAGACTGAGAAGCAGAATACATTCACACTAGTAGTAAATAGCAGATATAAAAAATTGCCTCTCTTATTTTAAATAAATGATTAGCACAATTTAGAACCCCTATGTGAGTGCTACCAAAACTGAATAAAATAAAGGAGATCATAATGGCAAATGAGAAGTATCTTTTTAAAGAATTACTTCAGGCAACTGAGGAACTCCTTAAGAAAAATAATTCTCAACACTCTCAAGGAGATAAAAGTCATCATAGACTATGATAAGAGATCAAAGAAGAGATTTAAGAGATTAAGATATAGATAAAAGGACCCCAAAGTAAGATTAAAAGAAAATTGGCAGAAGGGGATGAGTAAAACTATCAAAATAATTAAAACCACATTAGATGCTGGAAGATGTAGCATGAATAATGCAGCAGATGGACTTAAAGACTTAAAGGAAATGTTTGAGAAAACTCACACAAAATGAGTGAAAAAGAGATTAAAAACTGTTAGTGCAAATGTTATTTGTACAGAGTAGGGAAAATTATCCCTTAAATTAAGACGTCAAGCTTCCCAGGAAAAGGTAAAAACATAGACTTCTTTGGTGATCTTAAATATTTCTTTATAAAACCCATCTAATACTAAACTTCGAAAAATGTCATCTGTAAAGTCTTTAAAACTTAAGTTGGCCTCACAGTTTTTCCTCAGACATGAAATGACACTAAAAATATTTATAGAATGTTGAAGAAAAAAAATATACGTGACTAATTTAAGTTAAGAAACGAATGCCTCTATGAACTCGTCCCAAAAATTTACTTAGAAGATGAGTTAAAAGGAAAGAAATGTAGACATGCTTGTTACCATATGGAAAAATTGGTGATTAATATTCTAAACAAAGAATTAAGCAGACCAGAAGTATCATTTAATATTTAAATTCTTATAGGAGATACTTAATCTTGAAATTATGCTTTCATGATGGTTAAATAGGATTAAAAGTTCAGAAAGAATCCTAAAATTAGTTTTCTGAGAGGCAGAATTGGGAAAGAAGAGTTTTCTTCTCAGGGGAGTTTGTTTTTTGAAGCCTATCAATATAAGTTAAAAAATATATAACTTTGGGAACGGAGAGATAGTACAGCCGTTAAGGCACTTACCTTGCATGCAGCTGACCTGGGTTCTGTCCCCGGTATCCCATACAGTGGGATGAGCACTACCAGAAATAATTTCTGTTTACAAAGCCAGGAGTAACCACGAGTATCACCAGTGTGGCCCAAAAGCAAAAGCAAAAACAAAATGGACAAAGGGAACTTAAGCACCTGAACGGATTTCATCTTTTGTCAGGAATATTTTCTTTTTATATTTCAACTTCTCTGGTATTGATATGTTTTCTAGTCAGTTTTGAATCCTTCCATTAATTGACACCAAATATTTCCTTATTATCACTGAAAAATAATCATTCATCATAGTGACATTTGGCAGGTACATTAACAAGAGATTTAAAAGCATAGGGGCATCACTGATAGAACTAAAACTGACAATTTTGTATAATTTTAGAATTGGTGATTGAGGGGGAAAGGGGAAGAAAAAATAATTTAAAATACAAGATTATGTAGCAAAAGATGTATATTTAAAAATTCTGGCTGTGAAAGTAGGCAGTAGAATATTGTGCGTTAAGTTTTCAGGTTGCTGTCTAGAGAGATATAGTTCAGCAGGTTTTGTAATGTTTTGCATAGGGGAGGTCTAGGCTGGCTCCTTGTCACTGCATCGCTGTACACCTACTCCAATCCAGCATCACTGGGTGTTACTCAAAGGCAAAAACAAAGCAAACAACCTGAAAGAGTTCAGATAATGGAGTCAGACTAACTTAGGTATGGCAATGCCAGTAAATGTGAAAATATAACCAAATTATTTGCATATTTTTTAATTAGAATTTTTTTATTTATCAAAGCTTTAATCATAGAAAAGTGTATAATTTCAGAAGATTTAGAAAATAATGATCTGTAATCAAAGTATCTCCACTGAGCTACAGTTAAAATCATACTTCAAGGAAACATCATAGCCTGAGTTTTTCCCATGTTATAAGCAAGAATGATAAATAAGCTTGTAAACAACAACAAAAGGAAAGCAATGAGAACAAATTAATAATAAAATCATAGATAAATAAATTAAGTTTTGACTGAATGGTGAATTCAATAGCTTTTTTTTTTTTTTTTTTTTTGCTTTTTGGGTCACACCCGGCGATGCACAGGGGTTACTCCTGGTTTTGCACTCAGAAATTACTCCTGGCAGTGCTCAGGGGACCATATGGGATGCTGGGATTCGAACCCGGGTTGGCCACGTGCAAGGCAAACGCCCTACCCGCTATGCTATTGCTCCAGCCCCAAAGAGCTTTTTTCTTGATAGTGTAAAAATCATTAGTTTAAGATTGGAAATTAACAGAAAAGTAACACTACAATATTCACTGTCACTGTCATCCCATTGCTCATTGATTTGTTCAAGTGGGCACTAGTAACGTCTCTCATTGTGAGACTTATTGTTACTGTTTTTGTCACATCCAGTATGCCACGGGTAGCTTGCCAGGCTCTGCCGTGCAAAAATGTAAAAAGCAGAACGTAGGGGCTGGAGAGATAACGCAACAGTTAAGGTGCTTGCACAGACCAGAGCCAAGTTAGATCCCCGGCATCCCATAGGGTCCCCTGAGCACAGAGCTCTGTAAGTCCTGGTCAAGGCTTGGAGTGGCTCAAAAATCAAAAAAGAAAACAAAACAAAATTTCGTTGCAGCAGGACCAGGAGGTGGAGTGGCAGATCTAGGGGGAGCACCTTAACTGTTAACTGTCACTGTCACGGTCATCCCCTTGCTCATTGATTTGTTCAAGCGGGCACCAGTAACGTCTCTGAGTGCTGAATTTAAGAGCTTTTTTCTTGATAGTGTAAAAATCATTAATTTAAGATTGGAAAAAACAGCAAAGTAATACTACATTATTAATTATAAAAATTGGAAGATGACAAGAATCAGAGAAAACTCGATATTACTGCTTTACCTATATTATTCTGTTTGAAGATTTGAGTCAATTCGATGATATTCTAGGAAATCTTAAATTTAAAAGGAGATAGAAAGAAAAATTTTTAAATAATGGAAGGAATAAAATTGTCAAAGCACTTATATGTTCTCAGCTCTTAATTTAGTTGTAGTCTAAGTTGCTCAATGGTGAATTCTGTTCATTAGAGAAAAGTAATATTAATGCTTTTAAAGCTATCCCTATCTTAGAGATAGAAGACATAATTAACAATTACATGTACTAGACTACATGATACTACTACCAAAACCTCTCGGTGAAAAATAAAAAAGAACCTGCAACTCAGTTTTGCACAACACTGATGAAATTAACTTTTTAAAATTTAGCAAATACAAGGTAGCATTTTTTTAAACGACTTTATGTTGCAAATAATGGAAGTTTATCTTTGGAATTAGAATTCATACAATACTCACATTATACTGGAAAAAAACAATGAAGGGGGGGGCTGGAGTGATAGTACAGTGGGTAGGGCGTTTGCCTTGCACTCGGCCAACCCGGGTTCGTTTCCCAGTATCCCATCTGGTCCCCTGAGCACGGCCAGGAATAATTCCTGAGTGCAGAGCCAAGAGTAACCGCTGTGCATCGCCAGGTGTGACCCAAAAAGAAAAAACAAAGATGAAGGGACAGAGATAGCTCAAAGGGCAGAGCACATGCCTTACTTTCGAGAGGTCTGGGTTTAATCCCCAGCACTATGATGCTCTGAGCCCGATAGGGAGCAATTCCTGAGAACAGAGCTGGGAGCAGCCTCCAGCTCCCACCCGACTCCATCACTGCCAGGTGTGGCCGTTTCCCCCAAAGAAAAAAATTAAATCGCTGGATGTCTGAATTATTTTATCACTGTATCACTGACATCCCATTGCTCGTCAGTTTGCTCGAGCGGGCACCAGTAACGTCTCCATTGTGAGACTGGTTGTTACTGTTTTTGTCATATCGAATACACCACAGGTAGTTTGCCAGGTTCTGCCATGCAGGCGAAGGCGAGATACTCTTGGTAGCTTGCTGGGCTCTCCAAGAGGGGCGGAGGAATTAAACCCAGGTCAGCAGCATGCAAGGCAAATGCCTTACCCACTGTGCTATTGCTCCAGCCCCAAAGTATTTTATATGACTGAATATTTATCATTGTATAAAATCCTTAAATAGCCAAGAAAATTGTGTGTCTGCATGTGTGTTAAGCAAGACAGTTTACTTCCTAATTATTATTTAATGTTTTAATCCTGAAATGCTGGCTAAAGCAGTTAAATGAGAGCAACTCCTTATGATCATTAAAGTAACTGTGTAGCACTGTCATCCCGTTGTTCATTGATTTGCTCGAGCAGGCACCAGTAATGTCTCCATTGTGAGACTTGTTGTTGCTGTTTTTATCATGCCAAATATACTACAGGAAGCTTGCCAGGTTCTGCCATGCAGTAGCTTGCAGGGCTCTCTGAGAGGGATGGAGGAATCGAACCCAGGTTGGCTGCGTGCAAGGCATACATCCTACCCGCTATGCTATTGCTTCAGTCATTAAAGCAATAGCAATTGCTTTAATGCAAAAAAAACAATGACCTGTTTTTAAGTAAAGGAATAAAGGAAATGGGGGAATGAGGAAGGGCTAATTTCCCATGTTATTTTTCTCTTTTACTTTTTTGTATTTGGGCCACACCTAGCTGCTCAGGGCTCACTCCTGACTGTTCCCAGATCTCCCCTGGCAGTGGTCAGGGGACCATGTCAGTGCTGGGAATCAATCAGGGTCAGCTTCATAGAAGGCAAGTGCCTAGTCCCTGTACGAGTTCCATTTATCATTTTCAGTTGGTTACATATATATACATATGTGTGTATATATAATTAAAAATTAATTCAATAGACAGTAACCTATTATATTCATGTGGGTATCCAATTTATTCTTTCATTTGGATGAAGTGACTCAGGATGGGAAAACAATGAACTAAGCATTTGACTTCCCCACAGAAACTTGTTCACCCCACGGACTGGAATTCAGTCAAAAGTAAGGCACATGTTTGAGAAATGTCTGTGTTTTTAGGTACTGGCATAACAAGAGGACTACAGTTTCAGAAATAAAATGCCAAGACAATGTTTGATAGAATTGTTTTGTCAAATGAGCAAAATGTTCATAACTTGGGTGCTCCCTACTTTCTGTGACTAGGAAGCAGTCTGAGAAAACTGTTGGTCATCAAGGCGGCAGTGGTGGGGACCTATTTTATAGTACCTTTGTTATAGATCCAAGGAGGGTCAGGAAAAATAGACGCCCTTCTGGAGGACAGAACCAGGAGCCTCCAAGAATAGTGAACTGGGAGCTTGAGCTAGTCAGAGCTAAAGTGAAGAAATACTCCCCACTCCCAGGGCAAGTAGCGCTCACAAATTCTTGCCAATGAAATTCAGAATTCACATGGTTAAGTAACTGCCCTGTGGTTTCCTATTCTTTCCCCTTCCAAATGGGAGATTTATTACTCTTGTATGATTCTCATTCTGCAATGATATGTGGACTATTTGTGGGGTGGCTAACTTATCTTTTTAGTTTATTGTTCTCCAGAGTAAAAAAGTGTCACATCTGGATTTTAAACAGAGTCTATAACAAGATGCTGTACTTTGCGAGTCTATTGTTGTGATTGGATAGGAATTTTAGGGTTATCTTCCCTGGGGATCAGGGTGTGTGTATTTGTTTGCAAAAGGAAAAAGCAAATATTTGTAACTAGCTGGCATATTGTGGTGTTATTATGTTCCCCAATTATTTGCTGCCTCTCCCTATGAGAGCATTGTAATTCTCCGCCCAATGACATCAAGCTTGGCTGTGTGACTTCCTGTGTCCAATGAAAAGTGAACAGAAGGAATGGATGTTACCTCAAAGCAGAATCCTGATGAAACAACAAATTTGTCTGCTGTGGCCATCTGCCCTCTACTAAGAAGCAGGATGTCCCAGAAAAAAAACGGGGGGTGCGGGGGCTGCTTCAGGGTGACCTGTATCATTAGGAAGAAATAAATCTTCATCTGAGTTCTAAGTCAAAAGATTTGGGAATCATTTGTTATTAGAACAGGACCTAGCATGTTGTTTGATAGACAAATGTTGGACAAGGTTTTTGCTTTCATCTCTAGACTCCTACATATAAAAAGTCTACAAAAATCTCCTGAAAATTACTTTTTTTCTCTGCACTTTACTACAGAACTTAAACTATCATTGCTGTTTGATTCTATTCCATAGAAACTGTGCTTGTCTTTCATAGTTTTGAGATTCTACTGCTTGGTCGGAAGTTGTATGCTAGTAGCCGAAAATTTCACTTTGAGGGAATGGTGTACTATATAGATACTCAACTTCGATGGTGGCATGATAAATTCTAGATTCTGTAGTTCAGATTATTTTAGACTTTGAAAACTTAGAGTTGTAGCACCTGCCTGTTCTTGAACACAAAAAGCAAACAAGCCAGAGAAAAGAGGGGGAAAGGGGAAAACTTGGAAAAGTCTTTTGACATTTTAAACTAGTGTCAGTACATTTTAAGGAGCTTTCAGGATACTTTTCAAAACAGGTTTTATATTTTTATCTGACACTTTATTTCTCCCCCACCAAGCCCGCTTTCCTCGTGCATGCGTCTTTCTCTCCCCACCCCCATCCCATCCCGGCCCTCATACCCACAATGATTTGTCCACTGATTACAATATTTTTTAGAAGACGCCAAAGAATGTTTGCAGTAAAAGCTGCAGTCAGGTTATTTGACTTATTTAATTTAACTCAATATAGAGCAACCTTAAGACTTACTTTTTCTCGACTTGAAAAATAAAATTACTCGAGTTTGAATCCCTTAAGGTTGTTATGGTAATTGTTTATTTTTTCCAAAAGAAGAATAAATAAAAACCCCAGCATTTTGAAACCCTTTACAAAAACTTTTCCTCTTACTCAGTGATGGGAGAATACTCAATATCAGGTGTTCAGCCAAGTTAGTGAACCCAGAGCTTTGAATTAGGTCAAGACAAGAAAAAGAACTTTCATAGAAGTTTGCAACAATAATTGTGTAACTATTGATCCTTTGCTAACCAAAACAGCTTGAATTGAGCAAAGTATGAGCAGAGCTGGGACAGTGTCAGTGAGCCGATGAATTCTTGCAGACTTGAAGAGTGTATCCTTTATCTTAAGTCTGTCAGACTGACTTGAATTGAAGCTTGGTAGCCAAGAAGTTGGCATAGAAAATAATGAAGCGGAGCTAGTGGAGGTCATTGATTTCAAAAGTTGGCTGATTGACACTGGGCACCTCTATTCCTTGAAAAGCAGTTCTTTTAGCAAATGAACATCTCTGGGCAGAGGGCCTCTGTCCAGGTTATGTGGAAATGGCAGGTTCTTTGTCTAGTTGTCAAATTAGCTAACTGGAGTCAAACACTCAAACTTGAAAGTAATTTTGTATTTTTTTTTGGCCGTGGACAAATATTTATAAAACTGGTGTTTTGGACAACTATTAATTGGACAGTCAGAGAGACTATTCATATAGTTGAGAAGGAGCCAATGGTTATTTTTCAAGACTTTTGGAAAGACTGTATAGTCGATTCATTGTTTTTTGACCTTCATAGCAATCCTGCTATTGTTACAAGATTTTTTTTAAAAAAAGGCAATTTTGTAGAATACTCAGTGAAAAACACTGGAGTTCTCTTAATGTTGGGGAAAGAACACAAAAGTGATCTCATATACTGGCTTAATTGTAAATTAGACATGACAAATCTTGGATTTCCTTTCAGCTTGATTAAATAAAGCTAAAAATAAAAGAATAAGATGCTCTCTGGGATAAAGAGATAACTCAAAGAACTGGAACACATGCTTCGTGCACAGGAGTCCTGGCTTGGAGTCCAGCATTGCAAGGTCTCCCAAACACCCTTGGGCATAATCCCTGAGCACTGTTGGGTGGGGGGTCAGAAATCAGGATAGTTTAAAAAAGAAAAAGGAATAAAATGTCATATAGGAATATGTTATTTATTATCTGCTACCTGTAGCAAAGTTTTGTTGATTTTCTCAATAGACACTGAAAGCAAGGAATGGAAATGTTATTTACATCAAATATACCTATAAAAAGACTTGAAAATGTGAATTGACAGCACTTTCAGATTATGAACCAAGATCAGAGCCCAAAACACTAAACCTATCTAAGAGCATATGAGAGAAATATTATCTAGAAGTGTTCCAAATGTGGTCTTGGATCAACATTGTCAGCATCAACATAGAACTTGTTAAAAATGGAAAAGCTCGGGACCCAATTCTAGGCATACTGAACCAGAAATTTAGCTTTTTGCCCTGGAATAGTTGTTTTAGTAAATCCTCAAGGGAATTCTGTGTATACTAAAATTTAAGAACCTGCTGATGTAGGGAGAAAACAAAACAAAACAAACAAGCTTCCATCTAATTGATGCTGCTCAGATCACGCCGGAATGCTTTCTCTTGTTTTTATTTTATGGTCTAAAAAAGATTTGGGGAGTGTAGCAATAGTAGAGCGAGTAGGGCATTTGTCTTGCATGTGGCCAACCCAGGTTCAAATCCCAACATACCACATGGTACCCCCAAGCACTGCCAGGAGTAATTCCTGAGTGCAAAGCCAGGAATAACCCCTGAAGATCCCCGGGTGTGACCCAAAAAGCCAAAAAAAAAAAAATTTGGACCTTTTAAAAGAAGGTTCTCTGATATAGAAAGGAATTATATGCACTGGGGGATAGATAAGTGTTAGAACATTGATTGTATGACCGAAACCCCTCCATGAACAGCTTTGTAACTCTACCTCATGATAATTCAATAATACTAATTTTTTTTTTATAAAAAAAGATCTCAAAACCAAACTCTCTCCTCTAGACTGTGAACTAAGCTACGGCCCCATGCCGTCCTGAGAGGGAAAAGATTTTTCTCTCTCGGCCTTTCCTTTCCCCGGCGGCATGGCATCCACCATCTTATAAGGCCCACTAAACAGAGGTATGAGCTTGCAATGATGCAACTTCCGGCAGAAATTTCTCTGGACTTTATTACTAAAATACCAGAAATCCAAAACCCCATATGCTCTTCATTCTCGGCAATGGAAAACAAATTACCAAATGATGCCTTTTCGGCAGGTCTGATTATGGGGGGGAAATTCCAAATAATAATAGTGAGTTTTCTGTTGAAATATTGAATGTAATCAAAGTAAAGAGAAATCAAAGTGAAAATCATCAGCCACACAGGTGGGGGCGGAGGAGGGGGGTGGGATGGGAGGTATATTGGGGTTCTTGGTGGTGGAACATGTGCGCTGGTGAAGGGATGGGTGTTTGATCATTGTATGACTGAGACTTAAGCCTAAAAGCTTTGTAACTTTTCACATGGTGATTCAATAAAAAAAAATTTAAATAACAAAAAAAAGCTAAACTCTCTAAGGATCTTTGGTAGACTTTTTATTTTCCTTGATAAAAAGATAATGTAGAGACTTAAGGCTTTTACTTATTGCCATCAGTTAACTGAAAATAGAGGGCTAAGCAGATAATACCTGAGAGGTGCTGCATTTGCCATCACTGGTAGTGATCTCAGCTCTCTTGACTTCTGTGTAAGTTTTAAATACCCTCTTACTGGCAGTGCCAGTCATTTGTGTAGTTGATTTAATCAGAATCTACCAAGATCTTTTCTAATAAGACAAGAGTGTCTGTCTATCTATCTATCTATCTATCTATCTATCTATCTATCTATCTATCTATCTCAGTGGGCTGCTCGTTAATATATGAAGTCTTTTTGGTAGTCTAAAAGGCTTTTTTGAAAGTCTTGTAAAAGATGATTTTTTGTAAACAAGTCTAAAGCAAATTTATTGCTACTTAAATTTAGAAAAATTATAATTAAAAGTTAAAACTGACATTATATAACATAACACCTATAATCTATATAACAGAATTAACATCACACACATTTTTAAAATAAGGTAAAATGTCACCATATCATATATGTCATGCAAAAAAGTGACTTAGTAGCACGGAATACTTTTCTGTTGCTTAAACATTTTGAAATCTAAAGTTGAACATCCTCAAGATATAAAGAGCAGTATAGCTAACATCAGACTTAATGGTGAAAAATGGAAATATTGCTGTCTAAGACTCAAGATTCAGATCCCCACTTTTTCTATCCAATATTGCTATGAAAATACTAGGTTATTTTCATTTGTACCTATTTACATATTTTTAAACTATCGTTTCTTGTTGTGTGAGTTTTTTATTTTTTTTATTTTATTTTTTTTAATTAGTTTATTTTTAATTAGAGAGTCATTGTGAGGGTACAGTTACAGATCCATACATCTTTGTGCTCATGTTTCCCCCATACAAAGTTCGATAACCCATCCCTTCACCAGTGCCCATTCTCCACTACCAGTAAACCCAACATCCCTCCCCCCCTCCCCAGTCCCGTCTCCTCCCACCCCACCCTGCCACTATGGCAGGGAATTCCCTTTTGTTCTCTCTCTCTGATTAGGTGTTGTGGTTTGCAATAAAGGTGTTGAGTGGCCATTGTGTTCAGTCTCTAGTCTGTATTCGGCCTGCATCACCCTTCCCCCACATGACCTCCAACCACATTTTACTTGGTGGTCCCTTCCCTGAGTTACCCAGGGAATGAGAGACCAGCCTCCAAGCCATGGAAACAATCTCCTGGTACTTATTTCTACTATTCTTGGGCGTTAGTCTTATAGTCTATTATTCTATATTCCACAGATGAGTGCAATCTTTCTATGTCTGTCTCTCTCTTTCTGACTCATTTCACTTAGCATGATACTTTCCATGTTGATCCACTTATATGCAAACGTCATGACCTCATTTTTTCTAACAGCTGCATAGTATTCCATTGTATAGATGTACCAGAGTTTCTTCAACCAGTCATCTGTTCTAGGGAGTGTGAGTTTTTTATATGTATGCCTAGATAATTAGTGTCAGGCTTTTCACTTTACTCAGATTTCTTGTAAAAATCAGTCCTGTAACCCTTTCCTAAGGGGATTGCATTGTATGGTAATATTGTGCGATATTTGCAATCACCTGGATTGTTTCTGTTTTCTATTTTTATCTTGTTTTGCCTCAATTTCCATGGTCTATTTAAATTTTTTTTCTGATATCTGATCATTGATTTTTATTTGGGAGACTCACCAAAGGTTCTCATGGCACCTGTGAACCTGTGGTTCTGTGCTGGGAAGATGCCCCCGTGGAGTGTGGGGGAGATGGTAGCCCTGAAACCCTGGTCTCCTGCCTGCTGAGCACATGTGCCAGACTTTCCAGCTAGCCCTGCAGCTTTTTTTTTTTTTTTTTTTGCTTTTTGGGTCACATCCAGCAATGCACAGGGGTCACTCCTGGCTCATGCACTCAGGAATCACCCCTGGCGGTGCTCAGGGGACCATATGGGATGCTGGGATTTGAACCCGGGTCGGCCGCATGCCCTGCAACTTTTTTTTTTTTTTTTTTTTTGCTTTTTGGGTCACACCCGGCGATGCACAGGGATTACTCCTGGCTTTGCACTCAGGAATTACCCCTGGCGGTGCTCAGGGGACCATATGGGATGCTGGGAATCGAACCTGGGTTGGCCGCGTGCAAGGCAAACGCCCTACCCGCTATGCTATCGCTCCAGCCCCGCCCTGCAACTTTTTAAAGAGAGAAACTACGGAACTAGAGCAGTAGTACCAGTGGGTAGGATGCTTGCTTGCATACGACTGACCTGGGTTCAATCCCCAAGATCCCATATGGTCCCCGAAGCCTAGCCAGGGATAATTCCTGAGTGCAAGCCAGGAGTAACCCACCTTACCCCCCACACACACTGCCACCCCTCAAGCATTGCCACATATGGCCCCCAAACAAAACAAAAAAAAATGAGAAACTTTTATTTTCACAATTTTTTAGTGTTGGAAGTTGGTTTATAAGAATATACTAAGTTTTTCAATATTTTCAAGCTTTATTGATGCAGGACTTTTGGTTTATAAGAATGTATATAGTTTCAGAAGGCCAGTTTCACACCTCTTAAAAATATATGACCATGCCACACCCACCACCACGGTACAAATATGCCTCCAGTATAGTCCACTGGATACCTTTCTGTTTCAGCTGCAGTCTAGCATTCTAGTAACCTCAATTCTGTGGGCAGAGCTTAAGAGCTTGTTTGTCTTTGTCTATTTCTTTCTTTTCTTTCTCTGTTTACTACTGAGGAGAGAGATCACCCTGTATTTGTCTTGTCTTCTATCAACTTATATAGCTTATCATGATTTTCTCTAATTCTATCCATGTTGTTGCAAAAGGTAAAATTTAATCTTTTCTTATCACTGAACACTGTTCCTCTGTTTATTTTTCACATCTTGTTTATACTGTCGTCTGTCATGGTAACTTGGTTTAGTTTCCTATCTTAGCTATGGTAACTAATGCTGCAGTGAACATAGGTGTGCGTATATCGTTTTGGATTGGGGTGGTTGTTGTTATTGTTCTTTGGATAGATGCCAATGAGTGGGATTGGTGGATCATGTAATAAAAATATTTTAATGTGTCGAGAAATATTGTTTGCCTTGCAAGCACCAGCCTGGGTTCAGTCCCAGGTACCTGCCTGTGGTCTTTTGAACACTGCCAGGAGTGTTCCCTGACACAGAGCCTGGTGTAAGCCCTGAGCATCATGGGGTGTGATAAAAAAAAAAAATTGGTTTAAATCTGAACTTTCTTTGTATTATTGTTACTATCTCTATACATTTTTTCCTTACATGTCTAAACTCATTATTTTATGTCAGTTTCTCATTTTTCCTTTGACTTCTAATAAATTAAGCAATAATCAAGAATTATGCTCGTTTATTCTTATTTTGTTTGTTCTTTTTTGGAGGGGAGGCACACCTTGCAATGATAATGGCTTACTCCCGGCTCTGCACTCAGGGGTCACTCCTGGTGGCACTTGGGGGCCTTGCTAGGGATCAAACCATGGTAGGCCACCTTACCTGCCACACTGTCTCTCTGATCCAATTTGTTCTTTCTTTCCTTTTTTTAGGCCACACCCAGCTCTGCTCAGGACTTTTTCTTAGCACTCACAGATCACTTCTTGCGAGACTCAGGCAACCATGTAGGGTGTCATTTAAAATACTACTTGGGGTCAGTACATTGTACTGTACTGTAGTGCAGTGGGTAGGACACCTTTCTTACACACAGGCCAATCCAAGTCCGATTCGCTGCATCATATTTGACCTCATGAACCCACCAGGTGTGATCATCCCTAAGCACAGAGTAATGAGTAAGCCCTGGGAACAGCCAAGTAGGGCACAAAAACAAAAACACAAAAGAGAAGAAAGAAATAAAAAAACTCAATGGCAGGGGGTAAGTGAGGAGTCACTAATAATCAGGAAGACAATCTTCTAACTTAATGCCTAGCAGAAGCAGAGGATAGGGGTGAACAGCTGCCTGGTTCTCCATTAGGCGATGCTTAGTGTCTCTGAAAGAAGCATGTGATGCTAGAAGACTTTTCAAGAATGTTCTGTTTCCCATAGTTTGAATTCTAGGAATGTTTCTTTCAGATCAGCTTCTTCCTTTAACTTAGGATAACTTTATCTAGTTTCATCAGTTGATATTAGCATTACTGTTTATTTGCTTTAAATCTGACCGTGGTTTATATTATTGTTACTACTCCTGTACATTTTCATCTTTTTTTCTGGGTTTTCACGGTTGAACATATTTATGAATAGCTGTTTTGAGGAGCTTTTAGCCAGACAGCCTTTATTCAGTGGTATTTATTTTAATAACCATTTGGTTTCATTACCTTTTAATGAGTTTTTTTGATAGCAAGTTCCCTAATTAACAAGGCCGTCTTTCAGGTTTCCTCTTCTCTAATTGTTAACATATTTTGGTGCTTTCACACAAACACACTGTGCTCAAAGTTTCCCCTTTTATAGCTGGGTCACACAGAAGGAGGAAAGATGGGGATGGGTGGAATGTCCATTGTGTTTCTTTGAAATAGAAATGGTTTAAGAATATTTGTTGTCTGAGATTCAGTATATTACTCAGCTTCGATACTTGACTTTCTTCAACACTGATTTAATCAGAGTAGATTTCTAGCTGTATTAAAGTTTAGGAAGTCCAGTCCACATTCGAATTTGTATGTTAAAATTTTCTATAACCATTTTTCAAGAAATGGTGAGTAATTCCGTCTGGGATTCAAAGTTTTATGTAAAAGTTTTCTTGAACTATAGGAACTATTTTTTTAAAAAAGGTACATCTTATAATAAAGTACGTATCATTCTTTCATTAAATCACTTCATTCTCTGTTTAGACACTGTACAGGAGCCTAGATCATATTAGCTCATTAATTGCATATGAATTCTGCATGCATGGTTGATGTTATTATCTTCGTTTTACTGAGGAAGCTGATTCTTACCAAGATTAAGTAATTTTCCTGAAAGCCACAAAATCTATAGGATCAGGATGTGAATCTGCGTTTGCTATTTCTTTGTACCCAATTTCCTTGTTGTGACTGTCTTGTTTTCACTATTACTTCCCATAAAATGGACACAGTGGTTTATATGGTGTTCTTCTATAGTGAGGTTAACTAAAGAGCAGGTTAAATTCTTATAAAGAAAACCTTAAATGATTTTCATTTTCCTTCGAGTCCTGAAGATTTCGGTACTCTAGAGTATTTGTTATTGGCAGAAAATAATGAATCAAAGCACCTACAGGATACTCTAGCTCAAAAAAAGCAAAAAAGAAACTCAGGCTAATGAGGTGTTAGGGAGGAGAAATGCTCTTATTTAGGGTATTGACCAGTTAGGAACTTAGTAATAAGTTGTATGTGGAAGTTAAAAGCGACTGGCTGGCAGACAGTCAGGCGTCTGTACCATTGTGTTTTGTAAACTTTCTCCTATGGCTGTGGTGTGTTTTTTCCAAGTCCACTTAATTTTTTATGAGGTTTGTAAAGGTCTTGAATAAACAATTGAGATTATAGAGGTTTTCCTGGAAGCTTTGGTTAATATTTTAATACGCTCAGCTTTGTCACATTATTAAATGGCTTATTGGAAAGTTTGAAAGAGGTCTCATTTTTTTTCTCTTTTTCTATTCTTTTCCTTTTTAAAGAAAAAAATTCTAGTAGTTAAATGTCAAAATGGGAAGTAGAGTTTTAGCTGATTCTCTCTATTTATTTTCACCTAATACCTCTACAGCTCACCCTTGGATTTGAGGTTCCAGAGTGTGGGAGGCCGCTACTTAAAATGCACTTTAAGTGAAATTATGCATTAGAAGGTAGATCTTGAAACTAAGCCAGCAACTGTAACTGGATGTAGTCAGAGAGAACTGGGGAAAGGGAGAGGGAATTGGGTAGGGTCAAAACACAGGAACTAACAGAACTTTGGCGATTACCTCATCATGACCTTTTCCTCATTAATATTTGAATTTGATTCTTTGGCATCTTGGTTGCAGTCTGGTGAAATGTCAAGCATGGCCATGACTGAATACCTTCAAAGACATTTCTGTGTTAATGAGATGACTCCATGAAGTTGACCTTTCACCTGAACAGGAGTTGAGGAAAGAAAGGAAGAGTTTTTATTTCTCATTATGAGGACTTCTTATTCAATGGAGGTTCAGGGAGTTTTGATTGTTGTTTGCAGAGTACTTTATATTACCTCATTTCGAATTGTAACCACTTGAAAACATTCTGATGTTGTTGTTGGGATGTAATGAAGGTCACTGAGCAAGTTCTACCTCTTTTATGACGCCTTCCCCAACTATTTTGGCCTCATAACCTTTTCTTCTAAAATCATATAGCATTTAGAGTTTATTCTGCTCAATTTAGCACTTAATTACATGTTCTCCTTGATTTGCTTCAGAACAGGAAGTACACTTTCCACTTCTTTTCATGACAGAATTTTTTTTTGGTTTAAAAGAAGAAAATCATATGACTCAATAAAAGGCATAAATGTCTAGCAAAGCGTTATGTATTCATAAAATGTTTTTTATATTCAGAATAATAAGAATAAAAATCATCATAATCATAAGACATGAACTGAGTGTTTAAGACAAGCCAGGAATGGTGGTAAATACTAAATAGGATTTTCTTTTTAATGTATATTACAATCTTACTTTGCAGATGAGGAAACCTGGCAAAGCTTAAAAATCAGTGTTCAAATACATTAAATTTAATTCATCTGCTGATTTCCAGGAAGCCACACAAAAGCTTTTATTTATTTTGTTTTTGCTCCGATACCATTTTCATCCATGGTGGTAAAACATGTAAGTTAAGGTATTGGCTGGTTGGCAGTGTTATTGGTTTTATATGTTCTACATTGGACATTTACCAACTAATTGACTGTACCCCTTATCTTTTATTACAAATTTGAATTTAAAACACAAGTATATGTATTTAATTTTTAATAAAGCAAAATATGTTTGCCATACTGATCATGGAAATCAATATTGGAATTGACTTCCATGGAATATAAAATCACTGCCCAGGGAGAAATTATTTAAGTAACTGTTACTATTTATTTTCTGAATTGATATAAATTGATTAGTTAGGTCTTCAGATGTGGCTCAAAGGGCTGAGCGTATAGTTTACATGCAGGGCCTCTGGACTTGATCCTCAGCACTGCATGAACCCGTGAGCCCTCAACACTTCTGGGTTTGTGTTGCCCCTCAAACTTGATAACTTAAAAAATTTAGGGAGGTTCTGGTTGTGAGGCCATAGCTAGTATTAAAAGTATTCTCGTAACAGCCATAAAAATTGAACAAAATATAAAATCAGAGCATTCTCTAAAGAAGAAAGGGGAAAAGGGCATTTGGTAAGAATAAATTTAGAGGGGCTGGAGCAATAGCACAGTGGGTAGGGTGTTTGCCTAGCACGCGGCCGACCTGGGTTCGAATCCCAGCATCCCATATGGTTCCCTGAGCATTGCCAGGAGTAATTCCTGAGTGCAGAGCCAGGAATAACCCCTGTGCATCACCGGGTGTGACCCAAAAAGCAAAAAAAAAAAAAAAAAGGAATAAATTTAGACCGGCAAAGTACAAAAGAAGAAAGAATAACAGAGAAAGAATCCCCACCCCCCTCCCCCCTCCCCACATGTCTTTATGAAGTTCATTTGGGGGCAGGGTGATAGAATAGTGGGTAGAGCACTCTCCTTGCAGGAGGCAGACCTGAGTTTGATCCCTGATACACCATATGGTTCCCCAAGCACTGCAAGAAATGATCCCTGAGCATAGAGCCATGAATATGCTCTGAGCACCTCCGGACATGACCGCCAAACCCAAAATAAAGTAAAGGTCACTTGGTCTTGAGTTCCTGAGTAATTTTCTAAATTGTACATGAATAGAACTTTGGATGTGAGCAGTTTGCTGGAATTTTGATAACTGAGAAAATATTCCAGAAGTTGTATACAATGCAGACATTGAAGATTGGATGGAACACCATGACATATCAGTTTAAACCTTATTAATACTATTTTCATAAATTAAGGACATAATCCAGAGTATCACTGTATCACTGTCATCCCGTTGTTCATCGATTTGCTTGAGCAGGCCCCAGTAACATCTCCATTTGTCCCTGTCTTGTGCTAGTGTAGCCCGAAGGTGTATTGGGGGCTCTTTCAGGATCAGGGGAATGACGGCCATCGTTGTTACTGTTTTTGGCATATCGAGTATGCCTCAGGTAGCTTGCCAGGCTCTCCGAGAGGAAAGGAGGCTTTTGGGGTGGCCTCTAATCGCAGGTGTTCACAATCTACTGAATGTAAGCTTTTTGGTCAACTGGCATGTTGTAATGATCTGCACACTGACAAATACGCACCTGCCTGCATCTCTGGGCAGCTCTTGGGACATCTGCAGCCTCAGGTTGATCTCAAGGTTGATGGAGTGCACCCAGAGGTTGTTGAGCAGCTGGCAGAGCAGGACCCTATCTCGGAGGGTCTGTGCCAGGTCGAACACCTGTGCCAAGTCCCAGGTCACCCGGTGTTTGGCTGACAGCCCCCCCACAGTGGATGAGCCACTGAGCACACTGCCACCACAACTCTATGTCCGACGGCGCTGTGACTCCACCTGGATGGGGCAGTGGCAACGCTGCGGCCGCACTGCAGTTTCTCCATGCCCCACCAACGCCATTCTGTCCAAATTTTGCAAAACAGCCCGCAGTGTCCATCAGGAATCTCACCTAGAGTTCTAGCAGGGATCATGCATAGAGTTCCATGCCTGGTGTGCTGAGCCACACGTTGTCTAAGGTGAGATGGTGAGCCGGGTTCGGGAGAGTGTGAGGGGTTCAGGCGTCACCAGTGCTATCTTGCCCCCAGTCAAATATGGTGTGGTTATTATGGAAAATGACTAGGGAGTGTCTTATGATGTGTTGCACAGCTCTAAAAGCTGTCTCACGGTTTGGGAATATGTTCACTCATATGTGAAGCTCAGCCCAAGTGTGTGGAAAGCAGCCTGGAGTGTGGCGGTGGTTGGGTTGTGGAGGTTGACTACTGGCGCTGGGTCCCTTGGGGTGGGAAGGGCTCTCACTCGCCTCCCTCTGGGGCTCACCAAGTGAAAAGAGCGTGGCAGGAGTCCGATGGCATGGTTATGGGGGCCTCATTTTGTGCTCCTTCTGGGAGAAGCAGCTGTCAGTTCTGGGTGGTGGCTGATGAGATTATCTGGCGCCAACAGGAGGTGGCTTATGGGTGTGAGTCCTGGGCCACTGGAGACTGGGAGAAGCAGGCAGAGGATCTCGGCTCCTGAGTCCCATTGAACCCAGAGTTCAAGGTCACAAAGTCCCGCATTACCTGGGTTCCCACGGAACTCAGGCAATAATCCGGAGAAAGGAAATAAAATGAACCCATGTTATTTTAAATTACAAACCTGAGAGAATCAAAGTTATCCACCAGTATTTTTTATTTTGGATTTTGGGCCACACTGAGTAGTGTTTATGGGGCTACTTTCAGCTCTGTGCTTGGGGATCACTTCTAATAGTGCTCAGGGGACCATGCAATAATATTTTAACTGTCCATCTGAACAGAACTTAACACTGTTGAAGATGATAAAATCTGGAGCCTTCACATCTAATCTGCCGCATAAGACATAAAACAAAGTTTATTCTTTTTTAAAATGTTTGTTTTTATTTAGCTGCTGTGAATTACAGTTTTTCATAGTAGAGTTCCAGACACAGTATTCCAACACCAGTCTCACTACTATTGTCAGCTTCCCTCCACCCTAGTACCCCCAGTTTTCATCCCATCCCCCAGTTTGCCTCCTTTGGTAGTTGTAGTTTGGGTTTCACGCTTTCAGTGTTGTTGGTACTGTGGTGTAGATATGAATATATATCTGCACCACCTAATGCCAGAGTCCTTTGTCCCATCACCTTCTGTCTGCCTCTATACTTCCCCCAATTTTTTTTCCTTCCCTGTCTTCATTTCTGTAATCTAAGGTGACTATCTTCACTTAACATGATATCCTCTAGTACTATCCAAGTTGCAGCAAATTGCATAATTTCATCTTCTCTTGTAACTGCATTCCATTATGCATATATACTACAGCTTCATTATCTATTTGTTTTGGACTCCTGAGTTGATTCCATATCCTAGCTATTGTACTAAGGGTTGCGATGAATAATGGTGGATATATGTCCTTTTGAATGAATGTTTTTGTGTCCTGGGGTCAAATACCAAGAAGTGGGATTCCCAGGTCTAATGGCATCTCTGTTCTTACTTTTCTGAGAAATATCTCTACTGTTTTCATGGGGGTTGAACCAGACAACATTCCCACCAATAGTGTATAAGAGTTCCTTTGTTACCACATCTCTGCCAACAGAAACTGTTTCCTGTTTTGTTTTGCTTTTTTCTTGATATGTTCCATTCTCACTGGTGTGAGATGATATCTCAGTGTTGTCTTGATTTGAGGTTTCTCTGATAAGTGATGAGCCTTTCTATTGCCTATTTTCCATCTATTTGTCTTCTTCAGTGAAGTATCTGTTCGTTTTCTCTTCCCATTTTTTGATAGTGTTTTGAATTTTCTTCTGTTGATTTTTGAGAGTGCTATATCTATCTTAGATATTAACCCTTTATTTAATGTATTGAAAGAAAATATTCTCTCCCATACAATTGGTGTCATTTAATTAATTATACAGCCATGTACTCTTTAATTTGATATAGTCCCATTTGTTTATTTTTGATTCTGTTCTTTTTGCCAAAGGAATCATATCATTGAAAAAACCTTTGAGGTCCAAATCTGTCTATATTTTCCTCAGTGTATTTTATGGATTCTGGTCTTATCTCAAGGTCTTTGATCCATTTGAATGGACTTTCATGTAAAGTGTGAAGTGTGTATCCAGCTTAATTTTATTTTCACATGTGCTTATCCAGTTTTCCCAGCACCCATTTGTTGAAAAGGTTATCTTTACTCCATTTCATATATGCAACTCCTTTGTCAAAGATTATTTGTCATGGATCTGGGGATTTGTCTTTGGGTACTCTATTCTAACCCATTGGCCAAAGGTTCTGTCCTAATTCCATTACCATGTTGTTTTACATAGAAAAAAGTGAGCTATAATCAAAAAGTTGAGATACTCAAAAGAAGCAGATCAATATATAGGCAAGATTTTTGTGCTAGCAGAATGAGATTTTTAAAGCAACTATGATTAATATGTAAAAGAAGGCAGAGGACATAATGGGAAAAATATAAAACAAGGTAGATTATTTGAATTGATGTTAAAAATAAAAAATATATTCTAGAATATAAAAATAGAAAATCTATAATGAAACATCAGATAAAGTTTTAAAGATCTTCGACATAAATTTAACAGACATAGCAAAGCATGAAATCACAAATACATCTATAGAAATGATTAATCATATTAAAAATTACCATTATTTTGATTTTGGCCCATACATGGCTGGCAGTGCTTATGGACTATTCCTGACTTTGTGCTCAGAAAACACTCCTGGTGGTACTTAAGGGACCATATGCAGTGCCAGGGATTGAACTGGGATTAGTCCTTGCAAGTAAGCATGTTAGCTTGTATACTGTCTCACTGCACCCCCTTCCCATTTTTTTTTAATTTTAGAAACTGAATGGAGCATAAAAGAGAACATGCATGTGTGTTTGCATGTTTGCGTGTGCATGTGCATATGTGTGCGTATGAGTGTATGTGTGTGTATGGTGTGTGTGTGTGTGTACTTAGAGTTCCAGAAGGTGGAAAGACAATAAAACTGGTATGGATGCAATAATTAAAGAAATAATGCTTGAGAATTTTCTGTTTCTGAGATGAGTTCATTTTTCCTCAAGATCCTTTTTCTCTAGCTCCTAGTCTGCAGAGCAGTCCCAGTGCATTTGTTTATGTCTCATCTTCATTGTTTCACTCTACCTCAGCTTTCATGCTTGAAAAGCATAGGGCTTCTCACACCTTTGATCTGACCTTCTCACTGTTTACATTAGGCATCCTCTGACATTCCGTGGCTACTTGATGAAATCTTTTGCAAGTCTTCAGTGGGATTAATCAAAATCAACTCATTTCATTTAGTGTGAATTTCTTTCAGAATGTGAATTTTCTCTTAATGCTTCCATTTTCTCTTTCATACTTTCATTTATCTACCATCCTCTCTAACTTAAGAATTTGCTTTTGTTGTCTTAAATCATCCTAGTGTGGATCTTAAGAAACTACAAATAGAAGCCATATAGCTTAGGAACATCTTTAGTTTACATAATACATGCTGAAACACGTAAAAAACTATATAATTAGTATATATATATATAGAAATATGTCATTTTTATACCATTTTAATATAAAGGTATTAGTAAAGTAAGACTTTAGAAAAGATTCCACCTCACAAGGTAATCAGAGACATAAATAATAATATATATAGTATTTATTGGGGGGGCACCCCATCAGTGCTCAGGGTTTATTCTTGGCTCTGCATTGAGGAATGACTCCTGGTGGGCTTAAGGAAATATTCTATGGAATGGTGGGATCAAACCCTGGTTAGCCATATGCAAGGCAAGTTCTCTATCCACTGTACTGTCTCTCCCGCCCAAGTATCTCTTATTTAATTGGAAAAACTTATATGACTCAGTGATGGTGACTATGAAATTATGTGATATCTCAGAAATATCTTAGGATGTTATCAATCACATATCAGCACATATCACAGGCAAAAGCAGCTTATAGTTAATATTTGAGAATCTAATTTCTCTCATGCTTCTCTTCGTGTATACACATACTCATAGACCAAAATTTTATATGTCTCATCCTAGTAAATTCATTAACTTTAAAGTGTTATTCAAAACATATTAAAAAGGATATTCACATAGAAATTTATGGCATGTATATTAAAATTTTTATTGTGGTGTTTATTATTTATAGACTGATATTATGGGGTCAGGGAGATAATACAGGGTTAAGTACTTACTTGCCTTGCATGTGGCCAATCCTGGTTTTAATCCCCAGTACCATGTATGACACATCTTCTCATGAGCACAGAATTACTCATGAGCACAGAACCAGAAATAACGCCTGAACATTGCTGCATATGACCCCAAAACTAAATAAATACATACTGATACTTTTGTAGAAGGCCATTGCTCAGTGAGGCATACAAGGGTAAAATATTATAACTGAGGTTATAATCAAAGCCTGGCCTTTTGGTGATTTCTTACACTATTTAAGTAGACTTACACTACTCTGTTGCCTACTCTTTAAAATAGTAAACAAAAAAGAAAAAATAAAAATAGTAACCTAAGTCTCTAACAACAGGAGAATGTACAAATTAATTGTTGTACACTCCTAAAATGGAATGCTGCAAAATAAAGGAATAATCCTAGAGCCACATACTTTACATATTAAGAAACTCTTATTCATAATATCATTGAACTTTTTGCTCCTATAAAAATTAAGTTTCAGAAGGAAATATTCTCTTAGAAAGTTTCCAAATATATAGCAATACATAATATGTTATTTGTTTGTATACTTGTTTTAATATATGTATTTTTATTTGAGATGACATATTGAACACCAGTAATTGTAGAGGAAGGTTAAGGAATCACAGATTACTTTTTTTAATATGTAGTGGTACTTATATTTTCCAGGTAATTTTATATATCTTCTTGTATACCTGATACATTTCATAATTCAAAGGAGAAGAATCCACCAACTAATTTGAAAACTAGGACTTTTAAAACATGTATTGTCCTGTCAGAACAGATTAAAATGAATACATATAGACACATATACGTATGTGCATATATCCATATGTAAAGTGAGAGAGAGAGACAGAAAGGGGATGTATTTATAGGAAGTATAACTTAGACCTGGAAGTGAAATGTAATTCATCAATGTAAAGTGTTTGAATCTTTTAAAGAAGTGATAAAACATAATAAAATATTAATTTAATTTTGAAATAAGTATTAAAGTTTGTGTTTTTTAACATCAGCGTTCATTTTCTAAAAAAAAAAATAAAATTTATCCTGATATAACATAATATGAGACTGACACCCAAGGACAGTAGAGACAAGGGCCAGGAAGATTGCTCCATGGTTGGAAGCCTGCCTTACGAGCTGAAGGAAAAGGCAGCTGGCATAGAGAAGGAATCACTAAGTCAATGACAGTTGGAGGGATCGCTCAGGATGGGAGATATGTCCTGAATGTAGTTAAAGGACCGAACATGATGGCCTCTCAGTATCAATATTGCAAACCGTAATGCCCAGAAGTAGAGAGAGATTAAGAAGGAAATTGTCTGCCATAGAGACAGAGGGTGGGGTGGGGTGGGGGTGGCAGGAGGGATACTGGGGACATTGGTGGTGGAAAATGTACGCTGATGGGGGGATGGGTGCTCGATCATTGTATGACAAACTCAATCACGAAAACTTTATAACTATAAAAAATCCCTGTCACTGTCACTGTCATCCCATTGCTCATCGATTTGTTTGAGCGGGCACCAGTAACGGCTCTCATTGAAAGACTTATTGTTACTGTTTTTGGCATATTCAATACACATGGGTGGCTTGCCAGGCTCTGCCGTGTGAGCTCCATACTCTAAGTTGCTTGTTGGGCTCTCCGAGAGGGGTGGAGGAATTGAACACGGGTTGGCCAAGTGAAAGGCGAAAGCCCAACCACCGTGCTATCACTCCAGCCCAACTATAAAAAATAAATAACTTTATCCTTACTTTTTTTCAGGAAACTTGTATGATACTATATTTCCCCTTCTTTTAGTGGGAGGAGTTGGGCTGCACCCACCAGTACTCAGGGGCTGTTCCTGGCTGTGTACTCAGGAGTGACTCCAGAGGTACTTGAGGGGATGGTACTTGGTATCTGGAATTTGAACCAGGGTCAGAGGGATACGAGGCAAGCATTTTAATACCTCTGCTTTTGCTCCAGCCCCCATGTTTTTTATTTTATATGTGTTAAATTATAAGGCAGAAGAGACTATGTTTCTAGTTAAGTTGTAGATTGTTAACATTTTCATGTAAGGATTATGATAGGGGCTAGAGAAATAGTACAGTGAGTAGGGAGTTTGCCTTGGTTCAATCCTGGACATTCCATCTGATCCCCGTAGCACTGCTAGGATTAATTCCCGAGCAGGAAGACAGGAGTAACTTCTGAGCATTCCCGGTTGTGGCCCTCCAAAACAAACAAACAAACGAATTCTGATAGTTTGGGAAGAAAATCTTGTAATTTTCTCTCTTTAGATAAAAATATGATGTTTAATTAATTTTTAATACTGTTCATTGTTGACTTCGGGACTCTTAGCTGAAAGTTGTAACTGTCGTGATGGAGCGGACAGTGAAGATGCTTGCTTTAAAGTTCAAGGTTATTTGCCTTTGCTTATTTCATGAAAGAACCTTAAGGAAATTGCTAATTTAAAAATAAATCATTTAAGTTTTTGTTGAAATTTTATTTGGATTGACTAACATTAGAATATAAACTCTTGTCTTTCAGGGAAAGGTGGCCCAGACCGCATGCATGTCCGCTTGCAAGCATCTAGCCACATCCTTGATGCAGCTTTTGCTGGAAGCTGAAGTCCGGCAGCTCACTTTGGGAGCACTGCAGCAGTTTGACCTGGATGTCAGAGAATGCGAACGTAAGCCAGTGCTTGTTTGCTTCACCTTCGTGTGCACATGCTATGCAGCTCTTTCTGATTGCATCAAAGAACACTTAGATGACAGGGATCATTTTTAGGCTGTTTAAAAGTAGAATCTTTAGCAGTTTGAACCCTCAAAGGTGCCTAAGTCCATATCTGGAACAGAGACATCCCTGGTAACAAGGACGTGTGTCATCTAGAAAGTGACACAAAGCAGACATGCATTTAATAGTCACCAGAAAAAGATTGACAAGGCTAAAGAATTTTTTTTAAAGAAATGCTGTTGCCAACTTCTCCTTTTCTGTTATGTTTTTAACTATTTTTACATCTTCTCTGCAAATTTTTCTTAAGTTTGAAGAACAAATGGTATGTGCATGTGCCAATCAGAAATGCTTTCTATTACAGGAAACAAAGCTTCAAGCCTTTTTTGGTTTTGGGGTCACATCCAGCTGTTCTCGGGGCTTATTTCTAGCTCTTTACTCAGGAATCATTCCTGGCTGGGTCTGGGGGAGCATCCGGGATGCCAGGGATTGGACCCTAGTCTGCCGTGTGTGAGGCAAATGTCTTAACCACTGTCTGATTGCTCCAGCTCCAGCTTTTCACACTTATCCTAAAGATAGTATTAATAAATAGGTTTTTATTTTTCTCATTAATAACTAGTAAGTTATTAATTTAGTTGCTCAGTGGCATTCATCAAAGACTCAGAGTCTTTTGATCCCTCCCCTCTGCCATACTTAGAATATGACCTTCTCCTAGAAGAATATGAATTCTCATATGAACTCTCATATATATAACTGAAGAGATCCACATTAAAGTCAGGGAAAAAGTGGCCACCCTCAAGTATTTCTTTTACAAATTATCATTACATTCCTTTTACTTATTATTCTTATATTTATTACTTATTCCTTTTACTTATTATTAATGCTTATTATTATTCCAGGAGCCTTCTAAGCAATGCTCAGGGTTGGGCTCTGTGGCTCATTGCTAGGACTCTTGAATGAGGTGCTTCTTGGGTCTTGCAGTGTCAGGGACCAAGAGAACTACCCCAGTGGGTGTTTGGGAGTTACAGGTCCACCCCACAGTGCTCAGGGGCCTCTAGAACTATACCCAATGGTACTCCTGGGGGTCATATGGTGTTACAGATCAAACAGGGATCAGGTACGTGCAAAGCAAGCACATCTAACCCCTGTGCTGTCTTCCTAGGCTGTCTACTCCTTTTATTAGGAAAATAAAAAGCTTTTAAGGACAAAAGCTGGCAAATAACCTTTTATGTCAAATAACCATTTTTATGGTTATCTAGGTCTAAGGAAGGTTGGGAGATTGTATATCAGACAAAGTGAAAGAAAACTATGTAATTGCCATAACTGAATCATCATGAATCATCTGCTCAGAGTTGAACTGAAAAATAGGCTTTGGTTATGAGGGGGAAGAAGAATGAAGAGTCTTGTGATGTTCATCATCCTGTCGGCAAGAAAGTGAGCAAAATCAATATGATTTCTGGCATCTTTTTCCCTGATTCTGTAAAAATAAAAAATAGGGAATATTTCATGTGCTAACATTCTTGTCCCGTCTTTTATTTGTTTATTTATTTTGGGGAGGGGGTGCACAGCCAGCAGTGCTCGGGGCTTATCTTGGGCTCTGCGCTCAGATATCACTCAAGGTAGGCTTGAGGAGACCATTTAGGGTGCCAGGGATTGAACTGGGTTGGAAAGCAGGTGCCCAACCCACTGTATTATCTCTCCGGCCCCCTTATTTACTCTTGGTTGACTTTTGATAGTTGGAAATTAAGATTTTATTGACTATCCTCTTTTTTTTCTTTTGGACTTTGGGCCTCACCTGATGGTGTTCAGGAATCACTGTGATGGGGCTCAGGAGACCTGCTGAGTACCAGGGATTAAACTTGGGCTGGCCGTGTGCAAAGCAGTTGCCCTGTCTGCTAGTGTATCACTCCCATCCCCCCTGGTTATGCCATTTTTAATGTAAAAGAACATTATTAATAGAGGCTTCCAGTTCCGGCCATCACATAGGAACAGGTATCAAAGCCACCTTTGCTCTGTAAGCAACTGAAAACTAGATAAATTTACTGTAGGAAGCAAATTTTTTTATGTGTAGGACATCAGTAGGCTGTAATCCTCAGAGATGAGATTTGTAAGTTTGACATTCAGTATCATTTTTTTTTCTCTGGGGCACTTTCCAAATAGCATGGGAAAGTAGAGCCTAAATAAAACCAAGTTTTCACACAGGGAAAAAATAAAAGGGAGGGAGACAGAGATTGGCCTAGTGGGCGAGTATGTAGGAAGTTTGTCAAGTGATGTAGCAGAGAAAGGCGTTGTTGAATGAAGTAGTTCTAGAGGTCTGCACTGGATTGCCTAGCCTAGTGCAAGTTGAAATGTTGTGAGATTTAGAGAATGACCTACTGAGAATCCATTGTTGGGACAGCAATGCTGGAGGTCAGAATACCAGAAGATGAAAGGGTCAGCGTGGGAGAGGAACCTTTTTTTTGCAGAAGGTGTGGCCTTAATAGTGCTACTTGGACTCTCAAGGAAGAACTACTTTAACTGAGTCTAGTAACACTACTTGTCAAGATAAAGATTATCTACCAATAAAACAACTACCTGCCTTCAAAACACCCAATTACTTTTTTACTTATTCATTTTTGTTTGTTTTTCGGTTTGGGATCACACCTGGCTGTGCTCAGGGCTTACACCTGGTTCTGTGCTCAGGGATCACTCCTGGCCGGGCTCAGGAGACCATATAGGGTGCCAAGGATTGAACCTGGGTCTGCCACTTGCAAGTCTAGTGCTCTACTACTGTATTATCTTCCCAGCCTCCAGAATAAACTTTGAAAGAAGAGAATCACAAAAAGAATTTTAGATTCCCAGTCATAGAGCTTCCACATTTCAGAGCATAAACTAAAACTTTGATATGCAAAAAAAAAAAAAGCCCTAGAAAATGTGACCCATAGAAGAAGGGATAAAAAAGTCTGAGAAATAAACGCTCTTAGGATACAACTGTTGAAAATAGTAGATACGGCCTTTAGAAAACCAAGGATATACTAATTCAAAAGACAAGATGAATGTGTGTGGCTGTAGCTAGAATTTTGTCCAGTCTTCAAGGAAAGTACCAATCCATCAATTCAAGAAAAAGCACAATTAATCTTTATTAGGATAAACATGAAGCCACACCCAACATACTATAGAAAGAAAGAGGGAATCTTAAAAACACTTTACATAAGCAGAAGAAATACACTTTACGTAAGCAAGAAAGTATCAATTATTGCTAACATCTGTAATAGAAATGGTGTAACCGAAAGATAATAGTACATCCCCCTCTCCCTATCTCTCCCTCTCTTTCTCCCTCCCTTCCTCTCTCTCTCTCTCTCTCTCTCTCTCTCTCATCTCTCTCTGTCTCTTTATCTCTCTCCTCTCTCTCTCTCTCTTTCTTGGTGGGGGAGAAAAGCCTGTCAATCTAAAACTCTGTATTTTGTGAAAAAGATTTTTTTTTAATTAAGGTAAATCAGGGACTTGTACCACAACACCTATAAAAAAAGAAGTTTTTCAAGTTGAAAGGCAATGATTCATTTGAAGTTGAAATGTCAACTCAGAATTGTGGGACTGACTGCATTGTTCAAAAATGTCTACATTTTATTCTGGAACTTTGATGCTATCTGATTATAAAATAATATATACTTCTCTTTCCCTTGAATCTGGCCGCTTTTGTGACTTGATTGTAGCCAGTAGAGTATGGGAGCAGTGACCTTTGCGACTTCTGTGGCTAGATCATAAAAGAAAATGCATGTCCCCCTACTTAGGGGTCCCCCTATTGTGAAGAAGCTGAATCTAAGTCAGTGGAGAAGCCACATGGAAAAGTCCTGGTGCTTGACATTTAAAATTTTACGTGCAGTTGTCTTCCATTAAATAGTCTTAGATTTTGTTGAGACCTGCCTTTAATTTTACTTGGAGTTGGATGGGTCTTTTTTTTTTTCTGCTTGCCTCAAGAATATAGGACACTTTTGGGGCTGGAGTGATACTACAGCGGGTAGGGCATTTGCCTTGCAAGCAGCTGACCTGAGTTTGATTCCCAGCATCCCATATGGTCCCCTGAGCACTATCAGGGGTAATTCCTGAGTGTAGAGCCAGGAGTGACCCCTGTGCATCGCTGGGTGTGACCCAAAAAGCAAATATATATACATATATATATATATGACACATTTTTGTTTAGGACTTATTTAACCCCAAATCTAAAGCAGTGTCCTTTAATTCTACCTCATGTCCCACTTCCTGGAGATTTCAACTCCAACTGGGAACGTAAACTATGGATGCCCAGAGCCAGAGCACAGCTCCACAAGTCATTCTGCCCATTCGTTTCTGGTAGTTATCAGGTCTTGGTGGTTGCTGCCTGTACATGCATGGCGCCTTCATATTTAAGGGGATCTTTCCCAAGTCGTTTTCCCCAAGTGCTTACTTTTGCAGCTGCCTCTTCTATGGTTCTTAGCCCTTCAAATATCAGTTGCCGTGGCATTCTGGACAACAACCTGTTCCTTTTCAGCTCAGCCTAACATGCTTTGTCTGGGTTACCTCCCTTGGCCTGGTTTCTAGCACAACCCTGAAACAGCCTGAGGGTTGTGCACCTGAGTGGTTTTCTGTCTTTCAGGAATCACGTCCTGTATCATATGCTTGTTGTCTGGTACCAAAAAAATTCCTTTGTTCAAGAAATGCCTTTTTTTAATTTTAATTTTTTTATTAATGAATCACCGTGGGGGTACAGATACAGGTTTACATATTCTCATGCTTGTGTTTCAGTCATATACAGCTTGAATATCTATCCCTCCACCAGTGCCCGTTCTCCTGATGACCCCATCATCCCTCCCATCCCCTCCCACCCTATTCCCCTCCCCACCCCGCCTCTTTGGCAGAGCATTCCCCTCTGTTCCCTCTCTCCCTTTGGGCGTTGTGGTTAGTAATGGAGGTCTTGGGTGGCCAATGTGTTTGATCTATAGTCTGCTCCGTGCACACCTCTCCCATCCCGAACAGGTCCTCTCACCACATTTTTGCTTGGTATTCCCTTCTCTATCTGAGCTGCCCTTTCCCCCAGCATGTGAGGCTGGTCTCCAAGCCATGGAGCAAATCTGGTACTTAAGGAATGCCTTTCTGTGATTTCCTTTTTTTTTTTGGCGGGGGGGGGTACAAAAAAAATAAAAATCACCACAATCATTTAGAAATATGGACAATTCCAGGGATTATACCCAAATATAATGATACTATCTAGCAACCGCAAAATTATTTCTAGAAGATATCCAGCAGATTCCTTACATGTAGTTAGCCAAAATTATGTATACCTGCCTCTGTGCTAACCAGTTACTTACCAGGAATTCTCCTGGTAAAACAATGATTGTCTGGACAGATCAGTACTGCTTCTTAATGCTGAGTATGAAGTTACCCTTCATACTCTGCTATAAAAAAAGAGAAGAAAGGGCTTTGGAGTAAGACACCTAGTGTTATTTGTTAGGCAAAAAACGTGATGAATGATCATGAGTGACTACACTTTTTTTTTATAATTTTTATTGAATCACCATGTGGAAAGTTACAAAGCTTTCAAGCTTAAGTCTCAGTTACACAATGCTCAAACACCCATCCCTTCACCAGTGCACATATTCCACCACCAAGAACCACAGTAAACCTCCCCCCCCACCCCCCAGGCCCCCCAGCCCTCCACCCCGCCTGTGTAGCTGATAAATTTCACTTTACTTTCTCTTTGATTACATTCAAACAAAAAACTCACTATTATTGTTTGGAATATCCCCCCACCCCCCGCAGAGTCGGACCTACTGGAAAGGAAGCATTTGATAATTTGTTTTCCATTGCTGAGGTCATGGGGCCACAATAGCGGCCGTGAGGTTCTGGATTTCTGTATTTTAGTATTTCAGTAGCTAAGACCAGAGGAATTTCTGCAGAACTTGCATCATTGCTAGCTCGTACCTCTCTGCTACTTTATGTTCTACATATGAGTACAATCTTTCTATGTCTGTCTCTTTCACTTTTGATCAGGCTAGAAAACTAACATATCTAAGCCTTCAGGAGCAGGCATGATGATCTGAGAGAAGCATCAATGATCAAAAAAAGTGTCCATCATGATGGCCTACTTCAGAAGTACATTTTATGACCTCTACCACGGAGAACTAGCGTGCTTTTACTTGAGAAAACTCTCTGGGCATTAGTATTTTTAACAGAAAAATCTAGCTTTCTAATTAAAATGAAGAGATGAAGAGCTCATTTAACAAAAGAGTGGGAATATATAGTTTGTTAACCAATGAGAAAGGCATCCCAAAGAGTCAGTCTCTTATTGGAAATGCCATTTGACATTTGTGATGGCTTTTTGTACCAAGGATCAGTTGGAAGCTTATGTTTGCAGAATGTGACAGTTTTGCCAATAACTGTATTAGCACTAAAATTATTTTCTCTACAGTTATGCGGAGCTAAAATTCATTGATTTAAAATCTGATTGACAGTAATTTGTCTGTCAAGAAACTTTCTATGGATATTTGTTTTATTTTAAAAGAAAATTCTATGTCTTTTTTGCTATACCACCCCCCTCATTTTTTTCTTTAGATGCTCAGTGGTCTATAAAAAAATCTTAAAGAAATGATACATAAGATTCAAGTAACTATACAGAGGCGTATAAAAGCAGCACCAAATGACAAGATAATTAACACTTACATCTTTCTCCCCAGTGTTGTGTGCATGAGGCATTTTTCCTCTTGTCTGTTAGTCCTTGGGAGAACTGTATATGTCCTGAAAGAAATCAAACTTTGGACAAAATGGAATGTGAATGTATCTTGCATATTTAAGACCTGCACTGCTACTTTCTGAGATCTTAAATGCAGAGAGAAATTATGCTTGTCCAGAAACTGAGATATTTGGCTAGCGTATGTAGTCATTAAGAACAAAGATATTTTAGATTCAGCCCAATCAGATGTACTCAAGTCACCATTACTTTTACTGTGACCCTTCGTAAATGATTTAGCCACTTACAGTTCCGTTTCTGACTAGGCATATAATAGTACCCACCATTACCGGTATGGGTAGAGAGTAAGAACGAAAGAAATTTACTCATAAACAAGTTTAGTTTATGAGTGGTAAAACAGCAAATCAGCAATAAATAATGGCATCTCCTGTTACAATTAGCAGAAGTAAGGACAGTTAGTAAGTAACCAAAAACTTTCAGGTCGTTTGCAAACTCAAACATTTGTCTGAAATGTGTTAATCAGTTGGTTTGAATAAACTCTTTATTTAGTATAAACCATTAGACTGTGCCTTTTTGTCTATCAAACTTCTGTGATTGTCTTGAAATACATGACCCAGAACTAAAGGTTTGGTTGTTTTTAGTTTGTTTGTTTGTTTGTTTGTTTTAAATTCTCAGTTTGATGCTTTTGCCAGGTATCAGGCACTTTGCTCTCTTGTTTGTTAGAGATAAAACTACTGCTTAGGGCACCACTACCTAACAGAAATGTTATTATATTATTCCTAATATCTCATAAGAAAACTAATACAGATATGGTGAATGTTATTAGAAATTTATAAAACATAAAAAAATGCGAATTTGCCTTGAAAAAATTTACAGTGACCAGGAGGAAAAGTACACAGGGTAGAAGGTTTTTGGCACTTTGGTAGTAATAAAAATACAGTAGCTTTTTACACCAGAAGCAGAAACTTTAACCATGTTACCTCAGTTACAGTAAAAAGCAGATTAATTTGAAAAAGTTGACAGTTAGCTCTGGATATTTCTGTTTTGCATGGATTTAATCTTACTTCTTTGTATGTTTGTAAGTCTTATGTTTGGTTTATTAGAACTCTGGACCCTGGCAGAGAAACTGGATTTTAATACCTGTTGGTCTTTATAGCCTAGTACTTACCTCCTTGATCAATCTTGAGCCATGGTGACATTCCTGTACTGCCAGGTTCAGACTGAGTGGACTTGGAATTTTCTAAGCCTACTCTGTGTATCTTCTCAAGGAGTGGTTTGAATCCTTAGTCCAGCTCAACTGCTTATTTGCAGCCTTAGTTCAGTAATCTGTTCATTAATTTAGTAAATATATGTAGAGTTCTTTCTCTGTATACAAGGCACCATGTTGGAGGCTGGAGATGAAAAGGAAGACAATGAGTTTTATTTTATTTTATTTGAAGGGATTACGGTTTCAGGCTATATGCTTGAGGGATCATTCCTGGCCATACTCACAGGACTGTATGCTGCAAGCACCTTATCCCTGTAATAACTCTCCAGCCCCAAACCATGAATTTTAAATAGGAGGTGGCTTGATTAGATTTGTATTTTCATGAGGAATTCTGCAATTTATCTGGAACCTCAGAGGCCAATCATAAGATTAAAGTTTATGATAGAGATCATTTGGAAGCTTTGGCATATTTCTGCATGATAATTCATGCCATGGGAGTGAATCAATTGATTTAAACTTCTTGAACTAGAAACACTAATCCTTGCCATATTTGTCTCACATTGTTATGAAAAGAAATGACACAGCTTATAACAATTATTTGTAAACCATGGAAATTGAATTTTTCCCTATGCCTTTGTGTATTTTCTTCCTATTTTTGTTTCTCTATTTCATTTTTGTATGCTTAACATGAAATATTTTCAGTTTTACTTTCTAAGTTCCCTAAATTATTCAGAAGACTTACATATTAAAAATATTACATAATTAAGCCAAACCTTGGGAGTACATTAATCGCAAGGAAATGTAGCCGAAGTGGCCTTGAAAATGCTTAGTGGTAAGGGGCTGGAGCGATAGCACAGTGCGTAGGGCATTTGCCTTGCATGCAGCTGACCCTGGTTCGATTCCCAGCATCTCATATGGTTCCCCAAGTACCACTAGGAGTAATTCCTGAGTGCATGAGCCAGGACTAACCCCTGTGCATCACTAGGTGTGACCAAAAAAGGCAATAATAATAATAATAATAATAATAAGCCAAAAAATAAAATAAAATATTTAGTTGTAAAATCATCACTTTTCAGGACCCATCAGTCTTTTGCACCTAATAAACTGGGTTATTTAACAGTATTACATCTTGATGTATTCTCTCAGTTCTTGATGATCTAGTTAATCTAGTCTTGGCTATTAATGTGAAAAGGAACAAGGCCTTCAAAATCTCCCATTTCTTTATTCTTACCAAAATTCTCACTTTGAGATCAGCAGTTTGAAATACCACAGTTGATCAAGACTCATGATTTAGGGAAACAATATTAGAGTACATTCATGACCTTCCAGAGCTCAGAGTGATACCGAGCAGTGGCTGACCCTCTGCCACCTGAGCCCGGTAAGTCCCGTCTCTAGCTGAAAGAGCACAGAACTTCCAGCGTTCCTAGAGAATTTGTTTGAGCTCTGAGTTAGTAGCCAGCCGTTGTTACAAAGCTTGAACACCTCTGTCTCTTTGTGCATATTCATTAAATTCATACCTCCATGTCCCCTTCTAGGGCAGGTTCTCCTCTGACTCAGCTGTTTTAGTGATTATTAATCAGGCAAATCTTACGGGGCTTATTTACAGCTTTGCCACTAAGGCGTCTCATCTAAATAGTGATTTTTTTTTTCTGAACCTTCAGTTCAAGACTGTTATGTGGGATTGCAGTACTCATTTTTTCTTCTACTGCTTTTTCCTGCACTGAAATTTCTGTGGTCCTTGATCCACCGATTCTGTAGATAATTGTCTACCTTTGGTCACTCTCACAGAATCTCTCTCTCTAGGGCCTCGGGCATTCTTTCACCAATCTCTTCCTGATGTGAGGGAGAGAGTTCTGCGTCCCCAGGACCCTGGTGAGGAACATAAGGAAAGCACATGTGACAGATCCACACCATTATTCTTCTCTTGCAGCCTTTGAAGTTTATGTTCTGCAAAGAAAATTCTGGTCCTTAAATAACAAGGCAGCTAGTACTAAACCCAAATCTGTATCAGCCAACCAAGCAAGCTGTTAAAAGTCCCTATCAGCTAGTGCATTAAGCTAAGCTATAGCAAGATGTTCTGGAATCATTACTCAGTCAGAATTGTATTGAGTAATTCATTCAATAAATTAATTGTTACACAGGTTTCCCAGATTTTGCTGAGAGTCCTTAGAAATCTCATTTATTTTATTCTGAATGCAGTTCTTTTCTTTCCCTCTCATACTTTGCTTATCACCCTTGAGCCCGTGCTGTGTTTCAGTCCTGGCCTCTTAAACTATAACTTAAAAAATGGTTTTGTTGTTCCATAAATTTATTTATGACTTGTTGTCAGCAACTGTTGGATTTGTATACCTATTTTATAAGCCTTTAGGTCCAGGGTCAGATAAAAATTTTTCCGGCTTAAAGGAACCTCCAGTGGAAAAAGCTTAAGAAGCTGTGGTTTAGATCCCAGCCACCCTTTAAGGTTCAGTGAGGGCTAGAGCATAGTAGGGCTAGCACTGTTCTTCCCTGGCAAGGGTGAGATCATGGGATCATCTGGAGTTGTGGAGTAAACATCAACAGAGTGCCTCAGTACTTTTGCATTTATCAAGGAAAAATGGTGAGATTAAGAAGCTAGCTAGTACTTCATAACTTGAAAGAGCAATTTATTTACTTGATCTTTCACTTGCTGCACTATTCAGCTACAGAGAGGGATTATCATGATAGAACTTCAGACGGGTTTGTTTTTTCTTGGATTCTTCATTTCCACATTCTAGCAAAGAACAGAGTTTGCCCTCTGTTCAGTTTTTTTTTCAAATGATAAATCTCAGCACTGCCTGGTGTTGTTAAAAGCTGTGACATGACTCATAGTCTTCAATTTCTTTAAATTTGTCATTGGCGGCAAAACCCCGGTCCTCCAAAGCATCACCCTCAGTGGGAACTTGTTCCCAGGTGATTTAAGATAATACCGTAATTATGAGCCTGGCTGCGACATTCCAGACTGTTGACTTCCCATCTTGGGAAATGAAGGAAAGTCTCAGTGCCCTCATCTTTTCCCTACTATCAACTACTAACCAACTCCGAACATTCCCCTTTAGTTCTAAAAATCTTTTGTTGGCTAACTTAATCCCAAATCATTTTTCTTAGTTAGAATATGTTTAATAAGGAATAAAAGTCTACTCAGAACAGATCATGAATTCAAAAGATAGTTTAAAATATTCTGATTTTATAGAATTCTAGGAAAATGTAATCAGCGAGATCATTTAGAGGTTCTTTGTATTTTTATCTTTTAGGGGGCTCTTGTCTGCTTCCTCCATTCAGTCTCCTTAAAACCTTTTGTGGTGCCTTAACATACCGTATTCGCTTCTCAAGCATTTGTTGAATAACTGAAAATTGACTCACTTGACAACTGCCTCAGTTTCTGGATCTCTGATCAGCACTGAGGATGGAAGGCAGTAGAAGTAGGACTGGTTTATGATATATATCAAGTGATGTGAATAGCTATGCAAACTGGGGTGTACACAGAATTCTGGGAAATTTTAGAAGGCTGTACAACTGGTAAGTTAGTGGTTGACAACATGTCTTACCATGAACTTACATACATCTTACCATGCATTATAAAGCTGTATTTGCTCCTGGTAATTGATTCTCAATGACATTAGCCATATTCCATAATAAGTACTCAAAATATGATAATAATAATAATGATATTAATAAGTGATAAAAACAGGTTGGCTTTTGAAACCTGAACCTTTATTTTATTAGTTTGGGTATATTTAATTCTTCCTCTAAACTTCAGTTTCTTTATTTGTCAAATGAAGTTATAATTGTACCTATCTCGTAGACTGGTTAGGATGATTAAGTGAATAATTACACATAATAGATGCTCAATAATTGTTAACTGCCATCCTCATTGTCACTCTCTTTGTCATTGTCACTCTCTTTGTTACAAAGAGTACTTGGCTAAAAGTCAAAAACTACCAGCCATCTGTGTGGTCTTAGAATTCATTGCACTAATTTGGGCTTTGGAGGATTCATTTTTAAGATGAATCCTCCAAACATTGGACTTGATGATTTCTGAACTTTCATTTAATTGCAAAATACTGAGATTTATCATGTGAAAAAATTTGTATTAAAATTTTTGTTGTCATAGAGAGTTGTTATAAAAATGCATAATGAGATTATATTGTATAGAACCTAGTGCCTAATTAACTATTTGTAAACACTATAAATATTAAGTATATTTATTATAGTTTTCAGAGTAGGTATGTATTTTGCCTTGTACCCCCTAGAACTTTTACTCAAAATATGAAAACAAAATCAGGCTTTCAGTGATTACTGTCAGGGCTTTTGTGAATTCAGTGACCATTGAATTAAGGTCATTTTCTTTCCCAGATAAGCTTTTTATATAATTCTTTAAGGCAGGATTGTCTCAGAGTCTCTTTAATCTACTGCTTTGGAAAAGTATTGGTTTAGGGAGAAGGTTCAGTTGTCTAGTCAAGATCCAAAGCACTATGGTCTCTTATAGAAATTTTATTATAGATGTGAGTAAATCAAAGTTGCCAGGATGAAACCTCTTAGTTGAGCAGACTTAAATGTCTAAGTACAAGTAGTTTGAATACATTTTCTGGTAAACCTGTTTATTAAGGCTGTTTATTTATTATTGGGAGATTTATATTTAAAGAAGAGAAGCCCACTTGCTATGAAATTAAATACTGGAAATAGAAGAAATGGTAGCAAATGGCACCATTTCTTAATAAGGAGTTCTTATGAAAAACTATAAATTAATGTCCTTTCCAATTAAAATGCACATTTTGATATTTTATCCAAATAATACTTTTCAAATTGTATCATTTTTAAGTCTTTAAAAAAAAGAGCCATCTTAAGAATATAAGGTTTGAAGAGAGATAAATAGAGGAAGTTTGAGCTTAGTAAAATTTTAAACTGATCTTCCTAGATTCATGAAAATAGCAGACACCTCTTTTGTTAAAAGATGTATAGTGCTAGAAGATGCAAATTTCCTGAAGGAAGACTACCAAAGAACATTTTGTGTGTTTCAGTATCATTAGTTTCAGATTCCTTAGCTCCATCCTCAGCCTCATCCTTCTGAATTATAATTTTAAAACAAGCTTTTCCTTTCTGCCCTCTTTCATCTGAAAAACATTAAGATAAGAAGATTGATGATAGACTTCGAGTTAGTATGCAGAAAAATAAACTTGTTTCTTATAAATTGCAGTGCTTTGCACATGTGAAAATCTAAGGATAATTAGTTGTTATTGCTTTAATATGATGGAGACAATAACTTGTTCTATGAGACAAGCTCCATGGCTAATGAATTTTGTCTTTTGGTTGATCGACTGGTTAATGGAATCAGAAAAAAAATATTTTATGTCTCTTCTTACAATGATGTTTTCATTCTCGACTAGAAATATAAAGGAATTTGGGTAGCTAGCCTTTGTTAGGACACATCCTCTTCCTTTCTTTTTTTAGCATTTGGCTCCCCTTTTCTCAGTATTGTTTTGTATTCTTATATCTAATTCCCATTTTGGTTCAGTATTTCCAGTAAAATTTACAGATTTATGAGGCATATTCATTAAGCTGGCGATTGTGTACATTTGTATACACAAACACATTCACACACGCACATGCACACACATGCTGATACACAGTAATCAACAGTTCATTCATTCTATTTTCTTTGTTTTAATCTGGACCATTTAAAATCTACAGATTTCTATATAAGAAATCAGATTTAAAAGTCAAGTAGAATAGGGATTTGTGGGATGAAAATAGAAGCCATAGTTGGGTGTAATTTTTGTAGGCACACACAGCTCTGCAGTATCTTCTTTAGAAACTTTTGGGTCTTATGACTCTGTCTTCATCCTATATTTCCTCATCCCTACCAGTTCTTTTTCAATGCAAGATTGAGTTTAGATAGATTCACATATTTAAATTAGTGCGGGAAGAAGACAAACTGCAAATATCTTCCTTCCATTTAAAATAGGCTGTACAAATCCTTGGGGTTTTTGTTTTTTGTTTTGGGTTTTTTTTTTTTCCGTTGTCTTCCCACGCCTACAAGTTTGTCATGTTAGGTGCTATGCTATTATGATGTGCCTTTCTTAGCTTCAGAGAACCCAAATAGAAAACTTCCCTGCCATTAAAATGACACTGTCACTTCCCTTTGACTGTGGGTGATGGACCCTGTACTCTCTGGGATGGCTTTTCTCAGACATGGGTCAATGAATAGTGCCTACTCAGCAGTTATTTTGGGTTATGGGCTGAAGTTCCTTAAATTCCAGGAGATAAGACATTCATTGTCTCTGAACCCCTTGCTGAACACCTGGTCATTTGATAGTATGTGTTGCCAGCCTGAGTCATGAGGCCAGGCAACCTGCTCTTCCTCACCATGGCCTAAGATGCCATCCTTGTCAAGCAAATGGAGATGGATCACGCCGCTCTAACCTTGTTATACATCACTGTCAAGTCCTGCTGTTGACTTCCAGACATTGGCCAAGGCAGTCTAAGTACTATTTCTGGTAGCAAATGTTACCTTGGATTGTTTGTGGGTCATGTTAATTATGATGGAATATAAACAACCTGTTCCAAGAAAGATCATGAAAAGTGAAGCTTCCTTTTTCTGTGTCAACTCTTCCAACACCCTAAGTTTGATTTGTCTGCTGTGCCAATTATCCCATCTTGGAATAAGGACAAAGACTGAGAGTCCTCTTTGAAATTGTTTAGATTTTTCTTCATGGTTATATTTCTAGAGATATTTTGAAGGTTTGAGGCTGGTGACAAGCAAGGGGAAATTTGATTTCAAAACTTCCAAAGAATTTGTCGGATGAAAATAAAAGCCATAGTCAGGTGTAATTCCTGCTTCATTGTTTTAAAAAGATGGTGATCATATTTTTTAAAGTAATATTCCAAACTTTGTACTTCTCCTCTTTTTCCACATTTCTTGTTTTAGCTATTTCAGGATTCAGTAATTTTTTCCTGAACTTTGAGGACTTATAATCATTGCAATTTTAAGGGACCAGTAAGATTAACAATGCCATTTCAAAAGAGAAAAAAAATAATACATTGTGATTACTGTTGCTCTCTTATCATCTGAGTCTAGTTTTCAAAGCATATAAAACTTGTTTTATGATAGCAAAAGAAGTGTATCAGAGCAATCTTTGAGGCCCTCTTACTGTTTGTTAGAAACTAAGGGAACAATTAATTTTAAAAAATACTTCATTAATTGTCATGATCTTTGTTCTAAAACACTCAGAAATATTTTCAGGGAAAAATGAATCAATGGAACAACTCACCTTAATCATTGTCTACCAAGGACCTCACTAGCTCCAGATCAGTCTATAACCATCTCATTCTGCGTATCAACTAGCTACACACATCATCTCAGCAGCAATTATTTTGTTTCTTTAGCATGACTGCTTGACTCTATCTAGTCATTTGTACCTTTGCTTAGTCACTTAGGTCAAAATACTTATGTCTGTAGTAAGCTGGAGTCTCCCCAAAATATCTGATGCATTCACTGTTCTTGCTTGTCTCCAAATGTTTACACTGGACTATTTCATACATTTCATATTTTCTTTGGCCCTCACTACATGTCTTTGGGGCAGAGACCAGTAAACTATTTTAATTGGCCATTTTATAGGGTGTAAACCAGGAGATCACATTAAATGCTTTGTCTATTTAAAAATTATTTTAATTGTTAAAAATTGACAAGGTCTACAAGAAGTTCCCATAACCTTCTAATCCATCTACTGCCTTTAGGTAAAACAACACTTTGTACATCTCAAAAAATTGGTTGATGTCTTCAGTTTTATATGTTAAAAGAATAAAATCCTTTCTTTTCCATCTGCTTTTGGATGAATAGGCATGCAAGCTTATAAATGAATGAGGTGGACTAGGATATCCAACTAGACTAGAAGGTAGCCATTTAAGTGGATTATAGTAGGGTAAAAAGCATTTTCCAACAAAGACGGGTGCTTCTATAGATTCTGGGAGGAAATATGAAGCATGGCACATTAGAGAATTAAAACTAGTTCATTGTCACTGAAAAATAGGATGATATGAAGTGCAGTAACCAAAAAGAAATGATGGCAATGTAATCAAGACTGAATCTTGCCAGACTTATTAAGCAGTATATACTTTTTTCTGAGGACACAGGAGCTTTTTATATATTTTAAGCATGAGAGTAATGTTAACATTTTCTACTTGAGAAAAATCACTGTGGGGAAATGTGTTAAAAATGCTTGAGAGGGGTAAGACTAGATATAAAACATAAGAGTAGAGTTGCCAAATGAAAAACAGGACAGTCTGTTTTAATTTCAGGAGGAATTCTGAATGAAAGATAAACAGCAAATTTTTAGTGTAAGCCTGTACCAAATAGCGTATGGTGACTGTACTGAACACTGCATTTTAAGTGCTGAAAAAGAGTTTGCTTTAATATGAAGGCAGCCAAACAGATTTCAGAAGGTTTAAGTTTAGTGGAAGGAGGTGGGTAGAAAACTGATTGCAGAGTTGAAAAATAAATGGAGGATAAAGAAGTTAAGTCAGTGCTTCTAAACAACGCTTCAGAAATTGAAGTTGAAATAGAAGAAGGGAGTTGGTTATTTCATTTCCTCTGAGAATTTCAGTGGTTATTTTTCTTTATGCTCTCATTGTTAGCCTAACAATTTTGACCTGTTTAATTGAAAATAACACCGGGCATCTTATATATGTGACCCAGTGGTCTTTCTCGTTTCTGTTTTTATCAACCCCTTCTCTCTAAAAAATTTACCTTTCTAGAGTAAAAAAAATTTACTCTAGAAGTTCAAGTCTCGTCTTTTTTTTACCGGATACCACTATCAGATTGTCTGTCCTTCCTCTCTGACTTGCTGGAATCTCTTTGTCAGCTGTCCACTTGTCATTGAATGAAAACAAGCTGTAGCAAGGGCCTCTGCCCAGGCAATTAACCAGGAAGAGAAGCTTGAGGTTGTCTTCTATCCTCCAGAAAAGCATTTTTGAGGACTTTTCAACAAGAACCATTTTAAAGATAGAAGTGCTTCTAATACTTGAAATGCTCATTTATCTCCTATTCCTCCTAGCACTTAAGATATTCTTGAAAAGCACCGGTTTATCATGCAAAGAAATTGCTTATGTACTTTAGGAAATAATCATTTTCATTTCCTTTTCCTCCAGCTAGCCGCAGTTCTCTTTTAACACTAATCCCCTTCTCTTTGAGCAGAAACTAGGAGGTCAATGTCTAATGCTTTCTCTAGACTCCCATTATACCCGAAGTTAATTCCTTGACCCTTTACCTAATAGCTCCTGACTTAAGGTTTTAAATTTCACTAACATAGATCCTCTTCCTTGGTTGTTTTGTTTGTTTATTTGTTCATTTTATGAAAAAGAAAAGGGAAAACACACCTCAAACAAAGCATTTAAGGGTGGTTTATTCCCTAATAAGTGGATTGTTTAATCACAAAAAAATTCATTAGCCTGAACAACCAGAATGGCCCACTAGAGTTTATGTTACTGTTGGCCTTAATGAAAGCTTTTATCATGGATGTTGGGTCATTATTCAGTGCTTTAAATCAAATTCCATTTTCGGGGAGAACTTCCTGGCTAATACTAGAACGATTTCATGAAGTAGAGAAGCATAACTGGAAAATCCATAGAAATGTTACCTTCTCTTGGTAAGCTGTGTAGAACTTTATATTTAGCTATGACAAAAATGATCTGGAGGGGCTGAAGAGATAGCACAGCAGGCAAGGCGCTTGCCTTGCATGCAGGTGTCCGACCTATACCCTGAGCATTGTCAGGAGTAATTCCCGAGCACCTTTGGAAGTTGTGCAACTTCCCCCCACCAACACCTCCACCCCCAAATGATCTCTAATAATAAAGATTTGTTTTCATGTTTATATACATTTTTTATTTAAGAAGTTGGCTATGTCATAAAAAATGTACATTATTACTTTATTTTAACTTTAGTAACTTTTTGTTGTTGTTTGTTTTTGTGTTTTGTTTGTTTGTTTTGATTTTTGGGGGAGGTCACACCCAGCGATGCACAGGGTTTACTCCTGGCTCATGCACTCAGGAATTACTCCTGGAGTTGCTTGGGGGACCATATGGGCTTCTGGGAATCGAACCTGGGTCGGCCGCGTTTGCAAGGCGGCCGACCCTACCTGCTGTGCTATTGCTCCAGCCCCTCTAATAACTTTTACATTAATTATGCTGGAACAGATATTAAAATGAATCCAGAATCAAGTTCACTGCACTTGATGTGAGTTATACATTGTGTTCTAATAGTTATTTCCTGAAACCAGTTGGAACTTCGATTCCATCTAATTCTAACACGTTAAGAGGCACTTGGGTTTTGTTTTCTTGTTTTTTAATTGAATCACTGTGAGATACAGTTACAAGATTTCATGTTTGTTTTTCAATCATACAATGATCAAACACCCATCCCTCCACCAGTGCACATTCTCCTCCACCAGTGTCCCCAATATAAAAGTATAAATCCCCTTTTCCAACCCTCCCCCTGTCTTCATGGCAGACAATTTCCCCCCATACTTTCTCTCTACTTTTGGACATTATGGTTTGCAATACATATACTGAGAGGCTATCATGGCTATCATGTTTGATTCTTTATCTACTTTCAGCACACACCCCACATCCCAAATGATCCCTCCAACCATCATTGTCTTAGTGATCCTTTCTCTATCCCAGCTGCATTCTCCCCCAGCTCGTGAGGCAGGCTTCCAACTATAGGGCAGTATTACTGGCCGTTGTGTCTACTGTCATTAGGTGTCAGTCTCATATTATGTTATTTTATATTCCACAAATGGGCACTCAAGTTCTTGTCCTCAAGACTGAGCACAGAGAACCGAAGATAAGATGACTGAGTTTAGTAGAAATTTTATTTGAGGGAAAAAGGGAAGGACATGGAGTCCGGAGCAATGGGTTTCCTCAAGTAGGATGCCCAAGCAAAATGAAAAACCTTTTCCTTTTATAGTTCCTTATTAAAAGAGATGGGAAGGCAATTTACATTGGGTTTCATGCATGCAGAAATACAAGACAAAAGAGATTGGGGAAGAGCAAGATGTCTGAGAGGATTATCTTTTGCATATCCTGCACCTACCTATTCTCTGGACATTACAATACAAGGAATTTCTTTCTTTAGAGTCATTCTCTTTCTAATTTCACTCTACCTGTTTCCCTCCTGTCTCTGTGTCCCTCTCAGCACTGCCTGAGTTTGTGTGGACTCCACAAATTTAAGGGGTTCATCTCCCAAAACTGACCCTTTTCACATATGTGTCCAGTGACATCAAATTGCTTGCAGTTGTGAGATTTGGGGCACCTCACAACCTCCTCAAATTCAGTAGAACAAAACTCACCGATGTGGATCTATTTAGGATGATTACATTTTTGCTACAAAGGGCATACATAGCTCTAATGGCCAAGGGGGCAGGGTCTTAGAGAAGTGTAATTCTACATGGGATTTCCGTGTCCTCTCTTTGTAGAATTTAGACATGCCACCCTACCAGCATTTTGTTGTGTTCACCGGTCAGAAGATCCAGTGAAGATCAGTGTCTAGAATCATTATATGACTTTCCGTTGCATAGGCAATATTGACTAAATAATTGGCTACTCAGTTAAAACCAATTTCCAACCCCTCTTCCCTCTCTGAAAATTGGATGTGGTACTCAAAGCCCTAATTCTCTTATTATTAACATAGGTATTTTTGTCTTTTGTTGTTGTTTGGGAGCCATTTCCAGCCATGCTTAGGATTTACCCCTGACTCTACACTCATGGATCATTTCTGGTGGGAATTGAGGGACCGTAGGGGTCCCAGGGATAGAATCTGGTCAGTGGTGTGCAATGCAAACACCCTACCCAGTGTTCTCTTTCTTTGTCCCTTGGACATACATTTTAGTATAAACTTGAGTGTGGTCAAAAGGAACTTATTATGAACAACATAAAACACTGCCATAGCTCCAAAATTTCCAAGGATATCTAAATCTTTGCTTAGGAACTAGGGACAAAGACCAATTATTTTCTTTATGATGTCATAGACTTCAAGAGTGTGCAGGGTGGGAAAGAAAGCTCAAGTTGGAGAACAGAGGGCTGGCATGTGCAAAGCCCTGGGCTCAATCCCAACACCAGATAGCTCCCCGAGCACCTCCAGATGTAGCTGTGGTGACCCCAAAGCACCATGCCGCTGGCTTGCCTATACTGCTGGGCTGAGAATCATAGGGAGTAAACTGTGAACCCCCTGAAGTACCACTGGGGGTAGTCTGAATGTATATAACTTTATTTGACTCAGCCCATAGCTTTAAGCAAGTAAAATGTTTTACAGCAGAGACATCTGGCACTAAGAATTTATATGATTGGCCCAAGATCACATAAGTAAATTCTAGAAAGGATGGGAATCCCAGTTGCCTCAGCTAATGATATATCCATTTCTGATGGACAGCTTAGACTCAGACTTAGTTTTTCTAGCAAATGATGAGACCATCTGTGAAATGTAAATACTAAAGAAGCATTAACAATCTCTTCTCAGTTTAGAAAGAGTTGTGTTGACTTTTCAACTACTAAAAAGTTATAAAGAATTGTATTGACTTATAACTACTGAAAATTAGTTATCGTCTGTCCCTGGGTAACCAAAGGGAATGGCCCCAGACTAAAGATAGTCTCAATTAGGGAAAAGGAAATCTAGTTCACTTTTTAAAAATTTGTATTAAAGAGCCTTGATTTACAAAGTTACTGATAGTTGAGTTTTAGGCATGCAATAATTCAACACCAATTCCTCCATCTGTCAACTTTCTTCTACCAGTGTTCCCAGATTCCTTCCTCATCCTGACCTCCATTGCACCCCTGCCTGTCACCTTGACATGCACATTACAGAGTTTCAGTGATTGCCACTTATATCTCATGTTTTCAGTTTTGGATATATGCCTTTACCCCTCACTTGTATCACTGAAGCCCAATGCCTGTTTAGTTCTTTAACTTCGGAATCATCCCGTGGTTCCCATCTTACTTCAGTCATTAAACATTCTCCATTATTCATTTCTTGACTTTCAGGGATTTTTTTCATAAGAAAAAGACATATCAGCCTGAAGAGGTAAGACAGTGGATAAGCATGCTTGCCTTGCATGCTGACAACCTAGGTTCCATCCTCAGCACCCCAGGTGGTCTCCAAGCATCCCCAGAAGTGATCTCTAGCTAAGCACAGAATGAGGAATTAGCTCTGAACATTGTTGGGGAGGGTGTAGCCCAAAGACCAAAAAGAAAACCAAGAAAAGTAAATATATATGTGTGTGTGTATATATATATACATATATATTCATACCACCTTCCTATCAAAATGTCCTCAATATGTTAGCTTTTAATGAATCAATATTTGTTTTATATTTGCATTGTGTACTTGTAAAACGTTGTGCAGTGAGAGATTAGAATGACTGCTCTTATCATTGTGTAGGGAAATAGGAAAAGAGTATGTTCCAGAAACATATATGTTGATAAACTATCATCATAAAAATTACACCCATATATATCTATACCCTACTACCTTCTAAAAATGCTTTGAAACTACTTTTAACAATGAAATAGGAGAAAAAATAGGAGGGGTAAAAATCAGATCAAGAGAAAGAAGGAAAAGTGAATAAAGATTAATAAAAAGAAACTATTGAAAATGACTGGTGAGCTTAGTAAAAATATACAAAATCTCCAAGATGGCGAGTTTTGAGGGGACATGGGGAGGATGCACCCAAGCAGTGTTCATGGCTTATTTCTGGCTCTGTGCTCAGGGATCACACCTGGCAGTGCTCAAGGTACCATAAGGATGTCAGGGATTGAATCCAGGTCGGCTGCGTGCAAGGTAAGTACCCTGCCTGCTGTACTATCTCTCCAGCCCTGAGAGGTTGAAACTTTTCAAACGTAAACTAAATGAAAACTGCTGAATAGTGTCATAAGCATTTTCTTGGATCTCAACTTTATACCAGTCTGAAAATAAACTTAGTATGAATTTTTTGGGTACTCTTTCCTTGTCATTTCAGAGCTGAAGTTAGTTGTGGGTATAGGTTAGTGGGAGAGAACATGACTTGCATGTCTTCTGACTCCAGCACCACACAAGGGGAAATAAAAGACAAAATCTGCAAAAACTGAAGTGATTCTTTGGACATCTTATTTTACAATAATTTCAATCAGCACAGGGCTGGAGCGATAGCACAGTGGCAGGGCATTTGCCTTGTACGCAGCCGACCTGGGTTCAATTCCTCCACCCCTCTCAGAGAGCCTGGCAAGCTACTGAGAGTATCTCACCCACATGGCAGAACCTGACAAGCTACCTGTGGTATATTTGATATGCCAAAAACAGTAACGACAAGTCTCACAATGGAGACATTGCTGGTGCCCGTTCGAGCAAATCTATGAGCAACGGGATGACAATGATACAGTGATACAGTGATTCAATAACATCATTAAAAAATGTACTGTCCAATACTATAAGTTGCGAGCCACAAGTGATTCTTTGAGTTTTTGAACTGTAACTAATCAGAAATGAGGTTACTACATGTATAAAATACATACCGAATTTTGAAAACAACTAAATAAATTTTGACATGTTAATTTTGCATTGAAATTAAAGCAACTTAGATGTGTTAGATCAAACTAGACATATATTAATTTTAAGATGAGATTTTCTTATTTTTTAATACGTCTTTTGGAAATTCTATATTAAAATGTAGCTCACAATTCTGTTTAGACAGTGTTGTTCTAGAGAATTGATTTTCACTGCTATATTAAATGCCCTGAAGAATCCTTTGCAATGTAAAATTTCAGATAGCCTTAGCTTTATGGATATGTTCATACAACAGAATAATCAGTGCTGAACAAACACATGGATAAAATTAAGTCCTTAAAAGCATAGTAAAAATATCAAGGATATAAAGTTACTACTTCAGAGCACCAGCCTTCCTCATCTTCTCAGGAAGCCCACCCTTCACCCTTCCATGGCAGATCGTCTGCTTTCTCAGAGATTATAGACAGAAGCTCTGCTGATTGCTAATTGGGTTTCTTTTCACCATAGTTTTGAAAGCTCTATTATGAAACTGGCCTTTATTTTGAAAATTTCTGAAGTATATGGGAACTTCAAAAGTTCAAAACTGTGTCTTTGCCCAGATCTTTATAATTTTGATAGTTTTTACCAGATAGTTATAGATTTGTTGATTTTTAATTAAACGGAAAAGAATATTATATGTATATATGTAGAAACATGTGACATGAATGTATTTTGTAGCCGTTCTAGGTGGAGGAATGCATATTGAATTAATAGAGCAATAGACTTTAGAGGGATTAGATTATAACTGGTGCACTGGTTTAACATTTTTTGCCTTAATTTTTTCATCTGTGCAGGTCCTCAGCAATCCTATGTGCATTTTAGCTTTAGGATTCTCATATCTTAGGATGTCTTTGACTCTCTCTCTCTCTCTCTCTCTCTCTCTCTCTCTCGCTCCTTCCTTCCTTCCTTCCTTCCTTCCTTCCTTCCTTCCTTCCTTCCTTCCTTCCTTCCTTCCTTCCTTCCTTCCTTCCTTCCTTCCTTCCTTCCTTCCTTCCTTCTCTGTGAGTTCTTACAGAAAAGAAAACCAGTGCTATCTGACCTGTCTTGATATCTTTATTCTTCTTCCTCTGCAAAGAATCACACAATGCAAAAAGTTATTCTTCTTTATTTTCATTTTGGTGGTAATAATGGAAGTAGCCTTTTCCATCATTTTGAGTATTATTTCTATAGTCAAAGAAGAATATTTTAATAAAGGTACTTAGTGCCCCCGGAGTCCATGAATTGTAGGGGTTTTTTTTTATCATTCCCTTTTAAATCTTATGCAGACCTGTTTATAATTTGTGTTGTTTGATTCAACCAGGGGATTTCATTGGTTTTTACTGATTTTTCTTGCATGTGAAGCAAGACACAAGAAATTAGCTCCTCCAGTTTTCTAGACTTAATAGGAAGGTTTCTCTGTACAGGCAAAACCGGTCTGTGACTGGCACCAGTCCCTGGAAATGGCTGGCTGTTCCTTGCCTCTCAGTGGCACAGCACAGGCAAAGCCAGGGAGAGCTCCGTTTTCTCATGGACATAGCAATGGCATTAAAAATGCCTTCATTCCTATGGACATTGCCCAACTTATAAGGGATTCATTTCTTATTAATTCAAAGATGGTGCCTATCTAACTTACACAAAAGGAGAATTGAAGTTGGGATATTTCACTTGAAAAAGAAAATGTTTTAAAAATGGGTGGTATTGGTTTTGACATTTGCCATCAGACTTAATTCTTGGTTTTAAATTCAAGTTTTAAACTCAAACTGAGGAAAGTTTGATTTAACCTGTACTATCCTCTGCCCTTCCTGAGGTGGGCAATCCGGTGGGTTACATATCTGAAATAAGTCGAAGCAAAGAATAATTCCCATCACAGACTTTTACTGTGGAGAATGGAAGGTGGCTCTTTTTCTGATCGCATGCCCATCGAGGCCCACCTTGGCAAACAGAGTCAGCGTGTCTCTAAGTAAAACATCCCCGGCCACCCTCTGCACCCCTGGTGTCTTTTCTGTCCCCCTGATATCTCCTTTCGTTCTTACTTCCTTTGCTGGCCGACCTCTCTGGCCAGCAAAGCCTTGAGTGGATTCCCTGTGGAGTCCATCAGCTCCTTTCTGTAATTAGCTTATTGGAGCCACTGTGAAGTGATGCAAGAAGACTTGAGCTTCCCTAGAGCCACACTCCTTAGTCTCACACACTTTTATCTGTTGCTCCAGGGAGCCAGATACCAGGAAACCATTATGTTAATACAGCAACAGCAGCTCTTATTTTTTCAATCCCACAAACACCACATGTGACCTGACATGATCTTAAGATACAAACAAGTAGCCGACATACTCGGGGCTCTGGGGTACTGAGTTTCTTTTTCACCTGTCAGTTGGTTCAAAGCCAAACATCTCATTCAATTCACTCAGCATGCATGATTCTAGCAGGTCTGTTGTCTGATCTGGAAATTTACTGTGACAAAAAGAATATGACATTGTTTGGGGGCCTCTGAAAATTTACTCTCTTTCCAACTTTCTCTCATTTGAGTCAGTTGTTTGCATCTAACACTTGCTATTTTACCCATTGGCCAGATATGTCAGTTTTGGATTTTTGAAATAAATCTTACCTTGTTATGCCTTTGAAAATTATTGTTAGCCTTTGTACAACTTGACAAAATTTTGTTAAGCTCTCAGTGTCCTATCCAGATAAAAGTCTGGACTACTGAACGAGACAGCCATTTCTATTCTCAAAACCACTTCTCTGACTTCTGTTTTATTCCGATTAGGTTTCTACACTTTGGGTCAGAGCTAAAATACCAATATGCAGATAATTTAAAATTTGATTTTTACCTTTTCCCTCTAAGTGATAGAATTAGTTCATTCAAAGTCTGGCCTTCAGGAACTATAGAACGCATCTTGAAATTAATAGAATTCCTTCTTTCTCTGCATTAATTATTTGATTGCATTATAATATATATTATTAGAAGTTTAAGCCTAAAGGATATTTTTGAGAGCTAATATTGTATTCAGAGCTGGTTGTCATACCTCATATATCAAAGAACCTAGGTTCTCATGTACGTGAGACCATCTATATGAAATGTAGGGAATGAGAAAGCATTTGGTAAGTAAAATAAGTTTTTGTGTATGATTTTCTCTTCTGCTGTTTTTGGTTCTTTGAATTTAGGACCACACCCAATTGTGCTTAGGGCTTACTTCTGGCTCTGTGGTCAAGAATCACTCTTGGCACCAGGCCCCATGGATAGAACTTGGATTGGCAGTGGGCAAGGCAAGCACCTTACCCCTGTGTAACTCTCCAGCCCTTATATATGAGTTCCTTTCCTTGGTTCTACCTTTATTTAAAAATATGCCTTCCTACCAGTAATTTTTTATGTATCTTTCTTGAAATGAAATGAAATGAAATGAAAATATTTTCTTCATAAAACAATTAGTTGACAATTCTTCACTTATAAACTGGATTCTAGAGTCAGCTTCCTTCCTTCCTTCCTTCCTTCCTTCCTTCCTTCCTTCCTTCCTTCCTTCCTTCCTTCCTTCCTTCCTTCCTTCCTTCCTTCCTTCCTTCCTTCCTTCTTTGCCACACCTGGCAGTGCTTAGGCCTTACTTCTGGCTCTGTGCTCAGGTAAGGGCAATATCAAAGTAGCCATTGTGGTTCCAGGGATCGAACCCAGGTCAGCCAGGTTCAAGGCAAGTGCCCTTGCAGGGGTTTTTATTTAGAGAGAGGGGGTCAGCCACATCTGGTGAGCTCAGGAGATGCTCCTGTCTCTGCACTCAGGGATCACTCCTGGTGGTGGTGATCGGTATTGGGGGGGATGGGGTACCGTGTGTGGTACTGGGGATTGGGTAAGGATTGATTGCATGCAAGACAAAAGCTCCTTAAATCCCTGTATTGTATCTCTGGCCCACAGATATTGAAGTTTTAAGGAGGCTAAGCAATTTGTCCATCTTCCATGCACAGATTTGTAGATCTAGTAACTGTGACTCAAACTCTCATTTTTATTACCCCCAAACCCATCCTCCTTAATCATTATACACATAATTGTTAGGAAGTTCATAAAGTCCTAAAGCCTATTTAATGATACCCTGGCTAAGAACCCCTAATTTGCTGGAATCCAGAGATTTTCATTTGTAATGAAGAATATGTGTGGTTAATGAACTTGTCGTTTGGGGTAGCTTATTTAATGAATATATGAGAATTTGTTGAGTAAGCATCATATTGGAATCTTGTCAGGTTCTATGACATGGACTTTATCCTTGAGGAGTTTACTGTTCCCATGGGAAAATAAGTTTTACACAGTATAGAAATAGGAGTGCAATATATGTAATGGTGACTATTATATATTCTTGATATTTCCATAAGTTACAGATAAAAAGTAAACCCTTACTTAGTCATCCTTTGCATGGTCATTTTATTTATAAAAAAGAAAAACTAAACTCTCTCCTGGGAAATAGGAAGATTAGGTGCATCATAAAAATGAGGTCTATACTCCGGGATACCGAGACTTTAAAAAGTCTTGGTCAAATTCATGGTGGTTTCAGCAGCAGCATCTATGAATCCCAGGCAGCATGCCCAAGAAGGAGATTCAGTAATGTGTAGTCATTTCCCAAGAATTCAGACCATCTATCACAGATTCATGCTGCTAAGTTGTCATAGGTAAGGCAGTGGCACCCCTTGTTAGTGTCTGCCTTTTGATTCGAGTAGGAGTTCTACTGACAGAAAACTTCAGGACTTCAAGTGATGCAACACAGTCTTGAGTCACTCTGGAGTAAGAGTGCTAGTCTGGCAGCTTCAGATGGCATCATCAAGTATGGGAGCATGATTTAAGCTGATCAACCATCTGATAATCAGGACTGTCAAAAAGAAATGGCTTGTGGTGATAATTGAAATAACTGCTTTCTGGGAGGATAGTATAAGAAAATTGTGCATCTGACTTGAGCAGCTGTTATATATGAAGTTATTACAGGTAATGACAGTGATCAGGTATGAAAGATGGATTATGTCAGCCTTCATCAGATAGTTGTACAGCTTTAGTTTTGCTCTTTTAAGACTTCAGTTATTTAGATTTTAAATATGATAGATTTAATTACTAAATTAGAATTTCCTGCGAAAAACAAATATAAATGTTAGTCTGCTATTCATGCAATATGGTTTATCTCCTCCCATCTATGACAGTCGTTTTATTTGAAATGTCTGAAAGAAGCATAGTTTATGTGTAGCTTTATGCTACATTTTCACTTAATAAATTTTTTTACATTTTATTTTACATAGGGGCTGGAGAGATAGCACAGCAGGTAGGGAGTTTGCCTTGTACATGGTCGACTGGGTTCAATTCCCAGCGTCCCATATGGTCCCTTGAGCACACCGCCAGGAGTAATTCCTGAGTGCAGAGCCAGGAGTAACCCCTGAGCATTGCCGGTGTGACCCAAAAAAAGCAAAAAAAAAAAAAAAAAGAAAAGAAAAAAGAAACATTTTATTTTACATAATGTATCTATAATCCCCGAAACCTAACTTGTTACCATTAGTTTTTTAAATGGAGCAAGGATTTTGTAAAATTCTATTATGCCTCTGAAATTCCTAGATGGAAAATATGTTGAAAGAACAAAAATTCTGTCATGGTGCACAAATCATCATTTGGGCTTATCCAGCTTCTAGTCATTGGAAGAAGTAATTTTTCTAGACATATGCAAATATCTCGATGGGTTTTATTTAATTTTAAAAGCACAATGCCAATTCTATAATTTCTTAAACTCATTCCTGGAGAAAATATAACTCAAATGATAACATTCCTTCTCATATTTTATTTGAGCAGACACTTGAATATTTTAAAATAAATGGCCACCAGACTTTGACTTCACAGAAAGAATTCAAGACATACATAGTGATTGTCCAGCTTTTGTATTTGTGTGTGTGTATGTGTGTGTGTAGGGTGCTTAAACAAGACCTTTTGATTTCATAATAAGCAGGCTTAGGAACAATAAAACTTGACATTCTTAACTGTTACAAGTATTTATCCCTATGGCTTTATGCAGTTATCATTTTGTTAATGATGTCAAAGCCAGAGTCATAAACTGAGCATGTACCCAAGGCACTACTGTAAATTTTGAATAGAATCCACGTGGTCCCTTTGACCTAAGATTCAACTGGGATAGAGGAAGGAGAAAAAGAGAATTTTCAAAAGTGGAGCAGAAGTCTAGGCCAAAGAAGGGTGGATGTGTGCAATTGTTCCCTAATTTTTTGCAATGAGATTTATTTAGATGGACCTTTTCATATACCAGATATTCTTGCTAGCCAAGCACTGGATTGGGGCAGACTGCTTTTGGGGGTATGTGTGTGTGTGTGTCTGTGTGTGTGTGTCTGTGTGTGTCTGTGCGCGCGCATGCAATAATGCACCCATGAGATAATACAAATAATCGGTGAAGGAATAATTAATGATGTGGCAGGGAATATTTTTTGATAAATGCTTGGGGAATGAGGTGACAGGCGTGAAATTAGAAAATTCCTTCAGTGATCTAAAATATAAATAGCTTTCGGAACTGAAAAGAGTTTCACAGCTGAAGATTTTATTGTGTTGAGGGGAAAAACTTTTTTCTCTCCCCCACTCCCTCCTCCTTTGCAAGTTGTTTGTCCATTCACAAAACAAATACTCTGAAGCCCAGCGCAGCTCATGGGAATAAATTTCAGGTCGAATTAGTACAGTTTCCTTGCTGTCAGGATGCTGGAATTAATGGTGTTTTGATGACATGAATTTTGAAGGGCAAACAAAGAAGCTGAAGGGAGAGAGACATGACTCCTTAGAAGCTTGGTCCTCCTCTCCCCCAGCCTCTCTTGTCTTCCCTGTCATCCGTCTGCCAATCTCCCTGTCCATGGTTAGTTAAAGGCGCTTTTTATCCTCTTTTCTTTCCCACAGAGTTTGCCAGATCCGGCCCGGTGCCTGGGTTCCAGGAGGACACGCTGCAGTTGGCCTTCATCGACTTGAGACAAGTAAGTCTTTGTGTTTTTGTTTTTTGTTTTTCTTTTAAGATGTGTGACTGAAGACCATCAGGTCTTAAGGAAAAGGGGAGGGGTGGGGGATTGGCGTTGGCGATTCACACTGGAGACCTAAGACTTTTTCCCTGTGTTTGAGGCCACCTCTTTTATTTAGCTATCTGGGCTCCTCAGCTATGGCGGAGTTAAAGGTTTTGTGGGTAGGAGGGAAGGCAGGAGGCGGGAGGAGGGACCCAGAGAGTAGAGGGACTCAAGTGACCCTCAAGTGATGTGACCCATTGTGCTGGAGTTGGCTTCTGCAGACACAGCAAAAAGATAACTCGGCAAACCCATGCTAAGCAGGTGCACTGAACCAGAGACTGCTGCCCGGAGAACTTTTGTTTGGCGATAATGAGGGCAACAGCGTTTAGGAAAAAATGAAATATTTTACGTTCTGGATTGTTGGCTTGGTGTGTTGACTTTTTTCTTTTTCCTTTACTCTTCCTGTCTCTCCCTTTGTAGAATGTGGTCAGCCCCGAGTGATTAAGTGGCCATTTTTGAGGTGCTTAGCAAAGACCCTGACCACTCGTCCTAACGTGACAGACAATACTATTAGGGATGTGTGTGGAAAGCCAGGATTTCGGCATACCTGAGCTCTGCGAGCCAGTCTGATAGAAAGAGCCCTTCCAAAGGACTTTTCTTGCCGAATGAAATGAGTGGGTTGGTAGGCCTTGGTGATTTGGGTACAGAGAAGCTGGATGGGCGGGCGGGGGGTCAAAAGAGGGAGAGAGTTACTGGGCTCTGTCATCTCTTTACTCTGAAGATGGATGGGGTTGGATAAAAAAGTGTGAATGAAGTAAGAATCAATGACTGATGCTTCTTTCCTATTAAAACAATCTTTTTTTTTTGTCTGTTTTAAAAAAGGGGCTGGCTTTGTTTCTCCTGCCATAATGATGCAGTGCCTCTTGTTTCCAGAGCTGACATAGTTTGCATTCTGAAAACTTTTAGATGCCCAGGGTATTTCTTAAAGCTGTAGGACCCCTTGTATTGGTAGCTTCCTTACCACTGTGACTCGATTCATGCTGGAACAGCTTTGAACCCATAATGGATGGCCTGAGCTACCTCTGAATCCTAGTAGATGGGTGGGGTAATCTGTCATCTTAATGACAATTCTGGAAAGCCTTGTTAAGCAGAAGACAGAAAATTGTGTTTCTATAGACCCACCAAAGTTTGAGGATTCAGGCCGCGTCCCAGAAACGTGTGTCAACTTAATATTGGGGGGCCGAAGTGAGGGTTCTCTTACACATAAAGGATTTCCCAGCATGATCGCAAATGGCACTGAGCTTCTGTCCATGCGTAACCACGCCTTCCACCGGTGGATTCAGCAACTCAACTAAGATGTTCTGATTTTAATCCCTTGACTAATCTGAGGTTGAAAAAATAAGATTTCGTGCCAGGGTTTTGTAGGGTGGAATCTAAATTTCATTGGAGAAACACACTCAAGGGGAGAAAACCGCCGCTGCTCACATTCATGAGAAGGACGGGTGGTTATTCTCTCTAATTTGTGGTGTTGGTCCCTGTGGAAAGCAAGTAGTGTTTGCAGAAAATGTTGGTCAAGGGAATATGCTAGAAAGCACAGCCAAACTAAGGTGGGTCTGAGGTGGGGTAAATGCTCAAGTTGTGACCTCCCAGTAGGAATTGTCATCCATGCTTATGTTCCTATTTTCTATTACATTTCTATCTCAGAGTTTCTCTAAGCAGTAGAAATGAAAACAATAAAATCTTACTTATAATCAAAGAGTATGCTTTCTCCTATGAGTATCACCTAATTGCTCTTTATATATATATAATAACTATATATATATATAAGCTGTTTAAAGTTCCCAACATTGATAGCTTAGAAAACATCTCTCACTCTCAGATAGTAGCTCATTATTAACAATTAGGTTGTTGAACTATTGTAAAAAAAAAAAAAGAAGTTATTCTCCCATATCCCCCAAATATTTATCTCTTTGCTGTTCACCATAGTCATTCTCATCATTCTCATAACTTATGAAAAGTGAAACTTTTTGCATTCTAAGGAGGCTTCTTTTGAATCATAGTGATGCTCAAACTAAGATTACAATCCTGGGAATTCTTTTCCAGTGGAAATCATTTGACCTCAGCTGGAGCTGGCTATGTGTTCCTAAATTTGATGATGTCCTCTTGCATTTATTCTTTGAAGTTCTAAAATAAAATTAATGGAACTTCCAGATTGCAAGCTCATCTTAGAACCTTTAGCTTTATATTTGATACTGTGTGATATTCCAGTGTATGCTTGAGTATTCTTCTTATAAAGAAGTTGCTTGCCCCGGAGTACTAAGTTCCATTCTAAAAAAAATTCCAATTATTAAAAAAAATTTTAAGTGGACTAAAATCAGCTTCTCTTGATTTTGACCCTTTGAATCTGCCTTTTTTATGAGCACACCCCCCAATTTGTAGTACAGGCTTTCTGTTCTTGGTTTATTGAGCTTCTTGCTGCAGTCGAGTATTCACATGTTGCATATTTAATTTTTTCTCATCTAGTCTTTATATGGTTGATTTTATGGACCAAAATTGGAGACTTAAGTCTCTTTCGTTTATGTTTTTCTTTTCAGCATATTATTAATGCAGACTTTTAATATTCTAGCCTGTCTGAACTTTCTTAGGACATGAATTAGTGATTCAGTTTATTAACTGATTTCATCATTATGTCCTTTTTAAAGTAAGCCATAAATAGCAGGATTAACCAAAGTTAAAGAAGAGATTAAAGTTAAGGCAAGTTATAGTGGTACACACCTATTCAAGAAGGGGATAGATATCCCCAGTGCAATGCAAGCAGGATAATCTTTCACTGTCGTCAAATCTATTTGACTCACTGGTTTATAAGTATATGCATGCTGCTCATGTTTTCATGTTCTCTTGATGTTAGAGTGTTTCAGACACTATCCATTGAGTGATAATTTTTAAAACATTCAAAACATGAAATATTTTATGAAATCCTCTCTGTATATATATAATAGTGGTGTCATTTTCAAGCTATGAAGTTATATTAAGAAGTAAATTAGATGTGGTAGCAAAACTATTCATCCTTTCAACCTGTCCTGTCTATTCTAAATTTGCTATATCTTAAGGAAAAGAGTGAAATGACATTTTGAATATGCATGCTTTCATGGGTTTTTACATTTGTATAGCACTTCAAAGTTAAAGCACATTTGCATGCATATCTCATTTGTCAGATTTCTGGGTTTAGAAAACCTGCTATTAATAATCATATGAATCAGTACAAATTAGAATCTCCCTTTTTGACCACTTTATACTTTATTTCTAAGTTTATGCAAGCAGGATTACAGTAAAACTGAAGGGCTGACTTATTAGCTGTCTCTAAATGGCATCTATACTCCAGATACTAATAATTACCTGCCTTTCAGGTTTCATAATGAAAGTTACAATATAAGGACCCTTAGTAGATTCTCAGTAGTCATTAATTCAACAGTACTACTAAGTAGATAATGCTTGTGAATGCCGGAATTTGATCACAGGTGAATGTAATACTGTCTCTGTTCTCCAGGAATAAAGAAATGATCAACAATTTTTTCTTTATTCTAATGCACAGAATATGGTGATAAGCACTAAATTGAATAAAAGGACCTATTGTACACATTTTGATTGTTTTGGTACTTTTGCTACATAGTAAATCACCCCAACACATATTGGCTTAAACCAAGAACCATTTAGGTCAAGTATGTGCAGATTGACAATTTAGGATAGGTGTGATGGGTTCATTCCTACTTTGATATCAGCTTCTGGGTTGTCTTGGCACTGCCTTGTATAGAATGCCTTAACTTGGCTGCTTTTCTAAGCCCCACGTGCTTTCTCATCCACCAGCAGCCTCACCTAGGTTGATTCACATGGCATCTTTGGCAGGCTTCCAGGAGAACTAGAGGAAATGTGCAACCCCCTTGAGATCAACACTTGGAACTAGCAAACATCACCTCTACTACATTTTGTTGGCTAACTACAACTACTCGCCAAACTCCACCTTGTATTTGATTTGGGGTATTTCACTTTCATATAATTGTCACAAAATAAGTAACACAAATCAAGGTCCAGGTTGCATCTATCACTGAAGACTCAAATAAAAAAAAGAGACATAGAGTGGAAAGGGTCTTTTTGGGCCTAAGTATCTATAAAGTATTTCTTGGAAAAGAGGAAGAGTTAGAGTAAATGAAATTGGGCATTAATGCCAGCAGAAAGTATTTCAAGCATAGAAAATAGCAAGCTTTAAGTAATGTTTTAAAATATGTATATATTTGATGTGTATATTATAACTAGGATCTTGGGTGTATTTCCTCTTTAAATTGTTAGGCCAATCTCTAAATTCATTATTATTTATCTTTGCTATTCCTTTCCCTCATGATCCTCTTTTTCTGTTTTATATCTTATTCTGTTCCTCATGAAATGCCTCGTATCGTGAGCCAGCCTTTGACATTTCACCTTTCTCATATTCACATTCTATGTTATAGGGGAATCTTAACTTCCCCAGGTAATTATTACATGATTTATTTAATTCGTGTCTGTTTCATGTTTGACGGACAGGAAAAGGTTTGACTCTTATCTTTAGTAACGTGACATTAATTTCTGTTCCTTGGCCCAAACTGTTTGTACTTCCGATATACATAAGTTTTTTTAACTGAATGAACAAGGGTGTGACATTGCGTCAGATCTCCTGAATGGAGCTTGTTGGCAACGACTCTTACACAGCAAAGCTATCCCAAGATATCTACAGCTTTTTTTAGAGTGAGCTGGTGACATTCCCTCTAGGCCAGTTATTCCCCAATTTCTAAGCCTTTAGTCTAAAGTAAACACAGTGCATTTCCATTGCAGGCACTTAACTTATCTTGAAAACAACTATACAACCTAAGAGAAATGATTGTATATTTCTTTGGAGATTTTGAACAAATTTGGATGCTATTTCTGTTAGAGGTAAATTACAGAAAAATCAACACTGTCAGGTAGTTAATACCAGCAAGGAAAACCTTGGAGCAACTCAAGAATCTTAACTATGTAGAACTAACTTCTCCTATTTCTCAATCTATCTTTATCCTGCTTAATGAGATTTTGATTTTTTTTAAAAAACTTATTTCCTTCCTTTTTCTTTGGCCCTGTTCTCAAGTCTGATGACCCAAGAGTACCACGAAGAGGAACTTTTCATTGACTATGGTTGGATTATAATGGGTGAAAAAAATTTATTGCTTAAAATTAATATCCATCATATTTTAGCTTTAAGGAGATGCCATATCCAGAAACTAGCTTTGTTTGTTGCAGAATTTAACAAAAATGATATGTTTGGGAGTTCTTTTTTTGTCTTTAACTCTGACAACTCTAATCAGCTAAGAGCTCACAGAAGAAACTGGGCTGAGAGTAGAGCAGGCACACATCTCAAAAGGCCCAAAGGGTCAATGTTCTATTTTTCATCACAACTGTTCCACTGTATTTCACAGAAAGAAAGCTATGTCCCACATATATTTCTTCTACGGCCCTTAACCTGCTGGAATGTAACTTGAGGTCTTTGGGACTGAGACTTGTAATTTTCCTAAATACCTAGTGAACAACTGCCAAAGAATTGTGCTAGAAAGAGGAGAGGCATGGGGTTGGGTAGTAGGGGGGATTTTTTAACGAAAGGATCTTCCTGGTGAAGGGAAACAGAAATTAAACATAGCAGTGAAGTGTATGCTCAGTGATATCCATGGAAATACTCTCCAAGTGTCAACCATCTACTGCGTCTGACCTTGAACAATGATTATTAAAACTGGGAGTCATCTGTTCCACGGTCAGAAATCAAACAGCTTGATAGCTCATCGAATCGTAAGATTGAACTACGACTGACATGGGTCTGGGGGTTAGAAAGAATAGTTTAAGCCACACTGCACATTATTTTGGAAACTATTGTCTGGACTTCTGATATGGTAGCATGTATTTGTAATCTTGAAAATGAAATCCAGAGCCATCAAATCCCAAAGGCATTTGGTTATTAGAAAAGGATGTAGTAAGATATCAGATAGCCTGCACAGAGATCTCTTGGCTGATATTAAAAAGTTCCTGCAGACTCTAGTGCATGTTTTGATATAGGCACAGGAAGTACTTGGATGCTTCCCTATAGAAAGAGCATTTGTTCATCTGATAAACACTATACCTAGCACTGTTAGAGGTGTAGTGTTATGGGAAATAGTATAGAAAATAAAACACGGGTCCCCTTCCTAAAAGGCAGTTCCCTTATTATACATGCATATGATGCATGCCTTTTCAAAATTCTGCTTTTCACGGATTCTTTCTCTGGTGGCCCTGGTATTAAAAGAGAATTGTCATTTTGTTTGGTGTCTCTCCCCTCCCCCCATCTGTGTTGTATTGTGTTACTTTAGGAACAGCTTTAGCGTTTTCTGGTAAGAACCTCAGGGCAAGGCTAAATCTGCTATATGCTTGATAATTTTTCCAACAGAGGGTTGAGACTACCACATTTCAAATGGCTAACTTGAAATGCTTGAAAATGTGGTTCTTTTGTTTTTTGAAAGCAGTGGGGTTTTTTTTCTCATTTGAGAAAATTGTTTTATTCAAGTTATGTTGACTGACACCCATAACCTACGTAATGGCTCTAACCTCAAAGGAAGCTCTGGCAGAAAATGATGTCCAAGGAAATGAGTGATACTACCTTTCAGTCTGGTTCTGTAAAGAGCAGTTAATAGTACTATTTCTGAGAATAGACTCTCTTGTTCTAGACTTCTGACTTTATGATAACCAAGGCTGAAGGAGCCGTGCACCCAGGGTACAGGTGATGAAGGTCCTCGGCTACTAGAGTATTGTGAAAGCCTCTGAAAACCAGATATGACTCATTACCACCGTGTGACATTTGGAACTAGAATCATCATGGAAAATTAATAGAAGGAAATTGCCCATAATACATAACTTATTCTGGGGCTCTTTGAATGTGGTTGAATGGGGGAGGGTCTATTCTAGAACTGCTGAGACTTTGTCTCTTCTTATATCCCTTTGTTCGCTGGGAAGGAGATAAGCCCAGAAATCTGTTCTGAGCTATGTTTTTTAATTATAGAACCCACTTTTTCCTCTATACTAAGAACCTATGAAATAACATTCAAGCAGAGTACAACGGTTTGGTATTGAAACTCATGTAAGAAGATGACCAAGTGACATCAGAGTGAGTTGGGAAGGCTCTCTTCTCTTCATCTTCCTTTCACTATGGGAAGAACTTTGTACCTCAAAAGTTGAATTCTTAAAGATTTTACAGAATTGTTTGGAAGCCTGGGAATCAAAGGAATGGGAACAAGGATGAGTGCATGCTGAGCACCTTCAGTCCAGTCCGTGGTAGTGTTAGATGAGGCAGATTCCTTGTTGACTTTTAGTTGCGATCCTGGAAAGGAGAGTGGAAGGACTCGTGAATTCTACTTTGCATTTTCTCGGGGTTCTGCTGTTTCTCAAAGAGGAAGCACATCTATTTATCGGAAGCTGGGTTCTTTGCACACCTGTGCTTTGTGCAGTGAGAACTTCTGCACCTCTTTGGAGGCTCTTTTGAGAGTTTGTGTGTCTGGGAATGCTGACTTAGGAATGAAAGGCACTGTGAGTCCTGTCAGGATTCCCCCGCCCCTGCCACCCACCACCCAACATTTATTAAAGCAGCGTGAGTTACAATGTTATTTGTGGTTGGGTTTTTGATGCACGGTTCTATCACCAGTCCTGCCAGCAGTGTCACTGTCCCTCCACCAATGTTCTCAGGTTCCCTCTCCTACACTCCCCCTCCTCTCTCTACCCCCATTTGCCATCTTGGCAGGCATCTTTTATGTGTGGTTATTAAAATTTGGGTCTCGTGATTTCAGTGTTGTTGACTCTGGTTTGGATTTCCTGTCAGGAATCTTAAACTGTATTAATTGCAGTGCTACAGAGACTAGCAGTAGATGCAGGATCTTCAATTAAAAGCAGTTGGAGAACATGATGGCCTCTCATTATCTGTATTGCAAACCATAATGCCTGTAAGTAGAGAGAGAGTAAGAGGGAAATTGTCTGCCAGAGAGGTAGGGGGAGAGATGGGACAGGGAGCCGGGGGAGGGATACTAGGGACATTGGTGGTGGAAAATGTGCACTGGTGGAGGGATGGATGGGTGTTCGATCATTGCATGACGTAAACTCAAACATAAATGCTTTGTAAGTGTAGCAATGGTGATCCAATAAAATAAAATAAAGTAATAAAATTTTAAAAGCAATTGTAGATAGTCTTTTGGCATATTTTCCCATGAATAATACAGTTGGGTTTGGCATTTGACTCATGGGTCTCCCAGGCTAACATTATATTTGTTAATTGTCAACCTGTACAGAGTCTGTGCACAGTCCAGGCTAAGGGTTGTAAGTGCAACGCTTCCTTCTTTTGACCTAGAAGGACTGTTGGAATATAGAACAAGCTTGCCAGCTGGTGCTAGAAGTCTAAGGCACATCTTTCCAAAAGGAAATATAGTCCTCAACTTCCTACCCTTTTGCCCTTAAAAAAAGAAAAGCCCTGTAATTTGTTGGTTGGTTAGTTTAGTTTGGGGACCCAGCGGTTTGTTCATTTGGATGCTCAGGGATCTCTCCTGGTGGGACTAGAGAACCATATGGTGCTGAGAATTCAAACCAGGGTTAGCTGCATGTAAAGTGCCTTACTTGCTATAGTGTCTTTTCTGGCTCCAGTAGCTCTATATGCCTGGTGGCAGTCTCACTCTGTCCCCCCTGGTAACAAATTCTGAGTCCAGAGACCAGTGTTCCTAACATTAGCTCTTTGTGAAGAGCTAATAAGCAGTGCATGGGAAGTCACCTGGAAACATCTTCCATGGTTCTTAGTGTTGATGATTCTCTTGTGGTTGATTACATGAGAGCGAGGTCATCTGTGAGGTAGCACACTGCAGCCCTCTCTGCTCCTCCCAGTGAGCCAAGTCTCAGATACTCAGGTAGTTTCTCCTCACCTCTGCTACACAGCATGAAGATGCACACCCACAAATCTGCACGTCATTTAGAAGAAAGGAATAAGCATCATCACCACTGAGTTTCCCTGGGAGCAGTGGTGGTATCCAAGGCTGTACTGAGCCTGGCGTCTTCAACGTTTTTTTCTTTCTTTTTTTTTTTTTTTTTTTTTTTTGCTTTTTGGGTCACACCCAGCAATGCACAGGGGTACAGGGGTTACTCCTGGCTCACATACTCAGGAATTACCCCTGGCGGTGCTCAGGGGACCATATGGGATGCTGGGATTCAAACCCGGGTCAGCCGCGTGCAAGGCAGACGTCCTACCCACTGTGCTATCACTCCAGCCCCTGGTGTCTTCAACTCTTTCTACTCATAACTTTATTTGGCCTAAGACATTCTTATGTGTCTTTGTATATAGGTATACAAAGTCTATATAGAAATGAAACTGTTAATGGGGACACATCCTACATAAATTTATTTTTAAATCATTTTTTCAAAAGCTACATGACGTCCCATAGGGTTGCAGGCCATTGTTTCAAGAGGCTTGGACAGAGAGCCAAGAGAAGGGCAGCAGAGCCAGACCTTGGAACTAATTTCTAACCACTGCGTCCTACAGATAGCCGCTGGAGGGCAGCAGAGAGTGAGAACAAAGGGCAGGATATAGGGAACTGGGGGATAATTCAGTTTGCCAAAAAAAAAAAAAAAGAAGCCCCCCATAGTTCAGGTGATTTAGCTTCCTGGGAGCCACGGATGTAAGCATGGGTCCCTAGGGAATAAAGACCAATAGGAGCATCCAGAACTTTGATCGGAAGGTCAAAACTCTCATCTTAGGCAAGCTCAAGAACCTGGAACATGTTGTTTTTTTTTTAAAGAACTAGCTAATACTGACTAGCAAAGGAGAATCTGTGAATATAGGGAACCGAAAGAACAATCTGAAATGTCTTGTACAAGAGCACAGGCAAATGCAGATTAGGAACCAAATGAAAGAAAGCAGTATACTTAGGGTAAGCCAGAGTGAAGACTGAGTAAAGGTACACAGGAGAGATTGACTGGTTTTCAGAGGCAGCCATCCTCTAGCAAAGAAAGAAGACTTTCCATACCAGTATGCGGGGAGCTTGAGAGGGGTCAGTTTTGGTGCAAAATAACCAGTCATATATTTGGGATTCTCATATCTGTATGTAATTCCTCCTTGATTTGCCAGGATCATGTCTTTCGTGGTCTTTCTTGATTTCAACAGCAGATAACTCATAGAGAATGTGAAAACAGAGCTGAAATAACATTCTAAGATATGTGACCATAGTATTTTTATATATGAAATAAAATAAAACTTGGGCATGAAATCTTTTTGATAGCCTTGGCGAAAGAACAACCCATTTTCTTAGAATACAGAGTTTGCTTCCTTTTTTTTTTTTTATATTTTAGACTGTATATTTTGCTAAGACTATCCAGTAGAAACAACAACAACAAAACAGCTGTGATGTCTGGTTGCATAGGCAAGATCTCAGTCAGTTAGGGGCTTGGGAACTATTGTCTATAGGTAGCAGAGAACAGTTTGGAAATCTCTTCTAAGAGCTGAGTTCCTTGCTATTTTCCAAAGCCCTTAAGTGCAGAGAAAGAAGTTCTTGCTAGGTTTCTTAAACTTCTCTCTTTCTCTCTTCTTTGATGTTCCCTTCACACATCAGGAAAATGACACTCCCTGACCCACAAATTCTACATGCATGGATTTAGGATATCACAGTGATGAATGCATTTAGAATTGGGAAGTCCTGGGTTATTAGCTGTGACAAATTATTTAACATCTCTAAGATAATTCCGTACTGTCAGTGTCAGATACTAAGTAGCATGACTGCATTGACTTATTTGATGCTTATTCTAACACTTTGAGAATAAAATATTATTATATCTCACTTTAATAACTATGAGAATAGGTTATTATAAAATCTTTATATTTTATAGGCAAGGATCTGTTCCCAACATATTTGTTCATAATCTCTTATTATACATAAAATAAATGAATGACTAAATACGTTATGGCATGTCCCTGTAAGAAATAGGACTCATCATAAAAATCAGGATTTTTTTTTATGCATCAAATTACAGACTTTGTATAAAATTCTTTAAAATGCAAATTAATCTAGAGTTACTAACTTCTAGTTGTTTGAGGATAAGGGGTTCAGATTGACTATAAAAGAGTATAAGGGAGTTTCCTGGGATAATATAGATGTTATTTGTTACCTCTCTATATTTGTAAGAAAGATGGAACTGTTTACTTAAAAATAGTAGATTTTATTATATAAATTATATTAGAATTAAATCAGTTTAAAAATCAACTGCTTTAAGAGAATAGCTCAAGGTAGATTTTTATTTTATCAAGACAAATTAATGGAAAAGTATAGTTTTTTTAAATGGTAGTAGAGCAACATACATTCTATAAAAAAATTAACTCTTATTACAACTCACATTATACTTAAAAATGTGTTCCAATGTATCATCGGAGATCTAAATATAAGACTTAGCACTGTAAGAAAACATGAGTCTTATTTTAGGGGGGGAATATTCATTTTCACCTTTTAAAAAAAAGTGTAAATTCTTTATGACCTTCAGTTGAGAAAATTACTTTTAATTCTTAATTGGCTTTGGATTTCTATTATGAATGACACACCAGTTTTATATCCCATTATTTAGCTATTATTTATACATGAAGTTATTTTTAATGTTATGTTATTGCACTTAAATTGTAATATGTGTGTCTATATCCTGCACTTTAAAAATGTCTAATATACTGCTTAAGGTAATTTCTTTGTGCAAGAGTTACAAAAATATTTTTTAACTTTTAAATGCTGCTGATTCTTTTAACAAAGAATTGTAATAACTGAGAAATACAACTAGCAGTGTATTCATCCATTTGTTCTATTACAACCTCACCAGCACATCCTATAGTTTGTTTATGCTAAATATTTAGTAATTTTAATAGGTGTAAGATGGTATCTTGGTTTTTATTCCGCATATTCTTATGCTGTGCATCAGTATTGAGTGACCTGTGAATATCAGTAAGAACACAGATAAAATAATGTCTGATTTGAAATCTGATTTGATGCATCTCTAATTTAACTTTAATTTATTAACATCTTATTAAAAACACACAAGTCTAATATCTTTAAAGAGTTAACTACTGATGAAAACTGCCATGATTTTGTATCAAATGAAGCAAGCCAGAAAGCATTATAGGTGTTTGAGGGTATTTATCAGCATTAATTCTTGATTTTGAGTTGTTTTTTATAAATTAATCAGGGGCTAATTTTGTGCTTTAATTTTATTTTGGTTATTTGATTTTTATAGAAACATTTTGCAACAAAATTTCTAAGATTCACTATGGTGTCAATATTATGGTCATCAGGGAAAATTAATTCTATGTTAATAATAAAATTATTGAACCTATTTCTTGGCTCCAGTGTTAATTACATGAAAGAACAAAATATCATGCTCTTGACCACAAAGGTTAGGGTACAACTTCTTTATTATTATTATTATTTTTTTTTTTTGCTTTTTGGGTCACACCTGGCGATGCACAGGGGTTACTCCTGGCTTTGCACTCAAGAATTACTCCTGGCGATGCTCAGGGGACCATATGGGATGCTGGGAATCGAACTTGGGTCAGCCAAGTGCAAGGCAAACGCCCTACCCACTGTGCTATCACTCCAGCCCTGCAACTTCTTTATTTTTTAACTTTAATTTTAATTTTTTATTCACCATGAGAAAGTGATCTCTATCAAAGTTGATCATGGTCGGGTTTCAGTCACACAGTGTTCCAACACTCATCCCTCCACCAGTGGACATTTCCCACCACCTGTATCCCCAGTTTCCCTCCCACCACCCTCCCCACAGCCTGAGTCTGTGGCAGGCACTTCTTTCTCATTCTGTCTCTGCCTCTGTCTCTCTCTCTCTTTTTCTCTCTCCTCTCTCTCTCTCTCTCTCTCTCTCTGTCTCTCTCTCTCTCTCTCTCTTATGGTGCTCCCTTCTCTGTTCCAGCTTCCTTCTCCCCCAGCATTTGAGGTAGGCTTCCAACCGTGGACCAAACCTCCTGGCCCTTATTTCTACTGTATTTTGGTATTGGTCTCATATTATGTTGTTTTATTTTTTTATATTCCACAAATGACTCCAGTCATTCTATGCCTGCCCCTCTCCTCCTGACTCATTTTACTCACCGTGATATTCTCCATATTCATCCATTTATAAGCATATTTCATAACTTTCATTTTTTCCTAGCAGCTGCATAGTATTCCATTGTGTAGATATACCAGCATTTCTTTTCATCAGTCTTCTGTTCTTGGGCACTTGGGTTGTTTTCATATTCTGGCTACTGTGAATAGTGCTGCAATGAATATTAAAGAAATAGCTTCTTTATGTTTTTATTCTGTCCTTAAAATATACTTTAAAGCCTTAATCTGAGAATTGAGGTATTCATGTAATATCAACATCAACCAGAAAGAGGCCTCCCTAATTCTTTCCAGAGCTCTAATGCTTTGTGCCTGATTAAGATAAGCACAGATTCTCTACAGTGTTGTTATGGCTTTCTCTTAGGTCACTATGGGCTATATAATATACAGTTTTCTGTGCCTTGGGACATGGAAAGACCATGGGAAGAGAGGGGTTCTCAGAAGCTACTAGCACGTCAAACTTATTGAAAATATTTCTCTTAGGCAATAATAAGTTGACACCATTGAAAATGAATGTGTGTTATGAAATGAGGAGAGACGTAAGTGTTCTTTTTAAAATTTGCTCTCTCGGTTATAAGTCAGTACAGCTTTTAAGCATGTGTCTGTTGTGTGTGTGTTTATATTCATGCATGTTGCTTTGTTCTAAACCTTTAACCCCCGTCGTATGATGCTCTTAATTTTTCTTTCCCTGCAAACTTTGATAGAAATCATTGAAAGAGAAAAGGCCTTTTTCCATGTGTTTCCTCTGGGGTACCATCTTCCCGTGTTTATATTTTTGTAAGTGTGGATATAATTTCTTTCACTGCCTTCTTGATGAAATGATAGTGAAAGAGACAAGCTAATTTCTCTGGTGGGAAGTTATGATATATTTTAGGAATGAAAGTGACTATGTTCTTGGTTCTTTGTATCTGTTACGTATGAAACTATTTTATTCTGTATTGTTATGTTTTAGGCCACTGGTATTAGGATCTTTTATGTATTTGCTTTCTTCTGCCACTTGTTATCTTTTAAAAACATGATTATGATTGTGACATGTGACTGCTTAAAAATTTGCAAAACTTGTTCAAAATTTGTGCAAGTTTCCATGACATGGATGGAACTAAAGTATCAAGCTGATTTGAAGTCAGTCCAAAAGATGGAGATAGACACAGATAATCCCACTCTCATAGGTGGGATTTAAAGATGCAAGTAGGGAAGCAACAGATGACGTGGGCAGCAGAACTAGAAAGTTGGTTTACAGAACCGATTCGTAGAGTGGAGGGTGATATGACTTGAATGGGGCCTTTGGTGGAGAAAAGTGAATTCTTGGGTGTTGGAATAGTCTATGCTTGTTATTAGCAGTATTGTAAACCAAAGTACCTCAATAAATATTTTAATATGTATATAATTTATATTTGTATATGTGATATATAAAACATGAAGCGATAGCACAGAGGGTAGGGTGTTTGCCTTGCATGCAGCCAACCAGGTTTTGATTCCTCTGCCCCTCTCGGAGAGCCCGGCAAGCTACTGAGAGTATCCCGCCTGCATGGCAGAGCCTGGCAAGCTACCCGTGGCGTATTCAATATGACAAAAACAGTAACAACTAGTCTCACAATGGAAACATTACTGGTGCCCGCTTGAGCGAATTGAAGAGCAATAGGAGGACAGTGCTACAGTGCGACAGTGCTACAGTACTAATGTATAAAACATATCTATATAAAACTTTATACACACACATATAAAGTTGTCCAAAGAACCAAGGGAAAAGTCCTACTGAGTCCAACCTTGGATTTTCTTTCTAGTCTCATTTTCCTGTCACTCTTCTTTATTTAAGTTCTGCCAGGACCATGCTTAACACCTCCCTGACCCCCAAACTTTGTAAGCTTTAGACACCCTTTGCCTGTCACAAAGTGTTCTCTTGGTAGAGTGACAAACTTCTTCCTGTTCTTCCCAGCTAGGCTCAAATGTCATCTCTTTTATAAATCCTTCCCAGTTTTCTCAGGAAGATTAATTGTTCCCCCTTTGGATGTCTGACATTTTGTATGTCCCTTCATTAGAAATTCCCTTGTAATTGCTTGTTTAATCATCTGCCATCTTCTTTAGATTCTGAGTTCACCAAGGACAGAAACCCAGCCTTATATTTTTTTTTGCATTGCCCCATTCCCCAGTGAGTAACACAGTTCGTTAGGTATTATACTCTCAAAACTGCTCTCTGAACTTAATACTTTTTAGCGGACTTAATATCGTTTTAGCGACATTTCAGATGTTGATAGAATTAGGTTGAATTTATAAAAATATTTGTACTCAAACTCAAATTTATATTTCTATAAACAAATGGTATTTATCACTTTCTTCCCACTCTGGGCTTTTAATGTTCACTTTTCCTTAATGTTGTGAAGTACAGAGGTCACAGCCCTGGGAAAGGCCGGACCAGATACAGAGAAAGGGACCTTAGTTGATAGTCCTGGGACCTAACACATGAGAACTGTCTGTAGTGAGAGCCTGAAATAAGGCAACCACCGAACGGCAGACTGGTTCATGCTGAAAAGAAATTCATAGTTTTTCACTGATAAATTATTCTTATTTCTTCTCAATTCTTCCCAGCCTAGAAAGCACCTGGATTCAAGTGTCAGATGTTAGCCTTTCTGTTTCTATTCCCAAATGTGGATCTTTTTTTTTTTTCTCTCAATGAAAATGTACCCTTGGAATTCATCCAGAATTTCATCTTTGTTATATCCCTCTGAGATGTATGTGGCCCCGTAACCGAACTCCAAAATTAGACCAGAATGTCAATCCAAACTCGGAAACCAAATCAAGATGTTGAAATCTTTCTAGGAATGACTTCTGGAGTAGTTTACAAATAATTTCTGCCCAAGCAGTGAGGAATTTTGAATGAAAATTACTAATGTGTTGGAAATGTAATATCACCTACTTCTCCATGCCAGAAATATATGTATCTTCATTATGAAAAATAATAAAAGAACTGTTAAATTTTATTTTAGTATAGCTTAAAATGTTTTGAAACTAAGTTCCTAGTTTCCCATTCTCCATTAATTTTTTTTTCTTCTATAGTTCTCATCTTAATTAATGGCAGTTCTGGTCTTTCTGTTGAAGAAATAGAAAGACTTGGAATAATCCTTTACTCTTCTCTTATGTACAATGTACAATTTATAGTAAATTGTGTTTTTCTATCCCTTCAAACATATAATAAGCCAAACATTTATAACTGTTGATTTCGTTATTATTCAAGTAATCATTTCTCATTGTATTCATGCAATATTTTGTTTTAGGGGGTCACACCTGGCAGTGTTCAGGCCTTACCTCTAGGTTTTCACTCAGGGGTCACTTCTAGTGGGGCTTGGGGGACCATATGAGGTACAGGGGATTGAACCAGGGTTGGCTACATGCAAAGCAAGCACTTACCCATTAGACTATCTCTTTGATCACTCCTTTTCATTTTGACTAGCACCCCCTTGATAATTAGTGATAGTGGACAGTGTTTCAGATGTCTGCTGAGTGTTTTTAATAAAGAAAAATAAAAAACAAACATTTAATAGTTGGTCATAGTTGAATATCATAATTAAAATCACAAATTCATTAATCAGATAATTGAATGTAAAAGATACACATTTACATACACAGATATGTGTATATAATATACAGCCAGATAATGCTTATTAAAAGTCAGGAAATGGAATGTCTACAATGTTATGATTATAAAAAATATAATTTTTTAAATGATAAAAAGAGGAAACACTGAAACACTTGTAGGATTTGGGGAGTTACTTAAGTGAAATCACTTATATTTTTGAAGCTCAGTTGAATCAACTATGAAATTAAGGTTTTAAATTATAAAGGAATTTATTTTCTTTTCAATTCTAATCTCTGAATTATTTGTCTCTTTTTTTGTAAGTGGACATTATATTTGAGTATAGCTTGAGAAAAGCCTTATTCTGAGTCATCCTGTTGTGGGAAAGAAGTATTTTCCCCTTCTTTCAACTGGGCCTACTCTCCCCAAAAGGAAAAATGTGTTCCAGCAGAGAAAAAGGATTTTTAGGACTCCCATGGTCTTTGCTCCCCCTTTTGGAATAGGAGAACAAGAGAGGATTCGGTGGTCATGTGCTTCATCCAAAAAGAACAGAGATTTAATTTATGCCAGGCCCTGGAAGTTATCTTACTACTTTTTGAGATAGCCTGTATCTAGTTAGCTTTTTTATCGTTTTAACAGACTTAAATAATTTGAAGAATTGGTGAAGTAAATGAAGACAAGCAAAAATAATCACACAGAAAATTGATAGTCATTTCCTAAAATGTTAAGAAGCATAATAATATACTGAAACCTACTGTTTATTAGAGCAGATCTAGTTATTTGGCAGAGTATGTTAGAGACAAATTATAAAACTATGCCATGTAACTATGTTCTGCACATATCTTCTTATAGATCCTTTCTTCTTTTTTTGCTTTTTTGGGTCACACCCAATGATGCACAGGGGTTACTGCTGACTCATGCACTCAGGAATTATTCCTGTCGGTGCTCAGGGGACCATATGGGATGCTGGGAATCGAACCCGAGTCAGCCACATGCAAGGCAAACGTCCTTCCTGCTGTGCTATCACTCCAGCCCCAGATACTTTATTATTAAATATGATATATATTTAGCATGTAATCAATTCAGTCTTCAATCTTAAATACATAATTTGACTATCAGATTTTAGTATTCATAGTAACCAAGACTTTTTTTAAATTTTATTGACTCACGGTGAGATATAGTTACAAGATTTCATGTCTGAGTTACAAACACACAATGATCAAACACCCATCCCTCCACCAGTGCACATTTCCCACCACCAATATCTCCAGTATACCCCCACCCTTCCCACCCTCCCACTGCCTCCATGGCAGACAATATTCCCCATATTCTCTCTCTCTATTTTTGAGCATTATGGTTTGCAATACAGATACTGAGAGGTTATCATGTTTGGTCCTTTATCTACTTTCGGCACACATCTCCCATCTTAACCGATTCCTCCAACCATCATTTTCTTAGTGATCCCTTCTCTATTCCAGCTGTCATCTCCCCACCCACTCATGAGTCAGGCTTCCAAATATGGAGGAACCTACCTGACCCTTCTATCTACTGTTCGTGGGTGTTGGTCTCATGTTATGTTATTTTATACTCCACAAATGAGTGCAGTCCTTCTATATATATATGTCCCTCTCTTTCTGACTCATTTCACATAGCATGATACTCCCCATGTCTATCTACTTATAAGCAAATTTCATGACTTCATCTCTCCTAACAGCTGCATAGTATTCCAGTGTGCAGATGTACCAAAGTTTCATTAACCAGTCATCTGTTCTCGGGAACTTGAGTTGTTTCCAGATTTTGGCTATTGTGAACAGTGCTTCAATAAACATATAGGTCACTGTCACTGTCACTGTCATCCCGTTGATCATCGATTTGCTCGAGCGGGCACCAGTAATGTCTCCATCATGACGCTTGTTGTTACTGTTTTTGGCATATCCAATACACCAAGAGTAGCTTACCAGGCTCTCCAAGAGGACCGGAGGAATCAAACCCAGGTTGGCCATGTGCAAGGTGAACGCCCTACAGATGTCATTTCTGCTGTGATTTTTTGCAGCCTTGGGATATAGTCCCAGAAGTGGTATTGCAGGGTCATATGGAAGCTCAATTTCTAGTTTTTGAAGAACTGTCCATATTGTTTTCCAAAAAGGCTGGACCAGCTGGCATTCCCACCAACAGTGAAAGATCATCCCTTTTTCCCCACATCCACGCCAGCACTGGTTGCTTTTGTTCTTTTGAGTATGTGCCAGTGTCTGGTGTGAGATGATATATCATTGCTGTTTTGATTTGCATCTCCCTGATGATTAGTGATGGGGAGCATTTTTTCATGTGCCTTTTGGTCATTTGTATTGCTTTTTTGAGGAAGCTTCTATTCATTTCTTCTCCCCATTTTTTGATGGCGTTGGAGGTTTTATTCTTATATAATTCTACTAGTGCAAGACAAATCTTTAAACCTTGTTGCACAGGGTTCAAAAGGAACAACCAGATAAGCATATAATTGACCTAACATTGGGAAAGATCAAAAAATATACACTCACACTCCCAATCTTTATAGGATAGAGTTTCCCAACTTTATTTCCTGAATTAAGAAATAGTTTTCTTGCTAGTCTTAGAACCAAGACTAACCTCTGGTAGTCATTTGTATGAACTTGTCATTTAACATTATCTAGATAAGTTCATTCATCTTTTTGTGACTCAATTTGTTCACTTTTAAAATGCAGATAATAATAGTACCTACCTTTTATAATTTTGGTCATGGTTAAGTAAACTAATCTATGCAGAGCACTAAGCACACTGCTTATCATGTGCTAACATTCAATAAGTATTTATGACTTGTAATTGTCCTGGTGTACTGTACCTCTCAGGATCTCGCTTATGTTCACTTGTGATGTATTAAGCAAAATGTAGAGGTACCTCCTCCCAGTCCCTCTCTGTTACCTCTGGACTCCTACATTTCTCAAGAAACCTAGTTTTTAGTCTCAGTTTTCAGTTGCCTGATTCTGATCCATGTAGCCTAGCCCCAGTCCTACTGAACTTGGTCCTTATTGTTCAGCCTCCATTGCAATTTCAAAACTGTTGGGTTCATAAGCTCCATTTTTTCCATTTCTTTTATAAAGAACATTAATACAAATAAACTGATTCTGACCACAAGTGAGGGATTTCCTGTCAGAGCTGACTAACCTCGTCTTCTCCCAGATTATTTTGTTTTAGAGGGATTGATCTTCAAGTTGACTTTCTGCCATATCAAACATTAATTACTTCATCTGCTCCAAAGTCCCTTTAGTTGAGCATGGTTTTTCAAAGTCCCGCTCACTGAAAGAATATCAACTAATTCTAGAAGGTTGCTTGATTTTAATTTTACTGCATGAATAAGTAGGAAGTTACCGAGTTGTGTCCAATCTGGTTACTGTGTTTGTCTTCTCCATGTCTTCAAAGCAATAGTCTTGAGCATAGGGAGTGCTACAGCAATCTTGGGAATGCAGTGCATTCTTTTCCTGTGTGAAATGAGACAGAACCATCCCAGAAGCTATAATGTTATGTTGTTATTTTCATGTAGGTATTTTTATTATTTACTGAATTTGATATTTCCACTCCACATTTTGTCACAAGCGTTTCCTTAAAATTATCACTCTACAGCCTCACCCTTCTGCCTTTGCCCAATTTTTCAGTTACGGATTTCAACCACTAAGAAAATTCCCTGAGTGAGGGAACATCTGTCTTTGCTGTCTTCCCCTAATGGAAGGAACTATGAGAATGACTGCCATTTGATTCCCCAGTTAATGTTTTTTATATTTTCTTTCTCTTTTGCTTGCTTTTCTTACGTTATTTTAAAATGATATTTAGTAATTGGCAGATACGTGTTATATGTTTATTTCTATGGTTTATTTCAAGCTTAAATTTTATTTACTCTTTTGCATATGAAATATCTTAGTTCTCTTCTTCCGTATAAATATAAGTAAATATGATTGATTTTTTTTCCTCTCCTAATATTTTGCCTCAATATTGTGTTTATTTTATTCAGGTGAAATCAATACTTTTATATATCAGGAGCCTGGTGGAAAGGGTTAGTAGGGATAAGTGGCTGCTGTTTTAGGGAGAGATCTAGAAAGTTCATTGTGCTATCTGTCATTGAATTTTTATTAGGATTTTAATGGAAAAGTGAAGAAGGCCAAATAGACTATTCATCTTTATCTGATAAGGCCTTCCTATCGGAATACAAGGACCGGATGATAACTTTTGAGATGCTATATAAAGAATTTCTCATTGATTGGAAGGGTATGTGAATATTTTGAAGTATCCACATGCTCCATAATATTATAATTCAATGGTCCTTTTGCTGTGTTTAAATTTAGCCTACATGTTTCTTCAACATAGGATCAAAAGAAGATTTAAAGGCATATGGCTTTGCATAATGTTTAGCTGTAACTACTCTTTTATTCTAAGATTGTAAGTTTCTTAGAAAAATTATTCTCGGCCACTTAAAAATTATTTTAAATATTCATTTGTTCCTGGTATTGAGTTTATAGTGCATATACATCACCTTTATTTATTATCCCCATAAGGCTAACTCTTTTGATTCACATTTTACAATTGAACTAAACTTTAACCAAGGAGATTAAGCAGCTTGTTTAACTTAATTTACCTAATAGTTGCAGTACCTCAATTACTTACTGGCTGTGTAAACTTCCCAAGTGACTAACCTCTTTGTGTTTCTGTTTCCTCATTTATGAAAAGGACATTATTATACCTTACTGCAAATAGTTCTTGTGAGGGCTGAACATGTCATGTATGTCAAAACTTCTAGCATAGTGTCTGGTAAATGCTAAATGTTCAGTAACTGTTTAGTTTCTCCCTTTTTCTCCATTTGTGGTTTCCCAGGCACACCTTGTACCTTCCTGATTTCCTATCTCTGTACCCTCTGCTCTTTTTGCCACTACTCTCCTTCTGTTGGAAACACACCCCTTTAATTTAGACTAAGGGAACTAAAGCTACTTCTTCTGCACAAAGGTATAAATGGCCCAAGAAGTTTGTCACAGTGTCGTGTATGACAAAAGTTGCAGCAAATTTATTACAATTTTATTTTAATTGAGTTAGATTTATTTAATTTCCTTGTTTAATCTGATTGAATTCTGTGCATACGTTCTAGAGCTGTAAAGAAGACTAAATGGATTAATATTTATAAGACATTTGCAATAATGCATAGTTCATACTAATCAGCTTGTTTTTTAAAACAAGCTATTTAGGAGACCTGAGAGATCAGGGTTAAGGTGCTTGTCTTACATTTGGCCAGTTCCACTTCAATCCCCAGTACCACATATGACCCCCTGAGCTCAGTGATCTCTGAATACAGAGACATAGGCAGGAGTAAGTCCTGAGTAAGCTCAGTGTACCTCAACCACTCCCCCAAACTCCAAAGGCATATTTATTATAGGGCACAGAATGTAATGTACTTTTTAAAGCTGATAACATAAACATGTACATTCATATTCAAAGAGGTCACAATATTTCCTTGCAACAAAATAGATAATAACAAATTACCGATGTTACCACTAACGAAAAAGGTCTGGAAAAATCTACCTAACGTAATTTTTAACTTAAAAAGATTTAAGAATACAGAGCCAGAAATATAACATAATTTTTCTAACACCTAGCTTCCCTTGCTTATCTAACCCTGACTTTCCATATAAATCCCAGAATTGCATAATGTAGGACTTTGAAAGATTTATTTAATGATGAGGATTTGCAAAGGTTTGTCCTCAGTTCCCGTTGGCCCATGGATTTAGAAAAGTCAAGTTAGATTTGTGGGGGATTTTGTTCTATTCTGATTGAATAAGAGTGAATTCTAGAGCTCTAACTGACTATACGTATTTACTCAGAAATCAAGATCCTCGGGGGTTAAAAGACACATTATAACTTGTTGGGGTTGAAGCCATAGTACAGTGGGTAGGGCGTTTGCCTTGCACATGGCAGACCCAAGTTCAGTCTCTGGCAGCCTATATGGTCTCCCAAGCACTGCCAGGAGTAATTACTGAGTACAGAGCCAGGAGTAACCCCTGAGCATTGCTGGGTGTGACCCAAAAAGCAAAAAATAAATAACTAAAAACTCTTTACCTTCAGAAGGTAAGGAGTAACTAACTGATTACAGCATTCCTAATGGAAAAATATCAACATGTCTTTCTATAAAAATACTATTTTGGGAGATTACTTCCAGTAATTCCAGTTATCCCTAATGGGATTATTATGAGTGTTAAATGAGTTGATATATTTAAGGCACTTAAAAGAAAATTTCATAGTGGGCCAGAGTGATAGTACAGTGGGTAGGGCATTTGCCTGGCATACAGCCAACCCAGGTTCTATTCCCAGCATCCCATCTGGTCCCCTGAGCATTGCCAGGAGTAATTTCTGAGTGCAGAGCCAGAAATACCCCTGAGCATTGCTGGGTATGCCCCCAAAAAAGAATACTTAGTACTTATATTTCTTATCAGTATTGGGGGTTGGGGGGCTTTACCTTAAATATAGTACTCTATTTAAGGAACCTAAAATTCTTTTTTTTTTTTTTTTGCTTTTTGGGTCAGACCCAAAAATATAATTTTTTAAATGATAAAAAGAGGAAACACTGAAACACTTGTAGGATTTGGGGAGTTACTTAAGTGGAATCACTTATATTTTTGAAGCTCAGTTGAATCAACTATGAAATGAAGGTTTTAAATTGTGAAGGAATTTATTTTCTTTTCAATTTTGATCTCTGAATTATTTATCTCTTTTTTTGTAAGTGGACATTATATTTGAGTATAACTTGAGAAAAGCCTTATTCTGAGTCATCCTGTTTTGGGAAAGTCATCCTGTTTCCCTTCTTTTAACTGGGCCTACTCTCCCCAACAGGAATAATGTGTTCCAACAGAGAAAAAGAATTTTTAGGACTCCCATGGTCTTTGCTCCCCCTTTTGGAATAGGAGAACAAGAGAGGATTCGGTGGTCATGTGCTTCATACAAAAAGAACAGAGATTTAATTTATACCAAGCCCTGGAAGTTATCTTACTACTTTTTGAGATAGCCTGTATCTAGTTAGCTTTTTTATAGGTTTTTTTTTTTTTTTTTTTTTTTTTTTTTTTTTTTTGCTTTTTGGGTCACACCCAGCGATGCTCAGGGGTTATTCCTGGCTTTGCACTCAGGAATTACTCCTGGCGGTGCTTGGGGGACCATATGGGATGCCGGGGATCGAACCTGGGTCGGCCGCGTGCAAGGCAAACGCCCTACCCGCTGTGCTATCGCTCCGGCCCCAACTTTTTTATAGTTTTAACAGACTTAAATATTTGAAGAATTGGTGAAGTAAATGAAGACAAGCAAAAATAATCACACAGAAAATTGATAGTCATTTCCTAAAATGTTAAGAAGCATAATAATATATTGAAACCTACTATTTATTAGAGCAGATCTAGTTATTTGGTAGAGTATATTAGAAACAAACTTTGAAACTATGCCATGTAACTATGTTCTGCACATATCTTCTTATAGATCCTTTCTTTTTTTTTTTTTTTTTTGCTTTTTTGGGTCATACCCAATGATGCACAAGGATTACTGCTGGTTCATGCACTCAGGAATTACTCCTGGCGGTGCTCAGGGGACCATATGGGATGCTGGGAATTGAACCCAAGTCAGCCACGTGCAAGGCAAACGCCCTACCCGCTATGCTATCACTCCAGCCCAGAAACCTAAAATTTTAACGAAGTTTCCATCACCTGAAACTACTGCCATTTAACCAGAAGATAGGAGAGATATAGCTCTTATTCTCTGTCTTTAAGTGTAAAAGAACACTGGGGGGAAAAGGAAGCAAAGGTATCCTTATAAACAGATCATTTTTCATCCTAAACATTTCAAAAGAATTGGCTGAAAAAACAATATACTTATAAAATACGATCAGATTTAAGATTACTGTACTGAAACAAATAGCCTTCCTATATAACAGCAGATACCAATAGGTATTTAAGAGAGAATTTATTACAAGAATAGACTCAATATAGTTCTTGGTGAATAAACCTAATTATAATTGTGCAGCATGTATAGGAAAAAATTATAAAACTGTGCTGAAGAACATAAAAGAATAATATATGGAGATATTTCCCAAATCAGAAGACCTAGGAATTTTGTCAATGTTTTGTTAGTATTTTCTCCTTGAGACTAATCAGTGAATTCAGTGGAATTTCATAATGAAACTTGAAAGAGTGATTCAGAACTTTATCTTAAAAATAAAAAGTATGAAGAAAAACTGTAATAACCATTATTATTATTACTATAAATATGAGCTTTGTATCAGATACTGGTATAAGCACCTTACAGGCATCTACTCATTTAATTCATGTAGTGATAAAGTCTAGGAACTGGTCTCATCACCATGTTTTTCAATCATATCTATTGGAAGGGCACAGCAAATTAAGTAACTTGTCCAGAGTCATCTGACTAATAAATGACAGGTCTGGGAATCAAACAGAATCTGATTCCAGCTCTTATTCCTGATTATGACATTATGACTGAAAAAAAAACAATATACATATAAAATATGGTCAGATTTAAGATTACGGTAGTGATAAAAATGTTAAGATACATAAAAAAATTAAGATTATATAGCATTCTCTAAGTTACAAAATAATAGTGGAGGAGAACCGATTAATGCTTGCTTAGGTTAGGGCTGAGAGTAAGGGAAAGTATCACTACCATGAAATAAGCAAAGGAATTTTTTATGGCAGTGAAACAGTTAGGCATTTTGGTTATAATGATGATTATATAAATCTGTACCTGATTAAATTTTGCACACCTACATATAGTATACATACACAGACTTACATAATCAAGAATGCATGACAAAACTATTAAAATCCAAATATGGTCTATCTCTAAATTCATAGTTTGCAAATGTACTCTGAATATATAAAGTATGATCATTGGGGAAATCTTGTTGAAAGTTTATTGAAGTTCTCTATTATTTTTTGTATTGTGAGTTTAAATTGTTATCTTTTTTGTTTGTTTTTTTAAATTTTTTATTAGTGAATCACTGTGGGGTACAGTGACAGACTTACAAACTTTCGTGCTTGTGTTTCAGTCATACGATGATCAAATGCCCATCCCTCCACCAGTGCCCATTTTCCACCACCAGTAGTTCCAGCATCCCTCCCACCACCCCACCCTGTCCCTTCCACCCTACCCTGCCTCTGTGGCAGGGCATTCCTTTGCTCACTCTCTTTCTTTTTGGGTGTTGTGGTTTACAATAGAGGTATTAAGTGGCCATCATGTTCGGTCTATAGTCTAATTTCAGCCTGCATTTCCCATCCCAAACGGGCCCTCCTAGCACCCTTTACTTGGTGTCCCTTCTCTGTCTGAGCTGCCTTTTCCCCCCAGCATGTGAGGCCGGCTTCTAAGCTATGGATCCTCCTGGTACTTATCTCTACTATTCTTGGGTGTAAGTCTCCCATTCTGTTAATTTATATTTCCACAAATGAGTGGAATGTTTCTATGTTTTTCTGACTCATTTCACTTAACATGATACTTTCCATGTTGATCTACCTATATGCAAATTTCATGACTTCATCTTTTCTAACAGCTGCAAAGTTATGTTTTAAAATTAAGCAGCAACTACGCAACATAGAGCTGTCTATCCAGTATTTCAGATTGGGCTTGAATCATATTTTTTTAACCTGAGGAAGATAATCAGATTCACTTAAAAAGTTTTGGTTCAGAATTCACTCTGGACTCACACATAGACATCATAGACACACATCCACACTCCAGGCCTATTGACTCCTGATCTCTGGAATTGGAACCCTAAAATGTGTACTCTCAGAACATTATCCAAGGTGAGAGAACTCTTCTGAGCTTGGAGTGGAAGCCACCAACCTTTGACCCACCCATCTCTCGACGAGACCTTGATTCTGATTCTCAGTTCTGTTCCAGTCATGGAAGCATGAATATTCTTCTGAATACTGGTGATAGGCTTAGCATCACCTTACATCAGTGTAAGGTTTTAGCACTATAACGACTTTCTAACATTTTTCTTTCTGGAGTTTGTAGAGCCAGTTCAGTGGGAAGTGTCTTGAGATTATGTCATTTACTCCTGATTGACTGCCAGTTTAAAGCCAAAGCAGCACAGCAGTGCTTTCGTAGATGTACCTTCTCTTTATCTTATCCACATGTGAATGGTGACGTGTTTCCTGCTTTCCCCAGCGAGGCTGCAGAGTTCCACTGTACTTGATCAGATTTTCATGTCGATGTGATGTCAACATAAATCACTTTTCCCCCAAGATTGGCTAGTGAGTGGAAGACAGCCAAGGCACACCACAGTGAAGACATCAGTTAGGAAAATTACATCCAAATCCTGAAAGCGGCTGTCACTGAAGTTTTTGTTTATGAAAATTGGAAAAGTTCTCCCTCCACAGACCCTGACATCCCTGATTTATTGTTTCTCTGCTGAAAATTATCCAAAGATGTTTTCAGACTTGAGCTGGTGAAAGCCAAATTTATCGGAGGTCGAAGGGACTGTAAAGAGCCATTTTATTCATGAAATTTCACAGTCAAGCATTGCAACCTTTTAATAGCTAGTGATTTCCAAATGCCTTTTTGTGCTTTTGTGTGTGTATATATATATATATATATATATATACATATATATTAAAAAATCAGTTACGGAGTACCTATGACTCAGTGCTAGAAGGGCTAGATATATTATGCTCTGATGCAGCAAACACTGGACCAATTACCAGACACTTGAGTGCTGATGCTGACACTACCCCTAACTAAGATGTGTCCTGGTTGAATTGCTGACCTGAGTTTGGTCTTGGTTTCCTATTGTGAAATCTGGGAATGGAACGGGTGGAGCCTAAGTATTGTCAAACATTTGTGAGTTGTGGAGTTTACATTAAACATCATATCATAATCATCCCTTTCAGAATTTAAAAATATTAGATTTTTTTCATGGCATTTGACAAAACATTAACATTTAGATTTTTGGGTATCATTAAAGATTATAAAAGTCAATTTCAAAGTAATATTCTTAAATATTAATTAAACACATGTCACCTTTTCCCACTACATTTTGCAAAGTATTCAATTACTTGAAACCAATTATGTAAAACAAACCATAATACTGAGTAATATAATTGTAGTAATTTATCAAATTGAAAATCAAATTTTAAGATCTTCCAGTTATTTTTTTTTTCTTTTTGGGTCACACGTGGCGATACTCAGAGGTTACTCCTGGCTCTGCACTCAGGAATCACTCCTGGTGGTGTGCAGGGAACCATATAGGATGCTGGAGATCGAACCCGGGTCAGTTGTGTGCAAGACAGATGCCCTCCAGGCAAACCCTGTATTATAATTCTGGCCCCAGATGTTCAGCTATTTAAAAGGCAACACAAAGAGTCACGTGTACTTATAAAACTTCTTTTTCTTCCTTTCTTGCATTCTTTCTTTTTTTCCTTTTTGTTTCTTTCTCTTTTTTTGTTTTGTTTTGTTTTGTTTTGGTGCTATTCCCCCAGTTCTCAGGTGTTACTCAGGGATCACTGTTGGATCCTGAGGATCAGGATCAAACCCAGTCAGCTATGTGCGAGGCACGCACCCTACCCTCAGTACCGTCTCTCCAGTCCCATATTTATATAATTTCTTGCTTCAAATGTTTAATTTTTGTATTAAAATTAATTTTTTTATAATTTTCAAGATGTGTTTCTCAAAGTAAGAGGTATTTGATACTAGAAGCTGCAAGTATTTCTCTTAAAATAAGTGTCTAACTAGTCTTAAATTCCAGTGCATAGAAAATTAAATAACATATATATTTCCTCTTTTTAAATGATTTTTAAAGACTGAGAGTATTTTATGGGCATTCTGAGGAGTTTAACTGGTGAATATAATTGCAAGTTTAAGACCATCTCTGAGAGGTATGGCTCAGAGGAATAAAGTACAAAGGCCCTGCCCAGGAAGCATGAAGCCCTGAGTTCAGTCCCCAGCACACCAAAGCTCCTGAGCATTGACAGGTGTGTCTTAGGTGGTCCCCAGCACCACAGTGCCAACCAGTCATTGAGCTGTCAGGCCTGCACTGCACAGCTGACAGTTGCCTGCAGTGACCCAGGGGCGTCTTGACCCTGGCCCTCAGCAGCACTGGGTGTGAGCCCTATAACAAAAATTATCATCTGTAAGAAATTTTTTACAGTAAGTCTTAGAGTGATAATTTTTGTCAAATTTTATTTTAGGCACTGTGATTTTTTAAAAATTTTTAATTGAATCACCGTGAGCTTCATTTATGAAGCTTTCATCTTTAAGTTTCTGTCATACAATGATCGAACACCCGTACATTTTCCACCACCAATGTCCCCAGTATCCCTTCCACCCCCTGTCCCACCTCTCCCCCTGCCTCTGTGGCAGACAATTTCTCTCTTACTCTCTCTCTACTCTTGGTCATTATAATAATGTGTGTATGTGTGTGTAGGGTGCTTAAATAAGACCATACACACACACACACACCCCATAGCACCAAGTTCATACACACCAGAGCACCAAGTTCTGTTTAGTTGTATTAGAAATCCAACCAAGTAATTGGATCAGAACCACAATCTTCTGAATTCTTTCGTGACTCGGGACTGACACTCATGTAGAGGATCTTAAGTAGGGTACAGTTAAAGAGGTAATGTATTCCAGGGCTGAATCGATAGTACAGTGGGTAGGGTGTTTGCCTTGCATGCAGCCGGCCTGGGTTCGATTCCCAGCATCCCATATGGTCCCCCGAGCACCGTCAGGAGTAATTCCTGAGTGCAAACTCAGGAGTAACCCCTGTGCATTTCCAGGTGTGACCCAAAGAGAAAAAAAAATAGAGGTAATGTATTGGCATTTGTAGGCACTATAAAATTAGCATTTTATTATAGAATAAAAATCTGTATATCATAATTCTATAGCTTAAAGCTTTTTCACAGTCTTTGCACCAACAAGAGTTAAGTAAAATAGCTAAAACATCACCAACATCACCTAAATCTCACCTTATTTATACCTGCCCTCAGCTCTCAAGGCCTCTCACCCAGCAACCCATGGTTATTTCTCTCAGCATTGATTGGTTTATGTACTCTTTTAGGTCTCGTTTCTTTTACTAAATGTTTTATGAGATTCATCCATATTGTTCAATGAGACAGTAGTATATTCTTTGCCAGCGCTGTAAGATGTGCTATTATATGACTATACTACCCTTCATCTGTTTCTGGTGTTTAACCTTTGGCATATTTTTTGGTTGGGGTTTTACAAATAAGGCTGCAATGAACTAACCTTTTGATTTCTAATAAATACGTACCTAGGACTTAGGATGCAGTCCTAGAATAGGAGATATGTATGTCTGTTTTATTAAGACATTATACGTTTTTCAGAGTGATGGTAAACAGCTTGTACTGAGAATGATGATATACAACTTGCATTTCATCAAGAACTCATGGTATTGTATTCTTTCAAATTTTAGCCATTCTGGTAACTATGTATTGGTATTTATTATTAGAGTTTCTTACATTCTTAATATGAATACTAAGTGACCTCTTCATATCCTAATGAACAATACTTCTATCTTTTTTTGTGAAGTGCTTGTTCAAGTATTTGCCCAGTTTTCTGTTAGATTTCCTTATTACAATGATTTTTAAATTTTGGGTGTCAAAGTTATGCATGCATGTATAATAAAAATACACTGGGAAGTATTCCCTCATTCTCTTTCTCAGAAAGAATTGGTATGCAATTAATGTTATTTCGTCCTTTCAATGTTATGATGCTTTCACCAGTGAAATCATGTGGACAAGAAAATTTCTTTCTGGGAAACTGATAAACTTAATTTCTTTAATGTGAAAATGACTAGTTAAATATCTGTTTACACTTGTGTCAGTTTTGGTTAATTATGTTTTTCTAAGGAATTTGTTTAGCCTAGATTTCCTGGTCTTCTGCCACAGAGTTCATTATATCCAATATGTCCTCTCATTTTCACACGTAGGGTTTATATGATTATAGCACTCCTTCTCTCTCACTGTACATACATATATTATTTGTAGTATTGATCATTTATGAATTCTTCTTTCTTGATAATTATTGATAACCTCATCATGATGAGGTTTATCATTTTTAATTTTCAAAGTCAAAGTTTTTCTTTTCAAAGAAACTTTTTTTTACTTTATTGACTTTATTTTACATATGTATTTTATTCCCTGAATTCTATTATATGCAACAGCAACTTAGTATGCGCTCCATTTTAGCTCCCTAAAATGACTACCAATCATCAGCTTTTACTTTCTTCTCTTCTTTACTGATGTGTGCAGACTGGAGCAATAGCACAGTGAGTAGGGCGTTTGCCTTGCACGCAGCCGACCTGGTTCTATGCCATCAATTAGATCAAGTTATTTGTCATAAATGGGTAAATCTATATATACTGATTTGGGGAGTTTATTTCAGTAGTTCTGTCAGTTGTTAAGAGGGGAGTACAACTCTGCCATTATACTTATGGATTAATTTTCTATTCTCAAGTCCTATTCATATTTTCTCAGCAATAGTAAAGCTCTTACTAGGTGCACTGTAATACCATCACAGGTTTGGGTAGTATTTACATGGCCTATCTTTTTTTTAATATCATTTTACTTTTACGTTTTCAAGATTGTTATATAAAATGTATGCTTTTATAAATAGCATGTAGAATGTCCTTTGTTCAAAATTCTACTTTTCGTCACAAAGAATTAGTTTGCATTTTAGTTAGGATTACTGTATATTAGTATATTCTTATTTTCTCCTTATGCCCTCTTGTTTTCTTCTTTTTACTTTTAAAACTTAATTGTATTTTAATTTTATGCTCTGTTATATATGTCTGGTATATATGCTTTTATATATATTTTATATAAATAAATTATATGTATCAGAGCCCTGGCAGTTGAAGACTTCTGGAACCCAGCCACAGCCATGCTCAAGGCCACTCTCATGCATGAAGTAACCGGCAGAGGAACCCAGGTGTGCGGGACCCAGGTCCGAGATCTCCAAGGCTTCTCAGATTGGGACTGGGCCTCTTCCACCCAGATTCCCCATTTTCTAGTAGCAAGGCAGTCACACCCAGAAACTGCCCCTGGGGCCATCTAATCCCATCAATGGCCAACATCCAGAGTCTATAAAACCAAGTTCTTGGAAGCACGTGGCTATGATGTGGCCACCCGACACCTGATAGCCTAGTTCTCCCTCTTGGAGAACCTGGCAAGCCACTGAGAGATTACTGCCCGCACGGGATATCCTGGCAAGCTCGCTGTGGCATATTCATATGCCAAATACAGTAACAATGATGGGTCTCATTCTCCTGATCCTGAAGTGCCTCTAATGCGGCACCATTGGGAAGGACAAGTAAAGGGAGGTTGCTAAAATCCAAGGCTAGGATGAATGGAGACGTTACTGGGCCCACCCCAGCAAATCGTTGATCAACAAGATGACAGTTTATACATACCTCTCAGAGAGCCCAGCAAGCTACCTAGAGTCTCCCGCCCTCAGGGCAGAGCCTGGCAAGCTACCCGTGGCGTATTCGATATGCCAAAAACAGTAACAACAAGTCTCACAATGGGGACGTTACTGGTGCCCGCTCGAGTAAATCGATGAACAATGGGACCACAGTGCTACAGTGCTACATACCAGTAGGCTTACTCGCTATCTCCCTCTGCTCTCTGCTCTTGAGTCCCTAAATTCCTTCTCCCTTGGTCTCCGTTGGTAGTACTGAAGTCTAGTTTTCACTTCTACATCTCTGTGAATATGTCAGAAGTTCTCCTGGCTTTGCTGTCTCTTACAAAACACCAATAATCTAGTGTACAGATTTTTGGATTCTTCGCCAAGAACTCTTCTCCAGATCTTATCCTGGAGACCTCTGCAGCGCTCTAATGCCTTCAAACAGCATTATTGTTTGTTTCTGGTTTTTCCAATTGTTCTTGGCAGAAGTATTTGTCTGTTGCAAGTTATGGCATCATATTTAAAACCTGTTTATTGATTTTAAATAGAAAATTATACTGAGTCCATTTAACATCTTTAATCTTTGATGTCTCTGAGGTTCTGAACTATGTCTAGACTAAATATATCTCTGAAGTCATATTTAATTTTAACTTCCATTGGTTATTTCAAATTAATGCCAGAAACTTTTTAATTTTTGTTTGTTTGTGTTTTAGAACACCTGGTGTGTTTAGGGCTTACTCTTAGCTCTGTGCTTACAGATCACTCCTGGCAGGGCTGAAGGGATCATGCGTAGTGCCCGGGATCGAACAAGTATAGGGAAAGCACCTTACCCACTCTGCTAACTCTCCAGCTTTGGAACTAGTCTTTTTTGGTTTTAAGCTTAATTAACATTTTTTATTAAGATACATGACTAGGAAATGTATATAGAAGAAGCCATAATGACTTACCATGGTTGAATATATATATGTATATATATATATGTGTGTGTGTGTGTGTGTGTGTGTGTGTGTGTGTGAGAGAGAGAGAGAGAGAGAGAGAGAGAGAGAGAGAGAGAGAGTCAATCTTTGGTGATGCAGGCAATAGAGGAACTTCCATAAAAAAGAATACAGGAATGAATGAATGGATGGAACATAAAAGAACAGAAAGCATTGTCAAGATATGCTACTTGAATTTATCTCATAAATAAAATTCTTTGTTATAATGCAATGTTGTAAACTACATAAAGAAGAAAATTCCAAAAGTTCTAGACCAAAAGGAAGAGATTTGTGAAGACTAGAGAGTGTAATGACTAGGTCTAAGACAGAGACTAAGTATTCCATATATGCTGACAATAAGGCAAATGATTTTGGGGATCATTGCTTGGGTGAGTAAGGCAAATGATGGTGATTGTCACTGTTGTTTTCAGTAATATTTATCCTCAGTCATTCAGTTTTCTGACTATTTCTATGTGACTCCTCATTTTTAGAAAATTTATCTGGGGGGCTAGAGTGATAGCATAGTTGGTGGGGCATATGCCTTGCACACAGTTGACCTGGGTTTGATTCCCAGCATCCCGTATGGTCCCCTGAGCACCGCCAGGAGTAATTCCTAAGTGCAGAGCCAGAAGTAACCCCTGTGCATTGCCGGGTATGACCCAAAAAGAAAGAAAAAAGAAAGAAAAAGAAAAGTTATCTATACTTTCCTACTAGTTCACTAACATTGAGCCAAAAGGGAAGAAATTACATTGTTAAACAAACAAAAAAAAATTATTGTTGCCATAGCTTTGAGAGGAAGAAAAATTGCCTGAAGCTCAGATTATTTTCTTTCATATAGTAAAAGCTTTCCTTTGTCATTTAACATGTAGACACCAGTACTGCAACTTGTATTAATTAAGTCAAGTCCACATATGAGCCGCTGGTGATATACCACTGGTGTCAATAAATTAAACCTTTATACACTTTTTTGTATGAACCAAGACCCAAGGCTTGAAAGTTACCTGACCCTTTACCAAGCCATTTTGCTTTTATCTTAAAAACAAAATAAAATTATCTCTAAGAGGAAACAAAAAATATGACTTTGTAACTTTAGAAAGTTTTTCAGTGAAATAATTGCCTTAAAAAATATATCTTAACACTGGTAAGGGGCCAGTGGCCATTTGACTCCTCACTTTGGAGACAATTCAATCTGTATTCTAGCTCCATCCTAACACTGTTTGTTTGTTGTTGTATTGATTTGGTTTGGCTTTGGGGCCACACCCAGCAGTGCTCAGGGCTTACTTCAGGCTCTGTGCTCAGGGATCACTTCTGGCAGTGCTCAGGATACCATATGTGGTACTGGGGATCAAACCCTGGTCAGACAGAACAAACACTCCACCTGCTGTACTATTGCTCTGGCCTTCCACTGAGAAACTTTGGTACATCTACACAGTGAAATACTGTGCAGCTGTTAGGAGAGACGAAGTCATGAAATTTGCTGATCAATGGATAAACATGGAGAGTATCATGCTAAGTGAAATAAGTAAGAAAGAGAGGGACAGACATAGAAGGACTGCACTCATTTGTGGAGTATAGAATAACATCACATGAGGCTGACACCCAAGGACAGTAGATACAAGGGCCAGGAGCATTGCTCCACAGCTGGAAGACTGCTTCATGAGTGGAGCAGAGAAGGCAGATGGAATAGAGAAGGGATCACTAAGAAAATGATGGCTGGAGGAATCAGTCAGGATGGGAGATGCATGTCAAAAGTAGATAATGATGACCTCTCAGTGTATGTGATGCAAGCCATAATGCCCAAAAGTCGAGAGAGAATATGGAGATATTGTCTGCCATGGGGGCAGGGGGAGGGTGGGAAAAGGGGGGTATACCTGGGATATTGGTGGTGAGGAATGTGCATTGGTGGAGGGGTGCGTGTTTGATCGTTGTGTGATTATAACCCAAACATGAAAGCTTGTGACTATCTCACGGTGATTAAATAAAATTTTTTAAAAGAAGAAGAAAAAAAGATAATGATTGGAATGATGTGATGGTTGAATTGACAGTTTTTATGGTATCATGGAGCAACTATCGGAATGATTGTTCTACAAGTCAAAAGCTCTAGTATTGCTCTGGATATTAGTAATTTTCTGAATTCAGTTCAATTTGATGTAGCCTGGGGTTGACTTTAGAATAAACTGGGAATCCTCCAACTCCCATCCCACAACTTTAATCCATTAGTGCTACACTCTACCCCAGGCAGCAGTGGGCATGAAGATGTGTATTGTCCTAGTAACAGTTGTGCTGCAGTAAAGATACATTGCATTTCTTTTGTATTTCTCTTTTGATTCTTTTGATTCTTTATAATTTTTATTTTATTTTTATAAAGTTATTCACAATATTTGATTACATTTAATATTTGAACACCAAATCCCACCGCCATTACACCTTTCCGCCACCATATTTCTTTTTTATTTTTCCTATCTTTTTTTTAATTTTTAAAATTTTATTGAATCACTGTGAGATAGTTATAAGCTTTCATGTTTGGGTTACAATCTCACAATGATCAAACATCCATCCCTCCACCAGTGCACATTCCCCACCACCAGTATCCCGGGTATACCCCCTCTTTCCCACCCTCCCCCTGCCTCTAAGACAGACAATATTCCCCATACTCTCTCTCTCCTTTTGGGCATTATAGCTTGCAACACAGACACTGAGAGGTCATCATGTTTGGTCCATTATCTACTTTCGGCACGCATCTCCCATCCCAACTGGTTCCTCCAGCCATCATTTTCTTAGTGATCCCTTCTCTATTCCATCTGCCTTCTCCCCTCCATTCATGAAGCAGTCTTCCAGCTATGGGGCAATCCCCCTGGCCCTTGTATCTACCGTCCTTGCCACCACCATATTTCTATCCTGAACCCCAAACCCAGTCTCCAAAGCAGAACCGGAATAATTTATTTTGTATTGCTTGTTATGAATAAACAACTAAAAATGAGACAAGAAAGGTTTCTTAGAGGAAAATGTGTAAAGATTGTTGAATTTCACCCAGGAGCCATTATGCCCTTCTATAAGAGATTAGTAACGTGTTGTTAAAGGTTGAGTCTTGTATGCTTATATCTATATCTATATAAATATATTTCCCCCTAAGATTGGTTGCCTTCTATTTTAAACCCCATCTGATCAGGTGTGCTGCTCATCGTATATTGGTGGTATAAAGTATGAGATGTCCAGGAATAGATTCACTCGTGGTGAGGCTCGTCCGAGGATATGGAGAGTGACCTTGAGCATGGCAGCGGTTGAGTTCTGAAGGTTTTTGGCTGCTCGGGCTGGGTCCAATGGGGTGGAGAGGGGAGCTCACATGCCCGCCTCTGGGTTGCCCTGAATGAAACAGCCTGGCGCGGGATCCAGTGGCATGGCTATGGCATATTATGAATCTTTTTAAACCTGGGTTGTACACAAAGTCTTAAGGTAAATTATGCACCAGGAACAGTACTAGATATTTTCATATAAATTACTTTCTTTATCTCAAAAATAATCTTATGAAGGGGCTAACTCTGTAGCTCCATGGTAGAGCTTGTGCCAAGCACATTTGAGGCCCTAGGTTCTATCTCCACACCCTAAAAATAAAATTTTAAATTTGAATATAACAATATGAGGCAACAATTACAGCCCCACTCACAGTGGTGAGAAAACAGATACTCAAAGTGCTCTTGAACAATACCATACTGTTATGAATGAGCAAATCATAAATTTAGAGCCCATTTTTCTGACTTCAAATGTAATGCTCTTAGAACTCCAAAAGGATATCCATAAACATCTGGTTAATTATTGACTAAGGAGAAACAATTCCCTTAGAAGTCAAAGGTAAACTTCAAATGACTTCTTTGCCTTAGTTCAACACTCACCATCTCCTTTTGAATGCAAGGGAAATGATCACTTTGATTGTTGCCATTTATAGGTGAAAAAGTTGAGGCCAAATAAGCTGTATTTTACTGAATGCCTCAACTCTCTGTTGTCATTCTTCATTTCTCATTAAGGAAAGCTGAGCTGCTTGGAGGTTGCCACCCTGTTTGAAGGTCAGATGGAGTGCGTCTTTGATGAATAGAATCTGAAGTGATGTGATTGGTCTCTTATGATCCGGTGATGACTTGGGATTTCTGTCTGAATGGTAGTGAAGGAGCTATGGAAATTGTTTCTTCCCCCATAAAGTAGTGTCATCTGCACCAAAAGTTTGGTTTTTTTTTTCAATACAACACTTATAGAACATTTAAGGTAAACCAGGTCTTGTATAATAATGAAGGTGAATGTATAATATAAACAAGCCAGTGCTGTTGCTTCAAGAGACAATAACTTCATGGGAAAATTGTTCCAATATAATAATTGATATCATTCCATGATATTTTCATTTTGGACATGGTATGCCACTTACTAATGCACTTTCTAAGTGCTAGAAGCATTTCTGTCTTAGTCACTTTTTGTAGCTGGGTCTCGTGGCAGCTAGCAGTTCTGTTGAGCTCCTGGATGTAATTCTATGCCCTGGCCCTAGAATTTGAGGGGAATGGAGGAGATAGGAAAGCTAAACTGTTAGGTCTGTGTGTGGTGTATCCTAAATTTGCCCAAGCTACTGTGATATTGTTTTATGTGTTGAACTCCTCCAAGAATTCATCTGTGGGAAGGAAGTAGACTATGCAACAAAAGACATCAAATCTGTGAATTATGGAACAATAACAGAACATCAGGCTTTATAGTAGGTCATTCAGCTAAATACTTTGTTATCCTATAGCAGTTGGGAGTTAACCTCCTCATCTGAAAAGCAGTCTTGAGATCATCTGTGGTTAAGTTTCAAGTGTCAAGGGCTGTTACCCCACCCACTTGTTTGCCAAGAAAAGGATTTTCAAAACAGGGAATGATTAAACATAGAAAGTGTCATTTCATTTTATCAAAGACAATGCACAAGGCAGATTCAGCTGTCCAAAATGGAGGTCACCCTGCCAGGTGGTGATTGAAGTGCGATGGAAGATTCTGGAGCAACTTCAGGCAAAGTCCCAGTCACCAATAATTGCTTCCAAAACTGAGATATGCTCATGAGGCCTATACTTATTTTTGGTCTCTTCATGTCACTTCACAATATGAGCAATGTTATGAACAATTGAGTCATCTAGAACATTAAGGGAAATGAAAGAATTAAAATAAACAGCTAAGCTGTGTGAAGTGGAAATTTAGATTTCCACCCAAGATGAGTGATATGTTATGCAGAAAGCATTCCTGGGAAAAATGGGGTCACTTGATTTTTGCTTTGGCTTTTGAGTGGGAAAATGATTCCATTGGCCATATGAAATATCCTCACAAAACTTCACATCTGAGATGCAAAAACAATACAGCCAGGAGAGGGTAAGAAAAAACACTTCTGAAGTTCCTCCTCTCCTCCTGGGCTCTTTCGCTCAGATGAACTAGATCCGTCTTTGCAGAAAACAGTTCCCCTCTGAAAACTTCCTTTTCTTCCTCCTCACTGGAAGCACAGAAGGAAATCAGTGTCTGTTCAGGTAGCCTTCACTACAAAAGCAGATTTCCACAGTTATCACTTCAGAATGTAACAGAAAGCTACTTTGGTGCCAGTTTTCCTTTGATGAGGCCAACAAGTACGTATCTAGAAAGTCCTGCAAGGCTCCAAGAAAGTGCAGGGTCTTCCCTCATGAACCAAAATCAGTTCATTCCATTGGCCAGTGACACCAAATCTCTCCCAGAACTTCAGAAGTCAGAACCCTCTTCCCTTTCTCTTTCCACCTTCTCTAGCCCTTACTTCCTACTTTCTTCGTAGCTACTAAGTGCTCTCTCTGGAATTTTTGAAGGTGAGGATTTAGGTCTGGGCAACCTGTTAAAAAATATGAATTGTTACCATGAACTCTGAGTGGCCTTTCAGTTTTGCTGACAGAAATTTACTTCGTGTAGGACACCCCCCTCAAAAAAAAAAATTAAGCAGGTAAGGTCATTTGGAGTTGAAACAAGCATGCAGTCGGTGTGTTTGAAAATGAAATTATAATTAACCTGCTGATGGCTGTGAGGTGTTACCTTGAACTCTGTGTGGCCTCTTGGCACAGCGGCTGAACTTGCTTTATTGAATACCCAGAGACCTGAACAGGTGAAATCAGGATATGTCCGGGGCCAATTGTACTTTTAGAAAGAAGATTATGTCTTTTTTAGTGCCAATTGTAAGAGAGTTGAGGATTAATTGAGCAGCACTAATCAGAAAGTAAAAATGAATTTTGACCATTCAATTCTATGTGAAGCATTAAATTCGTTCAAACTGCTGAGGAAAATGACTTTATTTGCCCACTTTGTGAATTGACTCCTGAAGTGATGAGAGGTTACCAGGTCTGATGGACCAGGAAGATTATTGCAGTTTGGAGATCCTGAATCATCTTCATGTTTACAAAAGCATTGTAGTTACCCACTGAGAGCTACGTTAGTGTTGCATCAGTTGCAGTGGTCTGTTGGCACACAGGTTGGGCAACTTTATGGAACTATTCAAAATGAGGTAGGTAACATTCTACCCAGTAACTTAACATCGTTAATGACAAGGAGGGTGGTGAGGTCATTTGTGGTGTAGAGTGGATGGATGAATGGATCTAAGATAAACCTTAACTCTCTCTTGGCTGTGAAATAATATTTTAAAGTGAGTGTGCGGTCTAACTGCCTATGGAATCAGCGAAAATGAATCCTAGCGCTGCAGTCATGGAGTGTGTGCTAGGTCAAGGGAACACCGTAAACAATTGATTTATTGCCAGAGTCAGTCATGAGATACACCTTGTCATTGCTTTAAACTGGCAGGAAATCCATTTCATCCTTTGTCACACCAAATCCAAAAAGAACCACCGTGAGTCCATTGCCTCCACCTTCACGTCTCTTCCCTCTCACGATGCATCATTCCATGGTAGGAGTCACTTGGGTAAAGCAAAAATGGGAGATCCTCCTGTTCTCGGAGTTGAGCGTCTTTCCTTAGACTAAACAAATTGTTTTGTTCTCTTTGTGCTTTTGGCGTACCCGAGAGAATGAAGGCTCATGTTGGTTTAATAAACAAAGAATAATAATCTAAAATGGGTTTTTATTACGGGGTGGACTACTCTATTCATGGCACTGGAATGATCTCATTGTTCACATCTCTGCCGAATTTAAGCATTAATTGTATAAGGAACACTGAGGTTTCTTTACGACAATAGGAGTTTTAGTTAGGCCCCAGACACTCCTGGCCTTTCTTACTCCTCTTTTGGTAGTTGTCTTGTTACAGACTCTTGTATTTCTTGTCCAATACTTGACAGTAAGTTCACAAAGGTTAATGTCAAGTCCCTTGCTGGTTTAGATTCCTTGATGCTAACAGGCTGGAGGAATCTGTAGTTTTTTAAGAAACTGCTTTGTATTTACCCAGCGTTTCATCTCGCTCAAATTCTTAAACTCAGACACAAACTAAACCTTTTAACAGAGGTTGCAGGCATGAGCATGTCCATTCAGTGGCCACAGAAATGGACAGCATAGTCCCATGGTGGAGTGATGTGAGATTTTATTTTTTCACACTTCATGTGATTTAGACTACCTACCTAAATATGGAGGGACTCAGATCCTTTTGTTTCCGGTGTTTGCCCCATTAGTCTGACAGGTGATCTTCACTTCACAGACGTGTTTACTCTGTCTTGCTGCTCCCTTTGCCTGTGCTAGTACTGTACGCTAGATGCCCACCCTAGCTGCCATTCAGTTGTTTCCCAGTTCCTGTCTGCCTGCACCATCTCCAGGAAACCTTCCCTCCTCGTTTCATTTTAAATCCTGACCGCTTAACTTATTACAATTAGACCACACTCAAAATGGTGGCAGATAAGTGACCAAAAATAAAAAACTTAAGTGTTTACATTGATATATTAATAATAACTTTTATCATAAGCTCTATCATAGTTCTTTTACCTACTTGAATGTTTTCTTTGCTTTTGTGTATATAGTCCGTCCCTCACAGCTGCTGCCAAACTAATTTTTCTAATATAAATTTGATGGATCACTCTTAATGTTTAAACTTAGGACTTGCTATCACTTCCAGAAGGTAAGGGGGTAGGGGGCATCGGTCCCTGCCTGTCTTCTCAGCTGCATCTTCTACCATTCTCTTGCTATATCCAAGGAAATTTATTGATTTATGCTACAGATGACATAGCAGAGTTTCTTCATTTTTTTTTTCTAGGCACTTATCCCCATTACCCAAAGGGGAGACATTTACTTAGCTTGGAAGGTTGGGACAGATGCTTTCTTCCCTCGGATGCTTTCCCTAACTTCACTGGGCAGGAGCTGGCCGTCCTATCTCCTTCCCACGTTGCACAAAGCAATTACAAGGTATCATAGTAGACTGTGCTTGCTTTCCTGATGGCCCTGCTACTTCCTGTGAGCTACAAATTAGAGACTCCTGTCTCAGCTTTTTCCTTTTATTTTATTTCTTTTTTTTTTTGAGCAGGATGGGGGGAGGGCGTGGGTACTAGGGATGGAATCCAGCAAGGCCAGTGCTCTACCCCTAAGTTCTTTCCCTGTTGCCCATGACTATCTCATTTTTATATCTTTATCTCAGTTCCTGGCACCTGGCATACCACACCTGTTCGGTAACTGTCAGATGAATGAATGAAATGAACAAATCAAGTTACTTTTTAATAAATATATGAAAAAAATAAAATCATTTTCAATGAAGGAGATGCTTAAAAAATTTTTAATGTGTGTTTCTCAATGGCCCACTTTTTTGACATAATAGTCAATATTTAATAACCTTAGAATAACAAGGGCTGGAGCAACAGTACAGTGGGTAGGGCATTTGCCTTGCATGCAGCCGACCTGGGTTCGATTCCTCCACCCTTCTCAGAGAGCCCGGCAAACTACCAAGAGTATCTCACCCTCACGGCAGAGCCTGGCAAACTACCCTTGGCATATTCGATATGCCAAATACAGTAACAACAAGTCTCACAGTGCAGACATTACTGGTGCCCACTCGAGCAAATCGATGAGCAACGAGATGACAGTGAGACAGAATAACAATAAATTTTTCTCTTACTTTAGAGTTATTATGTAGTGGTCACTTGGCTTTGGATACAAAAAAATACCTGGAGTCAACACCACCTTCCTCAGTGGCAGAGGAAGATGCCACTTATAAACAAAAGCAAAACACAGTTTTGTGTTGATATATGCACTATCGCTAAGGGCACCTTCTGTATATTTCCACGAAGAAGAAGCAGTGCCTTGGAATGTGTCTTGATCATGGATATTGTGATTTGAGCAAGTCTTCTTGCCTGAGCGAAAGTGATTATTAGCATTGTTGTTGATTATGTCTGCAGTTAATGCATGTGAGGCATTTTGCAGAATGTCTTTTTGTAAGTATTTTGCAATGTTTTCGCCCAGGATCTTCAAAGGATTTAGTCAGTATTCCTACCTGCATTATTCTTTAGTAATACCCATACAAAGAGATGAACTTTTATCCAAGAATCAACCTAAGAGAACTGTATCACTACCATCCAATTTAGGGCCAGCCTTAGGCCTCCCAGGTCAGCCAACTTCGGCCCTAAAAATCCAGAAGCATAAACGCTTGACATTTGATCTTGTGTTTCTTTTTCTGTCACTGAGACTTAGTTGTTCTACTCTCCAGGGCACCCTAAGTAGGTAACAGAAGCAGCCGAGGAATAAAGAGTGAAGGCTGCCGTTTTATAGGAGAGGAAAACAAAGCGCGCCAAGGTTACATAGCTTGTGAGACAATGCTGACTAGGTTCAGGTACGGGTCAGTGCCATGGTGAGGAAAGCACCCAGGTATCCTTGACAGATAGTCCCCTGTGCTGAACACCCAATGAACACCCAACTCCTCCACCCTGTGCAGTTTAACTTGTGCCAGTGATCCCAAGGATTTTCTGAATGAATTACCATAATTGGATTTAATTCAGGAAAGGGATGTTTCCTGCACACACCAAACAGGCTGCGGACTGGATTTTTTTTTTTTTTTTTTTTGCCTAGATGACAGGGAGGAAGAAACCCAACAGGAAATACATCTTTGCAAATTAGAAAAGTTGATGAGCTAAGGCCTGCAAACATTGGGCACTTATCCAAAGTGAACTCCTCATGACCTCCTGGCACCTTGGCTCACCTCACTGTACTTCACAGCCAGAAGTATACCAGGTGGATTCACTTTCTTACCTCCCTGATAAGGCCACAGGACCTTGCCACACCCAGACTCACATCCAATCTCCTTTCCTGCTTCCCCTGACCTCAGGTCTGATAAAAATCCCGGGTGATAATGCTATTGAGGTACAGACTATAAAGCATATCAGTATGTACGTAAGTGGAGGGAGGGGGAAAGAGGAGGAAAAAGCTAGAAGGGCCAAATGGAGAGTTCAGCTTCACCTCTAGGTGACCTTGGAAGCATGTGGAGTGGAAGGGAAATTGCCAGGAACTTGCAGGCTTTTTTTTTTTTTGCATTGTTTTTGATTTGGCTGTGCTACAGAGCAACTTTGGGGAACCAGGGCAAAAAATAGGTCATTGTGAACTGCAGGTGTAGTTTTGATCTTGAACTGCAATCTGTTGTGGTATATGTGCAAACCCAGAAGTCCTTATCAAGATGAAAATGAAGCTTTCCCCCTTAAATACAAAGGTCACTTTATTTATTATAAGCACCAACATCAAAAGTTTGTTTGTTTGTTTGTTTGTTTGTTTGTTTTCCCAAAAAATGGAAGGCTAGAGAGGAGTTCTCTCCCTCTCCTCCCTATCTCCTGCCATCTTAGCTGTCACTCTTTTTTTCTCCCCTTACTCTCTCCTTCTTCACCCTTCCTTCTACAGCCCATCTTTCACTGCTCTGAGGAACATCACAGGACAAATTTACTGTGGCTCTCAAGTCCCCCTCCTTGAGTATAACTGAAGAACCAGGTGAACTCTGTCAAGGATTCAGTGGCAGCCCAGGTAGTCAAGAGATGGGCTCTTAACTCTTACTCCCAAGCAGTCCGAACATTCACCATGAATTTTGTCTGTTTACTTACTACACCCTTGAGAGACTGCAGACTAGTATACAGAAAGAACTTATCCCTCCATATGAAAAGAGGAGAGTTTTAAAACTCTTATTCTTGGCCTCAACCATGTCACTTAATCCCTCCCACCATCTGTTTCCTAATGTTCTCGACATAATGGGAAACATGTCGAAGCACCTGGCTGCTAAAATGATAGGGCCTGTCTCTGGACGGAGAGGGAAATCTGGAGAATATTGCTCCAACTATTTTGTGCTAGACAACTGCTGAAAAACATTGCTTCGGCTGCTGATTCCTTCCTTCCATACTCTATACACAAAAAGATTAAGAGAGCAGGGTTTAAATTTCATCAAAGACCACTTAGACTAACCTGGAAATGCCCAGTTTGTTTAGGGAAGGGACCATTTAGATGAAACTTAATACAAAGGAAAATCGGTTTTGTCCATTTTCCGAATTTTGAAGATTCATCAGAACTAAAGGGGTGAAAATGAACATTCGGCTACTGATGCTTTTTTTTAGGTCAAGTTGGATTGATTAACAGAAAATGTTGAAAAACATAATAAACCAAGGAAAAGTTTTATTGTTTCCAGTAGAAACGTGTAGTGTGCTCTGGATCCTGTGGGTAGGAAGGTGAAGAGGGGAAGATGGATGAATGAAACATTCACTTGAGGTTTCTTCAAGCTTCGTGTTTTAATATGTTGGGAAAATTCCCATTTAAAAAATATTTTATTCTGAACTCATTGAGAGTTTTGTAGGTGACTCAGCTTCACAGTGCATGGGGGAGAGGAATGTTGGACAACTGTTGATTATGACCCCTTACCACCATCAGGGGATCATCTTGGTGCTGATGTGACCACATGCAAGACAAGTGCCTTGACCGCCCCCGCCCCCGCCCCCTGTGCTGTCTCTCTAGCCCTCTTATTAGTGTTTGAAGGAAGGTAATCCCTAGCATTGCTTCTCTGAACAGGGAAGACTCGGGATGGCTGGATATCTTCGAAAAACCTGTTGGCCTTTGTTTGGGATTCCTGCCCTCTGATTCATAGTGGGGTCCCCTGAGACCACTCATACTGCTCCCAGGCTGTGTAGAGCGAGTATCAATGACCCATCACATTCCAGTGCTCAAGAATTTTTTTTCTACCCAGGGGTTTCAGTTGCTGCCAGTAGACAACAATGTGCTGTCTCACATTTCTGTCATCTTTGAAACCCAGGTTCCCAGAGGGATCAGCGATGATGCCACCAACTGCACTCCTGAAGTTCTAGGAGCCTGAACTCACTAGGTCTTGGTTCTGCTAGATAGACTGGAGTGGTTCTCTCAATGACGGAGGCGATACAGTAGGGTGTTTGAGGCACACCAAGTAGGCTTCTGCTCTCTGGTTATCATCTCTCAACCTGTATTTCTTTCCCCTTTGCTCACATTATGATGAGAATGTTACATTTGCTTCATCACATACACAGAATTTATGAAAGAATGATGAAAGAATGGTAAACTTTGAAAAGCAGTAAATAATACTTTATCACCCCCTTCCCACCACCAGCTCGCAGTTTTTCTTGAATATTTCCGTTGTACTAGGCAAAAATCAAATTATGTATTCAGACATTGTATCATTGTAGCACTGTCGTTCCATTGTTCATCGACTTGCTCGAGCGGGCACCAGTAATGTCTCCACTGTGAGACTTGCTGTTACTGTTTTTGGCATATCAAATATGCCACGGGTTGTCTGCCAGGCTCTGCTTTGCAGATGGAATACACTCGGTAGGTTGCCAGTCTCTCCGAGAGGGATGGAGGAATCGAACTCGGGTCAGCCACATGCAAGGCAAACACCCTACTTGCTGTGCTAACGCTCTAATCCATATTCAGACATTCTCTCATAATATTCTAAAGGGGCTGGAGCAATAGTACAGCGGGTAGGGCATTTGCCTTGCATGCAGCTGACCCGGGTTTGATTCCTCCATCCCTCTCGAGAGCCCGGCAAGCTACCGAGAGTATTCCGCCTGCAAGGCAGAGCCTGGCAAGCTACCCGTGGCGTATTCGATATGTCAAAAACAGTAACAACAAGTCTCACAGTGGTGATGTTACTGGTGCCTGCTCGAGCATATTGATGAACAACGGGACAACAGTGCTACCGTGCAGTGCAATCTTCAAAAGAATACTTGAGAGTGAGATAAGAATCATTATTTCTGTCTTATAGATTAGGGAACTGAAACTCAAAAAAAAAACTGTTTTGTTTTGTTTTGTTTTGTTTTGTTTTGCCACAGGGCTAATACCTTCACCACCACTGAAGTGCCCAAGACCCTCCTCCACAGTACTTATGTCCCTCCTAGTTTGACTTCTTACATCCCCCTACAGTCTCCCTTCTGTTTGAATATCTCAAAATTTGAAATTCAAGCCAAAGAAGGGTTGGTCATCTTAGATACTGTCTGTTCCCCCATTTTGCCTTTTTATATACCACAAATGAGTGAGAGCATCCAGTGTTTGCCTTTCTCCCTCTGACTGACTTCACTTCACATGATCTCCTCCAGTTCCATTCAGTTTGCGTCAAACTACAAGATTCTGTCTTTTCATGTCGCTGAAACAAAAAGATGTTTCACAGCTTAGCTAAAATCACACTGAGCATCTGAACCAGGAGTAGAGTCCAGCTCTGTATAATTTCATAGCTGTTTAACAGTTTTATTCTTTTGACTCGCTTTTCACCTTGCCTGGAACCATTTGCTAAATGGCAGGTCTGTCTGAAGTAGCAAATGTTCATTCAGATAGCCATAAACTCTCTGCCTTTAATTTCGGAGGAAACATTAAACAGTGCTAAACTTGTGTTTAGAATTCCTAACATCTAGTAGGTGCATTTTTTTCATACATCAAAGTAAATATAGTCAAATGATGGCCCCTCAAGACAATTTTTTAGAGAAAGTAAACCTAATAAATACTGTGTTCCCATTATCCAGACTTGAAAATTAACATCCTTGTTTGATTTAGGTGGTTGTTATTTTATCTTAAGAATCTGTGAAACTGGAAATAAGAAATTCAAAAGAGAAGGAAAATAGTTAAAATATACGTGAATTTAAAAAGTAAAATATTATGGCATAAATTCCCTCCTATTTGATTCCTAGAACTAGAAAGGACCATTCCTACCATTAATTTTGTGTTTTTCCTTTCAATTTTTTAATACTTTGAAATCATGTCAAGCATTTATGTATAATATGTGTATTATACGCGTTATGTGTATATTATATAAACTTGTTATATAATGTTTTTGCTGAATTTGAAGTTGGACCACACTATGTGTCACTACAATATTTTTGTCGTTTATTAGTATTCGCAAGATTTCTCCATGCCTCTCATGAGATCTAATGTGTTTCTTTTTCTGTTGGTTAGATTCCATCATATTATGCTGACAGTTTGTTACTCTTTTGATAATTGATCTGCATTTATCTTGTTCCCATTTTTGTTACTATAGATATCATTTATGAACAGTCTCATGATTGTTTCCTCAAACATGTGTCCCCTGAGAATTTCCAGAAAAATAGCAGAAATAAGTACCATATTTGCTCCATAGCTTGGAAGCCAGCCTCATATTGGTGGTGGGGAATGTGCACTGGTGGAGGGGTGGGTGTTTGATCATTGTGTGATTGTAACCCAAACATGAAAGCTTGTAACTATCTCATGTTGATTCAATAAAAAAAAATTTTTAATTAAAAAAGAAAAGTATACCAGAAAAAGAATAAATGTCTCATGGTTGTTTTGTCTCAATGGACATGAGACTTTTGATGAGATGATGACTGCAAATGAAACTGTAGTTGAATATTACAGTAAGAGCAGGGTGGAAAGAGTGTCCGTGTAGGTAAAGCAGAGAAGTGAAGGCCCTGGATCTGATGACTGTAATGTTGTTCCCATTCCACACACAGAATCAGTCTTCAACTTCACAGACAGGAAACATCACCATGGTTTTGCTGATTCAGTATGGCATCTGCTCTTCATTGATACTTTATCCTCTTTCTGTACACTCAAGGGTAGGCCAGTCTTGCGTTCAAAAAAAAAAAAAAAAAAAGGAAATAGGATGCCTTATGCCCAGAATTCAAACCAAAGCTAGCTCTGTATTGTTCTAAGCAAACTTCTTTCAGGATCTTCATATTCTGTCATAATGCTTTATTGTGGTGTCCCCAAAGCAGAACCTGAAAGAAAGGAATTCCCTGGGTAGGAGTGGCTGAGAACAGAGAGGCTGTGCATTGTCTAGGCATTCGGCTGTATGTATAAAGTACTTATTGACTTTATTTAGTGACTGTGGCTGTGACTTTATCTTTTTCTAGCTCATTTTCCAGCGTAACAGGATAAGACCACTCCTGCTATTATGATTTACCCGGCAGTAAACAATGAGGGCTTTTGGATTGCATTTTATAGAAGTGCTTTATTCAGGCTCTCCTTCCAACTCCTTTGGGAAAGAATTGACAATTGATATTTTCTCTTCTGGATTTCTCAGTGAATTCAGCATTCCTAGATTTGGTTTCTTTTTTGTTATTTGGCTTGTAAATTGCATTGCTTTGAGGACAAGAATGGCATGTATCCAACATCATCATGTTTTGCTTACTAGTCTACCCACTGATAGACAGGAAAGGACAAGGTGGTTTGCTCTGGCTCTATCTCAGTTCTTATTCTGTTCAACTCCAAACATAGCGGAGCCCCACTCCCAAACAAACAAGGATCGAGTATCAGTTTTGACCAACGAACATAGTCTCTTCCCAGCAACCCATTTCTAGTCATGGAAAGTTCAGGTATATCAGAATTAAAGCATGACAAAGCTGACCATTCTAGCATGTGCAGGCCAAGTCTCACTCTGGCTTCTACCTTCCTGCTATGGTGCCTTACTATGTAGACCTGCTTTTAAGAGCCAGCTAACATATTGTGGCAGAAGACAAGGAGTTTCTGGGTCTTTCATATTAAGGGCCTGTCAATCTGATGTCAAATGTAAATCAGTCCTGATTCTGCTTGAACTTTGGCTCTTGTTTTCAGAGGAAAACCTCAATGTAGGTGTGTTTGTATTCTCTGCATCTATTTCCCCTATCAGTGTGGTGTATTTAAAGGCTGCATATTTGTCTTTTAAACTTTGATTGCAGGAATTCCTTTTAGGCACATTTCATTCGTGTGTGTGTGTGTGTGTGTGTGTGTGTGAGTTCGCGCGTGTGCGTGCACGTGCGCGCATGAATTTCAGATCTCAATGCCTTTGTCTTGTTGATTTGCAGTAAGTATATTTGGAATTAATTCCATATGTATTTTGAGGGATGAACACAGAACTTGTGGGAGGTGGAAAAGATACAAAGAAAGCATGCAAGCAAAAAATCCCAGCTAGTGTGTACCCAAATGCTGTTTTGCACAGTGCTCCCAAACTTAATTATTGGTTGCCCTGTAAGTAGCAGTTATTACAGAGGTAATAGTACCACATTCAGCACTTTCAGCTATGTATGTTCTATTTAAAATTTGAATTAAAAGGTGAGTGTAGTTCAGATGCCAAGATTTTCCTCACCCATTACCACCTTCACTTACACCCAGACCAATATTAAGTTGTTCTAAATTTCCTTATGCTTTGCAAGCTGCCATTTGTGTCAGGAAAAACTATTGCCCAACTAAACAAGTGTTGGGATTTCAGTTGAGAAGTTCAAGGATCCTGTTAGGAGTATACTGGACTTCTTCAACAAAGACTAGAAGCTGCTCGTATTTTCTGATTCTCTGCTGCTAGATCTTTGTTATATAATTTTGCCCAGAGAACTTACATAAATCTTATTTTGTATATTGTATTTTGTGAACAGGAGGAGAAATCCAGATAAGTTGGCCTAGGAGAAGGAACTTTTTGATTCTGTGACATTATTTTTTAGTTATTTCTTTTGTTATCACAAAATTAGTTACCATGTTGAAGAAGCGTAATTTATTAGGTTACATTCAGTGTCCTATAGTGCAAGAATATTGATGTGATAATCAGAAGATCTAAATCCTATTTCTAGCTCTGCTACTACCAGCAGAAGTAAATGTGAAAAAGAACCGTAACCTTTCTTGTCAGCTCTACCTTAAGACAATAAACCTGTACATAAGGCATTACATTTGATTTGGAGTACTACATTTTAAGAACAGTGATAAAATGCTTTTCAAAGCAAACAAAAATTTTAACCATTTTATCATGAGGTCTGGAAATTTGATTATAAAGAACTGTGTTCATTTCAATCTGAAAAGAGAAGACTCAGTAATTACATGATATCCACCCTTAAATATGTTAAGAGCTTCCAACTCTACATGGCGAACTCTATGTAGACATCCGTTTTGCTAAATAGGACCTGCAAATGAAAGTTAAGAGAAGCAGATTGTCCGGGAATAAGAGAAAATCCTGTCAACAGCTAGGACTCTCTGAAATTGGAATTGATTACATTTCCTATAACTTGAGGCATGCAAGCAAAGCAAAACTCAGATTCCTATTTATAAGGGATGTTTCGTATTTGGTATCAAATTATGCACAATTCCTAATGTCCCTTCACGAGCTCAAAGTTTATGATTTTGTGGCTAGACATAGTTAAATTCCCTCCAGCCATTTGTTCTGTGACCCTAAAAGATCCATAAGCTTTAACAAACTTTGCTTAAAACCCTAAGTATGAAAAGAATAGATGATGCATTTTGTTTTATTCCTTTCCAGCCTGGCAGAACATCTCAGTCTCCGATATGATCACAGATTCTCGGGAGGGGGTGCTCCAAGCTTATACTCCCTCTGCTAGTTCTCCCTCCGCCTAAACACATCCCCCCTCTTTTTTTTTCTTTTCCTACTTAGTGATTTTTGTATTTCTTTGAATCTTTACAGGTGGTAACAATTTTGGTTCATCTGACTTGATGGTATGAAATTCTAAATAGTTGGAGGTCATTTTGGAATGATTACTTTTTTTCTTTGTATTCTGGGAGCCTGGGGGAGTGTGTTTGGAGCTGCTTAGTTTATAGTCCTTGTCAACATAAACTCTTTATTCATCTTCCCATCTCTCTGAAGAACAGACAGAGGAGGTTCCTGATATCACAGATGTCATGCAGCAGACACACAGTCACAGAATTATAGCCATCTCTAAGTTAGATAAATTTAGTAACTGTTTTATTTCTAATTGGTTTGGAGAGAAGAAATTCTGTGGTTTGGAGAGAAGAAATCCTGTGGTATTCTCAGAAATAAAATAAGATCCCAGTTTTGGTGGACAGTGTCTTTGATAGAAAATTGGTTGTAATACACGTTTACATATGGAAATATCTTCCACCTCACCCACTACCAACATCCCTGCCCCTAGGATTAAGTTACTGAGAATTGCAGCTATTACTAGGAAATTGTTAAGATCTTCTCTCTGTTCTCTTATCAAATTATCTGAATTGCTGTTTGAGGGGTGATGGGGGGGTCATTTTTTTATTTCCTCTGCTCCCCTTTCTGAAATATTCTGGAGCCCACATTTATGCGAGAATCTTTTCTGTTTCTAAACTTTGTGGGTATTTGAAATTCAGTCTAGATTATTAGCCAAGAGGCACCAAAAAAAAAATCTTTGAACTTGATCTGTATGGCGACACATATTTTAAAATCATCTCTATCTCCTAAGAGGATTGTTAGTAAGCCTCTGTTAATAATGATGACCCCATATAATCAAGACTGGGATATTATCTTATAGGTTAGCTCTGAACCATGAGTTTTCAAAAGCCAATGGCCATTCATTCTTAATGCCCTATTCAGCCTTACCTTACACCATAGTATCAGTGAAAGCCCAGCAATCTCCATAGCATTCTCCTTAAACACACACAAGTTAATTTTCATAGATTTAGATTTCTATAATATATAATCAAAATGACTATTACATAAACTTTTTTATATGTGATCTCTATTATATATAAACTTGAAGATGATACTCAACCACTGCTACTTTTCCAAAGCAGAGAAACTACAATGGCAGGCTAAGGTGCTAATATCTAGAACTAAATTTTTCAGCTAACAATGGGTTGACTGGCCTGAGTGATAGTACAGTGGGTAGGGTGCTTTCCTTACACAAGGCTGACCTGAATTTAACCCCTGATATCACATATGATCTTCCCAAGCCCTGCCAAAAGTGATCCCTGAGTGCAGAGCCAGGAGTAAGCCCAGAGCACTGTAGGGTATGGCTTCAGAAAAATAAATAAGTACATAAATAAATAAACTGATAAAATAATAAAGACACACAAAGCAATCACAAATATGAAAAATGAACCAATGTTTTTAAAATCTATCTAGAAAAATAAATCTATCTAGAAAAATAAATTTTAAAGGGACTGATTAGAGTAATCTCCTATACATTGTTATGAGAGTACAAAACGGGAAGCTCATTCTGGGAAGTGGCTTAGTGGTTTCTTTTGAAAGTAAACATACACCTATCTTAGCACTGTAGCACTGTCATCCCATTGTTCATCAATTTGCTCCAGCAGGCACCAGTAATGTCTCCATTCTGAGACTTGTTGTTATTTTTTTTTGGATATCGAATACGCCCCGGGTAGCTTGCCAGGGTCTGCCCTGTGGGCAGGATACTCTTGGTAGCTTGCCAGGACTGGAGCAATAGCACATCGGGTAGGATGTTTGCCTTGCACACAGCTGACCCGGATTCCTCCGTCCCTGTCGAAGAGCCAAACACCTATCTTATATCCCAATAATTTCAGTTTTAGGTATTTAACCAAGATGAAACCATCTGTCCACAAAAAGACTTTTAAAGAGCATTCATAGTAGTTATATTCATGATTGTTTAAAAACTGTATATCCCTATATCCATCAATAAGAGAACGGATCAATTATGGTATATTTGTACATGGGATGTTATTGTTTTAAAAAAATGAGTACTTATGATTCATTAAAGACATGGAATTGAGGGCCTGAACAATAGTACAACTGGTAGAGTGTTTGCCTTGCACACAGTTGACATAGACTGGATCCCTGGACACCACCAGGAGTAATTCCTGAGTGCAGAACTATGAGTAACCCCAGAGCATTTCTGTGTATGACCCAAAAAGCAAAAGCAACAAACAAACAAAAAGGACATGGAATTTAACTTCAAAACATTGTACTGATTCAAAGAATTTTTAGACAAATGGGAGCATATTGTATGCTGCTATTTAAGAGAAAATTGTTTAAATATATCTTGTTCTAGCTTAGTAATTTATAATATAATTGAAATTTATAGTATTGATACACAAAATTACTACAGCGCTCCACCAACAAAATTCCCAGATATCCCGTTGTCCCTATATCTCTTCTAGGGAAATAAAAAGAAGTGGTCTTATTTCCCCACTCCTCACTGTGTGGTAATTGGTTCTGTATTTCAGTACAAAGAGTTTATTCAATGCTGTCCGTTCTCTCATTTTTGACTCTCTGTATTCCACAGATTAGAGGGATCATCAGTGTTTGTTCTTTCTCTGACATAACTTTGCTTAACACGGCGCCCTCTAGTTTCATCTGTGCTGCATCAAACTGCATGATTTCATCCATTATTCTTCATCTAATTCATTGATTCAACAAGCAGGCTTAGACCATCTAGTTTACATCAAGTCCCGGTCACAGAGCTGTGAAGAAACATGAGCCCTGCCTGAAAGGAGCGCCTGGTCTAATGTGGGAGATAAGAGAGGCTTTCGTGTTATTCTTGCTGGACTTACAATAAAGGAACACAGCTCTATTTCCTTGCTGCCTTTATCTTTGTAGTCTGAGAATTTAGAAAGAAATTTTTGAAGGGATGCTCACCCATTTAGGTTTCAAGAATGCTTTTTTTTTTTTTTTTTTTTTTTTTTTTTACCTTTAGACAACTTCAAGATCCAAATCTGAAATTTGGTGAAAGGGCCAGATTCCTCTTGAAAAATCTCAGGATGGAGATCCTAAGGGTGTTCCCCACCCCCTTTTTATCTCCCAGGGTTTTACACAGAAGCGTGGGAAGAGCCCCAATGGTGTGATTGCGATATTTTCTGTACCCATTTAGCTTCAATTCTTCAAAGAATCTTCAAAGAGATTGGAGTGGTAGGAGCAGAATGCTGTCTGCCACCATATGATCCCTCCGAGTCAGCCTCGTGCTGTCCTGTAGTCCAGTGTGGTTTGGGGTGAACAGAAGAAGTCACTCCTGCTTTGATCTTCCTGGAGATAAGGAAGCATCAGTGTTTCATTGATCTTTTTAAGTCTTCCTAATTCCACAGAATTCACAAATCCTGTCTCCATAAGGATCTTTTGGTAGCTGACAGACATGTAATTCAGGCTCTATGTGTTAACAGGCCTTGTTAACACACCGTATTCAGTAGATGGTAAACATCAGAATAATACTTTGCCTTCAGTATTGACTTAATGACCAGAGATTGATAATGGTTTTTCATTGTGCTAAGAGTAGGCTTCCTCAGGGGTCATCTAATTTTAGTGATTGTGTTTAGGCTCTAATACAAATGGGATTTTACTTCCAGTTCCAAACACTGTGAGTAAAGTTAGAGGTTATGTTTACGAAAAAATTTTAAAGTTCATTAAATTAATTAAAAATTTAAAGAGAGCCAAGAAGATAAGTCACACTGGATTTAAAAACAAATACATAAACAAATATTTTAAAAGCACATTTAGTCAAACTGGGTTTTCCTGAGAAGGAAGATATGTTTTGTTTTATTTTTTAAAGAACTGTGTAACTTCTAAAAGATGGAAAAGATTTTGTGAATATTATTCTCAGATGTGACACATTCATGTTGGCAAAACCAGCTTGTAATGCAGAAACTTTGAAGAATACCTATCTCACTGTCATGTCACATGTGTAATTTTACCTTTGTAAAGAAAAAGATATGGTCATTTTGTTCCCAGAACATAATGAAATGGAACAGGAGGGAGTTAGCCTAGGGACGGTGACTACCTTTGCAGAACAAAGGATATTAAGGGTTACTTTAATTCCATGCCCTTGGAACCTGGAATAAATAGGTTCCAGATACTTCCTTTAATATTCAACCTCTTTGTGTTTGCAGATACACAAAAGTCCAAGTCATACAGATACTTAGCTATTGAAAACTAAGGGAACAAATGTAAATTTTAGCACTGAAAAGGTTTGATAACCATATGTCTGGCCCAGTGATTGTGTAACTTGGTTGACCTTGAACTATCTGGGAGCTTTAAAATTATACATATGCAGGGGAAAAAAGAGAGATTTGGCGGGTACAATAATTCTGAATAGATTATTGGGATTATAGTATAGCGAGGCTGAGGGGCCATTAGTTTCAAATAAATGTCCTATGTGATTCCGTTTGTCAACCAGTTTTGAACTATATTCCCAGTACCTGTCATCTCCACTCTCAGTTTTACACAAGATAGCTAATGACCAGAGAAGTTGCAACTTGCCTAGAATCACCTAGCTAAAGCCAGTGCCATAACTCCAGTCTTGCTCATTCTTTTTTTTTATGTCTTATTTATTTATTTATTTAAATTTATTTATTTTATTAAATCACCATGTGGAAAGTTACAAAGTTTTCAGGCTTATGTCTCAGTTATACAATGCTCGAACACCCATCCCTTCACCAGTGCCCATATTCCACCACCAAAAACCCCTAGTATACCTCCTACCCCCCCACCCCTGCCTGCGTATCTGATAAATTTTGCTCATTATATTTGATGCTTTTTATCTGATCGTAAATTACACAACCTTGATGAACTATACTGACTTTATCTACAGAATGGTTTCATAATATTTTAGTTGGTACTTTAGTTTCTGGGGGCTAAGGTGGGGAGGGGGTTGTCATCACAGATCACCACAGACTTAATGTATATTAGTGGCTTAAGACACTTATTTTATACCATTACTAGGGGCCAGAATTCCAGAACCAAAATGTCACCTCCACAATTGTGGTGTGGAATCCTCAGTTGGCTCTTCTAGCTTCTGGGAGCAGCAAAGCTACTTTGGCCTTGTGGCTTGCGTAACTCCAACCTTTCCTTCTGTCTTTCTACAACCTTCTTATTTTCTTCACATCTTCTCTTCTGCATCATTTAAGCATAGTTACCAATGGTCTCAGTTTTCTCCCTTAACTCTTAGGTCTAACATTTCAGCTAAATTTTGTCAGCCCAGAAGTCTTCACTGTGGATCTGTATCTTTTAAAGATAAGACACTGGTTATGTTCCATCCTGATGAGAAATTTTCTGTAGATCTGTACAACCAGAAAACAACTTAACCTTTTCGGAATACTGTGGTGGTACAGGCATTGGCAAGACCTTTTTATTTCAAAAAGGATGAAATAAGGGAATAAAGGGGATTACCAATAAAGGGGTTTACCAGTACCACAAGTTTTAAAAATCCAGCAAAGTATATTTGGGGTTCAGGGTCTGGGATTAGCTCACTCTGGTTTTCAGACCCACCCACAGAGCTTGTGGCTTACCTTTCAGATTTGTGGCATCTCCAACAATTCTGCCTCTATAAACCAGAGAATCATGATTAAAACAAAGATTTTAGAAATAACAAAATTTTGGGCTTAAGAATCGCCAACTTAATCCTGGGTGTTCTTATCTTGAGATCCTTAATTTAATAGCATCTACAAATAATTCTCTTCTAAATAAGTACTGGAGTCCCAGTGATTCTCCACCTTTTTGACTAGTGGTTCAGTAAAACGGCCAAGGATATGGTGCTGCTTAGGTCCTATAGTGCCAGGGATTTCCTAGGCCTCCCCAGCCATACTTGGGGGCCTACAGGATCACACTTTGAAGTACTTTGGGGAACATATGATGCTGTAGATGGAACCAGAGGCAGTCACACGCAAGATATATGCCTTCATCTGTATTATTGTTTCAACCCTGGACATACCTATTTCAAGGATCACTATTGTACATACAGCAGTTGCCAAGTATAAAGGAAACAAATTATTTCTAAATATCTTATCTAGTACTGTAATCTGTGATTTTTTGTTTTTCATTTAATGAAACTATTAATGATAATTCTGAGTATCCATATACCCTTTGTGTATGCATTTATTCATTCGTCACCAAAACTTAGAAAGTAGATATTATTACACTTGAAAATTGAGTCATTGGGGGCCCAAGTGATAGTATAGTGGGTGGGGTGCTTGTCTTGTACATCACTGACCCAGGTTCTATCCCTGATATCCCATATGGCCCCCTGAGCCCTCCAGCAGTGATCTCTGAGCACAGAGCCCTGAGCACTGCCAGGTGTTACCCAACAATACCAAAACAAAATGAAAATTGAGTCATTAAAGCTAAGAAATGTGAAGTGACTTGGTCTGATCACAAAGTATCTAGTCGAACCAAATCTGTCCTATCACAAAGCTGAAGACTTTACTATTTACATTATATTTCCTCCTAATGCTCCTTTTTATTTTTATTTTTTTAGAATACAGCTTATAAGGAACAGCATATAAATCCAGACAGTGGGATATGTAGTCTACCAGCCTACCCCCAACTCAGACAACACACACAGACTCTGTCATATACACACTCACATCTGTACTTGCGATCAAGTGAGAAGAATGTCTGCCTAAGACGATTGTAGCAGACATTTCACCCTGTTCATAGAAATGCAATTAAAGAAAGCTGTTTAACTTCTAGATTTGGTTCATATATATTTCTGCACTGGAGAAATATCCCTATCATCATGTATCTACATCATACAGATTTCTTCCATTGAAGACATTTGAATTAGTCATGACTTTAGATAAATTCTGAGGGGAGAAATCAGTTGTGTTTGTGTGTACTTTGAACTGCTCTGTGCACATAGAAAAGCAAATCTAGAGGTTGGTTTGCAATGAAGGAACCCAGGGTAAGGAAAAGTTTATACAAGAATGGGATTGGGTAATCAATAATGTTTTGTTGAATTAAAAGATGTTCTATACCATGAATTAATTCAGGAAAATCTTTATGAAGCTTGAATGGTATGAGAATGCTTCCATCATTATCATTATCAAGCAAGAATACTGATGAAAAAAGTTCTGGGGGGTGAGGGTGTGAAGCCAGCTATGGCGCGCCTGCCAATGTCAAGTACAAAGTAAGCAAGGGAGGCAGGGAAAACCTCTTCCTCTTTCATCTTCAGGAAGCAAATTGAAATAGTTTTCAGTAAGTGGTGAGAGGAAAAGATACTGCCCATCCCCCGCCCCGCCAAATCATACCTCCCTAACCAAGTAAGCGTATTAGTTCAAAAGCTTCAGCTTGTTCTAGAGGGTGGTCTCCTCTGCACAGTGTTGTCAGGATACAAAAGTTACTGAACAATTTATCCAATATAATAGAAACTATACTGAGATAGTACATTATGACTTTGATTAATAATGTTCTGCTGATACAAAAATGTGGAGGCTAATTTTACCCCAATTTTATTTTATTTATTTATTGAATCACAGTGAGATACACAGTTACAAATTGGCTCATCATTGGGTTTCAGTCATACAGTGTTCCAAAACCAGTACCTTCATCATGTACTTTTCCCACCACCAATGTCCCGTTTCCCTCCTGCCCACTCCCACACCCCACTGCCTGACTGCCTGCCTCTGTGAGAGGCACTCTTCTTCTTCCCCTTCCCCTTCCTCTTCCTCCTCCTCCTTCTTCTCTTTTTCCTCATCCTCCTTTTCCACCAACTCCTCCTCTTTTCCTCCTCCTCCTCCTTCTCCTCCCCCTCTGTCTGTCTGCTGTCTGTCTGTCTGTCTGTCTGTCTGTCTGTCTGTCTCTCTCTCTCTCTCTCTCTCTCTCTCTCTCTCTCTCTCTCTCTCTCTCTCTCCGCTTTTGGGCCTTACGGTTTGCAATACAGATACTAAAATTGCCCCAATTTTATAAAAAGTAAACAATTGAAACATTATCTTACCATTCAAGCTTACAAAAAAATTCTCGAGCTAATTCATGGCATAGAACTGGAGCAATAGCACAGCAGGTAGGGTGTTTGCCTTGCACTCGGCTGACCCGGGTTTGATTCCTCCGTTCCTCTTGGAGAGCTTGACAAGCTACCGAGAATAACCCGCCCACATGGCAGAGCCTGGCAAGCTACCCGTGGTGTATTTGATATGCCAAAAACAGTAACAAGTCTCACAATGGAAAGTACTTGCTATGTACCAGATATTAGGCTTCAGCAGCAAACAGTCTAATCAAAGTCACTATTTTCAGGATGTATACTTATTAGTGGACAGTTCTAAATTACGCCAGTCACGATCGATCTTCCTCATCTTTGATGTCTAAATTACTTAATAAAGCTATTGTATTAGACTGGACCAAGCTCTTCAACCAGCTATTGGGTAAATGCATACCTACCTACCATAATAAAGAACGTAAGAATTTTTGTCTGTGCTGTTGATACAACTTTACTGTAACAAATCAGTATGACTGTAAGTTTGTTGATTCAGCAAATACCTATTGAGTATCTCTTCTGTGCCTACATTCTTTTGAAAGTCAGGGATATAGTGTTGAACAATACAGATAAGATCCCTAACCTATTTATAAGCTGTTAGAGATAGATTATAAACAAATGACCACATAACAAATAAATTATAATAAGTTATCAAGTAGTAATGTTTTATGTTACAGTAAACTAGGTCCACGTGTTTTTTGTAGATACTTATATATGAAATCTCTATTTGGAATAAATTTTACAAAATTGAAGAGTAAAACCCTCTATATGCTTTTACCCATGATCTATCATTTAAGAATCCATGCAAAAGAAAAAAATTTATCTCCTATGAGTCAGTGCCAGAAAAATGTTTATCTTTTTTAGATGAACTCTATTGAAACTAGAAATTGAGTCTCTTTTTTTTTTATTAGCCTGAAAGCCAGTGCTCCATAATAGTGATAAATTTTCTCAGAACCCAAGTGTTTTTTTCTTTCCCTTCATTTCTTTGGTTTTTAACTTTTTTCTGTTTATTTGAAGTCTTTTTAAAAGGATTTTTATAACTTCCATTATTCTATAATTTATACTATTTTATGTTTATGATTGTTACTATGTTATCCTTGTGTATTTTTCATTTATTTTCTCATTCCATATTTTATTTTATGTTTTAATAATATAGGCAGCAGTGTTATAGAATATGAATAATTCTATAGCAGTGAATAGAATATGAATAATTGTTAGTTGTTACTGTACATTTATTCTGTATGTTTACTGAACTTTACTGTACTGGATATGAGAGAGAGTCTTAGTCGTGAACAAAATAGGCAAGATCTATGCAAAGACATTGCTCAGATGATGAACTTTGGATGTTCCCAAAGAAATGACTAAGCTGGATCTTTTTTGGAAAACACTGTATTCAGGAAATTGAATCCCCTTCAGTTACACTTTCTGAATGAAGCTATACTGCATATGGTACGTAGTGAAAGTGGAAGCTTGGACAAAATTTAAGCAAAAATATGTCTGCCACAAAGAGTATGGAGTTTTCCTTAAAATCCATATATTATTTTCTTATGTGTCTCTAAATGCAGTTTATTATAAAAGATGATTTTAAAAGGACCTAAATTCTATGCTCGAAGGCTGTCAAATAGTGGGTAAAAAAAGAGTCCAATTCTGTGTTCAAAAACTGTCAAATACTGAAATTAAAGAAACTGAAGTGCATAGGACCTGTACAAGTCAGAACATTTGGAATTATAGTAATAGAGATTTCTTCCTAACATGTTAGGTCGTCTTTTTGTTGTTATTGTTGCCATTGCTTTTGTGTTATCTAAGTAATTCAAGTTCTGGCAGAGTTAGCTTAGAAGTGTGGGGGATGGTTCCAAAAGGAATAGAGAACAGGCCCGTATACCAGGGCCACTGGCAAGCACTGCCATCAACACCATCACTCCGAGACGTGTTGTGTATCATTATATAATCTTTGGTCAAAGATTTTCATGGTAGCTAGTTCATCTGCCATTCTCCAGGCATCATCCACCAGTACCATAAAAAGAGAAATGATCGCTAGACTAAGGGATCCAGATTCAGAGCATCTTTATCACCCTTCCAAACTTCCTCATAAGATGAATCAAAGCAATGATGAAAGACCAAAAAATATCAGCTTTGAGGGGGGAAAGAAACCTGCCAATCGACCTTTTCCTCTCTACCCAAAAAGAATTTCATCTATGAGCCAATCATCATGTTCTGATAAATTTGCAAATTTCCCATGTTTGTCTTCCAAGCCAGCTGTAGAAAAGGAGCTGGGAGTTTACATGAGGAGTTACAGTCTCAAACTCCAGCCTGCCAAAAAGTGTCTTAATTTCATAGCAGATCTAAGAGGGAGAACTTTTGACATCTGGATGGAGCTAGAAAGGCCAGAGGCACACCATCAGGTCACCACAGTATTTTATCCTTGAGAAAGCCTGGAAGAAGAGCGAGAGGAAGGTTATAAACTTTTAAAAGGCACTAAACAAACAATAATGAGAGCATTCCCAGTGTCTTTTTTTTTTACTCTCAGACAGTAGTTTGCCGAATTTTTTCCCTTACTACTTCAAGTATTCAGTTGCTCTACCTTCAAAGACTTCTTGCTCCTCCTGGGATGGCGAAAGGGGATCATAATTCCCCTGTTACACACGGTCTTGTCATGGTATAATATGATACCCGGGGCTTGCTTTTTTACTTTGTTATTTCTTAGAGATAAGATTGCCCAAATAATTACCTCCATGAAACTAATCTCTGGGTTTCGCTGAATAAAAAAATAGTTATCAGAAAAATTCTCTTCATCTTCTTGATGGCACCTTGATTTATTTTTCTGTAGAGCACCAAATTCTGCATTTCTAGGTAGCTGACTTTGTTACCCTCTTCTAGAAATGTGTGTTTGGTACCGTCTGAACCAAACTTTCCTCTACCTCTTAAATTGCTAATGACAAATTATACTTCAGGGAACTATACCACAGGAACATAAAGCCTCAACAGAACAGTTCTTAGCAGGTTATCACTTTCATCTCTCTTTCTTCATAAAATTTACAGTGGAAGATCCTCTCAGAGAAATGTGGTTCAACTTCTTAACTAGTATTCCAGATTTGTTTAGCTCTTTCTCCAGAGATAATAGTACAACAACTGCTTCTTAAATTAACCTATTCTAGACTATCAATCACTCAGTCAACTAATTCTATATAACCTACCATCTTTTTCCATTTTGTTGGGGGGGGGGGAATTGTTTCTTTCAATGATGACAGTTTTCTATGTATAAGTCTTTCACATCCTTTGTTATGTTGTTTCCTAAGGTACTTGATGTTGTTGAACACTTATTTTATTTTATTGGGTGGAGGGGGTTGTTGGGACCACGCCTGGTGGTGCTTAGGGCTTACCTCTGGCTCTGTACTCAGGAATCAGTCCTTGTGGTGCTCAGGAAATTGTGTGTTGTATAGATCAGACTAGGGTTGCCCATATATAAGGAAAGTACCATGACCCCTGTACTATTTCTCCAGCCTTGAACACCTGAACACTATTTTAAATGAAGCTGATTTTATCCTCCTCTAGCTCACTGTTTGCATATAGAACAAAGCAATGGATTTGGGGTATTTATTTTGTAACTTATTCCCCTATTTTTTGGTGTATTTATTTTTTGACAGTTTTGATGGGGAGAGGATTTTTGTTTTTTTCAATTTTACTGGCACTGCAAGAGCCATATGATAAAAAAAATAGTTAAGGCATCATGATTGTGGGTTTTCAGGAATACAATGTTTCCGTCTCCGGTCCCACTCCCTGTGTCCCCAGATATCCTTTCACCTCCCAGCCTGGCTTCTTAACAGTTACATTTTCAAGTTTCATTGTTGTAGTTTGGGCCCCATGCAATGGGAGTATTGGATATAGTGGCTTAAATATACACAGATGCATTGCCTCTTCACTTCAGAGGGGCTCTAGTCCCCTGATGCTTGTCCCTGTGTTACTTCCAGGTCTCCTCTTCCAATGGAAGGGGAAAAAAGAGGTATTTTAAGAGTTACTTGGTGGAGTCTTTAAGGTCTCCTATGTATATGTGTGTGTGTGTGTGTGTATATATACATATACACACACATATATATATATATAGTGTCACCTGCAAATTGTTATAGTTTAACATTTTTTCCAATTTGGTTGCCTTCAATTTCTTTTTTCTTGCCTGATTACTGTAGCAAAAACAACTATATTGACTCAGTAGGCAGAGTGTATCCCTACTTGTGTCTGATCTCAGGGAAAAGATGTTCATTTTTTTGCCATTTAGTTTGGTGTTGGCTATGGATTTATTGTATATGGCTTTTATCTTCTTTTTTCCTTTATTTAAACACCGTAGTTTTCAAAGTTGTTCATAATACAGTTGTTTCAGGCATTCAGTGTTCCAACACCACTGTGACCTTCCCTCCACCTTTGTTCCTAGTTTCCCACCCACCCCACAAGCCTGTTCCTTTAGCAGGCATAAAATAATTTATTTTATATTGTTTACTACAACAAAATTTCTAATGGAATTATTGAAAAATACAGCAAAATTTGTTTCATGATGGGGTCAGTGACTTTAAGTCACTGTCTGAGGGGTGTTGCTAGTTGAGCCTTCTGTGTTATTCTTTTTATTTATTGAGCTGAATCTATGTTACTTCACTGTCACTTGTCACTATCATCCCATTGCTCATCGATTTGTTCGAGCAGGCACCAGTAACATCTCTCATTGAGAGACTTATTGTTACTGATTTTGGCATATCCAATACGGACGGGTATCTTGCCAGGCTCTGCCGTGCCTGCTCAATACTCTCGGTAGCTTGCCGGGCTCTCCGAGAGGGGCGGAAGAATCGAACTCGGGTCGGCCGCGTGAAAGGTGAACGCCCAACCGCTGTGCTATCGCTCCATCCCTTATGTTACTTACCCATCTAATTTGGTGTGCTCCCACTAGGCTGTCAGTATGGTAGAATTTAGAGGCGTTGCTCTCCCCAGGATTTGTAGAACCAGGGCAATGGGTTTCAGAGACTAAGCTTGCATCTCTGCCAAGATTAGTGGTAAAGCTGTGGCATTGGGCCGTTGCTTACATGGCGGTGACTGTGGGGTGTGGGTGTGGCTGCTGGGGCTTCCAGCAGTGCAGGGGGAGGAGGAAGCTGCCTGCCCCCACCCCACTCTGAAGAGAATCCAGAATTCTCAACCCCAAAACCAGTGTACCTGGAATCTTTCTTGGGTTTGGTGTCTATGTAGAGATTAGTGACCATTTTGATTGGTTCAACTGGACCAATTAGGCCATTGGCCACTTGCGCCCTGGCAGAAGCTGTGGGGTGTGGGGGCAGCTGCTGGAGCTTCACCAGGGCTAAGTCTCAGCCCACCCTCCTACAGCGGGAGCCACAGAGTTTTCAGCTGGGAGACCCATGTACCTGTGAATTTTAGCGGTTTGGCTTGCATCTCTTCCAAAATTACTGATGAAGCTGCAGAACTGGGCTGTTACTTCTATGGTTGAAGGAAATTGAGGCAGTTTCCTTCTGTCCCTATTTAGTTTGGAGTGTTGAATCACAAATGCCCATTGAATCTAGGCAAAAGCTTTGTCTGTATATATATATGCATGATCATTTGATTTTTTATCTTCTCTTTTGTTGATGTAGTATATTGATATATTTGTATCTAACAAAGCATTCCTTGCATTCCTGGTATGACTCCCACTTGATCTTTGTGTATGATCCATTCAATGTATTGTTGGGATGTGGCTTGCCAAGATTTTGTTGAGGATCTTTACCTAAATATCCATCGGGGATGCTGACCTGAAATTTTCATTTTTAGTAATATCTTTGTCTGCTTTTGGTGCTAAGCTATATTGGCTTCCTCTGACTTTCCCTCTATAGTTAATTTCTATTTTCATAGAATGATGGTTTTAAAAATAATATAATTTCTACCTTTGTGATTTTATAGACAATGTTTCATTTGTACTGGAGAAAAACCATATATTTGGCCTTTGAGGTGGGAGGTGAAAGGCCCTATACATGTCTGTTAGTCCCAGTTCTTTCAGTTCCTCATTTAGAGCTCTTGTTTCTTTACCAAACAAGTAGAACATCCATAAAGAGACAAGAGTCCTAACCGAGGAATTAAAAGAACTGGGATTAAGTTTGGTCTGTCCAATGACAAGAGTGGGTGGTTAAAGCCTCCCACTACTATTGTATTACCAGTGTGTTTTCTCATGTTTATTAGAAGTTACTTTATAAGCCCTACTTTCCCATCATTTTATTGACCCTTAACAAATGTGTAATGCCCATCCCTATCTCACTATTTTCGCTTGAATGTTATTGTCTGATGAAGATACTCCATTCTTATTTATTTTAAGCCTATTATTAGCCTTTATGATTATTTTTCATCCTTTCACTTTAAGCTTCCTTTTATGATGAGATTCAAGTGTATCTCTTGTAAGCAACAGAAGTATGGATTTTGTTTCCTGACCCATCCAGCCACATTGTGATTTTGATAGAATTCAGTTCACTAACATTTTGATAAATTACTGATTTGAAGAAATGTGTTGCTATTTTTTTCTATGAGGATTTAAGTTGTCATTTGAGTTTTGTAGGAAATATCCCTTGCAGAACTGATTTTGATGTGACAGATACCCTCAGCTGTTGTTTGTCTGAGAATGTCTTTATCATTCCCTCAAATCTAACTGATAGAATGTCTTTCAGGTGGAAGGCTCTTGGTTGGAAGTTCTTTTCATTCAGTGCTTTGAATTTATCACTCCATCTTCTTCTTGCTTTCCTAAGTTTGATGTGAGTTATAATTATGTCATTTCCCTTGTATGAATGCTTGTTTTCCTCTTTCTGCATTAAGGAATCTGTTTTTTGTCATTTTTATTGTAGTGTATCTTGGTGCTACTCTCAAAGTTTATTTTACTTGCCACACTTTGAGGCTCCTGGAAAGTGCACAAAGCTCCTTCTTTAGATTGGAGAAGTTCTCAGCTATTATTTCTTTCACCAGCCCTTCTTCTCCTTTTTTCCTCTTTCTTCCTTTTCCTTATATGATTTGGAACATATTTCCTATGACCTAATATTGTCAAATATACCTCAAATTCTCTTTTTTTAAGTTTTTCCTAACAGCTCTTAATTACTGATATTGTAATGCACCTTGTCTTTGAGGTTAGTGATATGGTGTTTAACTTCTTCCATTCTATTGCTGCTTTTACATACTTTAGCTCCTTCATTTGTGCTTGAGTGAGTTTTTCTCACAAACTCCCTTCAAGTTCATTTAAGTCTCTATTCTAAGAAGTTTCTTTTATATATCATTTAACATCTAAAAGGCTGTTGTTCTAAAATTTCCTTCAGCAGTTCAAAAGTTCTCTTTTCCATGTGCTTTGTACTCCCCCATAAACTCACTGTGATCTACCCATGTACAAATGTAAGTCTGGATTGTCCCATCCAACACCTAAACCACAGGAGTCCTTCCATCTAGGTTCTCTTCCTCCTGCCTCCTCTTTCTGCATTGGAGCAATGAGGTGCAGCTCCTTAACTGTGGCTTCAGATTGTGTCCCACTTCTTCCCCTGATCTGTCTGATTACCAGACTTTGGGGGAAGTCTTCTGGGAAGACTTATGTCCATTAGATTGCTTTTTTGTTTGGGGGCCCTGAAGTTTTGTTGTTGTTTTTGTTGTTGTTTCTCCCTTTTCTACTATCTAGGACTTATTTCTTCAACTTCCTTACATTTTTTTTTGTCTCTCTGAGAAAACACTTCTTCACTTTTGAATGATAATTTCTTTGGGTTTAGAATTTTAGGTTGGTGGACATTCTTTTCACCAGTTTAAATACTCATTTTATTTTCTTTTTGCTTACTTGTTTTTGTTTTGTTTTTTAAGAAAAGCCCCAACTTATTCTTCATGCTCCTCTACAGTGTTGATTTCCAAAGTGGGTGACACTGCCTCCTGAGGGCCTCTGCATTACTCCAGGGTGACAATAGTAGCCTTGAGTATAATTGGGGCTCACTTTTCTTCTGTTTGCTTAAAGAAGGTACATTTTTAGAGATACTCAATGTGATTGTTTTGTTTTCTGAAAAGGAGTGGTAAAGTTTAGGAGCCTCTGCTCTATAAGTAAACTGTTTGTTGATTGGTTTTGATTTTTCAACCTCTGGTTGATCGGTTTTTCTCTTAGTTTCTGATGTTCTGTAATCTGAATATGTAGGCTAGGTATACTTTTTTTGGTATTTATCCTACAGATTTCCTCTGAGGATCTGACTTTGTTTTTTATTTTTTGTTTTTGATGTCTGTCTTTAATTATGGAACATTCTTAGTCACTGTCACATCATACATTTCTTCTGTTCCTTTCTTTTGCTTCTAATGATATCATTTATACCACCCCTTTATAATTGTCTCACAGTTTTTGGATATTCTGCTCTAGATATAACTCTGCCCTGCTCTCACTCTATCCATTTTCGTTTTAGAACTTTATATTGATACTTCTCCAGATTCACTGATTATTTTCTCAGTAATGATCATATCAAATTATGTTCCTCAAAAGCATTCTTAATTTCTGTTGAGTTTTTATTTCTGGAATGTCCCTTTGATTCTTTCTTAGAGTTTTATTGTGTTTTCTTATATTCCCAATTTGATGATTCCAACATGTCTGTTATATATGAGCCTGGTTCCGATGTTTATTCTGTCACTTCAAAACATGCAAAAAACTGTGTTTTGCCATTTAGTGTGCCTAGTAATTTCTGGTTGAAAGCCCGACATGATATAGTAGGTTAAAGAAACTGAAGTCAATAAATCTATTTTTAGTGGAGCATTTTTATGATTATTAGGATAGGAGTTATGTTGTGTTTACTTTTCACTATTGATACATCAAGCTAAAGTTTTCTCTGATATCCTTTATTTGTCTTATTTTTGTTTCCCTAAAAATTATTTTTTTTCTTTTTAAATTTTTTATTAGTGAATCACCGTGAGGTCCTAGACATTGTTTTTTCTAGGGCCCGTGGCCAAGATGTGCTATTCTTTGAATTGCATTTACCTTTCATCACGCAAGAGCTCTATTGATCATTTGTTTGTCCTCTTACTTGTTCCTGAACTTCTGTGAGTCTTTACCACTGGGATGTGAAATTTCAAAAGTATACCTTACCTTTCCACAGTGAGGTAGGAAGAGCAGAGAGGACTAGAGTCCAGTGTTTCCCTTTCTTCAAGTGGAAAATCTGAAAGAGTCTTGAATTGCATATTTTCCTCTTCCAGATTGGTTAAGTTCTGGTCAAATCCCAGTCAGGCTGTTGTAAAATAGTTTTGTTGAAAGCAGGCCCTGTTCTGGGTTAACTTCAGAATAGCTACTGAAAAGAGGTGTGGGGTTTCTTTTTAGAGTGAGAAAAATGTTCTAATACTGATTGTAGTACTCTTTGCATAGTTCTGTGTGCAGGCGTATCTTGTCTAAGCTGTTGTTGTTGTTTAATACAGATGCCACCTCAAGCTCAAGAGTGTATTTTTCCCCTTTTCCCCCCTCCTTCTTCTTTCTTTCTCTGGCTCTTCTCTATCCACACTTTAAGTCAGTAGCCTCCAGGGAACACTCCACTTATAGTTGCTGCTACCCTAATGTCACACTTTGTAGAAATATGTTCTACAGAACAGAAAACAAAATTCCATAATATGTGAAACCCAGCACAAAGTCACAATTCCAGAGATTCAGAGGTCGGATTGGGTGGGGATTTGTGGGGGGGTCATGAGTTCGGAAAAGGACAAAACTGATTGTGCCATGCTAGAAGGACAAAAGTTCTCTTCTCTTTGCCATGTAGCTTTATAATGTCAGCTAGAGACTTGACTTTATTAATAGTCATTTTCTCAGTTTTCTGAGTTTTTGATTTATGTGTTGAGTTCTCTGCAATTTTTTAGACTATGCAGACTATTGAATATTTTCCCCTTTAGTATTTGCTCTCTTTTTCTCTTATTATCTTATTAAAATTATGTATCTGTGTACTTCCAACTTCCTGATTATAATCTCTGGAAGAAATGTCTCTTTAGCCGATGATAAAAATGAGTGGTCAAAGGAGAGTAGACACAAAAGCCAGGAATATTGCTCCATAGTTAGGAGCCTGTCTCATGAGCTGAGGGAGAAGGCAGCTGGAATAGAGAAGGGATCTCTAGGCCAATGATGGTTGGAGGAATCTTTCAGAATGGGAAATGTGTGCTGAAAGTAGCTAAAGGGCCAAACGTGATAGCCTGTCAGTATCTATATTGCAAACCATAATGCCCAAAAGTAGAGAAAGAGTATGGGGGCAATTGTCTGCCATAGAGGCAGGGGGAGGGTTGGGAAGGTGTAAGGGGATACTGCGGACATTGGTGGTGGAAAATGCGCACTGGTGGAGGGATGGGTGTTCAATCATTGTATGACCGAAACTCAAACATCAAAGCTTTGTAACTGTATCTCATGGTGATTCAATTATATACATATATATACATACATATATAATGAGTTATCAGACATAAAGGAGATGGCATCCCATTTATCTGATACCTTCCACATAGTATGTGCATTTCCAGCTTGGAAAAATTTCCTTCAATAATGTGTCAATCTTGGGGCCGGAGCGATAGCACAGAGGGTAGGGCATTTGCCTTGCACGTGGCCGACCCGGGTTCGATCCCCGGCATCCCATATGGTCCTCAAGCACCGCCAGGAGTAATTCCTGAGTGCAAAGCCAGGAGTAACCCCTGAGCATCACTGGGTGTAACCAAAAAAGCAAAAAAAAAAAAAATAAAAATAAAAATAATGTGTCAATCTTCAGGAATTGAACATTCTACATTTCCACTTTCTTACATAATGCCTGTCACCTCACATAAGTTCCATAAATATTTATGAGTAGATGAGTCAATGAATGAACTTCCTGAATTGCCTCTATCTAGTACAGCCATTCTCTTCCTTTCTAAAAAGGCTGTTTTGTTATTGTAGTTTAGGTAGCATTGTTGGCATTAATATCAGTGTTTATGATCTTGATGTACAGTTACCACACCTCACCATCACTAATGTGTCCAAATTCCTCTGTCACTGTCCTGTCACTTCTAGTTCACATCATCATTCCCCCCATACCCTCATCCCATGCCCTACAATCAGTTTAGTAATCTCACGTTTGCAATACAGGACCAAGGATTTGTCATCATTTGATATTCTCCATTTGCTTGTTTTATTTCTCTACATGCCATACTTGAGTGAGATAATCCTGTGTTTGTCCTTTTCCCTCTGACCTATTTCACTTGCCATGATGCCCTCCAGTCTATCAGAGTTGCAGCAAACTGGAAGATTCCATCTTTGCCTAAAGCTGTGTAGAATTACATTGTGTATGTATGCCACAGTTTCTTTAATTTATCTACCTGTCACTAGACACTTGGGTTGTTTCTATATCCTGGCTGTTATACTAAGTACTGCCGTCAACATTAAGTGTGAATTTATCTTTGTAATCAAATATTTTTGTGATTCAGGAGTAGATATCACCCCTTCTCTTCTATTTTCCATGGGTCACTATGCTTTTCCAAATTTACCTTTTATCCTTATACCTCAGGAAATACAAACTATATACTTAGAGTCATGCCATTTTTTCTACCCAACAAGTAGAAAATCATTCTAAGAGAATAGAAAAGCATGTTTAGTATTCTGCTAAATATGGGCTGAGGAATACGCTATTGATAGTCATCAGTGATAGTACCCACCTTACTCAGGAGCCGGGCAGTCAGCTGAAATGGTAGAAGAGAAACTGAGACTGCCGTGTTTTTCCCTGAAATTTGTTGTCTCTTTTTCCTCGCATTCCCACTTTATCTGTTTGTGCTGTATCTTCCTAAATGGCAGTGAAGTCAAAGTTTCCAGAGAAATAACCACATCTTTCAAGAACAACACTAATTGATTGAATCATCATGGGTCAAACATGTCAAAACAGTTGAGAGACAAGGACAATACTAGTTTGAAGTTCGAAGTTTCAAGGAGATTCTGCTGAACCCAAAAGTACCTGGATTTTGTAACTATCTCATAGGAAATTAGGTTCAAAGTCACATTGTATTAGAAAACCAGGTAAATAGTTATTTTGTAAGTCTAAAATTTTAGGATATTGCCGACAAGCCAGTTCCCTCTGCCCTTGGAAGAGTGTTTTTAGAAAGCTCTTCCAAGTTCAGAGAAAATCAGGAATACAGATATAGCCAGTGGCTTAATATTGCAATCCTATTCTCTAACTGACACGTGTCTGCTAGTATAAATAGTGCTTTGTAGTCTGCTAAGCAGCCCCTGGAGAGTTACGTGCTTTGCCAAATGTCTGCTTGTTCTGATCACCAGAGGAACCATCTCATTTCATTTTGATTCAGTTCAGAAATCTAAGGGAGAGACTGGAGAGAACGCTCAATGGGCTGTGCATGTGCTTAGCTTGAGGAAAGACCAGGGCAGCTCCCTGGTACTACATGGTGACCTGAGCACCGTCAGAGGTGGCCCCCCAAATGAGTCTAAAGAAAGTGCACTTAGTTTTTCTGTTCATGGGTTTGCACTTACTTCAAGGGTGAATAGGAATCATCAGAAATGGTTGGAGAACTGGAGCGATAGTACAGTGGGTAGGTTGTTTGCTTTGCAGGCAGCCAACTCAGGTTCAATCTCTGGCATCCCATATGGTCCCCCATGCACTTCCAGGAGTAATTCCTGAGTGCAGAGCCAGGAGTAAACCCTGAGCATCATTGGGTGTGCCCCCCCACACACACACACACAAAAAAAGAAATGCTTGGAATAAGATTACACAGTGTTGGTTAGATTCTTAAGTACCATTATCAGCCAAAATCTATGGAGCACTTTTATGTGGCTGAATTAGTATTGAAGAGTTGCTAGTTGGGTGCTCATGTGCAGTGGTGCATTGTGCTTAGACCCCTGGGGCTGAGGACCTCCAGAACCACACCTGAAGGTACTCAGGTACAAACAGGACTACATTCATTGGTCTCATCCCTTGAGCTAACCTTCCTGACTTCTATCTCATTCTTTTAATTTATATTTCTTTGACTGCCCTTGAAGCTAAATCTAGTTTTTAATATTTGTTAGACATTTATGTTTCTTTATAAGTAGAGTATCTAGAAATATATAGTAATGTCTTTTGTCCATGTTTTATGGGCACATTGTATTTTTGCTTATCATTTGTTGCTCTTTATATAGTATAGGTATTGTTCCTTGGAGTTCAGTATATATTCCTTTGACATATATACTGGGCATGCATTCTCTGATTTCTTTTTTTTTAATATACACTCAGTCTTCGAAATTGTATTTAGTCAAATTTATGGATTTTCTTTGCAATTTTCACTTGTTTGGTTCCAATAATTCTTCAATAATCAGAAGCAAAATTAATGTCACTAGTTGTTCTTTATTGTTCCAATCTAAAATATCAATAGGACAGTGGGGAAGGCACTTGCACTTGGCTTACCTAGGTTCTATTTTCGGCACACCATACGGTTCCTGCCAGGAGTGATCTCTGGGTTCAGAGCCAGGAGTAATCCCTGAGCACCACCAGGTATGGCCCAAAAAGACAAAATAAAATAAAATATGTAAGTTGAGTCAGGAGGATAGTTTGGGTCAGGAAGTTAAGGTGTTGCCTTACATGCAGTTGACCCCATTTCGATTCTGACAAAATATTTGCTTTCCTCAGAACTGGCGTGGGGGGTGGGGAGAGATTAAGTTATAACTGCATCTAGAATTCACTTTGAAGGAAGGTTTGAAATAAGGACTTTGTTTTTTTGTTTCACACAGTTCATTTTACAGCACTGCACCATTACTAACTGTCCCACAGATTTGTCAACCAAGTATTTGAATTTTATCTGGAGGTTGTTTGTTTGTTTGTTTGGGGGGACATATCCAATGGTTTTCAGGAATTAATCTTGGCTCTGTGCTCAGAGGTCACTCCTGGGGACCAGAGTGATAGTAAAGTGGATGAGGTGTTTGCCTTGCACATGACCAACTCAGGTTCAGTCACTGGTGTTCCATATAACACCAGGAGTAATTCCTGAGTGCAGAGCAAGGAGTAATCCCTGCGCATCATTCATGTGATCCAAAAAGCAGAGAGAGAGAGAGAGAGAGAGAGAGAGAGAGAGAGAGAGAGGGAGAGATCTCACTCCTGATGTGCTGGGAGACCATATGTAGTGCTGGAGCTATAATTCAGCCTCTGTCTCTCTGGCTCCTGGAAACCAAGTATGTTAAACTAATATTATTATTGAAAGATGTTGGGGACCCATGGGTAAAAGGAATTTAGAAAAGTTGAGGAAATCTTCCACCATGTTAAACCAGAACAGATTCTATTTTCAGTGGAAACTTTGTAAGTCAAACATTCTCAGTGAGTTTGATTTTATCAAGTTAATGTTAACTACTTTGTACTTTATCTCCAGTTGTTCTCATGAATTGAAAAGGCATTTGGGGGACTGGGGAGACAGAGGTCAGGGGCACAGGACCCTGGTTTGATCCCCAGCCTTGCTGGATCTCAGACATTGCTGAATGAAGCTCTAGAAACGCTCAACCCAGTACTGCCAGGTGTGACCACAATGGCCCCTAGTCCTTTGGGGCCTGAGCTGGGCCACATTCTTAACCCTAGGACTGTGCCATCTGACCTGATTGGCCAACTATTGCTAGGAAGAACCCCAGGCCCTTGAGCACTGCTTAGCGACCCCTGCCCCAGAAAGGTGTAAATGAAAAAAGTATTTTGACAGACATGTGACTCAACGATCAAGAACTTGCCTTGCAAGCCTATGTCCGAACTTCACAAGGAATGACACTTTTTAATCACTATCTTTTGTATATCCTGTCATTTTTTATTTTAATCTTTTACCTGAAATGCCATCTTTCTAGCCACCTGCCAGAAGTACTCCAATAGCCAGATTAAATTCTGCTACTGTCAGCTAGGTTTGCTTGGTCCTCTGAACTCCTTAATAGTGATAAGCTATAGCGAACACTTGAATCAAGTTGTTAAAGTGCAGAGTATCCATTGCTGTGTATTGACCACTTCTTCTAGCATATCCGCCATCTATTATTCAGCACTAAGTAAAAGAAAGATGAAGTAAATGTTTATCCTTACTTGACACAAGAAGGAATTACCATGCAAAAGGTACCTTCAATGAAAGGAATCACTCAGAAGTCAAACCTCCCAAATTCAGTCTTTTTGCCTTCATACTGAGTCTTGCCTTTCCAAAGTTACTTTTTTCACTAATATATCTATATTTTTGTTTAGCTCATATTTCTCAAATTACGCTCAATAAACCATAGTTTCATAGCATGCTAATAATGTCTGGCAGTGAAAGAACTTCATATAAATAAATATGGGATATGCTAAATTAAACAAACCTCAATGTGTTTCTTTACAGCAGAGCTTCTTAAAGTCCTTAATACGTTACTGACCATAGTGAAAAAACTGTATGCCTGCAGCCCCACCTCCCACCCCCCCAGAGCATCATTGAGCATTACTTTGGGAATGCAGGTCCGTTCCCCCTGCACCCACCCCTTTCTTTCCTGTGTTTCTGCATTCCTTTTTTTGTTTGTTTGTTTTTGGTTTCTCTGCAGGGTGCATTGTACAGTAAGGTGATCCTGACTTTATACCCTGCCTTGAAATGGAAATGCCCGTCAGAAAGAATTCCCTGTCTTGACATAATTATATCCAGGACCACAAACATAACCAAAGTTTCACCAACAGTGTAGATTTTAAGGCATGTCATTAGATGACATGTGGTATCTATTTCTCTGAACACAGGCAGCTTTTCTGAAAGAAATATCTTGAGTTAATGTGCCACAATTTACCGATTTTAATCTTTGTTAGGAATTTAGAGGGTTTCTCATTTTTGCGATTGCAAGTCACTGTAACATTTTCATGCAATATTAACTACAGAAGAATGGAACTGGCACACAAGTTTGCATTGACAGAATGTCCCTTTCTTTCTTTCATGGGATGCTCTGGGAACTCCTCCTTTCTCCCGCTCCGTTAATAAAGGACTTCTTCCAGGTCTGAGAAGCATTCTCTTCCCTGCTGCTGTAGACAATAGATTTTTGAACCAGACCTGCCCTGCTGTCATGACGTTTGTGGTTTCAGGGGAAATAGCAGGCAAATCCTGATTGTTTCATTTCTGCCAACTTGAACCTTTCTAGTCCCTAATCTCCACCTGCTTCCCTGTGTTCCTAATGCTTCTTCTGAAATTTAGAAGCTGAACTATCACAGTCAGAGTTAGATTTTTTTTAATTGAATCACCATGAGATCTAGTTACAAAGCTTTCATGTTTGAGTTTCAGTCATACAATGATCGAACACCCATCCCTCCCCAAGTGCACATATTCCAATGTCCACAGTATCCCCCACCCCGCCCTTCCCAATCCTCCCCCTGCCTCTAAGGCATACAATTTCCCCCGTGCTCTCTGTCTATTTTTAGGCATTATGGTTTGCAAAATAGATACCTTGAGGCTATCACGTTTGGTCCTTTATGTACTTTCGGCCCACTTCTCCCATTCCAAATGATTTCTCCTACTATCATTGACTTAGTGATCCCTTTTCTATTCCAGCTACCAAAATTCTCCCCCAGCTCATGAGACAGGCTTCCAACTATGGAACAATATTCCTGGCTCTGTGTCTTCTGTCCTTGGGTGTCAGTCTCATGTTATTTTATACTTCACAAATTAATGCAGTCCTTGTATATCTGTCCCTCTCTTTCTGATTCATTTCACTTAGCATGAGATTCTCCATGACTATCCACTTCTAAACAAATTTCATGATTTCATCTTTCCTAACAGCTGTGTTGTATTCCATTGTGTAGATGTACCAAAGTTTCTTTAACCAGTCGTCTGTTCTCAGATTGTTGCCAGATTCTGGCTATTGAGAACAGGGCTGCAATGAACATACAGGTGCAGATGTCATTTCCACTGTGCTTTTTTGCACTCTTGGGATATATTCCCAGAAATGGTATTTCAAGGTCATATGGAAGCTTAATTTCTAGATTTTGAAGGAATGCCCATACTGTTTTCCAAAAGGTCTGGACCCAATTGGCTTTCCCACCAACAGTGAAGGAGCATCCCTTTCTCCACACATCCATGCCAATACAGGTTGCTTTTGTTCTTTTGAATGTGTGCCAATCTCTGTGGTGTGGGATGATATCTCATTGTTGTTTTGACTTGCATCTCCCTGATGTAGAACTTTTTTTCATGTGCCTTTTGGTCATTTGAATTTCTTTTTCGAGGAAGCTTCTGTTCATTTCTTCTCCCCATTTTTTGACGGGGTTGGAGTCTTTTTTCTTGTACAATTCTACTAGTGTCTTGTATATCCTGGATATTAATCCCTTATCAGGTGGGTATTGGGTAAATATTCTTTCCCATTCCGTGGGCTCTCTCTTTATTTTGGTCACTGTTTCTGGAGTTAGATCTTAAGGGTGCCCTCTCTCCAGTACTTAAATGCATTAAGTCCTGAACTCAGTGTAGGTTTCTTCCCTTCTCTCCTACCTGTTTGGCTCCATTCCTTCTCCATATTACTGTCATCACTATTCAAACTAAGAAACCTTAAATTTATTCTTTCTCTTTTTTCTCCCATTTACTCATTCCCTTGGATAAAGGGTAAATTACCAAGTGATACCAACTCTCTCCACTTACCCTTTGCAAATCAGTCTGTTACTCTGTATCTCCCTTCATTGCTCCTTCCCCAATTGAGACTTTTCCACCTACTTTTCCCTTTATTGTCTTCTCAAGGTGTATTTCCTCCACAGCTGAGTAGAATGATCAGATTCTGCCAGCTGTCACACTTTAGACCCCTTTGGTCTCTTCCCTTTACTAAAATAAAATCTAAACTTCCTGATTCCAGTCTGCCCTTTCCTTTTTCCCTTTCCTCCTATGTTTCAGTTATACCTTTACCCTGAATGCCTGTTCTTTAGTATCATATTACCTTTGCAAATACTTTTCCTCCACTAGCAATACTCTTCTCAGACTGATTAATATTAGTTAAGTAGGCAATATTAGTCATACAGTGCTGAATGAAGGTATTTCTTTATGTTTTTTGCCTCACCATGCAGTTTTATGGTTTTTTTTTAAAGTTGAATAAACTTAAAGGTTTCCAGGGGGCGGGGGGGGAGGGGTGGAGAAGGATTAAAATTACTTATTGTCTATCACCAGCTTTTGTATATGGCCCACAAGTGCTTGAAGAGAATGTGTATTTGCTAGTAAATGATTGCAAGTTTACTTATCCAGTGAGTCAAGCTTAATCACCGTGTCGTTCAAGTCATCTGCATCTTTACTAATTTTCAAAAATCAGCTTTTTCAGGTTTCAAAATAATAGTGCTAAAAGTCTCCCTCTTATTGTATCTGGATAATTCATTCTTATGGATTCGTATCGTATCGTTGTAACACTTTTTCCTTTGCATAGTTGTATATTTGAGATTTTATAAGTGTATTTAAAATGTTTAGAAATTTTACGTCTTGGTAAATTATTCTCCAATGAATGTCTAGTGGCCCTCTTTATTCCTGGCACTACTTTTATGTTTTATAGTTCATACTGTTCCTACTGTCCTTTTTGTTCAGTGTTTGTCATTATGCCTTTTCTATGCTTTATAATGAACTTTGTATGTCCTCATACGTAAGCTTTTAGAATGAAGTCTTTATACTTGAGCAGTATATGCTTGGATTTTCTTATTAGAAGAATTTGAGGACTTCTGTCTTTTAAATCACTCAGTTTGTTAATACCATATTTTTATATGCCCTGTCCTATCATCCCATTGCTCATCAGTTTGTTCGAACGGGCACCAGTAATGTCTCTCATTGAGAGATTTATTGTTACTGTTTTTGGCATATCCAATATGCACGGGTAGCTTGCCAGGCTCTGCCATGCGGGCGAGACTCTCAGTAGCTTGCTGGGCTCTCCGAGAGGGGCGGAGGAATCAAATTCGGGTCGGCTGCATGAAAGGCAAACGCCCAACCGCTGTGCTATGGCTCCAGCCCCCATTTTTATATATTATCTTATTTTGTGTTATTCACCAGGACTTTTTTCTGAATTTCTTTTTGTCTTCTCCACTATTCTAGTTTTTATATTGTTTTAAAATGTAATATAAATATGTATAATGTGGATTTAAAGATTATTTTTTATTGAGTTGCTGTGAGATGCACAGTTACAAAGCTTTCATGATTGGGTCTCAGTCATACAATGTCCCAACATCTGTCCCTCCACCAGTGTATATTTCTACCATCAGTGAACCCAGCATCCCTCCTGCCACCCCCCACTCCACCCCTACCTTTCCACCTGTCTCTATGCGGGCTCTTTTATTCTTACTCTTCTCTATTTTGGAGCATTATGGTTTGCAATACATCCCACAAATGAATACAGTCATTCTATGTCTGTCCCTCTCCCTGTATCAGTCCCTCGCCTTCTGACTCATTTCACTCAGCATGATACTCTCCATGCCCATCTACTTATAAGCAAACTTTATGACTTCATTTTATTCTAACAGCTGCATGTATTCCATTGTGCAGATGTAGTTTCTTTTTCCAGTCGTCCATTCTCAGACACCCAGGTTATTTGCATATCCTAGCTATTGTGAACAATGCTGCAATGGACTTACTAGTGCAGATGTCATTTCTGCTGTGGGTTTTTTTTTTTTGCACCCCCAGGGTAGATTCCCAGAAGTGGTATTGCTGGGTCATATGGAAACTCAGTTTCTAGGTTTTTTTAGGAATGTCCATATTGCTTTCCAAAAAGGCTGGACCATGAGTATTCCCAGCAACAATGAATTGAGAGTCCTTTTCTCCCACATCCACCCCAGCGTTGGTCATTTTTGTTCATTTAGATCTGTGCCAGCTTCTGTGGTGTAAGATAATATCTCATCTAATGTTGATTTTTAAAAACTATACCTGAAATGTATTTGTCTTTGGAATTCATATTGAGTATTAAATATCTTTTTGGTCCTGGTGGTTTTCATTGTCACCACTTACTAGCTAGCTAACAAATATGGAATTTGCTTTTACTTAAGAGGACAGAAAAATACCTAATTTCAAAGCAGTTATCATTTTATCCTGACAGTATTTAATTGACTGACAGCAGTGTCAAATCTAATGTAATCACCACCACTGAGCAGTTCATATAACTTGAACACAAATTCACTAATGTACCAAGTCTACTGTCTTATGAGTGAAAGAAGTTAGTCCCTTCATAGTTGCTCCCAGTGAGTATGCTTTGGTAATGGCATTATGACCTAGGTAAAGTGAAAATGAAAACTCCATTCATGCTTTTTCTTTAGAGCATGACAATCTAAGCAAACTCAGGTCAAGAGTTTAAAGGGACCTCCACTCCTAAAAGACCATGATCCCGGAGGCCCACTAACTACTTTCAGCACCCAGCGGATTCTTGCAGAAATGCCTCTGGACTGTGAACTAGGCTACAGCCCCAAGCCATTCCAGGAGAGGAAAGGTTTTTCTCTCTCGGCCTTTCCTTTCGTCGGCAAAGTGGCGACCACCATTTGTGGAGCCCACTAACCTGAGGCACAAGCTTGCAGTGACTCAACTTCTGGCATAAATATCTCTGGACTTAATTACTAAAATACCAGAAATCCAAAACTGTGCAGCCACTGTGGCAGCCGTGCAACCTCATATGCTCTTCATTCTCAGCAATGGAAAACAAATTATTAAATGATGCCTTTTTGGCAGGTCTGATTGTTGGGGGGAATTCCAAATAATAGTAGTGAGTTTTCTGTTGAAATATTGAATGTAATCAAAATAAAGAGAGAGAGTAGAGTGAAAATCATCAGCCACACAGGCGGGGGTGGGGGGTTGTGGGTGGATGGGAGGTATACTGGGGTTCTTGGTGGTGGAACATGTGCACTGGTGAAGGGATGGGTGTTTGATCATTGTATGACTGAGACTTAAACCTGAAAGCTCTGTAACTTTTCTCATGGTGATTCAATTAAAAAAAAAAAAAAGATTTTAAAGGGAGGTTGGAGAAAAAAAGATTAAGTGACTTAGCTAGTCAGAGATGGAACTTTACTATCCAGAACTCAAAACTGTAGTCCCTAGCATAGATACCACTATCTCCCTGCTCCTTATCATTCTTACACAGTCTTCCATTCATGCTAGGGTGCCTTACCTTTTCCTTCTTTTTGTGGGGAGAATAACTTTAGATTTACAGAAAAATCATTAAATGTAGAGGGTTCGCGTGACCACAGTATATTTATCATAACTCAAAAATTAATATAAGTGCATTACTACAAGCTGAACTTTAGACTCTCAAGCTTCGTCACCAGTACATTAATATCCTATTTCTATTTCAGAATTCAGTGCTAGAAGACCACATTTCATTATAGCAATCATATGCTAGAAACATAATATGGTTTTTCCTTTTACTCAGTCTTCTTCCTTGCCTTTATCCTTTGGTGACTTTGCATTCTATTTTTATTCTTTAAGAAGTTACCAACACATTATGTTTTATGTTTCAACACGAGGCCGACCCGTGTTCGATTCCTCCGCCCCTCTCGAAGAGCCCGGCAAGCTACCGAGAGTATCGAGCCCGCACAGCAGAGCCTGGCAAGCTACCCGTGCTTATTGGATATGCCAAAAACAGTAACAATAAGTCTCTCATTGAGAGACGTTACTGGTGCCCGCTCGAACAAATTGATGAGCAACGGGATGACAGTGACAGTGACAGATGATATAGGAACATTATCACATATTAATGATCTTATCTCCTAAGTCTCTCTACTTTGACTTGATTTTTGTTCTTGATTTTTCTCGTTTGGGGCCCACACTATGCAGGAGCTCAGCTTTTAGGGGTCAATCCTGGTGGTCCTAAGTGGGGGAAGGGTGGCGCTGGGCATCAAGTCTGGGCTTCCCACATGCAAAACTTGTACCCCAGCTCTACTGAGCTAACTCTCTCGCCTTTGGTTCTTTTTCTTTTCTTTCTTTTTCTTTTCTTTTTTTTTTCAATCTTCTTTCCTTTCTTTATCTTTTGTTTTGGTGAATTTACATTTTATTTCAATTCTTTGTGAAGTTACCAACATATTATATTTTAATCAGATTTAGGGACATTGTCACATAAATTTCTGCAGTAGTATCCAATTGATACAACTTCTAAGGAAGAAATAAAATTGCATATCTTTTCACTCAACTCTTCTGCTGTAAGGACTCAGCCCTCCATATTTATATACTTGCACATATTCACCACAACAAGTAACTGTTGAGTAGGATACTAACATAGATGTTTTGTATAGTAATATGTAAAGATGTCAAAAACATTGTTCTGTGTTCTGGGGGAAATTAAAATGCAGATGCAGAGCGTATTTAGAATGCTATGAATAACAGATTTCCTTATTCCTATTATTCTGAAGGGCAGGTTTGTTTTGCATTCTCCCCTTTCACTAGGGTTCAGCCCTTGGAAAGTCTTGTCTTTACACTGCAGTCTCCGGTCAGATCAGGCTCCATACAAAAGTCCATCATTGTCTCCAGTCCCCATGTGGAGACTGAAAATCCACATTTCAGACACTTCCCTGCTCTCTAGGACAACCGAATGAATTTTTCACTCCCTGCGTGTTTCCGATGTTGGATTTTTTTTAGATCAGCGTACAATATTTTAGCAGCTTTACCACCCGGGGATAGGAAAACTAAATTGATTAACACTTAAAGTATAATAAACATTAGCTATGAGAGCTGAGTTGCTTCTATCAGATTTCCTGTTGAGATTTTAATTATTGTCTGTCAGACTTTCCTTCTTCATATCTCTTTCAGCAAACATGAATATCACATCCCATTTATATTAATGTTATAAAACAGCGATTTTATATCTAAAAGAAAATAGAATTGGGACCACAGTGAGTTAAAACCATGGTGTTGCACATAGCTGAACCCAGTTTTATCCCTAGTATCACAAATGGAACCCTGAGCACCGTCAAGAGTGATTTCTAAGCACAGAACCAGGAGTAAGCCTTGAACACTGTGGAGTGTGGTTACCCTCCTCCCCCCCCCAAAAAAAAAAGAAAAGAAAAGGAATATAATTCTCAATATGCTTTTCAAACTACACATATGTTTGTTTCTTTCCTCTTTTCCTCTAGAAAGATTCTGTTATGCTTTCATCATCATAAAGTTACTGACATCCTAGTATAGACATTTAACTAGTTTTAAGATGTTTTGTTTTCCCTTCCTGATTTATATAGTATATGTTTATGCATATAACATTTTTACATCATAAATAAGTACATTGCAGAGTGGAAACATTGTGCCAGAGGGTGAGAAGAGTTTTATGATATTCAAGTCATAAGATAATATTTCATCTTGAATAATGTGACATATTGTCCTGTATGAAATGTATGCGAATTTCCCATGGAAATGTATGAGAATGTGCCATATTGTCCTGTGTGAAATGTATGAGAATTTCCTGTGTGAGATGTATGAGAATGTGCCATATTGTCCTGTGTGAAATGTATAAGAACTTTAGTTATACCAACACCTTTAAAATAATTAACTTAATATTTTTTAATATATTTGTAATCCCTAGATATACAGTAGCAACTTTTAAACGCCCAAATAATCAGCATTCTTGGTAAACATGGAATAAGCATGAATTTATCTCACATAAATTTCTGGTATCTCTTATTATTTTAACACCTATCATCAGGCACCAGCCTGAAAAATACTTATTAAAGTTCTTGCATTCTGAAAAGCACTGAAAAGGAGAGAAATTAAACTAGAAAGTGGCTGTGTTTATAAACAAGCAGTCTTGAAACACAAGACTATTGTGGTAATTGGAATGGTCTGGATTCCAGAACATCCTGCTTAATAGAGGCCAAGCTCAGGCTGGCCGGGGAAGGCAGGACCGTGTGTTTTCCCCCAAGGTGGCCAGATGAGGCAAATCTGAATTCCTGAGCTTTATAATTACTCTCTGCCCCGAAACTTATCATGGCCCATGCCACCAGCGTATTTACATGAAGGATTCTGTTTTCCTGCAGTGTTATGGGATTCTTGCTTAAAAAACAAAACAAAACAAAAACAAAACAAAAAGAAAAACACCAGGCATCTACAAGATCTGAGAACATTTTTTTTCTCTTTATAAATGTATTTAATAATAAAACAGAAACACATGTTCTTTTTCCAAATACCATGTTAATTCAAAAAAGGCCTTTTCATTAGATGATATATACACAAGGGCTAAAGATTACAAAGGCAAAAATGTTAAATTGTAAACTATACTAGGAGGCTTAGGAGGAACCCTTAACAGAGGTCGTAATCAGAGATGCTGTGCCTTTTGCTTGCTCTGTTTGCAATCTAGCATTTGGGGGTGAGGGCGGGGGGAGGACGATACTGTCTAGGGAGAGGCTGGAATGGTTTCATAATCTTTAAGCACAAAGGATGAGTCACATCTTGATCTTTCATAAACTGCGCTCCACTAGGGGCTTTAATCACGTCTGGAGTCTTGGGCTCTATGGTTCCAACCAAGGGCCAGTCTTTGTTCTGTGTTTTCTGAAGAGTGCTTTCTCAATGGCTAGTAGCTACCGAACCAAGGAGCTACTATCATAACTTTATCTGCCTTATCGTAACTTTATCTGCCTTCAAGTCTATTTTGTATCTCTTTACCAAGTAAGGCTGGAGCCTCGTAACCAAGGAAAAGATGGTAGTGTTTTAGGGGGTGGGATTAGGAGAGAGGGGTGCAAGGCCCAAGGAAGTCAGACACACTGCACACAGACCTGTGTCCTTGTGCTCTCTTTTTCTGTTTCTGTCTCTCTTTTCCTCTCTCTCTTTCTGTCTCTCTGTCTCTCTCTTTCTCTCTCTGTCTCTCTGTATCTCTCTCTTCCTCTCTCCTTTTCTGTCTCTCTCTGTCTCTATCTCTCTCTGTCTCTGTCTCTCGCTCTCTCTCTCTCTCTCTCTCTCACACACACACACACACACACTTTCAGGGCTGGTGACTCACATAGGAAGCAGCCAGTCTTAGAAGAAAAGTAGAGTGCAAGCCTTCACATGAACTTGAGTATCTCCTCTCGGTGTCTTTAGCCACCAGCCTCACCTCGCTGACTTAGTTGCTAAAGAATACAGAAGCGTCCTTTTTTTAATTAAAGTTTTTCTAGGCACTATGGTTTACAGTACTGCTAATGACAGGGTTTCCTATATAAGAATAACCTCTCACCACACACCCCCATCAGAGCGTCTTCTTCCCGCCACCATTATGCTAGTGTTCCCCCAGATCCCTCCCCTCCCCCATTCCGTTTCTCCATTCCCTCTCTGGTCTCCTCCTCCCAGTGGTAAGCTTCCTACTGAAGATGACTTACTGGTTTCTGTTGTCTTTAGACACTCGTTATTTCCCTACTGCATGTCTTGATATCCCACTTGAGAAGTATGATGTGTCTGTCCCTCTTCTGACTAACTCAGCATGATATGCTCTGAATTCATCCACATAGCAACAAATTACATGATTCCATCTCTTCTCATAGCTGAGTAGTATTCCACTGTGTACGTGTACCACAGTTTCTTTATCCAGACATCTGTTCTTAGATATTTGGGTTGTTTCCAGACTTTGGCTACAGTGAACATCAGAGTACAGATATCTTTTCTGAATAGACTGTTCTTCAAGAAAGAGTGAAGAATTCAGATACGTGATGGAACCCTTGGCATAAAAGTTTCTCCTGCCCAGCTAGGTCTCAGAGTAGCTTGTGATGAGCTATTTGAAGACTTAGGATATATTAAATAATGTACTTAGCCCATTGTGCAATATTAGCTTTATCAAGGAGAAGTGCTTGTGGAGCCCAGCCAAATGTATCATCACCCGTCTCTAGCACAGTCAGGATTTACGATACTGTTAGATACAGGATAGAGCAGATCAACCCTGAGAAAGTTGTCGCTGCCAAAGGATCTGGCTATATAGCACTGTGTCACCAGAACCAAGACCAAACATGCTCCCCAGCTGGTACCCACTTTAGCTTCTAGCCCAGCACTCTTAGAGGTTCTATAACTAGGTACAGTAATACTTAGGTATGTTATAAACTTTTTATAATAAAATAATTAAAGGATCTGGGATGTATCTCGGTGATAGAACCTTGCATGTGTGAAACCCTGGATTTAATCCTCATACCCCCCAAAATAAATAAATTTAAAAACAGAGACCAGAAAGATGGCACAGGGAATAAGGCACTTGTCTTGCATGGAGCAAACCCTGGTTCAATCTCCAGCACTGAATATGGTCCCCTGAGCACCATCAAGAGTGACTTCTGAGCACAGAGCCAGGAGTAGTCCCTTAGTAGCACCACGTGGGCCAGCCTTCCCAACCTCCACAAAGGAAATGATTAAGAAGTTGCTTGAGGGTCATAGAAATAGTGCAGGGGTTAAGGTATTTGTTTTGCACAGGCACTGTCCCAAGTTCAATCCCCAGCACCACACATAGTCCCCCCGAGCACCAGCAGGAGTGAGCCCCAAACAGAGAGTGAGGAGTCTGAGCACCCCCGGGCCTAGGTCAAACCACCTCCCACCCCAAAGAAAGAAAGAAAAGAAGGTTATTGAATACTATCTTGTGCCTCCAATTCTGACTTTAAATAATGGAAGTTTGACATATTTCTTCTTCTATCTGGAAAAACATCGTTTCTCCCATGCTTTAACGCCTGCTTCTCCTGTAAGACACAGAGGTGAATCTCAGACCTGAGCAACTTGCAGCAGAGATGGCCCTGCACTTCGCAAAAGGCCTTCTCTGCTGGGCTGCTCCAGAAGCGGGTGGGTGTTGTCCCTCTGCCTGCCCTTCTAAGAGCTCCAGTGGGTGCCTTTTTCTAGAAGCCTGCTTCTCCTGTAGACAGATGTGTGCATGGACTCTGGGCCATGGGTAGCCTCCTGAACATCTCACACACAGTGCCTTCCCTTCAGCAGTGAGGAATGAACCTGGTGCAGCACCCAGTTCTCTTCTATCCCATATCTGATTCTACGCTTCAGGAACAATTCCTTACATATTATAAGACTCATTACTCAAGTGCTGGTAGCACACCAAGTTGTGGGGTCCAGCCAACAAAATGACAGGAGCTATAAATGTTTCAGGGAGTCACCATCTTCTCTGACTTTTTCATGAGTAAATCTCCAGGTTTGGTGAAGCAGTTAGCAGTGGGTCACAGTGAGTCCCCTGGCACCTGCTTATTCTGGATCCCTGCTCCGTCTTGCCTTGCTTTTTCCCTCGTGCCCCTTGCTTTTCCCTATCTTTACCTCCCCATCTTGACCCTCTTTCCTGACTACTAAATCATAAAGAGTTTCCCAAAATCAAGACGAAAAGGCAGATCAAAGACGGCAGTCACAGCGTAGAGCATACATATGTCAAAGAGACTATATTTTTAAATGTATCAAGCCTGGCCCCCAAGCTGAGCCTAGTGATTATTCAAAAGCAGTCTCTGCCCTCAAGTCATTTAAAAGTCAGTTATTCTCAGGAGATTATTTATTCCAGGAGTTCATTCATTCATTTAATAACTCTCTGGTGAGGCACTAGAAATGCATCAGTGAACAGAATTGACTGAGATTCCTCACCTCATGCTGCTTACAGTTGAGGATGGAGGAGTCAGAAGGTTGAGGAGTAAGAATAAATGAACTGGATTTATGCATGTATGCATATGAATAAATAAACTATATGCTTGAGTTAGGGGATCATTAGAGTCAAAAGAATGAGAAAGTGATGGCCAGAGTGATAGTACGGAGCAGACGGCATTTGCCTTGCGTGTAGCCAACCCAGGTTCGATCTCTGGCACAACATAGGGTTTCCTGAGTCCACCAGGAGTGAATCCTGAGCACAGAGCTCAGAGTAAGCCCTGATGACCACAGCCAGTTATGCCACCTCCCTATATAAAAGAATGCCAAGGTGCACTAGATGTAGGGGATGGGGGGACAGTTTACATTATTCAGTAAGTTAAGGTAACCCTTTCTGGAGCAATAGTACAGCAGGCAGTGCATTTGCCTTGCACGTGACTAGCGCAGGTTCAATCCCCGGCATCCCATATGGTCCCCCAAGCACCGCCAGGAGTAATTCCTGAGTGCAGAGCCAGGACTAACCCCTGAGCATTGCTGGGTGTGACCCAAAAATTAAAAAAAATAGAATTAATTAAGTCTGTATCCTGAGAGAAGAGCAGTGCCATGTTTTCAGTTAGTATTCAGTGAATTTGTTTGTGTGGAGGCCACATCTGACAGTGCTCAGAGGTGCTGGATTAGACCCAGGGCTCCCACATGCAAGGCTTGTCCTTTGAGTCCTTTGATCCGACTTCCCAACCTGTTTATAGGCATTTTTTAATGTTGTTTATTATTTTAATGTGTCTGGCTTTAACATTTTATTTCAAGTGAACAAAAATGAATAGTGCCACCTAGGTATCAAGCACACAGTACTCTTTTAGGTTAGCACTGGATCATTTGGCATCGTACCACTTTTTTTTTAAGTTCATTTCTGCTATTTTCTTGGATTGATATTGTTACCACTTTTCCTCTGTGATGTGACATAGCACTGTAGCACTGTTGTCCCGTTGTTCATCGATTTGCTCGAGTGGGCACCAGTAACATCTCCATTGTGAGACTTGTTGTTAACTGGTTTTGGCATATCGAATACGCCACAGGTAGCTTGCCAGGTTCTGCCATGCGGTGGGATACTCTCAGTATCTTGCTGAGCTCTTCTGAGAGGGATGGAGGAATCGAACCCGGGTCGGCTGCATGCAAGGCATATGCCCTACCCGCTGTGCTACTTATTGTAAAGTAGGCTAAATGGGTATCCTTGAAAATAAAGAAACTATAGCATTACTGCCCCCCTTTTATAAAAAAAAAATATGTTTTAGTGACTCTCTGGAAATCTACCCTCAATATGCAAAAAAACAAAACAAAACAAAACAGGGAGGGACCTTCAATTATACCCAAGGCTGTTACTGCCCTCTGCATCATTCTAGTCCCTCCCAGGCAGCTTTCCCACTTTGGATGACACTGTTTTGACTAGGAAAGTCTGGATTATTTCTTGGTAGCCGTTGCCACATGGTATATGCTTTCAGTGCTCTGTAAATCACTGGGGATGATTTTTGGTGGCCAGCAAACCCTCAAGTAGTCTTTTGGGGAGTTTGTAGGAAGTCTACTTGTGATCATTTTTGTTGCCCCTGGAGACGTACGAAGCCAGATAGTCTTCTGGCATCTTCTCATTACAATGACTGGAGTGAGAGAGAAAAAGAGAGAGAGAGAGAGAGAGAGAGAGAGAGAGAGAGAGAGAGAGAGAATGAGCTCAACACCATCTAGTTGAGTTTGTGTGGGGGCTAGCAGACACAGAACGTAACAAAGCCAGATCCTACAGTTATTATATAAAGAACTGGGCCTATTTCCCACACCAGCTGAATCCCATATATTTACTCCTCAGGTCCTGAGGAGTATGTTTGTACTTACAGATAATTTATCTCATTTCCACCCGTGGGTGCCTACTGGTGCCATAACACTAAGAGCTTATTAAAACATTTATGTAACATTTGGAGTCTCCAAATCCCTTTACAATTGTTTATTGGCTAATTAATCTCTGCAGTTTCCCTGGGAAGCAAGTTGGTACTTTTATCCCCATTTTAGAGATTAAACAAGTAGCTGACGTGGCTTACCTGAGGCTGTCCCATGAGTCAGGCCCCCAAGAAGTCCACAGTATGTGAACCAGTGTTCAACTCTGGCTCTACCAGCACAAGTCAACCTCTCTGAGCCTTAGTTTATATATATATAGAGAGAGAGACAGAGAGAGTATATATATCTATATATATATACATATACATATATGTATATATATAGAGAGAGGCTAATAATTTGTCCTGCTCATTCCAAAGAATGATGATAAAAATAATGAAATGAACTGAAAATGCTATAGTGTGAGTTCTAAGTAGAGAATGGATTAGAACATAAGGAAGCAGCTATCTCATTATTTCCTATTTGGAGAGCATTCCATGTTTGGGGCAGAGCAGAAAACAATGAAGAGAAAAACCTGTGGCTGACCCTCCAGCAAGACTCAATCATCTCATCCATTTGACTCAGTCAGACAAAGAAGAAAAGTGAAGAGTAGTAAACTAAAGATTAAGAGTGAGTAATGCTGTATAAGAGTGAAGGAGAGAAAACTGAGTCTTCAGAACTAGTATAGCAACGCTATAAACAGCTAATCTGGGCATAAAACCCATCATCTGAATGCAAGCAGGATTGCAGCATGGAGTGAAAAGCTGAAGAGATGAGTGGATGATGGGTTAGTAGCTGAGTCCTGCTATCTAAACCATGGATCTGTGCCCCAGATGTGGTAGTGATCTTCCAGGATCACTTATTCCTGCACTGCTTTCCTTCTCCCTCCCTCCATCCCTGATGAAGTCAAGCTTCAGGGAATAAGATCAGTGACTTGGTCAGGATTTCTTCGTAGCTGGCCACTTGATGGTAGTAGCTGGTAATTTCTTGCACCTTCTCTTCTCTGGCTTGAGGATGCCAGACGAGCTCTTTCATTCACTGTGTTCACTGGTGAATGCTACTGCCTCATTTTCCCTGGAGAAAGCAAGTACCCCATAGATTAGCAGCTACAGATACAATTAAGTGACAAAAACATTGGTCTTTTTCATTCTCCTCAGGGTTTTTTTTCTTTTATCTGTCTTCTTTTTTTTCTTTCAAAGGCTGTCATATAAAAGTAGAAGTGAAGGATTAAGGAAATATAAGAACTAACACAGGCAGTGAGGGCTGAATATAGAATGTCTTAAAAACAAATAAAAGCTCAGCACGGTGGAGAATAAATAGCATTGGAGAACAGTGGACAAATGAATCATTGCTAATCAGGTCAATTTGGTTAATTAAAGTAATTAGTAACTACTTAGTATAGACATATTAATGAATGTATACATACACATTATGGGTGCCCAGACACACAGGCATGCACTCACACACACACACACACACACACACACACACACAGAGGATAGTGTTCTAAGACTAATATTGGTCTCCTACAGGAAGTTGAGACCCTACAACTTATGTCAGAATAAAGGATTCCTAATATGCATACATTGCTTAATGATAATACATCTTTATGCTTATGATTAAAACTGTCTCATGACCAAAGTAGAAAGCTACCCCAAAAAAAGTAGAAACTACCCTTCAATTCCCAGCATCCCATGTGGTCCCCTGAACACCACCAGGAGTAATTCCTGAGTGCAAAGCCAGGAGTAACCCTTGAGCATCGCTGGGTGTGACCCCCCCCCCGAAATAAAAAGAAAGAAAGTACCCTTGCTAGTGAGACAATCACAGTAGCACTTAGCAGGCTTTATGTGCACATCCACAAATAATATGTTCTCAGCTGACCAAAGCTAAGTAGTATTTTTTCCTCTGAGTACATGTTGACCTGTGAATGGGCATTATTTTCTCCCTTCACTGCCCCACATAACATACATGCTCCTTTTCCCAAAGGTCCCATAGTGATTTGAAACACAGTACTTAACCTTTCAGACCTTATTCACTTCTTCTTTAAAATGAACTGACTAATAAACTGTCATATAGAATTGTTTTGAGGATAATAAAAATGATATATAAAAATGCTTAGTATGGGATCAGGCACATAATAATTATATTAGCACTTATTTCTTACTGAATGTCTGTTCTGTGCCAGGTCCTGTTCGAATCAGTTGAGGCACAAGAAAAATAAGACACAGAAAAAAATAAGACAAAAATAAGACACAGACACAGAGTCTTCAGGATGCTGATCCTGTCTCTGATCTCTGGAGGTTTCTAACAAAGCACCAGCTCTCCATCCCTTGAAGCAGACCCCGGTGCCCATGCGTATGCAGCCCACACTGTGATTGCCTTCTCTCCGTCTTGCTCTGACCTCCACTCTTCTCTCTGGCCCTTTGAAGGCAAAGTGCCCTCTCCCTTCCCTTTAGAAGGAATTTCCCGTAAGGTGGAAGACTCATGGCCACTAGACCAAATGCTCCCCATTTGGGAGACTTTTCCTTTCTCAGTAAAGGGTACGTGGCACAATGGGTGCTCTCGTTACACACCACACACTCATTCCTTTCATACCAGCCCCTTTCCATAGCTGAGGGAGCAAACGTGATCAATACCTTCTTTCTGTACTTTCGAGCTTGGAAGTCCCACATAGGTATAGCAGGGGCTCATGAAATCTTGCTTTGTACATTGTATGTTTCCTCCTTTTTCAAATTTGAATAAAGGGAGAGAAAGTTCCTAAAAGGGAGGGATTGTAGGTACCAGATTGTGCAATGTTTTTTTAATCCGTAACTTCTCCTGACCTGCATATATTGGTATTATCCAGGGCGGGTCTGGAATGGGAAAATAAGGCATAATGGTGGGATACTATGGGAAACACACAATATAAATCTTTAATCCACAAAGCTAGACCTACAGAAGAATAAGATATCTTAGTTCAGGCCACCTTGTTCTCTTGCCTCAACTGATACAAATTTTTTAAATTGGCTTACTGCTCACAGAATGCTGCTTATTCCTGTTCAGTTCACTCCCTGTCCACTCCCTGTTCACTCCTGCTCACTCCTGCTCACTGTTCACTCCGAGTCGTGGCAAGCTAGAGTCCCCCTTGTCAAAGACCTCCTAACTAAAGTCACTCAGGACAGTTACTCCTTTTCTACTTTGTATGGAGGAGAGGATATGTATGCATACCCCATCTGTCAGATTACAAGGGTGGGAGTTTACTGTGCTGTAGTATCTTTTAGTCATTTGATTATTTATTCTTTTATAAATAAAAAGGATTTATTCTTTTGTAAACTTCCTAGTCTACACTAGTCTATGAAATCAGTCACCTCTATTCAAATCCTAGCTTTATTACATGCCAGCTCTCTATTTGGAAGTTTAATTTCAGTGTCTTAGTTTCTTCATTTTTACAAAGGAGCTAGTAAAAGAATCCCTTATAATCTACTGAGGAATAAACAAATACATGAGCAGTACTTGACATTTAGTTTGTTCTCAATAAAAATTAGCTGTTACTGCTGCTGCTATTACTACAACCAATAGATGAGAATGTTCTCCTCATGGCGCCTGAAGTTCTATGCTTGCTTTTAAGGTGCTGGCCTTTTCAGAAAGAAGACACTTATTCTTTGATTCTTTGATCATGGGGATGAGTAGTTGCTACAGTATCAGCTCATTAAAAGTGGGACCTAGTCTTGCTTAATTTTGTATTTTCTACAGCACTAAGGAAATAGATGCTAATTAATGTCTCAGTGATTTTTGAAATTAATGTATGCTCATTAAATAAAGCTAGAAAATAGAAAATGCATAATTCAGAAGGGAAAAATATACCCATTGTCATACCACCCAGATGTAATCACTGTGAATACTTCGGTGTAGCTCCTCTCCTCACTAATGGGCATTTTTGCATAAGCCAGATTATATACATATCTATATTCTATTTCATATGATGAATTTACATACCATTACCAAAATATCTCCTTTATTTTTACGCCCAAAAAAGAATTAAAATTTTCATGGCTGCACTATAAATTACATTAGCATCTTATTATTCAATGTAGACAATTTTAAGTTACTAGAAATAAACCTGTTGTAATCTTAGACTTTTTATTATAACATGTCAAATGCTAAAAACTATCGGTATAAACCATCAGAAATAAAATTACAATGTTAAAGAATATCAGTAAGGTATGCGCTACCTAGAGTGTCTATTTTAATTTTCAGCATCCATTTTCTTCTTTTTTGAAAACTGAGATGTCTGTTCAACTCTGTGTGGAACAGATTATTCTTGGTTTCCAATAGTCCTTATGAACTCCCATATTCAAAATATAAAATTAGGCTAAGGAAATAGCACGTCCGCTGACATGTATGCTGTGCACACGGGAACCACAAATTTGACCACCTCAGAGTCCCCTTGAGCATCACCAGAAGTAACCGCTCAGTACCATGTTGGGAGTAGTTCCTGACCACTGTCAGGTGTGTTCCCCCCCAAAAAAAAAAATAAAGCAAAACAATTAAATTAAGGGTGAGGAGAGTGGCCTAGAACAGGATGTTAGAGTGCGAGTTGGATAAGGAGTGTTACCTGACTGGCAGAGTTAGCAAGACACCCCCTTCTGATAGCCTGATGTGGAATCAGAACCCTTGTAAGTGAGTCAGGCATGCATGCATGGAGGCTGGGGGGCGTACCTGTGCCCAGTTGTCAGATCCCAGACACGTGAGGCAGGCAGGCATGCTTGGGGGAAGCCTGGGCCAGGCGTCAGAGCCCAGCCAGGTTAAGAATAGTTGGAGGCCTGGTCATGTATGATTCTAATCATAGAAGATCAGACAAATACAAATTGAGACATAAGATAACTGATATCTTAAGATATATCCATAAGATAACTAATCTGTAATCTTCAAGAGTATCAAGGTTATGAAATTCAAAGAATTGTGTTTATATCCATGCACACAAAATTTAAAAGATTAGACAATTTGTAATCCTCAACTGTATACTTTTGTTCAGATAAACAGTGAGATCATCAGTGAAAGTTGCATTGAGCTTTCATGATAGTCACATGTTATTGCTTTTTTATAGGTATATCAGGCTGATATAGAACAAATCCTTGTATGTAAGAAATGACATGAAAGTTTTTGCTAATGATAAAGCATTGAATTGACAACTTACTCTTAGAATTGTTCAGGATAAAACTGTATTTGTACTGTACATTGCGCGTTACTATATTTATTCTTAAAAGCTATATTAAATCCAAGTAAAACATTGAACGTTGCTAAGATGTAAAATTTGCCTTATATTAAATTAGTAACATAACCAAGCTAACAATAATTTTGTTACTTTTGAAACCATTTATTTTCGGGGCTGGAGCGATAGCACAGTGGGTAGGCATTTGCCTTGCACACGACCAACCCGGGTTCAATTCCCAGCATCCCATATGGTCCCCCAAGCATTGCCAGGAGTAATTCCTGAGTGCATGAGCCAGGAGTAACCCCTGTGCATTGCTGGTGTGACCCAAAAAGAAAAAAAAGAAAAAGAAAAAGAAAACATTTTCTTACCACAAAAGAGCAGAAACATTAATTGTGTAAGTTTACTTGTAGGTTTATTCACAATATTGGTATTATGCTTTGATGCTCTGAGTCAATGTTACATATACTATAGGTAAATAACTAAATATATTTATCTTATGACACACTTACTAAAAGAGCAACTGATTTGCAATAAGTAAAAGTGACAAAAGCTGAATAATATTCTGATGAGGTTTTTTCACATATAATGTGAAAAATAATTTTTGTACAATGCTGTTTAAATTTGGGATATTTTCCCAGTTTACTTTATGAAATAGCTTGAATTTTAAAATTGCAGTCCTAAAATCACAGAAAAATAAACTACATAACATTCTGAATTAGAAAGCTGATTTTAAAATTTTAAAAATACTAGTGAATGAATCCATATTGAAAGAATAACCTATTTTGCTCCAATGGGATTTAACTAAAAAAATGCAAGGTTAGTTCACATTTGCAGTGGATAAAAATAAAAACATTATTAATGTAAAAAAATTAAACAAGACCACCAGTGAGGCATCTTAGCAGTATAGAGCATTTGCTTTGCACAGGTGAGGCTCTGACCTCAACACCACAAAAGTAAAAAAGAAATATGAAAAAAGAAAATCAAGCAAGAATTTTTACTGTCAAGGTCTTATGGCATCCTGATGTCTTTTTTTTTGGGGGGGGGGTGCAAGAGTACACCTGGCAGTGCTCAGGGTTTACTCCTGTCTCTGTGGTCAGGGATCCTCCCTGAAGTACTTGGGGGACATCTGGGGTAACAGGGACTGAACCAGGGTCAGATGGGTACAAGGCAAATGCCCTGTTCTCACTACTACTTCAGTCCCTGTATCCTGATGAATAAATTAGACAAGAAAAAACAAGAAAAACAAGAGATTGCCAGCTGTCATTGATTATAAAATGATTGCTGAGGTTACATAAAAAATGAATTGGGAACTAATCAAAGTTTGATGAGGATTTATTAGGCAGAGTTTAAATTAAAATGTAAGAAACAGACTGGAAGAAAAATGCATTTAATATCTATAATTTATGGTTTCATAGGTGTGCAGGTTGTGAGGTGGGAAGCTGTAGGTGTTAATTTTTTTAATTATAATAGATGGTAATTTTTAATTATGTATTTTAATTTCTAATTGTTCATGGCTTAGGATCAAATTTTCCATAAACTGACACTGAACCTGTGATCTTACTAAACTTATTAGTGCTAATAGGCTTTGGAGGGTTTCTACCTAGCAGATCCTAGTGCTTTCTCTTAATCATTTCTTTTTTCTTTTCTTTTACTTATTTATTTTTTGGCTGCACCCAGCTGTGCTCAGTGCTTGCTCCTGGCGCTGCTGGGGGGACCATATGGGTTGCTGGGGATCAAAGGGATCAACCTTATCCACTCTACTTTCTCTCCAGCCCAGGTCTTTCATTTCCTTCTTCCTGCTCTATCTGCCTAAACCTTCCCTAAGACTCCGCCGCAGTGCTGAAGAGAGCCAGCAAGAATGCACACAGTTGTTCTGGGTTTTCCTTTGAGCTTTATCTGAGTCTCCTCTCCGGCAGTTGGCTGCTGACTTCGGTTGTTGGTTCCCTGTTCGCTTGATGCCGGGGAATAGAGGTGTCCTATTCTCAGTGATCCTGTGCAACCCTCCCTCAGCACTAAAGAATCTTCAATGATCTAGACCTTTTCCCCCATGGATACAGAATTGTTGGGGATTGTGTGTGTGTGTGTGTGTGTGTGTGTGTGTGTGTGTGTGTGTGTGTGTGTTTCCTATTCCGTTCTCCAAGATGCCTGATACCCTTGTGCCCTGAAAGCTGCCCTCCCTTTCCTGAACTATATAGAGGTTTTGTTCTGTAGCAGAGAAAGGGCAGGTCCAGGTCCATGCTGGGCAGGACTTAGCTGCTTTCTGGAAGTGGTTACTATCCATGTCCCGCAGTCCTCTGCCACGGAGGCGCCTTCTCTAATCTGATGCCATGAGCCCTGTCTCTTTTAACAGTGAGGCCTGCGGGCCAGTCTCCTACTGTGTGCTGACTCCCTTTGCATATATTGCTGCCCTAGTCCACTTCGAGCCTCTTACTAATTTGTTGACCAACTGATGCTTGCTTGGCATCCACATTTTGTGCCCAGTGAGCCAGTGCTCAGGCCTCACATCAGCTATGAGATGCCTGTCTTCATTCAGTTTCCCCTCAGCTGGTTCTAGCTCAGTGTTCTGTTGAGTCCAAGAGCTGTTCTTCCTGTGCAGATTTTATTTGGCTCTGATTCTCTTCGTTAGTTGTTTTGGTTTGGTTTTGATTTGTTTGTTTTTTTGTTTTGGTTTTGATTTGGGGGGCCACAGTCGGGCAGTGCTCAGGGCTTACTTCTGACTCAGCACTCAGGGAGTACCTCTGGTGGACTTGGGGGATTGGCCACATGCAAGGCAGGCACCCTACCCGCTCACTGTAGTGTTGCTCTGGCCCCCAGAATCTTGTGGTTAGTTTTGTTTAGGATAATGACTTCTGTCTTGGAAGTTACATTTGGGTAGTAAACATCGAGTTAGGTTAGGGAGTGAGCCAAATTGGAGAGTATGAGAGGCAGAAGGTAGCGAGCGCTCCTTTGGCCTTCTTGGTTGCTGGGTGATGGTGGGATGGTAAATCCAAGAGGCATGACGGAACTTGTGCCTTGCCTGGGGCACTTTCAGATGAAACATAATTTCTCCTAACTTTTTTTTTTTGCTTCAAAGGGATGTTTCTCGTGTGTGTGTGTGTGTGTGTGTGTGTGTGTGTGTGAGAGAGAGAGAGAGAGAGAGAGAGAGAGAGAGAGAGAGAGAGAGAGGGAGGGAGAATCATTGTCTTCCCTAATATCTTACTGCAAAGGGGGGGATATGAAACAATGACTTACTAATTTGAACATCCATCCCTACTTTCTGTGCCCAGCCTGGCCCAGGAGCTGTTCCTTAGTAGGTCAGAAGATGAGATTTGGGTGCCCTCTCTCACTGTTCAGGATAGAGAAATATGTGATGGCCTCCGGAGTAGCCCTGGCTCCCCATTTCCAATATAAGCCAGACTTGTATGATTAATGAGACAAGGCATACACTAGTGCTTTTGAAAGATGGATCATTGTGAAAAGGCCCATCCCTGTTCGCTGCATTTCCTCCCTAAAAGTAGTCAGTCTTGACAGAACTATGCGAGTCATCCTGTCTCCCATTAACAATGACCTCAACTGTTTGTTTTAAAGAGTTCACAACCCCAAAGCAAAATTTTCACATGCAAAAACATAGCATTAGCCAAATCTTTTAGGAAAGCTTCTCCTGAGCTCTCAGCTTGTGCTTCTGTTCATTAAGTCAAATTAATCCCTTTATGGTAGGTGGGAACCTCCCATCAATGGCATTAATACGGTCTTAAAGGAAGGACATCTACAAGTGGCCACCTCTGCCCATGGCCTAATGCATTCTACCTGCAGATCAACTGGTGAGTGGGAAGTCTGGCTTGCAGGAAGGAGCTAGGAGAGTGGAGTCCATGGCAGAGGGTCAATTTTTGGCCAAGGACCCTAACCAGAAGGGGCTTGGATCAGCACAATGGTGTGTGGTAACTAACAGTCATCAGGGAGAATACCCTGAGCCATCATCCTATGCTCCAGGCACCAGTGACAGTACACAGTGATGTCAGACAACAATAAGAACAGCAAAAACAGAACAAGAAATTCAGTCTTGACTTCAGCTTTCTTTTTTTTTTTTTATTTTTGGGTCACAACCGGCAATGCACAGGGATTACTCCTGACTTTACACTCAGGAATTACTCCTGGTGGTGCTCGAGGGACCATATGGGATGCTGGGAATCGAACCCAGGGTCAGCCGCTTGCAAGGCAAACACCCTGCTCACTGTGCTATCGCTCCAGCCCTGACTTCAGCTTTCCACAATAGGAAGGAACACGAGGGGACTAGTGAGCCATAGAGCACCATGGAAGGCCAAGCAAGAATGAAGTTTCCTTTATAAAAGCTTGCAGGAAGAATGAAGTTTCCTTTTTAAAAGCCTGCAGGAAAAACAAAACGAACAAACAAAAACACACACACACAAAAAAAAAAAAAAAAAAACAATTTCCTCCTGAAGGTTTTCTTCAGAAAGTCCCACCCAGAAGTCTTAGCAAGATTCAGGTCAAGACTCCATTCCTTCTCTTTCCTCCAGGGGACTGTTACAACCAGAAAGGTAAACTTGAGACTTCAAACAATCTCTCCCTAATTAATCTAGTAAAAACATAGGATTTTTTTTTTAACTTTTGCTACATTGACGAGCTTCTCCCAAGATTCAATAATCATTTTTTTTATACTGGTGAGAAATTTGGCCAGGGCTTAGCCAGACAGATCTTCGGCTTTACCTGGAGGTAGCTGGCATCTATTTTTTTTTCTTTTTGGGTCACACCCAGCGATGCACAGGGGTTACTCCTGGCTTTGCACTCAGGAATCACTCCTGGTGGCACTCAAGGGACTATACGGGATGCTGGGAATTGAACCGGGGTCGGCCGCGTGCAAGGCAAACACGCTACCCACTGTGCTATTGCTCCAGCCCTGGTAGTTGGCATTTTTCATGCACATAGATGGCAGCGGACAGAAAGGGGACAGCCACAATGTGGATTCTTGGCGGAGCTGGGACCTCCTCATACCTCTCTGCAGGGTTGGTTTGGCAACTGGATCCAAAGATGAGTATTTCATGTGATGAGGCAGAAGCTAGTGATTTCTTATTGCCATTTGTGTGTGTTTGGGGTGTGTGTGAATGTTTGGGGCTACACCCAGTAGTGCTCAAGGTCTAACCCTGATCCTGTGCTCAGGAGTAACCCCCGGCAATGCTCGGGGGCCACATGTGATGTTGAGGATTTGAACCCAGGTCACAGCCATATGCAAAACAAATGCTTCACCTCCTGTCCTATCCTATTTAGCTAGTAATTTCTTGATGCCCATTCTTTTGATGAAAACCGGTCCTTAGGCTAGTTCAGAATCAAAGGAAAGGAAAATCAGTATCTCCTCTTGAAGGGGATGGAAAGTTTCCTTTGCAAAGGGGCACATGGATGGGAAATTGTTACAGTATCTTTTGAAGTGCCAATTTAGGAAGTACCTTCCATTGCTTCCAAATTATGTATTGCTGTTGGCATTTATGTCTTCCCCCAACTCCACTTTCTAGTATAGATGTAGAATATTAGTATCATCATCCCCAAATGCCCCTATGAAAGACTGGTTATCTAATAGGCTTGAGCTCTACTTTTCTTAAGTAGGTTTAGGAAGTGAGGAAAATTCTGGATGGAAACAAGATGCAAATTATTGGTTCGTATCCCCCATTATTAAGTCAAATGTATTTTTATTATTATTAAGTTGAAGGTGTTTTATTATCCTCACAGGAATTTTTAGTTCAGTTAATATGCTTGGTACTGACATTTAATTTTTTTTTATTACTCTGTTCTTTTATCCCTTTTCAGTACCAGCAACTCCAAGTCTTCTTTTATAGGGCTGTTATTTTCTAGGGCTATTCTATTCCTATGTGTGTTGGAAATTCAGGTTTATCTGTATAATATGTTAGTAATTAAGGCAAATCTCTACAACAAGCCATAAAACAGTCTGCCCTGCCCCAAGAAACTATGGAGGAGATGAGAGGATTAAATGCTGAATGAGAGAAAGAAGAAAAGTTGTGTCGGCAGCCTGTGGCCACCATTACACCCTTTGGAAATACTTTTGTATTCCCACCATCTAAATATGTACCTCCCCCCTAGCACCCCCCAAAAAATATCTAAGTAGCCACCTTCTAAAAAGTGAGGCACCAATCTATGCCAGACCTTGTGAGCCAACCACCTTTTAAGCAACACTCATTTGGACACAGCATTCTTGGACCAAAGGGAGAAACACCCTTAGCATATTCCAAAGCAATGGAGCCTTATTTTTTTTTTCCATCTCAACACACCTAAGGGATTCCACACACTCCTATCAGTAGTAGAAACTCATTAGGGCAGTGAGTCTTGGGAAGGGCTATGTGGTTTGGGAAAAGTCCACCATGGAGAATCACTAGGATTAAACTTTAAACTCATAACACCGGATGGCAGAGAAACGTCAACCAAAGGGAGAGGCCGACTGAACCTACTTACAACCTCCTAAATTCTTCTCCTCACAGAATAACAAACCAAAACAAAAAAAACTGTAATAACAGTGGTACTGATCTCAGATTCTTCCACCTGTCCACATAATGACTCTGCAGGGAAAAAAGGTACCGTGTGGGTGAGAATCATAAGTCTATACGTCACCTCCAACAGCCTTACCGTCCTTGTTGCCGCGTTAATAACTTCTTAAAACCAGCCTTCGGTGGGTGTGATTTCATGATTTACCTTGAGCTAGGGCAAAACTTCTTTCTAATAAGATGTTGCACTCTTTTTAGGCCTGGGTGAGCTTTCATGATAGCCTCCCACTAATGAGTAGGTGAGAAAAATGGATGCATGTTCATTGATGCAGTAACTGCACCAACTTTAGTCCTGGGCTTGACCAGACATCTGCTACAGGTTTCCTTTCACTGACGGCCCAACTCTTAAAAGCAGAGGAGGCCAACCGTAGCCTCTCGCCGGAAAGTATGGCACATGGAAAGATTAAGTTTCAGAAAAGGGGCCCTTGGAAATCAATTAGGCCCCAAACTTAACTTTATAGATCAGGAAATTGAAATCACCAGAAATATTATGACTTTTTTCCAGCATCACCTGTCAATACATCTGAAACAGAATCCCCGCCAAGGGGGCATGAAAATGGATCCACTGAGGAATGAGCATTAGAGGTTTCAGGTGCTCGGGGCCCATTGATGTTTTGGGTGGAGAGGGAGGAGAGTAACCCTGCTAACACTTTCCTGCCTCGGCACCCACCAGAGGAAGCCCTGGCCTTCCGGGGGGTGGGGGGGTAGAGGTAGGGTTTTTGCCTTCTGCAGACAGACACTCCAGGACTCTTCCTGTGATGCTCTTCCCTACTCGGCAGCCTCAAATAGTGCTTGGTGAAAACACTCAATAAACAAGGGTTGCACTCTTGGATCCCTTCCACAGGAGCAAGGACCAAGCAGCTACATCCCCCTTTCCAGGGCGGCCTGATATGGAGCTCAGAGCCCTGGGGGTGTCTCTCAGGAGCGTCTACCAGCTTTGCTGAGGAAATAGGCCTCACCCCTGCAGACCTCTGTGTCCTCCATACTGCTTCCCACCGCTCACCACAAAAACTCCGTCTCATTAGAAGCACAAACCCAGCTCCCCAGGGCCCTGTCCCCAGAGAGGCAGCACACGCTGACTTGTTAGGTGAGGCATAGCCCCCTCTGGGATGGCTGCCAGAAAACTGCACAACCTTATGGAAATTGTAATGACTCGGGGGCCCTGTGGGGAAGGTAGATGTCCTGGAAAACACCTGGTCCCTTAGCTTTGAAATAGATGGCAGGTCAGGAGAGGGGGGAATTCATTCTATAAATATTTATTGGGTGTCTATTATGTGTCAGGCACTGTTCTAGGAAATGGATACGCTGTAGGAACGAAACAGCACTGTCCGAGGCCCTTTTACCTTCTATGGCTATTCGGACCCTGACGCTTCCTCCCCCTTTTTTTTATTTAGCATTAAAGTTCAAAATAATTGAAAGCTAGCCATAGGCTATTCATAAAAATAGAATTTTGATGGACTTAACTGTGTTGTCTGGATCCCCGATGAAATTGTAGACTCCTTAGGCGGGGGGTGGTAGTTTCCTCTTTCCTTTGTAGTTCTCATCACCCGTCTCATGATGGTAAATGCAGAGACAGTATTCCATAAAATAAATTGATGCCTAAAATATAATATCTGGAGACAAAGCGGAGAGTACTCAGGATGGGTGGATAGGAAGCAGAGGTTTAGGACACACAAGAACAGCACACCCGGGAGATGGCAGCTGCAGATGCCGACGCAAAGAAATCCTGGTTATGTACAGAATATTTTTTTAATGTGGGAGTGGAGAAATAGTACACCTTGCACATCCATGGACTAGGCACCACCTATGGTTCCCCTGAGCACTGCCGGGAGGGGCCCCTGAGCACAGAGTCAGGTGTAAGTCCTCAGCACACCTGGAGGTATCCCCCTCCTTCAAAAAATAGAGCAACAATGTAAATCTTTCATCCCTGAAGAAAATTAAATCTGTGGGGTTTTTGTTCATTTTTTAAGAAAGAGGAACCTTTTTTTTTAATTGGATCATTTTAATTGTGAGATAGATCATTACAAAGCTGTTCATGATTGGGTTTCAGTCATATAATATTTTGGGGAGTTTGTTTGGGGTTTTTGGCTTTTGAGGTCATACCCCGCAATGCTCAGGGGTACTCCTGACTCTGCACTCAGTAACTTACTCCTGGCAGTGCTCAAGGAACCATGTGTTTCCCAAGAATTGATTCGGGTTTGGCCACGTGCAAGGCAAATGCCCTACGTGCTGTACCATACCTCTGGCCCCGAAAGAGGAACTGCCTTAACCATACTCATTGGTGTGCCTATATTTAAAATATCCACAACTGCATTTTCTGGGAACTCGTCTTTTTTAATTGTATTGTTTTAGGGCCACACCCAGCTTCATGCTCAGGGTTCTTCCTGACCTTGTTGGGATTGAACCACAGCTGCCTGCAAGCACATTAACTCCTGTACCACCACCCCAGCCCCAGAGAACTGTCTTGCTTTCGTTGTTCAAGGCACAGGTTATTGTACTTATTCTCTGATGAAGACATGAGCCATGCCACGATGAAGATAGGAGTCCTCTCACTAGAGCCCAGTTTGTAAACGAGCCACTTGTTCTTTTGGGACAAGTGAGCATTTGGGGACCTTTGGTCAAAACATTTGTAAGCTTCTAATTAGCAAGGGAGAGCACTAAGATGGAGAATTTCAGGGAGATCCTAAAGACACCAGGCTGAATTGCTTCCTTAAACACCTGAAATCTTAAGATAAGTTTTATTGTGGTGGGATGCAGCAGAGTAGAAGCAGCTAAGCAACTTCCACTTTTTAAATTCTAGTGAATTCCCACTGTTGGTGATGTGAGAGACAGCTAAAGCAAAGGACAGTATTTCCAACTTCCCCAGGTTACAGGTCTGTATCTTTAACTCCTTGCCTGTGTGTTCATTTGATGCAAGAGTTACCAGAGAGGAGAGTGGGAAAGCTGTGCTCGCAAGGTTGCAGTCTAAAAGAGAAGTTTCAAATGCTTGGATAGTGACAGTGGCAGATAAGAGGAACTTGGGAAGCAGTTGCTCTGGGGTGGTGAGGTGAAGGATGCTGGCGGAGTTTATCTCATTGGGCAACGCAGGGCTGGGTCACGGAGTCTGGGAAAGTGGTCAGATGAGACCTGGTATTTTCTCTGGTTATTTTGTAGCCAAACCATCCCTCAGTTTTCTCAGTTCGAAAGTTTGAGGTGTCCTAGCTGATAAATCAGATGGTTTTTGTACCACAAAATTTGGAAGCATTTTGCAAATTATAAAGCACCATCTGAATGCAAGTAACCCCTCCCTTCTCAGTGTCCCAGGTATGTCAGTCCACCTGGTTTGTGTTACTTTGTATGATTTAGGAATGGGCAAAGCAGCTTGAGATTTTTATGACAGACAAGGTTCATAAGCCTGCAGCTTTTTGTGTAGTGAGACAGCCCTCTAGTATTTCTGATAGATGTTCATTTAGGCATTGTTCAGATATTTCCATTCAGAGTCTCTCTGATACCTGCTATCGGGAGAATAAATTGGTGCGCAATTCAGGAGGGCATTTTTTTCCATGGATATTAAAAGCTTTGACCTGGAATTCTGCTTCCAGGAATTTATCATCAATCAGCAGCTGCAGCATGGTTAACATTTGTCATGTGTTTAGTGTGTGAAAGATACTGCTATAAGTGCTTTGCATGAGTTAACCCATTCAGTTCACGTGAAAATGCGATGCTGCGTGTACTATTATTATTCCCATCATATGGAGAATGAACTGGTATTATAGAGAGATTAAATAACTCACCCAAGGCTCAGTCCAGATTCAGGGCTTTGCTTTGATTCGTTGGGATTTTTGTTTTGTTTGGGGGTCACACCTAGCAGTACTCAGGGCTTACCCCCAGTTCTGTGCTCATGTATCACTCCTGGCCGGTCTGGGGGACCAGGTAGGGTACCAAGGATTGAAGCCAGTTCAGCCACATGCAAGGCAAGTGTCCTACTTGCTGTACTATCATTCCAGCCTCCAGAAGTTAGTGCTATTAGCCACTGTCCTGTAACTTCTATCATTTTCTAAGGAAACAATGAAAGAAATGCATACATATATTAAGGTACTTCACTATGAATTTGAGTAATACAGGAAAAGATTAGGAGGGGGAATGTTCACAAGTCAGGGATTTGTTAAATTTAATATGCTCTATAGCCTCTAAAATAAACGCTTACATTTTGTGTTAATTTCACCTATACGTACACATTAAAAATACATTTGTATTATATTAGAGGGGAAAAAACAGATTTAAAAGTATGTGTCGTTTTATCTTTTGGGTGAAAAAGATCTTGAGGGTTACAAATCACTGATAATTTTTTTTTCTAGGCGATGAGATTATAGATGATAGTTTCCCCATGAAGCTTTTAATTCTTTTCATTTGTTTTTTGGGCCATACCTAACAGTGCTCAGGGCTTACTCCTGGCAGTGCTTGGGGACCCTGTATAGTGACAGGGATTGAATCAGGTTAGCTGCAAGCACCTTACTATTTCTCTGTGACCCCAACCATTATCCTGTTTAAGATAAAGAAGTTTTTCTTTCCTTCACTCCACCAGGAAACAAATGTATATTGTTTTCATGCTCTGTCACTGTGTGTGGTAGCTGGGAGAGGGAGGGATTAGAGGAGGAGAGGGCTTATTCGATTCTCACCCAGGCATCCTTTCCACTGTTTACTCCAGCACCGTTCTCCAGTCAACAACTCTCTTATTGTCATCAAATATTCCCGTATTTTGTCTGTGTTGATTTCCGGGCGACTTAGTTACAGACGTACTGACATCCCTGTGTCTGTCTCCCTGTGTAAGTCATTATGAATCCTAAAACTCAAAAAAAAAAAAAATAGAAACGTACTTTTTGTTCTGGAAGTTATAAACCTAAAACACTTAAGCTCTCTCTGTCTTAGTATCTGGCTTGCTGACATCATCAGTTGTTCAATGGTGAGGGACAAACAGTTGGAAGAATAGAAAAACAGGTGACACAGTACTTCCTGTGCAGCATAACCGGAAGTACAAAGAGAGTTCAGGTAAAGGCTAAATCTAAGAAGCTTCGAGTGGTGTCCAGGCTGGCCTGTTAAAGTCTTGAAGGGCTTTAACAGGACTTGAAGGGAGGAAAAGAGAAAAACATTTTTGATTCAGTCTTGCCAGCATGATCTTTTGTAGATTTCTTCAATCTTAATAGTTCTAAGAGTCTACTCCAGTACATATTTTAATTAGATGGGCCCGGGTTCAAATTCTGACTTACTTGCTTACTAGAATAGAACTGCTGTTGACCAGTTGCTCAATTGTTTACCGTCATTAGCAGTTCTAATTACTAACTTCAGAACTGCTCTCGCCCAGTTGCTTCATTGTTCAATGCCTCAATTTCCTTACCTTTAAAATGGTCATGATGCTTTTTGAAGCGATCCCAGCTGGCCAAAGACGTTGGCTTTCAACCCTCCCAGGAAGACCCTTTCCCACTCCGCAATAAAATGCTTTAATCCAAAAATAAAAATCAATTAAATTAAAAACTAGAATAGTCATGATAACGGCATCTTCCTCTTAGAATAACATCAAATGAGACGTACACATAAAACATTTCCTATAACGCCTAGACCATTTTCAGCCCTCTGCAACTATAACATTTATTATGCCCCCATGTCCCACTCTCCCAGCACAGGTTTTTCTGACTTCTCCTGTATATGTCTTTCCGGTTCTTAGCTGCCCTTTCGAGCCTCTCTCATTGCCCTCCGATGGTGCCCTGAGTTCCGTGAATGTTCGCCTCATTTCTGATTGTCAGCTTCAGCCTGGCCTCCTGCTTGCTTCTGCTCTTTCCCATGGCTCTCCTGTCCCTGTCTCCATATGCTGAGTCTCCTAGGCGTTCCCAGGCACTCAACTTGCACCGAGAGGCAAGAAGTCATTCCCTTTTCTTCCCTGAAACCAAAGCTTGACTCAGAGCTCCCCGTTGCAAACTTAAATATTTATCCCCCATAACTGGCTCCACGGCCACTTCACTTTCCACTCCGCTCTGTCAGAGGCAGCCTGAGCTTTTCCAAAGGTCTGCTTTCTGGCTCCTGGCTGATACTCTCAAGCAGCAAAAGAGCCTGGGAGCTGAGCTAAGCCATCCGCTGCTTTCCTCCGTGGGATGGACCCCGGGCTTCCCTGCTTTTATGGACAAGGCTTTGCCAGCGGTAGAGACAATGAGGCTCTTTAGCACCCTGTCACTGCTGTGGGGTAACCAGAGACAAGAAGACTCCTTTCCAGAGGTGGCTTTGCCGGCCAGAAACTATCACCTCCGTCCGGGCTTCCTGGCCGTGGTTTACAATTCTTTTGGATCCAGTAGAGCGCTCGGTGGCCTTTGCTTGTCACAGAGGTCTCATTGTTCAGTGGTCAGCACAGGCCTTTTGCGGGCGTAGCTTGGCTTTGGAATCTAAGAGGGTTTAGCAAACTCGAGTGGAATATCCATTTTTTCCCCCTACTTTATGCATAAAACGGTGAATCATTGAAATAAATGTTCTTGGGTCATCGCGCCAGTCTCCTGCACCCAGATCCAGGGTGTGGCCTTTAGAATACAGTCTCATCTCCGTCCTGTCTCCGTGTCCCAGATGTTAGCATGGCCTCGACACTCAGGGCAGCTCAGAACAGACCGTGTTTGCGCACAGCCTTCATCTGCTGCCTGCTGCCCTGTCACTTTGCCCCTTCCTGGGGGTGCAAGAAACATCCTCCCTCTCTCAGACTTCAGGGAAGCCCTTCAAGACTTGCCAGGACCCAGGGCAGAATCTGTTTGTTGTTTCACCTGTGACCTTCAGGTTGCCCGGAGACTGGCCAGGGAGCACCTCGGCTGTGGCGTGGAGCAGTAGAACTGCCTTTCTCTCCCAGGGCTAACAGCTTTCCCCTTCTTTCTGGGTCACCTATGCAATGTTTTCTCTTTTGTTCCGAGCTGTGAAAAGGAACTGTTTGTTTGACTAGAGTTTCCCCTTTTCTAACTCCCCCCACCCTAAACCCATTGCTCTCTTCCTCTCCCAAAGAAGAAAGAGGAAAGCAAGCCACAATAATACTTCTGTAAATTTATGGCCACTCTGTAATGTTTAATCACAGCTACGTGACTGGGGGCTTCAGAGCAGGCGTACAAGTTCAGCGCAAGGTGAATCTTGTCTGAGATAATCTGAAAGTTCATGCAGAGGTGAGGGCTGCAGCCTCTTGCAGACGGGTGAGGTTAACAGGAGGTCACCTGCTTTTTTTTCCCCCCTCTGGTCTTCTCCCCTTTAATGTGTAAACAAAGGGAAAATGTAACTTCCAATGAACTTGGCATATGTTGTGCTCACGCTAATCTTGGCCTGGCCAACTGTAAACAGTCCAATATCCTGTGACTGAGACTTTCCACCCATTCGCCGCCTTTCGGAGAGCACAAGGAAACGCCCGCAGAGAGCAGAGAGTAGCACCTCAGGACACCAGGCCCCGGTGCCCCTGAGAGCGGTGGGGAGCACAGGGAGGGACCCCGGAGAAGACCTCCGCCTGAGATGTTTGCACTGATACTTCCACGACCTTCCAGAACACTGGCCTCTACGAGGCTTTTCCCAAGCCATCACAGAGCACATAGGCTGTCATTGAGAGTTTCCCCCACACCCCACACCCCGCACAGATACCCAGATGTGAGCACCAAGGAGACAAACCTGGACAGGCCTTTCAGGTGTTTCTAAGGTAAAGGCAAGAACATCTATGACCGGACCTGAGGGACTCGGCAGAAGGTTCTCCAGAAGCTCTCCTCCCACGGTCTGTGCTGTGGCTTTTACACAACTGCAGAGAACCCATAGGTTGGATCCAGATCTCCAAAGTGGGTATAGGCAGTGGCATGGAAATGGTATGAGCGTAGGGGGCTTCGGAGGGGCTCACCCCAGTATCCACAGCTTGCACATGCAAGGAGTGGCCATGCAGTCATTTTCGACCAATTCTCGTTTGCCGTAAACCTGGGCAGACCCTTGGCAGTCCAGAGCTCCTGGGCCAGCACAGACGTGCTTGAGGAACATGCCTCTGCTCTTCCTCAGAGGCCCACTTGGGAACGTGGGAGTATAATTAATACAGAATATCTAGAGCAGGAATAATTGCTCAGTGAGTTTTCTGTAGAGCAAGTATTAACCCTGAAGTCAAGGTCTAGAATCTCTTACTGACTTGCAGAGCGTCTCCTCCAGCCCTCAGATGACCATGTTAGGAGCATGCAGTGGCAAAGGAAGCCCAAAGAAATTTGGCACCCAGAGACACAGCTTCATCCTAGACTTGGTCAATTCTGTGAGCAGGGAATCAAAACCTCCTTTAATAAGCTTTTCTGAGTATTCCTATATACCTAGCCCAGACCAGGCAGAGCCAGGTACAACCAGGGCAAAGATAAACCCTACCTTTAAGGAGCATTTGCTCTCCCAGGAGAGGCAGGACAAGAGAAATAGGAGTCCAAATGAACGCTGATTCTGTGCCTGGAGCAGGTTGGCCCTGGCTTCCTAAGGGGACTCTTTCGAAAGCGGGCATGGGCACAACACAAGTCAAGAGAACAGCCTGTGCAGAGTTATGAAGACAAAATTTTAGGTTGGCTTCATTGTCATTTTTCACATTGATGACATTGCCTCTGTCATTATCATCACCATCACTAATATTTGTTGAGCATTTGTCATATACCAGGTATTATGCTGAGCCCTCTCCCAGAGTCAGTATTTTTCTTTCCCTTTTAAAGAGAGCTTAGTATCTTCCCAAGGAAACCTTAGGTAGAAACGATGCCAATCCAGGACTACAGTCCTCAGCGGGATGAGTTGGGTTTACCTCAATATCCCCCCTCTTTACAACTCTCTAAGGACTTCCTTATTCCCACCCCTGCCCTCTCTTCCCAGCCCAGTATTGAAAAGTGTTTGATTTTTGCAATCCATGAAAGGTACAAGGTAAAGTATTAAGGGAAAGGTAGCAGCTCAAAATGATACCTTTCCATTGGGAATGTGGCTTATCCCACTTGGACAGAACTACTCCAGGACATTGGCTAAAACAAGATGATGACTTGCCCAACCATCTGTGGTAGCTACTTTCGGGTAACTTTCTTCAATGTATGGGAGGTTTTGGGTTTTTTTAATAGATTATTTTTCCCACCATTAAATACAAACACTGTTTGTGTTTAAACTGTGGGTGGTCCCATCCAAATACCACTGCTTATAATCTGGCCCCTGTTTAAGTCCTTGAAGGAACTTTGCTCCCAGGGAACAAGCTACGTGGATAAATGCTAGTCTGGATGATATCCATCTGCCCCTGGCTCACAGGACTAGGGAGATGCTACTCCAGGGTCAAGAGAAGGGAGTTGCAGTCTGGACAGGAACCAGGAACTCTAGTGTGCATTACATTGAAGCAAGAGGCAGGCAACTTGTGCTGCTTTAAAGTTCACAAAAGGTAATGTTTAGTTGCTTTTTCAAAAGTCTCCGTGAGTAATAATGACACCCTATGATGATAGTGTTATTATCTCTAATAATGATGTGAAATTTTCAAGTGGTATCACTTACTATTTTTCATGCTCTTATGTAACAAGTTGAAGCAGAATTTTAGCATATTCGCCTAGCTTTTTGAGAAACCGAGTCAGAAAACTGATTTGTTTGAGATCTCACAACAAGCTATACTGCAGTCCCAAGAGAATAAACACAAAGGTCTACTGTTGTGTAAAGTCTCCTGCGCCATCAGGAGAGATACTGCTCTGGCCATACATGAAACTAGAAGTTTCAGTTTATGTTTGCAGAGTAAAAGAGAAAAATCTTTCCATCCTAGGATCTCTTGAGGATGAGACCAAAGCCATAAGCTCCTCTGATTTTTTTCTTTCCCAACTAGAAACATTACGTGTGGGCATTTCCTTGGGAAATTTCAGAGATTCTCTGTCCAAATTCAAGAAAATGGAGAATAAAAGTCGCGGCAGTAGAACTTGCCCTCTTGACCATCTCAGTCACCCTCATTTTCCTTTGTAACCTGTGGGAACTTCCTGATCCTTCCTGAAGGATCAGAAATTGGGATGTAACTTCCTGATATTTCTATTCAGATAAAAAAAAACAGTTGTGTTGGTGAAGGATCTTTAACAATTTGGTGGCAACTTTGTACACCAAAAGCATAAACTTTAACACTATTATAACCATGTTCCTAGGCCACACTAAATTTAAAGAGACAAATGGGAAGTTGTATTTTTCAAACTCTTGGAAGAACTTGGAGGAAGGAATTATTTATCTTCTGGTTAGAGTAGACATTATAACCGTAATTCTGCTGTGCTTCTTTCTTTATCCCTTTGTCTATTCTCTCCTAAGAATTAATGGATCGACTTTCAGTTATCTTGGTCACTAGTCTTGGTAGTCAACTACATTTCCTCTGTGTCACTTGCTATGTTATCAGATTCGATAGAGTATTTCAGCTGACCCAAAGGCCTTGACATTTGCATGTCACTTCAGATATATGTTGTGGTTAACTTGAGTATTCCTTTCTCAGTTACCATTGTCACCTAACATGAGGCTACCTATTCCCAGGTTATGAAAAAATACTAGAAAGACAATCATACAAATTCCCATCATTGAATGAATTTTTAAAAATACATTATAGTATATTAAGTGTACTTATACAGTGGGAAGTACTACTCAGCAGGCAAATCAATGAACTTGGTTTACTTGGATGACACAGGTAGACCTTGAAAATATAACACTGAATGAAGAAAGAAAGCTACATAATGCTGTGACTAATACTATAATATCTATATAAGCTAAAACATAAAACACTCTATTAAAAACTTAAAGGTATTTAGGGACTGTATAGCAAAATCTTGAGTCTCCTCCCAGAAGACAAAACAAATGGAGGAACAAATGCTCTCACCTTTATTTATATAATGTTATCTCTTTAAACAAAAGGAAAGGGTCTGAAATAAATTACATATACTATTAATGCTTGTTCTCTTGGAATGAGGGTCTTTTTTGTGTGTGTATGAAGCAAGATAGTTTTAATGGAAAGTTATCTAGAAAGATTTGAGGGGAGCATGGAGGAGAGAGGGAGAAGTGTGTGTTCAAGAGAGAACATGGGCTTCTCCAGGGTGGAAATAAGCAAGCAAAAAACCAGAGACAAGCAAATGTGATACGTGTTCAAGGAGAACACGGCCTTGAAGAGCACGCAGGTTGAGGGTCTTATATTACTGGTGGAAGGGTAGGGGTGGATGGGGTTTAGGGCCACACCCCGTGAGCCTTCTTGCTCTACATTCAGAAATTACTCCTGGCAGTGTTTGGAGGATATATGATATGCCAAGGATCAAACCATTGGCCACATGCAAGGCAAGTGCCATTCCTGCTGTAGCCTTCCATTCTCTGGCCCCATTGTTTAATAGGTTTATCTTTCTTTTTTGGGTCACACCCAGCGATGCTCAGGGATTACTCCTGACTCTTCACTCAGTAATTATTCCTGGCAATGCTTAGGGGACCACTTGGGATACCATGGATTGAACCTGACTCGGCAACATGCAAGGCAAACACCCTACCCGCTATACTATCACTCCCTCGTGTTTAAATTTTTTAACTTGAAAAATGCACCATTTTCTTCTTCATCTTGCTAGGATATGACTTTATATTCTTTTCTCATAGATGTTGGTTCTTCCATCACATGAGGCTGACACCCAAGGATGGTAAAGACAAGGGCCAGGGGGATTGCTCCATAGCTGGAATACTGCTTCATGAGCAGAGGGGAGAAGGCAGATGGAATAGAGAAGGGATCAATAAGAATATGATGGCTGGAGGAACCAGTTGGGATGGGAGATGCATGCCGAAAGTAGATAATGGACTAAGCATGATGACCTCTCAGTGTCTGTGTTGCAAGCTATAATGCCCAAAAGTAGAGAGAGAGTATGGGAAATAATGTCTACCATGGAGGCAGGGGGAGGGTGGGAAAGAGGGGGTATACCTGGTATATTGGTGGTGGGGAATGTGCACTGGTGGAGGGTTGGGTGTTTGATCATTGTGAGATTGTAACCCAAACATAAAAGCTTGTAACTATCTCACAGTGATTCAATAAAATTTTAAAAATTTTAAAGAAAAGAGATGTTGGTTCTTCACCAGCTGATTAAATTGCACTATGGAAGAGAAAGACAGATCTACAAGAGTTTAAGGGCTTGTCTTGTGTCCTCTGCCCTCTTCATAACCGCTCTGCTTACGATCATGGCTACTTCTCAATCTCCTGTCGGTCCTCTTTTATGGAAGATGCCTTCTCTGGGGTTCCTCCCAGCCTGCCATTTTGGCAGCCTCATACCTGCTAAGTGAGGAAAACTATTCTTCCTTTCTCAGCGCTGTTCCCTGTTCCCTCCCTAAAATGGAATTCGCGATATGTCTTAGTGCCAGAAGGGATAGTAGATGGTTTATGGTCACGTAGAACTGATTTTTGTTTGTTTGTTTTGTTTTGTTTTTCCTTTGGAGGCCACACCCAGCAGTGCTCAGGGCTTACTCATGGCTCTGTGCTCTGGGATTACTCAGAGAACACTCTGGGATGCCAAGGATCAAACCTGGGTTGGTTTCATGCAAGACAAGAGCCTTGTCCTCTGTACTACTGCTTCAGCCCCAGAAAGTAATTTTTAAAAAGAGTCCCACTTAGTGGTAGGAATGGCAGCTAGTGCCAGATCTGAGGCTACAGTGCTAGTCATCTGTCTTCTACTTTGGGAGTTTGAAACGCCTTGAAAAGCCAAAGGTGAAAGCAAGCTGACTGAAGGTGTTTATACTGACTTAAGAACTTTTTTTTTTTAAGTATACTTCCTGGCAGATTTTAGAGCAAACTGAAACAGTTTGGGATCCAGGGTTTTAAAATGCCACACAGGATTACAAAATTGTTTTGTGTAAGGTTCTCAATCCCTAGAGGAGAACGCTAAGGAGCAATATTGTGGCAGTTCGTGACATGGAAACAGTTTCAGAAGAAGATGCTAAATGAGAAAGAGAAGGACAATCATGGGAATGGAGAAGGTGGTTAGAAATGGAGGGTGGTATCTTTTACTGACTAGTCACAGTAGAACCTGCCACAGTCCTCCCTTCACACCCTCACCCCCCCCCCAACACACACATACTATCCTTACCCTCTGCCTATACAACTCACAGTAAGGCTGAAAGAAAATCAAGACACACCAATTGATGACCTCCCCTAGTTATAGCTTTTGCAGAAAGGCAGGTGTGAAAATTCAGAGACAGTGATTCATCAGCTTTTGTTTGGAACGAGAGCCATTACTGGGAGCCCCAACCCAATTCCTTCATTTGTATTCCTTTTATTTGTTTTTGAAGAACTTGCACTGTGATGTTTTCATCTCCATGGTCACCGTCCAACACCCAGTCAGCCTTCACATTGTCCAGTTGGGCCTCACACCGTGATACTTCATTCGTCTCATCCTAGTCTCAATCCTCATCACCTCTGATCTTCTGCCTGGAAGCTTTATTGGGTCCATTTTATATACTACTACCAAGTTTATCTTACTAAATTGCCATGGAAATGTTATCACTCTTCTGTGGCACTTAAATATTTTCCCAACCTTTAAGTGGAGGTCAGTACTGTTCACCACTAACTTTTGCTCTTCCCACTCTTCTCACTCCTATTCCTCTGCTCCTCCGAGTTGTATACCAGTTGGTTTTTGAGAGACCCCAAAGGGAGCAAAGTAAAAGGAAGAGTCTTGGGAGTCCTGGGTCTGAGTCACAACACTGTCATTTGATCCATTCTTTTAAACCTTAGGGACCTTTCATTTCCTCATCTGTACAATGGTGAGACCAGGTCAGAGAGAATAGTACAGGAGGTAAGATTGCATGCAGTAACTTTGACTGTGACCCAAGTTCGTATCCCTGGACCACTGTTGTCAACCAAGCACAGAGTCGGAAATCACCCCTGAGTGTCACCAGGTGCGGCCCCAAAACAAAAGAAACAAGCAAATTATAGTACCTACTTCTCGGGACTGTTGACATTCCAGAGAATTTGATGAAATTGACGAATGCAATAAATGTTAAAACAAATAAACAAAATGTCCAGCATCTTCTTCCCCGGAGCACACCAGCTACTCCTGTTCTCTACCTTGGCTCCAACGAGTGTCTTTGAAATTCCCTGTCCTCCTCGCAGTTGAATTCTCTTTTTCCAGAGGTCTGGAGCTCTAAATCTTTTGGACTCTGCCACTAGCGGTCATTTTCTACCAGTCCTTCAAGTAGGACCGAAGAATTTGAAGGCTGGCTGAGTTCTTCTAAGGAGGAGGGTCTGCGGAGAGTGAAAGTTCTCCCATTCTCCCATGGACAGTGCTTACATGCTCTCAGCACTAGCCTTCATTGGACTCTCAGGGCAAATGCCTTCTCATTGGCACTTTCTGTCACGCTGTTCTATTCCACTTACTTCCAAGTGGCACATTGAAAGTTTCACAAAACAGATTCAGAAGAACAGAATTGAGAGGAAGAAATGCAGTGGGAAACAGCAAAAAAGCACCAGCTCCATAGGGCTGAGAATGTGGCCTTCCTAGGAACTAGCATTTCATCAGTAACTTATTGAGGCAGAACCCTTTCGAGATTTGAGATGATGGTGGGGTGACTGGGAGTCCCCGCTCATCTCCTAGCTCTCTGCCTGGTTCACCAGTTACCAACATTTAGCTGTGGGGTTCTGTGGTGTCACTTTAGTTCATCTTTCAAACGCAAAACAAAATAGATTCAAAATGCAGATTTGACTGTAAGAACAGGTTGTGACAAGGGACTGTCAAGTGCTGGTCCTTTCTGAGCTTCTCCAGTGTTTCCCAGAGTGGGTGACTCCTCTGCCTCCCAAATCCCCAACTCTGTTCCCTTTCAGGGCACTGGAATGACCCAGCGATGTCATAGCCACAGTAGTAGCCGGATGTAATTTGTGCAGACACTTCTGTTTGTTTGCTTTAAGAGGTGGGGGTGGGGGAGGGCGCACTGGGCTCCTGGGTGGTGGAGAATGGGCACTGGTGGAGGGATGGGTGCTGAGCATTGTATGGCTGAAACGTAACCATGGAAGTTTGTAAGTCTGTACCTGCACCTCATGGGGATCCATGACAAAAAATTAAAAAATAAAGATTTAAAAAAAAAGAAAAAGAAGAAAGTATATTTCCAAGGGAGCACTGGGTGAATTTGTTTATTTGCTTTATGCTTGGTTTGGTTTTTGGTTTGGGGGCCACACCCAATGGTGCTCAGGGCTCTGCATTCAGGAATCAATCCTGGTGGTGGTTCGGGAGACTATCTGGGGTGCCAGCAGATCAAACCCAGGTCAGCCACATGCGAGGCAAATGTCCTACCCACTGTACTATCTCTCTGGGCTCTCCCCTCCCCTCTTTTTTTTTTTTTTTTGAAGAGTGAACGGAGGCCAAATAAGTTTAGGAATTTCTAGTGTACACTTAAGCCATATTTCCTAAGCCATTGAGATTTTTGCTCACTCTATGTTTATCCAAGGTATGAAGACATCCTCTGTTTTACAATTTTTTATTTTTTGCTTATGCCCATCAAAGTTCCTGGGCTGTAATAACTTTTGTAAGATAAGTAACTTTTACAACTCTTTCTTAATTTACCCATTTATAAAAGAGAACCCAAACCAGTTTCTTTATGAATTTGTTGGTGGTTTCCTCCAAGTTAAAGAAATTTGACAATTTCCCTACAAATCCCTCCCACCCCCAGCCCCATTTCTTTCCCTTTGAGCCTCCCAAGCAGTGCCCAGGGCCAAGAACTACTCCTGGTAATACTTGGCCAACCAGGCAGAAGAAGTCAATGCTCCGGTCCAGAGGTGCTAGGAGCCCCCAAGGCAACCCCAGCAGTGTTTGGGGCCCACCCAGGCTGCACCCAGTGGTTATGACAGTGGTTATAGCAGTGCTGAGGAGGCGTGTGGTGTAGGGTTTTAAACTCAGGGCCCTGCAAACACAAAACATCTGCCCCAACTGCTGAGCTATCTTCCTGATCCCCAATTTTTAAAAATTTATTACCATTGTTGGCAAGAGTGTCTTGATGACTTACCTCTAATATATTTGTGTGTGTAAAGTTTATTAACAAATTATAATTAGACCCTGAATTGCTACAAAAGAATAGTTCCACACATACTCTTCTGGCCTGACCCCGCAATATAAGAGACTGAGTCGTTATCATTACCTGGGAACGTCTGCTAGTGTGTCTGTCCACATGAGTGCACACACATATTACTCTCATTAATATTTCAGGCTACAATATGCACTTAGGATAAGTAAAGTTCATTACTCAAAGTAATGGGTACAAATCATTTTTGAAATACTCTTTTTGATTATTTCGGATTTGGAGAAGCTCCTCATCAAACTGGTTGCTCATCACTGTTTTTACTTTATGTGGATGACAAATAGTTTGCATTATGATTAAGCCTGTACACTCTGCCATTTTCTTGTTGTTTGCTTTTACTTACGTTGTTAATATTTTATCTTTAATACATAGCTATCTTTGCAGAGGTATTTTTAAACCATTCACTCAATTTAACCAAAGATGGTGGTGGGGGGTGGGTAGTTTAGATTAAAAATCCAACAGCTCATCCCTAATCCACTTACCTAGGAATGTTTACATATATGACAGTATATAAAAGCATCTGAGCACTTGCCCAAGGGTGCCACCTCCTTCTCCTGCCACATCTCTAACAGAAGCTCCATTGAAAATCCCACTCCTGCCTTCCTTCTTCATCCCAGCAAGGGACAACTCTGTCAACTCTCCCTATGTCCCCTGAACAGCATCTGTATCCAGTCTGATCATTATCACTGAGCTCAGTGAGACGTTTTCCACGTGTCCCAACAGCAGGAGAGCTCTGTCTTCTGTGAGGAATGGCCTTCCAGGAGGGTGGCTGACACAGAGGAATGTTTGGTGTTGGAATTTTTATTTGGGAGCCTCCCCTTGGGTACCAGCTGATGACGATGGAAGAGCCCTCAGTCTCCCTGGTCCTTCTTTATCTCCTTACCAAGGTAGTCTCCGAGGTGAAAAGTTTAGATAGCAGACCTATAAACCCACATTTATGAGGTAAATAAATATTTCTGAGTGACGTTCCCTTCCAGGGGAAGCTGCTAATGTGCAGTTGGTCTCCGATAAAGAGCTAATGAAGCCCCCATTCATCTGGCAGCTGGGCTGGAGGGAAAGCAGGAACCACATAGATATGATTTTCCCCTTCTCCTGCCCTTTCTCAACCAGGAAAACGAAAGAGCAGGAGGTCTGATTTTTCCGTGAGACCCAGCAGCCAGCCTGTTAAGTGGCCATTGTTGCAAAACTCAGGGATAAACCAGATGGATGTCTTTAGCCTACAAAGATTAAGAGAAACTTGGAACCTCTCTCATTCTAGCACCCAACCAATGAGAAGTCCAAAGACCTCTTCAGATTTCTGTGAATCCTTAATCCCTCCAGTATTATTGTCTTGAAAATTCCCTTTTCCACCATTTTCTTGGTACTGAAATTCAGTCCCTTTGAGTTCCACACATATACACAAAATCATCTAAATACTTGAGTGCAAAGATCCCCATTACCTAAATATTAGGATTAAAGGGGTAGATTGTCAGGGGAGATTTCTATAACATACTGTATGACGAACAGCTTTGAAAAAAGTCCCTTACCTGACTTCCCAGTTCCGCACGTTGTTTGGGACCATAGTAACTCTAAGAATTTCCTTCTGAACCCTTTTTTATACATATTATATAAGTCTTCTCTCTTTAGATTAGCTTCTTGCCTCTCAAGAGGGAGAATAACAAATCCTTTCTCTACTGCTTTTCTTGGTGCCTTGAGGATCTCACAAAGCCAGGAAGTTTCCGAAACAGGTTTCCCTGGCCCAAAAGAACTCTGGTGGCTGGAGCAATAGCACAGTGGGTAGGGCATTTGCCTTGCATGAGGCTGACCCAGGTTCGATTCCCAGAATCCCATATGGTCCCCTGAGCACGGCCCGGAGCAATTTCTGACTGCAGAACCAAGAGTAACCCCTGAGCATCGCCGGATGTGACCCAAAAAGCAAAAAAAAATAAATAAATAAATTAAAAAAAACCCTCTGATGCCAGGTATTAAAATAATGAAGTTATAAATAATAATAATAATAATGAAGTTATAGAGGTCTTATTAAAAGGTCACCTTTGAGGCCACTTTATTTAGTAAATATTACATATCTAATACCTGATGATTTCAGTCTTCTGGGTTGGATCTAGGGGCAAATGTGGTGGGTTTTTTTTCCAAAAGGACAAGATAAATGAGTATTTTTGGCTTTTCAAGCCATATGTTCTCTGCCTCAACTACTTGGCAGTTATGGCTCAGAAGCAGCCATTCAGTGTATTAACCAATGAGCATGTCTGTGTTCCAATAAAGCTTTATTTACAGGAACAAGCAGGTGACTATAGTTTTCCATCCCCTGGTCTCAAAGAAAGCTGATCAAGTAGAGAAGCCTCCAGGCTAATGCTTTAAACTCACTAGCTTTGCCTATAAGGCCATTTATCATTTGCTTCATTTGCCCTGCAACTCCTAAGGCAGTCCCCACCTACCTGACTCAGGCTTAGATTTAGATGCCCTTATTTTGAACTTTCTTTGCATCCATTAGAGTACCTCTTAGAATGCTCGCATCACTTTGTATCTGTTATTTACCATACATGAGTGCCTCAAGGTTAGAGGTGTCTTTTCTTTCATACACAGTACCTAGATGAGAGCCTTTACGTTGTTGGTCTTCAGCTTATGTTTGTTGAAGTAATTCCGGCTTTCTCTTTTTGTGTTTGCCCATATTTCTGTGTCAGGAAGTGCTTCTGAGGACATGTGGGAAGCAGGCAAAATGCTCTTCTTTGAATAAGACTGGCCCAATGCCAGGGACAAGGAGTTGGGGCAGGGGGGACCTAGGGCAATAAACACAAACAGGTCATTAGTCGATTCTGTCGTTGCGAGTGGACTTTTCAGTATTGTTCTTGATCTTCCCTCAACTATTGATAGGGTCTCTTGTGAATTCATAACTGAAGCAGGAAAGCACATGTGATGGCTTATCTTGTCATCCTGTCAGTCAGGACACCCATGGCCTAAGATTCCTTTTACTGGTCTCAAATGTCTTTTAAAGGGCACCTGTGCTTGGGTATTTATGAAAGATACTTTATTATGATGTCATTGGTACCCATATATCAAATAAGTCGGGGAATGAACAAAGGAAATTTCTCCTGGCTGAGTGTTCTGTATGTTACTGGTCTCTGGGGTGAGTGTTCTGCACTTTACAGGGCCTCCTTGTCTGAAGAGGTAGCATGTATAAAATTTGTCAGTTGGATCAAATGTAAGTGTCTCAGAGGACACTTCAAATAGTATTTGAAGCTGTTTTGTCTAATCTTTCCTCTCTAACATAAAGCATTGCTCTGTGATGTCTATAAAGTGCAAGTTCAGGTTCTCGGGCATCAGATTTTCTTCAAGGACATGGCTGCTTTGGGAGCACCATTCTCTACAGGACTTGGTGTGCCTGTTCAAGAGAAAACACGTAAAGAAAATCACCCCTGGAGGGAGAGGAGTGACTTATATCTGTGTCTTGTTATGTGTGTCTGTGTGCACCTTCCTTGTTTCCTATGGGCCTTTGCTCTCCATGGAATCTTTGCTGGCATTCTGTGAGAAAGAGACTCTCTCACGTAAGGCATTCTCTCCCTGCCCCCCGACCATTGTACATACTGTTAGATACTCCCTACCTTCTAGTGTTCTTCAGGAAAGTCTTGAGTTTGTTCTATTTGGAAAATTTGTCATGAGAGAAACACAGATTTACATCTATCTCCACACCTGACCAGTATTCTCCCTACAGGATGTTAACCCTCTTATTAGAAATATATTTGACGCCTTTTGAATGATTTTTTTTCCACTATTGTGAATTATACAATTATTCTTTTTGGGGTTTCAGGCATACAATGTTTCAACACTGTTCACTTCCCTCCACCAGTGTCCCCTCTACACACACACACACACACACACACACACACACACACACACACACACATACACACACTTTATCATGTCTTTGCTGACTATCTGCTAGATAACTAGCTCAGTGCTGGTCCATACTATGGAATAGCAGGAAAAAACACCATCCTGATTCTAGAGAATCTCCCAATCTACATGAGAAATGAGGCTCTTATCACAGGCATTCACTATGAAGGCAATCATATACAGCAGTGATTCTCATCTATGAGTAGGCTTGATAGATTTGAAACTCATGCTCATTCTGTCATGGGAAGAAGCAGGACCTTCTTCACTCTGCTTTTCATTTTCACTCAGTTCTGTCTATGGAGAGAAGTCCTAACAATAGTTCTCCAGTGGAAAGGGCGAATTGGGTTCCGAGATCTTGATTTCTGAAAACTATTCTCCAGTGAAAGAAACCAGAGCTCCTTTTAATAGTAATTGAATCCAAGGCAGAGGCAGGAAAGGTACAAGATGAGCTTGAAAGGTACAAGATGATCTTCTTGTGCCAGAAAATAAGGAAGTAATCGAAAAAGGATAGGAGCAGTTGGAAAATACATAGAAGAGCCAGTCTTGAAGGAACCCCAGTGACCAGGACTGGAACAGTTTGACAACAAAATAAATAATGGTTATATTGGATTATATCTCATAAAATAAATAGCCCTGAGGTCAGGCTGATATAAATAATTGAGCAAATAAAGGGGGAGAAAGGAAAGCACTTTCCTCACAAAATAATTATGGTTAACAACTAAAGAAGGGATGAGAAAAATAGCCCAAAACCATAGTAGTATTGTTGCCGTCAAGATCCACTAACACGGGGCTGGAGCGATAGCACAGCGGGTAGGGCGTTTGCCTTGCATGCGGCCGACCCAGGTTCTAATCCCAGCATCCCATATGGTCCCCTGAGCACCGCCAGGAGTAATTCCTGAGTTAAGAGCCAGGAGAAACCCCTGTGCATTGCCGGGTGTGATCCAAAAACAAACAAACAAAAAAAGATCCACTAACACACTAAAATTTTAAGGACAGTCAGGATATTTGCATATTCAAAGTATATATCTCCCCTAAGAGATGCTTTAATTACAGAAGTAGAAATACTGAGTTTGCAATGGAGAAACCTGCCAGTCACTTTCTTTACTAAATGATTGAGGCTAATAAAGGGGCCATATCCGGAAGTGGGAGTGTGTGGTGCCAGGGATAGAACTTAGGTCCTCTCACATGCTAGGAATGTGCTCTACCAATTGAATCATGTCTCCTCTCATGTAGGTTTTGTTTGTTGTTGTTGTTGTTGTTGTTGTTGTTGTTGTTGTTGTTGTTTTTAACCACAGAAAATGCATAATCTCAATCCGTGATCTCGTTACACTATTGATATTGGGCACAGATAATTCTTTGTTAGAAATATCCTGTATATACTGGAGGGTGTTTAGTAACATCCCCTGTCTCTGCCCAGTAGATGCCAGTGGCACTGTCATTGCTACCATCCCAACAACATTAGAACCAAAATGTCTCCAGTCTCCTGAATGAAGGGAAGCCACTGGGTTTTACTATCCTGGAGAAAGCCCAGCCAGTTCTCTTCTTGCTCTACCTTGAGATGCATTTGATGAAATCAGTGGATTTGCATCTTCATTAAGAAAGTCTGAGAAAAGCAAACCTATTTCACTGTTCATGTTTCACATTCTATGAATAAAGAGTAGGGGAGATTACTTCAAGTATACTTTTTTTTTTTTTTTTTTTTTTTTTTTTTTGCTTTTTGGGTCACACCCAGCGATGCTCAGGGGTTACTCCTGGCTTTGCACTCAGGAATCACTCCTGGCGGTGCTTGGAGGACCATATGGGATGCCGGGGATCGAACCCGGGTCGGCCGCGTGAAAGGCAAACGCCCTACCCGCTGTGCCATCGCTCCGGCCCCTCAAGTATACTTTTTATGCAACAAAATATGCAATTTTTATTTTAGAATTTAATTTAATTCTTAAAATTTATGCAATACTTTTTACTAAGTATTCAAGTATACTTTTTATGCAACTCTGAAGAATTTTAATAGAATAGACAGTGCAGTCCACAAATGTGGTTCTATAAGTTCTTTCAAGAGTCATTTTATATAGAATCAAGAATTTTAACACTGCTCTGATAAAGAGGTTAAAAACTTATCAAAGGACAACCACAGGGGAACCTAGTCCTGAGGCGAATGATCTGTTCTTATGGTTGTGTTAACAAGGTACCCAGTCCAGCCAGGCTCATCAGGCCTTTCCTGCCAAACCGGACCCTTGGCTTTAGACTCTCCTAACCAGCCCAGGACACAGGGCCCATGTGTACTCCTGATTTTCTCTCATGATGCAACTGAATCTTGGCTGAAACTTCTGGCACAAGTACTTCTTTGTGCACATATACCCCATAATTCTATTCCAGGTACAGCCATCACTCAACTCTTAGCTAAAGTCATGAACTAATCCCAAAACATAGGACAAATGGAACCCTTGAGGTGCCAAGGGTCATCTAGCGAATGTGCTACTCTGTTTGGGCTGAGCTCAGACCTAGATGTGCCATCAGATGCTAAGTCATACTGTTAGAAAGCCGCCCCTTCTTTTTGATGACAGAGAATCTTTTGTTTCAGTTTGAGTTATGTTCTGTTTATGTCAAGAAAGAACGATTTCCCATGTATGATAATATGTAAAGTATCTTTTAAATTTTTTTCTTAGAGCCAAACTGTGAATGAATACAAAGAAAAAAAAATTCTTGAATAAGAATACATGAGGATCTAGTAAAAATGGCAAAAGAAAAACTCAACTGATATTTGAGGATTGATGATCTCAAATTTTGTTTCTGAACTTTGACCACCTCTTTATTCTTCTCCATTCACCACCTACCTATAAACACCAAGGAATGGGATGCCTAAAAGTATATATATTGTATGCTGCTTCCTATTAAGAGAGAGAGAGAGAGAGAGAGAGAATGACAGAAAATACATGTGTCTGTTCATCTTTACAAATAGAACCCAGGAAGATCGAGTCTGAAAACAGTGGGGATGGATACTGATAATATTTGAGAAGAATTGGGGTAAATGGTTTTAAAAGAGGACAGAGTGACACTCCTCTTAACCCCTTTGTGTAGTATAGTTTTGGAAATAATGCCCTACATATTTTTTAATTAAGGTAAGAAAGGTGTGGGGGGGAAGGAATTTAACTCTAAGAGCTAATGGAAGTAAATGAACCCAGTTGCATTTAAATGACTATTACAACTAAATGGAAAGGAAAATTAAAAAGAACTAATCCAAGTGACTTATAAACACAGTATTTGATTGTACCCATTGACTCTTGAATGGGGGAGGTAGAATTATAAGCAAACCTTGAACTCTTATATTAGTCTGTTTTTGACATATAGATCATTTTGAAGCATTGTTAGTTATAGGATTAAGCAGATTCGCACATGAGATGACAGGAAGAGCAGGAATCTCACTGTGGGAGAAGTATACACGCGTAAGGAGTGGAGACAGGCAGAGAACTTTGTGGTAACATTAAAATCAGCAGGAGGACTGGTGATTTCTAAGATATATATGTGTACATGCTTGCAGTGTGTATGCGCATGCAAGTGTAGGTTTATGTATGTATATGAGTACATATGCATATTTAGGCGCATGTGTTTCCTGCAAGCTTTATCTGCTAAGAGGACTGAAAGACCCTAGATTACCCATTAGTAGCAATAAACATGCAAGTATCATTAAGCACACAAAGCATCCAAGTTGTTTGGGTTTTGGGTTTTAGAGCCATATCCTGGGGCTCAGGAGCCTCTGCCAGCTTAACCCAAACCTTTATCTCTAGTAACATTCTCAGTGGAAGACATCAGGACTCCTGAGAGAAGTGGCTGATTACAGTGTGGGCTCCTCAGAGATACAGCAGATAAAAGATGAGCCTGCCACACACCACCCCGCCCCCACAATCATGCCAAAAATGAAGTAAGCTCAAAAAGAGGGTATAGGGGCATATTACAAGGCTTCAGCTTAAAGGAGCTCCCATTTGCCAGGTCTGAGGCAACTTGAACATCAAAGCAACCCAATGTATTCATGAATATAACCCATTAAAAAATGGGAGGCCACGAGTCCTTCCTTGTAATAAATAAATTAATAGAAAAGAAAGGAAACACTGCTTTTGGCAGAATGCTGAATGACAACTAACAAAAGTGGAAGGAAAGATAAAATGGAACTGTCACCAGTTTGCAATTATCATAATGACTGAGTTGGACTCAGATCCTCAATGGATGCTATATCTAAGGGCAATTTGAATTAGGAGCAGTGTTTTTTGCATAGTCTTAAATTATCCTCCCATTTGCTTACTGACCACAGAAGAAAAGCATATTAGCAGGCAGTAAGGAATCAGACTTCCCCTGGACTGTGTGATCAAAAATAATAGCACTAATGAACAATCACTGAACTCAGTTTGCCTGCAGATACAATATTCCTAGGAGAACATAGTATCACTGAGAATCTTCTGTTCAGAATGGTGTATCTTGGGGCTGGAGCAATAGCACAGCATTTGTCTCGTACACGGCTGACCCAGGTTCAATTCCCAGCATCCCATACTCCTGAGCACTGTCAGGAGTAATTCCTGAGTGCATGAGCCAGGAGTAACCCCTGAGCATCACCGGATGTGAACCAAAAAAAAAAAAAAGACACACAGAATGGTGTGTCTTAGAAAACCATTAGGGTTGGTTGCCAGGGAGGTATGGTGAATATAACTGTCATTGTCATCCCATTGCTCGAGAGGGCACCAGTAACGTCTTTATTGTGAGACTTGTTACTGGTTTGTTTGTTTGTTTTGCATATCAAATACGCCATGGGTAGCTTGCCAGGCTCTCCGAGAGGGGCAGAGTCATCGAACCTGGGTCAGCCACGTGTAAGGCAAAACCCTACCCGCTATGCTATCGTTCCAGCCCATAGGGAATATAGTCTTCAAAAATGTTAGTACATGGGACCAGAGAGTGTAGTGAGTATCACACTTGCCTTGCGCATATCCCAGCCAGGTTTGATCTTTAGCACCCTTTATTTTCTCCAGAGCCCTGCCAGTAGTGATCCTTGAGCACAGACCCAGTTTCATATAAGGAAGAGAAAAAGTATCGAAATAGTTCAGATTAAAGAAAACTAAAGAGACAACTAAAAGTTATACCTAATCCTAATAGAGGAAGTCATACAGGCAACTCCTATAGCCTCTTTCAACTGAGAACATCTTGATATTTTTTTTTGCTAAAATAAATTCTAAAAATTGAACAGAAAGCCATTCAGGAAGTTACTGTGTCAGTTTATAAAATTAGGATATGGACACTTACTATTGTTAGAAATCATGAATTTACTGTAGTAAAAATCTATACTGTGATTACATAAATAAATGACCCTAATTCTAGGGACACTGAAGTTTCCCATAGAAAAGGTGCCATCTTCTGGGAATATATCCCAGAGAGGCAAAAATGTATAGTCGAAATGACACCTGCACTTGTATGTTCATTGCAGCACTGTTTACAATAGCAAGAATCTGGAAAAAAACCTGAGTGCCCAAGAACAGATGACTGGTTAAAGAAAGTTTGGCACATCTACACAATGGAATACTATGCAGCTGTTAGAAAGGATGAAGTCATGAACTTTGTATATAAGTGGATCAACATGGAAAGTATCATGCTAAGTGAAATGAGTCAGAAAAGAGAGACAGACATAGAAATATTGCACTCATCTGTGGAATATAAAACAACAGAATGGGAGGCTAACACCCAAGAAAGTAGAAATAAGTACCAGGAGGTTTGCTCCATGGCTTGGAAGCTGGCTTCACATGCTGGGGGAAAAGGCAGCTCAGATAGAGAAGGGAACACCAAGTAAAGTGTGGTTGGAGGACCCGCTCAGGATGGGAGATGCGTGCTGAAAGTAGACTATAGATTGAACACAATGGCCACCCAATACCTCTATTGCAAACAACAACACCCAAAAACAGAGAGAGAGAACAAAAGGGAATGCCCTGCCACAGAGGCAGGGCGGGGGCAGGGGGGATGGAGTGGAGGGGTGGGACGGATACTGGGATCATCAGTGGTAGAGAATGGGCACTGTTAGAGGGATGGGTACTCGAGCATTGTATGACTGAAACACAAGCACGAAAATATGCAAATCTGTAACTGTACCCTGACGGTGATTCACTAATAAAAAATAACAATAAATTAAGAAAAAAAAGAAAAGGTGCCATGACATATGCAGTTTCCTCTCAAGACTCAGTAAAGAAGTGTTACCTGTGTAAAGGAGAAAGAACACAACGATGACTCATGAGCTAGAATGTGACAGCAGAGGGGGGAGGGCAGAGGGTGTATGGTGTGCGTTACACAGCGCTGCTTCTCGAAACTTTCTTATCTTAAGTCGGAAATTATTTCCAATTGAGGAACCGAAAGACAAAATGGTTGTAATCATTAGTGATGACTGAATGTTCTGATCCTTGTAAGAGAGCTTCATAAAATCTAACAAAGACATTGTATGTGGAAGCCAGGCTGGAGGACTTGGATTCACCTTTGAAAATATAACATGAACCTCAAAACACTGTCGTCTTAAATAAGTTGGCTGGTTTTCTTGGCCGCTTCTTCTAATGCTAGATGCTTCTTCTAATGGTAGATTCTTTGGAATCCCATATAATCGTGCCCTTAGGCAGCTAACCTACTTATGGAGCCCCTCAGATTCTAGGTCTGTGCATCTATGGCAGATGAGGCCATAGACTGAGGTATAGCCCACCCTCTAATACAGGAGTCTGATACCTTTATTATGGGAAGGGCCATTTGGCTATTGATGACGTTATTCTCAGGCCATGCAGTATGGGCAGACAGGCCTCAGGCAGCTGCCAAGCAGCCTGTCATAGACCAAGACCAGACCGTAGTATTTCATGAGTCTTAGATGGCCCAGAGGACAGGCGTTCTCCACCCCTGATCTGAAGGATTGTGGAAAGCAGAACTGACCCAGGGTGTGCTCTCCAGGCTCATACTGGTTGGTTTTATAGAGCTTCCATGCTTGGAATGCAATAAATTAGGTAACTTGTCATCCCAGAGCTCTTGGGCTCAGTACTGATAGAGTATTTTGAGACATTGACAATAAGATAAAAATAGAAAGCCTCAGAGCTAAGTCATGAACTGCCCTCCACACTCCATTGGTGATTAACCCAGGTTTTATTATCCAGAAAGACAGGGCATGCTTTGCAATAAATCAGAAAAGAGATACCTTTAATTCCATCTTCAAGACTGGGAATCCACTAGTCGAGAGGATAGTTGTATCAGATAGGTGCATGTGTTCACATCTGAATGGTAACCAGCCTTGTTTTTTATTCACTTTTCTTTGCAAACAGTAAGATTTGTCCCCCTATGGTATTTAAACTTTTTTTTGGGGGGGGGAATATTCATTTAGAAAACTCTTCCATAGTTTTCTTGTTTTTCCCCTGGGATGCAGGGACGACCTGTGTGAGATTTGTTACAGAGTCCTGGAAGAACTTTCAGGCCGGGGACTCTGAGGACCACACCAGGAGGAACTGTCTCCTCTAGTCCTGGAACCCTAGGGCAGAAATACCGCAGTTCGAGGAGGAAGTCGAGGAGAAGGCTCTGCTAAAGGAGAGCTCTGTGAGGCCTTGGAGCAGCGAAGGGAAGTGGTAGAAGTCCTTTCACTTGCCAACTAAAATAAGAACAACCTAAACTAAAAGAGGCCTGAGAGGGTCCTTTGGGGCCCTGCTGGCCCAGACCAACCAATGTGGCTGTCTGTCTCTCCTCCCTCCTCTCATCTTTAACATCCCTATCTTGGCTGAGGATGTAGGGACTTTTCTCCGTTTTAGGTTTGGGGCTTCTGCCAATTCCCTGCTTTCCTGAGAAAGTTCATAACAGCTCGTCTAAAAGAATGGGTGGAAGAAGAGAGTTGCCCAGGCAGGGCCAGGCCACACGGCCTGTTTGCCCAGCTGCGAAGCGAACACAGAGGATGACGAGGTGGTGGGTTTGGGCACTGGGCTTCACTCTAGGCTGCTCTGCCTTTGTTCTGCATAGAGAAATAGTCATCTATGGCGGCTCCCTCTTTAAAAGGCAGAAATAGGGTAATGGCTTGAATCAAAAAGGATTCATCAATACAAATAGATGTACAGACATATCACTGATATACTGCTTAGAGAACTCTTTTTTTTATTAGTGAATCACCATGAGTTACAGTTACAAACTTATGAACTTTCATGTTTGCATTTTGTTTATATCCCTCCACCAGTGCCCAGTCCCTCCCCCAATGTTCCCAGTATCCCTCCCGTGCTCCCACCCCATCCCCCCACCCCACCCCACCTCTGTGGCAGGGCATTTCCTTTTGTTCTCGCTCTCCTTTTGGGTGTTGTGGTTTGCAACAGAGGCACTGCATAGCCATCGTGTTTGGTCTATATTCTATTTTCAGTGCGCATCTCCCATCCCGTGTGGATCCTCAAACCACACTTTACCTGGTGATCCCTTCTCTATGCGAGCTGCCCCCTCCTCCAGCATGTGGGGCCAGCATCCAAGACTTGGAGCCAACCTCCTGGTACTTATCTCTACTATCCTTGGGCGTTACTCTCCTATTCTGTTATTTTATTTTATATTCCACAGATGAGTGCAATCTTTTTATGTCTGTCTCTCTCTTTCTGACTCATTTCACTTAGCATACTTTCCATGCTGATCCACTTATATGCAAAGTTCATGACTTCATTTTTTCTAACAGCTGCATAGTATTCTATTGTATAGATGTACCAGAGTTTCTTTAACCAGTCATCTGTTCTTGGGCACTCGGGTTTTTTCTAGATTCTTGCTATTGTAAACAGTGCTGCAATGAAAATTCAAGTGCAGATGTCATTTCCACTGTACTTTTTTGCCTCTCCAGGATATATTCCCAGAAGTGGTATTGCTGGGTCAAATGGGAGCTCAATTTCTAATTTTTTGAGAAGCAGCCATACTGTTTTCCAAAACGGCTGGACCAGTCACCATTCCCACCAACAGTGTAGGAGGGTCCCTTTCTCCCCACATCCATGCCAACAACGGTTGCTTTTGTTCTTTTGGATGTGTGCCAGTCTGTATGTTGTGCGTTGGTATCTCATGGTTGCTTTGATCTGCATCTCTCTGATGATTAGTGATGAAGAGCATTTTTTTCATGTGCCTTTTTGCCATTCGTATTTCTTCCTTGAGAAAATTTCTGTTCATTTCCATCCCCCATTTTTTGATGGGGTTGGGAGTTTTCTTCTTGTAGATTCCAACCAGTGCCTTGTATATCCTTGATATCAGCCCCTTATCTGATGGGTATTGGGTGCATATCCTTTCCCATTCTGTAGATTGTCTTTGTATTTTGGTCACTGTATCTTTTGCAGTGCATAAGCTTCTTAGTTTAATATAGTCCCATTTGTTTATCTCTGTTTACACTTGGTTTGTCAGTGGCATGTCATCTTTGAATATACCATTAGCTTCAATGTCGTGGAGAGTTTTGCCAACCTTGTCTTCAATGTACCTTATGGATTCTGGTCTGATGTTGAGATCTTTAATCCATTTTGATCTGAATCTTGTGCATGGTGATAGGTAGAAATCTAAACCCATTTTTTTACAAGTGGTTGTCCAGTTATGCCAGCACCATTTGTTGAAGTGGCTTTCTTTGCTTCACTTCACATTTCTTGCTCCCTTATCAAAGATTAGATGTTCATACAATTGGACTTGTTTGTAGGGATATTCCACCCTGTTCCATTGGCCTGCGGATCTGCCTTTGGACCAGTACCATGCTATTTTGATTATTACCGCTTTATAGTAGAGTTTGAGGTTGGGGAGGGTGTTGCCTCCCATCATCCTTTTCCCAAGAATTGCATTAGCTATTCATGGGCATTTATTGTTCCATATGAATTTCAGATGTGTTTGCTCCATTTCTTTGAAGTTTTACATGGGTATCCTTATAGGGATCTCATTGAATCTGTACAGTGCTTTGGGGAGTATTGCCATTTTGACAATATTCATTCTTTCTATCCATGAGCAGGGAATATGTTTCCATTTCCTCGTGTCCTCTTTTATTTCATTGATTAGCGTTTTGTAGTTTTCTTTGTAGAGATCCTTGACCTCTTTAGTTAGGTTGATTCCAAGATACTTGATTTTCTGGGGCATGATTGTGAAGGGGATTGTTATTTTTTTTAATGTCACTTTCCTCTGTTTCGTTATTTGCGTATAGAAAGGCCATGGATTTTATAACCTGCAACTTTACTGTACGAGTCTATTGTTTCTAAGAGTTTCTTGGTAGAGGTTTTGGGTTTCTCTAGGTATAGTATCATATCATCTGTGAATAGTCAGAGCTTGATTTCTTCCTTCCCTATCTGTATGCCCTTAATGTCTTTTTATTGCCTAATTGCTATTGCAAGAACTTCCAGTACTATGTTAAGCAGAAGTGGTGAGAGTGGACATCCTTGTCTTGTCCTTGACCTTAGAGGGAAGGCCCTAAGTTTTTCTCCATTGAGAATAATGCTTGCCGTAGGTTTGTGGTAGATGGCTTTGACTATCATGAGGAAAGTTCCTTCTAAACCCATTTTGGTGAGAGTTTTCATCATAAATGGGTGCTGGATCTTGTCAAATGCTTTCTCTACATCTATTGAAATGATCACATGGTTTTTATCTTTGATTTTGTTGATATGGTGGATTATATTGATTGATTTCCGAATGTTAAACCATCCTTGCATCCCTGGGATGAATCCCACTTGGTTGTGGCATATGATCTTTTTGATGAGTTGTTGGATTCTATTTGCTAATATTTTGTTGAGGATCTTCTCATCCATGTTCATTAGGGATATTGGCCTATAGCTTTCCTTCTTAGTATTGTTTTTGTTTGCTTTTTGTGTTAGAGAGATATGTGCCTCATAGAAACTGTTTGGGAGAGTTCCTGTTTCTTCAATTTCCTGGAAAAGCTTGAGGAGAACTGGTAACAGGTCCTTCTTAAATGTTTGGAAGAATTCGCTAGTGAATCCATCTGGGCCTGGGCTTTTGTTTTTGGGGAGACTTTTGATTACAGTTTCAATTTCCTTGATATTAGTAGGTCTATTCAATTATTCCATGTCTTAGAACTCTTTTTCTATGCAGTGATGTTAGTTGACCGGGTACCCTTCTAGAAGCTTACACCAGAGAGTTAATAACTTCCCTTTCATTATGCTCACCTTTGAAATGCACTGATTGTCTTCCCTTAGTTTTTCTTGTTGCCTTGGGGGGGAAAAAATAGAGGCTATAAAAATTAGGTGCCTGAGGCTAAAACTGACAAGGAAGGAACTTTCTCCAAGTCAAAATCTCTAGTCTCAGAATTCAGTTTGCCTCCAGGAAGCTCTATTTTTTTCTGAACTGAATCGCTGTGAGTACAGTTACAAAACTTTCCAGTCTAAGTCTTGGTCATACAATGATCAAACACCCACCCCCTCACCAGTGCATACGCTCCACCACCACGAGTCCCATTATACCCGCCATCCCGCCCTTCCCCCAGCCTATGTGGTAGTGGTAGATGTTTTCCACCTTAGTCTCTCTCCACTTTGATCACATTCAATATTTTGACAAAAGATTCACCATTATTATTTGGAATTTTTCCCAACATTCAGACGTGTTGAAAAGGCATCATTAGATAATTTGTTTTCTATTGCTGATATGAAGAGCATTTTTGGATTTCTGATATTTTAGTAAGGATTTCTGCCAAAAGCCACTGGGTTCCGGGATTGTATTGTGTGCCTCTGGGATCATGGCCATTCAGGAGCCAGGAGCCATTCGTGGGCAGCAACTCGGGGCCTCATTGGGCCGGGGAGGGGGGCCGGTTCCACCCCCTGTCCCATGAGGCCCCGAGTGTCACACCACTGCAGTCTCATGCCTGATTGTCCAACAGGCTCTGAAAAAGTGGCAGCCATCACACTGCCGGGGAGAAAAGGCAGAAGGGACAAACACCTTTCTCCATTCTGGGGTGGCACGGTGCTGTAGTTTAATGCTCAGTCCAGATGCATTTTTGCCAAGAGCCGCTTGGTTCCAAAATTGGTTTGTGTGCCTCTGGGATGATGGCTGTTCAGGAGCCAGGAGCCATAAGTGGGCTCATTGGGGCGGGAAGAAGCAGGAAGCTTATTTTTGTCTCCTTCTTGGGACTCCCTTAAAACTCATAAGCCCAATTCCAGGATATGCAGCCTCAGTCTTGGTCTAAATTTGCTTTTCAACCCTAACCTACAGTGGCACTTTTTCATCTGCTCAGCCAGTGTTCACAGGGATCTAACACACATTGATTGGCTCCAGGAATTGCTTAGTGATCCTTACATGCCTTGGTTTTGTGGTTCTGTTTTGTCTGTGAGTCGTACTTGCAACTAGGAGTGTGTGTGTGTGTGTGTGTGTGTGTGTGTGTGTGTGTGTGTGTGTGTGTGTGTATCAGCTGAGAGACTTGGACAAAGTCTATTCAGCAAGTCATGGAACTGGTACATGAACCCATGAATATTTTTACTTCAAAATTTACATAATTGCTTCTATGGCACTGTTCTATCCCTGCCTTTGAGATAGGTAGAGTTGTGTTAAATTTGGGGTCCATGAGTACATGAAAGGCATTTAAGTGTGTTAATTAATAAATGACTATTTCATGATGGTCTTGTGTTTCACACTGTCCAATGTTGGGCCTGCTTCTGTAAGCTAACTGCTGACTTGTGGTCTTGCCTCTAAATGATTGCTCATTTATTTTAATAGCTGTACTAGGCTAAATAAAGGCTAAAGTTTTTATCCTTTCCTTTTAATACTACATTTTTTTATTTTCCAAATTTATTAGCTGTTAGTGAAGGATGATTGGTGTTTCTCACATCTGTTTGCCTTGTTTGAATATTTTACAGCTCTTGGACCTCTTCATCCAATGGGACTGGTCAACCTACCTTGCTGACTATGGTCAGCCCAACTGCAAGTACCTCCGAGTAAACCCAGTGACAGCTCTGGCCCTGATTGAGAAGTGAGTGCTCGGTCCAGATCTATTTTGGGAGGTGGGGAATTGGGGTATAGGGTGGTTAGCATATAGAGGATAGTTTTCTCTGTGGCAATACCTCCCGATACTTCAGGAATCCCATTCTTGATGTTGCCATGTTTGTATCAATAGTTCCCTGTTTTATTTAGCAGGATATTCTTCCTCCTGTAGCCCTTCAATTCCTTGCGCCAATAACCAGGCCAAGCATGAGTCAAAATTGGACCCCAACATTATCTTGGAGTACAGTAGTAACCTGTCATTAACCAGAGGTGATGAGATAAAAGGGAAGGACACGACCAGGTTGAGCTTCACTGTACTATCCCAAGAAGTCTGTTGGAGAAGGTGTCTGACCATTGCTCCAGCTGTCACTTACTGGCAGTGGTTGCTTCCATACAACCTTAGCATCACTGAAACATAGGTGTGACCACTGAGCTTGAGTAAGCCAGTTCTAGAACATCTCAAGGCCAACCAGCATGTCACCCAAGTACTAGGATCTTTGATGCCTTGCCACCCTGCCTCTTACTCTTGCTAATCTAGTAAAGGTATAGCAGACTAGAGATAAAGACCCAGGAAAAGAGGAATCTTCTTTTCATCAAATTATTTAGCATCCAGTTTCTTAAAAGTTTCTTAGAAGAGACCTCTGCATCTCAACCATGTAGTGTGTACATGACCAGTCAAGCAGTCCTGAAATCCTAGAATCAGAGTCTAAATCATAGTCAAGTCTTAAGGAGGAGAGACTAAAGTGTGTATCCTTCTTAATACAGCAGTGGGAGAGGAAGAGAGGAAGTGGGTAGCGGGCAAGAGATACATGTTTGAGCCAAGAAGCCAAGATTCCAGAGTGTAGCTTTCTTCAGTCCAAGACAGAAACTGATGTTTCTATTTTGATTTTGTTTCCCATGGTTCTCTCTCCCAATGACCTTCCTTCCTAGGATATCTAGAGAGTAAGTATTCTGTTCACTTGGGCCTTTTCCATCACTTTGAGGCAAGCCCTTCTGGTTCCTCACTGACACTAATGACTGCACTGAAATCCGTATCCTGTGAGTTGTCCCCGCCCGGATGTACTAAGCTACTAAACCAGCCTGATGCTAGCTGGCTGGCTGTCTCCTCTTTCCTCAACCCTTAGAGTGACCTTTATCTTACCAATTAATTCCCTTGGGGCTGGGATGGTGGCAGGGATTTCCCCCGCTGGTGCCAGGTAAAGGTCCTTCCCACTCATCTCCCAGACATGTTCCGTCTTGTTAGTTCTGGGCCTGAAATTCAGCCCCGCCAGAAGAGAGCTCCTCATCGTCCCCTGACATTCAGGGTGATCACAGGCCTTCCCATCTGCAACCAGAATCACCCAGGGAAGACTTATTAGAGGCAAGACCTGATCCCACAGTTGTCAGCTCTCAGTTGAGATGGGGAATATTTGGGCCTTGGATGGCCATACTCATATGTGTCCAAACGGGCCTTGATTCCGAGTCAACACATTACCTTCCAACAGTCCTTTACTACTTTGTTCCTGAGACTCCCTAGTTCCGAGACTCATTCCCTCCTGAAGACAGACAGTAGGCTAAAATACTCAGCCATTCTGTAGCACTCCTGAGACCCAGCTGGGAACAGAGCTGTGTGCACCCCGGCAATTGACTGGTTTTTAAAGGTTTCCTTTAGAACCCAGCAAGGCCAAAGGGCACCCAGATCACTAAGACCCTTCTCTCCCAGCCTCATGGGAATCAGTCCCTTGACTCGACCCCCTTCCTTCCTTTTTTGCTTTCCCTACAGCCAGCTCAACTGCCAGAGCGTAAAGCTCCTCTTCTCAATTGGGTGCTTGTTGGCAGGGAGAGACTTGGGGAGCCCCATGATCTGCTGAAAGCCTCGAGGAAAAGAGATAGACCTCAGTGTCATAGCCAGAATCATTTGTGATCTTGTTCTTACAGAATTGGTGTGAGGGGTATGTGTAGGTGGGGAAGAGAGGGGAAGGGGTTGAAGCATTCCTGGGTGCGACAAACAGAATGAACAGAATGCCACTATCAGCCCTTTGGACATTTGACTTCTGTTTTTGTTCATTTGTTTCTGGGTTTTGGCCCACACCAGGCAGTGCTCAGGACTTCCTCCTGGCTCTGTGCTCAGGGGCTGAGGGGGTGGGGGGAGACCATAGGGGATGTCAGGGATTGGACCTGGGTCAGCTGCATGTGAGGCAAGTGTTCTAACCACTGTACTATGGCTCAGACCCTTGACTTTTCTTTTGAGCAACCTTAAGGCTGGCATTTACTATCTCAGAAACACAGCTTCAGACTTTTCCCTCCCTCCATTTTTTTACAGGGGCTTCCCTGAGGGACCTGAAAAGCAGTCCTTGCTGCCTACCTCTGGGCTGCTGTGAAGAGGCATAAATTTAATGATCACATAGAATTTTAAATTCAGTCCCATAAATATACAAAGGGTGTCTTTCTTTCTTTCTTTCTTTCTTTCTTTCTCTCTTTCTTTCCTTCCTTCTTTCTTTCTTTCATTCATTCTTTCTTTCTTTCTTTCTTTCTTTCTTTCTTTCTTGTTTTGGATTTTTGTTTTGATTTCACATATTCATCAAGAAAAGGAACACTTGTCTGGAATACCCAAGCCTAAACAGGACCAGTCCCACCAATAGATGAATGTTCAAGGGACCCAAGGCAGGTGCTTCCCACCCTCAAGGATCTACTTGTGTCACTGCTCCTCTTCCTCCAGGCAGAGGAGTCTGTCTGTGGGTGGTTGTACCTTTCATGAGTACACCCAGCCTGGAGGCCCAAAGTACTTGGTCAGGAAGAAGATATGCTTGGGGCTGTCACCATCCCCTGTGGTACACGCCACCACCTTCTCACTCATGACCAGTCTGCCCCTGTGGAGGAAGAATGGGCCAGGATTGGCACATAACCCCGCAGGAAGCAGACCAGAAGTTGACTCCGCAGGGCCAGGTTCCTTCCACCCTCCCTTCCAGGTTTCCATGCAGCCCTGGGACTGTGAGGTCAGAGCTGGCCCTTGGAGGTCGGTGGTGAAGACTGTCCTAGCTCTACCCAGGATTAATTGGTCTGGGCAGTGCTCTTAGTTCTCTGACACTAAAACAAGCTGTGGGCTAGAGGTCCAGTCCACAGAGCCTGTGGCCATAGTCAGCAGCCACTCACAGCTGCCAGCCGTGTGGGCCCTCTGAACTCTGGGACGGTGACTTGGTCAGGATTGGGGGTTTCAGGGACAACCTCAGCCTGGCCTTGATTCTCCTTATCCATGCTTCTCACGGAGCCTCATTGGCCAAGATGACTCACAATTTGTATTCTGGGAAGAGGCCATCTCTGATCCAGATCTAGAAAGGTCTTTTTTTCCTTCCTTCCTTTCTTTTTTTTTTTTTTAAAGAATTTTATTTTATTGAATCACCATGTGGAAAACTACAATGCTTTCAGGCTTAAGTCTCAGTTATACAATGCTGAAACAACCATCCCTTCACCAGTGCCCATATCCCACCACCAAAATAAATAAATAAATAAATAAATAAAAACAGCACACCTCCCATCCCGCCCCCCCGCACCCCCCCCCCCGCCATGTAACTGATAAATTTCACTTTACTTTCTATTTACTATGGTTACATTCAATATTTCAACACAAGCCTCACTATTATTGTTAGGAGCACCCCACTAGTCAGACCTGTTGTGAAGAGAAATGAGGTTTTGGATTTCTGTACTTTAGCAACTAAGTCCAGGGAGATTTCTTCCAGATATTGGATCATTGCAAGCTTGTAAACCCCATCTGTGGTCGTCATAATATGGCGGTCACCACGCCCTTCACCCCCAGCAAGGAAGAGGCAAGAGAGAGAAATATCTTTCCCCTCCTGGGCGGGCATGGGGCTGCGGCTTAGTTCTCAGTCTGGAGACATTCTGCGAGGAGCTGCCCATGCCGAAAAATTTAGCTGGCGTCTGGAGTCACGCTCATGCAGCTGCGGAGAGGCCACACACACGTGCGGCCCCCAGGATCACATCTTGGTGGCTCCTTTCTTTTCTTTCTTTCTTTCTTTCTTTCTCTCTTTCTTTCTTTCTTTCTTTCTTTCTTTCTTTCTTTCTTTCCTTCCTTCTTTCTTTGTTTCTTTCTTCCTTCCTTTCTCTTTTCTTTTTTTCTTTCTTTCTTTCTTACTACTTTATTTCTCTTTTTCTTTCTTTTCTTTTTCCTCTTTCTTTTTTCTTTCTCTTGAAAGTTCTTCTAAAGTCAGAGCAACTGAGGATAGGATAGAAGTATCTATTGAAAACTCTGGATCTTCTTTTGCCTGGATCACTGGTTTATCAAGTGGAGGATGAGGTGTTGCTCTTCTAGTGTACTGCTTTCCTCAGCACTAGACCCTTCACTATCTCACTGGCTTGAGGTCTTTATTCTAAGGCAAAAGGACCAATCAGGGAAGTCCTTTGTTAGGGAAGACTGAGAAAGAGTGAGAGTAACAGAAAGAGCAGTGCTGAGCAACAGTGCGTTGGCTGTCCTCTCTCTCAGTCCTCAGGGAACTGCTGGGTTAGAGCATTTCTTGTTCCACCTCTGAAATACCAGTTCCAGGATCCCAGTGGGATTTAGTTATGAAGTGGTACCAGGATCCTGGACGTTCTGTATGAGCCTGGCCAGCCGCAGGACTCCCACATGAATCAGAACCCTGGGATAGGCGAGAGCAGCCAGGTTGTCGGCCCCCCCGCGGTGGAGCTGGCTCTGGTATATTTTCCACGGAGCTGGGAGGGCTTGGATGGCTACAGAACAGCTCCGCAAAGAGCAGGTAAGTACGTGCCTGCCAATGGAAATATTCTGGAGTCTCTGTTGTAAGACAGCGGGTGAGATCCGCTGCGCCATCCAACACCCTGCAGCTTCTTCTCCTGCCGTGGCCACCTCAAACACTTTGCTCTCTCTTTCCTTCTCCGTGTAGGATGAAGGACACTAGCCGCAAGAACAACATGTTTGCACAGTTTCGGAAAAACGAGCGAGACAAGCAGAAATTGATCGACACCGTGGCCAAGCAGCTCCGGGGACTCATCAGCAGCCACCATTCATGAAGGCTGGCGTGGGCCCAGGGAGGCTGCTCTGGGCCGTGCCCGGGCTGGCCCTTGCATTTGTGCATCCTTCTTCAGAGAGAGCAAATGTATTTTTGTATTAACCTATGTACAGCATCCACATAACCTTTCCCGATAGTCAAAGAGGCACAAGAGGAAGCAAGTCCGTGCGCCGTGGCTGGGCGGGGATGCAGGGGAAGATCTTCTTCACCTGGAGATGGTCATGTCGTCAGTTCCAATGTCAGGAGCCCCCCCCACCCCCTGCCTCGCCCCCTTCTAGCCATGGCTCCGGAGTTTTTGTTCTAGGATTCAGGAGCACAAACAAAATTGGTATTTGACACTGAGAGGAAAGGGGACTGGGCATAAGGAGAATAAAGGATACTCATTCACCCTGGGCTGCCCCACTCACCACGTAACAGTTCTTCTGAGGCCAGGAAGGGGCCTGGAAAAACATCACCGTTTCATAAAAGAAAAGACCAGAGCACAGTTCCGGAGACGTATCTCCTCGATCCCCTGACTAATGAGTGTGGGTGGACAGGCAGGACGGGGACATGCTGATAGTTTTGCTGCAGGCCCATCAGGACGGCAGTTTCTTTAGCCTGAATCTGAGGCAGGGCTCTCTCTGCTAACTTTGCTGGGCCAGGAGAGAGCTGAGGAAGCTGTGGGGGAAACTGAACCTGCACCAAGAGGAGCTGTACTGGATCGTGAACGCCAGCAAGCGTGGCATCAGTGACTCTGTGCTTTCCCTGTTCATCTCACTTCCTCCACAGCCTGGACCTTCGGCTGAGGCTGGAGCCCACAGAGAGCCTCGGGCTTCGCCTGTTCCAGTAGGGTCACTGAGCTCGACAGAGTCCAGAAACCTGAAAATGCCGTTTATTACTTGACCCTTAGGGTGAAGCCTAAAGCTAATTTTGTCTGGGTTTTAAACCAGCTCTCTGGCTGTCGTCCTTAAAGGTAATGTGAGCAGCCCTGTGTCATGGGACCAACCGTAGCTCTGCTGAAGGCCTCTAGGGAATGGAGCTTTGTCACCCTGGTGGCCACAGGGTCAGCCTTGGCTCAAGTCTTGTTCCTCTGGCCCAGCTTCCCCTCACTTAAGTCTTCGCCTGGATATGAAGTTCCTGTTCAAGTCCAAGGCTTTCATCTGCTCTTGAGACCCCTGTAGCCTTCCCCTGACTTCATCTGAGAAAAGGGTCTTCAACTCGAGTCCTCAAACTCCCAAGTTTGCACACAGGCCCTGGAGCCACCCTCTTGGATACTGTGCCCATTGTCCCGTCAGATTCCCCTCATGCCCAAGCTTTGCCTCAAGGCCTGACAGTGGATCCTGCACTTTAAGACACTCCAGGATGATATGACTTGATTATGGGCAATAGTATAATTGTGCATCACCAAACAATGACAAATAAGCCACACAGGCATTTCCAGCTTGGATTAGTGGGAGGAGAAACTCATCCAACTGAATTCTTCACGACCTTTGTCAGCTACTGAGTTGCTTCTGGGGAGGGAAGTGCCTCCTTTTTTTCATTTCCCACTCCCTTTCCAACCCCACAGCTCCCCCACACCCCCACATCCTATCTCAACTTGAAATCCATGGAGAGAATATTCACCCAGACATGGGGCTTCCTCGGAGCTGGAGAGACCAGGTCACATGGTCTCAGGGTAGAGCTCTCAGGGTAGGTGGTTGGCCTGGAGTCTTAAGGTCAAGGGTCAGGGTTAAGTCCTGCCTTGCAGAACTGCAGAGACTAATAGACAGAAAAGAACCCAGAGGACTGAGACCCAAGACTCCAACACCCAAAGCTCTGACTGGACTTTGCTGAAAAGAACCAGATACTATGACATTCGTCTGGAGACCTGCGACCAAGGAGGTTCCAAGACAGCTTTCCTCAGAAGTGGCCCAATTTGCAGCAAGATGTCCTGGCTGAGCCTTTAAAGTGGGAAAGGAGAATACTTAAATCTGTGTCTCAGTTTGTCATTGCCAGTCTGGTTTCAGACTTGTCCCTGTAAAAACACTGGGGTGTCAAGGCGAAGGGGAGCAGGCGGGGACCTGGCAGATGTTCTTGGACCTTGTACATCTCACATGGCTCTAGAAAATGTTTCAAGCTCAAGATAGAGGGACAGACCCCTTGGGTGATCTCTTCTTCCCTTGCAGGCTGCCTTCAGCTCTTCCTAACATATCCAACGTGCTGCTACCAAGTTCCCTCCGGAGACTCACTCTGGATCAGTGGACAGGGAAAGTTAAAACAAGGACCGCCCATGTCCAAGTTGTTTGGTGATGTGGGATTTGGTGGCGGGGGAGGACAGGGCTTGTCTTTAGGGCTGTCCGCGAATCAGCCCTTGCCAGGACTTATGCAGACTCTGTGTGCCTACTCCTTCAGACTCCTGAGATCGGACCTCAGAGGCCCTAGAGAGAGAAGTTACCCAGGGCCTCAATGAGAAGTCGAGAGCATGGTGACTAGCATCCCTCCTGCCTTCTCTTTGGGACAAACCCTTGGCCAGCTTCTTGGGGGAAACAGGATCCTTATCCCCAAGACAGGGAGTGTGGTTTCAAACCCCAATTGGTTTTAATAGCGATCTAGGTAATTGGCACAACAAACAAACAACAAACAACAAACACATTTTCATAGGAGAACGTTGTTTTGAGTAGGCTGTAAATGAAATAGTTGGGGATGGGGCAGAATTTAACCTGGAACAGAATTGGAACCCCCACCGGCAGGGAATCCCCACTGGCAATAGAGTGTTTCCCAGTATTTTCCTGGTGTGTACCATCTCCTGGACGTCAGAGTCAGCTCTACTCGGCACTTGACAGGTATTTGCTAGCAAGTCCTGGACCCTGGACCCCCACCATCACCCCAGGTTGCCATTGGCCATGACCGTCCTTGTAAAGCCTCTCTGAGACAATTCCCTGGGGCTTGCTGCAGAAACCCCCGTACCTTAGCTTCCTTCCCGCAGGGCTCTGGTCCTGATGCTTCTATTGCCTCGTTTTATTTTTTTCTTTCTTCTTTTTTTTTTCTCTCTTTTTTTTTTTTTATTTTTCTGGCCTGCATTCACAGTTACTTTTAATTAACATGTTGGAAATGGCCTTTTAATTTTGCACAGATAGTTGCACATTTATGGAGGAAACATAGGGAAGTCCATTTTTAACTCTAAAGGGAATTCTCTTTTCTTTAAAACTCACGAGTAATGCTACTGATGCAGCTGGGCCGGGTGGTTTGTAAAGAACCTCTGTGGAAAGAGCATGTTCGTTCCTCCTGTACATTTTCCTGTTTTAACTGCTATTAAACGAGCGCCTACAGAGCTGTTTCAAAAGCCAAGTATTGTCTCCTGGTCATTTTATCCTCGTACCCCTGGAGCACAGGGAACTGGATGGCCAGTATTCTGACCCCCCTCCCCTGGGCTCAGGACTGGAGCAGGTGAAATACCTGGGGATGGGAAATTGCAGGGAAGTGGGTGGTGGGCAGAAAGTTTTCATTCCAGACTAGGCAAGAAGTTGTACATGGCCTGAGAAACATCCCAGACTACTGACTAGCTACCTGGTTGACGCCGGCTCTTCATCCTCCTCCTCAAGAGGAATCGGTTGAAAACCCAAGGGTACAGAGTATTTGGCTCAGCAACTCGGGCCTCAGGTGCTTTGGAGCTTGCCTTGCTGGGGACAGACTTCCCGCCAAGGGCAGAGAGACAGTGCAGGGGTAAAGGCACTTCCTGTACCCGTCAAACTGAGGTTTGATCCCTGGCACCCCAGGTGGACCCTCAGAACACTATCAGCTGTGATCCCTGAGCACAGAGTCAGGAGTAGTAACCCTTAGCACTGCCAGGTGTGTGTCCCCCCCCAAAAAAAAATCCCACTCCCCACAAAAAGGGTGCCAGTCAAGATGGGAGTATTTTATATTATTCAAAACAAAGTTAGGCTAGGAGAACGCAAAAAAATAAAATAAAATTGCCTATTTGAGAGCTGGGGAGGGGACAATCATCAAGATCTGGGGAGAATGGGCCTGGCCTGAAAAGAGTACAGAGAAAGAAGGGAGTTGGTTAGCATGTCCTGAAACATTTAAATCTGAACCCTTTAACACGGTGGGAATTTGGGGGCTGGAGTGATAGCACAGCGGGAAGGGCATTTGCCTTGCACGCGGCCAACCCGGGCTCAATTCCCAGCATCCCATATGGTCCCCTGAGCACTGCCAGGAGTAATTCCTGAATGCAAAGCCAGGAGTAACCCTGAGCATCACTGGGTGTGACCCAAAAAGCAAATAAATAAATAAAATTGTGGGAATTTAACTTAAAAATAAATAAATAAATAAAATAAAACTGGGAACTTCGTTGGTGCAGACTGCATTTGAGAAAGCCCTTAGCATGATCCTGCCTTTGCTGGCAGGATGGTATAGAAGCCAGTGGGTGCAGCAGGAGGCCTGTTGATTCTAACAGTCCTGGTGTACCAGTACCCAGCCTCCTTGCCCCACAGCTGTGTAGAAGCCATGGGAATGGGCGGCAAAGAATATCTCCTGGAAACTGAGCTGACTCCTGCCAACTGGCTGCCGGGGCCCGCCGTGGAAGACCTGAGTCTTGATTCCTGCTCAGTGACCCTGAGTGGTTAACTCCCTCAATACCGTTGTCTTCCTCATCAATGGAAGCAGAGTAGTCCCCTAAATGGCAAGGCTGGTATGAAGTAGGACTAGAATGGTCTCGGTACTAGAACAGAGGCACTGCAGAAGTTCCCCCCGCCCCGCCGCCCCTCCCATTGAACAACATGCTTTCAGGCTGGGCCTCAGGCAAAAACATCTAGAGCTTGGGGACCCCCTGTTCCAATGAGAGCAAAACCCCTGGAGCACCTGGATATAAAACTGAGTCACAGACTGACACCACAGCCTGGCTTAAGAATAGTCCAGTCGAAGCTGCCCTTCAACATCACCTAGAACCTTCTTCGTGCTCATTCCTGCCTAAACTTACACCTCTTACTGGAATTCAGTTAAGAGGAGTGGATATGTGTGTGTGTGTGTGTGTGTGTGTGTGTGTGTGTGTGTGTGTGTGTGTACATTGCTGCACCTTCTTTCTGCCTAGAAAATTCATGGCTTTCAGAAATGTTTGTGAATAAAGTACTGAAGGAACCCCTCTGGAATGCAGAACCTCAGAACCTTCTCTCCCTGCCTCAGAGCCCGGCAGATGCTTCCTAGCACCTGCCTCTCTGCTGCTCGCAGCCTGCCCACCAGGCATGGCCACCTTTCCCGGCGTTCTTTCCCTCCAACCCTCTTTCAGGAAGGCAGCGGAGACTCTTCTAAGAACACGGAACCTTCCAGCTGGTTGGACAGACAGGAGGGACAGTTATAGAGGCTCAACAACCAAAACCAGCTTGATCCCCACTCACCCCAGAACCTGTCCCACAGCTGCTGAGGCCTGACTGATCCGCCGTCTCTCCCAGAGCCTTCTCTGGCCTTTGTGGGGTGCTCTGAGGAGGAAGAGGAGGAAGAACAAAACCCAGGAAGGGTGTGCAGCTTAGCCAGCTTGCCCCTCTCTCTCCCCACGGGGCTTCTTATCTCTCAGCAGGCAGATGCGGTGGGGAATAGCTGTGGGAGATAAGGGAGGAAGGAGAGAAAGTGCCAGACCTTTCCCCAGGGGTCTGGTTTTAACTTTAATGGGCACTGTTTGCTGGGAATGAGAGGGCCTCCCAGGCCCCCGGGACCAGAACACAAAGACTCTTGAGGAAGTGCGAGGAGGAGGGAAGAGAAATGAGGGCCCCGGCTTTGTACCGGGAGAGCTGCCCCTCTATCTGTTTCAATCACCGGTGGGGTTAGGGTTACCCTGCCTTTGCCCCCCCACCCCCACTTTGTGGGGTCTGTGGCATCAGCTGTTGTGATGGTAATGGAGGGGCCTCTCACTCAGGGGGGCGCCCCTGCACAGCAGGCCCCCCTCAGCTCCCCGAGAAGACCCAGCTCCTGTTCCCTCAAGGCAGGGGGTAGGCTGTGGGCCTCAAACTGGACCCAGGACAACAGCACCCCCCCACCGCACCCCACCCTGAACCCACTATTAAGTGTACCTTCCAAGCCCAAGCAATGACCTTCCTCTCTCCAAAGCTCCAGAAAAGGAATGGAATCTGCACATTGAGAGGCTTTTCTGGCCCCAAACAATCCTTCCATTCTCTGGGCTCAATGATGGGTCTATTTCCTCCTGTAAATGGGTCTCGTAATCTTCAACTTTTACCTCTGCTGCTAAGAGTAATTAATTGCATCTCCCTCTTGTTCTCCCCACACACTCCCCTCTCTGTTACAAGGCTCAGGTTCAGCTGAGTGGACGGCTTTTCTTTCTCTCTGTTCTCGGCGTGCTAAGTTTTAAAGCTGATGGAGTAAGGCCCTGCCCTCTCCGGGGCACCCCTCTCCAGAGAAGCCTGCTGGGAGGACTCACTTCCTCCAGCAAAGGAAGGGGGCTCCGGCTGCCTGGCTCAAGGCTGGGAGGGAGGGAGTTCTGAGCAACCATTTTACTTTTTCCCCAGGGGTGCTCCCAGATTTTAGGGAAGGAGTTTTCTGGCAACACTTGAGAGTGTGGAGGGTTACGTGGTGATCTGGACATTCGAGGCAAAGAGGCGAAGAGATCACAGGAGAGAAAAAATGGTCAAAGTTGTCTGTTCCCCTACTCTCACCTTTTTATCTCCGTGAGCCCTGAATTGAATGTGCAAACAGGCCAAAGTGCAGGGAAGACCAGGGCATCGAGGTGGGGCCTGTCCTGGCAACTGAAAGAGGCAGGTCTGGGGACGTGGGCCACGCAGACAGGAAGTTCAGTCACAGAGGAGCTGAGGCCTGTGTCTCGGGCTTCTGCTCCCGGTGGGTCCTAGGAGGAAGCTCAACACTGTACCGGTGTGAAGCCGGGAAGCTGCCTGCCCAGCAAACTGGTCAAGTTCAACCTGAGTGTGGCCCGCCTGGTGGGAGGCATCGCTTGTCCTGGAATTGCACAGAAATGGTGGGAGGACCGTACAAAGCAAATGTTTACTCTATTTTCTTATAATGTAAAACTTCTAACGTGTGACAACCTCCTTCTTGCTGTGGGAAGAAGGTGCCAACAGATGGAGTCAAGAGAGAAACCAGAGTGACAGTTTCGTTCCGGAGAGGCCAGATGTAGTCCTGGGGGTGGTAGTAAAGGTGCGTGCATGTGTGTGCATATGTGTGTGTGCGCGCAAGCGTGTGTGTGCATATGTGTGTGCATATGTGTGTGTGTGTCCATGTGTGACGGTGTATGTACATCTGCAGGTAGGCATCTAGCAGAATCAGTAGCTCCCCCCACAACTGAACCTTATTCCCACTCTCCGATATAGACACTGTTAATAGCGTGATGTTCTTTCAGATCATTTTGATCTTAAGTTTTTACTCTTCCCAAAATTACAATCACAGTCTACCATGTTATAGGTTCCCCTTCCATTTAATGTATCTTAAACTTATCTTGATAGCAACTTTTATAGCATTTCTTCATTCCGTGAGTACTTTTTGTTGCAGGGATGTACCTTGAGTTTAATTCTGAATTGATGAATATCTAATATGCTTCCAGTGTTTCACTGTTTTCCAACAGCATTGTAAGACTGCCTTTGCCATCTTACTTACATATTGCTCTACATTTTCAGGACTGGAATTGATAAGGGCTTTAGGTGTTATAAATACCGATAGAAATATGTGTCGCTCTCTTGATAATCACCAGTTTGCACTCTTTCAAACACAGATGCTTATATAAGCTGAGCCCTCAGTATTATCAATGTTTTTTATTCTTGCCAATTTTATAAGTAAATTATTTCCTTTATTTCTTTCACATTTATTTGAACACCAACTTATATAGTTTATTGCTCTTTTCTATTTTCTATATAAGTGTATATACATGTATCCTCTCTAAAAAAAACAAAACAAAATTAGGTTGCATCCTTTTTCATTTTGTTTTATTGCTCTTTGTGTATAGATTTTAATTAATTTTCATTTGCATTGCAGATGTTTTACCCAGTTTGCTTTGTGTGTTAACACATAATAAATCATTCCATTTTAATTATTACAAATATTAAGTTATATAATGTCTACATAAAATCCAGAAGTGCCTACAACCTGTATTTTTGAGCAGATTTATAGTTATTTTCAGCTGTAAAAAAACAACTGTTTATTTATGGTTTGAGTCATTTAGAATTCATTTTTTAAATTTTTTATTTTATTTTTTTGTTTTTTTTGTTTTGGGGATCATATCCATCAGTGCTCAGAAATCACTTCTGGTGAGCTTGAAGAATCATATGGGGTGGCAGTCAAGTCAACTGCGTGCAAGACAAGCACCTCCAGTCCTCTTATTTTTCTCGTGGTAAAAAAACTCAGTTCAGGAAAGGAGATTTATTCACGGAAAGTCCAGAGGTCTTCAGTGTTGGTTTCATATATTACAAATAAGTTTTATAGTAGCAAAGTCATTCTAAATTTTACTTCCTATCTATTGGCTAGGTGGGAGTCATTTTCCCGTGTATATTTCACATCTCTATGCTGAACTGTGCAGAACCTGACTTGCGAAGCCCCTGTAGTAAAGGACCTTCTGTCCCATATGCCTTTCATCTTTAGAGCCAACCTTGAATTCCATGGTGATCTTTTTTATTAGGAACATGCATAAATGTGTTGCTCAAATCAGTGTTTCTTTTTTTTAAAACTTTTTATTAGAGAATCACTGTGATGTACAGTTACAAACTCATGAACTTTTGTGCTTGCATTTTAGTCATACTGGTGGAGGGATGGGTAAATCAGTGTTTCTTATATCACTCAGTATTACCCCAACTGATTGCCCCAATGCCTGGCTAAAGCACTCACTTCTCACCTTGAATTTGGAGCAAAGAGGTGTTCATATTTTCTCCCAAACAAACTGAAATGGGAGGAGGCAAAGACTGAAACATTCAATGCCCATAAGGTTTTTCAAGTTTGGACTGTCAAATTTTTCTTTGTGACATTTATGTTTCGTACTATCTTTAGATTGCCCCCTCTTCAAAATTATAAAAACATGTTTCCTTGGTTTCTTAAAATATTTCATGTTTGATCACCTATGAATTCAAAATTTACTGTTTCTTTTTGGATTTTCTATTTCTGAGCTATGGTTATTTTGTTGCTAAGCCTCTACCATATTGTTTCAAAGATGTTATCTTTGCAATAAGTTTTGTTTATTTAATGGTCCCGTTTCATATTCAAAATATTTCTGAATATTTGAGTATTTATTCTTTCAGGATATTTTCCTTTTTTCAAATTTTAAAGTCTGTTGTGATTCTGATTTGAATTGTATAACTTATAAACTAATTTACAAGTAAGTGGCACCTTTGTAGCACTAGGCATGTTGATCCAAAGATAAAACTGTCCATTACATTTGCATTGCTTTGACAACTTCATATTTTTCTGCATTAGAGTTTTTCACATCTCTGATGTAGTGCAATGATGGGTATCTTATGTTTTTGTTTTTATTACTATTATAAATGAGAATTCTCTTTCCATGATCTATATTCCTTTTTCTTAATGACAGAAGTAATTGGTAAGTACCTACTGCCCAAAATTCTGAAGTCTGGTATTTCCAAATACTTGTGAGAATATGGAGACATAGTGGTTTAAGATATGTTGATACTATTTTAAAATGAAGTTTGCTGGTACAATTCAAATTTCTTATCTGAAGTTCAGAAATCCAAATAGCTCTGGAAACAAATGTTATTATTTGACTCATCTGGTGGGAAAACTTGACCTATGAATGTATTGATCATAAGTATCACAGTAAATGTGATACATAAACTCTTCATCACAGAAAAAATAATGTATCCAATTATGGAATACTTCTACACCTGCTGAAAGTGTTATATATAGCACATATGCCACATTGCCTGTCTACACTGAAGAAAATTTATATTCAGAAACACGCCTAGTCCAAGGACTTTGGATAACATATTATAAGCTTATGTCTGGTAAAGTTAAAGATGTGCATATCTTAATATCCACTAATTCCACTAAATATTACTTGCAGAAATGTATTCATACATGCATAACAAAACATGTTTAATTTTTTCATACTGGCATTGTTTATAATGATGAAAAATGAGAAGTAACACAAATGCCTATCAATGGGAGAATAGGTAAATTATGATACAGCAATCTAACAGAATACTGTATGTCAGTTAAAATGAATTATAGCTATGTGTGTAAAAGAACAAATCTTCAAAAGTTGTTAAAAAGAAAGTTGAAAAATTATCATAGTGTAATGCAATTTGATGTTAAAAATTGAGATGGGGCCGGAGAGTTAGTCCAGCAGTAGGACACTTACTTTCCACACAGTTCATTTAAGTTCAATCCCCAGTACCTCATATGGTCCCTTGAGTTCTCTAATGGTGATTCTTGAGCACAGAGTCAGGAGTAAGCCTTAAGCATAACCATATGTGACCCAAAAAATAAACACATGCATGAGAAGAGGTAAAAGCAAATTCTGTAGAGTAACTGAGTGGGGGGAGGGGGAGGAATAGGAGGCAATGGGGGAGGGACTGAGGTTCTCCAGAGGGTATATAGTAAGTTTTCTTCCATTTTTTTGTTGTTTGAATTTTATTTTGTTTTATTTTTAATTTTTTTAATTGAGTCATCATGAGATAAACAATTACAAAACTGTTAGTGATTGGGGCATAGTAAGTTTTCTGCTTAACGAAAGTATAATTTCTTATATCTAAATTAAGTGTGGTAAAGTGCTGACCTGCTTTTCCAACTGTATTTATATTCTATATAATGGTCTCAATCTTTTCAATGACTGTTTAATATTTCATGTGTTCCTATAACTTAGTATAACTATTTGCTCATTATTTAACTTCCATTTATTTAACAATTATTATAAACCAATGAAGAACAGAGACCTTTGGGCTGGTTGGTTGGTTTGTATAAGTATAAATACTTCTATTCCTCATAATTCCACTTCTGGAAAGTCTAAAAAACTTGGGGCTGGGTCGATAGCACAGCGAGCAGGGTGTTTGCCTTGCACGTGGCCAACTCGGGTTCAATTCCCAGCATCCCATATGGTCCCCTGAGCACTGCCAGGAGTAATTCCTGAGTGCATGAGCCAGGAGTAACCCCTGAGCATCACCGGGTGTGACCCAAAAGGCAAAAAAAAGAAAGAAAGAAAGTCTTAAAAACTCTAGGAATTTACTAGGTAATGAATATGCATGATTAATTTTGATGATGTCAATTGTTTTTCGAAAGAAGCTTTCCATATATATCTTCACTAATGCAGGACAATGGGGCTGGAGCGATAGCACAGCGTTTGGGCATTCACCTTTCACGCGGCTGACCCGTGTTGGATTCCTCCGCCCCTCTCGGAGAGCCCAGCAAGCTACCGAGGGTATCTAGCCGGAGCGGCAGAGCCTGTCAAGCTACCCGTGCATATTGGATATGCCAAGAACAGTAACAATAAGTCTCTCAATGAGAGATGTTAATGGTGCCCGCTCGAACAAATCGAGACCAAGGGGATGACAGTGAAGTGAATGCAGGACAGTGCTCTTTTTCCTACACCTTCTATAAGATGATCAAACTATAGTGTAGAGAAATGATACCAATCATAATTGCCAATTTCTGCAGGATGTTTCATACTTTATTGCCATCTGTAGTAATTATCAGAAGTTTCTCATTGACATCCTCATCAGTTAGAAATACTTTAGTTAAAAGTAATTATAAATGAACTATTAGTTCAGTAAGGGCCTTGGGGTGGGGGAAGTTGTATGAGAGGTTTGGTTTTCTGACAAAGGAGAATTCTGAAAGTTCAAGCATTTGCAGTACAGGATCAAAAACTGCAACAATTGGGGCTGGAGTGATAGCACAGCGGGTAGGGCGTTTGCCTTGCACGCAGCCGACCTGGGTTCAAATCCCAGCATCCCATATGGTTTCCTGAGCACCGCCAGGGGTGATTCCTGAGTGCATGAGACATGAGTGACCCCTGTGCATTGCTGGGTGTGACCCAAAAAGCAAAAATTAAAAAAAACTGTGCAACAGAGATCCAGACGTGGTCAGTCTTTTTGTTGAAACATCCTCAGTATGTTCTCTCTTCTATAGACACACATCAGAAAGAAGAAAAAGATAAAGGCCTCAGTATGCAGAGCCCATTCCCCCTCCCCCCACACACAAAGAAAAAACACCTTGCTTTCCATCTTTATTGTATTTACAAATTTACTTCCCTAAAGTTATGTATTCTTGGTATTGACCAGAAAGGAACACCTGGGAACCTCAAAAACAATATTGACCAATGGCAATGAGATTTTCATGTCTGGGTGAGCTGAAGCATAGCTCATGCCCTGTAGGGCTCCAGGAGAGTTCTCAGTTTTCCCTTGGTCTAGCAGAGTTCTGGCATAATGAATAATCCTTAGTAAAGTCTTTTAACGGGCAGACTATGTGGATGAATGAAAAGATAAGTGGAGATGGGATAGAGACATGTGATCAAGGGATCCCGGATCCTTTAGACATGGAAATGAGTGTTTTTCCAGATATGGGATCTACACAAAAGTCTTGGCTCACGAACTACTGATACTAACTATATATCTATTACACACAAACAAATGTTTCTTCTGAATCTTTCACTTATTGGTACACATTGTTTTATAATAATTTTAGATTTATGGGGGCTGGAGAGATAGCACAGAGGGTAGAACGTTTGCCTTGCACGCAGCTGACCTGGGTTCAATTCCTAGCATCCCATATGGTCCCCAGAGCACCGCCAGGAGTAATTCCTGAGTGTATGAGCCAGGAGTAACCCCTATGCATCGCCGGGTGTGACCCAAAAAGCAAAAAAATAAATAAAATTAAAATTAAAAATAAAAAAAATAATAATAATAATTTTAGATTTATTTAGAATTCTTAGATGACCTCACCCAATTTTCCCTACTGTATTTTTTGTTACTGTGCACATTTGTGAACCAATTTTAAGACCACATCAGCACCTTATGCACTTTATAGAACTGTGAAACTTGTGGTTTGTAATCTTAAAATATGCTTTAATATTTGATAGAAAATGTCTCCTGTAACTGATCTTTTTGTCAAAAAATGTCTTGGCTCTTCTTAAACATTTATTCACACAGATGAACTTTAAAATTAATTTGTGAAGTTTCACTTTTTAAATCTTACGGGGATTTTGATTTGGCTTACATTGAATTTATTCATTTTTGGAGACACTGACATCTCAACATGGTAAGTCTCTAGGTCTTCTTTTATGTCTTTCATAAAGTTTTATGTTTTCTCCCCATAAGTCATGTATTATTCATGAATTCACATTATTCACAATATTCACATAAATTTACATGAATATTCATATTAGTCATTACATGTTATAAATTAGATATTAAATTTATTAATGCCAAAATATAAGAAAGCAATTGATTATATATCTGTCATATATCTGAGCAACTGACTGTATGCTTTTGTTAGATCTAATTGGACTTAAGTTGATTCTTTGGGATTTTCTATTTTAGTCAGCCTAAAATCTATAGTTAATAACAATTACCTATTTTTTTCTAAATCAAGGAGCTGTTTATTGGAAGGAGGATATAGCAACAAATCACTAAGAAAATTTAATCAAGGATAAATTAGATTATTAGTATAAATGCTTCCTTTATTCTATATTTAGGAGTTAGGAAATATCAATACCATGTAAGAGAAAATTTTTTAAATATTTAACTTTAATACTATTAAAGATACTTTGTATACTTTTATAGAAGTCTAGAGATAAGGATAGTTGATACTTTTAGAAAAATATGTCCTATCAAAACTGACTTAGGAAAAGAGGCAAAGTCCAAAGAGATCAATAATCATGAATGAAGTTAAGAAAGCTGTTCAGGAATGAGTTATATTATCTATAGCCTTATACTCTATATAGTCTTGATTTCTCCCTGCATTTATGATTTTTTGTATTGGTTATGAGAGATAATGTTGATTTGGTAAAGTAAAGCATTTGTCCTTTTCCTTGCTTGAACAAATTCCTTCTCATGTTTAGTTAATGGTGAGTTTTGCTGAAGACTTACCAAGTTGAGGAAATTCACTTCTATTCCTAGTTTATTGTATGCTTTCATAATAAGTGAGGACTGAATTTTATAACATGCTTCTTCCCAGTAGATTGGAATGATCAGTCTTTTCTCTTTACCTATTAGTATAATAAAGTCCTAACGTTAAAACAACTTTTGCTCTATGAATAGCCTCATTCCAATTTTGTCGTGGTATCTTGTTATTTTTGTGAACTTCTAGGTTTTATATAGTATATTTGATTTAAGAATTTTTTTATCAACATTTGCGACAAAGACTTGTCTGTTCTATAGCTCTTTTAAAGGCTTTTATTTTGAGGGCTGGAGGGAATATACAGGGGTTAGGATGATTGCCTTCATGGGGTCAATCCCAATTCCATTTGTATGAGGTATAGGCAAAAAAGCAAATAAACAACCAAAAAAACCAAAAATGTTTGTTTTGTTTTTTTGTTTTGGAGGCACACCTGACAGTGCTCAAAGATTACTCCTGGCTCTGTGCTCAGAAATCACTCCTGGTAAGCTTGAGAGACCAAACTGTATGCTAGGGATCAAATCCCGGTCAGCTATGTTCAAGGCAAGCCCCTTACCCACTGTAATATCTCTCCAGCCCCGCCTAAAGATATTTTTCCATGTACAGGAGGAGTATCTTTGAAAAAATTGTATCTTTCCTCTCTTTTTCTTTTGTATCGAATTGTCTGTTTCTTGGCATTTATTGTAAAATTTAACTTCACTTGAGACAGGAGGAGGTAGCTACCGTTCTGGTCACTGGAGCTTGTGATTCTCATAAGCTGTTGGATGAGCATAAATGGGCAGAATCAGGGAGAAAAGAAATCTAAGGAAAGAGCAGCAGACTTTTTGTGCATATTGTTTCTATACAAACTCTTACCTAGCCTGAAGATTCCTTTAAGGTAAGGGCAATGGAAATGAGGAGAGATGAGAGGTACAGGAAAAAACCAACGTGGAAAATGAATCAATAGACCTTTGTCCTATTAAAAAGCCACAAGGTGGCAGGTGTCAAGCTAATGTTCCTTGGATTTATTGGGAAAATGACCAGGTTTCTGAAAACAAAGGATTTCAGAAGAGGGAAGAATTGAGAGATGAGGAATTCAGGGTTGTTGTTGTTGTTGTTTGTAGCAAGTTTGTTTTATTTATTGTGATGGTTGTAAATAAGTTCACATGGTTACAATAAAGTTAAAGTTTCTGGTGTTGGTGTAGAGTCACCACCAGCGTGCCCAATACCCTCTCCTCTACTGTCCTTGGACTGGAGCGATAGCACAGCAGGTAGGATGTTTGCCTTGCACGTGGTCGACCAGGGTTCAATTCCTCCATCTCTCTCAGAGAGCCCGGCAAGCTACCGAGAGCATCTCGTCTGCACGGCAGAGCCTGGGAAGCTACCCGTGGCATATTCGATATGCCACAAACAGTAACAAGTCTCACCATGGAGACGTTACTGGTGCCCACCCAAGCAAATCGATGGACAAAGAGACGAGAGTACTACTGTCCTTATGTCTCTTCTAGTCCACCTCATCTTTCTTCCCCTTCCTCATACTGCTTAGTAATCTCATGTTTATAATCCAGGGCTAAGGGTTTGCTGTCGTTCTATATTGTCACTTCTCTTGTTTTGCCCCACAGATGAGTGAGATCATTCAAATTTCTCTTACTCCTCTGAGTTGTGTCCTTTAATATGATGCCTTTCCGTTCTATTCAAATTGCAGCAAACTGCAATATTTCCTCTTTTCTGTTAGCTGCAAAGCAAGAAATTAAATTTTAGACATGATGAAAATATCTTTTAGAAGACTGAAGAAGGAAAGAGTCTGGGCATGGTTAATGTAATTTTCACAACTAACCTAGCTCTAATGTAAACAAGAAGCTCAGAAAAATTGAGTTCCCCAATCTCTTTAAATTATTATTTTCACTAGACATTAATTTTTGCTCCGGGGCCACATCCAGCACTGCTGTGAGGCTACTCCCTATTAATTCTCAGAGGTCACTTCCAATAGTTGGGGTCACTCCCAACCCAGGGGACCATGTAGGGCCAAGCTTCAACTCAGGACTCCCACATTCAAGACATGTACACTAGCCCTCTGAAATACTTTTGATTCTAACAACCATACTTCTCTGTTTCCATCCTTATGAGGTGTTAGTCCCAAGTTCATTGGCATTCAGGGAAATTAAGAGTTTTTTTACTTAATTGTAGGAAGAAAGGAAAAATGTATAGGAATAGTGAAAATAAAATTACTAGACAGAAGTGAGCAACATTCCAGAAAATCTGAGAGGAGAAAATATATTTCTCAGAAAAAAATTTGAGTACATAGAAGAGAAATAGTTTCTGTACTTGATATTGTTTTAATCCATCAAGAGAAAGTATTATATAATGAATTGCCTGATTTCTAAACTTCTACTAGTAAAACTTACCTTCTTACTTTTCTTTCTCCTTTTCCTCCACCCTGCATGGCCCAAAGAAAACCAAACCATTTATCACCAAGGTGTGGGGGTGATAAATCAATGAGGTAGAGAGGAAGGATTATCGTGATGTGACCAGCTCTAGGACAATAGGTATAGGAAAATGTGGAACACCACGAAAGAAATGAAAAAGCCCAAAAACTCTATAAGGAGTATCTTTAAATAAGATTTTCAAGGAAAAGGAGGTATTTATCAGGGAAAGAGGGATATTGAAGGAAATATAAAAAGGAAGGAAATTCAGAACAAGGCTAGATGGTGTGTGTGTGTGTGTGTGTGTGTGTGTGTGTAGGTCCAGACCACTGCATACCTCTTAGATAGTGGAAAAGCAAGTGCTGTTGCTTATGGGGGCACCTGGCACCTTTAAGCTGCTCCTGTGTGTGGTCCAATCGTCTATCTGGACTCACCCTCCGAGCTTGTCATAAGAGCACATCTCTGAGGTTCTATAATAGCTCACTCCTGGTGAGCGAAAATGAAAACCCACAGAAAATGAGTCACTGCATAGAGCACTGTAGTACTAGGGACTCGGAAAATCTAAATACCACTTGGCACTAGAACAAGAGTTACAGTGGGCAGGGTGCTTGCCTTGCACCCTGCCACTGAGGTCGACCCTGTCATCTCAAATGGTCCCAAGCACTGCCAGGACTGATCTCTGAGACAGGAGTAACCCCTGAGCATCACTGGATGTGCCCCCCACCCCAAACAAAAGAAAAAGAAGAAAAGAAAAAAGTCTGAGCACCATGACTTTCCGGAAATGTGACAAATGTGTATTTTGCAACAGTTAAAAAGTAGAAACTAGGGGCTGGAGTGATAGCACAGCGGGTTGGGTGTTTGCCTTGCACGCTGCTGACCCGGGTTCGATTCCCAGCATCCCATATGGTCCCCTGAGCACCACCAGGCGTAATTCCTGAGTGCAGAGCCAGGAGTAACCCCTGTGCATCACCAGGGGTAACCCAAAAAGCAAAAAAAAAAAGTAGAAACTAAAAGAACCTGTAACCCTATGAATAGATCTCAGAAGCTATTAAAAAAGAACTGAAACAAATGAGATCTCCAGAATAAGATTATTGTATATTTAAAATACTCTTCAAAACTACATTATGGGTGTGTGGGGTGGGGAAGGTGCCACACATGTTGGGACGCAGGACTTACTGCCAGGTTCTGTGCTCAGGGGTCACACTCCTGGCAATGCTCCTAGGACAATATGTGATATTGGGGATGGAAATGGGGTTGCTGTGTGCCAGGCAAGTGCTTTAATCCCTGGGTTATCTCTTTGACCAGCAAAAGCCCACACTTTCCATCACAATAGATGTAGCTCTGTAGCTCCACATGCCCAGGACCTATACCAGCACAACGGAGAGTGGGCCTGGAGGTGGGGCCAGGGGATTGAGCGCTGGGCTTCGGGCCCAGGGGGGAAGAAAGTCCTGACTGACAGAATCATCTGGGAACATGCATCACCATGGTCCATGTCTTGCCCCCAGGTGCAAAGAAAAGACCTAAAAGTATGAAACATGAGGGGATAATGTTTTTGCCAAGGAAAGAGGCTAGCCGAGTTGGAGGGACCCTGGGATCAGAGACTGGAGGAAGGCTGGAAGCGGAGTGTTGCCTACTTCCTGCTTCAAAGGCAATTGAAAGCCACAGAAGACTACTCAAACTTTCCAGGAGAAAGACAAAGATCAGAAGTAAGGTGGGGACATAGGGTAGCTTCAAATAGTTTTTTGGTTTTGGGGTTTTTTTTTTTTGCTTTTTGGGTCACACCTGGCGATACACAGGGGTTACTCTTGGATCATGCACTCAGGAATTACTCTTGGCAGTGCTTGGGGGACCATATGGGATGCCGGGAATCGAACCCAGGTCGATTGCACATGCAAGGCAAATGCCCTTCCCACTGTGCTATCGCTCCAGCCCCAAAACAGTCTTATTTATAGAGTCTTGAGTGTGACTCTAGAGAGTCTCCCACCATACAGAGCCCCAGGATGTCCCCTCTCCTTGCCCTCCTCACATCGCTGGTTCCTCTGCGGGGAGCAGATTCCAAGGCTAAGCTCAACTCTTCCCACTGCTCTCAGACTGAATCCTGAACAAGTCACCTCTTCTCTCTGGGCTGCTTTCTTCCCTGTCCAGCTTGTACTTTTCTTTGGCTCCATATTATTTCCCTCGTAATCGCCCCAACAGGGAAATCTTGTCCCCTCAGAAATCCCCCAGGTGTCTCCAAATTCCTGACACCCTGTTCAATCTTCCAGCTTCACAGCCCCGCCCTGGTGAGGAAGAGCAACAAATTGGTATCATAATGGCCCTGCTGATTGCATTAGGGGTGTCTAATATAATCTGCCCTCATGAGGACCATCCATCAACGCAGAGCCCCGCCCCAAGTTGCTGCCACCCCGTCACATTAGCCAGGCCCTTCATTCATCACGACCACACTCCTCCACGCGGACTGACCTAGACAGATGAGGGGCCAAATCAGATTTATGTCATGGAATTGTGGAAAAAAATCAGGCCCATCCATCTCCCAGACATGGAGGGTGGGGGGGAGTCCTGTGTGCCCACTCCCTCCGAAGCTCCTCAGGGAAACGGGTGCTAATGGAGAAGCCAGCCAAGTGGCTTTTGTTTTCCTGAAGACCCTTCCTGAGGCCCTGTGGCCCAGTGCAGTCCTCCAACTGGCTTCCCTTGTAGTCCATCATCTAAGGAGCAAAGTCCCTGCCAGAACTGGCACTCAGTGCCCTAGTATGTGCAATTGGTTTCACGTTCAATTATAAGATGAAGAATTAACTCCTAAAGGGGCTGCTGAAGAAAGAATCCTACCGATGAGAGTTCAGAGAACATGAAGCTATAGGTGTGTGCATGTATATATGCATTCATGTGTATGTGTGTATGTGTGTGTTTGTCCTGACAGTGGGTGGGAAGAGATGTGCTAAAGCAATTCTGTGATAACCACAAGATTTGGGGGTTGAGGGGGAACAAAACAAAAATATCATTCGTCTCAGTGAAGTCCCCACGGATGTATGCTTGGGACGAAGATTTCCCTCTTTCCCAGAGCCCCCTTCTTCTACCTTTGCCTCAAATATTGAGTTCCTGAGACTCTAACGTTGGTTCCTTTCCTTCCAGTCAGGACTGTCTATTATTACCTTATCCTCAACTAGTACCCCAAGAAAAAAGTATTCAACTCTTTCTAACCCAAATCTCTCTCACTTCTGTGCCCCCAGCTGACCTGCACTGGACAATTCCACATGCAGTGCCTTTAATCGCCCTAAAGCTACAAAGGGAGAATCAAATTCATCCCCTTGGTTCCCAAACCTCACTTTTCTCTTGGTAAATACCACCACCAGGAACCCAGTTACCCAACCTGAAACCATGATCCCCACACCTAATTAATTGCCAGATTGATCCACCTTCTGCTTCTAACTGCAAATGCTTCTAAAATCTACTTTACTGTCCTCATACTCGTTTTGGTTTAGTCATTACTATGCCAGCCACTCAGACTAAGTTCCCTGGGCTTCAGTTCTAGATGTTCAATTTCTAGATGAGTGAGATCCCCAAGTGTGCCAGGAGTCGGTTGGACAGTAGCAGAACCAACGTGTGCTTCAGACACTTCCTCTGAAAAAGTGGAGATAATATGGTGCCTACCTCCTAGAACTGCTGTGAGGTTTAAATAATATAGGCAAAGTACTTTTACAGGCTAGCAGTGTGAGTCATGTTAGCTACCAGTGTGTGTGTGTGTGTGTGTGTGTGTGTGTGTGTGTGTATGTGTGTGTGTGCTATCAAGGATGAAACCCAGGGCCTCACCCATGTGACGTTTCTGTTCTGCGACTGAGACATGGCAACCCGGTCCACTGTGCTATTTCATTACTACTATTACTACTGTCATGGCTGTTATTAGTACTACATGAGGCCCGCAGCTTCCTGAGGGGTCTCTCCTGGGCATCTCTTCAGTGTGCCTTCTAACCCACACTTGACAGGGGAAACACTGAGATGCACACAGGAAAGGGAGAGTAAGTGAAAATCTCTGAAGGGGCCCAGCAAATTTGGGGGTTAGAATCAAAGTGATTCCTGAGTGTATGTTCTTAGCCCCGCAGTGCTCTGCCCTGTTTGCATGGATGAAACATGAATGTGTATGGGACAGCAGCAGAGAGTCAGGGAGCGAACCCAGAGGACCAGCGGAGAGTTGCAGGGGCTCCTGACAGTTTTCCAGGGAAAGGGGTATTTTGTGGGGGATCTGACTGCAACAGTGGGCTTAACTCTTGGTTTGGAGAGGAGCAGAGGTATGGTGGGATGCTGGTGGAGAGATGTGCTGGGGGATGCTAATGTCTTACAGAGTCCAGGAGCCCAGGAAAATCACAAACCTGTGCCCAGGTGGCCCTGGCCAGCAGATCTGTGACATTTTTTTTTTCAATTTTGTTTTTGAGTCATACCCAGTGATGTTCAGGGGTTAATCCTGGCTCTGTGCTCAGGAATTAATCCTGGCTGTACTTGGGGGACTATATGGGATGCCGGGGATGTGTGCAAAGCAAACATCCTACACACTGTACTATCTCTCTGGCTCCCTGACCAACAGACATGTCCTGGGTGTCTGCCTAAGAATCTCTCCTTGGGGCTGGAGCGGTAGCACAGCCGGTAGGGTGTTTGCCTTGCATGCGGCCTACCCGCCTTGGGTTCCCAGCATCCCATATGATCCCCTGAGCACCACCAGGAGTGATTCCTAAGTGCAAAGCCAGGAGTAACCCCTGAGCATTGCCGAGTGTAACCCAAAAAGCCAAAAAAAAAAAAAAAGATTCTCTCCCCATGGACAGACCATCCCACCAAGGCTTGGGAGAGAAGTCCAGACCCAGATTAGCTTAAAGGTGTGAAGGGTACAGGAGCAAGAGGCAAGTGGGCAAGAGACAAGTGAGCTTCTGGGTAGTCTCAGCTGGTCTCAACTCAACTTTTCAGAGAGTCTGAAGGGGCCATGGCCTCAGGCAAGAGTTTCCTTGGATTTGCCCTGGGCAGTGCCTTCTGTTCTTGGCTGGGAGTAAGCTCCAGTCCACTGCTGGGCTTAGGCCCTGGAGATGAGTTTAGGTCCCAGCTCCACAATCCAGCTCAGGGCTAGTGTCCCTCCCTGGGCTGACCTTTACTTCCATCAGTGGCCTGAGCTCAAAACACTGAAAACCACCAGAACAATCAGTCAGTGACCCCAAAGGCTTTGATTCAGGGTCTCAACGGGCAAATCTCTACATCTCCTGTCTTGGAAATTCAGATTCAACCCAGAACTCTGATGCACAGAGTGAAGCCCCTCCCCCACCACAGCACCCCAGCCCCAGAAGCTGCAGAGGCCGGCTCATTGCAAAGGTGGCCCTGGCACAGGGGGCTGGGAAGCTGGACAGGGGCACCCTGGAGCTAGGAAGCCGTGCTTTAGTCTGTCTGGCTCAGCCCCTGTGAAATGAATGGGGTTCCTTTGAAAAAATCAACCAAGGATCCCGTTGGCGGGGGGGGGGGGGGGTTGCAGTGGAGGTTGGGGCTGGGGGTTGAGGTGGGGGTTGAGGGGGAAGCAGCAAATTCGCTCAGAGCCACCCAAGCACGTCCCCTCCGCTCTGTGCCTGCGGTGCTCCATCTCCCACAATAGCGCCGGCTATGTCATGCCTTTCTTCCTCTGGATCCCAGTTGTCAAGCCTTCAAGAAAACGCACTTGAGTCCTTTGTCACTGACTGTAATTTGATAAACTGAGCAGAAGCACACTGCTCTCCCCATCCTTTCAAAAACTGTTACTGCCAGAGAAAGAGGATGAGGGAAAGAGATCTGAGGGCTTTGAGCAGACGTTTAAGCCCGAGCGCACGCGCACACTCACACACACACACACACACACACACACACACACACACACACACACACACGCCCACGAGCACTCACGTACAGAGACTCATCCACATACCAGGACCTAGAGTTGCCTGGAATGGGAGGAGGTTGGATCCCAGATTCTTGTGTGTGGGGGCCTGGGCCCGGGGTCCCAGGGCAGATGCCCTCCCAGCTCCTAGCGACTCCCCTAGTTGCAGGCCCAGCTGCAACCGCCCAGTGGGCGGTGCCAGGGCAGGTCCCAGGCTATAAAGGGCTCTGGGCTTCCCAGGCCTCAGGGAACGCCATCACTGCAGCGGTGTCCCTGCCAGTCACAGCCAGCTCTGGGCACTGCTGGGCCGGGCCTCACTGCCACGCCACTCTGTCCCAGGCAGTGCCGACTCGCACGGCTGTCAGCTGCGGTCTGTGCCCACCCCGTGTTCTCCATAGGCAAGTGCCTCCTGTGAGTCTTTCTTCTGGGCGGGGTGTGGGCAGGGGCGGGCGAGAGCCGCAGGACGGGGTAGAGACAGATGGAGAGATCCTTCCCTGATTCTTTAAGAACCGTTCATGATGCTGAGGGACCTGAGAGGCTTACAGTGAGGCTTGTTCAGCCATCAGGCAGAGAAGAAAGCAGCTTTCCGAAGGCACCCTCTTGCTAGGACTACAAGGGGGCGGGGGTGGGGGCTACCGTCCTAACTGGTCATCCGAGGGGGGTGGTGGGGTGCGGTGAGGAACCAGGCTGTGCTGCGGGCTGACGCTGCCACAGATCCACACTCAGACAGGAGGTATAATTTGTAAAACAAAACTTAAAAACAAACCCCCCAAACAAAAACCATCCCTGAAGATTCAAGGATGAGCAAGCAGATCCCTGAAGACGGGGAGGTACGGTGCTGGCAAAAATCCATAGAGTCCAGAGCAGTGCGAGAGGAAGAGGATTGCAGAGAATCAAGAGGGCGGCTGGGGGGACTCGGGGGTTCCGTAAATAAATGTTCGCCTCAGCCAGCAGGTTTTGGGAGGGGGCGGGAAGGTCAGCCTTCGGAGGTTCTAGAAAAGCCACGGCAGTGACTTCCAAGTGAACTGGGCTCATTTGCCATCCCCAAGTAGCCTGGCCAGTGGGGGCCCCAGCCCTTCGGAGAGCCAGGGCGGAGTGGGGACATGTCCTCTACTCTGTCCTTGAGGACTGGGCACCAGAGGGGTGCTGGCAGCCTTGCAAAGCTGTTGTGCACAGAGGAGAAGGAGGCAGGCACCCCGGCCTAATGATCATCCTCCGAGACTGAGGTCGGGAGCTGGGATCCAGGGCCCCAGAGGTACTGGGATGGGCTGGCGCTAAAGAAAGTCCTGTCGTGGAGGTTTGATGTCCAAGGAAGGGGCTCCCCACCTCAGAGCCTCTGGGGGAAACAGAAATCCATTTCCCCATGAAATTTTGGGGCAGAAGGAAGGTGCTGAGAGCTTCTGAGCTTCTGTCTAATGGCCTCTCCAAGCCAGCCAACGGGGCAGAGCGGAGAGCAGCCAAAATGAGGAGGTGGGGGCTCAAGTGGGGTGACCTCAGTATAATGGGGCCAGACCCCTGAGTTGCTGCCTGCTCCCTCCCACCTCCACCTGCAACCTCCTGCCCCCACCCCTTTTATCTTGGGCTGTCTTCACCTCTCCTTTTTGGCTCTGGTCACAGGAAACAGAGTTTTGAGTGTCACTTAAAAAAAAAGTGCCAATTACAAAAAAAAAAAATTCAGGGCCCCAATGATGCAAAAATCGACGCATTCTGAGAGTGGAACATGGAGGACTCTGCTGTCAGCTGTAATGGTGAGAAGCTCTGCAGAGAACAAAGCGGGCAGCCACCATGTGGGGCGGACCAGCTTCCTGCTCCCAGGGTTGTGGGCTTGCTGGTGTTAGGACAAAGCCCCAAGGAGGGGGGGCCAAGGGCCTCAGTTTTCTCCTCAGCACAGAAAGGAGCAAGTAACCTGAATAGCGAACAGAGCAGCCAGCGCTGCTCGCTCTTCTCTTCGGTTGCTGTGCAGAGAAAGAGGGAGCGGGAAGGCCCTGCAGAGATGGAGCTGGAAGCTCAGTCATTCACAGCACAGAGCACCCCGGGCTCCTGGGGAGCAGGAAGCAGCTTTGCCTGTGGACAGATTTTTTTTTTTTTGGAGCCTGGGAAGAAATCGGGTGTAGAGGTTGTGCTTTGCCTCATTGTCTGTGAAGGGCCTGCCCCCATATCCTCCCGGCCCCTCTCCCCAGCACTGCCAAGTTCATTCCGGCAGCACGCCACCTGGACCCCGATCTCCCAAACCCCCCAGTCTGTCCTAATTTCAAAGTGACTGAAGAGCAAGCAAGGCTTCAGCGCATTGCAGACAGCAAAGGTTTATGTTTGGGGGGCTGGTAGGGGGGTTCAATGGTCCTGTGATATTAGACACAGCAGGGCAGGCAGGGTGGGGGTGGGGGTGGGAGGGGACCAGAGGGACACTCACCAAGGAATAGACTAGGGCAAAAGAGAGCTTCAGACCGAGATGAGAGCCCACCCCCGTTGGCTGAGCCGGGTCCCCCTCCTTTAGGGTGCTCCACAAGAGGTCAGCCACTCTCCCCTGGCCAGGGGATATGCTTGATAGAACTGGGGTTGTCTGAGATGAGGGACCAGGTCCATCTGTGAATTAAAGTCAGTTAGAGGTAGGCTTGGGGTGGAATCAGACTGAGGTCTGGATCCAGAGTGAGTAGTACAGTGGGTGGGGCATTTGCCTTGTGCGGGGTCGACCTGGGTTTGATCTCCAGCATCCCATATGGTCCCTCTGGGATCCTCCAGAGCTAATCCCTGAGCACTGAGCCAGAAGGAAGCCCTGAGCACCACCAGATGTGGCCCCCCCAAAACAAACAAATGAGTGAGAGGAGTAGAAGGAGCCTGCAGAGGTGCTCTGCCAGACTGGCTTTCTCTGTGCTTGTCCACCTCTTTGTGCACCCGCCTTCTGCCCCACTGCCTGCTTTCCCGCACCCTCTCCAAGTCTTAGAGAAGTGGAGTTCTTCCACTTTCCTTCCCAGCCTCCTGAGTGTCCTTGAGGGTTTTCAGTGGAGAGATGGTTTAATTACAAAGTTCAGGGCAATGGGACCCCGCGTTCCTGGGGACATTCCCCAGAACCCACCTTGTGGCTGGGCAGTGGAGATTCAAAATGACCCCCCATGCCCCCTCCCAACTTCCACTCTGTACCCCCAAGAGGAGGAGAGGATGCAAGTGCAGGAAAACATCCCCAGGAGGGAGAGGAGGGGCTGTGACTCCCCCAGAGCAAACCCTTCCAGCTGGGGAAGGGAGGCGGGACCTCTTTTTCTAAGTGAGGGGTGGCTGTCTGGCTTTGTGCTGGCACTGGACCTCTATCCTGCCATGCCCATGCTCCAGAGACAGATGTGTGTTTCCAGGGTCCTGTCCATCTCACTGCCTCGAGTCAGGGCTGGGTTTGGGGGATCAGGATAGATTCTTAGGGTTCTTCAAAAACAGTCTTCCCAGGGCCAACTCTTGTCCAGCTTCCTACAAGATTAGGGACTGGGGTGTGGTACTCTAAAGTGACCAAGTCAGAGCGGACAGTCTGAAAACTTCCCAGCGGCCTGAGCGCCCCCAGCTCTAACGATTTATAGGATGGTCGTAAGTAGTTTCTGCAGGCTCTTTATGAGCGTCTGGGTTACAAGTTGCCGGGGAGAGGCCGAAAGGGGGTTCCTTTGGGAGCCTGCGTACAGTCTTTCGAAGACGCATCTCCCCTCCCTACCCTCGTCGCTCCCCCCCACCACTCCCCGCTCGCCCGACGCCATCCCACCCCCGCCAAGAACAGAGATGAACAAGGAAGGGGGAAGCGTGAATCGCTTCCCCTTGAATCTGTAGTACTGTAGCTGCCCACCAGGTGGGGTTCCAGGGCAGAGAGTGAGCGCGGAGATGACCCAGCGCTCGAAGCGACGGACCAGTTCGTAAATCTCCGCCCGCCACAGCCGCCTCGGAGGCGCTCACACCCGCAGGCTTGGCCCCTCTGCCCGCACCTAGGACGCGCACACGCGTTCTCTCCTCCAGTGAACACCCAGACGGAACTCGTGCTGGGCCCGGGGAGGCGTTAGCAGGGTGAAGTTTAGTTTCTTTTACACGCACACCATCCTGAGCGGAGGGTGAGCCAGTCTGGGACTCTGGGAGTGAGAAAGGGAGCGACGGAGACCGAGAAAGGGGGCTGGGTCCGGCCACCAGACGCACGGCCGGGAGCGAGCCAGGCACCAGGTAGCAGCAAGCAGTGTCCGGGGCGGGCGCGCGGCGCTCGGAGGCTCGCAGGCACGCGGGAGGAGAGGCCAGGTGACAGACGGAGGCATGGAGCACGGTCAGACCAAGAGCTCGGGAGAGCGCAGACAACTCCGCAGACACACCACACAGCTCGCTCCACAGGCGTCTGCCGGAGCGGGGGACCCGCGCGCGCGCGCGCACGCACACACACACACACACACACACACACATACACACACACACACACGCAGGTGCGGCCCGGGGCCACACGCACCCCTTGGCGCAGGCACGCGCGCCGGGGCCCTCTGCGGCCGGCTCCGAGAAGGTGGCCGCGCTCGCCCGGCGTGTTTATTTACTCATTTGTATCAATGAACGTTTGTACCCGACTCCTCCCGCCTCCCGGTGCCGGGCCGCCGCATTTGTTCTCGGTGCGGGACGCTCCACTCTTCCTCGGGACCGGCATGGGGCTTCCTCCGACGTTGCGGGAGACAGACGGGTACTGTTAAGTTAGGGGGTCTCGAGCTGTCCGAGAGAAGGGGCTGCAGCGCCAGCAGCCCGGAACGCGGACTGGCAGAGGGGAACGTCGGGGTCGTGTAGGGTAAGAGACCTGTGGAGGAGGGTGGAGACCTTGGCATTCGAGGTTTGGGGATGTCCTGGTGGGGAACGGGGGTCCTGATTCGGAGTGGGTGGGGTGGTGAAAGGGAAGGGTGGGGTGGGGGTCCCGGGAGGTAGTGGATAGCGGGGTTCGGCGGAATAGGAGCTTGGGACTCTGAGCGCCCAACCAGGGGGCTTCTGGCGCCCCTCCATCGAGGGACAGAGTCCACAAGGCTGAGGGGGCGATGGCCTACGCGGGGACCTCTGGGGACGCGAGGAGGGGGCCGGGGATCCCCGGGTGGAGGGAGGCGGGGGGCGAGGGTAGGAAGGAGCGGCCGCCGAGCGGGCACCCTGCGAGTGCGCACCGTGTGTGTGCGTGAGCGATCGTGTGTGTGTGTGCGCGCGCGTGTGTCTGTGCGCGTGTGTCTCATCTCGTCCGTCTGTAGGTGCCTGGCTCAGCGAGACGCCGGCGAGAAGGAAGAGGAGGCGAGAGGTGAACTGAGTTTGATCCTTCGGCGGCTACAAGTGGGTCCCCGGCGGGCGGCGGGCGGGCGGCCGGGGCGGGGCGGGCGGCCGGGGCTCTCACACGCTCTCCGGCCGCCGGCCTCTCACCACGCCTCCCGCTTTGTACGCGCGCGGGGGGAGGGGGGCTGGCGGGGCGCCCACGGCGCAGCCTTCCCGCCTCTATATAAACACACGCATCGCCTGGCTTCGGACTCCAATTCACATTGAGAGAAGCTTTTAAAACCACCAGCCCTGAAATCCTGCCTTCTGCTTACCCCCCCTCTTGCAATTCCCCCCCCCTTTTTTTTGCCTTCCTTTCTCCCCCAACCCCGCCACCCACTCCCCCTTTCTTTCCCCCAGCAGCAACTCCAGAGCCGAGAGACCGCGTCCCGGGACGGACTGCCTTTTCTTTAATTGATACAATAGCCCAGCTCGGGTTTTCACCTCCTCCCCCATCCCCACCCTGCCTCACCCCTCCCGCCGGCCCGCCGCTGCCGCCGCCCCAGCGCCCGCCCGGGGCTCTGTGGCCGGCTACGCGCTGTCCCGGCCGCGCTCCGCCCGCTGCTCACCCGCGCTCCGGCCGCCGCCGCGCGCGCCGCGCCTCTCCCGCAGCGCCCGCCTCTGGGGGTGCAGCGGCGTCTGAGCGGCTCGGGCTCGCCGCCCCGGGCAGCCCAGGGACTCTGGGCTCCTGCCTCGCCGCTCGCCTCACGCCCGAGCGCCTTCTCCCTCGTCCCCAAAGTTTCTGGGTTTGTTGGAATTTGGGGATTCAGGATTTTTTTTTCTTTTCCTTTTTTCACCTAGGAATTTGAGAGCGAAACTTGACAAATCGACCGCACTTTCTCCGCTAGCTCTCAGTCCATCCCCGTCTTTTTCCTTTTCTTCTTCTTTTTTTATTTTTGAACCCTCGAGCAGAAGAAGGGGCTTACGGGGGCGGGGGGAGGCTCCCGCTGGATAAAGTTTTCCAAAGTTTTCCGAGTGTGATGGTTGCGGGGAGGCTAATCCACCAGCTGATTCAGGGCTTCATCCCATCACCCCACTGAGCAGCCCCTAAGCCCGCTATAAGGAAACAAACAAACAAACAAACAAACAAAGTTGCACTCCGAGTCGGGGGCGCCTCGTGTCTCCTCTCTCTTCTTTTAGGCAGCCCCCCTCCCTCTCTCCGCTCCCTCGCAGCCTCCCACTCCCCTTCCCTCGTCCCATCCTCCTTCTCTGTTTCGGCTGGAGGTGCCAGGACCCTCGGCCGCAGATCCCCTCCCCCTCCGCTCCCGTCCCTTCTTGTCCGGCCCTCCCTCCCCCGCCGCGGCCGGCACAGCCAATCCCCCGAGCGGCCGCCAACATGCTTTTTGAGGGCTTGGAGCTGGTGTCGGCGCTGGCCACCCTCGCCGCGTGCCTGGTGTCGGTGACGCTGCTGCTGGCCGTGTCGCAGCAGCTGTGGCAGCTGCGCTGGGCTGCTACCCGTGACAAGAGCTGCAAGCTGCCCATCCCCAAGGGCTCCATGGGCTTCCCGCTCATCGGAGAGACCGGCCACTGGCTGCTGCAGGTAAGGGTGCACTTCTAGGTGCTCAGTGCTCTCCCCGGCCAGCGAGCCCCGAGCGGCAGGCCATCGGAGCCGCGGTCCGGCAGAGGGGCGCGGGGATCCTGAAGGCACAGGTCCCCGCCCCGCCCCTTCCCTCCTCCCGGGCTTACCCTGCCCGCCGGCGGCACGGTTCCGAGCCACCGGCGCCCGGCGCGCGAGGTTCTGGGGGCTGGTAAGACAGGACCCCGACCCGAGAGGGTGCTCAAGATGGGCATTTCCCAGTCTGGGGCGACCCAGGAGGGTGCTTGGAGCGTCGGGGGGAAGGGGAGCGCTTCCCGCGCTGCGACGGAACAGCGGTCCTAGAGTCACTTTCGCCGCCCACTTTGCGCTCCAGCCCCCGAGTCGCCGACGGCCAGCCGGGCTTTTAGAGGTATCCCCGGGGCCCCAAAACAGTCGGGGAGAGGTAGGGGCCAGGGGCAACCATAATCTCCGTCCGCCCCCACCCCTCACCCCTTTAAGCCACGGATTGTGTTCCTGGCGGGTCGGAGTCTGCTTCAGGTACCACCCGGTCCAAGGTCCGAGAGAAAGTGTGTGTGTTTGAGTTAGGGGAGGCAAAAGGTTAACTCAAGGAAAACGCGCAGCCTGAGACCAGAGGATTCTTGGCTTTCGGGGAAAAGGGTCTATTGACTTATTGGGTGGGGACAGGCTAGCGAGGCAGAGACCCGGGAGGGATGTGTGTGTGTGTGTGTGTGTGTGTGTGTGTGTGTGTGAGTGAGTGAGTGAGTGAGTGATCCACAAGGGAGGGTGCGTTTGTGTTGTTAGACTCTGCACAAGCCCACGCGGTGAAGATGGGGGTGGGCGCGTCCTGGATTTTAACCCAGGTAAGTATTGGGGAGATTAACTTGAAATTCACCTCATCAAGTGCTAGACGATCGCTTTTTCAATTGATACACCCCAAGTGTATCCTTGGTGGGGGTGGAGTGAGGGGTGCGTCCCTGGATTAGACGCGGGAAGTGTGCTGTGGGTACATGTGTACGCGTGCACGCGTGTTCGTTGTGCGGATGCTGATGGCAGTTAAGAGGAGGATAGATAATGTCCTGAAACAGACACCCGGGGCCCGGGAGGTGACGTGGAGACCGGCGGGCGAGTTGAGAAGTGCAGAAGCTTGGCTTGGAATGAACCGACGCGTGCAATCAGCGCGCGCACCCGCCCCGACCCGCGCCCCAAGTGTCAGCGGAGCTGGGGGCTCTGAAGTGGACATGCGGCTCCGCTGCCCCACGGTCCTAGCGAGTTGGGGTCCAGCCTGGCTCTTTGGGGTTGGTTGGTGTGATCAGGTGGGGCTCAAGTCAACCAATAGGACTCCCCCCCGCGAAGAAACCTCCATAGTGTCTATTATGCCGTCCCATTTCAAGGGTTAACTGCAGCGGTGTTCTAGGCGCTTGGCCGAGAATTTAGGAAATAAAATAAGTCGCATGGGCATCGGGCTCCTGTCTTGTTAGAGCCAGTCTGCGGAATTCGCGGCCTGACACCACTCCTTCTTCCTGACCTTTCTCTGCCCCCCCCTCAAATATCCCCCTGACCTTTTCCTCCAAATCCCACAAGAGCCCTAAGGACTCTGCGTCTAACCCGTAAGCTTGCACCTCCCATATCTGCGGGCCTCCGGGATTTACACTCCTCGGGGAAGGGAAATCAAGGGGGTGCGTGTGGAGGAGAGCTGAAGGGGTTAATGGGAGCCCTCTGAATCCCAGCTTTATTTTTTCGGAGTCATTTATCAGATTTTACGGGGGGACCTCCAAGGGCTCTCCGTTTCCACTGTGCGCCATCTAAACAGAGCCCAGGGCTAAAAATACAACATTTTTGTATAAATTGGACTCGCGGCCCGAGCGGCCGCCCCTATGAAAGTCCTCTTTGTGAAGACCGTGGAAACGGCGGACAAATAACTCTTTATTAATGCCACAAAAAAACGCACTTTAATTATAGTTAGGCAGATCAGAGGCGTAGGGGGGGGGACGGCAGGAGAGAGGCGGCGGCCACCTCGGAAAATTCACAGCCCAACTTTTGTGTCGAAAGAAAAGAAAAACAGAGGAAAAGAAGTAGCGGAGAGTCGGAGAGTCAGACGGAGCGAGGGAGACGGTTCGAGCAGACGGAGGGAGGGAACCCCGCTACTCAGCCCCCCTCCGCTTTGTCGCACCTCCACCCTCGCCTCTATTTCTCTTAAAGGGCTAGACGCCGTCTAGAAGGGCGGCGGGGTAGGGGAGTTCTGGGGGGGCTGCACCGGCCGGGCCGCGGGACGGCGTCCCCCTCCGCCCAGCCCCCCCTTCTGGAGCAGCGCGGGCGCTCCAGGTTCGCACCCTGTCGCGCGCCGCGGACAGAGACGCATGTGGAAAAGTAATTAGGGCTCTGGGTTCTGCAGAGTCACTTTTCGGCAGTGCCGGGGTGTAGACACTTCGAGCCGGAGAATACTTTTCCATGGAAGAAAGGGAAGTGAGGAGGGGGAGCAAGCTGGATGGTCACCGTGGGGGTGGGGGGGGGGGGAAGGGATGGGTGGGACCCGAGCCCGCCGCGCCACCTCTGTAAGGCGGGCCCGACCCGCACCGCCTGACAGGTGGCGCCCCTCCCCTTCTCCCTCGCCGCCGCTCCGGCAGCCGAAGGGTTAATGTGGGTTGGGGTGGCGAGCGCCTACGTCAAAGGTGAGCGGGACGCCTCTGCCCCCGCCCCTTGGAGGTCCCCTCGGTTTCCGGTACCCGCGCGCGGGGCGGGCGCAGCCCCGCCACTCGGAGCGCCAGGCCCAGGCCCCGGCCTAGCCCGCTCCGGCTCCCGCCGCCGCCGTCGCCAGGGATCCGGTTACCTGCCGGGGCGGCCCGGCCCGGCCCGGCCCGACCCGACCCGGCTCGCGGGAAGCGCCCTCCTCCGCGCCGCCGCTCCAAACTGCAGAGCGGCGACCAAAGTCCTTGTCAGTTATTTCTAGGACCGACGGCAGGAGGAAAATCGCGGCTGTCAGCCCGTGACCCTGCCCTGCAGAGCCCTGGCCGGGCCGCGGGGTTCCTTTGGCGGCCCACCCCCGAGATGGGAGGAAACCCCCACCCCCGGCTGCAGGGACTGCCTTCGGGCACCGACCGCTCACCGCTATAAATAATCTTTGGCTCGCGGCCACCCCGCGGGGTCTCGCCAGCCCGTGGCCCGGAGCCTGGAAATATTTATTCCGAGAGGCTCGGGAGCTCGAGGCGAGTGGGAGGCGGGGAGGGGTGGGGGCGGGTCTAGCTTCAGGTCCCGCCGTCCGGGATACCTTTCCCTCCCGAAAGTCATTACTACAAAACAGTCTCCCGCAGGGTGCCCCTGGGCCTCCGCCTCCCTTGCATTATTTATTATCCCCTAGGCCCTACTTCCCCGTGCTCGTGCATGCTATGAAAAATAAAACCTACGTGCGTGTGTGTGTGAGCGTGCGTGCGAGTGTGAGCGCGCGAGGGTGGGGGAGGGGCGTGGGCCTACGCCCCGGGTCCTGCACCCCTCGCCCCCGCAGGCCTTCTCCTCGCCCCCCCCCCCACCACCGTGGGGCACCCCGTCTGGAGACGTGCGCCCTGAGAGAGGTCTCCGGTGTGGCTCCCGCAGGGCTCTGGCTTCCAGTCCTCGCGGAGGGAGAAGTATGGCAACGTGTTCAAGACGCACTTGCTGGGGCGGCCCCTGATCCGCGTGACGGGAGCGGAGAACGTGCGCAAGATCCTCATGGGGGAGCACCACCTCGTGAGCACCGAGTGGCCGCGCAGCACGCGCATGCTGTTGGGCCCCAACACGGTGGCCAACTCCATTGGCGACATCCACCGCAACAAGCGCAAGGTAAGAGCCCCCCCACTTGGCTCGGAGACTGTTCCCCCGCGACTTCCCATCGGGGATGCTGTTCTCCGTGCCCCTGGAGGAAGTCCCCACTCGACTTCCCGCCTCTCTTTGCGCACCACATTGGGGGATCCCGCGGTTTCCGCAGTGGCCAATCCGGATAGCCTGCGTAGGCCTCCTGGGAGTCGGCCCTCTCAGCGGGCCCACTGAGCCATCCTAGCACCCCCGGCTCAGTGAGCGACTGGGGCAGAGCTTGAACAAATGTGGGGGAACTGGGGCAATGCCGTCCAATGTCGGTCCACGTGAAGCCCACAAAACTGGAAATAAAAAGAGGGTGGACAGTGCGTCCGGCGCGCCCCTTTTTCCTCCAGGATCGCTCTCAAATCAAAAGGAGCCTTCTGATCAAAGGCTGCGTGGAAAGCCTCGCGGGAAAGCGCGGGGGTCAGGGGTGCGAGTCTGGGGGCACCTGGCGAGCGGCGGTAGCTGGCAAGGCCCGGGAGAGAGGAGGTGAAATTTGGGCCGCTGCGCTCCCGGGTCTGGAGGTGGGGGGAAGGGCGCGGGGTGGGGAGAACAGATGAGGCGCAGGCGGGAGATCAACCCTACCCGCTCCCCCCGCCCCCCCCAATAAAGAGGAAAAGAAAGTGGGTGTTTATCCTGTGGATTTCCCGAGCGCCTGGACAAGGCGCGGAGGAAGCGAGCCAGTGCGCACGGAGCGAGCTCCCCACCCCCTCTCGGGGCTGCGCCGCGCCGCCGCCGCTCCGGGCGCGGGCGGCACGTGCAGTTTGAACTGCAGTAACCCGAAAGCTGAGCCGCCGGCGGGCGGGGCGCCGGCTGCGGGCTTCGAGCGGCCAGACTGGGGGCGGGGATGGGGTGGAATGGGGGCTCCACGACCTCCCTTCCTTTTTTTTTCCATTGGGTCACGGGACTCACCCAGTTTGGAAACCCCGAAGGAAGAGACCGTCTGAGGTGGCCAGGAGGAGTGCTGGAGCCCCAGGAGTGGGGAGGAGGGGGCCCCCTTGGCGAGGCAGCCCCCTCGCCCAGAAGGCTTGTGTGTGAGGTGGGCTGGGAGAGCGCGGGCTATTCATCGCGAGGTACTTGAGGCCTCCGAACAGGAATTCTCCACAGAGACAAAAGGAGGCGAAGATCAAGGGAAAGCTCAGGTCTGCAGTGCCTCGCCTCCCCCATTTAAGCAGACTGCTTCTAGACTTTGGAAAGGGGTTCCCCAAGTCATCTCTCCCGCCTGCTCTCGGGCGCTAGAAGCAGCTGACACTGGGGGCAGGAGGAGTGGGGAGAGCAGATGAAAGGGGGTTCTAAGGAGCGCTGCTGGTGGAGGCGCTGGCCTTGCCTGGGGCTTTTCAAAAGCCTTGAGCACTTCCTTCTTTTCTTCCTCTTTGTGACTCCCCACAAAGTGAGTAGAAAGCTGGAGACCGCTGAAGGCAGAAAGGGGGCTGCTTCTGCATTTTTGATGGCCACAAAGGCTTTGTGCAAAGAGCAGTCACTGTTTCTTTCAGGGGATTCCAGGCTTGGAGTGGTGTAGAGGTTTGGTGCAAGCCTGAAAGCAAAGAAAGGGCCAGGCAGGACAAGAGGAGGCAGCCCAGGGAAAGAGCTGCTTCCATGCAGAGCCCTGGACCACCTGAAACTGCCGGAAGTTGGCAGGACACAGAGGGGAGAGATGCAGGGAGGAAGAAGAGGGCTTGGCCTCTCTGCAGAGGTATTGCCTGTCTCACCTTGTGTGTCCAGGTGGCGGATGTGGGGGAGGCCTTGGAAAGGCCCCTACAGAGGGACTTGACCAGGTGAGAACTGCTGCTCCAGGACCTGTCGAGAAAGAAGGGGTGGAGTGGGACCAGGGTGGAGGCAGGACCCAAGGACCATGACTGGACATTGCTGGCCTGAGTTAGGACATTCCTGCCTTCTGGCTCCTTGGAAGTGGATGAAGAAGTGGACAGAATCGGTGCTCTGATTCTTGGCTGTCAGACCTTTTGCCTGACAGAGATTTGGGCACCTACTGCAGGTCCCAGGCCTCTGGGGGTCCTGCTGCGTGTGTGCTTACTGTCCCCTCCTCAGCTCAACACGTCCATGCAGGCGTGCACCACCCGTGGCTCACACCTGGATGTGGTTTCAGTAACACAAATTGCAGTGCTGGGGTCAGCATGGATGTTTCATACACGGGTTCTTCTGAACTCAGAAGGCCTTGGGTTGGGTACGGAGGTGGAGGTGGGGACACTTGGGTCTTACTTCAAGAAGTAAGTCTAGCTAGAGGGAGCAGGAAAGATTACTCAGGGGCCGAGTCGGGACTGGTGAGAATGGCCAGTGTGCAGGACCCAGTGCTCAGTGCAGGGTGGGGGTGACACTCGGGGGGCTCACCCCAGCCAGCTAGCCACTCACTGTCTTACCTCACCACTGCATGGGGACATGGCTGGAGAGTGGACCGTGGGGTGGGGGGGGAGGGCAGCCTGGCCTGATGAGGAAGGGAAGGAGCAGGGGTGCTGGGATGGGTCTGGTGGGGAGCTGGGAGCATCATCACTCTTCCCAGATGTCCAGATGTCCTCAGCCACTGGGCTCTGCAGAGTTCTTCGCAGCACCTCATGTGGTCCAGAGCCCGAAGGGGTAGAGGCACCTGGTCTGACAGTCCTCACTAAGAGCCAGGCCTGTTTCCCTGAGAGCCACACTGCAGACACTGTTCCTCCTTCTTGCTGCCCCCACTCCTCCTTGGGCCCCTGGTCCCTTGACTGAAGCTGGTGGGGAGAGGGGCATCCCCATGGCAGCAGGTGTATGGGGGAGATGGAGATATTCTTCTAGAAGGGTGGATGAGATACGGAGGAAAGGTTAGGGGTGGCAACCAGAGGCACAGAGGAGAAAGGTCTAGAGCCCAGCCTGGCTTATCCCACCTCTTGGTGGACCCTCAGGCCTGGGCAGCAGAGTCACGCCCACTGCGTTCCACCAGGGGCAAAAGATCTTTAGTGCATTGGGTGGGAAGGTGGTGAGGTGCAGCCAGGTGCAGCCAGGCCCGGGCACTGGGTGTTTGCCAGCAGAAGGCCTTCATCCAACAGCTACTGTAGCACCCGCTGGTGGGTACAGGGGGGCCAAGGGGGTGGGGGAAATGGATCTCTCTGAAGGTCCGCGGGGGAGGAGTCCACGGCCAGCTGCCAGGGTGCTTGTGAGTGACCGCCTCCCTCTGCACGCCCTTGTGCTATGCAGCTGAGGGGTGGGTTGGGCGTGGGGGCCGCCTCCCCCCTCGCCCCCTCCTCTCTGTGTGTCCTTCCAGGCTGGGACAGCTCCACGCCTCTGAAGCTAATGTGTCTGCACGTGCTCTCAGCCTTGGGACAGAGTCCTGTCCTTGGGGAGGAGTAGGGAAGCTTGGTTGGGTTCTGTGCCAGCCCCGAGTCCACTCTGCTCCATTGCTATGTCCAGTGCTGGCTCCCATGGCTGAAGGGTCAGGGTGGGGGTGCACCTGCAGAGACCCAGACAGCCTCGGAGAAGACCAGAGGTGCCCAAACAGCAGGGTTGACCTTTAGATTTGTCCTGGGCTTCGGAGGCAGACCCCCTTCTCAGGTCCTCCAGTAACTTCAGGACCCTCACCCCAACGCCACCCTGACCTTCTACCCCAGGGCTCCAGTGCAGAGTGTAGTTGTGGGAGGTGGAGTGAGATGGGGGGCGGCTCAGGGGTCAGTATTTCCTGGAGCATGACTTTGGGGGGGCTTCCTCTGGACCTAGCTTTCTAAGGGGCATTGGTTTGGTGGGAGGCAGAGCCTGGGCAAAACCTTTCAGATTTGGGCCTCAGAAGTCCTTGTGGCCCCCGTGCCCCCCCCCCGCCCCACCCCACCTCTGTGAGCCAGGGCTGAGCTTGCAACAGTCCAGTCTGGGGAAGGGAAGAACAGACCAGGAGTCCATGGGGGCGGGGCAGATGCGGTGTTCCCACAGTTTGGGAGTCCCAAGCCACAGTGGGGAGGGGGGGAATGTTGTGGGAAGGTGGGGTGGGGGGTGAGGGTGGGGTTGCTGGTCAGCCCTTCTTACCAGAGACAGGAGGCCCTGAGCAGTAGCAGCCCTGCCTGGAGAGGTGGGACCCACACCTTGGCATCAGCCCTGGGCGGACAATTCCCCCTCCTCCCCACTGCCACCCTCTGTTATTCTTTCCTCTGCATTCTGTGGCTCCCGTGGTCTGGCAGGGAGGCCTGCCCACGCCCCTCCCTCGTGGGCAGCTGCGTCCATTCCTCCCCAGCTGAGTCACTGGCCGGAGAGTGGGTTCCCTCTGCAGCTCCTCCTGCACCCTGGCGGTGCGTCTATCTTGTCTATCTGCCCGTTCATCTGTCTGTCCACTTGTAGCCACCAGCAGAGGAGAAGGAAGAAGAGGAGAAGGAGGAGGAAGAGGAGAAGGAGGAGGAGGAGGAAGAGGCTATCTGTGGAGCGGGTTAGCACACAGAGCCCGAGGGTGGGGGGTGTCTGCTGCTCCCCTCCCAGGGGTACTGGGTGAGGGGCAGGAGGCAGCAGGTGTCGGGACAGTTATTGGAAATTCTGAGCCAGAAGGCTGCATGCAGAAGGAGCAATTCAGCCGGCCTGTTCCCCTTGGGTCCTGGGAGTGGAAGAACATTGAGCCAGTGAGAGATGGGGACTGGGCAGGGGGAAGGGTTTTGGAGCAATCCTCCAGGGTGGGCTCCCCTCCTCTGTGCCAGGAATTACTGGGGCTCCCCTCTCTGTGCCGGGAATTACCGGGGCTCCCCGGAGCCTCTGCCCTGACGCTCCCTGGCACCCAGGCGGGGTGAAAACAGCCTCTTCGGCACTGGGTTCCCAATCACCTCTGTCCTGAATTCTTGGATCACTTTCGGAGATTCCAAGGGAAGCCCCACAGGGAAACAAAGCAGCCTGGCTCCTCTTACGGCTGTGGTCAGGGCAGTTGGCTCTGGGGGCCAGGAGCCCTTTCCCACTTCACACTGAGCCGCTCCCCCGGGCACCTTCCCTGTGCCCAAGTCCTGACCCCGCCCATCCTGGCCAGCACCTCTGCCTCCTCCTGGCTTTTGTGGTAGGTGTTTTTTCTTTTTTTTCTGGGCTGCCCCAGCTTCAGGAAGTGCCTGTGTTGGTAACCCCAGGCACAGACCCAGGGATGAGGCCCTGGAGTTTTCCAGGCGCCTGGGGGCCCCTCGATGCCAGGGGAGCAGCTGAGCTTAAGGCATGGGCCTGAACGGGGTGACCTCTATTTTTTTTTTTTTTAACGAGGTGACCTCTGAGCAAACTCCCCAGGGCCCAGAGCTCTCTGCTGGGCATTTCCTCTCCCGATGGGGGCTCTGAGGAGGACTATGCCTCAGCCAGGGGGAAAGGACCCCTCCACATTCCAGTGGACCTCCTGCCATTCAGGACAAGAGATCTGATCTTGGCTGTAAAGTCTCTTTTCACAAGTTTCAACCTGGGTTCTTACAGGTCCTGAGCTATGGCGGGCCTCTGGCATCACTCAGCGCCTGCCTTTCTCCATGGGGGGGGCGTCTCCGTGCTCCAGCACCCCAATCCTCCTTGCCCTTCTTGGCCCCTCAAGGCTGCAGACAGAGCAATTCAGCTGGCCATCGCTAGAGGGCGCAGGGAATGTAACCTTTGGGGCAGGGCAGGGCCTGGCTGCTGGTGCTAGATCTGGTCTGGTCGGGCCAGTGGCCTCCCCCTTCCCCCCCTCCCCCCCCCCCCCCGGGCCTCTGTAACCCGTGTACGGTGTAGAGTGCCGACTGGCAGGCACTTAACATGCGACTCCCGTTTCTCCCGGGGCAGAGCATCTACTTAGGTACCTACGGACAATGGCGTTCTGGTGCTCTGCCCCTGAATGAACCCCACGGGTCACCTAGCATGAGTGACTTGGCCAGGATCATATTTGAGTGTGGATGACCTGGAGTTAGTACCCTCTCCGTCCCCCCAACCCCCATCCCTCACTGCATTTTACATTCTGGCTGACTCTGACTGGGTCAGGGGCTGGGGGGTGGGGTGGGGCGGCGAGGCTAGCCTCTTCTCTAGGATCCCTCCAGGTGTCCACCGTCTCAGTCAGGTCTCCAGGATGCCAGCTGTGAAAGCCCCCTTCAGCCTGGCCTGACCTGTCCCTGCCACCCCCACCTCAGTCTCCTCGCAGAGGCCAGGCAGCCTCGGGCTTGTCTCTCTGCCTCCCCCCAGGGTCCGCTTGGCCCCCGTGCGTGGCTTCCTGCTCACCTCTGGCACACTCTGCTGTTTTCTAAGGACCCTTTGGTGGGCTGGGCTGGGTTCTGGGGACAAAGCTCCACTCCCCGCCGCTGCCTGACCAAAAGCTGAACCTGGAGCCAGGACGAGGAGGGAAACCCTCTGAAACCTCCCTCCAGAGGGCTGTGGGGTGGGCCTCTGCACCTTCCCAGGCCCCCTGGACGCTCCCCAGCTCCCTGCAGCTGTACAAGGTGCGAATGAGCCCTCCAGGCTAGGCTGCCAGTGCCTGTCCCCCGTTGTCGTCGTCCTTGTACCTTTCTACTGTCCCCTAGATGCAGGAGCAGCTCCAAACAGTGTTGGCTTCTGGGCCCCTCACCGGCCTCCTTACCTCCCTCCCTCTGCCCACCGGGAATTTCAGAATGAAAGTGCTATTGTGAAGGCCTGGCTGGGCCACTGAAGGGCCAGCACTGTTATTTCTGCAAACCAGCCCTCCCATTAGCCATGCAGGGCTTAGGCCAGGAAAATGTTACCTTTTCCTCCTCGAGCTGACTGCAGGGGAAATTCTCACATTTACAGTTTGTGCGGTGCTTGTGTTTGGGGGGCAGGCGGGGAGGGAGGGTGTGGATGTGGGGATTGCAGGGGTTGGGGGGCATCATGAGGAGCATTTGTCTCTTCCCTCTGCTCTGCCCGTCTGCCTCTCCTCCCTGACCTGTCCCTTGACTGGTCAGGGGCACCCCTCCTGCTGCTCTGGATTACCGGGGCGGGGGGGGGGGTGAGGATGGGGGCGGGGGGGAGTTGCTATTCTAATCAAGACCATCACCCCTCTTGAGCGCAAGTGGGCAGCAACCCGTGTGTGGCCGAGGTGTGGGGAGGTGGAGAAGGAGAGCACGGGGGTGGGGGGAGGGATGGAGGGGCTGGAAAGTGGGAAGTCGAGGAGGCAGTCTTGGTGGCTGCTCACCAGGGAAGGGAGGACACTCTTTTGCCTTTGTGATCTTTGGGAGTGGGACGCCTGCCCCAGCCCTGCCACACCGGAGCCCTGTGGGTGGCACAGCTCTGAGCACGCGCCCTAGGATTTCCCAGTGTGGGGAGAGCACTTTGGGGGCATCTCAGGAAGCCCTGCCTGCAGCCCTTCATCAGTGCTGTGGATGAGCCCCCTCCTGCTTCCTGCCTCTCCCCCCGGGTCCAGACTCTCCTGGCAGCTCCCTGGCCAGGCCCCTGAGAATCTCTGGGATGCACCCTTCCACCATGGAGTGAAGGCCTCTTCCCCAGCCCCCCCTTAGCCCCCCTCTCCCGCGGGCTCCCCACCCCCACAGCTGGGAAGCCCCCCAGCGCCTCCCACACACCCGCTGGCAGCTGGTCTGCAGAGTCCCAGGAGGGGTTGCCGCTGTTTGGGGCGCGTGCTTTTCCGTGGGTCAGGAGAGGAGCTGACAGCTCGGGCGCCCCATGAGTGATGAGGAAGGTCCGGGCGGAACGGGAGTGCTTCCGAAGCGTGCCTTCGCGCTTGCCTGCCCCTGCACCACAGCCCGTGGGGTGGCCGGGCTTCGGAGGAGGGGGGGGCTGCCATGGAGGGAGCCCTGTCTTGGAGAAGACACAGGGGCTCACCCTCACAGCCAGGGATCTGCACAGGCCAGCAGCGGTCTCTCCCTGCATGGGTGGCAGCTCCACGGACCGCCCGGGCCCCCCCCCCCCCCGCCACCCTGACAACTTGTCTCCCCTTCTCTGGCCTCCAGGTTTTCTCCAAGATCTTCAGCCACGAGGCCCTGGAGAGTTACCTTCCCAAGATCCAACTGGTGATCCAGGACACACTGCGGGCCTGGGGCAGCCACCCCGAGCCCATCAATGTGTACCAGGAAGCGCAGAAACTCACCTTCCGCATGGCCATCCGCGTGCTGCTGGGCTTCAGCATCCCCGAGGAAGACCTGGGCCACCTCTTCGAGGTCTATCAGCAGTTCGTGGAGAACGTCTTCTCCCTGCCTGTGGACCTGCCCTTCAGCGGCTACCGTCGGGTGAGCCCCTGGGGCCTGGGCGCACCCCAGAGTCCACCCTTGGGCCAGGCGAGGGGTGGGGGAGGCTGAGCCTATCCCTGGCCGCATAGCCAGAGCCTTTGCAGGGCCAGTTCGAGGGGCCTGTCCTGGTCCCGAGGCGACTGTTCGCCCCCTTTCTCTGCAGGGGATCCAGGCCCGGCAGATCCTGCAGAAGGGCCTGGAAAAGGCGATCCGTGAGAAGCTGCAGTGTTCCCAGGGCAAGGATTACTCGGACGCCTTGGACATCCTCATCGAGAGCAGCAAGGAGCACGGGAAGGAGATGACCATGCAGGAGCTCAAGGTGAGGCCAGCCCCTCGCTGCCCGGATCCCTGCTGTCCACCTGTAGGGAGGACAAGAAGCACCCCCTGCACAGGGTCGGGGCTGCCCCGCCACTGCCCACACACATGGACACACCAGGTGTCCGTGGTACCTGTGGGCCACCCTGCTGAGCCCCTAGTCACTATTTCAGTGCATTTCACAGTCTCATTAGCTGCACAGTGGCCTCAGCAAACACAGGCCTGGGAGACCAGGCACTTTGCTCAGGGCTGGTCAGCCCTTGGGGGAGCGAAGGAAGCCTGGAGCTAACTTCTGGCCTCCTTCCCCCCCCCAACCAAATCCCCCATCCCACCTGCCTTATCTAAAAGGTGCCACTTGACACTGTCTGAGGCTGCTGCCTGGGACATGCACAGGGAGCCCAGTGGCAGCCTTTTGCCTGCCCGGCTGATGGCCGCTCTACCGCTCTGATGGAGGAAGGGGCCCCGGCCCCAGCCACAGTCTCCCCACCGCACTCTCCCCGCTCTCTGGATTCCACCTCTGGCTCTTTACCCTGCTTAGCCATGAAGGAGCCCAAATGACTCTCTCGGTCACCTCCATAGCATGTAAGGGGTCCCAGGCCCCCACAGCCTCTCTGGACCCAGAGTCCTTGTGAGCAGATGGAGGAGTGAGGCGACACCTGGGGGCTTCTCTGTAGGTGCTCTTGGCCCTGGTGTCTGGCTCCCAGAGGACTGGGGGTCCTTGTGAGTGTGGCCCATGTGAGTCCCACGGTCAGCCAATCCTCTGGCCCCACCACCTAGCTTTGGGAACTGGAGGAAGCAGCTGATGCTGGGAGCTGCAGGGCAGGGACTTAGCACCCGCCTCACCCCACAGTGCCCACTGGCCTGAGTGTGTGTCCCGCCATGGTCATGGCGGAGACTAGGCCAGGCCAGCTGGGATGACACGCAGAGTGAAGCATGGTGTGACTTACTCTGAGAGCTTTCCACACTGTCCAGGGGTGTCTCTTGCTCGGGGACCTGTGTCTACCGTGGCCGCAGTGTCCCAGCAACGTGAGGCTCAGAGGAAGCAGGCAGGGCCCAAGAAGATGCCCCTGGGGGCAGGGGGAACACGACAGAGTGGGGCTGCCACCCCCTCCCCCCATCCCTCTCCCCTGCCTCCCTCCCCCTGGGCCCAGCTGGACTTGGGACCCCAGCAGCGCCCCTCCCCCCTGTGCCGCTGCAGGACGGGACCCTGGAGTTGATCTTCGCCGCCTACGCCACCACGGCCAGCGCCAGCACCTCCCTCATCATGCAGCTGCTGAAGCATCCCGCCGTGCTGGAGAAGCTGCGGGAGGAGCTGCGGGCCAAGGGCATCCTGCGCAGCGGCGGCTGCCCCTGTGAGGGCACCCTGCGCCTGGACACGCTCAGCGGCCTGCACTACCTGGACTGCGTCATCAAGGAAGTGATGCGGCTCTTCACGCCCATCTCTGGCGGCTACCGCACCGTGCTGCAGACCTTCGAGCTCGACGTGAGGAGGGGTCCTGGGGCCTGGCCCTGCGTGGGGGAGGGGCGCAGCCGCAGTTGGGGGGTGGGGGAGGATCGTCTTTCAGCCGGGCTGAGGGGCGGGGGCAGTGTTTGTTTGCTTTCAGGGAGTTTTCTGCCAGGTGTGGGGGGGCAGGGGGGGCCCAGTGGAGGGGTGCATCTGGGAAGCAGCATGCAGACACTGGTGGACTGAGGCCTAACCTGAGGAGTGGGGTTGGCCAGGTCCAGGGAGCCTAAGGAATGTGGCTTTGGGAACATCTGGGTGGGGGCGGGGGGCTGGAACACAGGAAGTCCTGGGTTCCCCCTCCCCCCCCCCCCCCGCCCCCACACCTCCTCTTCGGGGCTCACCATCCCTGCCCTCATCCCATGCTTGTCTCCAGGGTTTCCAGATCCCCAAAGGCTGGAGCGTCATGTACAGCATCCGGGACACCCATGACACTGCGCCCGTCTTCAAAGACGTGAACGTGTTCGACCCCGACCGCTTCGGACAGGCTCGCAGCGAGGACAAGGATGGCCGTTTCCACTACCTGCCGTTCGGCGGCGGCGTCCGGACCTGCCTGGGCAAGCACCTGGCCAAGCTCTTCCTGAAGGTGCTGGCGGTGGAGCTGGCCAGCACCAGCCGCTTCGAACTGGCCACGCGGACCTTCCCCCGCATCACCCTGGTCCCCGTGGTGCACCCCGTGGGCGGCCTCAGCGTCAAGTTCTTTGGCCTGGACTCCAACCAGAACAAGATCCTGCCAGAGACGGAGGCCATGCTGAGCGCCACTGTCTAAACTGCCCAGCCAGGCTGGGGGGTGGGAGCGGATGGAAGGGCAGAAACCTGTGTGTGGGAGGGGGCTGGAGCGGGGGAAGGGGGAACAGCCCCACCCCAGCTCGACCCTCCCATTTCCCCCCCTCCCTGATGAACCCTACCCAAAGCCAAAAGGGCCACTTCCTTCCAGGAAATAGGGGCCCAACTCCTGGCCCCTGCTTCTCTCCAGTTTCTTCTTGCTCCCTTGCCCCCCCCATCCCCCCCACAACTTAGCCCCTGGGACCGGGCCTGGCCAGGGGCTCTGCATGCCAATTTCAGTGTTACATGTCCGTGGCCCGTCCCGTGCTGCAGCCTTTGCTTGTGATGTCCCAGACTGGTCCCCCTGTGTTCATTCCTCTTGGATCCTTCTAGTGTGAGGTCACATGGTCGACTTGGGGGAGGGAGGAAAGAAGATGCCCCTTATGGTGTTCTTTTCAGTACCCCTGTCCCCCCTGCCTCCACTCAGATGGCGGTGGGCACCCCTCCCTGGGTCCTTCAGCGGGGAGGGGTCCACCCTTTGCCAGTTTGGACCTTTGAAATGATCTGTTGCTGCTACTTTTTCTCTCCTCTGACCTTGGGGCAAAGGAGCCCCAGGCCCCATCTTCCCAGCATCCTCCCAGTGGCCCTGGGCATGCGCACTGACACCCCCCCTGCCAGCCAGGTGGCCTTGAGCCCACCCTGTTACATACCCAAGGCCCTGGCTCATAGACTGCCCCCTGCACCCCTCTCCCATATTTATTCACTGATAAAACCCAACCTTGGCATTGCTATGGACTGCGGCAAGTGTCTGTGTCCCCACCCATCATTGGTCGGGGTGGAGGGATTTCCACCAGCGCCTCTGTTCCCTGATCTAGAATTGAGCAGCTCCCCCAGGCTCCAGACCTCCTGTAGGTTCAGCCACGGAGCTTAGCCTCCCTGCCCTCCTTTCCCACCCCAACACCTCTGCCACCCGTGGTCTGGATGGGGACTGGACACAGCCCTATGCCTTCCTCCCTGCTCTGTCAAAAACCCCCAGGTGCCACAAAAGTGAGGAAGCTCCCACAGTCTCCTGCCTGGCCACAGTTCAGCCCAGGCTCCCCCCGTGCAGGAAAGGAAGCAGGAGGCAGGATACGGGTTCTTCCTTCTCACGAGCCTCTGTCATCCCTTCCTTAACCCTCACGTTTTGTCCTTAGAGCCTTGGAAAGGCATCTTCGGTGTCCCTTCTCACCTCTCTGCCACTGTGGAGCCCAGCTCAGGGGTGTGGGAACAAGATGAAAGCAAGGGGAGGTGAGCGCAGGAGGCGACTCCCCTCAAGCTGCCTCAGAGCCTCAGGTCTGAGGCCGCTGTAGGGGAGGCTGGGAGAACGGAGGAGGAAGAGGAGGAAGAGGAGGAGGAGGAGACAGAAGAGGAGGAAGAGGAAGAGGAAAGAATGGATTTGTCAGAAGGGATTTGGGGGGTGTGTGTGTGGGGTGACTGGGGGGGCAAGAGAAGAAACTCCTGCCACTAGCATTTTAAGTCAGCAATTTGGGGTATCTTCTGGGGGTGGTTTGGAGGCCCTTGGTGAGTCTCTCAGCCATTTTGTCTGTTGCTTAGGTTTTTCTGCTGCTTTCTGTTTCTCTTTTGGGTTTTGATGATATGGAGATGGCTCCCTGGAATAGGGACAGTAGTTTAGCAGTCAAGTTTGTGCCTCGAAAAGGTGAGGCTCTGGGTTTGGTCCCTGACACCATAGAACACAGATACTCAGTGAGTTCTCTTTGCCAGAGAATCAAGAAGAGTGCAGGACGTCCACCCATGACTGCCTCACCGTTTGGCAACCCCTGTGAGCAGGAGGCTGGCTGGACCCCACTCTTGCTCCCATACACACCCACCTTCACTGGTGTGGTGTGGACATGACAGATCAATCTAGAATCCCCCATTCAGGGGGGATTCACGTGGTCCCTCCATTTTTCACTGTTACAACGCAGTGCTGCTGGCAGACTTTATTGGCAAAAGCAGGCCTTAAAGAAAAAAAATGTAGTAAGATCTGTCCCTCCCTCTTCTTTGCCCTCCTTTCTGAAAAACAGGCAAGGCGGTGTGAAGATTCACCAAAGGTCCCAGAGACCCCAGAATTTAAGGGTCCAGAGTTTGGAGGGGTCCTTCTCCTTCAAGCTGACCCTGGCATGCCCTGCACCAGTGATTCCTAGCTGACCATTTTATAGATGCTGCAGGAAGTGCCCCTTCAGACAGGAAGCACCACTCCCCAGCCAGGTCTGGCTCTGGTGAGCAGCGACCCTGAAGGCTTTGGAAGGCCTTCAGAGACCTTCCCTTGGGGTGACCAACCTGGGAGGGGACAGAGAAGGCTAAAATGGTGGGATGGGGGGGTTAGGGCGAGTAGGGGGTGTTTGTTCCTGCAAAGGAGAAAGGAAGTAGCATTTGCCTTGCTGGGTCTCAAAGGCAACAAGAAGAGAACTGAAGAACGCTCTTGATGGCTCTCAAGGGTTCCAATGGGGAAACGGGCTGTGTCTTTAGTCTCGGTCCTTCCGTGTGCCCGTGTCTGTGTGTAGGTTTTATAGAAATAGTTTTAGCTGGGTGACACTTTCTCACACATCATTCCTAACTATTGTCACTTGACATTAAAACAAAACAAACAAAACCAACCCTTGCCCCCTTCCCTGCAAAACTCTTCCTGCCATGGGCTTGCAGATTGAAGCACTTTCGATGTTGGGCGCTGGTGATTGTGTTCCGGGCGCCATCCCGACCCTGCCCGGATCGCTCTAATATTATTTTATACACAAACTTTTTTTTTCAATAAATGTTATAATTTTGTGTGTCTGTCTTTATAAACTATTATAAGTACTATTTTTGTTATAATTCAAAATAGATATTTAGTATAAAGTTTTTGCTGTTAAATATTTGTTATTTAGTAAAATATGAATTTTTCTCTATTGTAAACATGGTTCAAAATATTAATATGTTTTTATCACAGTTGTTTTAATATTGAGAAAGCACTTATGTGTTTGGTTTTGATATGAAAACTGGTGCCGTGTGAGTGTTTTTGCTGTCATGTGGTTTTAATCTGTATATAATATTCCATGTTGCATATTAAAAAATGAATGTTGTGCATTTTGTGATTATGGAAATACTCGATGTGGCTCTTTTATAGACTTCCATAATAAACCGTGGGGACTCACCTCCTGTGGCTCATCTCTGCCTTCCCACCGCCCTGAAAGGCCCGGTTGGCTGCCACCTGGCCTTCGGCAAAGCTCACTCACTTCTCTGTCACTTCTGTGGAGAAGTCTGTCCTGAAACATCTGTTTGCCTTTCCTTGGGCTGGTGCCCCTGGGAGCAGGTTCCCCTGGGGACTGGGGGTTGATGTACCTCAATGATGGCCACCACCTTGGCTCATGAGGCAGCTGGGAGCCAGCCCCCCCGCCCTTCGGCTGTGTGACTGAGTGACTGGGCATGGTCACCCGGAGTCCTGAGGGCCCGTCTTCAGAGTGCATCTTTTCTCGTGTCCAGAATGCTGACAAGAACCCGTCTTCCTGACGTGGCTGGAGGAATAGCACAGCGGGTAGGGTGTTTGCCTGACCCAGGTTCGAATCCCAGCATCCCATATGGTCCCCTCAGCACCGCCAGGGGTGATTCCTGAGTGCAGAGCCAGGAGTAACCCCTGTGCATCACCAGGTGTGACCCCCAAAAAAAGCTAAAAAAAAAACCCGTCTTCCTGACTGCACCCCGGGCCGCTTGGGGTGCTTCTCAAAGCCAGTTAGTTTCTTGAGTGTCACAGGAGCCAACGGATTCCTTCATTAATGTAATGCGGGTGAGGCAGGTTCCATGGTGATAGGAACGAGGCAAAGACCTGCTGGGTGCCTGCAGACGTTGCTCAGAGAGCAGATGCCCTGAGCTCCTGAGGCCTGAAATCCCGTCCTCCCTCCTAGCTGACTCTGACCAGCAGCTCCAAAGTCTGACTGTATTGAGCCTGGGAGGGAGGCGGCAAGGAGCCTGAACGCCAGTGTTAGGGAAATGTCCAGGCCAGTTCCCAGGACGGGAGGGCTGAGGCTACTGGGTGGAGAGAGGGCACTGAGAGGCCCCCCAAACTGTGCTCAGAACCCTGGGGGCCAGCCAAGGCAGACAAGGGGAAGAACCCTTCCGGCCCTTTCTCCCCTCTGCCTGGGGAGGGGAAACCCTGGGGAGCTGCCCAGGGAAAGGTCCTGTGGTGGCTGTCCTGTTTCTACCAGAGTCGGTGAACCCCAACCTCGGCTCGGCCCAGCCCGGCCGCTGGCCCAGACACTCCCTGGGACACTGAGCTGCTCCCCGCTGGCCGCTCAGTCTGACCACCCAGAAGAGGGTTGCCAGGGGTGCGCACTACTCGGGAAGCTGCAGAACCAGGCTCTGCCCTGGGTCCTCTTTCTGGGTGATCTGCCCCTCCCCCGCTCTGCGCTCCATGCCGCCTAGTCCCAACCCACCTGCTTAGTGGTGTGGGGAGAGTGGGGGTGCAGGGAGGAGGGGCCCCTCCGTTCCACAAGATCTGCCAGCGTGTGTGTGTGGGGGGGGGGGTAGAGGGACTTTCTGGGACCACACGGAGGCAGAGCGTGGCCCGAGTTCTGGAACGAGGGCTGCCTGTTCCCCAGGACTCCGCACCTCTGAGGGGCTTCTTCAGACAGATGCCTCTGGTCAGTAAGAGGCAAAAGAGGAGCCCCACCCCACCCCACCCCACCCCTGCTCTCAGCTGTCAGCAGGAAAACTTGCTGCTAAAGTTGGCTTTCCTGAGGGAGCCCCCTTTCCCCTGGAGGACATGTGGGACTGCACTGCCCACAGTCTGGCGGCCCCGCACGGGGGCGGGGTCCCTCGTCATCACCCAGTCTGTCCTTGCCACCCTCCCAGCCCCTCTGCAAACCCGCTGGGTCAGTGACGTCCCCCCACGGTCGACTGCTCCCCCGGGATCTCCTGGCCTGGAAGGAGAACACAGGCCGTTGTGGACAGGCAAACACGCCGCTGTTTGTCCAGGGACCGGGGCGCCAGTTTGGAGGAACTCGCAGACCGCACATTCTGCCACCTCCCAGCACTTTTCCAAAACAGCCTGGCTGGGGCCGGGGCCCGGCTGCCCTGCCCGGGGTGGCTGGGGGCTGGGAGCCAGGAACAGGGCTGGGAAAGCAGGGCCCGGGGGGCCAGCGGGGTGAGGCAACCAGGTGAGGGCAGAGGCAGCTCTGGGCCAGCCAGCGGGCTCCACTCTGACGTGACTTGGAGGAGAAAGAGAGCGCGAGGGAGAGGGACTGTGTGTGTCTGTGTTGGGGGCTAAAGGAAAAACAAACCGACCTGCCTGGGAGTCCCGGGGCCCAGCCAGCCGGGCTCCAGCTCTGGGCGCAGGACAGCCGAGCCAGTGCAGAGGCTGCTCCTCATCTCCGCTCAGCTGCCTCTCCACGAGTGGACGGATTTCCTTCACGGAGCCTCCTCTGCCACCAGAGACCCTGGTCTCCTGGGAGACGCTGAGTCCAGCCCCTCCAGCCTTGTCTTCTTCCTGCACAGAGAACCACTCTCCCGCCCAGTCGAAGCCCTGGCATACTGCATACAGCCCGGCCCCCTCCACCTGACTCTCATCCTAGACAGAAGGTGGGGGTAGCCAAGCCTGCTACTGTTCCCATGGGAGCGTAGTTCTGCTCTGGTGACAGTCTGGGGGTATAGTGGGGCTCCTTGGCTGTGGTGCCCATCAGGCCAGGTTGCTGATCACCTGGAGCTTCGTGGCAGGGAGTGCTGATGTCCTAGGAGGCAGTGTCTGGGCAATGTCCACCTTCTCACATCTTTCTCCTTCTTCCTGGCTTGCCTGCGCCTTTCCGAGCCCTTTTGGCCTTGCTTGGTATGGATTGCACATACTGGCAAGTCCTTCACACATTTTTTCCCTCGTGACCTGGTGGAGATTTCTTTTGAGACAAACACTAGAATAGCAGTGCCCTCTGGGGATTGCAACAAGAACACCCTCCCTGCAAGAATTCTGATTGACCCCATTTGAGTCACATGCCCCAGGGAAGGGCCTGGGGAGACCTTTGATTGATGGCCCAAGGTAGAGGTGGGTAGGACGTGTTGGCAGGCAAAAGTATAGCACTGTAACACTGTCATCCTGTTGTTCATTGATTTGTCAAACGAGCACCAGTAATGTCTCCATTGTGAGACTTGTTGTTACCGTTTTTGGCATATCAAATACACCATGGGTAGCTTGCCAGGCTCTGCCGTGCTGGCGGGATACTCTCAGTAGCTTGCTGGGTCCTCCAAGAGGGATGGAGGAATCGAACCCAGGTCGGCCATGTCCAGCAGAAGTATAAGGTATACCAAAAAGGCATGGGAGAGATGGGGAAAGCTTAGTAAGGTGGGGGGAGACCAGAGTTATGATTTGTGCAGGAAGAAGACCCTGTCTCACTGGAGTGGGAGGCTCTGGCTGCCTCTAGCCTCATTTGCTTCCTTGTCAGACCTGCTACAGGGGTTCTGTGTGACTGCGCTATCTATTGTTTGCTTTGGAACTGCAACAGATTCACTGAAGTTGCAAAGATAGTGAAAGGAAGGTCACTTGCTCTCTCACCAGTTTGCCTCCCAAATAGCTTCCTACATAATTTTGTATAATATCAAGACCAAGAAATTGGTGTAGTGTGTGTGTGTGTGTGTGTGTGTGTGTGTGTGGTGTGTGTGTGTGTGTGTGTGTGTGTGTTTGGTTTGTTTCTTGGGCCATACCTTAGGACCTTGGATACTACTCCAAGAAAGAGGTGCTCAGCAAAAGTTGCTCCCTGCTGTGCTGGGTGGCTATGTAGTCCAGGGGATGAGACTTAGGGTTCCTGCAGGAAAATCATGTGCTCCAATCCCAAGTCATGTTCCTGGCTCTATGTCTAGTATATTGCCACTTTATTATGCCAATAGACTCACATAAGCACCACTACAACTGATATTCAGCCTTATCCCATCACTACCAAACGCTCAGACATTCCAGACTCCTACCATCAGGAGTGTGGAGAGTGGCCATCCTTACCCTATTTCCAATTCCCAGCGAAGAAGCATTGAGTCTTTTGCTCTTAAGATTGGAGAGGCTCGTTATAAGATGGACAGAGCTCTTCTTATCCTTTAGTTGCTGAGATCTTTTACAAATCAAAAAATCAGTGCTGGATTTTATAAAATACTTTCTGTGAAGTGATATGATCAAATGGTTTGTGTTCTTTGAACTGGTATAGTTCACTGATTTATTTTTGAATGTTAAGTCAGCCTTCGGTTTTAAAGAATAAATTTCACTTGGTCATGATTTGTAATATTAAAAAAATACATTGCTAGTTTTAATTTCTTTTTCTTTTCTGTTTTACAGCCATACTTGTCTGTGTTCAGGGCTTACTCCTGGCTCTGTGCTCTGGGATCACTCTTGGCTGGGCCCAATGGAGTCTATGAGACAAGACTCTTCTCCACTGAACTATCCAACCTCTAGTACATACACATATGTACATATTCTAGTACATATATACAAACTTTGGTGAAATAATATATCGCATAAAATTGACCACCAGTGGCCGGAATTATGCACATTGTTGCATGGCCACCATCACAGATACCCAACTCTAACTCTTTCATCTTCCAAAATAAAACTTCTTTCACTGTGTCACTGTCATCCCTTTGTATCTACTAAATCCAACTATCCTACTAAATATAACTATCTATTCACCTTCTCTCCCTAAGCTTCTGGAAAGAACCATTCCATTTCCTTCTGTTCCTAAGAATTTGACAGTTCTGGGTACCCCATCTAGGTGGAATTGTATAGTATTTGTTCTTCTGTGGTTAGCTTAGATCTAGCATGTAGTAGGTTGGTTCAGAAATTCTTTTTTAAGGCAGAATGAGATCCCATGCCATTCATATACCACATTTTTATGTTTATCCATCTATCTGTTGATGGACATTTGCATTGCTTTCACCTTTCAGCTGTAATGAAAATCTCTGAATCTGTGCATGCAAATATCTCTTTGAGTCTCTGTTTCCAAATCTTCTGGGCATGTACCAAGAAGTGAAGGCACTGCATCATATGCTAAGTGTATATTTAATTGTGGAGGCACCCCCAGACTGCTTGCCACAGCAGCTTCCCCAGTGCCTCTGTAGTGCCTAGGGGCTTGATTTCCCTACACCCTCATTCACACCTATTTTGTTTCCTTTTCCTTTTTAACTAAAAAACAATATGGTATTTATGCGTGGAAGTGTATGGAACTGTGAAGCAGCATATCAATGGGGTTGAATTTGTGTTTCTCTAAAAACCAGTGCCAAGGATAACCTTTTCGTGTGCTTATTGGCCCAGCTAGAACACAGGGTAAGACTGACCTGGCATGCAGCTGACCCTAGTTGGATCCCTGGCACTCGTCCCGGTACCCTGAGTCCTGCCATAAATGACCCCCGGGTGTAGAGCCAGGAGTAAGCCCTGAGCACTTCTGAATATGGCCCAAGGATAAACAAACAACGATGTCTCATAGTTTCTTTTCATGTGCTTGTTGGCATTTGTCTATCTTCTCTGAAGAACTTATTCTTTGCCCATTTATTAATTTATTTTTTGTGCCTCTCAAATAGTGTTGAGGGGGCCTGGGACCACTGCCAGCAATACTCTCTCTTCATTGCTTTTCTTTGCTTAGCCCAAACCTAAGGGTGCTCAGGGCTGGTGCTCAGGGCCACCAAGAATTGAACCTGGAGACTAGCAGGTGTAAAGCAGCCCTTCAGGCTATGTCTCTGACCCCACCTGGGTCCATTTTCTAAAATCATATTTTTATTGTTGAGTTGTAGGTTCTTTTGTATTCTGGATAACAAACTCTTATGTGATTTTCAAACATTACTTCCCATTCCCTGGGTTGCCTTTTCTATGCATTAAGGGGTCATTTGTCACACAGTTTTAGGTTCATTTCATTATTGACCACAGAACCTTTTCAATATGCCAGTGAATTCTGTTTGCTTGGATTTTGTTGCAGTTCTTTGCTTCGTTATTCATCAGGGAGACTAATCTGCCTTTGTTCTCCTAGTGTCTGTCTGACTTTGGTCAGAGTAGTGATAATCAGGGAGTTTGGAGGTATTCCCTCCTCTTCAGTGTTTTGGGGAAAAGAGTGGAAGAGAATTGGTGCTAACTCTTCTTTAAATATATGGCATCATTTAGCAAGAAAGTCAAGTGGTCTTGGGCATCCTTTGTGGAGGGTTATCTATCAGCATACATGTTTGTGTATATGCATGCATAGGGGCCTCCCCCAGCCCAGGGCCACTCCCAGCAAGGCTTGGCCAGGTGGGGCCTGCTGGTAGGGGGCCCATCAGGGCCACAAGAAATAGTAGTACTAGAGATGGAACACCTGAGCTGTCTTTGATGGTATCTTGTCAGGGATTTCTGCCTCCAGGTAGTGTTCTTTGTTTCTGCTGAACCTGATTTTGGTATTGGGGTAGTAGCCTCATAGATTGACACAGAGCATGTCTTTATGGTATGTCCCATTACACATTTCTTTTTTTTTTTTTTTTTTTTTTTTTTTTTTAATTTAAATTTTATTGAATCACCATGTGGAGGGTTACAAAGTTCTCATGATTATGTCAGTTATACAGTACTCAAACACCCTTCCTTTCACCCGTGCCCATATTCCATCACCAACCACCCCATTATACCTCCCGCCCCCTCCCACCCCCCCAGTCCCCGCCCTTGTAAGTGATAAGTTTCACTTCGTTTACGCTTTATCTTGGTTACAGTCCATGTTTCAACACATAATTCACTATTGTTGCTAGGGCTTCCCCCCAAAAAAGAGAAGACAGTCCCACTGTCAAGGAAGCATTTGATGGCTCTCCATTGCTGAGAATGTAGAGATATTAAGTCCCGCTGTTGGTTACATAACTATTCTATTTTTTCCCCCCTCGTCCCGCGCCACCGAGATCACGCCTGTTTAGTAATCACCACGCTGCCTGACAAAGGGAAACAAACCAAAAGAGATGGTTATTTCTCGTCATCAGCCGGCGTGGGGCTCTAGCTTAGTTGATAGTCTGGTACAATGTCTGCAAGCAGTTTCTGGAACCAAAAGTAATACGCTGGTATCGGCCCCGGCTCAAGGTTCCACCAGCGTCCCGCTGTTCCATGTACATAATAATTTATTCCCTTGCATCCCATTCCCACGCCACCAGGTCCATGTCAGCTTAATGGACATCATACTATGGTTAACGCCACGCCGCGTTTTTTCCCGCGAAAGAAGGATATTTCTTCTCAGCCGGCGTGGGGATATGGCTTAGTTCAGTCTATAGAGATGGCTACCACTTTGGTGGCCTTCAATATTTCAGCAAAAGACTTACTATTCTTGTTAGGATTTCCCACCAAAGTCCGACCCGTTAAAGTCCAGGGAAAATTCTGCCTAAAATTCTATCGCTACAATCTTTTACCCTTTAACAAAAAACTTAGTACTATTGTTTGGAGTTTCCCCCCACGTTAAGCCCTGCCAAAAAGGAACATTTACACGTTGCTGACAATGAAACAATCAAAAGATATTAGGTCGCGCGGCTGCTATCGCAGCCGCGCGGTTTTGGATTTCTATATGAAGTCCAAGGAAGATTCTTTTGGTAATTGCATCACTCGCTGGCAACGCCTGGGCCAGAAGTTCCCAGCACACAGTTTGGAGGCATTTTGGGGGCGCCGCTCGTGTCCAAAGTGGTTCAGTTGCCTCCGGGGTCGATCTCGCGCGGGGCCGCAAAGGAGCGTCCCCACATGGCTCTCTGCTTAAATGTCGGCCGGCACAGGGCGGATCCGGGAGTCCCGCCCATCGGCTATCCCGGACTTCCTGTAGAGTCTAAAAACCGGCTATAGCCTCGCTGCGTTCAAACAGAAAGAGTTGAGAGAGAAAAGAGCATACCCTGCCGGCAGCGCCTGGGCCAGAAGCTCCCAGCACACAGTTTGGAGGCATTTTGGGGGCGCCGCTCGTGTCCAAAGTGGTTCAGTTGCCTCCGGGGTCGATCTCGCGCGGGGCCGCAAAGGAGCGTCCCCACATGGCTCTCTGCTTAAATGTCGGCCGGCACAGGGCGGATCCGGGAGTCCCGCCCATCGGCTATCCCGGACTTCCTGTAGAGTCTAAAAACCGGCTATAGCCTCGCTGCGTTCAAACAGAAAGAGTTGAGAGAGAAAAGAGCATACCCTGCCGGCAGCGCCTGGGCCAGAAGCTCCCAGCACACAGTTTGGAGGCATTTTGGGGGCGCCGCTCGTGTCCAAAGTGGTTCAGTTGCCTCTGGGGTCGATCTCGCGCGGGGCCGCAAAGGAGCGTCCCCACATGGCTCTCTGCTTAAATGTCGGCCGGCACAGGGCGGATCCGGGAGTCCCGCCCATCGGCTATCCCGGACTTCCTGTAGAGTCTAAAAACCGGCTATAGCCTCGCTGCGTTCAAACAGAAAGAGTTGAGAGAGAAAAGAGCATACCCTGCCGGCAGCGCCTGGGCCAGAAGCTCCCAGCACACAGTTTGGAGGCATTTTGGGGGCGCCGCTCGTGTCCAAAGTGGTTCAGTTGCCTCCGGGGTCGATCTCGCGCGGGGCCGCAAAGGAGCGTCCCCACATGGCTCTCTGCTTAAATGTCGGCCGGCACAGGGCGGATCCGGGAGTCCCGCCCATCGGCCATCCCGGACTTCCTGTAGAGTCTAAAAACCGGCTATAGCCTCGCTGCGTTCAAACAGAAAGAGTTGAGAGAGAAAAGAGCATACCCTGCCGGCAGCGCCTGGGCCAGAAGCTCCCAGCACACAGTTTGGAGGCATTTTGGGGGCGCCGCTCGTGTCCAAAGTGGTTCAGTTGCCTCTGGGGTCGATCTCGCGCGGGGCCGCAAAGGCATTACACATTTCTTTTCTGAAGGCTCTGTCCCTGTGCTCCTCCCCCCTCTACTCCCCCCTTCCCACCAGTCTGTGCCACAGTGTGCTGGGCAGACCAGCACAGGGAGGAAGGTATTCCTTGCTGGGATGGCTCCAGAAGCACAAGGAGGAGGCCTGCTCTCTGCTGAGACCCACTTAGACCTGGCTGCTATGTGAGGTGCTCACCTTCCCAGAAGGTTCCTGAATTCAGCAGTGCAAGTCCTGCGTTCCAGGAACCCTGCTATCCTTGGCCAATGGGGACAGTGGTAATGGATTTCTAGGTGGCCCTGAATGTTGCTTATGATCCACTGGAGGGACAGCCCTGAACACCCACTCTGGAGCTCCCACGTTGGTGAGAGAAACATCACGAGAATGAAGGGGGATCATGTGTGGTTGACAGTCCCATCACCGCCTCCAAAACAGGAAACAGAGCCTTGCCTTGACCTTGGACACTCAGTCCTGCTCCTTCCAACCCAACCTCCAGGCACTGGGCTGGGCGGAAGATGCAAGCTCTGCCTCCTTTTCTCGCAGCATCTTTATGGGCGGCAGACTCTGTGGTTGGGCCTCCTGCCCCCATCCTCCAGTTTCACCTGAAATTTCCTGCTGGAAAGTGCTGAGGTCACAGGCAGGGGCCTCACAGTGACCATGATAGCCTCACAGAGACCATGTTGGGGGTTCAGGAGACCTTGTGTGACAGGCAGCATGTACCCCTCCCCTTTCTTTTCCCTTTGGGACATCTTTGTGTGGAAGATAAGCCTTGGGTTGACCCAACACCCTTCCCCACCCCCTCCATTCCTGCCAAACATCATTCCCAGCTCTCCCCACACTCTCCATAATCCTAGGGCTGGGTATTGCCCAGGCACCTCTCCAGCATCCAGAGGTGATTATTTTTGCTCACTGAGCTTGTTGGGTTTTCCTGTGTTATCCCTATGTGTTTCGTTGTACCTCTGCTATGCTGAGACCAGTGTGAAATTTGGAGGTGCTGTGGAGAGGTTGCATATGCCGTGTATGATTCAGGGGCTGTGGAGCTGGGCCCACTGGAGTGGTGGTTGTCAGGCGTGGGGGCTATGGGGTCTAGAAAGAAGGGAGGGGAATTCGACCACCAATGCCATATTCTCTGAGCCTTGCACCCCACGGAGAAGCCTGAAGCTGCTGTGTGGGCATCTCACCTCACGACTCACAGCATCACCTGTTTGAAGAGAGGTGACCCCATTACCACTGTGTTCAGCTGACAGATGATTGCATGCACTTATGTTCCGCATTTATTTTCACAATTAGGTTGGATGCATTCTATGTCTACTTTTATTTTAATGTGTTTCCGTTTGTCTGTTGTAGTTCACATACACAGAAAATTTACCATGACTTAAGAATATGACATTCGTTCCCTGCAAAAAATGCCAGGTCAGTGAGAAGCTGAGCCTGGAACCAGGATGCTCTGAAGTCACTTCACACTACTTGTTGGTGCCTGGGTCAGGAGCTATGGGGTGTACCAGGCATCTTGGGAGGCCTCTTCCTGCAGGGGAGTAAGAGGGAGCTGGTGCATCCTACAGGCCTCCCCGAACTCTCCCAGGGGAGCTATTGTCATCTCCCATCTCCAGTTAGCTGAGACCAGAGCTACAGTTCTTCTGTGCCCTGGCCAGCTCTGCAGTGCACAGGGAGTGGAGTTGGGACCGAGCTTGGCTGCAGGCAGGGAGGGCTCACGAAGGTAGACCTCGTTCCAGCCCCAAGTCCAACACAGCCTGCACTTGGGGACTGGACTGCAAACTCCAGGTGTGGGGTTGGCTGCAGGCATCTTCAGTTCATAACACTTCAAGGCTCCTTCAAGGTCAGGAGTTGGTGATCTGCATTTAGGCCAGCGAGAGGAGAAGACATGATTTACTCATCTTTGCTGCCTTCCAGGCCCCGCAAAGGCTTGGTACGGAGAAGGAGCCTGAGAGCTAAGCAAGACGTCCTGCTTCCCCCAGTGAGAGCATCCCGGTCCTCACACGGAGGCTGTTTCTTGTCTGTTTGTCTCAGAGGTCTCTCCAGCCCCAAGAAGGAGCAGGGGAAGGCCCCTGTGCAGCTCGAGGGAAGGCCTGGTCCTCTGCTGCCTCCTGCACAGGCCCCTGCGGTTGAGTGGGTGAGGGAGGAGGGCTACTTCACAGACCTGGGGCACCTGAACAGAAGCCACAGGTGTGGTCTCCTTCCCTCTGTCCTCCAGCATGGCAGAAAAGAGGCTCTCTAAGGGATAGAGTCTGTCCCCTTGCCTCCCCCCCACACACACCCCTTGGGATCAGGTGGTGGACAAAGATCTGCCCTAAGCCGCCCTTTCTCTGGGCTTGAGGAGCTGGGGGTGAGCCTGGGGGGCTCCCAGGCCGCAGTGGGCTGGAGCTGTACCTCAGGAGTGACGTGAGCATAAGGAAGCGTCCGGACATGTGTGGGCTCCCAGGGCAGATGAGCATAAGGTGTGTCCTGAGGGGCCAAGCAGGGTGGGGGCCGTCGATGAGGCATACACACACACACACACAGGCTTAAGAAAATGACCGGGGGTCAGGGCTGGCCCCAAGCCGGCAGCAAGCAGCTCTGGGACAGAAGTGGCTGAGGGTGGGGCCCACGACAGGGTGCGGACGGGTTGAAGGCCAGGAAGTGAGCTTTCCTCAGCGGCCCCACCCTTCTGTGCAGGGCCCTGTCCTCTGAAGGACTCCTGTGACTTCTGCCCTGGGGTTGAGTAGGGAGGCCCTGGCCCACCCCTCCCCCCACTTTTGTCCCTGTGTCACAGGAAAGGGAGCCTTCTGCATCCTGCAGGGGTCATTCATATGAGCAGCCTTGGACATACTGAGGAGGCCAGTGAGAAGAGGGAGCAAGGCGGGTCTCATGGGGCTGGGCGTCTGAGGGTTTCTGGGGAAGCTGGGTGCCGCGTCTGCTCGGGATGCTGCCCTTTCTGAGCACTTTCACTGCCTCCTGTCTGTTCGTGGGCTGTCTGTCAGTCAGCTGAGTCAGAGAGGCCCTGGGGCCGGGGGCCGTCTGCCAAGGACCTGACTCACAGAGCTGCTGACTGGTTTCCCTGCCGCCTTCGCATCCCTGTCACGACACGCTGAGGGCTGAGGGCTGGGAAGCTGGCGGGAACCTCTCTTCTGGGGGGTCGTCCTGCAGCAAGGGCTTCTGTCCTGGATGTGATTCTCCTTGCTAAGAGGCCTACCCAGACTGTCGAACCCGGGGGCGGGAATTCTCTGGACCTTGACAGAACAGAGCATGTGCTTGGCACAGCCTCTGACAGTGAGAACGAGTTTCTTCCCTCCTCTCTCCTGGCCCTCTGGAGCTCGGTAGACCTCCTCCCTCCACCGTGCCGCAGGAGGGCAAATGCTGCTCTTGTTCTTCCTTGTGTCGGGGTTCACTCCGGGCATTCCCCAAACCCGACCAAGGCCCGTACTCTAGTTTCTGTGTTTCACTCTGTAGAGAACATTGCACGCTTTCCCGTGTGAGAGACACAGACCCCTGGAAGGAGTCTGGGGAGGGGGTTTGGTCGTTTCATCTGGTGAGACAGTGGGGCAGAGAGCAAGCCCAGACGTCTGTGTGGACAGAGAGAGTTTCATTCCTGAAATGGAACGGGAATCCTTTAATACTCTGATACCCAGGAATGGAGGGACTGACTGCACCCCTGCTTTAGACATGTCGAGGACAGGTGTCCTTGTGAGGCTGAGGCCAGGGTCACAGGGCTATGGGTGTCACATGGTGGACTTGTTGGGTCAGTGTGCGGGACTGAAGATGACAGACCCAGCTAGGGGAGCAGAGCGCCAAGTGCCACACAGTGGCCTGTTTTAGGACAGACTTTCATTTATGAGGGTCAGAAAACAGCATCTGTTGGCTCTCAGAGCAGCCCAGTTCAGAGGTGCTCTTGTTCCAGGCACTGATGGTGTGCCACTGGGAGCCCCCAGCCCACCCAAGCTCCGTCCCCCTGAAGCCAGGAACCCTGCCTGGCCTTGGTCCTTGATGGTGTCCTCCGGACTGAGGGAGAGACAGGGTTGCTGGCCTCTGGCCGCCCAATGAAAGATGAGTCGTCTGTCATGGTTCATACGACCATCTCAAGGAAGGTGGTGATTGCAGCAGGGGACACACATGTGTGTCTGCTCTGTGAGGCAATGGTAGGGACACAGGGAGAGCCTCAGGTGAGAGAGGAGCTTCTCAAATGAGTGGTGGGTGGAGGGAGCGTCTCCTGGGCCCCTTCCGCAAGGCTGAAGCGTTGGTTGGATTACAGGCAGGCAGCCCTGCAGGCAGTCCTGCCCCCTTCCCCACCCCACCTTCCCTTGCCCCCCACACCTGAGAGACTCTGGTTCTGGAAGGTGAGAGCTTTGGGGACTCTATGGGAGAGGGAGCAGGTGAGTGCTGCAGAACCGCAGGGCAAGGGGAATTCCAGTGCAGGGCAGAGGACTGCGTGCTGTGTGTCCAGCAGGCTAGGAGGAGGGATGGGCCACACCCACTGCAGGGTCTTCTGGGGCAGCTGATTGTAGGGAAAGTCCAGCCCTGGGGCCAAAAGCCGCATGTGGGCCCTTGTTATTTGCTCCATAGGGGTCCAACACAGGGATGCCAGAGGGACTTCAGAAAGAGGGGTTTGTTGTCATGGGGGTTCTAAGGGACCTGGTCACAGGTACCTGTCCACCTCCACCTGACCACGTAGCTCTCCTGCTCTGGAACCAGGTTCTCTGAGCACTGATGTCAGTTTTAGGGGTGCCCTGCAGGAAGCCAGTGTCCTCACAAGGAGGCCAGTCCATGGAGAACCTGTTTTGAATAAATCGGAGTTTCGACTCTGACGCTCCCACCCTCTTCCCTGGCCCAGCCCTAAACCACCAGCTTCTGGACTGACCAGCTCACCAATGCCCGGTCAGTGGCCAGATGAAAAGGATTGGTTGGTGCAGAGCAGTCCGCGTTCCTGTCCACGGGCTGCTGCAGCCACAGCTGCTGGACGCCAGTTGTTCCAACAGCCCGAAGCTTTCCCACAAAGCAAACATTCATGGTTGGGGAGCGTGGGGACTCTCACTCCTCCAGCCGGTCGGCGTCCCCACTACTGATCCCTGACCGTGGACTGCATCTCTCTGTTTTCTCAAGGGGACCACAGGCTCCAGACCACATCTGAGTGACCTTTGTGCTCTGAACGCTTAGCAAGTAGCAGGCGTGACGGCAAGATGGATGGGAGCTTCATTTGGCCTGAACTTTCCACTTGACAGATGACGCCGCGGAGGCCCTGGAGGAACACTGAATGGCCCGTGTTGGCAAGCGCCTCAAGACCAGAACTCCTCATGAACTCCAGGGCTCTGTTTCTCAGGTCACTGTCTGCCCACTGGGTCCTCAGGCCCGAGTCCTGAGTCAGTAAATGAGTCCCCTGCACATGAACCACTCAAAGGATCTGGAGATTCTCAGCCCTCCTTCCACAGTTGGAATGGGTCTCATGCTTTTTGAGAATCACTCAACAAACCAACCCTAGATGTTATTCAGGATTCCTTTCATTGCAAGCGGTAGAAACCCCACCAACTCTAACTAGTTATGCAGAGAAGGAATTCATTGTCTCATGTTCGAGCCTGGGAGGACATGACCTTGGTCTAAGAGGTATTAATCCGGTGCCAATCTAGCTTCTTGAACCTGGGGGTCTGGCAGAGATCAGTGAACCCAGACCTCCTGGGTTGGGAGGACCCCGGCTTGGAAGGGATGGGCCCCTGAGAATGGAGAAAAAAGGGAGTTGGGGAATTGAAACGCTTGCTGGTAAGTACCTGAGTCATGAACTTGTTTGATTCCTTCACCTGGTTACTGGTGAAAGATTTTTTCTCCGTATTGAGCAGTAGGGAAGAAGTAGGGGACAAGTTAAAGAATAACAAGACAAATACCCTGGAACTCCCAGTCAGCAGGAGAAAATGAACTCTTCCGGGTCAGGCACCAGCCCAGGAGAGTTCATTTAGAGGCATCCTTTTCAGTTTTGAGTGTCTCACTGTTTCTCACTTTGGGGGGAAACTCTCAATCACAGAATAGCTCCTGATGGCCACCATCAAGAACAGCAAATGGAGTCCTTCTTCTTTCACTTGTCTCTTTGACTCCATGGTATTAATTTTTTTTGGTTTTGTTTGTCCTGGCTCTGTGTTCAGGGATCACTCCTAGCAGGGCTTCTGGGACCATATGGGGTTTTGGGGATAAAACCCAGTTGACCACAGCAAGGAAAGTGCCCTACACAATGTACTATTGTCCTGATTCCTCTCAGCATAAAATTTGAAATCCCACACAATCAATTGGAATTGAGTAGCAGTTTCTTCTTTCCACTTATATCATGCCTCTAATTCATTCACCTGATGGTGGATGGACACTTGATTATTTTCAGCTTTCTCTCCCAAATGCTGCTGTGCACGTTCTCATGTGTCTTCAACCAAGTTCCAGGGTCCTTGGCAAGCTGGAGAGCTCTTGACTGTGAATGTTCCACTTTACAAACCCATGGCAGACCATTTCCTAAATTTGTTCTTCCCATATGGTTCTTCATTCCTGTTTATTTTCTTAATTATATGATAGAGAATGGTGTATGTATATTGTGGATTGGAGAATTAATTTGATGGAGATCAGTGGGATTCATGGCAGGAGTGGGGGTATTTGGCTCTCGAATGCCCCATAACTAGTAATCACTGGGTGAGGGTGGTAACCCCTAGGGAAGTGGGGAGACTTGATATAGGTGCCAGAGAGACAGAGGCAAGTAAGCAACACCAACAATGTGGCCCACGGCTGTCATTTATGACAAAAAGGAAGGCTGGGGAGCTTGCTAACTGTAATGAGTGGGAGCAGGCAGAGGCTTGCTATACCATAGAAACCTTTGTGCTCCTCAACAAATAGACCTCAGGATGAGAAAAATAAAGCTCCAGCCCAGCTCAGCCTTTTTCATCTCTCTCCTACAAGTGAGAGAGGTGTATAGAGACCTACACAGTCCCTAGCAAAACCAAACTCAAATCAAAATACCAGGCCAATGGAGGAAAATAACATTTATTGAAAAGAACCAGGAGTTCACAAGAAGGGAACTGGATCCATTAACTGTTGTGAGCTCACTAAAACTCAGTGGATAAATAAAATCTGTGTGATCTCTTGCCTTTTCTGCACCTCAGCAATTTCGGAGGAAGGTGTCAGGCATGGCTAATTAGAGACCCTTCTGAGAGTGACCCTTTGTTTCTTTAGTTGGGCCACCCCCAGTGGTGCTCAGGGTTTACTCCTGGCTCTGAGCTCAGGGATCATTCCTGGAAATCTCTGAGGACATTAAGGGCTGTTGGAGATCAAGCCTGGGTCGGCCTTGTGCAAATCAAATGCCCGACCCACTGTACTATTGCTCCAGCTCCCTGGGAGTGAAAGGCTCCCTGAGACTTCGAAAGGTCTGACAGGCTAGGAAGATCGATTCCTAAATAGCATGCTAACAGTGTTGGGAAGTTGTCTTTGTTTTACTTTGCTTCAGGGTTGTGTGTGTGTGTGTGTGTGTGTGTGTGTGTGTGTGTGTGTGTGACACCCAGCAGTACTCAGGGCTTATTCCTGGCTCTGTACCCAGGAATCACTCTTGGTGGAGCTCAGGAGTCCATATGTGGTGTTGGAAATCAAACCCAGCTTGGCTGTGTGCAAGGCAGATGTCTTACCTATCTCTCTAGTTCTGGGAAGTTGTCTTTGGTAATTACCAGGAGCCTTTATTTCCTCCCTTTGGGGACCTTGCTTCAGGGTTGCTGGTATAATGGTGGGCTTCTCTCCAGTGAAAGGTCCCGGGCCACGAGGAAAGAGCTGCAATGCCTTGTAGGACAAGCCACACACCATCCCATCCGTCATGGTCAGAGTCCACTGATCTCACAGGGTTGCTGCAATGGGTCACCCAGAAGAGACACCCAGGAGGTCTCAAGTGGGCTTTTGCTGAGGCATCTGGGAGAAGACATCTAGCTTCTGTGGTGACATCCCCAGAGACCTGGAGATAATATCCCCCTTTGGGATTGGGTTCTTGGAAGAAACAAGAGAAAATAAAACAAAGTGAAATGAAATAGAACATTACTCATAAAAAAATCACCACCCAGTTTCTATAGTTTTCATTGCCTATGAGAACAGAATAATCTCAGTGGCCAAACTTGCTCTTAAATGAAAGATCACTGTTATACAACTTATAAACAGACATAAGGCACAAGTAGCATCAAACCAGATAAAGTTAAAAAATTATTTTGAAAATTTGTATGAGATGTTAGAAGGAAGGCTAAAGAGATGTAAGGACCAAGCACTGGCTCAAGTGGTAGAGCACACGCCTTGGATGTGCAAAGGGCTAGATGCCTGGTATCAAGGCCCCACTTACAGTATCGCTGGATGTAGCTTTCACAGTAATTAAAAAACAAATAAAAGGATGTGGGAAAATGTAAGATCATAGAGAATACGGGTGACACAACATTTATAATAGGAAGATGTAAAAAAAAATGGAACAGGAGATAGAAGATTTATTCATTCCTTTATTGTTATTCAGTCAACATGCTTATTGAGTGAATATATATTTATGAGCCAACCACTAATAGAAATTTTAATTTTCTAATTAAAAATTTCTACTTAAAGTTTTTATTGAATTATTTCCTGTAATATATACTATGTCAATAATCAATGAACTAGTAGAAGTAATTTTTTTTTCCTGATGTGAAGGAAAATGAGTCATCATGGTCAAGAGTCAGATTCTTAAGTTTCAAAGGAAAAGAAAAATCATTTTCAGTGTCTAAGCAGGAAAGAAACAGATTATGAGAGAGAAGAAAAAAATGGGTTTGTTTGAGACTTCACTTATGTAACTCTATCCTCTGGAAGACAATGAAGCAATGTCTGCTAGGCCTTGAGGAACAGCACTGGAATTGAATTCTGTACATAGCTACAATGTCATTCATATATGGGTCAAGAGAAAGACATTCTCAGACATGTAAGGACTAATGGACTCTGACTGAAAAAACAATGCCCCAAAAGGTCCACCAATCAAGCGAGAAATGAGTCAAAATAAAGAACCTAAGAATGGAAGAGAGATACAAAAGGAACAACCATGAGTAACTAAGCCAGTAAAGAATAACTAATGTCTAAATCATTGTTTGGAAGATGGTTGTGAAACCCGATACATATGTCAAAATAATTCTTGAAGGAAAAGTAATGTAGATCCCAAATATATGATCATTCTCAAGAAAGAAATTAAGGAAGAGCAGAGACAGAAATTTAACTGCCCTGAATTTCTGATTACTTTATTGTAATTATAATATTAAAATTTTAGAACAAATACCTATTTTTTAAAAATTGAAACATTTTGTTTTGTTCTACAGGTCCATAAGTTTGAGGAAATTACAAAAAAAGGTCAAGAAAAATGAATAAACCAATCAAAATGCAGGAAACTAAAACCCAGGAAACATAATGAAGCACAAAACAATATTCTCAGGCAATGTCAAACATATGTTTCACAAGGAGGAATTATGAATATTGTTATTAAAGGTAAAAAACTTTAAGATTGTGTAGAAAATATCAAAATATATTCTGTCTAGACACAATGCTATGAGAAGTGAGAAAACAAAGGAATGGGAAATTATACCCGAATATATAAACTCTAAGAAACTATAATTAGCTCTTAAGAAGTATAAGAGGTGGGACTCAAGGGGAAAAAACCATTATTTTACCTTGACCTAAATGACAAGCATCAGTAAAGAAACAATATAAACTTATGAATCAAATAATATTTCATGAAAAGACAGAAAGCAATTACTGCTGAAAACAGAAGTTTACAAATTAATGAGGATTTTAGATGTGTGACTCACTGTATTTAACAGACTGAGGAAACCAAAAAAAAAAAAAGATATTGGGAACTTGACTAACAGAATTAGAACAGAAAATGAGAAAAGTGGATTCCCTGAGGCCTCACATGAAGAGGGCCTCACTTGTTCCTTTCAGAGTTCATTGTAGGATAAGGGACACACAAATTTCTTTCTAGGAGCAAACTAGGATTTTGCTCAGGGATTAAATCATCCTTTCACCTCAGGGCCTTTGCACAGCTCTGTTTCAGCACGGATCCACCTGGCTTCTGTCTTCAGCCCACTCAACTTCCTGGCCCTAAAAGTTACCTCCTCCAAGAGAGCTTCCATCTTCTTCCTAATCCGAGTTTCCTTGCTGGCCCCAGGCCACTACTATTGCCTTCTCCTGCTGTATTTATGTGTTTTGCTCACACAATTATCCAGATTGGATATTATAGGATTACATCCACATTTGGTTTGTTCATCTTTGCATCCCTAGTAACAGAATTTTGCTTGGAAAAATTATACACATGGTATAATTCATAAATGAATGAAATTTTGAATATTAAACAATGGTAGGCTTCTGCAAATTGTTTGGATTGCTAAAGATTGGTTGTTATTTTTTTAAAATTTTATTGATTCACCCTGAGATATAGTTACAAGCTTTCATGTCTGAGTTACAATCACATTAAAAAATAATGATCAAACACCCATCCCTCCACTAGTGCACATTCCTCACCACCAGTATCCCCAGTGCCTCCATGCCAGACTCCTTTCCCACCCTCCCACTGCCTCTATGGCAGACAATATTCCCCATACTCTCTCTTTGCTTTTGGGCATTATGGTTTGGTATGCAGATACTGAGAGGTTATCATGTTTGGTCCTTTATCTACTTTCGGCACACATTTCCCATCCCGACCGATTCCTCCAACCATCATTTTCTTAGTGATCCCTTCTCTATTCCAGCTGTCCTCTCCCCACCCGCTCATGAGGCAGGCTTCCAACTGTGGAACAATCTTACTGACCCTTCTATCTACTGTCCTTGGGTGTCGGTCTCGTTTTATGTAATTTTATACTTCACAAATGAGTGTGGTCCTTCCATATCTGTCCCTCTGTTTCTGACTCATTTCACATAGCTTGGTACTCTTTATGTCTATCCACTTATAAGCAAATTTCATGACTTCATCTCTCATAACAGCTGCATAGTATTTCATTGTGTAGATGTACCAAACTTTCTTTTTTTAAAAAAAAATTTATTTATTTTTTAATTAGTGAATCACCGTGAGGGTACAGTTACAGATTTATACATTTTTGTGCTCATGTTTCCCTCATACAATGTTCGAGAACCCATCCCTTCACCAGTGCCCATTCTCCACCACCAATAAACCCAGCATCCCTCCCATCCCCCAATTCCATCTCCCCCCACCCCACCCTGCCACTGTGGCAGGGTATTCCCTTTTGTTCTCTCTCTCTAATCAGGTGTTGTGGTTTGCAATAGGGGTATTGAGTGTCCATTATGTTCAGTCTCTAGTCTACATTCAGCACGCATCACCCTTCCCCCGTGTGGCCTTCAACCACATTTTACTTGGTGTTCCCTTCTCTATCTGAGCTTCCCTCTCCCCAGAATGTGAGGCCAGCTTCCAAGTCATGGAGTCAAGCTCCTGGTACTTATTTCTACTATTCTTGGGTGTTAGTCTCCTACTCTGTTATTCTATATTCCACAGATGAGTGCAATCTTTCTATGTCTGTCTCTCTCTTTCTGACTCATTTCACTTAGTATGATACTTTCCATGCTGATCCACTTATATGCAAAGTTCATGACCTCATTTTTTCTAACAGCTGCATAGTATTCCATTGTGTAGATGTACCAAAGTTTCTTCAACCAGTCATCTGTTCTAGGGCACTTGGGTTTTTTCCAGATTCTGGCTATTGTAAATAGTGCTGTTATGAACATATAAGTGCAGATGTTGTTTTGATTATACTTTTTTGCTTCTGTGGGAGATATTCCCAGCAGTGGTATTGCTGGGTCAAATGGGAGCTCAATTTCTAATTTTTTGAGAATTGTCCATATTGTTTTCCAAAAGGGCTGAACCAGTTGGCATTCCCACCAGCAGTGTAGAAGGGTCCCTTTCTCCCCACATCCTGTCCAACAGTGGTTGCTTTTGTTCTGTTGGATGTGTGCTAGTCTCTGTGGTGTGAGGTGGTATCTCATGGTTGTTTTGATATGCATCTCCCTTATGATTAGTGATGTAGAGCACTTTTTCATGTGCCTTTTGGCCATTCGTATCTCTTCCTTGGGAAAGTTTCTGTTCATTTCTTTGCCCCATTTTCTGATGGGGCTGGATGTTTTCTTCTTGTAGAGTTCAACCAGTGCTTTATATACCCTTGATATCAACCCCTTATCTGATGGGTATTGGGTAAATATCCTTTCCCATTCTGTAGATTGTCTTTTTATTCTGGTCACTGTATCTTTTGCGGTGCAAACTTTTTAGTTTAATGTAGTCCCATTTGTTTATCTCTGTTTCCACTTGATTGGCCATTTGCATGTCATCTTTGAAGATACCTTTATCTTCAATATCATGGAGGGTTTTGCTGACTTTGTCTTCAATATACCTTATGGTTTCTGGTCTGATATTGAGGTCTTTAATCCATTTTGACCTGACTTTTGTGCATGGTGTCAGGTTGAGGTTTAAGTCCATTCTTTTGCGTGTGGTTGTCCAGTTGTGCCAGCACCATTTGTTAAAGAGGCTTTCTTTGCTCCACTTCACATTTCTTGCTCCCTTATCAAAGATTAGATGATCATACATTTGGGGTTGTTTGTAGGGATATTCCACCCTGTTCCATTGGTCTGCAGCTCTGCCTTTGTTCCAGTACCATGCTGTTTTAATTGCTACCGCTTTGTAGTAAAGTTTTAGGTTGGGGAGGGTGATGCCTTCCATCATCTAACTTTCTTTAACCAAGATTAGTTCTTCTTGACAGAAGCGTGATTTGATCCCTTTCAGGACAGTTGACGATGCCTGGGGAGTTTTTTTTGATTGTCACAACATTTAGGCTTGTGGAGTGTGAATAACTGCCATCAGCTAGTGGGTAGACACGCTAGGAATGCTGCTAACCACCCCCTGACTGTGTAGCAGAGGCTCTCATAATGATTATTGATTCCAAATCAGAGCAGGCGGGAAATGGTGCCATCTTATTTAGGAAGATGCCTTATCAGGATTTTAAAATTTGTACTGAGAAGTAAGAAATCAAAGTTTTCAGTGGTTTCAGGGGCATGGGACAATAGACAGTGGTGAACAGGTGAAGCACAGAGGATTTGGAGAGAGTGAAATATTCAGTATATAGCTACACAATGAATAGATGTTGTTATGCATTTGTCAACCCACAGAGTGTGCAATGGCAAGTGTGAACTTCAAAGTCTGTAAATCTTGAACTTGGGGGTGATTGTGAGAAAACTGATTGTGCAAGAAGTTGATAATGGGGGAAATTGGGCCACTTGGCAAAACCTCTGAATCTTGCACCCACTTTTGCTCTGAACTGTAATGAAAAGTTGTCTATGGATTGTTCTTGTTTTGGAATCCAACCCTTCTGTGCCCAGGCTTACTCCTAGATCTGAGCTCAGGGGTCATGTCGGGCTTGGGGGGCCAGATGGGGTGATGGGCATCAAAACCAGGTCAACTGTATGTGAAGGCAAGCACCCTACCTGCAGTACTATCTCTCCAGCTCCATGGCTTCTCCTTCTTGACTTCTCATTGAAATCACCAGAAGAATTAAAAAAAAAACACCCCAAACTAACATAAACTAAAGAAAGCACCCTGGGTCCCAGCGCAGACCCTGGAAGGAGAATCTGGGAGTGGGGTTAGGGACCCTTCGCTTGTGGACTAGACTGAATCATACGGAATGAGAAGAGAGCAAACTGTCTCAAACTATTAGAATTCCTGTCCAGTGCTGAAGCCATAGCTCCAAGGGTAGGGAGCACATGCTTGACCTGTGTGAGGCCCTGAGTGTTGTTCCTGGTGGCACTAAGCCCCTGGAGCACTTCCAGGTGTGGTCCAGGGCAAAAGCACTTAACCATTAAGTATGGCTCACCTGGGCAAGGTATTGGCATGAGTCCCATTTTGCAATATGCCCAGCCACCCCTCCCCAACACTGGTTCCAAGCACTGCTGGGGAAGCCTCCCTCCACCCCACCCCTGACTTCAAGACAAAACCTGCCCAAAGAACCTCCTGAAAGTGCTCGGGATCTTGCAGCTCAGGCCAGCATGAAAGTGAGAAAACATCAGCAAATGCAGTTCCTCTTCACAGCAAGTGCAGCCAGAGGTTCCGGTGGGGTCCAAGGAGCCCCTCTGGTAGCAGAGTCTGTCAGGTGAGCACTGCTGTCCTCCATCTTCTCCCTCTGTCCTCTCACAAGAACCTCAGCCGTGAAGGAGGCAGTCTCCACAGTTCCTGGTCTGTGGAAGGTAGAGAAATGCCTGTGCATGACAGGGAGAAATGGACCAGTGCCCTTCACCCCTACTTCCCTGCCCAGTTCTGCATCTTTTTCCCACCATCATGGCTGGTGGCGGAGCAGTGGCCTTGGCTGAGGTTGCAAAGGACAATAAAAAATCAGGCCTGGACAGTAAAAAAATTTAGGCCTGAACTCTTTCAGTGACTGAATTGGATCTGTGCTTAGGACTTCGAGTAAATTTTATTATCTGAATGTGACAAAAAAAAAAAAAGCAGTATTTCCATTTTAACCCTGAGGCTTGAGGACAAACATCTCTCACTGAATAAAGTTCGGAGGGATGATGGGGGAGTGAGCTGGAGTGCGGCCAGCTGACAAGGGCCCAGGGCAGTCTGGAAAGGGAGGCCTCTGCGCAGCAGGCATTCAAGATGCTCTTCCCGTTGAAGATAGTGGGCGAGGAGAGGGCAGGAGTCTGGTCCCAGGGAGCTGGGCAACTTTTGGGGGAAAGGACCGCTATGCTGCTCTGAGACTAAGTAGGAGAATTCTGTATTGGCCACATGCGTGCACTTAAGTTTCTGAGCTGTTTCTGTTTGTCTTCTTTCTAAGTGAGGAAGAGCAATTGAGTCGATGTCTTCTTGTCTGTGTTTCTGTGCCAGCATGAAATAACTCCCCCATTCCCAATGCTAATGTTACTTTCAGGTGGAATTTCCGCAGAGGAGCTGCTTGGTAGGGTCTGGTGACACTCTGAAGCCTCACTTGACCTCTTTTCCATTTTTTTTCTTTTTTTTTTGTTTCTGGGTCACACCCAGCGATGCACAGGGATTACTCCTGGCTCATGCACTCAGGAATCACTCCTGGCGGTGCTCGGGGGACCATATGGGATGCTGGGAATCGAACCCGGGTTGGCTACGTGCAAGGCAAACGCCCTACCCGCTGTGCTATCTCTCCAGCCCCATTGACCTCTTTTCTTTGTCCTGTAAAAATTGGAATCCAACACAACCCATTATGTTCTTAAAGATGTTCTCAGATCCCACCCACTGCCTGCTTGTCCTCAGTTTCCCAAGTAAGAGCTTCTGGCCATCGTTGGGTCCTGCCTCAAGATGGTGCAGGAGAACAGGGCTGTGGTGTGAGCGTGTGTATGTGTGGGGTATTCTGATGCATGCCTGTTGACCTCTTCTCCCTGGGTGATGTTGAGAAAACTGGGGCTGATGCATCTGTGGGGTTGTTTTTGTTCTTGAAGTCCAATTGTCTTTCATCCTTTCAACCACATAAGGGTTAGCTGAGAAAACTACATACAACGATATATATTCTTCTCTGTCACCATTGAGACCATTTATGAAGTATTTCTTATAACAGCTTACAAAGACTTCAATAATACTTCGACAGTACAAATTGTACCAATCATTTTCTCTGGGCTGAATTCAAGAAAAGGAGAAATAAGCTTGGGTGGCCTGAGAGATAACACAGGGGCTAAGGCACTACTTGCCTTGTACAGGGTCAACCCCAGTTCAGTCCTGACTCCCGTGGAATCCCCAGAGCCCCAGTGATCCCTGATCACAGAACCAGGAGTAAGCCCTGAGCAAAGCTGGGTGTGTTCCCCAAGCCCCTTCCTGGCCCCAAGGGAAAAGAAGTTTTATAAACTAAAGGAAGAGCAGGAAATAAAAGAAGCAAAACCTCTGAAGCCCTTGGGAAATTAAAAATGACTTTCTTAAGTAACTCTTGGGTCTGAAAGGGAAGATGAATGTCAGTAACGGGCTGCACAGAACACAATGATAATGATGACAACACAGAAAAGGAAATGAGCCAAACATTTATTTCCCTATTCCCCCTCCAAAAGAGAAAACCAAACCACTATGACCACCACCAACAACCCAAGAAAATAAGAAGTTCATAATGAAAACCCTCAGAAATTAATGGATTAGAAAATGGGAAACATAAATTGATAAATGAATCTGGAGTCTGGCTCTTTCAAAAGACCAATGATTTAGAGAGACCACTGGCAAGCCTAATCAAGAAAAAAAAATACAAGCATGCGGGCATGAGAAATGAGAGAGAGTAAATGAAAAATAGAAAGAGGTTTTATAATCCTATAATAATAAATTCAAAAATCTAAATGAAGTAGAGAATTCTCTGGGACAATATAAATTACCAAATTTGACGGAAAAATATATAAATAATCTAAGACAAAGCTAAAAAAGTTGTGAAAAAAGAGGAAGGAAGAAAGGGAGAAAGGAAAGAAAGAAAAAGAAAAGAAGGAAGGAAGAAAAAGAAAGGAAGGAAGAAAGACATACAGACAGAAAGAAGGAAAGAAAGAGAGAGAAAGAAAGAGAGAAAGAAAGAAAGACAGATGAAAGAAATACAGACAAAAGAAATAGAGATGAAAGAATGAAAGGAAGAAAGAAAGAAACAAAGAGAGAAAGAAAGAGAGAAAGAAAGAAAGACAGAAGGAAAGAAAGGAAGGAAAGAAAAAAAGAAAGAAAGGAAAGGAAGAAGGAAAGAAAGGAAGAAGGAAGGAAGGAAGGAAGAAAGAAAGAAAGAAAGAAAGAAAGAAAGAAAGAAAGAAAGAAAGAAAGAAAGAAAGAGAAAAAAGGAATATAATGGGACCTATTGCTATGACAGAGGTGAGCTGTGTCAAACTTTTCAGCCAGTCTGCCTGCTTTTTGCAAAGGCAGCACATGGGGGAAAGATTTGCCCATTTCCCAAGTTGTCTTCATATGCCAGAATTGCCCCCAAACAAAAGCCAACCAGCCAGATGGACCAAAGAGAAACTGCAGCTCAATTTCTCAAATACAGATGCAAAATGTTGGGAGAGTGAATGTAGCCATATGTGCAAAAGAATGATACGATATATACAAGCACAGCTGATGCCAACAACGCAAATGATATTCAATATTAGAAGTCTTCAGGCAATGAGTTATGTTAATAGGTCAGGGTGAAAACCCCACATTATCTTTGTATTAAGAGTTTAGATTTTGAAGTCAGAAAACCCGAGTCAAATTCTGCTTTCATTTTTCTCTTTTAACTTCCTGACTGTGGGCCCTCGGGCTGTTTCCCTATCTCCAAATTGGAAAATAATGTCTAAACCAGGATCATGTATAGATTAAATCAAAAAAATTTCTTGTAACTGAGTGGGGCACATAATCAGAACTCAGTAATTGATAACTTTAGAAAACTCTAAAAGATATTGATTCATCCCTAGTGATTTTTTTGTACCTAAAATACAAAAAAATTGAAGGATGTTCCTTTAATATACAAACATAATCTGTTTAAAACCAAAGCAATATCATCATAATTAACTGTGAAAATATTAGTGACATCCCAATTAAGCTCTGGAACAAGATAAGGATGCTTCTGTTCCTTCACTCTTACTTATTAATGCTATGGAAGTTCAAGCAAAGGAACTAAACAAAAAGATAAAATAAGCATCATAAATATTCCCAAGACAGAAATATTGTCATTATTTTCAGAGGGTCTGGTTTTCGTAATCTGGACATTTCAAAATAATCAGTTGACAAAAGTCAGAGAGCTAATTAATGAGTTTTGTAGGGCAGCACTCACAAAATATAGATCTAAAAATCAATACTTTTCCTATGTTAATGAGCAAGCTGTAGGAACTAATCATGAAAATATATTGTGTTTACAGCAGCAACAGAATTTATAGGAATTCACAAAAAATAGGCAATGTTTTTTGTAAAGTGCATAAAAAAACTACAGAAAACTCAAAATGAGGTTTGGACACAAGAAGCAATAATACATTTTTAGTAGTCCCAATTAATCTACTAGCAAATACACTCCAATTAAACCTTAATAAAATTGTGATTTTTTTCCGTGGAGGACCCATGGGGAGAACAGTGTTGAAGATGACCATGTGATGGACTTGGCTACCAGATATCAAGTATAATGAACTATTTCAACAGTTTAAGCAGGCTTGTGAAGCATAAAAACAGACAGATGGATTCACAGGACATACCAGGAAGGCAGGAAGAGATCCAAGTGTATGAGAATTTATTATTATTTATGGATGTATTTAATAGACCAGCTAAAAAAATTCTTTCCTCACAATGCGGCATCTAAACATGAATCTCAGCTTTTCATTATGTAAATTATTTACTTTGTTTTGGAAAGATTTTGATTTTTTTCGAAGAAGATGGAAGAATAGTACAATCAATTTCATTACATCCTTCATAAAGATTTACCAGTTGCTTAATATAAACAAATTAAAATGTGACTTTCTCCCATCTGTGAAAGCATGTGAGTATATAATTACCTAACGAGTTTCTCTATTTTATTCAGCAATTAGAAGTTTCAGGCAACATGTACCCTTTATCTTTAAATACTTCAATGAGATTCTCCAAAGAACAAGATTATTAATCTCTTATGTAATCCTAATACAGTGGTGCATTTAAAGTATCTAAAATTGATAAAATGCTAATATAGAGCGATTATCAGTCTTAGTCTTTTGCTAATTTCCTCATACTGTCCTTTATATGCATCTCCCTTCCTTCCTTCAAGGTCCAGTTTAGGGTCTTTCCCTGTCTTTAGCTGCCAAATCTTCAGTTTGGTATAATTTAATCTGAAATGATTCCTGAGCCCTTTCTTATCTTTCATACTCCTGGTATGTTTTGACTCTGGTGAGTGGGTAATTTGGAAGGATATTCATTTATTTGTGTGCATGGGTATTTTCTCATGTGTTGTTGGGGTGTGTATTCCTGCAGGAATATTTCATCAGACATGGCATTGTCAAGGCTTCCCTTTTGGGGACAAGTGATGCAGTTTTGTTAGTTTCATTATTGGTAGTGTTGATTTTGAATAATCACTTGGCTTAGTAGTGTTGAATAGATTTTTCACTATGAAGTTATTATATTTCACATTGTGATTAATAAAATATATCTGGGGAGATACGTGGAGGCTTTGTGATATGTTATGGTTTTGCCTGAGCTTCATTGTAACTAGAATTGCTGTTTGGTGATGATTTTCTAACCTGATCATTCCTACTATGACAGTTGGCATTTCTTTTAAGTTGGAAATTTCTTGTCCACCCATATCCCTTCCTCTATTCCTTTTCCCCACTCCATTCCTTTCTCTTTCTTACCTGCCTATACGGACTTAGGGGTTCTTAAGTTGTTTAGTGGATCATTATCTTCTACTGTCATTATTTATTTTGATCTTCAAATTGTCCTAGATTTTGCCAGTGGGTCTTGTGCTCTATTGATCTGTTCCCATCATTTTAAAGCACTTCTTTGCTTTCTGGCTTAACGAGATGTTCTGGGCTCATATTGTACTTTCTCTGCCCCAGATTTGGAAGCAGTTATTTCTCTAAGGGACTCTGACTCCTTTGATTAGGAAATGTTATGAAGAAATGAAGGTCTGGGAATAATTAAATATAAAAACTTAAATCATAAAAGACCCTAAGATGAATAGTTTTATAATCCGTGTCTGAGGAAGCGCTTTTTAACATATCAAAGGTAAAACCCAAAATGTATTTAGCTATATTTGAAATTAGGAATATATCTAGGACATTATCATGAACAAAATGTTGAGAGTTCCCAAGGCCCATTCCTTAGATTTCTTCTCTTCTCTCTTCATACTCTTCCCCCTTAGTGATCTCATTCAATGGATTTAAGGACGCTTCCTATTCTGGTGAACCCTGGACCTTTCCTTTTGGACCCCAGACTTGTGTGTTCAACTTCCTACTCAACACTTCCCTTAACTGCCTACTATGAATCCCAGACATTTCTCTCCCAACTTGGTTACTCACAGTACATCATTTCCTCTCATTTCCCTGTCCCCACCATGGTTCAGTAAGTGTCCTCCCCTCTAACCACCTGCTCCAGGTGGGATGCCCAGGAACTCTCGGAAGATCAAAGTGCAGAAGGCTTTTGATAATCATGGAGGCAGACAGTGCAACTTACAAGTATCGTGGGGTCTGTCTTCCCATCACATCCTTTCTTAGGATGGTCGCTCTTTTTCCCAGGTAAGTTTGCAGTGACCAACCACAAACACTGATCATGCTCCCTGACCCAGAAATTCTGGTGAAGTAGAAAATAGCTCGAATTTTCTCTTTTGTTATATAAGAATTGACTTCAAATATGCCTATTGGTCTAAGTCATTTATTGCCTGATTGTTATACTTTCTCAGTTTATTGAGTCCATACCCAGCAGTTCTGGACCTGCTTGTGAGACTGATGCTTTGGTGGTGATTGGGCCTACAGAGCTATACTCATCTGGTGGTGCTCGGGGGTTATCAGGGCTACACCTGACAGTGCTGAGAGCCACATGGGGCCAGGGATTGAACTCAAGGTCTTGCACACGCTAATCATATCTTTTCTGTTTGAGTCATCCATGGACTTTTTCTGCTTTTAGCAGGGCATGTAGTCATACCTGGCAGTACTCAGGGCTTACTCCTGGTTCAGTGCTCAGAAGTTACTCCTAGAGGTGCTTGGGGGACCATTTACCATTCCAGGATATCAAACCTGGGTCAACTGCATATAGGACAAGAACCTAAATCCCTGACCGTCTCTCTGCCCCTCTGGTTCTTTATCATAAGAATGTGATTATGGATTAAGAAATGTGTTTAATAGTGTTACTTTAGGGGAGCATGCTTTTTGTTATTTTATTTATTTTTTAGTTGCATTGCTAGAGTTTTAACCCTCTTTTTGTGGTGTTTACACATTACCTATCACTTATGACTCTGGGGATTATGGTCAGCTTAACTGCCAGGCTCAAATAGCAGAGCTGCTAGGATCTGCTCAGTGCATGAGGGACACTGGGCATTTGCATTAATGGCCATATTAGAGCAGGTGCTCTAAGGCCCTGCACTATTCTTTGAGGTTCCAGGTAATTATTTGTATCTTATTTTTTTCAGTGATGACTTTTCTGTATCTCACAGGATTTTTGGCACAAAGTCAGTAATCAGTTAATCATAACTATAAGAGTACAAAACAGATAAACTAGAAAAATATTTATGTTATATATAAAAATAATTTCTTAATATAAATAAAATATGGACAAGCTGAAAAAAAACTTGGAAAAACCATGAAGTCAGAGTTATACAAAAGAGAAATACAATGACCAGTGGACATGAAAACCTTAATACCAAACAAATAAATTCAAGTTAAAGAAGGATAAATTTCTCTTATTAGATTGATAAAAACTAAAACAATGAGAAGACTTGATTTTGGTGGGGGTTGGGAGTTTGGGGGAGGGGCTGTCAGAAATGAGGTCTTGTAAACACCAGGTTAGCATAATATGTTCTAGATAATGAGAATTAGGATAACTTTGCTCTTCTTTGGTGTAAATTTTTTGTGGCCACACACAGTGATGCTCATGTCTTACTGGCTCTGCACTCAGGGATCCTGGTGGGGCTCTGGGGGTCAAATAGGACACCAGGGATAGAACATGGGTCAGTTGCGTGTAAGGCAAACACCTTACCCACGGTGCCATTGCTCTGGCTCCACTCTTTGGTATAAATTAAGAAGTTTTCTACACAAAGAATATATTAATTCAGATGATTTTCTAGATAGTTCTTTAAAGCAAATCGAGGTACTGCAACAACTGGTTCCCTATATTAAAAGAATAAATCGGGACATCGACCTCTCATCACTGCCCTCTTATCACTAACCTCTCATCAAAAATAACATCTCATTTTATCTTTAATGAATTTAATAAATTCCTTTTTATTAATTTTTTTCATTATAAATAAGTGCTACATCCTTGGGCCCTCACACTGAACCTCCTGCCTGAGACCATTTGCTTGCAGAGGAGGAGCTCTTATTCCTTCTGCCCCTCCTCCAGTTCAGGACATGATACTTGGTTGGCTGAGTATCATCAAGGTGGGTCACCAGGCTTGCACACTGCTTGGGAAATTTCTCTTCCCCAATTAAAAAAAATTTTTTTATATGCGTGTATTCAGTGTCTGATGCAAACCATTAATGTTCCTAGAAAAAGCGCAGCAGAAAATATTTGAAACATTGACTTAGGCAAATATTTCTGAATATTTGGACACATGGGTTGGAGTGACAGCACAGCGGGTGGGGCGTTTGCCTTGCACGAGGCTGACTTGGGGTTGATTCCTTCACTCCTCTTGGAGAGCCCAGCAAAGCTGACCATGCCCCCAGTGGGATGACAGCGCTACAGTTCAGTGAATTTGGACACATTAAAAATGAACCACAAAAGAAGAAAACTGGTACCAAAGAGATATAGTACAGGGGTTAAATTATTGCCTTACTCATGGCTGACCCTGGTTTGAACTCTTACCACTACATATGGTCCCTGGAGTACCTCCAGGAGTGATTCCTGAGCACACAGCCAGAAGTAAGCCCTGAGCACTACTAGTGTAGTCCTGGAAATCCCCAAATAAATAAAATATTCAGAAGAAAATGGATAAAAATGAACTTTTGTCAACAAAAATCTGTTTCAAAAATCACATAAAAGTCAAAAATTCAAGTGACAGAATGAAAGATATATAGTCTAAATATGTGTCATCAATTTTTATATGGAACATTTGAAAAACATTATAATTTAATAATAAGACAAACAACCCAACTCAAAGTACATCTAAAAAATGTACTTCAGCCAATAAAGACATGATGGGATGCTGGGTATCACTAATTTTCAGTGAAATACAAGTCAGACACAGTGAAATAACCACTACTATCCATTAAAACTTAATTTTAAGGATGAGCGATATCAAACATTGTTGAAGATAATAAATGTCATTTTTTAAAAAATATTTTTTATTGATTACTGTGTTATAGGGACTGATCGATAGCACAGTGGGTAGGGGGTTTGCCTTGCATACGGCCAACCCGGGGTTCGATTCTTCCATCCCTCTTGGAGAGCCCAGCAAGCTACCTAGGGTATTTCGCCCACAAGGCAGAGCTTGGCAAGCTACCCATGATGTATTTGATATGCCCAAAACAGTAACAAGTCTCACAATGGAGACGTTTCTGGTGCCCGCTCAAGCAAATTGATGAGCAACATCGATGACTGTGATACACAGTGATACAGTTATACAGTGATAAGTGTTATAGACCTTTATGAAGCTGTTCATGATTAGGTTTCAAACAGTGTAGTGTTCTAACACCCATCCCTCCACCAGTGTATATTTCCCAGTACCAGTGTCCCCAGTTTCCCTCCCATCACCCTCCACCTTCAATGTCTGCCTCAATGGCAGGCATTTATGTAAGATAGCACACTGACTTTGGAAAGCACTATGATTCACACCTGTTACACAACCAATAATCTCACTCCTGGGTACTTAAAGCAAGAGAAAAATCATTTGCCCACTCAAATGGTCGCATGTGAATGTTCATAGCAACAGTCCAAGCTGAGAAGAACTCAAATTTATCAGCTGGCAAATATGTTAATGAATTATAGTTTTTCCATGCAGTATTGCTTAATAATAAAAATATCAACTGTAGATAAATATAATAACAGTTAAAAAGTCATCTTATTAAGAGAAAGATATAAAACACCAGACTACATATATATGTGTGTGTGTGTGCATACATATATATATAAAATGTATATATATACATATTACATAAAGGGTTTTTATTTTTGTTGTTGTTTTGGGGTCACACCTGGCTATGCTCAGAGGATTCTCCTAGTTTTGTGCTCAGGAATCACTACTAGAAGTGCTCAGGGGACCATTTGGAATGCTGGGGATGGAACACAGGCTGGCTACATGCTAGGCAAGTCCCCTAAAAACTGTGCTATCTCTTCAGCCCCTATATGAAGTTTTAAAGAGGCAAAAATCATAGTGTAGGAAAGTATATCAGTGGCTATCTGGGGCTGGGGGCAAAAGGAGTGACATAGGGGAACTTTTTAGAATGTAAAAAAAGTCTTTATCATGAGTGAGTGTGATTACGTGATTGTATACATTTGCCTACACTCATGAAACTGTAGACTTAAAATGAAGTGTGATGGATTTGTATGTTAAAGTTGATTTCAAAAATTAATAAAAAGTAGAGGGATGGTGAGATAGCACAGGGATAGGGTGTTTGCCTTACATGTAGCCGACCCTCATCCCATATGGTCCTCTGGACACTCCAGGAATGATTCCTAAGAGAAGAACCAGGAGTAACCCCTGAACATCACCAGAAGTGTCCTAAAAAACAAACAAATGAAAACAAAACAACAACAAAGAAGAAAAAGTAGAAAAGTATTAGGAAAAATAGGGAACTAATAAAAACTGATTTCTGTTCATCCTCAAGGTGAGAAGAGATCACAAAACTTGAGGGATTTCGTGTGCTTTGACAGAGAACACTGTGTTTTTGGTGAGCAAATGATCTTTGAAAAATGCCAAAATTACAGCTGTCAATTGCCTTAGCATACTCCTCCATCTCCTTGCCAGAATTGTCCAGAAAAATTCAAACCTAGATGGGTAATTGTCTCCAGTCAAACATGAGTAATAATCAGAGAGAAAAAAATGATGCATTCAAATTAAAAGGTAATGAAGCACACAAATCAAAGAAAGAATTATCTTATGTTCTGTACATTTCAGAACACTATTTTATTCATGTTCCAAGGGAAGTCAATGAAACTATAGACTCTTCAGGAGAAAAACAAAGAAATTGAAACAACAGTAAGTCAATGAAGACAGATAAAATTGAGTGGTAAAAATCTACAAAAAAAAAAAGAAATTTGGAGCAGACTTTTGAAAATAGAGGAAGATTCAGAGTAAAGCATGAAAATAATTTCTTAAAAGGAAATGGAGAGGGGGCTGGAGAGATAGCACAGCGGGTAGGGCGTTTGCCTTGCACGCGGCCCACCTGGGTTCGGTTCCCAGCATCCCATATGGTCTCCTGAGCACGGCCAGGGGTAATTCCTGAGTGCAGAGCCAGGAGTAACCCCTGTGCATCGCCAGGTGTGACCCAAAAAGCAAAAAATAAAAAGGAAATGGAGAATAGTTAGAAAAATAAGCAGTCATTCAAGACAGACCAAGGAAAAGTAACCAAAATGTAAGCATTGCTCAAATAGAATGATATTAAAGTATAAAAGAACTCAAAATTAAAGGAATATCTAGATGTATGACTTCAGTTATGTGTACCTATGTCTAGAACTCAACATGACAAACAACCTGGCACCAGAACTGTGCAGGAGGAAGAGAGCAGCATGGAACGCCTTTAAGAGCGTAGAAGAAGTGGTTAAGAGGACAAAGAACCTCTGGCTCTGGGCACATCTTTTCGACTCCACCATTCTTTCTGCACTAACATACACCTCAGAGACCTGGGCCCTTATGAAAGTAGGACGAGAACGCTATTCGGGTCCCCCAAAGAGGAATCAAAAGAGCTATGCTTGGAGTATCACATTTCACTCAAGTGAGAGAAGGAATCCAGAGTTCCGACCTCCGTCGATGATCAAAAATCAGGGACGCTGTCTTGTTTGGCAAGGTGTCAAAAATTAGAAGGGCTGGAGACACGTAATGTAATTTAGAGACGACTGCTGGACTAGAGTGTTACTGACTGGATTCCATGGGGCATCAAAAGACTGCATGGCACCCACCTACGAGATGGTCAGACTTCTTCATCAACATCCTGAATGAATGGTTTGAGGCTCTTCGTGTTCCTGGAGCGAGAAGATGCCATTGGGCTACACTAGCAAGCGACAGGGATGAATGGAGACGTTACTGGCACCTGCTCGAACAAATCGACAAACAACAGGATGACAAGTGATACAAGTTATGACTTCAAAAGGTGCATTCTGTTACTAAAAGAACATATTTTAGTGAAGTAATCAAGTATTAAAGCCAAGTAACAAGTCATATAGGCATCAGGCAAGGAGAGACGAGTGAAAAAGAAAAAAAAAACCAGACAACTCAGGCTTATTCCCAGGAACACTCAGTAGCAAAAGGCAGTGAAGCATTGTCTGCAGAATTTTGAGAGAATAAACCCAACAGGCTTCAACTCAAACTGTCAATCAAATCTGAAGAAAATAACCATCCATAAACATGACAATATGCTGGGACTATTGCCCATTCTGTAGTGTTTCTTGAAAAACTAATCTATAATGGAATCCAGTTAATCAAGAGATGAATCTGAATGAAGAAATTTTGAACAGAAAATCATTATATTAAGGGGCTAGTGATGGTTCTTGCATACATTTACATTTAAAACAGTGATGTTTTATTATAAACATAATATTGAACATATATAAAGTGTCCAATAGCAAACCTGAGATTTTTGGATTGTTCCTCACTGCAGGATAAAGAAACACAAAGCTAATGGATATAATAAAGTTGGTCTAGGAGTTGGAAAGATAATACAGGTGCTAAAGCACTTGCTTTGCATTAAGTTGACCCTGTTTTGATCCCTGGTACCACATACCATGAATAACACCAGGAGTGATCCTTGAGTTTAGAGCCAGCAGTAGCCTTGGAGCATTGCTGGGTGTGGCCTCAAAACAAAAGCAACCAAAATATTGTCTAATAAATAAGACTTTCTTTGAGTGAAGGGTTAAGAAGACTTTCAGAAAGAATGTGTTCTAGGACTACAATATCCTGCTTAGCCTTGGGTAGGCTAATGGAGTCCAGTACACATAAGGTGATGTTTATTACTAAAATATATATTTGACCATGTCAGTGAACTCTTATCTTGTCCTTGGGAGAGAAAGCTTTACTGCAAGCAAAATCACTTGGAATGATATTGTGGGCAGGGCAATATAGACCCTTTCCCAGAGTGTAACATGAAAAGGAAAGAGAGATTCTAAAAGACTTTCCCCTGGACTTGACTCTAATGGCTTTTCATCTGGAGGGTTCCACGACTTTGGTAACACCCATGGGAAGGGATTCACATAGGAATCATGCTCAGGACTAAAATCAGAGCCCAATGAGAAATGGCAGAAGTATTTGTGCAGTATACTATATTAGACTGCGGGTATGACCTGAATAGAAGTTATAGCCCTGATATTTTTAGTTGCAAGTAATAGGATTACACAAATAAAGGGACTTTATTGGGTTAGAGCATAGAATTGTCTGGCAATACAGCGAGCTTCAGGCAGCTTTATCTAGAGGTTTAAGGATGTTATAATAGGACTTAATTTCTTCTCATCTTCCGGCTTTGTTTCTACAAGATCAGCTTAATTTTGTTGCTAGCTCCCCCTTTGTTATATGGCTCTCTCCAGTTCCAAGATTGGCATTTCAAGCTGGTGAGAAGACACACCCACTGAGCAATTAACACCATTTTAATTGATTCATTGAGGTCATATATCCAAACCAATAACTGTGGAAGGGAATGATATGCAATTAGCTTTGACTGATTGTTCTCAACCAGGGGTGATTTTGTTCCATAGGCAACATTTGGCAATGTCTGAAGACATTTTGTTACAAGGGCTGTGTGTTTGTGGTTAGCATCTATCAGACAAAGGTCAGAGAGGTTGCTAAACATAGCACAACTCTTGCACAGAACAGTTTCACCCCCACCTCTGACAAGTAATTATCTGACCCAAATGTCAATAGTGCTGAGGTTGGCAAATTCTGTCTTAGGCTAATATGAATTAATATTTAGAGTTGCCATGGAGTCAGAACCATTCAAACAGCTTGATGGCTACATATGCAGGATAGGTGAAATGAATATCCTCCACAAGTGCTCAGAAAATTACTATGTGGAAACTGGATTTGTGTGTGGACATCAATGAGCCACCCATGCGGACTCCCGGTAGTACTGGGAGTGGAGATTTTAAGAAGCTGAATTCCTGCATGACATATAGCAGAGAAATCAGAACTATTTTCATTAGGGTGGCCCCATTTGTTCCCAGAGGCTGGTTGAGGTATTGACTAACCTGGGTTACACAATTGTAGGATTTTGGGATAAGAGCTGGATTCTTGGGCACAATTACGGGCTTGAGTTGCTAAAGAGGACTTGCAGAGGACTGATTAGAGTGAGATCTAGTGTAGGGCAGGAGCTATAGAGGTGGGAGGGCTGTGGATACAGCCAGGGATGGCTATCTCCTCCCAAAGGTGATAAACATTCCTTGAAAGATGTTAAAAATGGGAAAGATGCCATCAGATGCACATTTTATAAAAATTATTCTTTGTAGAGGATACATTGGAGGGAGGTAGAGGGATGAGCGGAGGTTGTAATGGTTTGCCAGACCAATTAGATTATAGTAGTATCTTGGGCGTAGGGAGGTATTACCTGAGACTGCAAAAGAAGTGCAGGGGACAAAGTGGGTTGGACAGTAGCTGAGAAGGAATCAGTTAGAAGCCTTGAAGAGAGAACAAGGAATGTGAGGGAAAGGGAGGAGTCAAGGATATAGTCCAACGGTCAGATTGGGAAATTGGGGGTATGTCTCAATGGTAGAGCATGTGCCTTGAATATGTGAGACCCTCAGTTCAAAACCCTCCTTTACAGCAGCACAACATGCAAAACCAAACCAAATTAACACACACATAAACAAAATTCCATATTGGGTAATGGAACTACCAATATATAAAACACACACATCAACAGGGGAAGGGATAATAGGCTGGGGATAGAATCTGGCTGGGCTTAAGGGACTTGTGAGATTTGGATCTGAAGCTAAGGAGGGTCACTCTCAAATCAGTAGAACAGAGATGGCAAGTGAAGAGTTCATAGGGGAAACAGGAAACAGAAAGTGCACTTGGGAAATGTCTACCTCTAAGGAGAGATTCTAAAAGAGGGAACCTATGGGAAGGCAAAGAGAGAAAACACGGAGGGAGAATTTCAGCAGAAGCAGGGAGTTGTCAAGTATCAGACGCTGTCAGAGAAGAAATCTCTTATTAGATAAGCCTAAATAGTATCTAGTGACGTTAGCATGAGGAGATGCTGGTGATTGCTGGTCTGTTTTTCTGAAGTTATAGAGATGGAAGACAGATTGCAAAGCACCAGGGAGAGGATGGGACACACTGGAACAATGATGCAGTGAGCTTGGACTCTCCACCCCCCCCCCAAGTAGAAATTTTACTGGGAGGGGTCCAAAAGGAGAAGGTGATGTGACCCCAAAGGTCTAGTTCTTCCACTGTGGCCAGTTAACTGGGAGACATGATAGTAGGTTAAGAAAAAGCCTTAGAGTCAGTAAACTGGCAGGCTGGAAGATGGTGGACTCTCATTCTAAAGGTGACCATGTTACCTTCACACTCACAAGAAGTGGTTGTCACTGGAACAGAGACAAGGGAAACATTTTTAAGGAAGGGAGGGTTGTAGGAGTCATAGTGGGTGACACCATCATCAGTAGATTCCCTCCTAGGATAATCCCCTGAGGCTCACTACTGATATCACCAAGTAAAGAATTCTGATGATGGAGCTGATGTGATAGTATAATATGTAGGGCACTTGCCTTGCATGCAGCCAGCATGGGTTCAATCCCCGGCACCCTGTATGGCCCCCAGATCCTACTAATAATTGTGATCCCTGAGCTCAGAGTCAGGAGTTAGCTCTGAACAATGCCAGGTATGGTTCCCATATATGTATGTGCTTATATATATATCTATGTATGTGTTATAAATATATTTATGTATTATATACATATATGTTTTGAAATATATTTCATATGTTTCTGATGAAGGTTTTATTTTCCTTATCCTTTAGAACAAGATAGAGGGACATTCTCAACATTTTTAGTCAAGCCCTGACAGACTTTCTGGTGTCTAATATTGAATTCAGCTCTTAATTACTTCAGGCTCACTTCAATAACAAGAGAAGGGACAACACACAGACATTATATTTGAAAAGTTGGGTTTTTTTTTACATAACCAATGTACATTACATTTTAGGAGCAGGGTAAAATGATATCATTTTACACAACATATCATCTGATAAAGAGACACATTTAATATCTACTTAGTAACATTGCATAATTTTGTAATTTACTTCTATAGGGGCAGATTTATTTTTACTTTGCCTTTTAAGATGATCTGAACTTTCTCACAGAGGGAAACGAATAGATGCTGAGGAGCAGGGACAGCGTGAGATGCCTTCTTCCGTGTCTGTGGTGCCATGTGAATCCTGATGTCTCCTGTTCTCAGCTTACCTACCTGTACAGTCTGCCACACATTTGGAGGGGATAGTTCTTCCACACTCAATTCTCCTAGGCTGATTGTATAATCTAATTAATATCAGGTATATTAACAGGAGGGAAGAAAACATCCAGCTTAAAAACATGTTTACCTCCTATAGAAATGGGAGCGAGATCACGTTGAAACTTGCCAAAATGACCTTAATCACTGCCTGAAATAGCATCTTCTACTAAAAACAAAGGGTATTGGTGGGGAGAGGGGGAAAGTTGGTAATTGGCAGTTACCAGGAAAAGCACAGTAAATATGGTTACACCTCCAGTGATAAGCACCCTCCAATGATAAAACTCAAAAGTTTTTGTCCTTTCTTCTTTATCTGTATAGGGAGGGAAGTCCCCCTACAGAGGAACATTTTTCTTGGTACAAAAGGGCAACCATCTACCCAACTTACAGATTCCCTCCTATGTCTGCTAGTTCCCTATTCCCCTAAGGTGGGGAGAAAAAAAAACAAGGGGTTGAGGTGATAGTAAAGCAGGTAAGGCACTTGGTCTTGCATGTGGCTGACCCAGGTTCAATCCCTGGCATCCCATATGGTTTCCTGAATACAGCCAAAAGTAATTCCTGAGTGCAAAGCCAGGAGGAACTCCTGAAAAACTCTGGGTTTGGCCCTGCCTCCACTTTCTCCAAGAAAGTCCAAATAATAAGTGTTAATGAGACTAATTTTGGGAAATTTTGCTCCTCTACAGAGAGAAGAGATGACTAAGGCCAGAACATAGGCCACCCCTTGCCAGCTAAACTTACTAGACATTAATGCCCAAAACTTCCCTCTGGCATTTCAAGTCAGAGATTTTTCCAGAATCTTATCGCTATGGTTGTACATTCACGTTTCAAAATATGCAGTAGCAATACATTGAGAAACCACAGCTAGGCGTTTGGAGAGTCATTTCCTCATGAGAGTTTGAGGAGTTGGGACTTGATCTTACAAAACGAGTGAAAAATTGGCTACACTAACCCCCCCCCCAACCCCCCAGTACAAGCAGGTCTCCTCCTGTTCCCCCTGGCCTGAATTTCTGCTTAGATTGAGTGATCCACATCTAAGACAGTTGTTCAATTCTAACATGGCTCTTTGAACCTGATTAGTCAGACAATACCCAACCACTGCCTCGGGGTGATCAATTGATGTTCTGATATTCTGTTGGTAAGTGTGGGTCATGACCGGCAGGCCTGGAGAACCCAGCAATTGCACAATTTCATCATCTTGGAAACTGAGAGAGGATCAGAAAACCTGGGCAAATGTCACCGTGAATTTAAAAACTGGGGAAAAAGAGGGATTATGGCAGAAGAAGTTATCCTGCTCAAGTAGACTTTTTGACTACACATGGGGTACTCTTTGACTACCCAAGGAATCATAAATCATGGATCAAGATCATGGTTTGTGAACATAAAAAGAAAGTGATCACCACCAAGAACTCATCTGTTTGAAAGACCTGCGAAATTGTTTCATGTTCATTTTTTATATTTTGTGAACTAGAGGTGGGAGTGACAGGCATATCTACTTTGTTTCAAATATTTCCCTGTCTTTTTGGGTCTCTATCCTCAACATCCTTTAGTTTCTATCCTCAACATCCATCCACTTTCATTCCCCCCTCTTCAGCTCCCATCCTCAACCACCCAACCCACCCTACTCCCTGCACCTCTCTTTGATTCATACTTGGAGGAGCAGGGGCAGGGGGCATATGGTACAAGGGATTGAGCTCAGGGCTTCCCATATGCTGAGCATATGCTTCTAACTTGAGCTCTCTCCCTGACCGTCACCTAGAATCTCTCAAGTCATCTCTGAGGCCATTGAAGACTTGGAAGCAGGATGACTGGGTCCTTTCCCTGATTCTACCCTTACAGCTGAGACCAGATGTATTGTCCAACTGCCTGGAAATTTGATTCAGGGATAAATCCTAGCTAGGTATAACTAAATATTTAAACAACCCCCCCCCCCCCCGCCCCACACACACCCTGATTTTTTTTTGTTAAAGCTGAGCCAGAATCTCTAGAATTCAGGAAGCAGAAACACTGCAGGGGGCTTATTGTTTGGAGATGTGACAACCCATTCCTGAGGGCCACTGCATTGCTGCACTCTTTTAAGCCTGGTTGGATCAAGACAAAGTCTTATACATATCTTTGTACACCAGATTCTAGCAGACAGATCTGGTGAACAGCACGAAAACCTTCCAGTTGGAGGCTAACACAGTTATAAAAAGCCACTGCTTAACAAATTCCTTAATAGATTCCTCCCATGTATAAAACCAGGATATAAAAATACTATGTGGGGTCCACTAGGAGACACAAACCACAAGTCTCACAGGTCACCACAATGGGAAGAGAAGCCCCTACATCTGCCCCCCAGCAGGTGCCAGCCGGCTTTCATTCCCATGAGACAGGGCCCGGGTGCCACTAGACAGCAATTCAGCTGAATCCTTATCAGTAGGATATAGACTGAGGGCAAAAGGAGAGATGTGTGTCAGCAATATCTTCCACAATACCTATTTGTTGTACTCTGATATCAGGCCCAACTTCCTGGCCTAAGTCAAATAGGCAGTTCTTACCTTGCTTTTTTTCGGGGGGATGGGGATGCACACCTGGCAGTGCCCAGGGCTTACTCCTGGCTCAGCACTCAGGAGTCACTCCTGGTGGTGCTCAGGGGACCATATAAGTTGCTAGGGATCAAACCTGGGTCGGCCGTATGCAAGGTAAACTCCCTTTCTGCTATACTCTCTCTCCAGCCTCAGCTCTTACCTTACATTGAAGAAAGGGTATATAAGCCCAGATAAAACTCAAGACTTGACCATTACTGTGGGTTCTTTGCTCAGGAGCTAGCTGGCTCCCACCCCATTTTTTGCAAGCATCCTGTCTCCTGAATACACTTCCTTAGGTCTATAATTCTTGCAGTGAATTATTTCACAAACCCACTTACCTGCCCATCTCCCCCAATATGCCCTATAAGCCTCTTGGCCCATAGCCACCTTTTTCTTCATTATTATACTGAAAAGAAAAAAGTCCCTGATAACATTTCTCTATCATTTCCCATACAGACATTGTATTATCATGCATGTTCATTGTTAGTTCCTTAACTGCACGTGCTCACGGTTCCCTTTTATGTACATAATTTTTCCTGGAAAACTTCTAAATATGTATAGACTACTATGCCACCTTAACTTTACCCTGGCATAAAGTCAGACCACATTTACCCTTTCGGAAGCTAGCTCTATGGATTGTGCCAACCAGATTTGCTTCACAACTCTTATTATTATTTTTTATTTACTTATTTATTTATTTATTGAATCACTTTGAGATACAGTCACAAAATTGTTCTTGATTGGGTTTCAGTTATACAACATTCCAACACCCATCCCTTCATCAGTACACATTTTCCACCACCAACATCGCAGTTTATCTCTTGCCCCCCCAACCCCCATAGCCTGTCTCTATGGCAGGCACTTTTCTTCTCTCTCTCTCTCTCTCTCTCTCTCTCTCTGAGCAATAAGGTTTGCAATAAGGTTTGAAAAGTTATCATGTTTGTTCCTTTACCTACTTTTAGCCCGCAGTTATTCAGAGTGATCATTTTTAACTATCATTGTCATAGTAATTCCTTTTCTATCCCAATTGTCCTCTCCCTGGACCACTTGAGGCTAGCTTCCAAATATGGACCAGTTTTCTGTCCTGGGTCTTATTTTCTTCCCGTTTTAAAATTCTTTCCTTGTGCCACCTCCCCAGTCGCAGCAAATGAAAAGTCTTCCTTTTTTTTTTGTCCAGATATTCCTGTGATTTTTTTTTTATAACAGCTAGTTATCTTTAGTTATTTGGATTTGCATGACCTCATGCTCCAGATCTAGAGACTAGGGATTGCCTTAAATGCAGACTAATCTAGAGTCCTTGCTCCTGATGAACTTTCAGGAATTTCAGTAGATCCTAGTATGGGTCCTGTGCCTTGTTCTTATCAGTCAACTGTCCCTCCCTTCTTTTGCTATGCAGACACCCCTAGATGATGATGATGTCTCTCTCTGGTCCCCTCTAGGCCTCTCCAAAGCTAGTCCTGCCTGGAAAGTGACCACTGCCATTCTGATTTCTTGGTACTGACCCATGTGTACTGCCTGGTCATGGTGGCAGTTGGGTTATTCCTAGCAAATGACTGCTGTGTAGTTCCAGATTCCAGCTCCACCTGGCCTACAAATTTTCAGCTATTGTTCTTTTAGGTTGTAGCCCAAAAGCGCTAGATTATGGTGTTTCCACATGTGTCTGTAGTTATCACTGACCCCTTCTGAAGGAAAGGGCCTTGGGTTGTTCATTGCAAATGAATGCTTGCTGTGGTGGTATGGAATTCATCTTCTCTCTGACCATAGTGGATTTGTCCAGGAGTCAAGACTTGAGTCATGTATTAATTGGAAAGAAAGAGTGACCTATAAGCCATCTGTAAGATATTTACCTTCTGAGGTGTTCCATGTTGGACAGTGATTAGCAGGCCTAGTCAGCTTTTATTTCTAAAGAATGTTGGAAGTGATAGGAGTCAGGCGATGAGGGAGGAATGAAGCAGAGAAGGGCAGGAGGGATGCCTGTTTCTGAGATAGAGACGACAACGTGGCAGCTCTCTGGGTCTCTGACTGTCAGTCTGTCCCCCACACTCTCCCACCCCTAGGCAGGTTTTTCTTTTTCTTTTTTTTTCATTTCCTTATTTCCCAGATTACCTGTGCTAGACTTTGTTTCTTTCCAGCCTCTCCAGACCTGAATGGTCACACCCAGCGGGTGGAGATTGAGGAAAAGATTGAGGTCAGATGGAGGGAGGTTTCAGTAGAATGTCCCAGCCTGTTTAATGATTCTAGTAGTCAAGGAGATGTAGACATAGACGGTATGCTTACCAAAGGAAGTCATGACCCAGGACCAAGAGATAAAGAGCAGATGAGTGTCAGGGTAAGGGTCAAAGGTCAAGGAGATCTCCTGTGAAGTTGGAGAAAAATGTCCAAAAAGGGTCCAGGTGATGACATTCAAAAGACAAAGGGAATACGATTACCTCTACCCAGAGTGCAGCACTGTTGCATTTTTGAAAAAAAAAAAATACTTGGCATATCTCATGGGCTACAGAAGAAGACTCCATAGGGTTAAGAATTACCCCAAAGGGAAAAAGTAATAATACTTAAATCATACAATAATGACTCCACTTCAGGCTCTACCAGCAGAGATAGAATGTCATCGACCCTGGAGGTTCTATGGCCTACTCTAATAGAGAGTGGGGATTTACATGACAATGAAAACGGTAAAAAAAGTGATGACATGGGGGCATCATTTTGGACTATTTTCCTAATCCTCCCTTCCTCCTCCCTCCCTCCCTCCCTCCCTCCCTCCCTCCCTCCCTCCCTCCCTCCCTCCCTCCCTTTCCTCCCTCCTCCCTCCCTCCCTCCCTTCCTTCTTTTAAATTTTTTTTAATTGAATCACTGTTAGATCCTTACAAGGCTGTTCATGATTGGGTTTCTTCTTGTTCTTGTTCTTGTTCTTCTTGTTCTTGTTCTTCCTCTTGTTGTTCTTCTTCTTGTTGTTGTTCTCCTGTTCTCCTTCTCCTTCTTCTTCTTTCTTCTTCTTCTTCTTCTTCTTCTTCTTCTTCTTCTTCTTCTTCTTCTTCTTCTTCTTCTTCTTCTTCTTCTTCTTCTTCTTCTTCTTCTTCTTCTTCTTCTTCTTCTTCTTCTTCTTCTTCTTCTTCTTCTTCTTCTTCTTCTTCTTCTTCTTCTTCTTCTTCTTCTTCTTCTTCTTCTTCTTTCTTCTCTCTTTCTTTCCTTTTGGGTATTGTGGTTTGCAATATTGATACTGAAAGGTTAGCAAGAATACCCCTTACTTACTTTTAACCCTCAGCTCTTGCTCAGCATCATTCCCAGCTATTATTGTCATAGAGGTCTCTTCTCTATCTTACCTGCCCTCAGCCTCCTCAGCCCCCCCCCCATACACACACTTGTAGTTAGTTCCAACCACTGACCAATCCTCCTAGCCCCTGTTTTCCCTGGCCATGGATATTATTCTTCTACTATATATATACATATTATGTACCACAAATGAATGCAGTCATTTCTATATCTGTCCCTTTCCTCCTGGCTCATTTCACTCAGCATGGTACTCTCCATGCCTACCCATTTATAGGCAAATTTAATGACTTCATTTTTTATAACAGCTGCATAATATTTCATTGTGTAGGTGTGCCATAGTTTCTTTATCAATTCTTTTGTTCTTGAGCACTGAGATTGTTTCCAGATTCTGGCTATGGTGAATAGTGCTGCAATGAACTTAGGAGAGCAGATGGTGTTTCTGCTGTGTGCTTTTTGGGCTCTTGGGGTATATTCCCAGAAGTGGTATTACTGGGTCAAATGGGAGCTCAATTTCTAGCTTTATGAAAAATATTTATATTGTTTTCCAAAAAGGCTGAACCAATCGACATTCCCACTGAGAGTGAACATTTCTCCCCACATCTAGGCCAACACAAGCTGCTTTTGTTCTTTTCTTTCCTCTCTTCTTCATTCTAACAGTAACTGAACACCTCTGCTCTTGCACTATTGGGTAGGTATTGGGCCTAACATGGGATCAGGGAATCCAGAGAAACTTCAAGGAGAAGCTTGTGTCTTATGTAATGAGCAGCAATTTAGTTTTGCTGGTTGGATTTGGGAGGCATGGGGAAGGGGCAATTCAGTTTGAGATAACAGTGAGAAATTTAAAATGACTTGAGGTCAGGGAATGGCATAATTAAACATTACATGCCATGTCAAGGACTTTATCTTTAGGTCAAGTATTAAACATTTTTAAGCAGGGGTCAGTACAATGAAATCTGATACAGATAGAGTACTCTGGTTGCAGAAAGGAGAAGGTACTAGAGAGGAAAAACTTTAGAAACATTAATCAGAATGGCAATTTCTCATCTCCCTGCCAATGAAAACACCCTCCCCCAAGGACTGAGCTTGTTAGATACTGACTTTCACAGACTCTTTTGTACTTAGATTATGGGCCTCTTCCCCAAACTAAGCAATGGAATCCAAGAGATTCCACTTAGGTAAGGTGTTTCCATGAAAAAGTACTCCCCGGTAAAAATAAAAGGAAAAAACATTATGAGGAAACTGTCTTTCTCTGCCTTTAGACTTTGCCTTGAGAAAGTGAGACGCTAGGATTCTTAGAAGTTGTCTTGTATATATCAGGGGAAATCAAGGGGAGCCCAAATACCAGTGAATAGCTAGGTAGTCTACCCCTGCTGCCTGTTGAGAAGTCGTCATGGCTAACACTTATGTTAGCCACTTCATGTGCAAATGATTTTATATGTAATGATTTTTTTTTGCTTTTTGGCTCACACTGGACAATGCACAGGGGTTACTGTTGGCTCTGCACTCAGAATTACTCCTGGCAGTGCTCAGGGTAACCATAGGGGGTTCTGGGAATTGAAGCTGGGTCAG